>NC_083349.1:185141579-186351579 GCF_030254825.1 Meriones unguiculatus
AAAGGTAGGAAAGGCATGACAACAATCCATTCAGCTATTTTCTGTCTCAAGGCCCTGGTGGCTTGTATCTGGCTAGTTAAAAGGCATGCAGCTCTAGATGCTCTGGCCTCTATCCCTCAGGCAGTATGACAAGGAGCAAAGGGAGGCACCATGTGCGGAGGTTCAAATGTTTTTCAAAAGGCTGGTTAAGGGTTATGTATGCTTTAAAACACAGACTATGCATGCATGCTGCAATCCCAGTGCTTGGGATGTAGAGGAAGATTGGAAGTTTGAAGCCAGCCTGGGATACACAGTAACTCTGAGACCAGTATGGCGTACATAGCAAAATCTTGTCTCAGTGAACCAAGTGCTGATAATGTAGACCATAGGCACAGTCTTCGCCTAGTAGGCCCTAGATGGGTCTGAGTACCACAAACAAACATGTTTGTCATTTTTCTTTGTATATTCTGAGGCCACCATGGTCACTCTAGGGCTTTACGTGCAATACAAACCCAGACATATTCTTGTAATGGCATCCGATAATGCTGGACAGTCTACCTTACTTCCTGCCTTGAGCCATGCCAACTTTATCTTTGTGTAGCTCGGTTTCCTAAGTTGAAGTTTAGGAATAACCAGTGAGAACCAAATACAACAACATCTGAAGTTGCTTAGCACCCCACTTGTCATTTCAGAGGCTCAGGGAGTGGTGGGCATTATCACCACGGGGCATCTAGAATCAATGTCGTCAACAGTATGTTTTATGGAAAAGTCAGGAACAGATTGTCAACACCCTTAGGTTACTCATACTTAGTTTAAGAACTGTCTCTTAAGAACACTGATGAATGAATCAATATCAACTGAGAAAGTGTTCTGATGTTCCAAGAATTCATCTTTTTGATTGCTCATTGGCTTATTTCTTTATTTTTATTTAGAGAAATGGACTTGCTGTGTGGCCTAGGCTTGCTTGGCTTGGAACTTAATGATTCTCTTGTGTCAGTCTCTAAAGGGTTCAGACTGCAGGCTTGGGTCAGCATACCTAGTCCAAAAATTCATCACAATCTTTTCAACTCCTGTTTTTATATTTTGCATGACTATGATAAACAACTTCAGGTGAGTTACTAAAGCAGAAATGAGAGGATCTTCGGGATGTGAACATGTCTCTAAGAAGCCTTTCAAATGATCCTCCATGGTGTAGAAAACAACAGCAGAGCTATTTCTGTTCATTTTTAAACCCTAAAGAAGAAGGAATTCGATGGTCAGAGATATTTAAGCTCACAACCAGCTGGCAGCAGTAGAGTCACCTTGTCTGCAGTGGAGCGGATAGCATGCCACATGAAGCATGGGAGGTATCTGGATGTCCCCAACAGCTGAAGATATAAGGCCCTTGTCTATTCTCTCCCTCTTCGTTACCACACACAGCCCACACAGCCGTTTAGCTGAGCCCTGTTAAGTAGATTTATGGATTACATTTTCTAGTTTTAACTAAACCAATCTTTCCAAAATGAACAGCTGGCTTAAAACAAGGAAGCTTGTCACAAAGAAACGGTGGATTCAAGATACTAATAATGAAAGCGCACCAGCATGAGACGATGGTGGAGCAGTTGTTCCTGGCACAAGCATTGTGCTGGCTTGATGAGGTAAAAGTAACAATGGTAGCAAAAATGTAATCATTGGAATAATTCAGGGTATGGCTTTAGGACACTCACGGATAAGTATTTACTATGACTTGAGATGCTAGCTGAACACACATGCAATTTCTGAAACTAAAAGTGCAGATCTATGTAGCAAAATATTCAAGAGCGGTTTCCAGATGAAGCAATCAATCAAAACTGTTTAGAGAAAACAATCAAGAGCCGTTGTTCAAAATAAGTTGGAATGGGTCTCTATTTTAGTATAGTGAAATATAAGGGGATAAATGCAAAAGGAAAGTCCTACACTCATGGTCAAAACCATCCAATTTCTAAGCACAGAAGCGTAGGAGACTTGGTTTCAAACTAGCTCATACTATAGAAGCCCAGGGTTTTCAGCCCACACAGCTGTGTACCAGGTTAACAGCTTGTCTTGGCCAACAAAAGGCCAAGCTGCACCTGGTGGAGGGCTAGTGTGGACACACAGGACTTGTGTTGTGCTGGACGACAGGTAGAAGACTGCTGCTGAGAATTCCTAGAAACTCGGGCTTGCTTGAGTGCATCCAAGCAGGATGTTTAAGGACAGGCTTCCAGGCACGGCTTCCAGGCTGGATGAGAAGTCCTCTAAGGCCAGCCTGAGTCTGAGTTTCAGAAATCCACAAAGACCTAGGCTTCAGGGCTAGTGCATGTAAAGGATGTTAGCAACACAGATGCTTTCCTCAAACCTAATGAGCGACGCCTTTGTCCTGGTCACGACTGCAAACTAACACCCAGGACAGAGCCCAAATTCAGTCTGCTGTCTGAGCATTCACAATCTTGGTGGTTAACTGCTCATCATCTGACAACTACATCAAAGTCTACAAGGGTTTGATTCCAAAGTAATTTCCAACTTGAAGATTTTTTGATTGTGTGTGTGTGTGTGTGTGTGTGTGTGTGTAGGTGTATGAATGCACACAGGTGTGTGCAGGTATGAGTATGGAAGTCAGACATCAGCCTCGAGTAGTTTCTCTGGAAGCCTATCTAGTTTCTGTTTAATGTAGGATTTTATCATTGCAATCTGTAGCTCCATGATTAGGGCCTGGCTGGCTGGCCAGTGGGTTTCAGCAGAGGGGCTCCCGTTTCCTCCCCAACATGGGGATTACAAGCAGGTGCCACAGGGCCTGGCTTTATATGTGTGTTCTGGGGTCCTCATGCTTATACATTGCCGACTATGCTTGTTGGTCCCTAAACTTGTTGCAATTTTGTATCTGTATATACCACTTCCCTCAAAAACAAAATTAAGAGGCTGTCAACAAAGATCTCTGAGCCTCTGTGTGAATTTTTAACCAAGCACCCAGTATGGATCTCTTCCGTATTATCTGCCATATCTACTTTGAATTGATTCCCCAACAATTTAGGCTTTATTTTGAAATCACACCCCCCCTTGTGACAGCTCATTTGCTTGCTTGTACATACTGAGGATGTACAGAGAAAAGCTTAAGGCCAATTCTGTCAAGGCTTTGTAAATAATAGTCCACTGTGGAACTTGTACATCTGTGTGGAGTTATGTACACATGAGCACAGGAGCCTGTGGAGGCCATGCCAGAGTGTGTTATTCTCCTGGAGCTGGAGTTACAGGCCACCAGAAAGATGCTGGGAACAGAACTCAGGTGCTTTTGGGGAACAGAGTTCAGTTCTCTGAAAGAGCAGCCAGCATGTACTCTCAACCATGGAGCTGTCTCTCCAGCCCCATAGCAGTACCTGCAAAAAAAAAAAAAAAAAAAAAAAAAAAAAAAAAAAAAAAAAAAAACCTTCTTCCTACATTAAAGATCACAAATATAAGAAACAAACACAGAATGCTAAGCTTTGGGAGAGGAAAAATAACTAAGGGCTGTAAGTACATGTGTGCCTGAGGCAGAGGTACACCTTGACACACGTCAAATTGATAGGAGCACGAGGTCAGTACCTGATGTTTTCTGTAGGTTGGTGGGTCAAAAGGATGAGCTTTTCAACCATCTCAGCTTGTTATTAGAAATGAGATAATTTTGAAAGGCCTCCAAGCGGGAACAAGTAGAGGAAGGACTGCCTATGTGATGGGTTTTTAAAAATAAGTTAAATAGGTCAGTGATCATATCAAGAAGCTTGGAACAGAATAACATGTTGCAGCCAACTTAAAACCATTTCACTCATCTATTCAATAGTAAATATTAGAGATTTGATTTCCTTCCTGCCAGGAATAATCAGTCAATATTTCCCACAGAATGAGATTGGCAACTGTAGTTTTGTTAAGAAGATAGCTCCTACCTAAGTGAGCCTTCAAGATGGCCATCTGGCGACTATTGAATTCAAAGACAGCCTGGGAGTTAGAGCTGCCCTCACTATCACTCAAGACTGCAGGCTAGGGCTTAGTGGGACAGTGGCCCAGTGGTGAGGTGCCATCAAAGAGAGGTGCTTGCTATTTGCCTGTGTTTCTCCATAATCCCCAGTAGCTCTTGACCATGATAGGCTGGATGGCACTCTGTGGTGAGCGGGACACTGGAAGAACAGAGACTTCTGAAGGTTGCACTAAAATTCTATGATTAAAACATCTCTGAAAATGTGGCTTGGCTGGATGATTAAATTCTACAATTTCCAGGCCATGTAGAGAATAGATCATCCTTCAATGTTCAATTGAAGGGGCAGAAAGGCAGGTCATTTTTTTTTTAAATCTCTGTACCACCAGCAATATTAAAATAAAAAGCACATGCAGATATAATGGTGCTATTTATACAATTAAATGAAGCAAGAAGTTATTGTAAAAGACTCCAGCCAATGCATTATTTACTGAAAGGCATGCTTCTGTAGAAAAAGAAAATAGATGTTCAAAATGCAACACAGACACACACACATCAACTCTGTCAGCTCTTGCAAACAGCAACAGGGCTGCCTTTTTGCCATTTGCTATCCTATCCAGGACGTTGAGCTGTTGGAAGACACAGGCAACACTGTGCCTCCCAGGCCTAAGATGACAGAAGCCCATGAGTCTGCTCGACCACAGATGCTGGGCTGAGATAACCAAAAAGAATAGAGGATTCGGGGAACAGCAGCTGGGCTAGACAAATCTAACTTCCCACCTGCTGTTGATTTCCACATTCATCTCCCGAGCCTGATACCCCAGCCATGTAGAAAGCTGCCAGCATGTGGAGAAATTAATCAATGTGTGTGCTTGGGGTGGGGGAGCTATCCATGGTCGATTTTATATTCTTTCTGTAAACACATTTGTGTAGCACAGAGGCAGCTGAGCTGAACAACCGTGGCTTTCGGAGCTCTGTGCCGTAATCACCCATACACCTGGGACTCACGCAGCTCTTGATGCGCTTATCTTAGATGAAGGCTTTTATTTATTTTTATCTTTGTACAGTAAAGCTGGCTTTGGAAACTAATTAGACATGTCTGGGCTTTTTGTTTGTGTGTTAGCTTTCCCTTTATGCAAGGAGACATCTACTTTGTATTTCTATCTTGTCCCTTCCTTGTTGCCTTTGTTGCTTTTCTTTCTGTTTGAGCAGAGAGCAAGAATGATTTCTGTACAGGACTGGTCAGATGTGTTACTCCTCAGGGCTTGGGGACATACATATACGAGATCCAAGCGTCTCCTTCATTGCCAAACAACCTCTATCCCAAGCTACATTGCAGCTTAAGGAAGTGCTCTTAAAACTATCACATTCCCTACTGTGATTTCCTTCAAAGTTCTAATTAGTTGTGCACAGTAATGAATTCTGTAAACTGCAGTGTTTCTTTGAAATCTTTTTAAGGTATAGAGATGCTCCAATAGTGCAGGCTGCCACAATCAGTCTTTGAAAAAAGTCATTTTGAAATGCAGGCTTCATATTTTTGGAGACATTGCACATCTTAGAAACAATCATAATGTTGAATCTCAAATTAATATTTGTTGCTTAATGCCATCAAAATGTCAGATGAATGAGTAATTAGGCACGTTTGTACATAATGTTTATTTGCTTCTTTTTGGAGAGGCTAGAAGCATAATGGAGATTCAAGTCAAAAAATGTCTTTCAACAAATGTATTCTCGGAGTATCCATTTTAAAATAATACATTACTAGGTCTATAACTGTCCTCTTTTAATGGTCAGCAAACATCTGGGTTTCTAGATAACACGGGGAACATAAAATATTAATGTTATTTAAGCCATTTCTATATTTTACTCATATTCTTTGATTTGCTGGTCTTGAGGGGGAAAGAAACCATTACCACTGCTTAATCCACCTGCATCTCTTCAAAGGAAGTTCTCTCTTTGCCTCCTATTAGGCCATTTTAGGACCATAAAGCTACCTTTCAGTCCTACTTATTTTCCAGTCTTCCCGTTTATTCTTGTTGGTAGTTGAACTTCACACACCACAGAGGAGCCTGTGGTTGTCTTCTGCCTTGCCTATGTTATTCATGATTACTCTCCAGATGCCCTTTCTCTTTGTCTCCTCACTGAGGTCCATGTCCTCAAGTCCCTGCTCACACAGCCTTCAACTCTACTCAGTCTTCCTACCCCTGGATCCTCCATCTCTCTTTTGTCCATACTGATTGCATCATCCCAGGAAGGACTTAGTGTTCTCACTGGAATGGCTAGCCTTCTGCAGGGTGCCAATGGTCACTGAATGCCCTCCCTCCAATTTCCAGCCCAGTCCATGCCCTAGCACTTTCCACTCATTTGAGCCTGAATCCTGTATCCCTGAGACAAGGAGCCAAATCTTTTCAGAGCTGAGCTGTTGCAAATTCACACATTGCCCACTCAAAAGTTGTTTATATGGCCTGGACATCACCTATAAGTGTCCTGTCTTCCTGATGCAATCTCCATAGGATTAGTCCAACCTGCTTCCCCATGCTATCAGACTTCTAACTTCTCCTTGATCCCTGACCCCTTCTTAGAGAGACGGTGGGTAGGTGGGTAGGCAGCTCCTCTAAACCCCTTTACTGCCTCTCCCCATCTCTTTCTCCATCCTTCTTCACTAATGAAAAAAAAATTATCTCCCTTTCTTTCTCCCAGGAGGTCTAGTCCATGTTATGGCCTTTCTTTTTTTCTTTTTTATTTTTAATGCTACATCTTTCTACCAAGGCTCTATGTCCCTACTTACCAGGCAGCTTCTCCGATAGTTTATTATTTCATAAAACAAAAGCAAAACCTTGCTTCCTGACCCTGCGGCCATCCCTATTACTTTTCCATCTCTCTCCTTCCCTTTGCTGCCAAATTCTTTCGCTGTGTGCCCACTTACAGTTTCTACTTTTTCCATTCATTCTTTTTTACACTTTCCACAATCTGACTCCCTCCTAGTACCACAATTCTGCTGTAAACTGCACCACAGGTGCAAAGCACCTGTTTCTTGGCTGTTCACTAGAATTTCTTTCCTTTTCAATCAGTAGTCTCAAAAGAGCAGTTTATGAAAGCTCTTAAATATCAGAATGTCTAAGTAATCCTCACCTACAGACACTGGACTTCAGTGTTTGGATGCGCCTCAGTAGCAGGTACACATTTTCTGATGCTCACTAGGTGGCTGTGATATGCCCCAGGCCTTAGCCAGCTCTGGAGCCAACCAGGGTGTGCATCCAGAAAGGCCTCTACACAATGCAGAGACAGATGGACTGTGGAATCTCAGTCCCAGTGACTGCATCTACATCACAGATCCTGAATATGACCCAGAGAGCAGTGTGGAAGAGGGGGCAGAAAGACTGTAAGAGCCAGTGCAGCTGGAATTCTGCTTCGAAACAGTTTCCTAGAAATGGCTGCAGAACGGTACCACATCAATGAATATGGTAACAACGAAGAGGCTAAATGTTGTGGGGTCCCACACATAGGCAAAGAACTACAGGTAACTGAATGACTCTGGGGGAAAGGAGAACTAACCTCTCCCAGAAGAAGCCCCCTTATTGGTGTCTAGTGCAAAGCGGTCCGCCTTAAAAGCAGCATATACTCACAATCAATAAAAATGGACTCAGTCCATATGTATATCTGTAAACAAGCAAAATCAAAGAAAAAAGGCTATCAATTTGAGATAGAGGGCATGGAATAGGTTTGAGAGAGGGTAGATGGTGAAAAGGGAAGGGGAAAGTGAGTTATGGGATTCTATTTAAATTAAAACATATTCTAAAAGTTATTAAAATAATAAAACCCGCAAAGGTTTCTAGGTATAGCTCAGGTATGTGCCACTCTGGTCCTCACCCTCCTGATGGCTCCTGGCTATCCCTTGTATTCCTGTTCTACTGTCATCCTCTGTACTCTCAAAAGAATTGTCCTCAACCTCATGTTTCCACATAGCTTCCCCTTTTCCATTCTGTTAACAATCCTCACTATAAAAAAGATCCAGACCACTCTCTAGTTGAAACCTGATACTCGCTGGCCTGGTACTGCCATGGACCTGTTTCTTCTTGTACATTTTTAGTGATGTGGTTTACTCTAACTGAAACAATCAATGACTCAAATGATACACTTTCTCATCAGTCCTGTCCCATGGTACTGCTATGAATTTCTTTTCAGCTCTTTGATTGAACAATTCCACATTTGGATAAGGCTGAGGATCTGGCTTGCTTCCATGTATGTGGACCTATCTGCATTGCCCACGTGGCACGCCTGGGTTGGCTACCCAGAGGCTATTTAAGCTGTGGGCTGGCTTTCCCCAGGGTCCGAGGATTGTTCAAGGTTCCTGAATAAACTGTATTGAAAAAAAAAGCTTGCTTTAAACATATAATGTACATTTGAAATAGGAAAAAGATGAAACTTCTGCTTTAAACTTATAATGAGCATATAGATAAAATCACTGCTTTAAACTTATAAAACAAAGTATCCAGTTAGGTCAATAGTCCTACTCTAACTCTCTTTTTATGCAAGATTGTATCTATTTTTGAATGATGTAATTTGGTCTGTACATAGAGAAACTTTGTATTAGATGGTATAAAAACCTAAGACAGAATTAAACATTATTTGAGGTTAAAAAAAAAAAGTGCACTAAACTATGAAGAGAAAAGAAACTCTCGTGGTATGATGGTAGGTAGGTGAATTATTAAAGCTTTGATGGAAAACTAGGTGAGGATTCCTCAGAAAGCCCAAGAGGCAACTATCATGTGACTCAGTACCCACTGATAAGTAAGTATTCACTCTAAAGACTGAAAGCTATCCCAAAGAGATGTCTACACTCACATGGTCTCCATGGTGGTCAACATACATTATTAACCTGCGTGCCCATGAACAGAAAGGTAGGGCATGAATATGTAGTATATACACACAGTGGAATACTGTAAAACCTTGAAAAAGAAAGCAATCCTTCTGTTTGCAACATGTATAGAACTGAAGAAGAGTCTCAATGGAACAAGTACACATTCTCATTCTCACTTTGAGAGACATAAGACAACAAAAGAAACAGAAACAGCGAGTGTGGACGGTGGAATGATAGAGTCAGAGTTACAGGCTGGAGCTGAAAATGTGAAGATCATACTCAAAGGGTATAGAGGAATGCGTCTGGGGCAGGAGGAGGAATGAGCCTTTTTTGCCCTTTGCAGTATCCTGCAGAACATGGTGACAATGACAGATACTAACACATTGCAGTACATTCCAAAATCACTAATAAGATTCAAATGTTCTCACCACAATAACTGGTAAGTAGCTGAGCCGAGAGATATGTTAATTAACTTGACTTAATTTTCCCATGCTGTATTTATAGATCATAACATCACTTTGTTCCCAATAAACATGGATGGCTATCACTTATAATCTGAGATAAAAATTAAAGCAAAACTCATTAAAAACATAAACCACACCAAAATACAAATTCCGAGTAAGTATCCACTGCTCCAAATTAACATGAAAACACAGTGGTATTCATTGTGGTCTATCAATTATACCGACTTTTGCACATATACTTGAAAAAAGGGCGCCCCCCAGACCCATGTAAGATGCAAGAAACCCCACTTTTCAGACAACTCATTACAGATCTTTAAGAAATAGCTGGCCCTGAGGTTCCTGGCATACATTCTGACTGTTAGATCGATTTGCAAGTATTAAATCAACTTGTCTCCAGGGCACTGTAGGTGGACCTGGCAGGCTGCACAGTTCAACACATCCCTCGTTTCCCTCAAAGATAGCAGAGGAGTATACATAAACACAGAGGCAAGAACAGTCACTTCCGAGCATCAGTTCATGGTTCGGGGTACCAGCGGATGCCAACTCATCTGCATGAAGAGGCCTAAGGGCATGTTTGACAGGACATGGCACACACTACACAGGGGTATTTGATAAAGCCAACAGCCCAGCTTCATTTTGCCCTGGATTACATGGGCTCTAATGAGATGGATTACTTGTCCCAAGTTCCTAAGACTCATAGTCTCAGTGCCTTGATACTTTCTTATTGACAAACATGTGCCTTAAAAAATTATAATATGGTTATTGCATTCTGGATACAAAATGCTAAGCAGCCTCTGTCCTCTGCCCGTGGACGCTTTGCAGAACACAGCGGTGCTGGGCGTTGGCTATGATGACTACGACAACCCCGTCTCCAAGCTCTTCCTACCTCCTTACTCACTTCCTCAGTTCTTATCTGTGCCAGTGTTCTGACACACCCTGTATCCAGGGGGAATTCTGGGAAAGTAGTCTTCACCATCAAATCTTGAGGCTCTTAAAGGACACAATCTTTGTCAAAATACAATAGTTATGAAGCTCAGGTCATGATCTCCATTGCAATTCCATGCGTCCCAGTAGGGAACTGGTAGGAGAAAGGCAGAAACTATCTGCCATGGAGGATGCACCTGGTGCCTTTCTCTTCTTAGTGTGGATTACGGCAGCAAATCGAGCTGCTTCTAAACAACGCAGTCGCACGATGTAAATTGACAGATAATCCTCAAATCTCATCATTTACATGGCATGCCTTAGGAAAACACTTGCAACTCAATGTGACAAAGGACAGCAGTCCCAGCATGGGAGTGATGGGGACTGAGGAGAGATGATTCTGCCTGAAAATGTGTACAGGAGGGACGGAGAGGGGAGAAGAAACACTGGAATACCTGGTAGTTATTAAGTCACAAGATCAATGTTCTCAAGGAGCCAATTAATGAATCTGGTGACAAGTTACTCACCCAGGAGGAAGTAGAGACTCACTTTGAGAATATACATATACATAAGAAAATCAAAAGCTAAGGCGGGGACTCTGCATACATGTGTGCGTTTAAAATCTTTTGTTTCATATTATTTATTCACTAGGTGTGCATAAGTGGCTGTGTATGGGGACACAAATGCCACTGTGTGTGTACAGAGGTCAGAGGACAGCTTGAATTCTCTCCTTCTGCCGTCTGGGTCCAGGCATTGAACCCAGGATTGTAGACACCTTTACCTGCGGGACTATCTACTGGGCCCTGCACATCCTTCCTTATCACAGCAGTGTGTACAACAGTCAAGAGGTGAAAGCAGCCCAAATGACCATGGTGCGTGCACATGGTGAGCCCACCGCAACACACACGTAAATATGTCTGAATACACAATACACACCTACACACAGTGTTATGTAGACACACACACACACGCACACACACACACACACAAAGATCCACAGCCTGCAGGCATGATTGGCAGGTAAGAAACTGTACATTTTCTCATTTGCAGGGGTATCCATGTGATCACTGAGCACATTTAATGAAGTCTCATATAAGAGTCATTATTGCATGGACCATGCTTCCTCCAAAGTATGAAATCAGAAAAATGTCAACACCTCTCCTTTCCAATTAAGGTTTGCAAAGCTTTACCATCAAGCCTCTGTGAATTACTCTCCATACTGTGAGCTACAGACAAAAACATCCTATAAATACAAAGACTAGCCTTCTACACAGGCATGTACAAAAACTTGAACCTCATTCAGCGTTAAGCCTCAGGAGCTGTGAAATTAATCAATTGAACCCTGATACCAGTACGGAGGTCCTCAAAGTCGCTCACATTTTCTCTTAAAGTAAAAGTAAGTAAATGAAAATGTGTCAGGGTCAAGGCGATTGTTGCTCTGCGTGTTATGAAGATGGCACAGCTGCACCAGGTCACACGATTAGCAGTTCCTTACCTTTTGGTTGTGAGGTGAGATAATGGAAGAGATTTCATTGGAGCAGGCCACAGCAGCGCATCATCAGGTTGAGAATTGAAGCAACAATAACAAAAAAGAGAGAGGCAGAAAAGACCATTAGATGACATCCTTGGATAAGAGGGCAGAGAGTGGTCTTCTTAACACCACAACAACACACAGCACAGAGATGTTTTGACACAGCCACAACCCAGAAGAACAGCCCTTTCTTTCTCCATAATTAGAAACCTATTGCTTCTGGCACCAAGAACAGAGCATCTTGAGCATCTAGCGGAGAACTTCCTTCCTCAGCCCTTTCCTTAGCTGTTGCATCTGTTGCTGAAACAGGCAGGGTGCAATGCCGCCATCAACAGTGTGGGACAACAGGGCTGTTTGGACACTCATTTCTTTTTGAAATAACTGCTTCTGAATACAAGGGAAGATTTCCACTCCTTAAACCTGTGTTCAGTGCGCTGGCACGGACATGTCTGCTTCCTAGCTCTTTTTCTTTTTGGGTGCTGAGGATCAAAAGCAGGGCCCTGCATAGGCTTATACAGGCAGAGCTGAACTGTGGAGACACACCTTCATCCTTTGTTCCTCAATATTTGAGACGTGGCCTTTGGAACAGTCAGTACCCATGCTCCTGCATTAGAGGCCCACGTGTGGGGAGGCAGATGCTGCTTCTGTTTGGATGGTGGTCAGGAAACCTTCGACAGGGCAACATGCTTACTTTAGCTCTCATCCCTGTTATAATTATGCTGAGCTAATGCACAAGCAAGGAAAATAGGCCATGGAACTCAGCCCCTAAACACACAAGAGCTACCAGTCTCTCTCTCAATCCATACCCCTTCTCTTCTAGAGACCTGATCTCATCTGCACACTCCTCAGGGCTGGGTGACTAAGCTCAGGAACAGTTGTGTCAACTGCTATATTAGGAAAAAAATATAGTCTAAAAATCAGGGAGGAGAGGGAGTGGAACTCCTTTCCCCTGGGTCATTAAATCACATACATTATTCCATGCGGAGACAAACTGAACAGATGTGATTGGTTGGAATAATTTTGAATATTTTCCCATTTTTTTAAAAAGACAAATCCTCATAGCCTGTCTTAAAATGTAGGTCAGAGTCTTCTGGGAAAACTCCCTTTTCTCACCTAATTTACAGATGTTACCTCAGTGCCTCCATTGTAGCTATCTGAGGTGAGTCCTACATAGACATGCTAACAGTATGGCTGACCTTTGACCTTTAGGGGGTTCCCTGAGCCCAGAGCCAGCCCTGTAGGAGCTAAACTAAGTACTCAGCAGGACTGTGGAAGCCAGTGGGGGAGGGAGAGAAAGTGTCTTTCCCTTTCACAGGAAGGTCTCATGTGACATCCCCTCTCACTTGAGTCTAAATAAGCATAGCAGGGACACAGCCCTGTCTGGGCACAGGAAGTGTGAGCTGGTCAGAAGAAGTTCAAATTTCCCTCTGTGGTAGACAGTGAGAGCTGTCCTCTGCATCCATTTCCATCTCCTAGTGCGTGGACAGTTAGACAGCACGCTCCAGTCTGCAGAAGCCAGCCATGGCTGTGTGGCTGGGAACTGCGCAGTGGGCTGTCAGTGGAAGCGATGCAAAGCCACATGTGTGATGCATATCAAACTGCCTGGAGTGTCCTTCACTCTTTCATCTCCTGTCGGCTGACTGCCTTATGGACTCCATGGAAGAGTTCTGCCATCCTAGATCTGCAGTTTGCTATTTTGAGAAAATATCCCCAGTATGCTAAGCCCAGAGGTCTGGGGCCCACCTGTCACAGGTGACCCTCATTAGCCTGGCTTTCACATCCTCATGGGCCTCGGTTCCAGGTATTAACTTGTATCCAATGCCCCTGGACACTCCTAGCAAGCGCCTGCTGAATATGTGATGCTCTTAATAACCCATGAATCCTAGTGAATTGGAGCTTGAAGCAAGGGACCTGAAGCTGAGGGAGAGGCACAGTCCACTCTACCCAGTTGGAGGAGTAGGTGGCTTTGTATCTTTAGCTCATGAAGACCAAAAGATCTGAAATCATCCAGAGAAGAAGATCTGACAGTGACAGGCTTCCTTTTAATTACATCAACTGGACTGCAGCCTCCACCACAGTCTGACTCATAAAAGGCAACTAGACTTTACATTTAGAAGAAACATGAGCAGGGTTTTCTGGCAACAACTGGAACATCTGGATTTGGTCAGAAGCTCTGTCTGAGGGTCTTCAGAGCTACATAAGGACTGACAGCTGTTGGCAGCTGCTTAGCAGTCTTTTACTGACCATCCCTCCTGTGACTTCTATACAAAGTAAGTGACACAACAGAAGGATAGTGAAAGGATAACCTCCAAGCAGTTTTCTTCATAGTTCCCTCTGTATTGCAAGAAGGCAGGCATCACCGAGTCAGGGGTAATTATCCAGCAAAGGGGTGCCAGAGTACCAGGCTTCCCCCTTAGAGAAAATACTTAGTCACATGGCCCTTTGTAAGAGCTGTATATGAAACAGCCAAGGCCAAGGTCACACTTGGAGATGCACACATTCTTTTAGTACTCAGTGGGGAGCATCAGCCATGTGTACCACACTGAAATTGGTGCTGTCAGGGAAGTCAAGTCTTTGATTTATAGGTCCTATCTTCATGTTGCTTACAAAGTAATAGAAGTAGGGCATGCTATGAAAGGTTAAATAAAAAGACAAGACAACAGTACAGATGATGTCATAAAGACAACTGCAACTTGATCACCAGGCAGAGGTAGGCAATTATTTTTTTCCATGTTAAATTTCAAACCCATGTAGTTCACAAACACTGCCTTTTTTCTGGCAGTTCCAATCTCGGTCACCCTGTTTGACTAACTATGCCATTAATACACATCACTATGCACCATAGTGTTCAACAGACTCGCTCCATACACTGACTAAGCTTCCCTAAGGCAGAGATCTTCTGTTTTGCTCACTGTTGAAGTGCAGTGCCTTGATCAGTACCCATGAAAATGTAAAAAAATGAATGGCAGCATCAAATAAATGGAAAGCATATCAAGTTTCTCAACACAGAAATGAACATTAAACAACAACCATGCTCTTAAAATATCCAAATAGCTCTTCACAGGGCACCTCAGTTCCTTCAAATGCTCTGTCAGTAGTAGGTAGTCAAGATACTCAAAGGTACTCACATGGTGAGTATAATGCATCATTTCAAACACAGCAAGAGTCTTAAGTGTCGCACATAAGAAAATACTATTTGGAAGCTGTCCTGGACTTAGATTGTGTTCCACAATCATTATTTAAATTGATTGGTCTAATCAATAGGGTGGCCTTTAGACACCCAAATATCCAGAGAGCATTAAAACTATTAGTGTTATTTTTAAAATGGTGACAGAGGCTGGGGAAATAACTCAACTGACCAAGTGCTTGGCTTGTGAGCATGAGGGCTTGAGACTGGTCCTCAAAACCTATGTGAAAGACTGGGCCCCCATGGTGCTTACATGTAATCCCAATGCTGGGGCGGCAGAGACAGGAAGATCCCTAGGGCTCATTGGCTGGCTAGCCCAGCCTAATGGGAAAGCTCCAGGCCAATAAGAAACCCTGTGTAAGAGATAAGATGGATGGCATTCTTGAGGAATGACACCCAAGGTTATCTTCTGACCTCCATGAATGTGCACCTCTACACAAGCAAAAAACGACAAAGACAACCTGCATAAAACGTATGTACTAATACAATACAGCTTGAAGCTATAAGAGAATTGGGCTAAAGTACAACTTGCCTGTTTACTGAACTAGCTAGTGTCTGAGAACAACTTCCAGGGCAGAGTTAAATGGAAGCTGCCTGTCCTTGCCCCTTGTCATCCTGACACATTTTCTTTCTTTAGGATACAGTCTCATATAAGGAATCTTTAAACCCAAATTCCTGCCTTTCTCCTTAGCAACCTTAGCCAGGGTATTTGCTTTGCATTTTATGCCCCTCTAGAATCTATGAAAAGAGATGGATTCTAAAGTGGTCCTTAGGACAACACTGTCTTTAATCACAAGGTGAAATGAACTGCATTTGGCCTTGCTGGCTGGCTGTGTTCATCTCACAGCTGTGACTGAGAGGGCTGTTTGGAGAGTGGATGACAGATGCTCATATGCCATGGTCACTGTCACTGGTATAAAAAAATAACACAGATCTTTGTCTACAGAGTGCCCAGGAAACATACCAAAGAGAATCTCATTACAGTGAAGATAAAGCCAACGGATATGTACAAAGCCAGCTCCACTTGCATGGGGAATTGTGCAGAAACCAATCTACCACAACAATTTAATTTTCAAAAGCAAAACTCGGCCCTCAGACACCAAGCCAGTAATGGATTTTTACTGAGAGTATCTTCATTTGTGAAAAAAGGATCCTTTTTTGGGAAACAAGAGGCCTCACATCTAGCATATTTAGTGTCCATTTCATGGTGGTCCTTTTCTGAGATTTAATTTAATGAAGAGAAAAAAGGCAGCCTTAAAGCTGCATGGCCCCCAGAAAGCATGCTGCAATGTTTCTTCATTTTTCATTGGTATAATCTCACCCATCTTTTATGTTTTGTACGGTGTATGCATGTGTACTTATGTGTGTACATGCGTATGTGTGCATGCTGGTGGAGCACAGGACTGGTGTTCGGTGCCTTCCAGTGTCTTCTTCTTCTATTGCAATCCCCCTTGTTTTTAAAGCAGGTTACCTCACTGAACCCAGAGATCATTTACTGGCTAGACTGGGTGGTCAGAATGCTGCAAGAGCCCACCTATCTCCCTGTATCTGCTTCTGCCCCGATGCTAGTGTTATATGTGCACACTGCAGCATCTGGCTTCCAGATATAATTTCTAATGTGTTGTCTACACACACACACACCTTTACAGTAACTACAATTACTGCTCATACAGTATCAGTTACAAGGTACTTGCAAATGACGCATTTTCAACCACTCCCATCCTAGCCAGGTCAGTTCTCCTATCTGTATGTACCTACCTTCCATGTCTGAGTCTATGATGATCCTATAAAAATCCAATGAAATGTAAAACTTATATTTCAGTTTATAACCCTACGTTCAAACAATTAAGTATGTCAACCTCCAGAACATAGCTGTTCAAGGAGGAGATAACTTTGCAACAGTGAAGAGAGGAGGCAGTATTATAGAATATCATACAATTCGGGCTCTTTGTCATCACTTTCAGGAAATAGTTAGATTTTCTTTTTATGCAAATCTTGAGAAACTATTTGCCACCCTTGGATCAAAACCCCTGAAGCAGGGCCTTCCTATACTGGATCATGCTAGATGGTAACACTCAAGGTAGCTTCCAGTACTATTTCACAGAATTAATACATAGTAGACCTGAAACTGAAAATTAGGGCTGTGTTTTCCCAAACCTCTATAACTGCCCTCGCTTCTATAGATAGGAACTGAGCAGGAAAGGGTTTCTCAACAAATGTGCACTACTGTGAGTGTTCCTTGTTGATGGAAGGAAACCAGCTCCTAAGGGAGAAGAGGCGGGGTTGCTCCCTTTTAAACAATGAAGCAGAATTAAGTAACAGAGAAGACAATAAAAGAACCCAAGACCAACCCAGTAATACAGTGACTACACTTCAGTGGCTGGGTGGGTGTGTCACAGGGAGAATGGGCAAAATAAGGCTCAACTACTCCCAATGCATCAAAGAGGCCTTGATCACAGAGTTGCCTCAGCCAAGCTTTCTGTAGTAGACACTCATAAGAAAAGCAAAGTTCTTCTGTATCTAAGGACACAAATAGTCTAAGCTCAAGATCTGCCCAAATTCAACACATCTTTAAGCTTTAAGATAGACTGCTTGACTCTTTCTCTGATAAAGTGACTTTGTTTGCAGCTAGTTGATTTTTGTTATGAGCAGTAAGCACTTACCTTTTTATTGTTACAATTCATTTTTCTTTGGATGGAAATTGAATTACAAAGTTTTAATGCCTTGCAGCTCCTAACATTGATACATTTAAAACTTCTGTCTCTCATTGCCATTTAACTTACATTACCAATTTCCCTAAAAGCAACTAGGTTTTAAAACAATCTCCCTAAAAGACAGTTATTATCTAAAAAGATGTTGCATTGATGATATTCCCATTATAATCTTCATCCACTTCTTTCCACAGTAGCGAACAGACTACTTGGGGAAGAACGATGAGAGGGCTGAAGCAGTTCTCCATACATACAGAACACAGCACCCCTTGATAGCATATAGAGTGGACACACCCCACCATTTTGCTACAGCTTTGCCGACCGCCATTTATTGTACTGCTCATAATCAATTTCATTTTTTTTTATTGAGAGGTAAAGTCTGTACAATAGAAGTCCCTGGAGAGTTTTTAATCATAATAATTCCTAAAGCTCACCTCTGGAGATTCTGGGTTAGAAGGCTATGGCATGTATCTAACAGGCACCCAACTATATTCACTGTGGAGTAGGACTTTGGAATCACAATTCAAACAGAAAAGGAGTCATAGAATGGAGGGCAGTTCTCACAGCCAGTGAAAAGTATGACTGTCTTCGTTCAAGGCTAAAAGAAATCCATAAGGTAAGCATACTGGATGCTGTCTAGTGGACAAGAAACAGGCAAAGAAAACAGACTGGAACAAAGATTCCCTCTAGGATTTTAAACCAGGCCATGCTCCATGCACCAAAATCTGTCTCAGTGGTCTAAAGAGAACCGAGTGGTGTTTTGTTAGCTACTAAGCAATTCAGGAATTTGGGGGGAGCAAACTCGTAAACTTGTAAGTAAAATGGGTGCTTTTTAAAAAACTTTTCTATTTTGAGACAGTCTCACATATTTCAGGTTGTATTGAACCCACAATGCAGCCAAGAATGATCTTTATAAGTTTGCTACCCCAAGTCCAGTTTATGCAGGCTAGAGTTGGAATCCAGTGCTTTGTGAACACTATGTTAGTACTCTACCAACTGAGCAACCTTTCCAGCCTTTATATTTTATGCTTCAATTAAGACATTTTAGAGAAATTTACAAGGAAGTAGCCAAGGTCACTAAGTCAATGTGACTCACTCTTTTAGGATACCTTGTTCACTCTACTTCTAAACTCACCACATACAAGTGTTGGGTTCTGCTCTTTACCTTTCTGAAACATGTGATTTACAGTCTTCAAGTGATTGTGTTCATAAATGTGTACCTTGGAGTGTGCCTACAACACACGTTCTTTCTCCAGTTTGCATAGATTCTCCAATAACAGCTGGCTTTATTTGCTGGAGGAGGGCACTTCTCTGTACATAGTTTCACTGTCCTGCATACCTGCTACAGGTAATATACCTCTGTCCATTCTTACTCCTTCGGACTATATTTAGTTTTCTTTGCATCCACCACTTCCTTCAGCTACACTAGAAAGTGTGAAGAATATCTTGGCATAAATGTCAACCTTGCCAATTCTGCCTAAGTCTACCCTGTAAGGTGGATGAGTTTTTTCCATTGTCAGTTGCCTCATTTCTTCACCATGGGTAAGTTTTCTTGAGTTGCATTGGGGAGATGGTGGGAGTTCAGTAGATTCTTATTGAACAACAGCAATATCACTTTTTATGACAGAAATTTTAATCTAAAATGCATTTCAAAACTACCTAAGAATGTCAGGGAGACACGAGAAGCTCAATAAGTTGTCAATTGCATCCACTGAGAACACAATTATGAAAAAAATGAGCTGTAATGACATAATAGATCTTTCTGTGTTACTTAAAGACTAAGCAATAAAAGAGTAAGGCAATAAACATAAGAGATGTGGCCATAAACAGATCTGAATTCATTTTATGAGCATGAGGTAATGCTCACTCCATCCTCAATTCCACCTAACATGGGGCAGCACAGACATATCTTGTGTCTTGTGTTCAAATCCTGGCTTCAGTGCTTTGATGAGCTTCTGACCTTGAGAGGGTATTGTAAACCTTGAAGGACTTATATTCTCAGAGGCTGATATTGAAGGCGACACAGCACAGTACTGGGCACATTGTGGGAATTTACTATTGTTTCTTGTGGCTGTTGTTCACAAAAAAGGGTAGTTTAGAGACTCAGAAAGACCTAAGGTAAGACTTTGTGATGGAAGGACTAAAACAGTTTCCCAGATTTCACAGACAGTGGTCTCTATGTCTAATTTTCAGGGGTGATGTGGCCATTGGAAATTCCCCAGATGGCCAGCACTTCCCTCATGCTTTGTTCTCTGCCAAGAAGACTCTGAGCAAGTCTTCTTCTTGATTTGATCAGAACTTTCTAGAACGTGGAGGTATAAGCTGACACACAAGCTCTTCTTTCTGCTCAAGCCTAGAGTGCACAAAGGGCTATTTTCATCACCACCAAGCTACAGTCTCTGCTGTGATTTTTAATAAAATCACGAAGTAAGGAAAATGAAATGTAATCCAATAAAATCCTTTCCATTAATAAAGGTCACTGAGGTTTCTCTTGATCTTTTCATAATCATGTTCCCACTCTTTCAAATGTAGAGTGTGCAGTCATTTTTCTGCAAGGAAGTATGTCAGAGATGAGAGTTTCTAGAATATTCCTTGCTCTAGTTTGCTTTCTGTTGCTGTGATAAACCACAAAGACCAAAGTCAACTTAGTGGACAAAGAGTTTGTTTGCCTTATACTTCCAGGTCACAGTTAGTCTTTGAGAGAAGTCAGAGGTGAACTGGAGAGGGAAACATGAAGGAACACTGCATACTAGCTTGTTCATAGGTTCACACTTAGTTAAACTAGCTTTCTTGGACAGCCTGGGAAGGACCATCTGCCCAGGGAATGGTGCTGCTCAGAGTGGGCTGGATCTTTCTATATCAATCAATTAATATTTCCCCCAGATTATACCAACATGCCAGTATGATATGAACAGTCCCTCAGTTGAGACTCCTTTCTCCTTTCTCGCATGACTCTAGGTTGTGTCAAGTTGACAGCTAAAGCTGACTAGGTCCTTCCTACAAACAGTGTGAGAAATGCACTCCATTGTTTAATAAATATTATCATGAAAAAACTAATCTTGCATGGAATCTTTAAAGTGAAAACTTCAAGTAAGCTGTGTATAGATCTCTGTATTCAAAGGAAAAGCCATTTACTCCCCTAAACCAATCATCCAGTAAAACACTGTGGGAAAGTTACTACCAGACCGTGCCCTACTCTTCTGAGGGTTTCATTCTATTTTGCTGACATTATATTACTTAGGGTTTTTAAATTGTCTGATTAGAAGGCAGATTTAATTAGAGCACTAATAGAAATGAGAAACATTACATATGTTCCCATTTTGCCAAAACCCTTTTCAATTATGTCTGAGGTGCCACAAGTGCAATGGCTAATGCCAACTTCTCGAGCTTTTAATGACAGAAAGCCTCAAGCTATCTGCACACACTTTTATGACTCACATTAAATATACAATCATAGTACTGATGTGGAATTCAACAGAAGTGTTGATTCCTGTTCTTTTGCCAGATCTGGAATAATCCAGCTGTCTGTATGTCTTATATTGACTTTAATGCCATAGTGGAAGCCAGATGAACATGAAGAAACAATAGGAATTCCTTTTCTCTCTCTTTTTTTCTTTTTTAAATTTCAAAATATTATACCCCATCATTAATGTGCTCTTAGGTTAGCTACTATCTAAACCTTTCAAAAAATTAATTGGTATTTTCAGGAGCTTCGCTAAAAGAATAAATTGAAAAGTGAAGTAAATGGCAATTTCTCATATGCAATGAATTTTAAGAGAACGAGGAGACAAAAGAAAATGATGGTTTTTGATCTACCTCATCTCATTTCTTTCCAATTCACAATCTGAGGACAGCTGTATAAGCATGGGGACAAGAACTTCACAGTGGTGCTCCTAGTCTCTACCTAAGCTGGACTTAGAGATTCCACACCAGGAAACAGAGATCTGTACTTTGCAGTGAAATTCTGAGACACGGTGCCTCACTAGCAACTGAGAGTCAGCGCTGGAATTAATGCTTATCTGCTATAGAGTCCAAATGGCTGGAAAATGGCCCCTCCTACCAAGCTCTCAAGCCTATACATAGAATAGGCCTGTTACACCTCACTTCCTACTTCCTGCCTTCTTCCTCCTCCCCAGCATAGAGATGGAGGAATGAAGGGCAGGCAGTATCTTCTTCCTCCTGTGTGAGTAGGCTGAGCTTTTCTTCTTCTCCCACCTCCCTGGAATCATTAGCCTCCAGTTACCCATGTCAATGGAAGACTGTTTATCCAAGAGTACAATTTGAGCTGTAGGGAAGCTGGCATCTTTGCTCTTGTGTAAATGACTGACAGGTGGACAGATTTTCTTTCTCATCTGGCCCTGAGCTCAACTGAGACAGTACAGTGTCAAGACAAAGGAGGCAAGCATTTTAGGGGAGGTGAGGATGACAGAGCTTTCCTTGGTCAAGTGATTCATACATCCTCTTGTCAGGACTTCTCTCAGAGGGAAGCCTGCAGGAAAGGAGCCTGGAAAGAGGCCATGGGCTGTGCTAACAGGGGCAGGGCTGATGGTGGCTGGATGAAGGAGGGGTGGCAATTGATCTCCCACATGAAGGAACCATAAGACACAGGTTTCCTAAATGTTCCAAAAAATCTTTTTTTGGGGGGGGTTCCCCAAGAAGGTAAAAATTGGATGTGTCCCTACTGAGCACCAACCATCACCCAGAGGTATGGCAGGGAAGGGGGAGAAGCCACACCTATAGTGGGCAACCTGCAGGCATAGCTACACATGTAAATGAAACCCTGAAATTTAGAGAAATATGAAGAATGAGGCAACAGAAGATCTAAGAGGAACTCAGAGCCACAGAACACTTGCTACTTCATCTACCTCAAAGACGCAAATGAAAATGGCACAAAGAGTAGATCCCACCTCTCCTACTCAGCTCTCTTCACACCAGTTGGGGCAGGGTGTGTGGGTAAAAAGATTTGCAAAGGCTATAGGGTGAGTGCTTTAAACCAAATGAACATACGTTTATTCTTCATTAATGAAAACAACCGGGAATCTACCAAAGACGTTTGGTTTAACAAATCTTTTCTGATGGTCCGTTTTAGGCATTTATGCCACAGTGATGCCAGCCAGCCTGCTACTGGCAAACAAGGAACATTTGAGGCAAGGTGGTATGTCTATAGTGAGTGGACAAATACGTCCTGAGGTCAGGTTAGCGGATATGCCAGGTTCAGTGCCTTTCACAGGTTAAATGATTGGTTTCTAGCCCTTTGTTCTTCCTCAAAACATTGCTTTTTGCAAAAAGGGTACAGTTATTACAAAGGAAAGGAGACTGGAAGGTCAGCTGCTAGTACCCAAGAAATAATGGGTCTTCGATGATTCTAATTGTGCTCACAATGGACTGTAGGAACCAGACAAGGATTTAAGATCTGGTGTAAATTACACCAAGACAATCACTGTGTTTTCCCAAATAGGTCTCTTAATAGGTCTGCGCTGATAATGGGAAAATCTTTGAAAGCCGCTTCTCACATCCTCCTTGCTTTGGGTTCTTTCATTGGGTTCCTACTTGAATTCCTTCCCAGATGAGGATTTGTCCTTCTGAGAGACAACAGGGCATGGCAATCATGAAACTCAGAAGTCCTGCCAAGATAGTACGTGACCTCCAGGGTGAGGGTAATGCTTTGAGGTCCACAGCCAACTCTATGCCCCAGCCTCCTTCCTGAACAGGCTCATTACCATTCTTCTTCGGAGCTGTTCTTGGGGTGCAGTTCACTGTTCTGGGTGTACGGTTTCACTGGTACAGTTGGGGTTTACTTCCTCCATCGATTCCATCTAATGCCCTGCCTGGGCTCAGCTCTAGCTCCACAGGTTGCTAACATCACCCTCAGTGAACTGGAGTTAAGCATAAGAACAGCACAGTGTAGGTGTCCTGTGATGATCCTAAGGAGCCCAGGACATGGTTTTATTGTTCTGTAGCAAGCATGCCTCTAAATTTGACTGGAAAAGTTCTTTACTATTGCCAAGGGAGACTTGTTTAAGTGATGGTGGTTCATTTTAAGTGGCTGAGAACTATAGGAGATAAGGACGCTTCTATCTTGAATCTTCAAAGCATTCCCAAATGAGTTCACTCTTCTAGCCCCTGTGGATATTGTCAGCCAATGCCCAGCAGTTAATGGCCCAGCAGAATGCCTTAGAATGGACAGGATTAACACCAGGCACACCCACGACTGAAACAATGGGCCCATACAGCTCAAAATCCCTTCATGTGTCTGCTATAACATGCGTCTTTTCCCCTCACATACGTTCTACAACCTGGCACAATCCAGCCTGCCAAATTCTTTCTGGACAGCTGGGAGAATTCTACATTCACCCTTTCAGGAAACTCTAGGCCCAAATAAGCTCTACAGCCATATACTGAGTCCATAGATTTTTGTGTCTCTGTGTGTACATATATGTGCTTGTACATTCTTGTGCTTGGACTTATGCATCTGGGTGTCTAAGCACATGCGTACAGAGGTTGATATCAGATGTCTTCCTCAATTGCTCTTCACCTAATTCTTTTTTTGAGGCAGGGTGTCTCACTGAATCCAGAGCTCATGGATTTGCCTGGATTGACTGATTAACAAGCCCAGCCTCGTCCTCTGCCTCCAGGTGCTCTCAGTCATAAGATTACAGTCATGAGTCTCAGCACCTGCTTTGATACTCTGCTAGGTGGAGTCTTTCAGAGGCCCTCTGTGGTAGGCTCCTGTCCTGTTCCCTGTTTTCTCCCTCTTCTGATGTCTATCCATTTGCCTTTCTGAATGAGGATTGATCATCTTACCCAGGGTCCTCCTTCTTGCTTAGCTTCTTTAGGTGTACAGATTTTAGTATGTTTATCCTATATTACATGTCTAATATCCATTTATAAGTGAGTATATACCATGTGTGTCTTTCTGCTTCTAGGATACCTCACTCAGGATGATATTTCCTAATTCCCACCATTTGCCTGCTGAGACTCATAGCCAAACTTTGGGCAGAGTGCAGGGAATCTTATGAAAGAAGGAGGAGATAGAAATACCTGGAGGGGACAGCAGCTCCACAGGAAAGCAACAGAACCAAAAAAATCTGGGCACCAGGATCTTTTCTGAGACTGGTACTCCAACCAAGGATTATGTATGGAGATAAGCTAGAACCCCTACACAGATGTAGCCCATGGCAGCTCAGTGTCCAAGTGGGTTCCCCAGTAAGGGGAGCAGGAACTGTCTCTGACATGAACTTAGTGGCTGGCTCTTTAATCACCTTCCTCTGGGGAGGGGGGAGCAGCCTTACCAGGCCATAGAGGAAGACAATGCAGCCAGTCCTGAGGAGACCTGATAGACTAGCGTCAGATGGAACGGGTGGAGGACCTACCCTATCCTCCCCTATCAGTGGACTGGGGGAGAGGCATGGGAGGAGAAGAGGGAGAAAGGGTGGAATTGGGAGGGGATGAGGGACAGGCCTGCAGCTGGGATACAAAGTGAATAAATTGTAATAAATAAAAAATAAATAAATTTTAAAAAGATTACAGTCATGCATCACCTGCTTGCCTTTTTTTGTAAATATTAGGACCCAGAACTTAGGCCCTCATGGTTGCACAACCAGCATCCACTAAGCCATCTCCATAGCCCCTGAGTGGATGTCTTAATCCAGGAGTATCCAAGTATCTAAGCCACCTCACAACTATTTCCACACAACTATTTTGTCATCATGAGATGCGAAAAGGTAAAATAAACCAGCCCTGGCAAATGCAACCCCAGATGGGGTCAAGGGCTGTGTGCAGATCTCTGGGAGTGACATTAATAAAATTCTGTTTATCTCTAACACATTAAAATAGTGTTTTATAAGAAAATTATAGTGAGCGATACCAAGAGGAGACATGTTGAACCCACTGGCATTTAGCTAACATAATTTTTAATAGAATAGAGCTGGCCTAAGACGGAAGGAAAGCAGGAAAGAAATGCCAACCAGATGACTCCCTAGAGAATAATTTATTTTGGTTTTATGTGATATTAAATATCACCTCCTCCACCAACATTGAAATCTGTATTAGCCCCTCGACAAAGTAAATTTTGTTCATTCAAATACACTATCTGGAGCAATGCTGCCATCTATACCAACAAAATAAAGTCCGTTCTCCATGCATGGTTCTCTCCTTCCTCCCTTTTTTTCCCATATTTTAAAAATTTAATTAGTTATTACTATTATTGGGAGGTGCCATTTCCCACTTCATCGTGCAGAAGCGTAGAAGCGTCCAGATCACAGAGGCCAGTGGAGCAAGAAAGCATTTGAACTTTGGCCACGGGACTGAGCTAGACTTCTGACTGCATCTCACCTGGTCCACGGCTGTCACTAGCTACTGCTGTCCAGAATGACTCTGCTACGAAACCCGTTGACCATAGTATAGAGCAGGGCCAGAGCCACGGATAGTGGTCCTCTCCTGATCTGTACTTCACAGGGCAGAAGTGTCTTTGCCTCACAGTGGCCAAGGTCTTTAGGGAATCTTCCTTCCCGTCCTCTCTCAGTAGGATGTGTGTCCAACGTGAGCATTTTTGTCACAGGATAGCTGCTTGTAGACATCTTGATATCAAAAGATTGGCCATCCCATTCTAGATGGTATTTCTACTTCCCTTTTCATCCTTTTTCCACTTCACTTTTCACAACTCACTTCCAATTCCTTTTTACACTTCCCTTCTGACTCTCTCTTTCCTTCTCATTTCCCTTCTATTAAACATGACCATAAAGGGATATCTTAGCCTTGTCCAATGTTTTATTATTCTTTTCTAATTTGATGGTAACTTAATAAACTTTTTTCCCTGAAAACTTCTAAAGAAAACAACCTAAATTGATTTTTGTTTGCATATACCTTGTAGTAATTAAATTTTATCAATTTAAGTACTTGCTTTCCTAGATTTGCTTTAAATTAGAAAGGTTTTTATCCTCCTTCTCACCTTAATGATCCCCTTCCTCCCTTTTTCTATCTTTTAAAAATTAACTAGTTATTACTTTTATTGGGATGTAGGGTGCATGGCGTGCATGTGGAAGTCAGAGGACAACTTCACAGACTCAGTTACCTCCTGCTGCCTTCCCACAGGCTTCAGGGATCAAACTCAGGCCACCAGACTTCTATGGCCAGCATCCACTAAGCCCGAGTCATCTCTGTGGTCCCTTTAACTGTCTTTCAGTAGCTCATTCCCATTCTCTGTGCCTCAAACGATAACTCCAATAGTCAAACCTCTAGATTATTTTCTATGCAGGTATCTTTCATTTTCAAAGAACCACAACTTCCTGCTTTAGTTCTGAACTCAAACTTGAATCCCATTCACTAAAACATTTTTTTTTTTTATTAAAACACCCACAGTGTCCAGGAATCAAGCAAGGCAATGCAGATTCAATAAGATGCTCATTTTAGAAGAGGTGACAGAGAGCAAATAAGTTATCAATAGACACACACACACACACACACACACACACACACACACATACAATGAGAGACCACATGTATTATCCAAAAATGAACAGTACATTAAGGGAAGGAGCAGGAAGCCCCCAAGTGAGATCCCTTTTCCAGAACTGCCTTTAGTCCAGTGGAGATCCCTAGCCATGTCACAAGCTGGGAAAGAGTTTTAGAGAAGGAAGATAAAGCACAAATGTCTCCCAAAAGGAAGGAATCAGAAATATATATGGACTTGCAAAGTATGTTCATGTGACTGGAGACAAACAAAAAAGGAGAGAGGAAAAACAGAAAGAGATTGCAGAGAGGGAGAAAGGCCAGAGCTTGCCAGATCCCTTCTAACAAACTTGGATTTGTTCTTAGGGGCAGTAGCAAGTCAAGAGAATTGGAGTGGCCTGATTTTTTTCAGATCTTTTCTCTAATACATTATTCAGGGAGGATGTGACCCTGCGGCATCTGAATCTCAAATCCAGGCATATTTTATCAGGTTTCCAAGACCAAATTACTAATTACTTCTTCAAAACACTCCCAAATGATCATCACTTAAAAAAACCACAACAACAAATGAAAGGAAACAAGACAAAACAGGGCTTCTCGGGACAGCGTTGTCCTTCTTAACTCTGAATCGCAGAATTGTCTAGTTCCTGAAAGTTTTGATAGCTCTTTCCTACCTTCCCATGTTAGTTGTTTTTCTCCCTTAACATGGTCTGTTTAGAAACGATTAATAAGAATTTACAATAATGAACTGTTTGCATGTTTCCTGAGCATGTCCCTGGGATCACGAGACAGTTCTTGTTAAAGAACAATCAAGAATCAGATTACAGAAAGAGAAGAACACAGATGTAATAATAATTCGTGGCCATGTATCTGCCACCAGGGTACCTATCAACTTGTAAGTGATAAGTAGGGAATCGTGATGTATTTGTGGAGATCTTTTTGTAAAACCACCAGTAATGGCTTCCATTCCTGTCATTTGTGCCTAAACGCATGTGTGCATGTGTGAATGTGTGCACACATGCACACTGACACCCCCCCACACACAGGCATGCATGCATGCAAGCAGGAATGCACACTAGAGGACAGCCTCTGACATCATTCCTCAGGTACCATATCCCCAAGCCTCCTTCCTGCCCTTTGCCCTCTGCATTCAATCACAATTTTTGAAGAATTTACTATTTCAAGGGTGTCCTTCACCTCACCTGCCCATGTGCGTAGAGAAACTCCCGGTGTACTGCTCTGCCATCCCTTCCTCTGCCACTCTTTCCCTTTTGACTCTAGGGCTAGAGCTCAAAGGCAGGACAATGCTCTTGCTGCACAAGCTATCTGTCCCTAGGCAACACCCCAGTCCCTTTAGTGTTTTTTTGATACTTGGTGGTTCTGCTGGCTCCTTCCTCTCCAAGTCCAGTCGTAGCCACAGACTGGATACAGAGCCCAGTTTCCCTCAGAAAGGCCCTGGGTTGGCCCAAGTCCAGCTTCTTATTCGTACAAACACCAAGGGCTATAAATGAGATTGTGTCAGGCTACAGATCAGAGAACTGACCCAGCTAAAACTTCCCCCTAAGTCCAAGGCAGTCTTTCCCATTACAGGCTCTTAATAGGTATAATTGGTAACTGCCTGAGAATAATGTGAGCTCATTCAGGTTTTTCATCTACCCATTGGTGCTGAAATAACAGTCAAATGAAAGCAAAACTTCTCTCCAACAGGGTCATGCTGAAGAACCTATGCTTAGCATACAAGCTTAATGCCCTCTGAGTGTGTAGTATAAAATGATTTACCGCATTTTCAGATACTATGTATCTAGATGCCATGATACAAAGAAACACGCCAGAAAACATGATTTGAGTGGAGAATATGACAGACTCTTATTTACAGAGGACTATGCAAGGATAAAATATAATACAAGCACAACCTCATGGTACCCAAACTGAAAAGAACAGGCTGGTGATTCATTTTTAAGAATATATTCTCTTCCAAACATTACATTTAATCACCTTTAAGTCTAAGCAGTCAGAATGATCTTGCAAGTGGGGAGTAAGTAACTGCCTGTGATACTTATTTATAATTGTTGGGTATTGGAAACTCTGTCCCCCAACCTGATTTTAGATATCAAGTATTTTGTACTATTATCTGAATATTTTATAGGTCATTGTCTTCATATTCCATTTCTGTGAGCTGAAAGCTGAGTTTCACAGGTTTATAAGTGGTAATGGACTTTACCAGGCTTTAGGCTGTCTGGCTAATTTAAAATTTTTATACTGTACATGATTGGATCTTCTTTCAATACAGTTGGGTCAAGGTTTGAAGTAAATCAATAATTTTCATTATCCCCAAAGCCCAAAATCCCCATCTAGAAATTTCTGGAGGTTCACCAACAATGTTGCGGTCATTTTGCTAGGGCTCAAGGCAGAAATGTCAGTAAGATCTCTTACATGATAAACAGATGCTGAGCATTGAGGCCTCCTGGGATTGGAGAAGTACACATTGTGTGCACTCTCAGGACATGGTGAGCTTAAAGCCAAGGCAAACATGTAAAACTCATGACATATGTAACCCACATTGCTACTTCTCACCAGAGTGACAAAATGCATAACAAAACTTAAGAGAGGAAGGGTCTTATTCCTCTAATAGTTTCAGGGGCTACAGCTCTCCATAGTGGGAGGCAGTCTCTCAGGTTGCAGCTGCAGACAGGTGGCAGAGATAGAGCTGGTGTTGAGTTCTCTTCAGCCAGAACCCAGCCCATGGAATGATACCATACATTCAGGGTGAGTCTTCCCATTTCAGCTAACCCAGTGTAGAAACTCCCTCATAGACATGCCCAGCGGTTTGGTTCTTAGGTGGTTCTAGATCCTGTCAAGACAACAGTATTAACCCATGTTTCCCAGAACCTGGTCAGAATGGCCTACATACAAGAAAGTATGCTAAATTAAAAATAGCTTGCATATGAGAGCTACATACAAGCTGGGTTCCTCTATAACACTCTAGTTTTCTAAATTATAATGGTTTATGTTATTTTCAAATAGTGTTTGCAGATGACTAAGTAGAAAAAAAATCTATTGTTCAGAGAGCATTAGCAAAACATATTTAATCCTTCCCCAATTTTGTAGTGAATTCTTGGCACATGAACTATTAAGACTCATGTGCAGAGAGAATCATGTGGTGTGTTTACACTCTGTTCATACTTGAGGCAGAAGAGATGGGCATACCCACTTGAATACACCAAATGGAGGAAATGTAATCTTTGATATTCCTAAAAAGGTATGTTTTTGCAGAAATATTTGCACAAGAAATCACATACAACTAAAAAGGTTCCAGTTGTAAGCCTAGATTTTAACCTGCTGTTTGGCCCCTCTCCCAAACACAATAGTACCTTTCCAAACCAGACAGAAGACACAAAGCAAGAGCCTAAGGAAAAGTTTCACTGTGCGGTAGCAGCAGATGGCTAGCAGCATGACAAGGGTTACCGCCAACCCCTCGCTAGTCTTGTCTGGGGTCAGCTTCTCCTTTACCTCCCCAAATAAAACCTCTATCGATTGGTCTTGCTCTTTGATTGAGCACAGGGATGCTGGACAGGCTGACTGAGTCCACAGGGAAAAGCGGGAGCTGTATGCACTCCCAGTCAACCAGCTTAAATAATCTTAGGCCTATAGTGATTCCTCTCATTTAATGCAGATGGAAGCTTTGTCTTGACGTCAGTTGAAAACAGATGCCAATGGCCTGGCTTGCTTTAGGGTAAAGTCCCCCCTGTCTACTCAACTGTCCTTTCTGCAAACAGCTTTTCAAGGCAGGGAAGAACCCTCTGAAGATGTGGGCTCCAAGCCATGGTACTGTTGGTGGTAGAACCACCTCTCACCCTTCCCTAATAAAGGCACAAAACACTGAACAAAGGATTGTTTACCCAAACATGTAAGAGTTAAACACTTTAGAGCACTGCAAGGAATCAGAGATAGTATGGGGAAGTTCTTATCAAAATCAGTATCTTATATATAAGCAAATGGCATGATCATAAGGGGATACATATTGGTTTCATGAAACCTACTTTGTCAAGTGAACCCTCCCTCCCTCCCTTCTTTCCTTCCTTCCTTTTCTTTCTTTCTTTTTCTTTCTTTCTTTCTTTCTTTCTTTCTTTCTTTCTTTCTTTCTTTCTTTCTTTCCTTTTTCTTTTTTTCATTTCTGCAGAGAGCCTTGGTTATTTGTAAAGAGATAAGTAAGTTTAAACTTTCAAGTGGAGGGAGAGAGCCTTCATGTTCTTAGTAGAATAATTACTTTTCAAGTTAGATTCACATTAACTTCACACTTCAGAGTGATTTGAAGGTAAATTTTATGTCATGGGGCATTTCTCACAATCTAAAGAAAGGATAAAGAAACAAAGGGAGGAAGAGAGAGAGAGAGAGAGAGAGAGAGAGAGAGAGAGAGAGAAGAGAGAGATCCTACCATTAAAAGCTAGGCAAAATCTCTGAGTCAAAGATTGGCCAGATTTCTGCCATTGTTAGTTGTTTTGAACAAAGGCTGTTTCTCAGCTATTGCGTGCAAATGACCCCTTGTTCAGAGGCTCCCCAAAACGAAGGGGACAGAAGAAGAATACGTGCACAACAGGGCCCTTGTTGTTGCAGGTCCTCTGTTCTTCTGCTCTCCTTAAAGAACGATTTGGACAATCACTTTGTTAGCAGCTAATGGTAGGATACATTAGTCCTGGTTTTCTGGTCACCCTGTCCTTTACAGAATCTGACACTACTGATGTCCTTCACAAGAAGGATGATGAAGAGCTTTTTTTACCCCTTGATATCCCATTTGATGCTCAAAAAAATGTTAAGAACCGAAACTCACAGTAGCCCTACTGGGAGGTACACTCAGCTAGGAAGTAATTAGCTGACACATCAGTATCTCTGCTTACATGTTTGGAACCCATGCCAAGAAAACAGGCAAAATGTGTGGTCCAACTTTTGGCTTCCCACCAACAATATCATTGCAATAAAGCTTTATTTACACAGTTATTATTTTCAAGCAGCTTTGTGCACTTTATGATGGCCATCCATCATGAAAAAAAAACAAAAAAACAAAAAACTTTGATTTGTATTGTCTCTGCATTTCATTTGAGAGGAAAGGTTGATGAACAAATGCTAAGATAATAACAACTCAAAAACTCAGAAACCTCATGAGAGTGGCCTCTGTGGTTCCTATCCACCCACTTCTGTTCCAAGGCGACAATGAGTCTACACAGGGGCTATCTTTCAAGGTAGAAATCAGCAGTTCTCAACCTCCGTAATGCTGCGACCCTTTAATACACTTCCCCAACCATAAAATTACTTTTGTTGCTATACTTCTTGATTGTAGTTTTGCTATGGTTATGAAGCATAATGTAGATATCTGATATTTGTACTGGTCTTTGGCCTTGACGCATAGGTCGAGAACTGCCGGTATAGATCATATTTTCCAAAATTACGTATATGTAGGCTGGTGAGATTGTTCAGAGGATCAAGGAGCTTGCCACCAAGACTGATAAGCAGAGTTCAATATGAGGACCTACATGGTGGAAGGAGAGAACGGACTTGACATTTCTACAGATATTGCAGATGTGAACACTCACACCCACAATACACAAAGATTACTTTAAAAGTATATATATATATATATATATATATATATATATATATACATATGCCTGCTGTTGGCCAACTTGCTGAATGAATGAATGAATGAGTGAGTGAATGAATGAATGAATGAATGGTGACTTCCACCTGGAAGCTAGAACCCATGCCATCACCTCCCAGCACGGAACAACTTGCATGGCCACAGTACTTGTGTGAGGCACTTGGTGCACTCTGAGCATTTTGGCTCAAGTCTTCCACCAGGGGGAGCAGGGCCACCACCCAAGCGTACAGAGGACACCTGATGCAAAACCTTGGGAGATGCTAAAGGAGAAAGACCAAGTCCCTAGGCACAGGGATTAAAATCAAAACCAGACTGAAGAAGAGAAAGAAGGCATAAGATGGCTAAAGCCAAATTAGACTTGTTTTGCTCCTGCCTGTATGCGCAGTGCTTGCAAGGCAGTAGAGCCTCCCAGTCCTGGGAGCCTGGTCTTCCATGCAGCCGTCTCCTGGTTACTAATGTGAATTAGCTCTGGCACAGCACAGCTCGTCTCAAAGACAGAAAGCAGAGTGACCACAGGCAACCACTCTGAAATTCTCAGCTGTCATGCTCTGAATCCATTCTCTTTGTGTCTGTAACTCCAGAGGAAAGATCGGGGTTAGTTTTGGCCAGGCAGGAGTAGCAATGGTGACTTCACTATGAACTTTAGGCTGTGATTCTGCCAAAGAACAAATCATTCTCCAGAAAGGCAACATTCTATCATAGGAGGCCATCGATGGGAAAAAGTCAAGGTCTCCACTTTCTTCTCTAGGAAAACTCAGACCAAAGAAAGGAGAGAGGTCTAATCCTAAGGCATCAAAGTGCATGATTTAAAAGCAACTGGAGAGTCCTCTCAACACCTCTCATCATGTCAATGGGAGATTCTGCAATGGACAGCAATGTACAAGGATATCTAAAAGGACAGATATGACTGGCTCAAGTTACCTTCTGAATCACCATCTAGATCGTGACTGCATCCTCTTAAATGAAAGATAATCCACGAGACCTCACACACACCACAATTTAAAAACAACAAAACAACAACAACAACAGAAACCCAACACAGACCTGACTCATATTAAAGAAAGAGGACTTAAGTTTAATTTAGCTAATGAAGCCTTGGAGAGTCAATTATCCTCCCAAGGCTGCTGACACAAGCAGAGCAGCAGAAGATACTCTGTTTCAGCAGGAGTTCCACCCTAGCAGGCGCCACATGGAATGGGACAAACCTGGAGATCCAACTTAGAATATTCCTGGGAGTCCGCTCTTGGGCATAACCACCAAATTGGCATGAATGAGAACATTCCACAAGGCTCCCACGAGGGTATTACGGGTCTATTTTAGGTAATGATTAAAGCCAATGGAAAGTTATATATAAGTCCTACAGAGAAGCAAATCCAGATGTACAATGTTATGTTCCTATGGGATGAGACAACCAACTGTTGTCTTACTAACTAAAGCTGGAACCCAGGATAACATAGAGAAATATCATAGCTAATTGAACCCCTTCCAATAGTTGAGGCATCCTACACACAAGATATCAGCTCTCACTTTCAATCTCATTCCTCCAGGCAGAAAGCTTTTCATGAAATCAACAAGTATTAAAAATAATAAAAACAAAAGAAAACAAAAACATACAGACACACGAGCAACTCTAAATCTACCTAGTAGGCAGTATTTATATATGGATATTATACAGAGAAATGTAACCTAATTATCAAAGAAGAGATCATGAAATTTTTTAATTTAATTTTATTTATATATTTACTTATTGCTATTTATTCACTTTGTTTATCCATTGCAGTCCCTTCCCTCGTCTCCTGTCTACTTCCAGCCGTGCCTACTTTCCCTCCTCTCCCCATATGCCCTTTCCCTAGTCTCCTGATAGGGGAGAGCTTCCTCCCCTTCTATCTGACCCTAGCTTATCAGGTCTCATCAAGGCTGGCTTCATCATCTTCCGCTGTGGTCTGGCAAGGCTGCACCCCCCAGGGGGAGGTGAACAAAGAGCAGGCCACTGAGTTCATGTCAGAGACAGCCCCTGTACTAGGGAACCTGAGCAGCCGATGGGTTTCCTTTGAACTCTTCATGCATGGGCCTTGGTTGGAGGATCAGTCTCTGAAGGGCCCCCTGAGCCTAGGTATCTTGGCTTTGTTGTTCTCCTTGTGGAGTTCATGCCCCCTCCAGATCTTTCTATCTCCCTCTTCTTCCATAAGGATTCTAGCATTCTGCCCAAAGTTTGGCTATGATCCTCAGTATCTCCTTTGATACCCTGGTGGGTAGAATCTTTCAGAGGTCCTGTGTGGAAGTCTACTGTCCTGTTTCTTGTCTTCTCCTACTTCCAATATTAGTCATATAATATAGTATAAATATACTAAAATCTATAGTCCTAAAGAAGCTAAACAACAAGGAGGACCCTAGGGAAGATGCTTAATCCTTATTCAGAAAGGCAAATAGGAGATCATGAATTTAAAAGGAAGACATGAGGAAAGGGCTGAAGAGGAGAGAGGAGTGGAAAGGATGTAAATAGAGAACTCTTGTATGAAAAAAAGCCTGAACTGTAAAGTAAAAATAGACAAAAAAGCCAGAACCAAAATCAGACAAGGAAACCAACCCACACAGATGAGGCAGAGAAAGGGTTAACTTTGAGGTAGTCTAAAGGAGGCCTGCTACATTACAGCAGACCCAGAGAGAAGTGTTCTCAATGTCTGTGAAGAAATCTTCTGCCATGTGACGGTAAACAATGAGCCTTGTCAAATTTTTCTTATTTTTCATTATAGGAAATTTAAGTGTCACAATACTTCAAGCGTACGGCATGGATGGAAAACAAGATGGCACAGTGACTCCATGACAATGGTAAATCAAGTGCTCTGCCTGGCAGGAAAAATGTCATTAGCCTGAGAAGTGATCAGGCTGATGTCATTTGTGAAACAGGGTAATATATCTATTTAAATTTATGGAGGAAAACAATTGATTTTATTTCCTACCATCTACTTTTTGAGGTCAAAAGGAAAATATTTATTACGCCTTTTTAAAAGAAATAGCATTCATTACACACTCAAAAATAAGTTGCAATAGAGGAAATATTTCCACTGGCATATCATGAAACACAGTTGTTGCTAAACAGCTGGTTGTGAAAGGCTCACATCAGCTCAAATGGATCATTAAGGTGGAACACAGCTCCACATCGGCTCACTCGCAAGCTCTGGTCCTGCCTTCACAGTACGCCCAACTCAAGGTCAAGGGAAATGTATTCTTCAGCTACCTGAAAGCTAGCGGACTAACAACAGAATGTGCCCAAAGAGGGATCTAGGCGATTTACCAGTCTCTTTATGCTTCAGTCAAAACCACTGTGCTCTCGGAGAGATGCTATCTTCTCCCAGTAAACACACACCATGCTTGAAAAGATCTGCTCCAAGAAAACTTGAGCAGAAGCTAATCTAAGTAACAGTTAAGTTTATTCAAATAGCTGTGCTCATTTTTAAGCCTAGACGCAAGCAATCATTGACTAAAACAGATGTTTCAGATATATTTTGAGTGAAACAATAGGCAATAAGACAAACTAAGCTCTATTGTTAGAGGATATGTGTTATATTACATAAATATTATGCATATATCATAGCATACATGATACGTATATGTGTGGTGAATATACACAGAAAATGATGGAAGAATATTTAAGTAGAAGTTAATAATGACTAACTTTGCAATCACACTTACAATGATTTATAATAATGTTTTCTTTGTGCATGTGTGTATGAATATGGGGGTATACCAAAGTGTGTGCCCAGAGGCGTGTGTGTGTGTGTGTGTGTGTGTCGATGGAGACCAGTGAGCAACGTTGGCTTTCATTCCTCAGATGTTGTCAAACTTTACTTTTTGAGACAGGGTTTTCCATTGGCCTGTTAGGCTCAGCTATCTCCCTAAAGAGTAAATTTTTAAGAGGTGACAGCATTGGTGAGATTTGGACAAAAATTTTAGCCTTGCTATCTATTAGGTGTGACACTGGGAAGGTTTTTTTTATTATCTTCTATCTTCAATGTGCTTATTTTAAAATTAAGAATTAAAATAGAGCCCATTTCACAAAACTGTTGTAAAGCTTACATGAGACTGCACAGGTACCGTGTGTCATTTTTCTTTAGCAAAACTTTCATGCATATAGCACTCATTATTTATTGTTTATTTTATTCCGATTCCCTTCAACTTTCCTGAAGCCCTGGGAAACATCCTCAGACCATAGAACATTCTGGACCCACCAACAGGATATGCAAAAAAGAGTAACCTAAGAGAGAAGGGAACACAGGGGCAGCAGAAAAAGTGACAACGACACACAGCCAAGCCACAGCCTTGTATTCTATCCCTACCTCCCCTCAAGAAGTCTAGACTTTACTTCAGAAAAGAAAACATTTTGATTTTTTTCAGGAAAATGTCTGAGGATTTTGTTGTGATCTTGGAATGAATTCAGAGACCTGTAATTTTGTTCTTGGAGTTTGAAGAGGAATGGCTCATTATTTGAGGCAGTTTGGGAAACTGAATGGAGAAAAGTGGCCTCCATTCTAATTTTATTTTTTTTGCGTTCGTATTTTAATTTTATGCTACCTTTTTATCAATTAAATGTGTTCCCTTACAGTTCCATACATGTTTACAATGCTTTCTGAAGACGCGCAGCCCCCACTTAATGCATTTCCAGTCCTGTCGGCCCTCCTCCCTACAAATTCCTTGAACCTTTAAATATCAACCCGTGTTTTCTCACTTTGGAGCTCAATGGTGCTTCAGTGAGAAGACACACCTGTGTTTCTTGAATGAATGCACCTCTCCCGTCCTACTGAATGACAGAAACCCTTTCCCTTTTCTTCACCCCATGGTAAGGCAGGAATGTAGGGTTCCTGAGAGAAGACACTTGAGAAGTTGAGAGTCTAAACAAGAGCACAACATGTGAACTAAATACACACACACACACAGGTAGTAATTAAAGATGCTTATTTCTTCATGGGTTTTGGTTTTCAAAGACCGTGGCATGAGAATATGTTCATTAGAAAAACAAACGTAATCCACCTTTATGCTCCTAAATCTGTTCTGCATGCCAAGAAGTGGGTAAATCTGTCTCTCTTGGGAAGTTCCCAAATGTTTTGATTGAAATAGAACATCTCATTTAATTCTCATTTCCAGGATGAATTCAGAATTCATTGAGCAGATCCAGTTTTTCTTTTTTAATTATTAAATGACAACTGAACTGAAAAGATGTCTTTTTGTCCTTGGACAAATATATGCATATAGTCCACGCAGAAATATTGGCTTTGTGAACTTTGGCCAAAAGAATAATTAAAACCATATTAGTAAAGTGTGCTCATGCATGTTCTTATGCATCTCTGTGTGCCTACATAGCATGTGTACCCACATGAATGTGAGTGAATATAAAATGTGTGTGGATTATAGATCACTGAGTCCAAAGAAAGATCTCTAAAATTTGATGTCCTCTGTACAGGAAAATAACCTGTGATGGGCCCTAGACTAGAAAATATTATCTGTACATCCATCCACCAGTTAAGACTCAAAAATCCATTCTTCACAGCCTCTCACATTTCCTGCACTACACACAAAAATGTTCTTCTTCCTTCTGCATACCCATTACTGACCTACGTGTCTTTCTTTCTCCCACCGTAAGACAAAAGGCTCTTCAGAGCAGAGAAGTGGAGCATTCTTATTTATATTTCCTCTGTTCTTAGTGCCAAACACAGTACTGAGGATCAATAAAAATTTTCAAAATAAAACGAACATTCTACTCCACGTTAATGTTACCATCCATTTTTGCTTTCATAAACTACCAAGAGCTGCATGGGCCAGAAAATATGATTCAGTGATATAGCTCCAGCAACATTTTAACTTCTGACTCCTGACAAAACCTGGCTCCTCTTAAGATCTTGTTAACACACTCCAATGGGTAGAGAGGAGATAGTCCATGATGTCTATGACCAACTCCAGTAAAATCAAAACTGAGTGTTGAGGGTTCAAGGAGAAACTCATTTTGGACAGCACGGGGTACGTAGGTTGGAATGTGTAGGCTCAGGGAGAAACTATTGGTCTTCCATTTGTTTCACTCTAAAAGAGCCTTTGTCCAGATACTACAACACTATTCTCAGAGGACACAACCAGCTAATGAGTTTTGATCAACAGAGAGATGAGCAAGCAAAGAGGGAGTATGCAAATCAGATATCATGGTGCCATGGTGAGGGCACACACACTTTAAAATAATAAAATTGAGGTCTGGAAAGAAGGCTCAGAGGTTAAGAGCACTGGCTGCTCTTCCAAAGGTCTTGAGTTTATTTCCCAGCAACCATATGGTGACTCACAACCATCTATAACGAGATCTGGTGCCCTCTTCTGGCATACACATGAGGGGAGAAGAGGGGGAAGGAATTTCTCAACATTGGATAAAGCATGACACTGAAAGTTGGAGGCAAAGTTCACTTTGACTGGGCAGATCTTCTCTTTTCAAAGCATCACAGTTGAGGGTACCTAGGAACAAACTTGCAGCTTCTTTAGCATCCTGTCCAGAGATATCCCACATTCTGATTAGTTGACATGTGGGTTTGCATGACTTTTCTGGACTCATCCTCAGAGAAGGCAACTTCCCATTTATCCCTTTTTACAGTTCAGACTCCACAGGAAAACATAGCATTAATCAGGGCATTGCTATATAGAGGTCAAACTTCAAAGTCTTACATTAAAACACAGAGACATGCAGAAAGTGTCCATTTATTTCCAGCTGACTCCTATCAACACTCTGTTCTAATTAACAAGACATTTGGGTGAGCTTATCTCTTGCATGGAGCCATAGAACTTCCAAGAAGTTCAGACCAGATCTGAGGCTTAGCAATAATCATCTCTGAAAGAAAAATGGACAGCATGGGTTCACAGCACATAAGTTACAGCCTGTGGGCTTCCTCTGGGTGAGCTCCACTCTTGGGCTTCCACGTAATCAGGTTATGTACAAGTACTCCAGTGCACCCCACTCCATTAGCCATGCCATCTGACCAGGAAGGGGTATGTACTCTTCAGTAGCGCAGTCTTCTCTTTTTTGATGTACAATTTCAAAAACATTTGTGGAATATTTACTAAAAAGCTCTGAAACTTTATACGCATCATTGCATTTTATTCTCACCACTCCCTGACATTAGTACTTAATCCTGAAGACCTTCAGTTTATGCACAGAGGTTATGTTTGTATATGGCTAATGAGAGGTAGAGCAGGAGCAATAGGTAAAATACTTTGGTATTTAAAAACTAGGTGTTTAGCTGGGGCTAGAGGGATGGCTCAGTGGTTAAGAGTTCATATGCTATTGCAAAGGACCTGAGTTTGTATCTCAGCACCCACACATGCTAGGTGGTTGGTCCACAACCACCTGTAACTCCAGTTCTAGAGGATCTGTTGCCCTCTTCTGGACTCCCTGGGCATCTGCACTAGCATGTACACACACACATATACCACATACACACATCATCAAAATAAATCTTAAAAACTACTTTCTACCACTAGCCACTAAACATCACCCCCAGTACTCTTGATTTCTTTTATCCAAGATCAAAATTACAATCATTTTCTTAATCCTCATCATCACTTAATGTTGCCAAACAAAATTAAAAGTAAAAAACACGGTAAGAAATCACATTTAAGCATGCTCAATAGAATTCTCCTTCCCGTTTCACTCCTCAGAGCATCAGGGGGAGGAGACACAAGCAGGTGGCAACCGTGGCCTGCCTATATCCGTTTGCACTGTTTCCCTCTTCTGAGCCAGCAGCATTTTCCCACTTCTCTTTGGGCTTTTTCAGAAACAGATGGGCTACTGAGTGTTATCAGTTCAATCTATGCAGCTGGAGCATCTCAGGATGGCAGAAATAGCGGTCTTCAGAATAAATTCTCCTCCCGCAAACAACTGCAGCTTCTCTGGTAATAAGCCCTCGACGGGGCTGGGGAACATTCCTCCCATTCCAAGATCCATGGTGCAGTTTATTTTAAACCACAATGTCATTTAGTATTTCAGCAAAGGAAATGCTTCATATTTGTGGAGCACCTGATCCTTGTGTTGACTTGGCAAAGGCAAATACAGCAGAAGATTGTATTAGGGTTTCAGAACAATTTATCTTCAGCTTTCCCATTTAAAAGAAAGCAAAATGGGAGGAAATTCACTGCTGCTTTTCTCATTCCTTGCTGAGGTAACCAACTGCCTTCATGAGTAGAGTGCCACCTACATTAGGTTATCTGCTCAATGCCCACCACCCTGCCCCAAGGTCACATTTGTATAAGCCACAGACCTCTTTGGACATATCTGGAGTGTCATGTGATGTGATCAGAAGTTTACAGAATTATAATGTTTGTTGATAAATGTAAATAAAAAGAAAATTTATATCTCTGATCAAATATCATCTTTTAATTTAGGTATTTTGTAACTGGAAAATATGTATGTGTTCAATGGGGCTCAATAATATCTAGGAAAAACTAAAATCACATTATGTAGAGTAAAAGTTTCAATTTGCTGTCCATACAGAAGAAGCTCACTTTGTCCCATGGTCTTTCCCCTCAGTGACAAAGTCCTTATTAAGCTGACTCAGAGATAATAAATGAAACACATATGTCCATAAATACATAAAACATCCTAAAATATGTATTAAAAACTGCATAACTCTAGTCCTACAGAACTAGTTTACCATTATGACCTGAAAGCTTTCTATTTTTCATAATAGTTGTCTGTCTGGAGTTATTCTGCACATACCCCCTCAAAAAAAAAAAAAAAAAAAAACAAAACAAAAACACAAAAAAAACCAAACATCAGCCTTTAACAATTCAGTAGTTTCTAATAAATTTCTAGAGTTGTAAAGTTATTACTGTCATCTAATTTTGGAGCATTTCATCCATCCCCAGGGCCACCGACAGTCATTGATAGGCTGGTCTCTCTCCCTAGACCATGGCTACAAGTAGTACTTGTGTTCTCTATGTACATTTGTCTATTGAGGACATTTGATACACATACACTCACATATACAGGACCTTTATACATAGGTACTTTAATTCCACAAAAAGTTTTCCAGGCTTATCTGCTTTATCTGCCTCTCATTCATTTTAATGGCTAAAGAATATATACCCTTTAGTTATTCATTCACTCATTGATGGACATTTGATTTGTTTCTATTGGGTTTTGTTAGTTTGTTTTTGTCTTCTACCTTTGAACTGCTTGGAATCATGCTGCAATGACCATCATATGCAACTTTTCATGGATCCATATAAACACCTACTTTTTAAAATGAAAACAATTTATTTATTAATTTTACATACATGGGTGCTCTATCTGCAGTTCACCTGCATGCCAGAAGAGGGAATCAGATCCCAGCATGGTTTTAAGCCACCATGAGTTTGCTGGAAATTGAACTCAGGACCTCTGGAAGAACAATGCTCTTAGCCACTGAGCCATCTCTTCAGCCCAGAAAACTCCACACTAAAAACTTTAGAGTGGCTACGCCAATTGATGTGACAGCTAAAGTCAATATCAATTCATAGCCAGATGTGTGTGTATTTCCCGACTCACCACTCCTGGCAAAGGGACCTTCTGTCCAATGTGCATTTAGGCTGTTTAGTCTGTGATTTCAGCAGTGAACTATTTGCTATTTCACCATGCTAATGTATTTGAATTTCAATTGGGTGGTAGAGAAGAAATTATTTTGTTCCATGTTCTTCAAGATTTTACTCTTAATTCCTAAATAAGAGATCAATAAAAATTATAACCAAAAAAGTTTAGAGTATACAAAAATTAGAAACATAAAAACACCCACAAAAGTAGCGCCAGATTCTGTATGCTTAAAGAATTAATCTTTTTAGTGGGCCAACGTGTTTCACCTTTTAGTGTTCTTCCTGCTTCTGCAAACAAAAAAGCTCTGACATCCCTACCAACTTCCATAAAGCAAACAAACAAATAAAACAGCAACAACAACAATATGCTAAATCAAGATCTAGTCATGGCCTTTACATAACATTACAGACCATACCACCAAGAGATGTCAGTAATTGACCTGGGTTTGAGTTCAGAGATCTAGCAAAAGAAGATATCAGAGGGAAAATGGAAAAAAAAAAAAAATCAGGGTCTACAAACTTATGAGATTTTTAGTCAATCAAGCCAAACCATAGCCTGGTTTTGTTGTTGTTGTTTATAAAACCCCAGACTTATAAAGGATTGAAAAACTGGTAAAATTCATTAAATTACTAGAAGAAAATAAAAATCCAAGCAAGAAGGTTTCATGCGAGAAATATGTGCATGATTATTCAGTACAGTGCAATGGGACAGTGGGCGTGACCGTGAGAGAAGAGCCTCCCACCAGGAACGGTGGGCTACGGCTGTTTTTATCGGGTTCCTGTTATACATGTAGGACTGAAACCCACTAAACCTGACTGGCTGATGCTTGGATTTGACTCTGGGTGGAAGCAGCTTTGCAGTGTGAGGTGATACTTAATGTATATTGGTTGTCTTAACTGACAGAGTGGGGCTTTACAGAGACTGATTTGTGTCACGGCACAGGAACAGTTTAGCAGACTCTAAAATGAGAGTGCAATGAGCCATCTATTGGCAAGAAAGTTCCCAGTCTGTGCACCTGTCAGACATACCGTTCCTGCAGTACCCCTCAGACCTGCCTGTCCCACTATGTTGTATACTTGTGGCAGTGACTATATGGCCTGCAACGTAAAAACTAATTGTTATCAGCCTTTTTTAAGGAGTCTCCTATCTAACTTAGCCAAAGTGTATATTTGTTACCTCTCCAAAATGGATGTCAAGAAGCAGAGGTTTATTAACCACCCATTGTCACTGGGTAGTGGGTGGGAGGTACTGTGCTGTGGAGAGGTGATTCATATTGGATTCCTGTTGCAGAAGCATAAAGAAATATCGGGCATGCCAACCAAGTTTACTGGGCTGAGGGTTTCTGCTGACAGATGATTTGTCTCTTTTATAAATTTGTTTCAAGCAACACAGCTTATCAGTGAACACAAGGAAACATTAGTTGCCCATGAATTAGCATTTAGTACAATTATCTACAAAAGAGACAAGAAATCCATTTACAATTCAAATCTTCTGCACTCCATTTAGCCTGGAACTTTTTTCAAGTAACAAACAAATCCAGGAGCACTAGGTAGCTACTTATCATTTTGGCTTTCTTTCTTTCTCTTTCTTTCTTTCTTTCTTTCTTTCTTTCTTTCTTTCTTTTCTTTCTTTCTTTCTTTCTTTCTTTGTCTTTCTTTCTTTCTTCCCATAATATATATATAACACTATTAAGCAAGAAATGACTTTCTAAAGCTAGAATGAAAAAACAGCATACATCCCTTTTGACAGTGTAATAAACCAGGAATAACAAGAATAAACTATAGCAAGAGTAAATAGAGAGAATTAAATCTGATAAAAGAAACATACAAGTAGTGACAATAATTTTTTTTTAAAGGCAGAGCTTTACAAGTCCAAAACAAAGATATACCAACCAAACACCAAAAAAGTAAGCTAAGCTCAAGGGTTCACTTATCCTAGGAAAATCACACAAACAAACAAACAAACAAAAAACCCAAAACCCTTTTCTTCCAAGGCCAAACAGTCCAAGAAAGCCAATCAAGCTGACCTGAAGTACCCACCCATGTGCTCAGGGCAAAGCCCTCTTGACATCATATGCAGGCTCTAGGGCACAGGGTGAAGAAATCTTCCTGCGTCAACATGCTAGGATACAGGACAAAATTACAAAGTACCCAAGGAAAAGATGCATGAAGAGATGAAAACAAAAACAGGACAGGGAGGCATTTAAACTCTAAGAAACCAACAAAAATCAAGATAAAAATTGATTTTAAAGTCACAATTTTAACATTCCTGAGTGATGAGGCCACAAAGCATGTGGGGCCCGGGGGGTTATTGAAGAGAAAAAGAGATGACAACCAGCTAATGACAAAGAAAAGGTGATAATGAAAAAGGAATGAATGGCTGGCTATCATAAAGGACCAATTAAAAACCTTAGATATGACTGGTATGCTAACAGAAGCTTAAGCTCAGCACAAGCATCTTATTTGGTACTAAGATAGTGGGAAATTTTTGAACTGATGGAATAAATTGAGATACTGGCTCACCATATAATACAAAGGGGGGGGCAGATTTAAAAAAATAATAATAAAAGGAGTAGCAGGCAGTGGGACAAAAGTAAAGCGAGGGAAATGCTCACAGATGGCTAAGAAGACCGAACAGAGAACAGAGGCAACAATTAAGGAGCAGGGCTGATAATATCTCACAATTCAGGCCTAAGTCCCGAGTGCCTCCTGCGTGCCTTTATTGGATGTATTTCAATCCTGCCTTTAATAACAGTTGCTGGTGAGTGAGGGCTAAGGAGTGAAGCCAGAGTGGAATCAGGGCTAATGAATAGGAACCTGAAGCCTTGCTGGCTCTCCAACAATAGCTAAAGTGCTAGGATGTAACGTTTCATTAATTGGATGTGTTAAGCAGCCACTCCCTGCGAGCTCACTTCCTTAACTCTGTCCTGCACTTGCCAGGGAATGCAATGGCTTGCGTCACCTGCCAGGCTCAAAAGCAATGTGCAGAAATGTGTCTCTAACCAGTTTTTACAATCTAAATGTCACTCTGTTTGTTCTGGGTCTAATAATCAAGCAGGTATGTTTTAGTTCTAAGTTGGGAATAAAGGAAATGGTTATAGGATTCTAAATCTTTCCAAGTTCTAGAATAAGAATTAAAGGGCTCTTAACAAAGCTGATTTTTCTATGAAAGAGATTGCTCCAAAAGCCTTAGGTGGGCCCTCCTTCCTCACAAAACTGCTTAGAATCTGTGAGTTGCTTTTAGAGTATAGAATAATAGTCTAAATTGCTTTCATAAAGATTTTGTGTGTGTGTGTGTGCCCGTGCGGGCGTGTGTGTGTTCCTGTGTGTTTGTATGAGGATATGCGCACTTGAGAACAGGTGCCTGGGGAGGGCAGAGGCATCAGATCCCCTTGGACCTGGATTTACATAGGGTTGTTAGCCACCTGATCTGGGTGCTTGAAACTGAACTAGGGTCCTCACCAAGACCAACTATGCTCTCAACTGTCAAGCCATCACTCCAGCCTGAGGCCAGCCTAAATTTTAATCAAAAGCTGTTCACATTTAAATACTTTGTTTTTTCATATATTTTCTTAAGTACACAAATATAAAATAAATACTAAGTCACCGAGAGATTCAGGTGGCTTAGGGATTGATGCGAAGACCAGCTGCCATGCCAGTGTGGTTCAGGAGCCAGGAATCCCAGGGGCAGGTAAGCTTCTAATCTGAGAGCGGCTGGAGGAAATGTCACCTTCACAGTCCTTACACCATCCAAAGGAACTTCGGCTGAAACAATGCCGGCTCCAGGCTCCAGAATCACCTACCTCAACGAGCACATCGAGTTTCACACAGACTGAGACCAGCCTCCTTTCCTGCAGCTGGCACAAGTTAACCGTGCCCCTGTGACCACACGTGCACTGTGGGTGGGCACATTGCACCCAGGTGTGCCCTTCTGGGCACTGGAGCCGCCAGTGTTTCTTCAAGGCAAGCCTTATCACATTTACAATTCGCAGTTCATGAAAAAAGGTCCTCTTGGAAAATTAAATATGGGTGAAATAATATTCCTGAGGAACATTTCCACACAACTTAAAAAAAAATGTCATTATTATTCTTGACATTACACAAGGGTAGAGTTTATTACAATCTGAGCAAATAATGAGCTTGCAGAATTAGGAAAGAATCACCTTCCTTCATTTTTATCAGGTACTAATCTATACTTGGGGGGAAAGAAAATAAACACAGCCGCATTCTTAATCAATTGCTACAAAAAACAGACTACCATGTAAACAAGAGAATGTGTGCAAACAGGAGAAATATTCATGGCTTGAAATCCACTCATGTTATAAAAGAACATAGTCTATTTGGGAAGCACATCCTAATACACAAGCAGAGGTGGAGTTCCACAGGGAAAATGATACAAAGAGTGACTGTGGAACTCCATGAGTGAGTTTGCCACAGCCCTTTGGCGAAAGGTAACACTCTAGCATGGCAGCTAACGATTACTAATTAATAGTTAGATTTATTTGTTAGGTTTCAATCATATGTTCTTCAAAAGGGTCTTAGGAAATACATATTTGCCTAGGGAGAATAAATCCAGTCAAACAAAGTGGAGAAACTGGATAATCAGAAACAGAAAAGGAGTTGGGGTAGAGGGGGGAGAAAAACAGGACAGAGCGTGACGGTGGGACTTATAATTAAGGAGCAATACACAATGCAGCCATAATTTAGAACAGATCATAGAGGAGGGAAGTTAAGTATGGAAAGAAGCGAGGTATGAACATAACGAAGGAAAGTAATGATGCCATTAAAAACAAGGTCACACATTCAGCAGAGCTAACAACTCACAGGGGAACTGAGGCCATTACCAAAGAATTTGCTGCTTCTTTCATATTTCATTTTAAAGGTTTTTATACTTATTGGAACTTCCTGGTGCTGCCACAACAGTGGAGGCTTAGAAATGTAAGTTGAGTCGCCAAAGAATATTCTAGTAATTGGTAAGTGCCACAAAGTGAAGAAAGAGTAATTCCAAGTCATGGAGAAGCCAGCTAAAGTTTCCCTTAGGTCTTCTGAAAAGGTGTAGGTTTGCCTCTGCAGTTACACCCTAAGCTGGGCTCCATTAACTTTACCAGATGCAGGTCTCTTCCTGGGACCAGGGCACTATGGTGGACAAAGAGGGAGTGATCCTGTTTCATATATTCTCCTTTGAAAACTCGAGTCAGTAAAAAAGCTGAGTGCACAGTCCAGGGATGGCCTACAGCCACCATATGAGAAACAACACAGCCACCCTCATGATGATCTTAGAGAGTAAAATACCAGAGCAGGTCTGAAAAGAAGAAAAATCTTTCCTTGCAGGAAGCCTGGGGAAAGATGCCCTTCTCCCTTGTTGAAGACTTGAGTGTAAGTAATCATTTGCTTCTGGCTTCCTTTTCCCCTCACTCTTTATTCTTCCAATCTGTCTGTTCACTCACATTCCTCTGTCAGCCAGCTGAAGGAGAGACTATCAACAGAATTAATGTAGTTGAGCTACTGGTCCAGCAAAGCGTATGGTGGAGGTGACAGGGTAATTGTCATCCACAATCATATGGCAGCAAACTCAGGAGAAACAACTCAAACCTGAGTACTGCCGCCTCTTCCCAGAATGACAAAGGACATTCATTCTTTTCCTCAGTGCCCTCCTACTTTCTAGTGTTTTCTGGATTCCCTCATTCAGCCTTCTCCAAGGCCATCTGCATCTCATTTTGATGGTCAGTCTATGAAAATGGATGTTGCTTTGTAGTTCAGCAGTTAAAGCCATAAGTTTACAACCATGCTACTGAGGTCCACCTTACAGATTAAGTTTGAGCTTGGGAAAAGTTACATCACTGTGCCTTAGTTTCCTTTTCTGCAAATGAAAAGGAAATACCAGCCCTCAGCCTTTTAGTGTTGTTTGGGACCTAGAGGTTGTTTTGAACAACTGTTTGTAATGTGCGTAGAAGAATGTCCCTCTGGACTTACTGTCATCAAGGAGGATGCATTGCAGAAGGGATGCAGCTTCTGCGTGCACATGGTTCCTAGAAACAATGGTCCTATTCAACAGCCTTAATCATCTCCAGGAGCCTGAGCACTGTCCAGTCATTCTTTCTTGCTCCTGGTTCCCACGCCCATCTGCCTGCCTGGCATCTACTCCTGAAAATTCCTTGAGTGCTCTGAGCTCAGGAAACAAATTCAAATGGAAACACAATGTTGTAGGCTTTTGCTCTATTCCAATTCTTTATTTCAAGCCACCATTTGGGCTTCAGATCTAAAGTTTCTCCCCAAGGAGGTTTTATCTGACCAGCCTAATTAAAGGAGCCTCTCCTCCCAGGCCCCCGACAGAGCCAATCATTCCTTATCTGGGTATTCCATTTAGTGTCTCCGATGCAAGAATGCCACAGCTGAGGTTATCTCTCTCTCTCTCATTTGTTTGCTTACCTGATTATCTGGTCCTCTGACGGAATGAAATTCTGTGAGAACAGTCACTGCTTATCTCTGGACCCTAGACCACTCCCCATCCTAGCACATCCCTGGCATCTATTAAATCAAACATTATACTAGGACTTCATTTACACAGTTTTATCTTCACGGTACTCTTTTTTTAAAGAGTTGTTTTTATTTACATGTATGCGTATGTATCTGTGTGAGTGCATGCCACTTGTGTGGGTACCAATGAAGGCAAGATGAGGGCAAGCCAAGCCCACAGAGCTGGAGTTAGAAGTGATTGGGAGTCACCAACATGGTCCTGAGAACTGAACTTAGGTCCGCAGGAAGTAAGTGCTTTTAACCACTGAGCCAGGAAGAAACATAGATAAAGGTATATGGCAAGCTGCTTCAAGATCTGTCACTAGGTGGCATGAGGGCAGGGCTATGATCCTGGCCCATCAGTGTTACAGCGGGGACCCTCCCTTAGGATTTATCTAACCAATTACCAACTTCCATTCAGCCTCCTTGAGACCTAGGTTCTTCATCTGTAAAATAGGGTTAATTAGTAATGATCACCCTGTTTCAAGCATTAAAGTAAAGGGGGACCCAAAAATCATTGCTAGCGTGATTTATTGGGCTGTTTCCAGTTTCTTGAGAAGGCATTTGTTGGTTCAGCATGTTCTTCCCAGGATGCTCTGGAGCATTTCAGGACTCCTGGGAGGAGTGGGCACTTTTCTGTTTAGTTGCTTCTCTATGGGTTCTGGTGGGTTCGTGGGTTCATGAAACCACACCCAGTCACAGGACTTCATCGTCACTCATCTGCTCAGCACAGGAGGCCCATTGATTCACTGTGATGAGAGCTGGTAAGCCTCAGACACAAGGTCTATGGTAACGTGCGTGCGTGCGTGCGTGCGTGCGTGCGTGCGTGTGTGTGTGTGTGTGTGTGTGTGTACAGAGAGAGAGAAAGAGCGAGAGAGAGATTGAGATGACTCCATTTTGTGGAAAATGGGGGAATGGTGAAGTGTATGATTATGAAAAAGAGAGGAGGGCACGGTGATTGATTGGTGGTTGACTTTGCCATAAGGGAAGATCAGTGGCAACACAACCCCTAACAAACACACTGCAAATATTACTTCACAGGTCAGCTATACTGTTCCTCCCCAGTTACATTTGCATCATAAAATTATTGTCATTTGTTAAGACCAAAGGAAAATACCAAAATCCAGGCCCTCTCTATATTCAAGATTATCAGGAAATCTGAACTGAAAGACCTCCATGGTCCAATTTTCTGTCAGCAATGTAACAGTTTGAAGAAGAGAAATATGAAATAATGCATAATTCAAACCCAGATACCATCTTCCTTATTTATAAATCACTCATATAAAAATATACCAATGTCTGCAGTTGAAGCAAATACAATTTATTATTAAAGATGTCTCTTTGCTTAGAGAAGGTACCAGAAATATTCTTGTCAATGAGACCTAGAAAAGAGTTTGGCTACAGCTAAGTGTTAACTAAGAGTAAACAACAAAAATCATGCTGTGCTCCCGTATTCCAGTTTGTTGCTTGGTTTTGGTTTTCTGAGATGGGGTCTCACGCAGATAAGTATAGCCTTGTATCCCTGATCCTCCTACGTCTACCTCCCAGCCTCTGGAATTACAAGCATGGATTTTAAATTATGGTTTAAGTGGACCAGACTCCTTCACTAATCTAACTTTTACTAGCTCATCAGTCATAGGCTGGGGAAGCCCTGGTAGAATCAAGGCCCATTGAATATAGATCCCAGATTGAGGGCAGTGAACAGAGAGTCTGAACTTGCTGGGATGCACAGACTCCAGCTGTTTCTGACATGTGGAATTCACCCAAATGTGAGCCTCCGATGTGCTCTGGCCAGAGGAAGAATGAGACATTCTCACAGGAGTTCAATCTTGAAAGCCCTGGTCTCTTCCTCACAAATTAATGTTCTAGCAAATGAAAATCCTTTCTTCTGCTGGACAACAGGAAGACCAAGAGAACCATCTCACCCCAGCTCTGTGGGAAAGACCCCAAATCTGGCTATCCCAAGATACAGATGGCAACATCTCTACCATAATATCTAGCAGAGACCTCACCCTACTATGTGGCTTTGATCAAACTGGCGCCAAATGGCTGAACTTTCTTCTCTATCCAGATACCCAAATCCACTCCACATCCTTTTCCTTAAAGCTGCCCTTGTCCTGGGGAGTGCCTGGGTCCACCGTTAGCTCTGTGATGAGTGGTCACCCGGACACCCAAGTCACCCCTATTCAGACTTTTGCAGCTGCTCTAACTTCCTGCAGAGGACCACTTTTTCCCTGTGTATGAAGCAAGGAGACAAGGCTGATCTGTTTTGATTGTTTAATGTAGTCTTAAATTCCACAGACCTAGCAGCAACTGAGGCAGCTTGCAGGTGTGTTTGTGTGGGAATGTATGCCAGAGGGCATCTCCGGCAGAGAGGCATAACACACCGGCTTCCAACTGGTCTGGAGCCTGTGTGGAAGGCAGACCACCAGCAGAAGGTAATGGCTTGAAGGCCTGGGAGCACTAGAGGGATTCCTGGCTGCTGCCATCAGCCTGCACCGAGCCAAGTGCTATTGTTCCTTTGCTTGGATCCCATCTGCTTTTGTTGCTCCTAAGTGAAAGGAGGGGAAATGAGAATGGGCAGAAAGAGAATGACTTCCGTGTGCCTGCTGGTGTTCCTGGACTCTTACTGGGTCTCTCTGGAACTCAAGTGGGGCCCTAATGTCCTACCTAGAGGATAGAGATTGGGTACTTGCAGACTTTCAAAGGAAGGTTTAAGAATAAGAATTCTCTATCCAGCTGTGCTTCATGGGGCCCTAAACTTTTAAGGGGCCGAAGGATCTTCAGGATAGAGCTGCCTTGCAATTATGTGGGGGGAGGGGCAGAGGAGGTTCAGGATGTAAACCAAGTCTGAGAGAGGAAAAAAAAAGTTTCCTTTCCAGTTGTTTTAACAGCAAAGCTTCTTGTATCTCTTCGTGCTTTATTTGTTTTTGGTGAGAAAGGCTACAGACAGGCAGCTCAGGCTGCCCTGGAGCTTAACTTCTTGCTTCCAAGAGGCCCACCATCCAAGGAAAAGCATTCATCAAGTGTACCTTCATGTGGCACAGAGAAAAGCCATCTGGGAGGCAGAGGCCAGCCTGGACTACAGCCTGAGTTCCAGTACAGCCAAGGCTACACAGAGAGACCCTGTCCCAACAAACAACAACTACAAAGAAAAGAAGAGCCACATAGGGATCTCGTTTCCCTGCTTGCTGTCGAATGAAATCATGCTGCTTAACTTCATGGCCTTTAGATGGGAACTGGAGCACTTAGAAAGAAGCCTGCTATGGCAGGCTATATCACGGATATGATGAAGATGTCACCACTGGATGTCCCAAAACACAGCCAAGCAGACCAGGTAGCTTCTGCAAATTGCGTTTGTTAGGAAATCATCTTGTCTTCCACTCACTAGGACTTTGTCAGCCTCAGCTAGCAAACAGACTCCCCAAGTCTCTTAAAATTCTCGAACACACTGATCCTTCAGAACCTTAGGACCATAATTGGAGTTAGACTTTCTAAACTGAGCATCCTTAACCCGAAATCTAAAATCTGTAATGTATCCATAATGTATGCTGATACCCGAGGCCAGAAGAGGACATCAGATCCCCTGAGGCTAAGTGAAGACGCTGGTGCTGGGATCTGAACTCAGGTCCTCTGAAAGAACAGCGACTGCTCTGAATCTCTGAGCCACCTCTTCAGCTCCAGCACTTCAAACTTTTAAATCAACACAACCTATAAACGCAATTAAAGAAAAAAAAGTTTCATTTACATGTGGATTTGCCTCCTGACTTTGACGAGTTCCAAGCTTGTGGGCAAATTCAAGTGATCCTCCCCCATTCTGACTTTAGCCACATGTAGAATGAAATCATAGTACTGAAAGTAACTGTTTCCTGAAGTTGGGTTTTGAGGGAAGCACAGAAGTGCTTGCCAGTTCCTCTGCTTTTAGCTTTCCGGTTGGAGGCCATGTAGGATCCAGGCTGAGGGCTGCCTCGAGCTTACCTACATTCCTTCACTTACTTATGATATCATGGGGAGGTTCATTCTCTATGCTTTGCCGTGGTCACCCAACACCACAGAATACATGTGATGAAGGTGTATTGTGGCTGCTCAGGTTTGCTCTTTCTCCTCTTCTTCTTTGCCCTCTTTTAAAACAAGGTCTCAGGAAATGGCACTGGATAGCCTTACACTCCCTGTAACTTGAGAAGCCCTGAATTTGAAACCTTCCTGCTTCAGCTTCCCAAGTAGCTGGAATTGGAGGCTTGTACCACCCAGCCTGGTTTGTTATGAAGTTTAAGTGTATTGCATTTAGAACAGAGATTGGCATAAATTAAATGCTTAAGGTACAGTACCTGTGACTGCTCACAAACAAACTAAAAGCTGTGGTTATTAAAAAAAAATACCTCTAATGACAACAGAGTTGTTTGAAATCATTGCCCTCAAGGGTAAGTATGTACCAGAAAGCTAGAAGACAGGTGTGGAAGTGAATCTTATTGCTCCCCTAGCAACAGTTCTTAAATCAGAACTCAATGGGAGGGACTTGGGATGCAGTAGCTCTGTTGGGACAGTGCTTGCCTTGTATGCAAGGTACCTTGGGTTCCATTCCCAGCACTACATAAACTACGAACAGATGTAGTGGAACATGCCTATCATCCTGGGATGTGAGAGGGGGAGAAAGGAGAACATCCAAGGTCATCTTTAGGTACAAAGAAAGTGTAAGACAAAGTTAGGCTAGAAACCTTGTTCTTATTATTATCATTAATCTCCATTAGAACTTGGTTTGTGACCAGACATGGTAATAAATGCCCATAATCCTAGTCCTCAGAAAGCTGAGGCAAGAGAGAGATTGACTTAAGTTTGAGGCTACCAAGACTGGGCTACCAAGCAAGTTCTAGGCCAGCCAGGGCTACTGAATAAGACCCAAAAACCAAACCAAAACAAAACAAAGCAAAACAAAAAACTGCCACAAAACAAATGAACAAAAAGAACTCTATTCAGTCTGTTTCCAGGGAAGGATTCAGTGTGTACACAGTGTTCTTTGTTCCTTCTGGTCCTGTCTGCCTTTCTTTTCAGTCTCCTTATTCTTTGTCATAGTGGGAAAAAGGAGGATGCGGGTTTGAATTCTTATCCCATCATAAGGATTGCTCCCTAAGCCATGGACTTCTAAAATTGTCCAGTAGTCATGCTGACAGTACCCTAACCAAATCCAAGGCCTGTGTGAGGCTCTGTGTGCAAGGCTCCCCAGCACCAGCTCCTCCCACTCTATGGTGCATGAGTTATTTACTGCCCTCAGCACCAACCCCGGACACCGTCTCCTTGTTAAGTAATTATCTCCCTTCACCTGCGCTGCAACCCTGCCCTCTGACCCACTTTCTTTCTCTTAGCATTTTCATCTAGACCTTCCTACCCTCTCATGCATGTCTAATTTCCAGTTATTATAAGCTGTTATTCCCAAGGATATAACTACAGCGATGAACTATGTCTGGTACTGGAACCCTGAGTGGCCTAGAAAAACCCCACATCCAATCAAACATCTGCAAAACACCATCTTGAAACCGATCATTTGGGCTGAATCTATCCCTGGTAGAAAGCACAGAAACAGGGGAGCAGGGAGCCCACAGAGCTGAGCAGTAGCAGGGTAGGATAAAAATACGTTCGAATAAGCCACTTCCTTTCTTCCCAGCTGTTTGATCTGGGGCAAGGTACTTAACCTCTTTGAGAAGCAGTTAGCTTCTACCTTAAAATAGATGTATTTTTGGTGTCTGTGTGTGTGTGTGTGTGCGCGTGTGTGTGTGTGTGCGTGCGTGTGTGTGTGTGTGTGTGTGTGTGCGCGTGTGTGTGTGTGTATGTGTGTGTGTGCGTGCATGGGGAGGGGGCGTCTTTACATGGATTGGTGACAGCTGCCCACACACTGTCTTCCCATTACATAATCCAGATCCCTTTTATTCTAGCCTATGCTTTCTTTTCATTTGGATATTATCACTTTCATTCTGTACGCATACATGCATGCATCCAATGAATGTATTTGTGTGCGTGTGTGCGTGTGTGTGTGTGGGGCGGTGTAGGGCAGGGTGGATGTTTGGTATCTTCCACAATTACTCTCCACCTGCTATTTTTAGAAGATTTATTTATTATGCCTTTCTCTGTGCACATATGTGTGTGTGTATGAGCAAGCATGTGTGAAACGTGTGTACAGGTGCCCAGAGAGGCCTAGACGAAGGTGTCACATATCTTGAAGGTGGTTGTGAGCAGCCTGACTTGTCCTCTGAAAGAATAACACATGATCTTCACCACTGAGTCATCTCTTCAGCCTCTTTCCCTTTTCTTTGAGTTACGATCCCTCACTGAACTTGGAGCACATTAATTCTGAAGATTGTCTGGCCAGTAGACCTTAGGGGATCCTCCTGTCTCTGCCTCCCGACACTGAGGTTGCAGGCACATGCTGCCCCTGGGCCCCACCCCCCAACTCCATCCCTTCATGGGTGCTAGAGATCTGAAATCGGTTCTTATGCTTGCACAGCAAATTCGCCCAGTGAGGCACCGCCCCAGATCCTGTTAGCACTTCCTAATGTGTCATACAGTTTACTTAATGACTATATTTACTGCCCATTACCTGTCTTCCCCACTGATCTTGAGCTCAGACACAGTTGACCTCCTGTTGATGAAGTATCCCTGCATCTCTAGTGCAGGAACAGGACCTAGTTCACCGTAGGTACTGATGAGTGTGTGTTGAATGAATGAATGTCACTACGAGTAGAATCTACCTGTGCTACCTCGTGATCATCCAGTCCCGTGTACAATTTAATTTCTACAAAGTCTCTCCCTTCCCTGCATCTTCGTTCAAAGCAATTAAACTATCCCTTCTCTCTCTTCTTTCCCATGTACTACTGGGGACCAGTGAACTGAAACATGTGTGAACTTGACTTCCTTAAAATATTTCCCTAGCTGATGGCATCATGTGACAGGCAGCACTGTGGCCTCCTTGTACTGTGGCTGTATTTGGAGGAAGCAAAGAAAAATAACTTGACGGTCACCTCCACCATCACTCCCTCCTAGGCCCCTGGGTTTTATGTACTCTCTTCACGTTCAAGAGATTGCTCATCACTCCAAATTACTTGGCAGAAGTGAAGTCACGTGCTCCACAGAGCTAGGTCTTTTCACAAGCGGTGTTGTCAACCTTTATTACTCAGTGATGGGAGACTTCTTTCCAGAACTTGTATTGATCATGTACCTGTTAATACGGATAAGCAATAGTCTTAAATACTAACCTGTGCAAGAGAAAATTATCATGAATGTTAACCAAAACATGCAACGAACACTTTTTTTTTCCTGCCAGAAACTTTGGATATATCAACTAATGGTGCATATTATAATGTAATATTAGTAAGGTCAGGGAGGACAGTTAAAATTCTTTATTTATAGCTACCTACTGAGATTATAGGACAAAGCCAATAGAAATACCATAGTCTACAGGTACAAAGGAGCATAACTCAGTGCAGAAAAATCCCACAGAATTTGAAAATGCTCTTTTTGTCAGTCTAGTGTATACATTTCACTTTGTGTGATGTTGAACTAATATACTGAAAACAAAATTCTTGGTCTTATAATATAATAAAGTGCTACAGACAAGAATACTTTGAATTACTTTAGGGAAGAAAAATGAATTCTCAGTTCAGCGCATCCAAATAAACATTACCACCTTTCCTTTGGGGAAAATTCACTTCCTTAATGTGTGATTATCATTATTAGCCCTCTTTGTCTTCCTCTTCTTTGCAATGCCTCTCCAGCTGCTTGCTTGTAAAACAATTTGCTCCTTCTCTGTAACACAAAGCTATCTTCATTTTTTCTACCCTTTCCAACAGACCTACTCTATAGACTGCTGATTTATGCCACCCCAAAGCCACAAAACTGAAAAGTCTAGGCATATTATGATCTTGAGCCATGGGCCCTCAATTCAGTAAATTTAAACCTGATTAATAGCTTATATTCTCTAATGTTTAAAAAAAAAAGACTAAGTTTTAAGCTTTCAAGGAAAGAACTAAAAACCATTTGAATTTAAGCCAGATGTGGGGTTTAAACTGATTTGCTAATTTTACATTTTCAATAAACACTAGTCCTAATTACAGCTGTTTTAGCCCAAAGCAAAATAATAATAAAAATGTTTTCTGGCACCTCCATTAAACTTGAGCAGAACAAGTCAATAAAGATAAGCTATATCTATGAAAAATGGTATGGTTAGGAGCTGAGTTTCAAAACCCCATTCATGTGAGGGTGGGTGTCAAGGGTACATTGAAAGGCAGCTGGGGTGGGAGTGGGGCAAAGGAGAATGAAAGGAACAGAACTTAGAACGTTTCCTCCATGCACCAATGACCTACAAAGGCCTACCTTTTGTCCCTTACCAGGCACAGGCATCAGCAGATGGGGCACAGACTGTAGCTTTGCACACAAATTTTATAGTTGCCAGTGGTCACCTCTGTACCACATCAAATGGTTGAGAGAAAACAACATGGCCCTTGACTTTGGACAGATCATGCTGAACTCACCACATGGTTTCAACCTCCACTCAGAATAAAGCCTACTGCTGGATGGACGACTTTTTCCCATAACCCTGACAACACAACAGTCTTTGGAGTTTCTTCAAAGATCATAAAATGTAATTTATTCATTCTCAATCTTCCTGATGCTTGTCTTTTTTGTTTTTCAAACAGAGGCTCATTCTGGAGTTCAGGCTGAGCTGAATCTTGTGATTCCTCTTCCTCCATCTCCTGAACTCTCAGGTTATAAACATGCCCCATGCCCGGATCCTAATTCCTGTCTTTTAATCCATTGCCCACCACTGATGGGTAAATAAACATTCTCATGCGATTTCGTGATTCTTCCATGATTTGGTGTTAAGACAAGACAGTCTGAGTGTTCATATTTAAGCTTGTAGGGGCTCTTCTCCTAATGTCTATCTGCTCATTTCTGATGAAGCAACCTCACGAAATCAAACTAAGAAACAAGATTCTGCAGAGCACAGTAAGCACCATAACCATTCATTTTGTTAAAATGCTTGGGACCCATGTGAAGGTGGTTGAAGTTCAGGGTTTCTTTAAAATGTTGAACAGCTTTTCCTATGACTCTAAAATGAAGTCTGGCCTGCATAAGGCACCATGTGCTATTGTACGAGTCCAGAGGATATTCTGTTATCTTAGTGCCTATGATAATCTATGTCATCTGATCTCCTTGATGCCTGTTGCATGGTATTCTCATGATGGCCAGTTGCAGAGACTCTCCTCTCTAAAGCAGGAGGAAATCTGCTTCCTAGTCAAACAACAACACTGATCTTAATGTAAATTTACTTGACAATGACAATAAGGGAAGTATGAGTGATGAAGAAGAATTGCAAGTCACTCATGCTTCAAACTCACCCTCCAACCAACCTGTCGTGTTCAACAGCTCCCATCAGTAAGGAGTTTAACACCCCCTGACCAGCTGAATCCCTTCAGGAATGGTATTCCTAGATCACTAATGTGTACATAACTTCAAAGGGGGCAGACAAAGCAAAACTGAACAATAAACAGCTAAAGACCTACAATAAATATGAGCGACAGAAGACAGAGATTTATGGACATGGAGGTTCACTTAGAGGTGAAAATGAAGGAAAAAAAATCAGTGCAAGTCACTAGTGCGTTGCAGTTTGGACTTTGCCCCTCATTCCTTCCATCATTAGCCCTTTCATGAATGCTACGAACACGGTAAGATGAGGGAAAGAAAAAACAGGAGATCAATTCATGTCCTGTCGCAAGCTCTTGTAAAAGGTTACTGAAAGTCCTTCGGTTTCTGAAAAATGATTTTCTCTGCTTCTCGCTCAGTGCCGCCTGTGATGTTCTTAGTGGATCTGTTTGCAAACAAGTCACCTTGAGCAAGAATGACTATGTGCTCGAGGTGATTGAAATTACTGTCTATGCCTTAGAAAAAATAGATCCAAAGGTCTCAGTCAAAACATACCTAAGGGGCTGGGGAAACAGGTAAGACGGTTAAGGGCTTGCTGTGCAAGCATAAAGACCCCAGTGCAAGCCCCCAGGCCCGTGTGAAAACAAGCAGGGATATGGCAATCCCAGTACTTGGAAAGTGCAGAATCATTGGGAATCACTGGCCAGCTGCTTAGACAAAGTGGTGAGCCCAGGCCAATGAAACTCTGCCTCAAAAAATGCTAAAAAAAGAAAGGAAGAAAGAAAAAGGAAAGAATGAAGAAAACCAGAGTGGACAGCTGACCCTGCTGACTTCTTTGAGCTACCACATGCGTGTGCATACATGCATGCTCGTGTGTTTCCCACACCTGCACAAACATGTACTCAGACAAAGGAACACACAAAATATCTGTGGCCTTAAAGTAATACTCAAGTTTGTTGTGTTTTTTTATTTTTGAGACTAAAATGTCATTATAGTTCTGCTACATTTTAATTGTTCAGTCTACACTGTTACAAAGAGGATTTAAGGATAGTCAATTTGTAAGTATCCACACACACACACACACACAAAAACAAACCCTCAAGAATAGATACTGAGAATAGGTACAAGAATTCGAATACTCTGAAATTAAAACTTACTGTAAATTTGTATTGAGAGTTTGGTTTAAGTTCTGAGGGCAGCCAGTACCTAAGCTTTTTTTTTTTAATTGCCTAATAAAGATTCTAGCACAAGCTGTAAATTTGTGTAGCTTTCTTTATCTACTACTCTGTTCATACCTCTTTCTGACTTTCCAAATTAGAAATGGCCTTTTTTCACCTCCAATGAATGCAAAGCATCAGCCCAAACTCAAACTTGTGGCTCACACTTTCTGATGTGAAAGAGACAAATAAGAGGCAAGGGGGGTGCCCTGAGATGAATGAGCTTTTCACAGCCACTTTTTGAGGATGTTATAAGACCTCAGGAACAAGAACCATCCTGAGTTCTGAGCTGTGGGATCAGTTCCCATAGATACAACCATTGAAAAGTCAATGTCAGGGTGCTCTACTCTTCCCAACATGTCAACTGATCAATGAAACGTGTATTCAAGAAGACTGATAAGTCACAAACTGGTTAAATGTTACTGGAAGATTGGTGCTTTTTGGAACATTTGTCAACAAATAAGCGAGCAAGCAAGCAAGCAAACAAACTTTACTTTGGCAGTTCTGGAAGACCCAGATACCATTTTGTGGAATCTTTTTGCTTCCTGGATCAGGAGTTTTGCAGAGTCTGCTTCTTGATCACAATTGCACTCAGGACAAGATGGTTCAATGTCTTCCCTTTACTTATGCCTGAACCACTGTTGCCTTCCTGATAAGTGTTTGACTCGGACTCCCAATCACCCCATTCAACACAATGATCGTAAGAAGAGAAGGAAACAATAGAGAGAAGCTAAAGACTAAATTTACAAAATGAAAATGTCCATGTCCATTACAGCGAAGATGACTGTATTAGGCAATCACAGAATGGAACAAATATGAGTAATAACTCCAGGGCTTGATGCAGAACAAAGGAGGCAGCATGGTAAACTATGTCTCATTTGATCAAGTCTCAAAACAAACACAATCTAGTCAGGACTCCCTAGCATTGTGGCAGTAGTACAGATAGAATAATGGTTCTCACCTAACAGACAATCACAGTGCTGTCTTGTTTTTCACTTGGACAGGTGAAATAAAAGTTTGCAGACAGGCCAACATCTGTATCAGTCAAGACAAATCTTTGTCAATTTACACTTTCACTGACCTTTATGGATAGAAGTGCTATAGATTCCCTTGGCATCACATTGAGCATTGAATCACCCTGACAACTCCAAATCCTATTCAGTATTTTAAAGACTTTCGATATGGGTATAGTTTTAAAGTATGCATACAGGAATACCTATTTTGTTCATGTTACTGTGTAGAAACTGCCAAGGGACTGGGCTGCCTCCATAAGATCATCATCAATAATAATACTGTATTTGTTGAGAACTTACTCTGGGTCAGCGACTGTTGCAAATGTTTTATAAGAATGGATTCGTGAACAGTGTCCCACACAGCTATAGAAGACTAAGCTGAAGACAACAGAAGTTTTGCAGCTACTATGTGGTAACCAGCTGGCTATAGAGTCAACTGTGATATCAAGCACCACAATAACTGCACCACAGGGTATGTAACACGAGGGCACTAGGTAAGGAGCCAGGAAACGTGGCTCTCTACTGCTGTATTTCATGTTATCTGAGAACACATTCATTTTAAGATATGCCAATAGTATCGTTTATGCCACTAAGAAAGACAAAACCACACAGTGACACAGTGGCCAAAAGCAACCAATGAAAAAACAATCCTGAGTTCAGAGCTGTGAAAATGTGGGGGTGGTGTGTATCTCAGAGTGCATAAATACTGAATAATTCATTTAGTCTGGGATGCAGTTCCCACCGCTGGGAACTAGGAAGCTAGATCTGGTGATGTCAAAGGTACACGACAGCCTGAGAACTATACAGAAGACTTGCAGGAAGAGCTAGACAGGCTCAAAACTAAAGGAGTAGCTTGCTGGCAGGGCGGAACAAGTCCAGGTTGCTCCCAGAAAGAGCGCCCCCTTCAGTTCCACACACCAACCTCAACTCACCTAAAGGGCGCTCACTGTGAGGCTGGGACAGTCCGTCTGTTTGTCTTTTTTGTCTTTGAATTTCTCATCTTTTCAGGATGACCCATTTACACTTAAAAACAACCTTTTCCAATTAAGTTTATGTTTCCTGTGATGTATTTTCTAGTCTTGGGGCATGGGACCTCTTCAACATCCTTTTATTTCTGTGAACAGCCTAAGGCTTTAAGGAGAATAAGTATACCAACGCTGCTCAGACTACAAGTAGAACCTCTCAGCATTGTTTGGGACAAATTTATAATACAAACCCTCACCTTCTTAGGACATGGAGCGTGAGGAGTGTGCATTAGAACGAGATTCCTTTGGGGCCCCATAATTACAGTAGATTTGAGCAACACAGAATGAGGCAAAGCCATGCCCAACACATAGAAAAATATCTCAATCATATTAACTATTACTTACCACACACCTAATACATGCCAAAGGATTTTCATCTGCCTCATATTCAACAATAGAGAGAAGTAAAAGGCACCTTTAAACTCAGCAATCCAAATAGAAGTGCCTCCTCTTTGCATTTTGTAAACCTTCTCGCTATAAAAATAGCACTTCCACCTCCCCGCCTACAGATCGGGCTCTGGTGGGAGGCAGTTCAGTCATAAAATCTCAAGACCAGATCCAAATGTTGCAGTCTGATATTAATGTGCACATGTTAAGTTCTCTGAAATTGAGTCCTTTCATCAATAAGACAGGAATCATAGGGTCTGTTGTAAGGGTAAAACTATAGGACAACCATAAGGTCCTTAGAAGTATATAGCATGCAAGAAATAAAATAATGCACCCATGGCCAGCAGCAGATATCTGTTAAGCTAACCAAGTATGGAACATTGGCTTAAGAGTTTGCCCTATGCTTCAATTTCCTTCAGAAAAGAAAAACCGTGTTTGGAGCGATCCATCACTCTACACTCCTGGGCGATTACAGGCAGAGATACCATTATCTCTTAGAAAAAAAGCCCTCTTGCTAGTAAAGGTATCTAAGAGAACATTAATTGTGTTTGTGAAACCAAGATGCAAACACCTTCCTCTCAGGACGACAGACATGCATAATTTGATAGCATGAGAGGCACCTTGCCCATTTATTGAACACCAGTGACAGACAGGGTTTCTTTTAAGGGTTCTTAAGCAAATAAGGATGCTCATGGCTGCTGAATAAATTAAGCTATTCTTATTTGACCTTGCTGGACTGGGTGTGAGTGACCGACATGATCCAGCATTGTCTGGGCCAATTTGTAGATGTGTGAGGCATACTTACCATGTTCAGACCCTTCTTGTCTTTGTTGCTTTTATAAAAGGTTTCATTGGATTGCTTATTAAAACCACTGTATATAAAACTACTCCTCTGAAAGATTCCTCTGGCTTCCCTCCAGCTCAATTAGCAGGCCACTTCCAGTTGATGAAAAGTAACAGTCAGTATCAGATTATAGTTAGCAACTATTCACAAGAGTAATCAAATTAGATTTTGGTATCTATGGTGACACAACAAAAATTTCCACTCAGTCTTGTAGTTTAACAATAAGAGTATCACTGCTTTATATTAGATTATTGCTCAAAATGTTTTCTCAGAATTTAATCTGCATCTCAGGAGATATACAAGTCTATAGGTATATAAAAAAATTATAACCACAGCCTTTCCAATTTAAATACTAAGTAGCCTTAAGACTCCATGGGAGCCATTTATATGGCTCTTGGCCCATCTTTTCTTTTGATAACTTTTTCTCAGTTACCAGTTATGACTGGCATTATCAAGATGAAGTATCAACTGCTTTTTCAATTCAATTGAGCAAGCCTATAATAAGGACTGGACCAAGTAGGAAAACAATGATAGCTTCTGGTGTATTTATGTGCTAAGTAGGATATTAAATGCATCGATTAAAAGACATCATCAGTACATCAGATTTCAAGTCATGAGTGCAGGGTGTAAAGAGGATGGGTATATACATCTATTTCACAAACTCAAATTTGAATTAAACTTTAACTCCACGTAAGTTAGCACTGACACCTGGAGTGGGTTCAGATCACTGATGTCAAAAGAAAAGAATCCCTTTAAACATAGTTTTTAAGTCTCTTGTGTGAGTCAGAAGATCTATGCGCAGACAGCCCCAAGGAAGGCCACCACCTGGATGAAAGCCTCTTTGCTCAGCATGTGGAAGAGTTAACAGAAGGACTGTTTTCTCCCACCACACCTGTCCTTCAGGTTCAGCTGCTAGGCCTGCAAGGAAGGGTGGGAGTCCACCCTTGTTTACTTCCTGAAAACAGAGACATGGCTGAATGGAAAATGGGAGCTGCTTTAGACCCCCTTGATCTACCTTGAAGGCCCCACCTGCTTCTTGCCTCAATTCTCTTTCCCCTGTGCTGGAAGCAGTAAGGCTAGGGTGACACTGTGGCCTGACAGTTACCCAACCAGAAGACAGAGTGCTGGGGTCCCCTCTTACACAGGTCCCCAGTCTGCACTAAGAATCTCTCTCTCTTCCTCTCCATTGGCTTCTAGAAGAGAGATCACATGACCTTCAGATGTGAGAACTAGATGAGGTAAGTGGCCTATGGAAAAGTGACTTAATAAATGTAACAGTGAAATTATTATTGCAAGATAGCAAGTGTCTTTTCTTTTCCTAAGCCACTAATATGGTGCTTAACCTTCATTCAAATGCCAATCATCTTGCTCTGGATCCAAAACAAAGTGAGAAACAGCACAGTGGGAGCCGCTCTTCTATGTCCCTTAATGACTTACATTTACCCTGGCAACTAAATATAAAATGACTTGGCACTTAGGAGCCTGTCAGGTACCTAGGGAAACAAAGCCGGCATGAATCCGACTTGGACTGTGATTCTGTCTATAGGACTCAATGTTTTGGCAATTTCATCACAGCCATGTCTCCTTCCCCCTTGTCACTATGAAAACACTGTTATAAGATCTACGGCATCTGAAGTCATATCAGTTCTAGCCTCCTTTCAAATAATTAACGTAATGCTCCATGATTACCAATTACTGCACAATTGGACAGATGCTCGCTCTTACGAGAAAGCAACACTGCCTCTGAATACCACCCACAACCCACAGCAAGCTTGACTGACAGTTCTTTTTTCTTTTTCTTTCTTTTTTTTTTTCAGAGCATTTAATTTTCAAGTTTTCATGTGCCTGATTTGACAACCTGTATGCGATTTCGGTGGAATATTTCTGTATTTTTTTAACTTGCAAATGTAAATTTTCATCGAGGAAATGACATTTCTTTAGGTACATTTCAGACTTTCGGGAAAGCTACGTGTTAACTCATAAACCTGCCTATTTCAAATCGTCAAGTAAAGAGCATTTCTGTAGTGGGCACTTGACAATCACACCCTGTATTCCTGACTCGGTAGAGTATATTATCTCCTGCCAGCCTCTTGTTTCATTATCACATAAACGGATGGTATGAAAAAAAATAATGATCTTTAATTCCATACAGCTTGTACAACCTCAAATCTATTTTACCAGAACTGCAATCAGATAGCCAAGACTGTACTCTTCAGAATCTAAATCTCTCATGGTATCCTTGAGGATTTTGTACTTAAATTATAATATACTGCAATACTATTAGGACTTAATAAACCTCTAATGATGTCTTTGTGCATCTGGAAGGAAGAAGATCATTCTTTGAGAAGAAAAAGTCCAAGAAGAAAGAACTCATTTCTCAGATCTGTCGGTTTTGAAATAGGTTTGCTATTGTCCAGCGCCCATGTCATTCCAGGGAGGGGAAATGAGAAGACAAATGCTCTGGCCGTGCTCTCAGCCACAGAAACAGGTGATTTCTGGGGATGGCTTTATGAAGGTGACTGTATATTATAGCAGAACATTTCCCAATATCAACACTTTTTCATTTCTTAAAATGTGTCAATTGATTTTTATTTTGTACCATGTCAATCGATACATTCTAACACTCTGCAAGTTTCATAATTTACCATCCACTGCCTTAATGGTCATTTGACTCCAATGAAGGAAAAATAAGACCTGGGACACTTTTTTTTTTTTAAGCTGATTTGTTTATTTGACCAATTAACTCTACATCTGTCTCTGGGACATGAAAGCCAGACACACCATGTTCTATGGGGAGAAACAAGACAAGACAATGAGAGCCTGGACAGAACCTCAGAATGAAAGAAGCAATTAAGAATAGGAGTGGACCATCCTGGGCCTGATGATTCTCAACTTATTTGTTAGTTATTGTGCCTCCAACTCCAGGTCTAGTAAGCAGGAAGCAGTCTCAGCACCCACTATACAAATACAGCTGATAAATACAGAAAAAGATGGCTTCAGTACACCCATTTTAGACAAAGGGTTGGCCTATCATCTGACTTCATGTCACAGTCTGGTCAGAGTATGGGAAAACTAACTGAAATAACAGAGTTGCAACAGTAGAAACAGTTAGTACTCTGCGGCCAAATCCCTGGGGCCACTTAATGACCACTCAGAGAGTGAGTGTGAGCAATGAAGTCCATCAGACACTTACAGTATTTGGTCCAAGCAGGCCACTCCCCATCGTCCCACAGAAAGCACTCCTTGGCTGATGCTCTTTACTTCCCTCCTCAGGAAATGCTTTTATGTCTAGATCAAACACCACATTTGGGTTGAATGACTCCCTGCCAGCACTAGACATCCCCTCACCTGTGTACCCTCTAACAGTCTCTCAGAACAGGCAGCTTTGTTAATTCCTTGCTGACAGTGTTGGCTCTAACAGGCCCCTAGAAATGGAGAGCCATGTCGGCCGGTTTCACAGGCTCTGGTACCTGCAACATAGATGCATAATATCTTTCATGAATAAACGAGTTGTGTTACTTATTCATGAGTCTAGATCTTGTGTTGACACCTGCATAGTAATTAAGTATTGAAATATTTTAGGTCAAATACTTAAGAGCAGACCTACAGCCAGGCTCAACCCTATTACCATAGCAAAATAGTTTTATCCCTTCTCTTCCACTTGTGATTCAATGCCAGTGTTACAGCCTCCTTCTGTACATAGAGTATTCTATGCAAATATCCAAATAAGTGGCCCGAATGCAATGCAGCCAGAGGCAATAAAATCATTTCTTTTTCTATTCCAATTCAGCTGAACAGAATTCTCTGAAATGCTGGAAACAAATCTGCTGTGGTTCTTTCCAGAAGGGAAATGTGCGTACAACCATATCACTTCATTTTGCATTTAGAGGGAGGAAATGTTTCTGCATGGAGCAGATGTTTCAGCGGGCTAGTGTTGAGAGAAGCTATTCGGTGTTGCGGATTGAAGCTAAAGAAAACTGTCACCAAACAGTGGTTTAGAGGAGGCGGATTCTACACCTGCCTTTAGTGTCAGGGTCAGGGAAACAGTGAGACATTTTCACTTCTCCAGAGTCCTTTCCCTCTTAATGAAACTAATGGTATGGTTCCACAGCCCCACTGGGGCCAAGGCTCTGCACATAGGTAGGAGAACGAATAGGCAATTGTCACAGTTTACAGATCAGAAACTGGAAGCCAGGATGGAATGGGCAAATGGCTTCTTCATGGTTTGTTCAGGAGCCAGAAGGCCAGCTAGGCTGCACAGTGTGCTAAGGCTGCTTCCAGGAGACTGGATACAGAAACCAGCCCCACTCTCCTGAGGCCAGAAGCTCCCTCTTAAGGCCCCGTGTTCTTCTGCACATGGGCCTTCTGACCAGGGACACTGAAGTTGGTGGTGCTGTCCCAGGCCTGGACATGACAGAGCCCCAGTCTCATGGGACATAAGTAAATTCAAGGGAAGACTGAGAACCTTTGCCCAAATGGACACCCAGCCTTTTACTGTGAACCAATGGTCAAATCTGGATCTTTCAGGCGTTTTATTTCAGTACGTAAAATCCTTTTGCTGCTTTCATTTCGGCTTCCTTTCTGTTCAATAAAAAAGTCACAGGAGGTGAATGAAAAGTTACAAGTCCTGACCAGTGACAGTGAAAAGGTAAATTTTTAAATGACAATTTTGTCCTTGGCATTGTTTCATCCATTATTCCGAACAAGCTCATACAGAAGCACAAGAGTTGTTTCTTTATGGAGGTGAAAGGACTCAGAGTCCTTTTCTCAAGGGCGTCTGGAAGTGAGGCTTCATCCAGATGAAGGTGTGACTTGTTAAAGATGTGTTTCGGCTATTTTTAAATCGGGTGCACGAGTACAGGTGCCTGTGGTGTCATATCCTCCTGTGGCAGAAGTTCAGGTGGTTGTGGGTTCTGGGAGCCACACTCTGCTCTTCTGAACAAGAAGTGCCTCCTCTCCATCTAGCCGGCCATAGATGAAGTTTCGTCCGAGTACTCTGCCATATTCCCCTTTGTTCTTTTTGACTTGACCTACCTAGGACCTTGAAAGATTCCCCCCCCACTTTAGTTGGTCAAGGTGGTATAGACCTGTAAATTCCAAGCATTTGAGTGGTTAAAGGAAGGAGATCAAGAAGCCGAAGCCAGCCTGGGCTCTATAGCTAGACCTTGTCTCCACAGCCCTCCCAATTTAGTGCTCTTCATTCACTATAATTGTAGAAGCAGACAAGGGGACCTGAATACCTTTCTCTGAAGACCTGAGCTGGTGATTTGGGCACTACACATTTCACATTAAGGATCACGAAGGAACATCACTCAAGAGGAGGGTTCTAGCCATCTAGGTATTCCTGGTAGCCTCCACCTCCAACAGGTGAACACTCAGGCTTCCCTATGCTAGTGCATCACCACTAGAATGTGGGAGGGGTAACAGAGTAGGACCTGGAGTGGGAGGGTGAGAATGCAGTGTATGGCTCTGTTCAGACAGGTGCTCTGTGATACAGTAGACACTAGCCATGAGGGACCATTTTAGTTTCTATGGGATGAAGTGTAAAATTCAGTTCCTCATTCTAGCTCCATGTAACAAGTGGAGTCCACGGTTCCTTCACTGAGAAAAAGTGTTGTTGAGTAAAATTGTCCTCATCATGGGAAACAATATTTTCTTTTAGGCATAACTCAGACAACGTGAGTCATGTCAAGTGGGTCCAGAGCACACCTGAAGAAATGATCATCGCACAAGCTGGGCCACCAGGACATACAAATGCAGGTGTCAATCACATGGCCACCTGTTTGAGTACTGTCTCCTATAGTACTTCTGTGCTTGTCCTGTGTCATAGCTTTCTATGGAACCCAGATCACCCAGGTGTATGCTCTTCTCTTCAAACTTTCTTGCTGTGCTCTGTGTGTTCTCCATCAGTGAGGATATTGCACCACCAAGCTCCAAAGCAGGTGTGTACAGCCAATGGCCCATGCTCAGCATGTCTTCAAGTATAGCTAGATACAGAACACAGTGCCAAGCTGTATGTAAAAAGACCATAAATGCTGCTGTGTAAGAACCTGAAGACAATGACTGCTGTTTGAACTTCAAGAGAAGACCTCCAGAAAATGCCTTCCCACCCCAGATAGGGTTGTTTCTCACCAACAAGAGAAGCAGAAATGATTCCACTCAAGTCCAGCTTGATGAAACAATGAGTTTCATTAAAATCACTCACAGACGCCTGGCTGAAGATTTTACTTATAGTAACAGAGGCAACTAATGGGGCAGAGGATGGGCTATGTTACCGACTTTCTCCATAGTAACAGTTGACTGCCTTGGAGAGGGGCATGACTCAGGAGTGTCTCCCTTCAGCAACTGTCTATAAATCAGTGGTTGGGCTTTATAAACCCTCTTCTCTAGTCACCATTGGCTACAAGTCCGTGGAGAGAGGTGAGGCATCATGGACCCTCTATCCCCATTTTCAGCTATGGAAAGTTATTGGGCCTAATTGTGCACAGGTCTCCATCAACTAATCGATACTGTTGACAGCTCAAGACAGCAGTGTCCATATTATATTCAGAGGACAAATGTCTTACAACAGCAACGTGGTAGGCCCACCGAACAGCTGTTTGGGGGTACCCCGGTAGAATCAGGCTGCCACTGTAAATGCTAACATACCGCAGGTCTCTCTCCTTCAAAACCTCACTACCTGTGTTATCTGCCCCCCCCACCTCACAGCACAAACCAACTCCCATGAAGAAAAGACTGAGGTACAGTGCCTTCCAGGTGCATAAACATCGCATTTGCTATTTCATAAGAATACCTCCAAGATTCAAACCGAATGGGGTATTTTAGATGCCTTTCTGCGTCTTTGTGGGCATGGGGTTACACACTAATTGATCAGGTGAGAAGAGGGCAGCAGGTGTGTGCCAAACCTCCCACACACATACGTTCCCACAGCCACCCAACTTGCATGCTTTTAAATGCTCTGTGCTTGGCTTAAATGCTTTGCGGAAGGTTCTCTTGTCATTAGCTTAAATTGAAATAAGATGCTTCCATATGGCCCCAGGACATTAAAAAAGTCAGCAAAACTTTTGAAATAACACAATTAACATAAAATAACCTTATCATTAGAAATTGAGAGACATCATCCAAAATGTTGAATGCCATGTTAAAAATATTCTCGGAGTGCCAGAAGGTAGGGTGAATGGAGAGAGGTGTAAAGACAAACACGTTAAAAGAGGCATTCCTGTGAGGAATGGAAACTTTCTCAAAGCTAGTTGTCTCTCTTTCTCACTGTCTGCCTGTATGTATCTCCGCCACAAGGTCTCCCTCTTAAGCCTTCGGTGTCCTGGAACTCCCTATGTAGTCCGGGTCAGCCTGAGGAAAACTGGCATTTTTCAGATTTGCCCCCTACCTTAACAGAAGCTACAAACGGAAACTGAGTCCTGCTGTTTGCCTGCCCTCAGAGGTGTGTACTTATCTGGGCCACTCTGTCAAAGACATCCAGGTCCTCAGTACAATTCCCATCAGCGGTAGCAAATCCCTAAGTAGTACTTGGTAAAGTTGTTCAACAAAAGGCTTCAGGGAATCCCCCGCTACTCATTCAACAAACTCTCGGTGACTGTTTCCCTTAAGTGCACTGCCTCCTGGGCTTTGCTGCCACTGACAATTGCTCCACTGTTACAATCTGAAATCCCTATAGTCCCATATCTACCTGCGAGCCACACAGACCACGCCATCAGAGTGCATTCTCTTCCTGCCCTTGTATTGTCTTGGAAATAGGCAGGTCTCTGAGGCATAGTTCTCTTCTAACCTATGTTTTCACTTTACCCTATCTGTCTGCCCACAGACTAGGTCCACCCTTCTCCCTTGTGGAACTTCCTGTGGCTCAGGAGACAGGGAATAACCAATGTTCACCTGGTTTTACATCCCCAGAATACTTTTGTGAGGAAGGGACCCCCATAACCATCACTTTCCATTTATCCAAAAATCTTCCTTGTTCTCAAGTACTTGACTCCTTTCTTTTCTCCCCCACCAGAAAATGACCTCACCTGCTCCTTTATAGTAAAGATAGGTGCCTACAGGAGTGGGGTTTTATCAGCTTTCAGAGCTACACCCACATGCTGGGTTGAGTTGTGATCCTGTGATCTTTGGTCCCTCCTGTTACAAAGAACAAGTGGAGTCTTATACGGACGGCCCAGGTCTCCATTACAAATGTTCTTGCTTTCTTGCTGGGCCGCCTCCCTACCCATCTTTCCTCTCTCCTCTGCCTCCAATCTTTCCCCTCACCTGCTGATTTCCCCCAGCACACTGAGTCTTCACAAGAAATAACAACTCCCCTCTAACTGATTTCCTCCAGTCACTTGTGTATTTCTCACCTCCTCAGTGCACTTCTTGGAGGGACCTGTTTCTGCATCTTTTGTTGACATCCCAGTGCACTGTCCGCTCACTTTCATCTCCATATCTATACTCATAACGACATTGGTCCTCTTTATGTCTTTTAAGCTCCCTGATTTAAGAGAGAGTGGTTCCTGGAAGCTCCACTCTCCTTTGATTCCCATAGTGCTGTTTCAAGAGTTTCTCAAAGCGCAAACACATTGTTGAACACTGAAAACACATACTAGCTGAGCTCATTGTGGCTGCGGTCTTCTGCAGGCAGCTTCACTTCAACCCAGCTTGAGTCACTTTCCTTTCCTTGTGGCACCCCCTCTCAAAACATAGCCTGCATCCTCATCCCTAACTTAAAGTCACATCTGCATTTTCCCCACATTGCACTAATCCTCTAGGCCCCACAGGCACTTCACACTTCATAGACTCCACCCTCCCCAAACATAGGATATTTTCTTCCTGGTCACCACATCCTCTGTGCTAACCCTTATTTCAGCTGGATCCCCCAACCATGGCCAGAATCATTAATGGTCTTTCACTTTCTTTTCTACCAAAAGGGACTCACCACTGCTTTCTGCTGTCCCCTCCTCCAATGCCACTACCTTCTCAGCCCTCTTCAACACAAGAACAAGGTTGTCTGTGCATGTCAGAAACATGCACCACTTGTTTCTAACCAGAAACATATTTCAACCTGCACCAGTCTCTCCTGTGTGTGCATATATAAGCAAGGCTAGTTGTGTGCATGTGGGCATGAAGGCCAGAAGCCAAAGCTGGGTGTCTTCCCCAAGCACTCTCCACTTTTTAGTTTTTAAGACATGGCGTCTAATTAAAGTTGAGGCTCAGTAATTTGGCTGGAGAATCCGAGGGACCTGTATGTCTCCACCTCTGTAGTGAGGACACAGGCTACAAAGTTCGGCTTTGTGTGTACCGGGGCTCCAAACTCAGGACCGCTTGCTCTCACAGCAAGGGCATTACTGAGACTTCTATGGGCATGACTCTCCTGCTCTTCCTAGTCTCCCTGCTTCCACTCAGGCTCCTTCTGGGCCCCACTCCACACTGCCTCATTCCACTTACATGCTTAAAGGTAATCTGATTGTTGTCGCACAGTACAAGTTCTGCAAACCCATGGCAGAGGCTTTGTCTTGATCTGCTCCTGCCCACGTTTCCATCCACAGCCTGCACCCTTGCCCACTGCCCTCTGCCATGGGAGGATGGGGGCTCCAAAACTCCTTGGAAGTCCAAAGCCGTTTTCTGTCTTTGATGCATGATAGACTTTAATCTACACTGAGGATCTTTCTCTACTTCCTCCCTAAAGACCACTCACCTCCTCTGTCCCCTGAATATTCGAACCCAGGAGCACTTCTGTGATGAAAGGATGCATATAGCCTGGAGAACAGGGACTATGTCTTGTTCATCTCTGCCCTCCCTTTACCAGCATAGAGAAGATAATCATTAAGGATCTGTGAATCAATAAGTGAACTAATTAATGAACACAAACAGAGTGCTGTGTGCCAGGACATCTGTTTAATATAACACAAATACTAATCACATATTAATTAAGCATAATCAAGTTTAGCCAGCTATCGCTCTTCTCCACTGGTGCTCCAAATCTTCTTTCTTCTTGATGTAAGATGGCAAACTTTGCATTATGGTCACACCAATGGTGTTGACTAGACTAATTGTGATCTCTTGACCTGAACTGTCACATTTTTGAGGCCCAAGATCCCTAAAACAGTCACAAGGGCCAGGTATTAAAATGAAACCATTTTGATAGAATGTTTCCATCAAATATGTTCAGTAAGACTAAAGACATGGCATTTTTTAGACTATAGAATCAATCACGGGAATTAGCTGACTCCAGTGCTTCACACCTGTAATCCCAACACCAGGAAAGGAGGTAGCAAGACGGGGAGTTTGAATGTAGTCTGGGTGACATAGTCAGATGCCAACTTGGAGAGGACAAAAACAAACAAATCAGGAAGGAGCAAGGAAGGTAGCTTAGTTTGTAACGTGTGAACCCAGGTTAAAAAAAAAAAAGCTGTATGTGGTGGTGCATGCTGTTGAGGTAGAGACAGATTGGGCCCTGGGTTCCCTAACTACCAGCTTAACCTACTTGTTGAGCTCTAAAATTTTGACTTTGTAATACATACATACATACATGTGTGTATATGTGTTTGTGTGTGTGTATAAAGCAAAAACAAAATAGACAAATGAACACAGAGAGGTGCCACCTGAGAAATAGCATCATCCAAGACTGTCCTCTTGGCTCTACATGCGTGCAAAAATGCATTCATTGCACATGTACCCACAGACACACAAGTCCCACCCCATGAACATGCACATACACACACACACACACACACACACACACACACACACACACATACACACTCACACATGCACACAGATGAACAACCCACAGAAACCTGTCTTTGGCTTCCTCTGTAAAACAGAATGAACAACCAATATGATTATGGATCAACATTTTCAGTCTTCATGAACACTAATGCTCTCCACAATGGTGATGTTGCCATTAGCTACCATTCGCTAGGTAAGTGGTCGCCCTAGCTGTCAGACACCATGTTGAGTTGTTTCATGTAATTGCTTATTTAGCTTTCAGTATGACCCTAGGAATAAGCACACTCACCTTAAAAACAGGACACCAAGGCTTTACACAGAACTTTCTCCAGGTACCTTCAGCAGAGTAGCTGTATCTAAGATTGTTAAACACTGCTGTCCCAGTGTTTAACATGGGAATGAACCCATGCACCAGTAATTTTGGACACATGTCATACTAATGCCCTCCTTAAAAGCTACAGAATACCTTGACCTTGTAAGGACTCAAAGTCTGTGGGGAAAGAAAGCATTTGTTCAATACATTTTCCAAATATATGGGCCTCCAGAGGCATCTGTAGCATATCAGGGGCACAGGCTCTGCAGATCACAGTTTAGCTTTAGTTGACAGTCTAAAGAAGCTAATCCTGAACTCACCGGAGGCAGAAAGAAGCTAATTGCAGTATTTGTTACAGGCTATGCACTAGTGAGGCACTTATGAGTTATCAAATGCCAGGTGACATAATGACCAGACTATCTGTGCGCCAAATGGGAAGAATTTTCCACCGATGCTCTTAAACACCAATGTCTTTGACCTGAGTCCACGAATTCAGAATCTGATTCACACCGACCTCTTCCTAGAGGGGTACAGTCGGTGAAGGCTGTTAAACTGGTGCTGTGATTTCACCTTTTAAGGCATTTCCTCCTTTCTTAAAGGATGGTCACATCTTTAAAACAGACCCTGAGCTCCCAGATCAGTCTCAAAGGCAGAGGAGCAAGAAGCTTGGAGAGAAAGCACCTACATTGCAACTAATGTACTTGGATATTTTACTGTGTGGCTCTCTATCACTTAGTGGACTTCTAGTCATTGAATTCCATTTGCTAAACTCCTCATATGAGTCAACCTTACAGTAAGACAGCCTTTTCCATGGAGGATTCCCCCACTGGTGAGCAGAAAGCAGAGCTGTAACAGACCTACTAGTGTGCCACTGAGAACACCCAAGATGATACCCAGGTTCTGCCCACCTAACTTTCTCTAGAAAGAAAGAGATCATAAGGGCTTCAATTTTTCATTCTCCAAGCCTGTGTACAGTAACATCTCTCCAAAATCCTAAAAGAAAATGAAAGTTAGAGCTACATATGAAAACTTGACAAAAGGATGTGTAATTTAAAATTCAATCAATATAGTCACGGTGTGTAAAGCACAGAAATCAGCCTCCGAGATGCTTGCAGCCTCATTTTGGATTCTGGATGACTTTAAACAAAGCACTTGCCTTCCTGCCTCTCCCCTCTGTCCCACATGGATGCAACAGAGGCCAATTAATTTAGCGTGATAGCGAAGCGCAACACAATTAGTGAAGCAAAATAGAAAAGACAAGAAGCTAATTTAAGATCCATTAAAATAACCATTACAAAAAATAAATATATTGTGGTGCATAAATAATCTTAATACCTTTCTATGGTCTTTTACAAGATTAAAATTAAATTACAGAATTACTTCTTGCCTGCATATTTTTTTCTCCTGAACTATTCATCTTCTAAGTTGTGTAGGTTCAAAAGGATCTTGGTATGCATTCCTTTTATGAAAATTACTTATCTGACAGTCCTCAATTAAATAAATTCACACCTACTATACTCATTGGATAAATGAGACAGATGCATTATAGAAATGAAAGCACAAGAGTAAAGCAAATGGTGCTCTCTCATGAATCACTAAAATGCACACATGTACTTTATTTTTAATTAAAAGACTTTAATTCAAAAAACATTTTAGATGTAAAAATAGTAGTGTTTCTGTATGTCCCATCAACTCACCAAGTACCAACCTCCTGCTTTTTAGTGTGGCACATTTCTGTGTGCAATGAGCCAATATTTCCATATTGTCGTGAACTAAAGCTCTTCATTTATTCAGACTTTCTTTGTACTCATCTGGTGTCCTTTTTCTCTCCTAGGATCCCACTCAGAACACCACAGACACCATTCCATCTCATCATCATGTCTCCTGAGACTCCTCCCAGCTGTGACAGCTTCTCAGACGTCCCTGACAGCTGGGGAGATCAAGGTCAGGCCTCTCTTGAGATGTCTTGCTCTTAGAGTTTGTCTTGTGTTTTCCTCATGATTAGATTGGGGTTGCAGGGTGGGGAAGTTGCCCATGGGATGTGCTGTGAAGACTGTCAACTTGACTGGATTTAAAACCACATGGGAGACACACCTTTGGTCTCATCCGTGAGGGTGTTTTCAGGTAATAGATAACCGAGGGAAGTGCCATCCTGAATGAGGACACCGGACGCCATTTCATAGGCTAAGGGCCCAGACTGAACTTAAAGGAGAGATGGGGGAAGCCAGAGGAGCGTTGACATTTCCTTTCCGTTTGCTGATTCACAGAGTGAACCAGGTAATGTCACACTCCTGCCACCACAGCCGAGCGCTGTGTCTGCCGCCATGTCCATCCCCCCCTGTACTGCACTGTCCCTTCAAACTGTTAACTACTTAAAAATCCTTCCTCTCCTAAGTTACTTCCTGTCAGGCATTTTGTCACAAAAATTAGAAATGTAACTAATGTAAGTGCCATTATCCTCACATCCTCTCCAACTGCCCCACTTCCAACCTGGGTGACCTGCCACAGTCACCTGGCTGGGGGAATGGCTTGCAGTGCTCAGCACAGCAGAAATGCCCCTTTCTTCTCTCACCTTTCCACAGCAGAGGTGGAGTGAGCAGAGGTGGAATTAAAGTGAGGGCAGCCCAGTGGTAAGGAGGGGGATCTTGATGACCATTTCCTCGCAGTGTCTGCGTAACTTATTGGCAGGTCTGCATGCACAGTTTGTTTTTCCATAAACATTAATTTATTCAGTGAGTGTTAATTTTTGACTTTGGGTCATAATCCACGCTCTTTGTCAGTTTGGGCACTTGGTTTCTTTTAGGCCCTTTCAGGTGACTCTTTGTCCTTCTGATATATCCCAAGAGTTGTGGGGTTTTCTTCTTACTTTTTGAGCATTTCCTTAATACTACCACTTCAAAATACTCCACACTCTTTTGTATATCCTGTCCTGGCCCTAGAACCAGCCAAATCAGCCACAGCTCCAAGGACACTAGCTTTTTGTACTGAAGAGTGACATTAGAAGGCAAGACATGGGCGACCACTGTGCTTACTACTAGAATACTATGCCTTAAAGCTCTCTCATCCGACAGAATGAAGAATTATCTGTATATTCACTAAACTAGGTGTCTGTGGTTATCTATAAATGTTTCTCTCTGCAGCAACCTTTATTTATATTAAACATTACATTTATTTTGATCTCCAGAATTTTAAAGGCATTCTAAAGTTTTCTATTCCAAGTATGTCAGTTGTTAAAACTATTATGTCATTTGAATTTTAAATTTACAGTGGCTCCTAAGACTGATGATCCAATGTGCTTGTTATCTGAAGTTGGTCCAGCCATAGCTGTTGGGAGTGAAAAGGCCTGGGTCTCACATCTAAAACAGAGACAGTGATGATACAAACTGAAAAGAACTATGGAAGAATTAAATAAAGTGATGTATTTTGGTGTTCAGAATAAAACCTAAAATAATAATATTGTAATAAATTGTGGATTAAAAAAACCTTAACATGGGGAAATAGTGTCAAGAAGAAAGTACATGATATTCTCTAGATTTATATTATTGGGGTTACTCATTTGCCATTTAGCTTAAAGCTAAGTACTAACTTATTTGCTTTAGTTTACTATATGTGTGTCCCTTTAAAAGAGTAAACAGCCATGTTACTTCTGCACAAAATTACCCAGAAGCTGATTTCCTAATACATGGGATCCCCATCCACTTTGAGATGTGTGAATGGGCTAAAAACAGTGAGGAAGAAGAACAGTCACATGTGGGCTGTAATCTCTCCCCTTCTCCATACGCCATCAGGATGTCTGTCATCTGGCACCAGCCATGCTACTTAATGGAATGTAGTGAGGAGTCCCACAGAACAGAATGTCAGTTCCTCCAGCTGATTGGAGCTGTCTCAACACTTGTAAGATCTGTCCACTTACATCTTCAGTAACACAATCAGAAGTGTCTTGTGTCTTTCATAAGATGAAATATGACCACATTTGGCAAAGAAAGTGACATCATTTTCCTTCCCAAATGAGATATTAGTAACATATTAAAGATTATGTTTTCTGTGTACTGAATTTGAGTTTGGCTGAATGGTTTTTCTAGCATATTCTGGTACTCTCAGATATCACTCAGACTTCACTGAAACTGAACTTGCTTTGGATTTTTCTTTCCTATATTATACCTACTGGGGTTGTAATGGGCCAAAGCATCTTGATTTCGTAACAGAGACTCTGAGTAAAGAAGGGACGTCCTCCCAATGTAGCTAAATGGCACGTCAGGTGTGAATGGTCCCTGGGAGCCCGGTGGAATGTATGAATCTCCATCTAAGTCCCACCAATGATGCAGCTGGTAAACCCACTCAGCGTCCCGAGCACCCCCACGTTGCGAAGAAGCATCCCATCAGCACCAGACCCAGGTGTCCTCAGAACAGCAAGGGGAGCACAGGACCCAGAGCTGACCTGAGCTTCTGAGAGGAGCTGGCCGGTGCCTGCAGGTCCAGGCTAGTCCCAGGCAGGGAGCAGATCAAGGTCAAGATTAACAGCAAGCCACACCCTCTTGTACACAGGAACTGGCTATGAATCTCAGGCTGAGAACTACCCCTTGGTTGGTCTTGCCCTCACTTGTCGCATAGTCAGCACTGGTAAGTTTTCTCGCTTCTGACTTGGCCTGAAATGTCCCCACCTGGCATCCTGCTTACCTCCAAAGTGGAATTCAGAGGACTCCCTGCCCCTTCAGCACCCCTGGTTGCTGGCACTCTGGCTTTTCATGGCTACTAAGGTTCCTTCTGACCACAGGGCCTTTGTATATACTACTCCTTCTCTCTGCAATTTCCATGCTCTCATTCTTCACAGGTAAGTTCTTTCAATCTTTTATTTAGATTTATTTCCTTAGAGAGATCTTCCATGGCCTGTCATTTAAGGAGGGTCCCCCCTTCTCCTAACTCCTTTATTATTCTAGGTTCAGTACCCTGTTCACTGTTACATGAGCCTCAGAATGATTTAAATTAATTTCACTATTTGCTTGCTTATTTCACGAGGGCAGAAAACACACTGGTTTTGTCGCTGTGTGCCTAGAAGTGTGTAGATGTTATGAAAATCAGTTGGGTTGTAAGCACCTCACTCAGTAAAAGAAGCAAGACAAAGCTGGTCATAGATTGTGTGTGTCTGTGGAATAGTCAGAACCAGCAAATCCTCAGAGAGGATCAGAGCCCAGATCAGCAATTGTCAGATATTGGGTGAATAGAACAGGGAGTACCTGCTGATTGGCTACAGGGTTTCCTTGTGCAGTGATAACAATGTCCCACTGTTAGACGAGACAGGGGGGGATGGTTAAACAACACAGGCAATGCGCAGTGCCACAGGTGGCAGTTTCCTTTTGGTGGTTACTGACATGATGGAAGAATGAGTTGTGAGTAGCAGCATACGCACTGCTAGCACACTGTCTTCCATTGCTGATGTGGATCTATGTTGTCCTCCCAAAGGCCCAAGTGTTAACACATTGTCCTCAGCCTGTGGTGCTGGTGTAAGCTGCAGAACGAATGTCTAGGATGTGAGACAGAGAGAAAGGCCTTTACACAGTGGGGATGTGCTCTGAAAATAAAAGATACAGGGACCTGACTCCTTCTCTCCCTAGATACCAACTGCCTGAGGTCAACAGGCCTCTTCCACCATGTGATTCCACCATGAGTCATCAGCCCAGTCATAACACCATAGGACCATGCTCTAAAAGATCCTCTACTAAGAAGCAAGACCATTTTTTAAAAATTTTATTATTATTTATTACAATCCATTTACTTTACTAACTGTAGGTCCCCCTTGTCTCCTCCCAATTCTACCCACCCTCTCTCTTCTTTCTCCATGCCCCTCCCCTAGTCCACCTACAGGGGGAGACCTTCTCCCCTTCTATCTGGCCCTAGCCCATCAGGTCTCATCAGGGCTGGCTGCATCATTTTCCTCTGTGGCCTGGCAAGGCTATATCCCCTACCCCTAACCCCTACCACCCTAGGGAGAGGTGATCAAAGAGCCAGCCACTGAGTTCATGTCAGAGACAGCTCCTTATCTCCTTACTAGGGAACCCACCTGGAAACTGAGCAGCCTATGGGCTTCCTCTGAGCAGGGGTCTAGGTCCTCTCCATGCACAGTCCCTGGTTGGAGTATCAGTCTCTGCTCCTCCTCCTTCCCTTAAGACCAAACTTTTAACTGCACAATCTCATCTTTAAAGGAAGTTCATCCTAGCCAGGTGTGGTGCACATATGTAATCCCAGCATTTGGGAGGCTGATGCAGGAAGATCTCAAGTTTTGAGGCCAGCCTGGACTACACAGTGAGTTTCACAGGGGCACAATTAAACTCTGAATGATGATGGAAATGGAAATATGATGGAATGGAAATAAAGGGCAAAGTTACAGGAAGAGGAAGAAGAAACTGGGGAAGGGAAAGGAAAGAAAGGAATCCTGTTTTATGAGACAAATCAACCCAGAGAACATTGTGCTAAGCAAATAGTGCCAAGCATAGAAAGACAAACACTATAAATTCTGAATGATCTCACTCTTGGACACTGAGGAAAATGACAGGTTATGAGGGGCTGAGGGGAGGGGAGCAGAGAGATGATGGCCAAATTGAATGAAATTTCAGCTACCCAAGGTAAGCCCTAGAGCCAACTATACATATTTTTCATAATAGCATTTCATTATGCTCTTAAAATATGCAAAAAGACAAATCCTAATTCATTTTTAATTGACAGATAAAGTTATATGTGTTTAGTACATAAAACATGAAGTTTAGACATTTTCTAAAATGTTGAAATGGCTAAAATAAGCTAACACATGCTTAAGGAGATTCTGTTAAGTTCTCTCTGCCACCATTCTTCAATCTTCCTTATACTTCCAACACTTTGACCAATATCTGTGGACTCTCCCACAGCTCTGGGAAATGGCTAATGACAGCTAAAACTGCACATTCAGTAAAGATACTCGACCACACTGAGGCAATGAGATGCAAAAGACATAAACATGGTATCTATGCAACTGAAAAGCTGAGGTTCAGCTGTGGGACAGGGAGCCAGGGAGAGCTGAGTCTTTCTCAGATTACACCCCATACGGATAGTTTCTGTTTGATTGGGGTCTGTTTGATTTCCACAGCTATGGATGAATTAATTTCTTTCTTAACAAGTTCACAGAAAAGAGCAATCTTTATGAACCAACTTTTAAAGCTACAAACCGAACCTGAGTCATTGCCAAAGATGCATAAAACTGTAATGAAATGCACACTTAGTATCTTAAGGAACTGGATTAAGGCATTAAAGCAAAGATGGCACACTACATGTATGTATTCAAAGAAATATCTTAAAGTAGTCCATGAAGTCAAAAGAAAGTCAATTCTCAGTTGTCCCCCGGAACTCACCATTTTGTTGTTGTTGTTAAAAAGAAAATGAATCAAGCAGACAGAATTCTCTCAGAATCATAACAACCACACATAAGTCTTGTATTAAAATGTTTTTTAATTTCTTTTATAATGAAGTAACCAAGATCAATAAGACTCAGAGACAAATGTTCTCAAGCCAGGAATAATGAAATCATAAAAGTCCTCAACTTTTCTATGCCAGTGAGGTGACTGCTAGACCACCAAATGCTACTCAGTGTTTTCTAATGGTCCCTATTCATCACTTCTTCTACCTCCGGTCAGCACAAGCTTCTGGTGGCATTCTAATGAGTAATGAGTGTCCTGGGTCTCATCATTGTTGCTATAATAAAGTACCGGACAAAAGCATCTTAATGAAAAAAAAAAAAAAAGGTTTTATTTGGCTCACAGTCTGAGGGTATCATTCATCATGATGGGTAGGCGTGGCAGGAGGAGCTTGAGGCAGCCACTCACATTGCATCCTCAGATGGGAAGCAGGGTGATGGATGTTGGTGGCTAGGCTTGCTTTCTCCTTTTTATGCAGTCAAGGACCCTAGCCCATGTGATGGCACCACCAACATTTACGGAGGGATCCCACTTCAACTAACCTGGTCCAGAAACTCCCTCATAGACATGCCCAGAGGCGCATGCTTAAATATCCCAGGTGATTTAAGGTCTTTTCAAGTCAATGATCAATATTGGCCATCTTGTGTGTTCTTTGTTTTCAATAAAAAGTATTACTAATCAGCATGTGTTGTATCAAAAGCTTTATGTATATTATACTTAAAATATTTCTCCTTTTAAAGGAAAGAAACCATTTGCTCTGGCAGGTTGTACTTTTCAAAGACTGTCACAACATCCTTCCCATGCCTCTCAGGGTCTTACACAAAGTGCTCTTGTTCCCAAGAGGTTGACCATCTATCGCTTCAGGACAACCAAGTTTTTTTTCTGAGGACAATTCTTTCCCCTAGAGCTACAGGCAAGAAAATCTACATCATGATGCCTAGTTTTACATCAACTTGACAAAAACTGTAGTTATCTGAGAGGAGGAAACCTTGATTGAAAAAATGCCTCCATGAGATCAGGCTGTAGGTAAGCCTATAGAACATTTTCTTAATTAGTTACGGATGGAAGAGAGCTCAGTCTATTGTGGATGGTCTTACACCTGGGCTACTGGCCCTGGATTCTATAGGAAATCAGAGTGAACAAGCCATGAGGAGCAAGCCAGTAAGCAGCGCTCCTCCACGTCCTCTCATGGTTCTTGTCCTGACTTCCTTCAGTGATGAATAGTGACATGGAAGCGTAAGTCAAACAAATCCTTTCCTCTCAAGCTGCTTTGGTCATGCAGTTTCATCACAGCAATAATAACCCTAACTAGAATACACATCTTTTCTCACATTCCCTACACTAGAGGGCAGTAAAATGTCTAAACAATAGGGAAGCTGTTCATCTAATAAATAACATGGCCAACTGCCCACTGAGTGTCCTCACCTTGAATGTCCCTAGCAAAGTCCACAATTGCATTTGTTCACCCTCTCTGTGCTAAATCAGCTAATTTTGTAGTTTCTGTTTGATTGGGGTTGTGCCCCTGTCGTTTTACATATATTTCCACTTATCTTTCTTCTCTGCTATGACACAGGGACAGTTTAGATTTCAGTCAGCTCTTTAATGGGCTTACAATAGCTCTCAACTGGCCTGAGTCCAAACTCAGACTCTCAGGTAGCCAGGGCAGTCTGATTAACATACAAGTGTGTGTTTTCATCCCATTTCAGTTCTTCCATCATCCTCCTCGCTTGCAGAATGAAACTCACCTTCTTCAACACTGCAAACTAATCCTCCATTATCCCACTCCATCTGTCCTCAGTGTACTAATCCAGGCTCACCATCCCCCTTCCTTGCTTCAGTTCCAGCCTCCCTCCCCCATGCCTTCGCTCAGGCGGTCCCCTCTATGCTGCTCTATCTCATTGTCCTCCACTGCACTTTCCAGTTGGCTCCTGGCCAGTGTTGCTTAGCTCAAGTGTCCCTGCTGCTTGCAAGGACACTGGTGCTCTTCATCATTCCTCTCTTCCTCCATTCCATCATTCCTTGATCCACCTACAGGCAAGTTTCCCCATCTGGGAGGTTCAGGCTAGCTGTCTCACTGTCTATCCAGCACCCTTCACAACACTAACTACTAACGTTATTCAAAGAAACTACTGACTTGTTCTTTCTTTCTGCAGCACCTAGCATGAAGCCTACTATTATATAGTACAACACTAAGAATTCTTAATGATTGGGTGACTAATGATATAAACATAAATATGTTACTTTCCCGTTGGGATGTTTAATAGCAGCATTATAACTCAGTGGCTCAACAGGATGCACATTTATTATCTTACAACTTTTGTAGGTCAGCAGACTAAGCACAGAATATCAGGGTCTTCTGATTCACAGGTTTAAAGCCCCAGCCCCACTAAAGTGCTATCTGGTACCATAATTTTACCTGAGTCTCAAGTGGGAAAGAGCCTGCTCTTGAGTTCAGGAAGATGCTGACAGCATTTCTTTCCTTGTGGGTTGTTGACCCAAGAACTTCCAGTGGCTCCATGCTTGGCACTAAAGACAGTTCCCTTACCCTAGTACAACTAGAAAAGGAACAAGTCTACCAGCAAGAAAAACACCAGCCGTATGTGATGTAATTATAGAATAGTCAGGCATTGTGGAAACGTGCCTGTGACCCCATCACTGGAGAGGCTGAAGGGAGAGGGTTGACTTGAGTTCAAGGTCAGTCTAGGCTACAATATGAGGCCTTGCTACAATAACAAAACAAAACACAACAAAATAGAATGGATAACCCAATACCTTTGCTGTGTGGTTTATATTGTAGAGAAATAGGCATAGATCTGGCCAAAACTTATGGGAGCTACACAGATGCATGCATACCAGGATGTGGGAACCCCAGCGACCATCTTAGAGATTGTTCACCACATACAGATCTTATTTTAATAGTCCTCACTGGAAAGGTGCCCTAACTACCACAGCAAGGACAAAGGTGGGGAGAGCAAGAATGTTAGTTTAAGGGCATGCTTACCTTTAAACAGTATTCACTTTTTACATTTAAACAGTTGATCACTTTCCTCTCCTTGGACATAATTTCTCATTGCTATAGAATTTTGCAATTGATAAAAATGTATATAATGCATAATTTAGGTTTGGGGGGCTAAATTCTAAATTTAAAACATTGGCTATTTTCTACTTCTTCATTTCTCTCAGTATCACTAGTTTTGTAACTGTCTCCTCAGGTTGCTAGAATCTTCTTAAATCATTGATTTTTTTTCATCCATTTTACAGGGTTTTGGGGGCCTGAGAAGCATAGCTTTATTTAATGTATCTCAATAATTTATAGCCAACAATACACTAAGGAAAATCTCAACCTTATAAAAAATGAAGTTTAGGAAGTGGGAGACATTGCAACCTTCCTTAGAGAAAGCAAAATTTATGAAAATAAGGCAAGTGAAAAAGTATATTTTGTACATTTTAAAACATAAAGTATGTGCTTAATATATCAGCACTGTTTAGAGGCACTCCTCTGGGCTGTGTTATATCTCCGATAAACATGATAAATGAATGTAAGACGGGCCTTCCATGCTCCACACAAATCAACCCTGAAAATGGCCAAGGAGACAGCACTCGCTTCAAGGTATAATTTGTTTCAAGGATTTCTTTTATTCTGACTTCTTAAGCGCCCAGTTCTTTTCATAAATGTTTTCTTTGCTTTTTGACTGACTCTCTTTTTCCTCTTTGACCCTGAAATAAATGCAACAGTCAGAAAGAAGGGCCTAGATGCTATAGAAGAAAGGCAATGCATGAAAGCTAACACGGAGTCTTATTGAGTGGCAACACTGGAAATTGAACCTAGGTATTGTGGATTTGAGACAAGCAACCTACCACAGAACTACAGCTCCAGTCCCACAAGTTAGATGTTCCACCAAAACCATGAAGCTATTAGGATCTTTAAAGGCTTAAAGACTAAACCATCTTGGTTCTCTAAAATGCCAAGGATGGTCAAAGTGGAGCCTATCTGGACTCTCTTTAATTCACACAATGAGAAAGTATTTTCTAGAAAACTTAAACTGAGTAGTCTCTGAGTTATACCCATGCCTCTTCTTAGATTTTAGGTTTCCATGGAGCTCTAAGAGCATCCCAAGGATTTACATGGCAAAGTTTCCTTTCTCAGAAGAAGAACGAGGTAACAAAGACCATGGTTTGGGCCACAGGTAAGGGGTTACAACACTGAGGTAGTTCTGCAAGTTTAGCCTTCAAATTCTCCAACCCTAGCATGAAAGTGGCTGATATTAAACACAATGGAGCATCAAGAAGTTCAAGAAAAGAATACAACAAAGACTTCTAGGGGAGAGCAATCTCCATTTAATGTCTGGGTAGGTCATTCCTCTGATCTTCAGCCCCTCACCCACAAACTGCAAAGTTTTGTAGGGAGTCAGTGATTCACTAGATTGTAGCCTAAATCCAGATCCAGACATCTGTGAACACATCTGAGTGACATCAGGGTTTGGAGGGAGACTTAGGTTAGATGTCTCTGCACATAAAAGGCTGGGGTACTCACAGCAACTCGACTTACAAAGCAGTAGATGAGCAGGCTTCCCCACCGTGACTTGAGGTTGGAAGCAATAGGTACTCAGACATGAGCCAAAGGAACAGTGTGGGGATCCAAAGGATGCTCTGCAGGGAGGGACTCTGGGTTGGATGGAGGAATGCTAAAGCTTCAGCATCCTGTCTTATCTTCCTCTTGAGATCAACTGCCATTGTAACAGTATTAATAGGTAAGACCAGCACAAGGTGACTGGGTCGGGCCAGTGCTACATTTCAAATGAATCAGGGCCTCAGGAGTAAGCCCAGTTTCTTTCACACTTATACCCTGTGCCTTTCTACAGCATTGTGACATAGCAACAAGGTCCGATACAAATTCCAAGTACCATGCTTCTGGACTCATCAGACTTGGGAACTCCAAATAAGTTCTTGTCTCTATCGGTAATCAGTTTGTGACATCCCACTATAGCAACAGAAAACCCAAAACAGTTGTGGGAAATCCTACTGTGGGGATGGAGACCAGGACTAATTCTGTCATCACTATCAGTGAAATTCTTGTGGCATTTACAGGAAGAGGCTAGGGAAAGCGGGGCTTTTATTCACAGTACAGAAAATTCTGGAAAATAAGATATTTGATAAGTCGGACTTTATGGATCTTTCCTTAAAACAGGAAGCAGGTAAAATATTCCTTCAGTTATTGTAAGGCAGGAGAATCCCATCAGACCATGCTATTGCATATGCTTTTGTGAAACGATTTGGTCTTTCCCAGCTATCTTCTCATGGCTTCTTCTATTACCCAGAATTCAGTGAGTTCCCAGTTCTCTGGGTGGTGGAGATGGTCACTCACTGCAAAACTCTGTTCAGATTAAGCGCAAGATGGAAATTCAGTTCACATTTCATTAAGGAGGGTTTCAAGACATACCAAATCTGCTTCCCACAGATCAAGGATCCTTCAAACTCCATTTTAATTAGCAGAGTTTCAAAGGAAAAGTTCTTTATCTATTTATTCTTTAAAAAGGAAGTTCAGGTTTTCCTCCATTTGAAATTGCTTTATTGACTCCAGTTACAACAATTCCCTCAGGTAGGAACCACCAGCACATATAATTCAACCAAGGACTGGATTCGATTACTGTCAGGTAAACAACTTACTCCCTGCACAGACTGAGTCCCAAATGAAATCCCCACGTTATTGAATCGAACATCCTTCCAAGAAGAAAACTTGTAAGATCTCTCATCAAAACATGCACCTTGATGCCACAGAGAGCTAAGAGTTAGGAACATCGTGTCCCCAAAGTGATAAACTCAACCCTTGAGCCCACATTGTATCACCCTTCAGGACAGCAATTTGTAATAGGTATCAAAAGTCTCACAGATCCCTGTTTACACCTTTAGATGTAGTTATTCCGTCTGAAGGAATTAATTTCACTGAGAATAGAAAATTAGTATAGAAAACCCTAAAGATCTTCATTTGGGATGTTGTTTAGAGGGAGACATTTCTAAGTAAATTATATTCAACAATAAGTAGTTGACTATAACATATAATTTAACATTCTATAGTCGTCTTCAGATACTAAAGATAATGTGGCAAAAAGTACAACATAACAGAAACATCACAAAGAACTTATGAAAATTTGTGCTCTAATAAAAAATTACTTATGGGTACTGGCGAGTTGGCCGAGGCATTAAGAACTGGCTGTTCTTGCTGAGGACTCAGATTTGGTTTCTGACATCTACATGGTGGCTCACGGCCATCCACAGCTCCAGTTGCAGGGACCCAACAACCCTCTTTTGACCTCCACAGGTGCCAGGCACAGACATGGTACACATACATGTGTATAGGCAAAGAACTCATGCACATAAAGTGAATAAATCTACAATTTTTAAAATCCTTAAATGCAGGGGAATATGCCAAACACCAAAGTGCTGAAGCTATTTATTCCTAGAAATAGAACTTACTGTTAATCTTTATTTTCTTCTTTTGACTACTTTTGTAAATTGTCCACAAAAGTATGCATTACATCTAATAATAAAAAAAAGAAAGTATCGGTTGCATCCTCATTTACCTTCTATTGCTGTGATAAACGGCATGGCTGAAGGCACTTCTAGAAGAGAGGACTTTTTTCACCATCCATGCTACTGCCCATCACCAAGGGAAGCTAAGCCACCAACTCGGGGCATGATTTTGAAGTGGGAACCAGGGAAAAAAACTCTGCTAACCTTTCCTCTTCCTCCTCCTCTTCTTTCTCTTTTTCTTCCTCCTCCTCTTCTTTCTCTTTTTCTTCTTCTTGCTCCTCCTCTTCTTCTTTTCCTTCTTTTCTTTTTTTCATGCTTCATTTTTTTTAAAGCACTGTCCCTTGAGCTCTTTAGTCTTACATTTTGACCAGTGTAGTTTTCTTTGTTTTTCTTATTAATTAATTAATTACTTTATTCACTTTACATCCTGATCATAGCCCTGATGCATCAGGACTGTATCTTCTTCCCCCGTGGCCCACTGAGGCAGCCCTGGCAAGGAGGAAGTGATTGAAAGCACGCAACAGAGCCCATGTCAGAGACAACCCCCACTCCATGCTTAGACTGGACCTAGGCCCCCTACACAAATGTAGCCGATGGGCAGCTCAGGCTTCATATAAGCTACCGTAAGAAGCTCAGACCTCCCTACATAGGGCTAATGCAGTAGGCTGAGCCCTTTATGTCAATTAGAAATCAAGAAAATGCCTCCAGAAACATCCCCCAGACCAATCTCATGGAGGCAATTCTTCAGTTGAAGTTTCCTCCCCAGGTGTGCCAAGGTGACAACCAAAGTTAGTTAGCATGGTGTGGTACACTTAGATGTAAAAGACTTAAAAATAATGTTTTACAATTGCCTACTTTACATACATTAATTATGCAGCTTAAAAGGAAAAACAATTAATTCATGCTAATATTATCTTTAAACTTAATATAAAATTAAATGAATTAAAAATTTATTCAAATAACTAATAGATTATGAAAAGAAAGCAGACAGACAGTCCACAGCTTCAAAAGGTCAATGAAAAACACTTTTGAAATGCTTGGTGAATGTTTTACCCTTTTAGATTCAGTTATTCTACCTAAGGAATTGATTCAAACCCTGGACACTAATCCCCCCTCCCCCCATGCATATAACCTTAAACAGAAACACAGCACATCCCTTTCAGTAGATCACAAAGGCCCCACACCTGGTCAATAGGTTTCCCACAGTACTGTGCGTTATGCTTTGCATTGTGACATAAAACAATATGACATGGAGTAGAAATGGCAGACTGAAGAAGAACACAGAGTCACAATCCTGTCCTCTCCATAGGAGGTCCAGGCAAAGTTCACTTTGACTTTCCCCTGAGAGTCCTTCAGAGAAAGCATGTGGAAAGAAACATTCTCCTGCACCATAATGAAAGTGGACCCTTGAACATCTCAAGATGTCCTTCTTTGCCATTAACCTGCTGCTTTTGTGAAGCTCCCTTGGAGATATCTAAACTCACTTGACAATATCTGAATTTCTGGGCACAGGCTACCTGCTGCCTTGGGAAACAGAGGTTAGATCTTAGTCCATGACTGCTGGTTTTAGGCCAAGATGTTACTAATATTTAAGACTTTTTTCACTATTGCTTGTGTGGAGACTGGGCTATAATCTTAAGATTGTTTTAATATAAGTTATTTTAAGTGTAATCTTATTTTTATACTTTTAAGCATAGTTATAACTTTTGTGGTGATTTTCTTTGGCCAGAATCCCCTCAAGTAAGTAGATATTGAATTAAATAAATAATGGAATGTAATAGAAAATAAAATTCACTCTGCTTGTTTATTATTTAGAGAAAATGTTGCACAGTGAGAAAAATAGTTAATTCTAGATTTTAAACCTTACAAGAACTCATGTGTTTCAGTAAAAGAACCAGAAGCCCAAAGTCTCTCATCTCCTGAGCACATAGGTACCTTCTTCCTGGCCACATAAAAACCATATGTGTGACAATTACAGTACTTCAAGGACACATCTTCAACCAGATCACTGTTCATCTATGAACACTCATGTACTATTCATCCATCTATTATCTATTCATTCTTCCATTCATCACCCTTCCTGCTTTCTTCTTTCCTCCCTCTCTTGCACTTTCTCCCCTTCCTTTCCTTCTCCATATGCCTATTTACCAACGTGCCTTTCTATCTATCTATCTATCTATCTATCTATCTATCTATCTATCTATCTATCTATCTCTCTCTCTCTCTCTCTATCTATCTATCAATCGATCTATCTACCTTTCTTTCTTCCTTCATTCCTTTTTTCTTCCTATTTATCTATCCATTCCTTCATCATCCATCTTTCTTTTCTCTCTCCTTCCATTTTCATCTCCTCTTCCTCTCTTCCTTCCTTTCCTTTCTCCCTGTCTATCTCCTCATCTACCTTTCTTGCTGTCTATTTATCTTCTATCTATCTATCTATCTATCTATCTATCTATCTATCTATCTATCATCTATCTACCTACCTATCATCTCTCATCTGCTATGTTGCTACCATGAAAAACATTTAAGAGGCTGAATATGTACTTTCTCAGCCAGAACCTTTGATCTTGTAATTGAAAATAGCCATTTTCTGTTCATCTATTGCTGTAAAAGCAAGTTCTAGTTTCAGGCAGCAGAGCTATGCATAAACATGAAGCATAAGTTACAGGTCCTTTGTGCCTCCCAACAGTTGTGTTTTGATCCCACCAATACCAGACAGGAGGCAGGAAAGCTTAACAGCAAAGACTTTGGGGTCCTGCACTCAGCTGGCTGTGTTCAAAGCAGGCCTCCTCTGTTACCAGCAAGTTAGACTGAAGAAGACTCTTTCCTCCTTGTGTCTTCCTCTGTGACATGAGGTGGTATTAATATCAGTCCTCTGGGACTGGATTAAATGAGTCTAATAAACATGGGGCTTAACCAGAACATGGTACCTACTGAGTACCAACTAACACTCTTGCTGTGACTTCTACCAGTCACATTTCAGCCTTCAAATCAGTGCAAACGGGCACCCACTGATAAATAACTGTCAAAATATGCTCTCTCTCCCACATCACTTTCTCTAAGTGCCACTAATAGGGATGAAGAACATGCTATAATTCACCTTTAAAAAAATTCACTTGCTGCTTTGTAGCTCTAGTCATCTTACCTTGGAGATTTAAATTGATAGAAGTTCTAACATTCCCCCAGAGCTGATCCTCAAAGAATGTAACACAGTTAAAAAGCCAATTAAAAAAATCCTTTTATTCAAAGAAAAATTTCTTTGAGCTGGCCACTTCATTCAACTCAAAGAAAAAGGCCTGTTTCTATAACACGCTGGCCTAGGTTGGAAGACATGTTGAAATAAAATAAAGGAGTTTTATCTAGCTGGAACCAATAAAGAGTGAACCAAAGAAAGCAATATTATCTATCCATTGATTTGTCTGTGATGTATGTTGTCGGGAGGGATAAATACTGCATGATGCACGTTGAGCCTTGGGTCTGGCTCAGTGTCTGCTGCTCTCCTGCATCTTGTAGCTTCAGCCCATGTGGTTCCATGGGCAATGACTCAAAGATGGCTCCCATCGTGAGTCTGTTTCAGGAAGGAAGGCCCTGAGGGGACTGCCTCTCTGGGGACTGGAGGCCTGTGTATGCTGCCTTCCTGCACTACTGCCCTTTTCCCAGCAGGTGCCTCACCTTCCCAGCTGCTGACACCTGCTCCTAACCTCCTGCCCCGTCTTTAAGGGCTTCTCTCCGTCTCTGCACTGACAAGCTGGGCTCTGGAAAGCATCCATATTTTCCCACAGCTCAGGAAGGTGTGGAGCCAGAGGGAGCCTGCCCAAGGCTGGGGTTCTTCCTGGCCAGGTAAAACAAGCTTTCATCATTGCAAAACCAAGCTCACATCTTCATTTCAAGGAACCATTTAGATATTTAGAGAATACATTAAAAGCAGGAGATAGTTTAGTTCAAATATTGACCTGTGTGGGTCAGAGTGTGCATGAGTGTGTATAACTATATAAATGAGTGTGTGTGTGTGTGTGTGTGTGTGTGTGTGTGTATGAGTATATGTGTCTGTGAGTGTGAATGTGTGACTATGAGTGACTGTGGGTGAATGAATATGTCTGTGTATGAATGTGTATGAGTGTCTGTGTATGTTTATGTGTATGAGTTTGGATGCGTGTAAGAACTAGCAAAGTACAGTACAATGAAGCAGATTTTAAACTTGTTTAATGCTATTTTTTAAAATTGCTTTCTTCTTTTTCCTGAAGAGGTAAGTAAAACCTGGCAAGTCCATCATGTTGTGTGAACTGTTTTTGAAGGGGTTACAGGTCCAGAGTTGCTCCAACAGGTTGATATGGGAAGACATGGAAAAGAACAGGCAGAAAGGAAAGAATTTTCTCCTTGCCCTGAGTTCACAGATCTCAAAAGAAGCCAGCAAATCTTGTTTCCTTTAGTTAAACAGATTGTATTGGCTTTAGATAAATCTTGCCAAGGTTAAATATTGTTGGAAAGCATTGCTAAAAACGGTGATCCTGAATAAACTACTGTGAAATTTGACTGGCAACAGGGCAAATATTCAAAACATATCGGTTACATTTAAACCCTTCTGACCATGTGTAAGCTGACAGCATCATGCTGTGGGCCCTGCAGATACAGGCAGCCCTGTTAGACACAGTCCTGAAGACACAGGTATGGGGCGTGTGCTATAGACACAAGAGACATGTCCTAGACAGAAAGACATGTGGAGACAGCAATGCAGAGCTCAGAAGACTCTTCTTAAAAGAGATGGGAGTTCAAACCCACATTTACTTAGAAGCAGGCCTCAGCAGGAACAGATGGGGAGGGGACAGTATACATTAGGAAAATGAGGGGTGTCTCCTGGTTAGAAAACAATCTACAATCCTCTATGTTACTCACAAAATAAAGCTTAAACCCCCATAGAAGGCCAATTCCCTGGACTATACTCCAGATGCCCTGCCTCATCTCCAGCTGGACCCTATTTCTTACCCTGGGGTGGAGTCACCTGTAGTTTCCAGGGCTCCTGTTTTATTTCCACTGCTAGAAAATAAAGCAAAAAAGAAGGTTGGACCAGATCCCAGAGGATTTTAAGTGGTAGAATAAGGTTGAGACTATAAAAGATGTCTAGGAAGAAGAAGGCTGATTTTTATTGAGCACTCATGATATATAGGGCACAATTTATCATTAAATGACCAGGGATCAGTGAAGACTTTGAAGCAAGTAAATGGCAGCAGTAACTTTATTAAGACTTGGGTAACTGGTCAAAGGGTAAGTAGGAGAAGGAAGTTAACAGAGCTCCTTTAGGGGGCAAATGAAGTGGTGAAGTGGGACATGGGAAAGTAAAGTCAGAGATGGGACTGAAGCTGTCACAAAGTGTCAGATGTCACAGCTGAGGGAAAGAGAATGACAAGTAAAGGAGGAGAGAAGACAAGATGGCAAATGCTCACTGGGAAATATTTAACTTTAATGACATGCTATGAGGAGGCAGAGTAATGCGGGCTGTGTCTGTGAGAGCAGAGCTGAGGACAGACACAGTGTTGGCCCACATTGATACCCTGAAGCCTTAAAGACAGGTACATGAGGAACAGGGGAGATTTATAAAACCAATAACAAAACAGTGCTTCTAAGAACACCTACATCTGGGGAAAATGTAAAGCATGGAAATGTAAAGAAATAGGTAATCAGAAAGGGGAGGCAAATGGGAGCAGGGTGAGGGAAGGGGAAGGCCACATTGGGGTCAAAGCAGAGAACAGTCTACAAAACTCATATCTGGAGGGTGTTGTTCACAGAAATGATTCTCTACAGAACATAGGTGATGAGGAGGGAGAGATGAAGGTGGACATGAATGCTCTTTAAAAGCCAGTCCTGACAAAGAAAGAGGAATAAGGTGGAAGGAAGGAAACACTGTCTCTCAGGCTTAAGGAAGCCTGGTGATGTCTGCAGACCGTAGTCGAAGGCCTGTTGGCAAAGAAAAGATTGCCAGTGCACAGGAAGGGTCTCAGGGAGGATAGGCAGCAGACATGGATAAGAAGAGCAAGGTCAGTGGCTGAAATTAGAAGGAAGAGGAAAGTGGATTAAGGGAAAGGGATCACTTGGGCTAGAGGGAGTGGTGCTGAGGGATCAGTCTCAGGAGATGCTTTCTTCCTGTGACACAGGAGAGCTTCCTGGGGAGGGTGCGAAAGTCTCTATCTGTATTTACCTGACTGCAGGATCACTGCAGCAGATTTTCCGTGGGATCACTGGCCTTCAGAGGGGCAGGAGAACACGCACTGTAATTGTTGATGTTTAAAATAAGAGTAGATGTGGGTTTTTTTTCTACATACAATGAAATGCAAAAGAAAAAGCCTTATAGATGCTTATATATTCTTTATTCAAGTGTTCCTATGGATCGCCAATGAACAGGCCTACAACTGGGCCATAAGAAAGACTCAAATCTGAAGAAAGTATCCCCAGCACAGACACATTCCTGCCTTCAGAGAGCACAGCAGCACACTCTTCAGGGGTGTGACATTCGGGAAAATCTCTCCCCCAAATTCCTAATATGAGAAAGTTTTGAAAGCCTTTTTGAACATAAGTGATCATAATGCAAGTATGTGTTTGTGATAGTCTTACATAGAATTTAAGAATAAAAATCAAAGATGGTAAAATCTGACTTCCATCTATTTTCTGACTTGTATGTTAAGTACAAACTGTCATCCACAAAACAGTATAAGAGCTGCTCCTACAATCGACAGAACATACATGTCACCATAGCGACTACTGATAACTATTGTAGCTGCCAATGATTTAACTTATGGAGATTATGTTACGCTATTCCTTGAATAGTTAAATTCAAGCAGAAATCTTACACGATAATTTATGTACCACTGGGCAGAATCATAATTCAAAGTGAAAGACAAGTCTTACCTGTTTTAACAAGACAGTATGAAGAGGATTATGAGAGCAGAGCCATCCAGAATTATGGTCCCAACCAGAGAGGAGGAGAGTAGATGGGAAAAAAGAGAGGAAAATATTGAAATCAATAGTGATATAAAAACATTTTCATTTTCTAAACCAAACGACAAACAACACGCATGGCAAAGTAAGAATTACCACTGTTTCATGGCAGAGTAAGTCAACTCTAGCTGCCATTTCCTACATTTATGGTGAGTAAAGACAAAGACATCCCACATACAAACGGCCTCCCAAGCAGAGTGTACTACAGCAATGTACTTTAACGTTAGGAAAGGGCAGGCAAAGTAGCCCCCAAGCCAAATTCACCCACAACTTGTTTATGTAATAAAGTTTTATTGAAACATAGTCTCGTGTATTTTTTTAAAGCATTGTAAGTACTTTTATGCTATACTGGCAGAGGAAAAAAATATGAGCCACTAAACTCTATGTTTTTTTTTTTTTTTTTAATTTGCACCTTCATTCTCTTTTGAGACAGACGGACACTATATAGCTGAGACTGCCCTCTAACTCATGATCCTCTTGCCTTAGCCTCACAAATGTTGAGATTACAGGTATATGACACCATTACTGGCCCATTACCTAAAAGGCTTGCTGCCTCTCAAAGCAATGACCAAATCATTCATTTACCACTTTTGTTCTCAGACAGCTGCATACCATCATGGAATCAAACTGTTCCCTACAGAGGTCACTTTTAGCGTGTGACTATTATATAGTTGGAACAGGGCCAGTCTGAATTGAAAGGTATAAAATATATATGGCATCTCAAAGACTAAGTAACAACAGAAAAGTAAACTACTGATAATTTAAGAAATGAGGATTACATGTTAAATGATAATACTGTATATACTTAGTGGAAAAAATGTATTATTAGAAATGTTTTAACTCTTTTTATTTTGTTAATGTGGCTCTGGGAAAAAAATGTAAATATATTGTGAGGTTCACATTTTGTTTCTATTGGATGCTTGTGGCCTAAAGTCTAGACCCTGAATAAATAATTCTCTAAAAGCTAGAGTTTTCCCAGATCTGTTCCTAAAATAACCCCCGTCTTTATTCCTAGGACTCAAGTAGGAAAGGATAGGTAGATAACTTGTCACTCTTCGGTTTTCTTAGCAATTAGTTTGTACAGCTTTCCTTGTTAATTTGGACTTTAAGATGGTTAAATAAAAGAACGAAGATGATGTTCAATTACTGTCTTGCAAGGACAACGTAAGTTACTGGGATCAAACTGTTGAGCAATAAATTTGGTGAAAGCCAATTAAGTTTTTCCATCATCCTTCAAAACATAGTTAAGAGCAATAGAAGCTACATTGTTAGCCAGGTCTTGCAGCACACAAAGAAATAAGTGGAGGGACTGGAGAGATGGCCCAGTGAACAAGTATGAGGATCAGAGTTTGGATTCCCACATAGATGCTGGGTAGGCTCGGTAGCCAGCTTATAATTCCAGGCTCCTAAGGCAGAGGCAGAGCAAGTTGGCTAGCCAGATCTGCAAGCTCTGATTGAGACAGCCTGATTCAATGAGCAAGGTGGAAGAGTAATCAGGGATGATTCCCAACAACTCCCTCATGCAAGCACATAGACATGTACTCCAACAGATGCAAAATATGCATAGAAATATACATAACACAACGGGGGATTAAAAAAAGAAATCTTCTGCTAGGTAGTCAAATTTCAAGATTTCAAGTTAGTCCAAATTTGCCAAATGCAAAATCACTTCTGAATGAAACAGCATAGGATACCTACTTTATTATTACTGCAACCTCACGCACATTCGGCTCAGCATTTGCCTTGCTTTACACCCAAAGGTCAACAGATATAGAAGGCAGTTGCTTTAATCAGTTACTTTTCCCTTTGGTTAGGCATATTATTTCTATGTAAATCTGAGATGTATAATTAGACAGACTGACAACCTTTACATAAATGATGAGGCGTCTGCAGCTCTGGTGATGAACATTCACATCAGGTCCTGTAGTATTTGTGAAACCTGATAAGCACATCTCAAGAAATAAACATCCATTTCTCCCAAGGATACCCAGAACTAGCACATGAAGCCTGACTGTGAATAGGAGAGCCATTTCCACTACTCAGAGAAGCAGTGTCATAGCAACTGCCATAGGCAGGTAGGATAAGAGGTGGTCCCTCATCATCTTTATGATACCTTAAAATATTGGACTAATTTCAACTCCGTGGGGCCAAATATGAATATGTGCTTGTGTGTGTGTTCATGTGCATACCTACATGTACAAGTGTGTAAAAAAGCCGTAAGTGTGTAAAAGGTTGATAGAAGGTGTCTTTCTCATTCTGCCTTGAGTTTAACAATTCTGTTAGACTGGGTAGCTGTCAAGTCCAAGGGATTGTCCTACATCTTACCCTGAATCCTGGCATGTTGTGTTGCCTAGCTTAGGCTCTGGGTATCCAACTCACGTCCTTAGGCTTCTCAAACCTCAGTTGTTTAGGAGATGAGCTAAAGTCCAGGTTTTCCCCAATGCTGGTTAGAGCTTCCTTCATCATGGTCTTTCTGTTGTGTTTCCAAATATCTGGTCACCAAAGTAATGCTCATTCTAATCCAGGCCTGCCCACTCTGCCAGGCAGAAAGGGATACGGAATAAGTAAGTTACGGTTCTTCCTAGCTTAAGGTGGTTAGACTGAGTAGGCAAATAAAACGATCGTAAAATCATCATGATGCAAAAACAGACCAGGACAAATCTGGAGCGAGAGGCAAAGTGTTGTGAGCTCCCAGGGTTGAGAACATCCTTCCAGTTTCAACCAGAGAAGACGGACCCAGGGGCCTTCTTGTGGAAAGAATAGCATGAGATGGAGGGTGACAGGAGGGATTCTGTGAAGAGAGAACTGCCTTAAAAGGGCAAAGAGGCAAGAAAGTGAGAAAGCAGTGGGCTTGCTGAAAGAATGGTAAGTAGCGCATCTTGGCTGGAGCGTTGATTTAGGGATTAGGCCGAGATCATTGGAACAGCATGTTGGAACTGGGTCACTGCGAGTGTCTCCACACCAGACAAAGAGACCTGGGCTGCCGTGGGCATGCTGGGGAGAATCCATGAGGACTGCACATGGTGGGAAGAACAAGATGGAGAGTGGCATAAAGCCAAGATCCTTGGCTGGGTCTCAGGAAGCCAGAGCTGTGGGTGGTGCCCACACCCACTGTTGAGCCAGTCATCCTCTGGGACTCCGCTTTAGAATCGTTTCTTTCCTTGGGGGTGGCCTGGCTCGGGCAAGCTCTCAAGCCCCCACACGCTAAGAAGGGCTGAGTCTTGGGAGGAGAGCTGTGCTTTAGGGGAGATTTGTCCTGCATTAGTGGAGCCAGAGGATGGAAGGCTGGGGGCCACCATGGGGGCATGAGATTTGAATATGAGGGCATGTCAGAAGAACTAACGAAGAGTGACATAGAAACTTTGGAAATACTGTAAAAAGGGGAAATACAGAGGACTCGTTGATTCAGTGTGTTGGATAGAACAGGAAGGAGTCAAACATAGCTGCAAGGTCTGGAGTCTGGGTGCAGGAGATAATAACTTCACTCTTAACAGCCAACCCAGGTCCAGACTCTTAGAATAAACTCCTTCCATGTAATGGACACTAGGCTGGGCAAGGGTCCCAGAGACAACAACGATAGGGTCCCTGTGGGCAAGAGGTTTCTTTTTCAGTCCAAGTGTGAAGCTGCTATTGTTTGCTTTTGATTGTTATTTTTGTTTGGGCAATTTTAGCCTGAGCCTGGGCTAAGAAAGACCATATCCCAGACAGCCTAGTGTCAGATAAGATCAAAGCAATGAGAATTCACAGGCGAGTGCTCTTGTTTTTCTCTGTATGTCACTTTGAGCAACCCATGCAACTATTTTGCCTTTTAATTGGCTCATCTTTAAAGCAAGCTGATAGCCTTTTCCCAAGAAATTAAGATGAAGACTCAGTAAGCTAATTTTTGTGGGAATACTCTGAATTAGAAACACTTTTTGTATGTCATAGATATGTCTGTGAATTCCAAAGCCACTGCTGGCAAGTCAAAGAAATGATTCCCTCTACGTCTGGCTTTAGGGAGCCATTGAGTTATGAGAATGTGATGAGCGTTATTTGTAGGAGCATGTAGTGCAGGCTGGCCCCAAATCCTCTGTGTCCTCATCCTCATGCTCCAGTTCCCAATTGCCAGGATTCTATATCTGAGTCACCATGTCTGTCTAAAATAATAAGTTTTAATGCCATAGTCTTTTAAAAAGTCAGTGGAAGTATAGCACAGGTGGTATGAAAGGGGTAGGAGAATAATGGAGGGAGGTTTAAATAGTGAGGAGAATGAGAAAGAAGGCAGAGGAAGAGGCTGAGATGATGAAATAATGTATAATAACAATAAGAAGGTGTGAGAAAGTTGTATGGGAACCTACTATTTAGTAAGCTCATTAAAAACATAACAAAAAGAGTTTGAACAGAGGTACCCTACACGGAACTGATAATGTTCTTACCAGAACTCATAAGTTATTAAACAAAAATCCCAGTGCCAGGTATTCAGTTGGTCAGGGGGTCCCAGAGAAACTCAAAACAGGACAGTCTGTTGTTATTGCTCTTCGTTGACTATCAGACCTTTTTAGTGAGACTCTGGTGATGAAGATACTACATACTTCGGTAATAGGGCTTAAAGAAATCAAATTGATACTTAAAGTGGAAGCTTCCTCCATGCTGGCTAGCTTTCATAGTTATAGAAGGTACTACACAGGCTACTGGTGTGTGGGCAGGAAGAGATGCCAGTGGTCTTCCCCAACTGTAAACCCTGCAAGCTAAGATGGTGACCAATATGGCAAGACTTGCGGTTAGTGTGATAGTAGCATGGGTATTACAAGAGTAACCATACACTTGGTTAATTGGATTTAAATTCCACCTATAGATGGAATCTCATGTCTGATACTATAAACCTGGCCAAAAATGCGTGGTTGATGAGGTCAAAATTTTACTACTACTATTGCTACTCCTCTTACTACTATTTTGCTAAAAGGACATAGTATAAAATTGCCTTTTAAATACTTATCTATACACATAAATCAGTATGACTCTCAGTCCTAAACAGAAAAGGTTCTTTTTATAGCAGGTGGCAGTTAATGTAGAAACTTACAATTGGTCAAAACACAGAAATGTGTCATAAAATGCTCAGAGGCAATCAGTGTGTTCTGGACTGGCAGAGCCACTACATTCATGAACTCAAAGCAGCGGTCATTTTGGCTAAGTGATCAAGCCACTCAGCAGTCCTGCATGGACAGGGAGGGGAACAGCCGGTCTCATCCATAGCTGTATAGCTATTTTAGATGATGTCTCCTGGGAGAAGGAGAGATTTTCTTCAGGTGTGTGGCTCCTGAGAGGTTGCCTATGTTCCAGTGAACAGCTACATTACATACATGTGCATATGTCAGCACTAATTGGACTGAGTTAAAAAAAAATAAAGATATAAAGTTGAAAATGATATGTTCTGTGGAGAAAGAGTCCAGAGGTTTTGAAGGCAGGGAAAGATGAACATAATCAAAATACAATGTGTACGCCTATGAAATATTCAGAAGATATATAAAAACATTATAATGACGAAAGCATTACATGTGTACTGTGATAGGGTGAGCATACATTGATATATTTTTGGTGTCTTTGCTATTATAATTACGAGTCTGTCTCTCACAACAGGAAGCTAATTCCTGAAGTAGTGCTGAGGTGAACAGAGTGTCCTGCTCATTAGTTAGAGATCTTAGACCATAGGTCCGTTATAGTTCCCAGTTCTGCTCATTCCTTCTTTCTCATCAGAGGTCTCATCTCAGGGTGAGGTGAATTTTAAGATATGTCATTGATCTAAACACAAATGAACTAAGGTTTCAAGGGGAAAATCCGTCTCTTAAGTTACCAAGCCAGGAATCATTGCTTGCACAGAATTATAACTAAGTCAGCCTTAGTAGACAGACTAATAGTGTCTGAACTGGTTTCCTATAAAGCAGAGCACAGAGATATTGTGACAAGTATTTCTCTCCATGTTTAGATATCCTCATTGTGTCTTATTTTGTTTCATGGTCTTGACACATCAAAGAATGTTGAGTTAAAAACTGACACTCTCCATTGCCTTTTTGACTATGAAAATGTGGTTGAGTTCTGATTAAAGGTTATTAGAATCCAGACTATTTTCTTATAATAACAGAGTATTTCCCACACATTCTAAAATGTTTAAAGAGAATAGAAACTATTCCTCAGCCCCAAATTTCTCATCACAGATGCATCATGTTGGCTTCAATCACTTTGGTTCTGGGTTTGGCTAGTTGTGGTAACACTTTCCAGTAATGAATCCCTTATTTAATATTTATGAACCACAGGCTATTTGTGAATCCCCAAAGCTGCTGACAACCAAGGAAAGGGCTTATTAAAACAATATTTTATCATCTTCTGTCTCATCCTACACCACCCTTCCCAGATTGGAAATAGCTTCCAATCACACATTGACTAGGTCTCCCGAAAACAGTGCTGTTTAAAACAATGAAGCAAGAAAGATGAAGAAGTAACCACAAAAGCTCATGAGCAATTCATACACACCAATAAATTATCTTACTTTGGGGCTATGGCTGGATTGTTCATTCTTACAATACAATTCTAACTGTCTGAATAAAAGGAAAGGTGTCTTGATAACCCCGAGATACACCCTCAACTCATCTCTTACTATGCATCACTGAGCACTAAAGGATATAGGCCATTAGAGTTTCAGTGGGTTTTTCCCTTTGAAGAGGTTGTTTCTTTGTTGGTGGTGTCTTGTTTTGGAGGTAGTGGTAAAATTCTGGAACTCATGTATTCTAAACACACTCTTATCAGCGAGTTAAACATGTCATCCTTATAGTTTTTATAAATTAAGGTGACAAGTTCTACAGATTCCCAAAGGTAGGTGAAAGTGCACAAAAACAAAACAAAACAAAACAAAACAAAACAAAACAAAACAAAAACAAAAAACCCTGATATGTGTATTTTGTCTTAAGGTCAAATCAGCCATATGAGGTGTTTTCTAGCACCAGACACGTGTGTGTGTGTGTGTGTGTGTGTGTGTGTGTGTATGTGTAAAATACCCAAATACAATTAGATAGGCAGACAACAAAAGAAACTGCTTGACATTTGGGCTATATTAGAGGAAGTACCTCTCTAGCAGGTAGAAGGTAGGTTTGATCCCCACCACCAGGCCACACTGAACCTGAGGTTACAGCGTCCTATTCTCTCAATGGCACACAGGTGACAATAATATAAATTGAGCATGAGCCTTAAAGAAACAAGGCAAATCTTAAAGAACTCAGGATAAATTATGAGCCAGAACTTCAACAAATGCAAGTTCTAAGTCTCAGGAACTTTCTTCCTCTTGTGGATGCTGAATGATATCAAACAAAAGGTCTAAATAATGATCAGTCACAGGGATGCAGTGTGAAATTTTGCTGGTCAAGAGAGTTTGAAATGGTCTCTACACAATCCATGTGAATGATTTCTTAGAGCATTTTTTTTTCTGGGGGATCCACCAGGATGGCATGTTACAACACCACAAAACACAGTGGATGGTCAATAAAATACCCGTTAACTCATGAAAAGGTAACAAGGGAACAGAGTGCTTTATATAACAGTAGAATTCCAGAATCTCAAAAAAAATGACTACATGGAATGCTTAATAATTATATTTGATGGAGACAAGCACATCTCTCCACCCTCTTCCATTAAAGATTAGAGGGCCACATTATACAACAAGGCACAGAGTGATCTAAGCATCTACATACATGTAACAGAAAATAGGAAATTACAAATATCAAATGTATATCACTACTTTAGCATCATGACCAAATGTGTCCCTAGGTAAGTGTGTTTGGCATCTTAAGTAGTTAACAACATACAATTTCATCGTTCATTCATTCATTCATTCATTCATTCACTCATTCACTCATTTTTATTATTATTAAAGGGCCAATATAAGAAAAGGGCTTCTTAAAAATCATGCTTCATCAAAATGTTCAAGGAAGCTAGAAAAACATCTTTCTTTCAGAAGGCAGCTCCGGCAAGGCCCTAAATACACAACCTTGGGGTTTGTTTGCCTTAAACTCACAGGAGCTTTTCAATTCTCCAGAGAATGGCCTCTGTTCTTTTCTTAGAGTCCATGAAAAGGAAGTGTTCCCTTCTACTGAAGGTGAAGTAATACTAAGCCAAAACTGAGGTCACAGGTGAGGAATGCCTAAGGTTTTCCCTGCATCCTTCAGCTATTTTCCTTCTGTCTCCAATCATGAAGCTGGGCCCCTCCCGACCCCACCTCCTCTGCAGGTCTGCTGCTGAATTTTAAAATAATAACTAATCCAGTGCCTCTGTTGATAGGGAGGTAATGGTGACACCCACTACTACCATCACTAAGAGTCATGGCTACTGCTTCTTTTGCCACTACTCCAGAGTGTACAGTAGAATAGGACTCTTCAGCTTTGCCTCCCATGGTAAGTCCTACAGCAATACCCATCACTCAGGAAATAGCCTAGTTCAGATTCTCGGCTCATCCCAGGGCTGCAATTACTACTTCTAATTCTAAAGCCAGAAGCAGTGATGTGTCTGAATTCCAGGGAGATGACTGAATGGAAATGTTCACATCTGATCACCTCTCACATACAAATTACTGTGTATGCCAATCTGGCAATTACCTCAAAAGTGATAGCAAAAACCATGCAATCAAATTCCTTATTATGGTTGCCTCTAATCACAAGAGGAAAGAACCTACCGACAGAAAATTTACTGAGGAGAGAAAAATGGTTCTCTGTCACTATTTAATTTTAAATCAAAGCATTTCATTTGGAGAACTCTTTTAATTCTTTGGAAAGACTTTGCTGAAATACCCATCTAAGAATAAGAAAATCATTAGCACATTACCCCCAATGGACAAGCAAACTTTTACCCCACAAAAAAACAACACCTCAATTACCATAATGTTCTTTCACTAAATAACAATAGTTAGAACCTGCACATTTCCAACACCACTTACAGGGAAACAGAAAGGTGACGCATAGGATATAAAACAGCATCACTAGAAAGAAATGTGGGTGGGAGTGAGCTAAACCACATCTCTAAGACTTCCCATTTCTCCTCTTCCAATAGGTCGGTTGACAACGTGAGGAGGCAGTTTCCTGGGTCCGGCCATCTCAGGAACAAGTTCCATCTTGATGGCAAGGTAAAAACTGAGCTTATATTCCCAGGCCCTGGGACTCAACTCCTATCCTTCTTTAGGTGTTTTCCTGCTTGTTTGTTAACCAGTAAAGGATGTAAAAAGGGAATTTGCCATTATCCTTTATCTACACTCAGGCACACAAGTTGTAAATGTGCTGCCTGTCTTGACTTAAAGCTTGCCCACATCTTTGTTCCTTTTATTGCTCTAAATTCCAGGCCAAAGTCCAAAAGACGAAGTGACTGCTAATAGCTGAGTCAATGGTCCTGAAACCAGGTGACCTGGAAAGGCCTAGTCAGCCACATTTACTTTTGTGATCAACCCCTGTGTCAAATATGATTGGTCAATACAGTAGCCCACCCTGCTCCTGTTCCCATCCTTCAAAAATGTTCTACAATCTCCCTTTTGGGATACGGTTTAGATCCTGAACTGGCCACCTTGACTCCCTGTGCACACAGAAAATAAAGCTTGCATTTTAAGCTTCTGTCTCTGAAGTGAGTTTTATTGGCTTCCACCCTGATCTCAACAAGAAGATGCAGGGGATTATGGGAAGCAAAGAGGATGCAGGAGAAAGAAGCATGGAATCTTGGAATGATGACGGTAAAATAATGGAACTTGATGCACTTGTAGGACCACATTAAGTATCAGAGACCTAGGTGGGGCCTGGCTTAAGCTGATAGCATTCCTTGCCTAAACACACAAAAAGCATAGGAATCAGGTCTAGCATATGTTATTTTCATGGAAGTTAGAGCAGTTATTCAGTATACAATTCAAATGTTATTACAACTAAATCTTCACTATTTGTTGATTCTATATTTATGTAAGCAAACCTATCAAAATGTATTTGTCACCTCCCAAATCAATCCCACCAAAGCCCTTTAGGTCATTCGCAGAGCAGTCTAAATCCCACATTCCCAGCTGAGGTCAAATAAGGCAATACCCTGCTTTCCTGCCTCAGCTCGTAAACTGTAAACAAGCATCGCTTTCATACTCTAGTCACTGCCACATTTCTCACAGTGCTGTGCTTTTGTTAGTGATTCTTCTGTCTCAAATGCCCCCAGGGTAGTCTTGAAGCAAGAGAGCCTAGTGTTCCCCAGTGTGAGAAAAATTACTATGAAAGTGCAAATGTTGAGTGAGCATCATCTTATGGCATCAGTCGGGCTGTTGGCCATGCATTCCATGCTAATGTATCAACAGTGGCATCTTTAAAAAGAGGGAAGCCCAAAATGAGGCCATGTATGGATCAGTTTGGCAAAAATGCTGAGGCCAGACATTCACTCTGATTCAATGTGTGTGGAACCTTTATAAACAGAATTACAGAAAAACAAAGGAACTGACCATTACAGTATCCCCAAGACTCTGGGGAATCACCTAAGATAATAAAGATTAATGTGTGACATAGCTAAGGGGTGTAGGCGTCATCTATTACTTCCTCTCGGCAGCAGAATGAGAGTTTTTACAAGCTGTAGTTGTACAACTGGGCCAACGAAATCACTTTATTTGTTCTTGTATACTACCTCAAATCCCCAGCAGGACAAGTGAAATCTAATTAGCAACATCAAGTAGAAAACACATCACAAGTTCATTGCTTGCGATTCATTCAAGAAGAACTTTCTGTAACAGACAATAGAGGGGTTTTCTCACGTCTTGTCAAGATATCTGGATAACTTACATATCTAATGTACACCTCATATTAATATTTACCAAAGACCTGTGGATCCTGTTTGCTTCCAACTAGACTGAGATAATCAAATCTAGATGGAAGAGTAAAATTTGTTAAAGTTACAGTAGCTATCATCCCATATCAGCTATCAGCAAGAGAGGAGCTATCCTCTTCAACAGGGCATACTTTAAAAGTGAAATAGCAGCCACTCTTGATGAGACCTAATTGACTAAGGTCAGAAGGAAGAAAAAGAAGTCCTCCCCTATCAGTGGATTTGAGGAGGGGCATGCATGCAGAGGATGGAGGAAGGGAGGGATTGGGGTGGGAGGGGAAGGGGACCACGGGGGGGGATACAGAGTGAATAAAGTGTAATTAATAAAGAATTAAAAAAAAGTTAAATAGGCCAGCAGAAAGCTTTATGCTATCGAGTACCATTGTCCTAACCCCCATTACTCTCATTCCCTATTTCTGCCATCTTCTGTGACTTTTTTTTTTTTGGCATGACTCCAAATCTCTAAATACTCCATTTAAATGGATATTACTAAGGTTTCAAGTTTCATTCAGTAGCTCATAATTCATATTCTCATACCATCTTCATCTTCAGTGGTTTTTTCCTTGAATAAGTAAAATGTATATTATTATGTATATATAAGGGCTGTTCCACACAAAGTAGTATTTTATTTTATAGTAATTACTAGCTGGACATGGTAGCACACACTTGTAATCCCAGTACCTGAGAGGTTAAGGCAAGAAGATCCTTGCAAGTTTGGCCTACATAGTGAATCCTAGGCCAGCCAAGACTGCTGAGTGGGAATTCTATCTCATTTCTCCCAATAAATAATATTAAAGTAATATTAACTTCATTATTAATCCAGGCATGTTTGATAACCCCAGTACTCAAGAGGATGAAGCAAGAAGAGCAGCTTGAGCTACTAAGAGACTCTGTTCTAAAACCAAAACTATAAAAATTAAAAATGGGAAAATGCAAAATAAAGTGACTAAGTTGTTATTAAAATTATTTTTTTTAATTTTAAATTTAATAACCAACATATATAGAGAGATTTTCAAAGCCACAGTCTGTTTTTTTTCCCTTAGTTTACCCAGCTGTCAGAGGCCAACATTTAAATTCTTTAATCATATCTTGTATTATATAGACTAGAGAGCTCCTTCTCTCCAGAGCCCACATCCCAGGAGCTTTTCCTATTCTGATCCAGCTCCTCCCTAACCCACCAGTTGATCTCAGACTTCCATTTCCTTCTTTCTAGAGACATCCAGATATATAAATTGCCCTCACCACCTCCCCTTCTTTCTTGACATTCTCACTTGATTTGCTGAAGCTCATCTCCAGATAACTCCAGAAATGAACTAGAGTTATTGATTCTTGGGCAATCTTGTGATCATGGTCATGAAGTAGGGCGCTGCCTCCACCAACAGCCCCATCGACTCAGTGGACACCGCACAAGTTTTCTTCTGCATTTTATTTATCTTGTTACAGAAAAGACCCACTCATAACTTCTATGCTAGAGAAGCCATGTCAACTGGTTTAATTTTCAGCTCAGCTTGTGTCTGTACTTAGGCTGAGATCACATCAGCTACTAACACCAAAAAATAGCTTTGCAAGTTATATTTGGAATGTATAAGTTTTCTGAGCCATAGTGATACTCTTAGATATTTAGCTAAAAGGACTGCATTATATGTTGCTGAGAATAAAAGGTGAATGTAATGTAAATACTTGAGCAATCCTTGTGTGACACCATCCCTGTAAATACAGGGACCAGAGAGGCTAGTTGAGTGAGCTTTAGATTGAAAATGTCATTCTGATATTCCATAAAATATCAACATTGATGTGCTTAAAATGTGCATGTACACATATTTGGATTATATTAGCTAACCCTGTGATACACTATGCAGAGCAAATGAGAAATGTTGACACAATTTGACAAAGGAATCCAAGCTACTATATGGACAGACACTCCTCCCCCAGAAAACTGCCCAAGAAACATTAATCTATGGACTGGTTTTAGAATGTGTCAACTCTCCATTTGGTAATTTAGGAACAAACAGTGCATTTTCCTACCATCTGAGAAAGCCCCTGGGCTCATGTGATTCATGTCTAACCTCTATGAACATGAACAGGAGGTTTCCTATTGCATTCCATATAGATCTAAACCCCAGACACGCCTCTTAACATATTAACATTAAGACTGAGAACATCAAAAGTGGGATGATTTAAATAACTTTCAGCTGAAATAAAATTGTATTAAAAAAATTCAAGTCATTCTTAGAAATCTATCTCACTGTAGTGATATGATTTTGGTGCTTTGGGATGTCTAGTCTAATAATTTCCTCGACAGATCTGGGTGAGAAGATTCTTTGCATATGCAGATGAAAAATCACTGCAGTAAGTGCTAAATGCCCAAAGAGGTTGTTTGATATCAGCCAAGTGAGTGACACACAATGACTTATCAATGAGTCCATGCTGGAGAAAATTTGTAATATGGATTATTTTTTTAAAAAAATCTAGACCTTTAAAGAAAATTTTAAAGTTATGTGTGTGTGTGTGTGTGTGTGTGTGTGTGTATTTGTCTGTTGACTGCCTATCTGTGTAGGGGTTTGTGTGTGTGGATTCTGATGTCTATGGAAGCCAAAAGAGGGTGTCCAATACCCTAGATCTTAAGTGATGGGTAGATGTAAGCCCCTCAACCAGTGTGCTGGGAACCAAACTCTGATCCTCTGTGAGAACAGGGGGTGCTCTTAACTGCTGAGCTCTCTCTCTCTCCAGAACTGGGTCATCTGTAGGTGATTCTTCACAAACTAAGATTTACCTATCACCGAGTTGCAGCTTCTGGGCTCACAGTGGAGTTCATCACATTGGAGTGCAACTTCTCTTGCGTGGTTGTCATTGTTTTGTTGGTCTGACTACTTGCCAGCCTTCTGAACGCCTTCATCATCATTCTACTGAGTTGTCTCTAGGTCATTTGTGTCCTACACTGACATGTTTCATGTACTCTGAGATCCTTAACTTGTTTTCTCTATAGACAAACAAATTACACATTTCTATTTGTGTGCATGTGTATGAGGTAAGAGAGGAAAAAGCTGTCCCCTTTGAAATTTGATTGAAATAAATTGAATTTTGTGTTATTAAATTATTTCTTTGTGTTACTCAAGGTGAGCCTAGGTCCTTGGATAGAGATGGAAAATAAAAGCAGTCAGAGATAATGACTCACCTCTGTGCTTCTGTCAGCCTGCTTGGCACCATCTACAAGTCAGCACTGCTGATCTTCTAAAGGAGCACTGAAATGAGGCTCAGAGGCCAAGAGACCTGGGTTGTGAGTCCAGAGCTGCTGCCTACTCATGCGACAGGGAATACCGCCTACTCACCCCTAGCTTGCTTTCCTGCTGTAAACCAGATATTAAAACCATCCAAGTCAGCATGGCTCTGATGGACAGAGTGACAAGCCGACGCTGAATTGATGCTAGCCATCCTCATTATTGTGGCAACTCTAAAGATGAATGAATGCAGGCTACAAGATGGTAAGTCACTCATCCAGTCATTCATAGGGCTGGGTCCAGAGCCTGTGCTTTCTCCCACACAAAAGATCCACCCACAGAAGAACATTTTGAAGGGTGCAGCATCCTTGTGGTCACTATCTGTGACAGTTAATCTTCTCGGTCAACTTGACTGAGAAGTACCTAGGAGACATAGCTCTGAAGCTGTTTCTAAGGGTGTGTCCAGATAGGATTAGTTAAGGGGAGAATGACGTACCATGAACAGGGATGAAGGCACTCTAAGGACTAGCACCCCAGACTGAAGGCAGAGGGAGAAAGGAGAGAGATAGTAGAGTAACTGTACCCATCAATCTTTGCTTTTTGGCTGCAGACACAGTACAACTAGCCAGCTCATGCTCCCTCTACCATATTTCCACCACCAAGATAGATTGTAACCTCAAACCATAAACTTTCGTCAGGAATTCTCATCACAGCTATAATAAAATGAACTAGTACCCTAAATTTACTACTAATTGTTCCAAAGTAATATATTGGTGGTTCCCTATCTTCATCCTTGAAAGAATTACTGTCCCAAGAGTGAGTCTGTTGTCACTTGTCCCTTTCTATGAATGTTTCACCTAAGTTTCTGAAAGGTGTTCAAGAAAGTGGAGGCACTTGTCTACATGAGAGAGAGAGAATCAGCCTTATCAGAAAACACATAATCCCAGGGATGCCATGCAATCGATATACTTCCTATGCTACAGAATTATTCCCTTGGTCTTCTGTGATTTCAGGTAGGGCCTCCTCACAAATCTCTGCCCATTTCACACTTCATATTCATTGAGTAACGAGAAAGAAAATGATTACCCATGTGGTTTAATCTTCTGGCCTTCTATGCTGTGTCTGTGATGTATACTGCTTCTCTAAGAAGGCCCCAGAGTTTTTCAAATTAATTTGTAATTCCTTTGAAATATTTCCCTTAAAGCACAGAATCCTATCTTTTGAAAACCCTTACCACTCATAATTCAGAGCTCTGAGCTTCATAAGTGTTCTTAAGCACAGCAGGCTTTCCATAAATATTTGCTGACAGTTCAGTAAGCATTAGCCGATGATGGTAACCCACTTAAAAATATATGCAAACTGTGCAGAGGTACAAAGCACACAAGCCACCACAAGTAACTCACGGAACTTTCTCAGTCCTTGAGGATCACCAGCCCCGCCCCCCTTTCTCCCTACCATTCTTATCTATCTGTATGTCTCTGACTCTGTCTCTGTTAGTTTTCATTGCTGATTTTAATGGGTTTAGAATCACCTAAGAGACTTTCTGATTATTTCCAGAAAGGATTAGATGGGGTCCATGAAAGCGATGGCACCATGCTATGGGCTGGGTACCTAAGATGTGGGCAAGCAACTGCCAGATATCTCTGACATCAGGAGCTACCTGAGCATCATCTTGTTTTCAACGGTGAAAGAAATGATGGGGGAATATCTTAATTATTCTGTGAGTTGAGCAAATAATTTCATTCTATCAATTTGCATACTAAACAGTCAAACATTTTAGCTCCAATGGTGTTTTCAACTGACAACAGTATTTCCTGGAGCCTATGATGAGACAATTTGGAAGACATTGGCCATTTGGAACCTGAGAGAATTTGAATGATTTCAAAATTGGTTCAAACAGCTTTGTCCTCACTGTCTATACCTGGCAAAGAAACAAAAGGCCTGTAAGATGAAAGTATTTGCAATAATTATTTAAGGTGTTTAAAACATCTACTATCTTACAGTAGTTGACTTGTTGTTCTTTTTTGTATCCAGCTAAGGAAGAGATCCAAGACAATCTTTATAATGGAGGACATGTTTTAGGCAAAAACAAAAACAACAAAAAAAAAAAACAAAAACAAAAAAGAGTAGGTGATTCCAGATTCTTTCTGGTAGGCATTACAAGCAAAACACAAGTGGCAAATTACCCCTACCTTTAATTGTTTGTTTATTTTTTAACCATACCATAAGTCATGGTTTCATAATCCCCCATTTTACTGCTGAAAACATAAAGCATAATGAAGTAGAAAGAAAAGTACATATGTTGTTGTATTAATTTTACAAACAATTTGTCAGACTGTGTTGATGTCTAGAGAACCACCTAGCAGACTCTGCTGTTTTGATAGAGAACTTTAAAACACAACGGCTGTATCTAATCTTGTCTGCGATCCTTTTCTAGACATTGAGGCTAGTGGAGATAAACACACAAAGCTCTCTAACAACCACAGAATAAAGCAAACAGTGAGCCGGGAGTAAACAATTTAACCGGGATGTCTAAAATTATCTAAAATGTAAAATGAACACACACAGCACTAGGTATAGAAGGAAAATCACCCCTTGAATCCAAATTTCAGCTCTTACCCAGAGCTGATGATAAGGATGACAACTTGCCCTGATTTTAGATAGATGGATTCACCCCAGCTCCTTCACAAAAGGACCTAAACCTGAATTTGGACCAGCCATGCCTTTCTAGGCATGGTTGTGGAGGACATCAAGTAAAACAATTCCAGAGCACAGGGAACTTCTTGCCTTTCCCAGTATCCCACCTCTAGAGGGCCCAGGGCTGCTCTACAGGGACCTCTCACACCTGCAGAGAGGAAAAACTGAGCCAAAGTGACTAGAGCAGCCTGGGGACCCTGCAAGTTGTCACCAGCTTGTGCTTGAGGTTCCTAGGAAGCTTTTTGCGCAGTTTCCAGACCAAACTCTTCCCATACACGTGAAATATGCCGTGACACCTCAACAAGGGCGAATACTCTATTTATCAAATGCCGAAAGCCTTTCTGTTTCTGGAAAGGCTATGTTAAAAGAATTACCTGCTGTTTTCATCCAAGATCAGTAAACAAGAAAACAGAAGACTTGACTCTGAAATGATTCCCTTGACCTTGAGTGCATATCCTAATATTTATATAAGCTTTAAAGACACAAATACAGATGCAAACAGAGACAAAGCAAAACCCTGCAATTCCCAATCAGACACACCTAGTTGTAAGTCACTTCTTACATTTGTTTTGTTTTAGGGGGAAACTCTGTTCATACTCCCCTAAGTCCTTCAGTGAGAGTCTTCTTTTCAGATTTTTTTTTTCCTGGAGATGGCCACTGAAATGAATGAGAAATGCCCGAGACTTGGCCAAGTGAATTCTTGGCTATAACTTCCTGGGGAAGTGCTTTGTGGGTAGGCAGCTGAATGAGCTGCTATAAAACTCATGGAGCTGGCATTTAGTCATTTCCATTTCATTCCTGCTTGCCTGCATTAGAAATATTGGCTGCTCAGAGGGAATCACTGTTTTAATGTCCGATTTTAATCAACTCCCAAAGGACCTTCCAGCAATGTGATTCCCTCAATGTTGGGATACCACCTTTTACCAAAACCTTGAAGTTCTGATTTCAATGTGAGTGTGTAGGAACCCAGGGGCTGTGGCAGCCTCCTCCTCTTCCCCCAATCAGTCTCTTCTTTCATGGTTCTGAGAACTGGATTTGTCATGAACTTAATACATCTGAAAGTCAATATTCTGTGTCTGCTGCATTGATCACATGAGCAAGTTTCTGATACAATGACAAGTGACATCCAAGAAGTTCCTTCATGAGAAAGAAGAGAATACCCTTTCTATCACTTTCTCCTTCTATCCCACTAGAGTGTAGATATGATGTAATGACTGAGCTCTGGTAGCCATGATGGGCCACGAGGAAGAAGTCTAGCAAAGTATTGAAAAATACTTTGCAGAAAAATAGTTTTTGGGACCCTGACAGCATAATTAAATCAGTATGGTTTTGGGCCATCTATGTCAATCTAGAGATGATAGAGGAGGACACTGAACTAAGCAATTTCAGAATCCTGGAATTAATTGTATTAATTTTATCCAAACAGAAACATCCACTGTATAGAATCTATGACTATTTGGGGTTTAGGTCACTCATCTCCAAACAGAGCCCTACCTAACTCATATGGCGTTATTGGCACTCTGTCTACCAGATTCTTAAAACCATTCATGATCAGTTCTAAAGAAATGGGATCTTTGGATTCTGACATGGGTTTTGTGAAGACAGTGGCTGAAGTCCTTCATCGCACAAGCCACACAGCAAGCACAACAGTGAGGCTGGTGTGAGGCTTCACAGAAGCCTTGGAAGAATGTGCCCTCTCTGGAATGGAAGAACATACCAAGAGCTCAACACCTCTGGGGGCACTGAGAAATATGCTCTCTTCTTCATCAGCTGCATAAACCATCAATATAGTTATGCCTAAGACCTGCCTGCCATGAGTCCAAGAATGCCCTGACCATCTCAAGCCATGTGCTTACACTGGCAATATTATATGAGCGGGAAGTAACTGAGGTCAGATGCCTCCATCTAACATCCACTGAATCACCACGTACCTTTAAGCTCCACTTTAGACTTGATGGACTAACACCAGGCTCACACTTATGAGTTTCTGTTAGTTCGACTGATTATACAAATACTATTGCGAGATGCGTTTTACAGACACCGCTGAGCACATCAGTGATGGGCTACTTGTTCTAACACATTACCAGGCTCCCCATTAGCTCCCTACTGCATAGAAACAATCAGTGCTAAAACTGTAGCTTGATTTAATTTTCTACCTTTATGCTAGGGCTTTAGTACTGTCTAGTAAAAGGCATTATTGTCCTGAATCCCAGCCAAGCAAAGTCAAACTGTCTGTAGCAAGGTTTTAAAAGCCACACTATTCTTATAATACAATAACCATGCAAATGACATTTTGGGAAAGCCTGCATGAGCCAGCTTATTCACTGTTGTGACAATTAGCAGATCACCATGACATTGTTAGTTGCCTTTTTCATAAAAGAGATATTGTCGGGCTTTAATTGATATACTCTATCAATAGGAAATATCTTTTTTGAATTTTTAAGCATAGAAAGATCCACAATAGTTCCTAAAGACAAATATTTCTGAGGTTTAAGAAGGATGAAAGTATATTCGAGCTAGTCTGAAGACTACTCAATCATATCAACTACTATCTGACTTAACTCCCAAAAATCTGAAGAATGCCTTAACTCAATTCTGTTTCCTGTTACCATCAAACTTCTCAATAGTGTTTAGATACATTTATACAGTATCTTTTCTGTTCTCGGTTAAGTTCTTGGACTAGTAAACATTTCCATCAGGACATTCTAATAACCAATACTGTATGCCATGTAGGAGTACTCTACAAATTATAATCAACCATGAATGTACCATCACATTAGCTTATGGCACTTGATGGGGATGCCTCCTTCACTGGGTCAGTTCAGCCACTCAACCACACACCCAGCAGTTACATGGATCCTCACATGTGCCAACCGCTTGCATTACACAGTTCTTGCTTCTATTTCTTTACATTTCTTACTTTACTAGCTAGCAGTGGGTGACTAATAGTAACTACCAAGAAAATAGTAAAAGCAATTCATAAAAAAAAAAAATACTTGAAGCAAGATCAAATGTCCAATAAAATGATGTGTGTGAAACTACTTTAAAACTCTGGAGCACAGCTCAGAGGAAGGGCATTTATTAGCATGAGTGCAGCCCTGGGTTCAATCCCAAGCATCTCTAAAATGCTTCCAACACTAAGCCTTATTCCACAGGAGACTTTTCCTTAAAGCTCCATAATAAGAAGAGCAGTGCCAAGCTTCAAATAAGCAAGCTAAGTAGTTTCACCATATCTCTGAGGTTCCCTTCTCCTAAGAATCATCATAGCCTGTAAAAATAAGATAATGAACGTTTCAAAGGTAAGGTACAAATGAGGTAGCCTTATTTGTGAGCCTCTGAGTCCCTACAGCTAAGCAGGTGGGTGGCAATGTTCAATTGTCTTCACAGCACCTTACACATGAGCTAAATGCCGAGGTGATGCCCACCAAAAGCAGCCTGTCTGACCTTCTTCCAGTTACATCATCACTTCACTGTCTGCGGACGAGCTGAATATTCAAGGCTAGGATACAAACGTAGTGAACATATCCTTGGAGCTTACTTCACACTGCTTCTTAAAGACACTGTGGCTGGTGCTAAGAAAGGACAGAGCCTGCCAAAATCACAGAGGAATTGTACACAACAGTAAGACTGGTTAATGGCATGGCTGGCTTCAAAAGAAATATTCTGATGAGCCATTCCCAAGGACATAGAGGGTCTGTGGGAATGTACGATGTTCTTGAGTCAGAATAAGGGTGTAGAGAGTCAACCATAAAGCAAAAGGTGTCATGTTGTATTATTCCATAATCTAGAAATGTTAGGAGGGCTGACAGCAATCTGGGCCAACCAGGTGGTGAGTGACAGAGACGGTAGGGTCCAGGGTGCCCGCCTTCACAGGGATGGGCAACGCAGACAGCAGGGTGCTCACATGCTAGATTCTTGTTCAGGGGAGAAAGGAGAGGAGAAGCAGATATGGTTTGTATTTGATCTGCGAAACTATTTTACATCAAAGGTCACTTATTTATTAAAATAAAAAGTTAGGTCATTTGTACAGTTTCAATATTAATTTTTAATGGTCTGCGTGTTATGAATATTAAAAAAATGTAATGAGTTGGGCCATGGTGGCACACAACTTTAATCCCAGCAGTTGGGAGGCAGAGGCAGGTGGATCTCGGAGTTTGAGGCCAACCTGGTCTACAAAGCAAGCCCAGAACAGCCAGAACAACACAAATAAACCCTGTCTCAAAAAATCTAAAAATATGAATGAATGAATGAATAAATAAATAAATAAATAAATAAATGTAACAAGTTAGTTTCCATTCAGCTGCAAAGACTCCATGTTTACTGTAGCTTATTCTGCCCATGGCTGTACAAATGTTTCTGAGTTCCATGTGAAATGAGTTGAGACATTTTCGTTTGTTCTTCTTACATTATGCATGTAGTTATCTTTGATATATTGTATTTGTACATAATTATAGGGTATAGTATTGTAATTTGATCATCCTGGTAGGTTCCCACATGTGAGTGAGAGCATGTGGTGTTTATCTTTCTCTATGTGGCTTATTTCACTTAGTGTTTCATCCTCCACTTCCATCCATGTTCTGTAAATGACATAATTTCATCTTTCTATGGTTGAATATATGTCATGTATTACATACCACATTTTTTTTCAATTCATTTTGTTGGATTATCTATCTTGGCCATTGCTAGTACTACCAAAATAAATACAGGCATGAGGATAATGTCTTATATAATAATTTCTCCAGCTATATAACCAATATTGGGACTGCTGTATCTATTTTCAGCTTTTGCAAAGTTTTACTCTCATGCCTTTTACACAATGGTAGTGCCAACTTGTACTCCCAACACCACTGTAGGTAAATGAAATGTAAGTGTCTGTGGAAACTACAAGTTGCTACGTGTAAAAGACAGTTAACTCCACAAAGCTTAGAAAGTAGGTGATGTTATCTCTTACACACACATGGTATTGGACACTATGTGAGTGACATAGATGGCCCAATGAGAATGTGAAAGAAGAGACAATGGCCAACATACTCCAATATTTAAGTGTGGACTGAAAGGGGAAACCAGGGGTAAAACCAAGGAGAGTAATAACTATCGGGAGAAAATAACTCTAGTGACCAAGAGCAAAAGAAGAAATGAGCAAGGCTTCTGAGAACAGGCAACAGCTTCTGAGAGGATTTTTATCACCAGCACTGAAGTCCAGCAAGAGATTCAACTGATCGCTCTCAAAAGCCTGTAGACAGTCGAGTACTATCTGTGAGTTAGCTACAGAAATGGGCTCTAGCTTGGTCTCAGTAAGGACCACAGACCACCAAACAGGGTGCAATGGACTGACACAATGACACACGAGATGTCACTCTCCTTAAGCATGGGCAACTATCACATCTCATTCAGTCCATTCCACATGGCAGGATTCTTCTTATCCATACCTAGAACATAGGAAGGAACAAATCATGATCTGCCCCTACCCAAATTAGAAACACATCTGGTCAGAAAAGTACTTCAATGGCACAGTGCACAGCTATTGTACAGGAGGACGCTGATTCAACAATCAAACACATAGGAGGGAGAGAGAGAGAGGAGAGAGAGAGAAAAGAGAGAGATGGGGTCAGAGATAATCTTGTTTACTGTACAACTTCCTGGAAGCTCTTACTCCTATTTCTCATAAAGTACCACATTGAAATTTTCTAATGAAAATACAATTGTATTGTGACATGAAAAGGGAGAGTATTTTTTCTTGATTTTTTAAAATCATTTTTATCTTCCAACCATTATAGCTGTTTGTTGGAAAAGATGAAGAGAATTCAGCTGAAGCTCTACTGTATACAGTTATTCACATATAAATACCACTGTCTATATTGAACTGTTAGAAAAATCTCCAGGAAGAGGCATTGCTGGTATAACACGAGAAGACAAAACCATATGATGTGGACATAAATGTATTATATCATTATTATTGATCAAAGAGCAATAAAGAAGCTTCTTACTTGCTTTGTCTCTAACCTTTTTCTAGCTTCAGGTTACAAAGGTTTCGTTATTGTAAGATGTCCTCAGTTGCAAGCACAAACATGTACACACGCACACACCTAAGTGGCTGATTTTAATATGAGTAAATAAAGTATGATAACTACCTTTTTTTAAAGACATGGGTGAAGGATGTTTTTGTTTGTGCATCCATGCCATTGATGATGTCACTGTAGTCCTGGGAATTGACTGCTAACTAAATAAGCTGGCTGTGGCACCAGGGAAATAACTTTTTTTTTTCCTGAGAGTCACATGAATAGATACTATTTCAATTTCTTCTTGTGTAATGGTTGAGGAGAAAATGACATCTTACAAATTAAATTCTAAAAGCTTTAACATCATTGAATCTTCATATCTAGTTAAAACAAAAAAACTTTTATGATGACGTCAACATAATGAAGTTTCTATTCAAATGAGATTTGTTGTGATAACTGCTTTTCCCGATCCACCTCAGTCCATATCAGGATCCCGGGGCTCTAATTGCAGCCCTCTAGAGCTAGAGCAGCAGTGAGAGAAGCAGGTGGGGTAATTTATTCCACCTCCAAGTGAACTGGTGGAGTTGCACACATGGTTTCAAAGCAGCATCCGCCAATCCGTAGGTCACTGAGGCACGCTACAAAACTGTACTAACCCTTGATACCTCCCCAAAAATATCCATGAAGTATGGAAGGAAAAAGGCATACAGAAAAAAAAGAAAGAAAGAAAAAGAGTCCACGCCATAGTCTAACTGGCTACACCTGTGCTGCTGTTTGTGTCACAAAGAAGGCTTAATGGTACCTATCAGGAGCCAAAAATGTTAGCTCTGCTCTTAGACAGGACAGAATCCTCTAACACAAGCCCTCACTGGTGAAAACCATGCAGTAATAAGCACAGAGCTTCAGAGCTAGGGAGATGGCATGCAGACAGGAGTTTGGAGCCCTGGAACCCCGGCTGGGTGGGTGTGGTACTGTGGCCTGCCTGTAATCTCAAGGAGGAGCCAGGAAATCTCCAGAGCAAGCTCGCCAGCCTACTAGGCTGAAAGATGAGTTCCAAATTCAGACCTTACCTCAATATGTAATGTGGAAAGTATCAACTAGAGATGCATGATGCCAACCTCAGGTTTCCACACACAAGCATACATGTGCACTCAAAGCAATACAGACGTGTGAACATTACGTATGCAAGCACACGTGCACGCACGCGCGCACACACACACACACACAAACCACAGACACCTGATTTGCCTGGTACATGCCAAAATGATCTGTGGTTTAGAAATACGTGTGCTTACACACGTCCTCTGTCTTCTTTTTGGATCAGTGTCCACTCTGTTGCTTAGGACATTGGGTAGTTAATCTGCCCCTATCAGAGCACATGGTCTAGAATAGTGAATGAACACACTGTGCCCACCTTTCACCTCTCTTCTCCAGCTGAGTTGATGTGTGGTAATCTTTAGGCCCTCCAGAAAGCACAGTAAAAATTCTTAGGAAGCAGTTATTCCGCAAGCAACCAGCACACACCTCAGGCTCTGCTGTCTACCTGCAAGAGATCTCATTCACTTCCTTTTCAGCTATTTCTCCCCCAGTGCTGAAGAAGGCCGTGTGGGTTCTTCTCCTAACATGCTGGGCTGAATGACAGAGCTGCAGAGTGAACAGTCATTACCAAATCAAAGTCGCTTGGGTTAGACCGTGTACAGCCTCAGCAGAGAGACCTCGGGTCCCAGGTAGAGGGACCCACTGCTCAAACTCACAGCTGGAGTCCTACCTCAGAGAGACCTACAAAGTCAGTTAGCATCTCCAAAGCCCTTCAACTGTGTAATAGAGATAATGAGCAGAGCTGTCCTCAAAAGACTGCTGTGTGGATGCAATGGGGTGACATGTCAGAGTTCTTGGCTTGGTGCCTGACTTATAGTAAGGGCCAAAGAATTACTGCTATTGTTCACAGGAATGCCAGTTGCTAAATAGATCTATGAATGAGCTTATAAATTGCACCATTTATGGGCATTTCCTTGTTTTTTGTTTTTTTTTTTTTTTCCAGTTGCAGCTGTTATTGGATTCCAATCTATTTAAATTAAATATTTAAAGCTTGGCACACCAGCTTCACCCCAGGATGGTTTTGTTGATGAGAAGCCTACCCAGTGCGTGATAATGCCAGGTTGCTGAATCTAAGTTCACTCAGCCTACCAGTGCTGCATCAAAGCTAGGCCTTCTTGATACATTCATCTTATGACAAAGATCTTAAGATGGGGGCAGTGACCTCAACATGAGAGTTTAAGGGTAAGGCTTAGCCCCAGTTACCTGACTAGATCTGTTACCTTGGGAGTCAGCCAAGTTATCTATCCTAAAGTACCTATTACATCAGAGGGTCACAATCAAAATACTTTCATGGTATATGGTTGTAATGACACCTGCCTATCATGCGTCTATGTCCACAGCCAATGCAGATGAAGCTGAGTTAGGTGGTATAGTCTATCCCACCAAACCTTTCTAGCCTGATGCTGGAACGGACAGCTTCAAACATTCCATCCATGACTATGATAATAAGCTGAACTAGAAGTCTGTCTCTCTACACACCTGAATGAAACATCCCTGTGAGGATGGGGCACAAGAAGGGAAGCTGTAAAGATAAGAGAAAGTAGTCAGAAGGGTACCAATGAGCCTGAGGCGTGTGGAGAGCTTTCGGAGAAAGTGTGATGTGACAGGACCTGCATGGAAATCCTGTGGAGAGCAGCATGCAGAATGCCAGTTGGCTGTGGCACACACGGGCTCATGGTTGTGCAGTGGCCATCACCAGGAGCCTTTGAATGCAGATCTACCTGAATCTTGGGCCACAGACCAGTGGCTCTACAGCTAGAGTTAAGTTCCAGAGCTCCCCACTTCGCTGGCCCCAGCCCTCTGCTTCCTGCTCCCAGATTTTCTCAATCTGGTTTTCTTTGCTTTCTTACACGTGCACTTCCTTGGACATATTCCTGTCCTTCCTGCAGAAGTCTAGCAGAAATCCCCCATACTCTGAAGATTCAGCCTTTTACCCGAATAACCGATTCCTTGGTGTGTTCTTAAGGGAACATCGACATTACAAAACGGACCTCCATCTACTGCCATGACCTATTTCACAAAGTACAGTTTTATATATCATGACAACATTCTTTCTGCATCGTGTGGCACTGTTCAACAAAGGTCTTTCTTTATAGCTGCATTCATGCATCTTAAAGAAATGAAGGAACCACGTGGTTGTTTTGATTGTGTCCGGGGTGACACTGTGCTGAGGAAAATGAGCCCCGTGGGAATAACTTTACAAGCTTGTTCTCTTGCCATGAGGCCCAAGCTCTGTGCACAAACAAGTCCCCTTGGCCCTCTGCAGGACTGGGAGGAGCCAGCACCATCTGCTTGGGGAGACTGCTATTTCCATCTAATGGCTTGCCCTGAGCCAGTACACCTCTCTTTTCAAAGGGCTGCACAATTTCACACTTGGCACAACTGTGTTTTTGTGTATTTTAGGAAATGCAAAATAGATTGCACTTTACATTCTATAAGTGTCAACTAAAAAACAAAGCAAATGTTAATAATGTTCCCCAGACCTGACTGCAGAATGTATCAGTTATATGTAACAGTGTTAGTGTCTAAAGAAAAAAAAAATAGACTTGTTCAAGAACATTATTGGTGACTGTGCTTACAGTAATGTCTCTCAAGCACACACAAAAAAAAAAATCAGGAGGGGGAAAAATCTTACTTATCTCTAAGAAATGATGTTTAATCTGGGACACCGAATGAGACAATTAGGTCAGGTACTATGTATCAAAATCTTGGGCAGAATGCCAAATATTCAATGTGAAAATTGCCCTGGAATTTGACTAGAGAAAATTTAATATACTTTTACACAATTACAGATAGAATATGGAAATTTCACAAGGGATTTTTGTTTGTTTCAAAGAAATTAATTTTGATGGCATCTGTCAGTGCTTTAGACTGCTTAATGCCATACAGGGATATGCAATAGTGTTGGGACTGAAATCAGACAAGCTATACAACTAGACAGACAGAAAGTTAGAGACAGACGTCATCCATTATTTTAACATTAATCACAGTATGCTTTGTCTCCCTCTTCACAAATGCACAATAATCTCACTAAAAAGAGCACTTAAAGAGAGTAATCTGCAGACACTATGATCCCTTCCTACTAAGAACTCCAGCCTTCCTCTCCTAAAATCAGGTACATTCTCTTATTTGCCCTGGGTTTCTAACTGAAGAGTGTCTCCTTACAAACACAAACAAGCAAAACAAACTCACATATCCTGGAACTTCAGAATTTTGATTTATTTAGAAATAAGATTTCTACAGATGTAATTACTACAGTTACTGTTGCACCGGATTATGGGAATTCAATGGACAATGTCCTTAGAAAGCTATGCAATAACACAGAGAGAGAGAGAGAGAGCCACACAGGTGATAGGCAGAGACTGAAATGACATAGGTGCAGATGAAAGAATGGCTCCTCTACACAAGGCCCCACCAACACTCCAGCCTCTGACTTTGAGGCTTGTGTGTCACGAGACAATGTATCTCTCTCAAGTTAAGGCATGTAGTATGTGGTATTTGTCATAGATGCCAGATGGAACTAACACATACTCATAACACAGCTATGAAATTCAAGAAACTTAACACTAATTAAACAATATTAGAATATTATAATTTCATTAATATTCACAGTAATTTCTTCCACAGGCTTCTTTCCCAAGTCAAACTCTAACCCAGGATCACACACTGAGTTTTGCCATCATCTCTCCTTAGGTTCTTCCGTTGGTCCATCTGAATCCATTCTCCAACCTTTCCTTAACATTCTAGACATGTGGAGTTTGGCTGAGTGCGGTCTACACGGTTGGTAGACACAGAATTGCTCGAGACTTTTGCCCATGCCAGGCCTGGGACCATGGACTCTCTGTTTACCTTCATTCTCTCTCTTGCCTAACATTACCCCTAACAAGAGGTCCCTGTGCAGCCTGTGCTCATCACAGATCCTTTGCTGATCTCAAATAAGGTAATTCCCCACTATCCCGACAGTCATCAACAGGTACCATTTCAAGTATTCCTTGACATTTAATGTGACCCTGACTCCATCGTCATTTCATGAGTCTTATCTTACTAGCACCCCCATAGTTCGTGCTGTGTACCTGATATGCATGTTGTTTGAATTTAATTAGACTACAATTCCAAGAAATTTACTGTACAGTTAAATACTTGACTCTCTCACCAAATGCATTTTCCAGCTTGATTTTGGTATTATAGCGCAAGGGAAAGAAAGAGTACAAAGTATTTCTTTCCATTGCAGAAAAACTGGTAATTATCAATCAGTAATTATTTCCATAAGAAGCATTATTCTTTCAGGTATACAGCTGATGTTTGCTCATTAGCCAAAGGCACTCCAGGGAATAGAACATGACTCATAAATAATAAGCAAGGTAGTTTTATTATCAGCCCTGGATTCGAAGGCTATACAATTCTCCTATTCGTTAGAATAAAGGAAATGAAGCAGTCAGAATCAAGACTCACTAATTTATACGTACTGCCTAAAAATACTTGATTTATAGATTATTTCTGAGAAAATACATTTTAATTCTCTCAAATATAAATAGTTATTTTTAAAGCCAAATCCAAATAAATTGCTCAGTTAGATCTGCTTTAATAAATATATAAGAAGGTTCCATAATTAGCATATTACAGCCAGAGACATGAATCAAATAGAAAACTAATTTAGCTTAGAATTGAAACAGAGGATGCTCTGACATGCTACTTTGGTTCCTGTTTTAATGGTGTCTGAATATGTGCTATTGGTTTATAAGATGATTTTGCCTTCCTTTTAAAAACAGAATTAATAGTTTGATTTGGGTCCAAAATGCAGTCCAATATCCTAAATCAAAGACGAAGTCCCTATTTTCTTAACCTACTTGCTGGCCTTTGCTCACATTGGACAATGAAGATTTATTGTTTAAGTAAGAACCCCATCATGCTTGGAATCAAGTCATCTGTGCCCTTCTGCCCTGGTTGATTTTATTCCTGCCCCACTTTTCACAGACACTTAAAGTAAGCATGGCCAGTGCCTTGTAAAGTGTCACAAAGAATGAGCTCCTTCAACTCAATATTAATCCTTCACCTTCTATACCTCTGACGCTTCTCTACGATCCTGATTTCATTTTCAAATTCAAAACATGGCTACACAGTCTTTGAAAAGTCTTTCTGTTATTAACTGACTCTAGAGAAAAAGCAAACACCAGTTGCACACTTGCTGAGATACCCTTGCCTCATGTCTGATTATGCATACTCTTACACACAGCAGTGATTCAAAACCTTCTGGTTAAATGTAACCAATGAAGACTTCCTTCCCCCACAAATATCAAGGTCAAGGCAGATACAGTTTGACATATTTTAATAATTCTGAAGATGTGATCTCATGTGGGTCTGGAATATTTTTAAATGAATGAACACATTAAGAAGGTTTCCATGTTGGCCATAATGTTGAATTGTTTTCCCTTTATAAAAGTTAAGGCTAAGCCAGGTGCAGTGCACAAACCTGTAATCCCCGCATTCTGGGAGGCAGAGGCAGGTGGATCTCTCTGAGTTTGAGGCCATCCTGGTCTACAAAGTGAGTTCAGAAGAGCCAAGGCTACACAGAGAAACTGTCCCTCAAAGAACAAAGAAACAAACAAGAGTTAAGACTAAGTTTCTCGGGCTATTCTCCAGGAACAGCCAAAGGCTTCAGCTTCAGCACAGGTGATTATCAGTCACTGCAGCATCCTGAAACATCCTAGGCGGTCTATCAGGACAGCACAGTAGAGCTCATGATAATCTTCCCTCAATTACTGGGACGGTGCTCATTTGCTCTGTGGGCCCATACCAGCATCTATACTGTTCAAACAGCATTTAATGCCATTGTTGAGAAGCCCCCCAAAAGAAGAAAATAGAGAACACTCATCTCTGGAAAACACAGAGCTCTGTTACTGTTCTCTTTCTTCCTTGACTTACTGATTTAAGAGAAAGATACAGAAGAGAAAAGCAATCAACCTCTATACAAGACATTTCAACATATGCTCCCTTGATGGACAAGTGGTGTCTTCTCGGAACTGCTATCAGGAAGAATGGCCACACATAGAGAACCTTCAAGTAAAAATCATAAATTATTAGAGACAGTCCTCAGATATTAGCTGAGTTAAAACAATTCACTTGGGAGAACAGATTTACAGTAGGATTTTTTTTAGGAAGAAAAGTACATGTATAAATAAAATTAGAAGCAAAATATTCACATGGCTAAAGAGAGTCCTCTGAAGCTGTCCTGGTTAAAACCATAATTGTTTCAGTGAAGTGCTTTGATTGTGGTGAAGATCTGGATCCCTCAGAACCAAGAAATATACACTGCAATTCACTCTATATGTAATTATCCTTAAAGCTGGCATGAAAGCATTGTCATGTGAACAGTGCAGCTAGGAATAAGTTCACTGATTCTTTACTGAAATGTCATTATTCACCTTCAGAATTCAGTGTCTAAAAGTATATTTGATAGTGAGAGCATAAAATCCAAAGTAAAACCACACAGCTTCCATCACAAATGGCCATTCTAATGGTACAGAAGTTCATCGAGATGTATAGACTTCAAGTCTGGTTAATTTTGGTGTGCAACATTTTTATAATAAAGTTTATAAAATGTATTTTAAAAAGAATTTATGAGGGCCAAGTGGTGGTGTTCACATCTTTAATCCCAGCACTCAGGAAGCAGAGGCAAGTGGATCTCTGAGTTTGAGGCCAGCATGGTTTACAAAGCGAGTTCCAGGACAGCCAAGGCTACACAGAGAAACCCTGTCTGGGAAAAAAAAAGAATTCATGAGGATTGAAAGCATGTTGGCATAAAATTTTGAAGAAGAGAGACTTTCATTCACTCTCCCTTACTGCAATTCCTGAACTCTACAACTCCATGTGTGTCACCTTTACCATTATTTTATACACGAAGAAGGAAGTTGTCATTGAAATTGGCACAGTGCTTCAGCATCTCAGCTTTCTACTTCACATTTTTTCAAGGAGTTCTCGTATACACTAATTTTTCTCAGGTAACATGGGAGGGCTTAAGCACAAAAGCCAGTTTCAGAATGACAAGTGAATTCAAAATCCACACTTCACCCTTCTTCACATGTGGAATCCAACTTTCAATTATTTTTGACCCCAAACAACTCAGGTCCATGTTTTTCCACTTAATACTCAGTGTCATCAAAGAGTGTGGAATGCAACATTCCCAAAACACAGCCCATTGTCGAAGCTTCAGATCAAATGCTTGTTCTGCAGACTGTGTGGCTGGATCTTTGGCTATTCACACATGCACAGGCAATTACAACTACATCAAAACTGCAGCTCAGCTGGGAGCGACATTAAGTCACTGTCAAGTACAGGAAGCCATTCCCTTTTTAGGCCTGTTCTCAGAGAAACATAAGTGCATAGGACTCCACACATGTGGCAAGAGTGTAATTTTGTGTCAGTCCCTTATCCTATATTTTACCTGCCAGTTGGCAAAAGGAAAGCAGGTCTTAGACTGTCTAGATCCTGTGGCTTTCTCTGCATACCTTTTTCTGCAGGTCTATACCCAAATAGTCTCATGGTGCTTTAGAATAATGGATAATGACTGGAGAATACAGATGGCCCTACAGTCTTCTTTACCTTCATTTTCCACCACCTGGTGGACCCAAACCAGAGGTAGAGTTTATTGGAAAGTCGCCTCTGTGAAAAGGATGCTTTCTGCTTAAGGACTCAGGTATATGAGGCAGGGAGAAGCCTTGGGTTTTGCACTTGTAAGATGGGTAAGATGGCCTCACTCCTGGAAATTAGCAGGGTATCTCCTTTCCAAGTAACTAATTTGTTTTGGTTTACTTTGTTTTTTTTTTCTTTATTGTAACACCTTCTAGACATCACATTTTATATTCTCTGAAAGTGAGAATGTGCGCTAGTTAAATAAGATCCTATTTTGCAAGAAAAGATCTAAACTGGTGCTATTTTCTCCCTTGTCTCACAGCTGGACTCTAACAGTCAGAATTCCCCAAAGCCCCCAAGGGACAATGTTTAAAAAATTATGTTTTTCTTATCACCTTATAAAGCATTTTGGCTCCTTTTTCTTATTTCATATTTGATTACACAAACACCCATAGGTTTAGCTTTGCGGCTTTAACCAAAGGTTCTGTGTAACAACATACAACTACTCCAATTTACCTTAACACAGAAGTACCCCAAACCATAGTGTACAGATTTTATTTATTTAAAGTGAAAAGATTTTAAAGTTATATTTCGATTAGGAGAGTTATATAAAACATCAAATGAAAAGTGGGAACCTTAAAGCTATGCACATGTGGAAGAAAATATTAGATTACAGTCCCAAAGTATTATTGACAGAGACAGGTATGACATTCACTGTCCCTGAGAGTTCCCATAATGAGCTGACGGTGGCAGAGCTCCCTGGACCACAATTAATGAATCCACATTGAATCACAAGAGTTAATCTGAAGAGTATAGACCATTGCTTTAAAATATGCGTTTGATCACATGTAGATGCAAATGAGGCTCCTGTGGAAACACGCGCAAGGCATGCACAGAGGTATTCATCCCAGTGACATTTTATAAGACCAACCAGGCAAAGCAGATGGAATACTGCCAGTCTTTGGAAACCTAAAAGCTATATACACTGGCCAAGAAGGACATGGCACAGGCATCACAGAACGAACAAAATATTGTCCTAAGCTGTCTTCAAGGCTGCATATCTGCTCTCTGAAGAAAGAAATCTCACATATTGAGAGATCTGCTGAGGCTCTTAAACTGGCGATGTGGTCCAAACAGTTTTGGGGACAGAAAAAGAGTAAGACAGTAAAGATACCGCCATTCAGTGACAGTGGCTTAGGACATGTTCTCACATGCCCAAGAGGCATATTCAACTTCCATTGTCAAGCGGCAAGGGAAAAACACCCAATAGATGCAAAAAAAAACAGAAGACGAAGATGGAGGCCAGGTGGGTTGTGAAAAGAAAAGCAGAATCTATGTATGAAAGTCTGTCAAGTGAGCAGCTACTCCTCCCAACACCATGCAGGAGAAAGAAGATGCTGATCCGCTCACCCTAGGTCTGTTAAAACTTCATTCAGTATACATGCCCTACAAACTCTTAGCCCTGTGATGTACCATGAACTGGGTTAGTGGAAAACAGAACACAATGGTCCACAGAGCCAGCTACTCCAACAGACTTACACATAGCAACAGCTGAAAGGCAAAAAAAAAAAAAAAAGAAAGAAAGAAAGGAGGATGAGGAGGGAGAGAAGGCTGAATGTTTTGCCACAAATCAGATGAAGAAAAATAAAATAATCAAAATTAAAAAATCAAAAAAGGTGAGGTTTAGAGTAAGAATCATGATGCCATCATTTGGGACCATTCACTTCAGTCACAATCAAATTAAACCATTAGTGATAAAATAAAAATATGACCACCCATGGTAGCCCAGAAGCACTTTGTCTTAGGAGCCAACCCCCATGCCGCTGCACCAACATTCCAAGCTTCTCACCTAAGTGCTTATGAAGCTTCTACTAATGTGCATGGCAGGAAATGAAGGCCAAAGGAAGTACTGGACCAGGAGACAAATCTATGGTTTGGGCTCTCCTCAACCTAATCTGTCAAAATTGGTCAAGATTCAATGAACTAGTGTCTTCCATTCCGCTGAGCTGAGTAGGAAGCTCATGTCATTTTGTTGTGCCCTCTTCTCTGTGGTAATTGCCTTGAAACATTCATTTTTTTACCAAAAGGAAATGTGTGAATATCATAAAGCTGAAGCCTAAATTTGCAGAAACTTTGAAGATAAAAACACAGGACGTCCAAGAAATTCCACTTGCTCTCTCCTCTCAAAGCCCTCAGTGTCAGTCTGTACTTGCTTTTCTCAGTCACAGGGGACTCAGCTGGAAGCCTGCATGGAAAATGCAATTCCCTTATTATGTACCTCCTTTTTTCCATTAGCCCAATATCTGAAGGGCAAGGAGGAACATAAAACCAAGATGATTCAAAGGACACCTCTATAATTCCTTCCTTCTCTGAAAAGGAGTGTTTACTTGCTTGTCCTTCTCTGGAGAACGGTCTACCCTCCTCAACACAATCATTCAATAATTAGTATAGCCACTTAACAAAAATACATGTCAACAGTACTACTGTATGGCATCTTATTTTTATATTTTTTTTAATACTCTAGGAAGGAGCTCTGGAACACAGCAAATGTTCTTTCCTTCACGCATTTGCTTGACAAGGATTTACGGATTAGCTTTTACAGTAGGCATGGGTGTCTTCTTTCCCAGTATCTCTTTAGGGAGCTTCTGCTCCTCCAGGATCAGTCCATGGAGTTCAGGTGAGGCTAACTCCTCCAGGATTAAGGATGACATCATCTGACTAGCCAAGTAATTACTTCAAAAATGGGCATTTGACTCAAACCAACTTAATCAGAATCACCCCTAGGGCTTATGTTACAGCAACTTGAAGGAGACATAACCTCTTATTTCTGGGCTCAGTAGCCTGGAATTGCTGGTTGCTTTAATTGCTTCCCCATGGACAGCATCTACTAGGCAAGAAGCCGAAAAGAGGGAAACACAATGACATCAGCTGCCCATTGTGTATATCATGTCTAAAGTCCTGCACCTCGCCATGAGTTTTTGTCTGCAAGTTCCAATAAAGTCTGTATGCTGATTTTAGCCATGTTTCCATTCCTTGCAACCCAAGGGATGTCAGTCAGTGTAAGGGCCACACAACACATGAACTTCTGGCAGCCAAGTGGGCATCTGTGTCGCTTCCACCAGAAGAGAACAAATATGGACAACAGTATTCAGTAATGAGACTGCCTTCACAACTGGAGTTCAGGTTCAGCATCGATAAGGAATATTTGTAGACATATCACCTTCCATTGGCCCCATCCATCACATGAGCGTAGCTTGACTTACCTCACAGTCTTAGCTGAAGAAGTACATGAGATTTTAAATGAAAGGCACTTAGCTGATTCAACAGCAGCCATGACTATTATTAGCAAGGCAAATGCTATTGAATTCTACGCTGCCATTCCACATTATTTGAACAGAAACTTCAGGGCTTTTATATCCAGTTCCCCTGGAACTGGGGCAAGCATTCTCAGAATAGCATCTACCCTCCAGGAAATGCCATCCATCACCCAGGAGTCCCTCACAGTGTCTGTGCAAGTGCGCACTGTCATAATCAAGATACCACTCCACACCCAGGAGAGAATCTGGGATGCCCTTTCTTCTCTTCAGCCAGCTACATGTGGGACACACACACACACACACACACACACAAGGGCTTCTAGAGGATTCACTGTCTCATTCACTTCTAAACGAACACCAGATAATTTCTATTTGGGGATTAAGGCAGCCTGATTTCTAACTTCAACATGAAGAACTGGGAAGTCGCCCTTCCTATCATTTACAAGCCAAATCCTAGATCCTACACAAGAAGACACAGGTATACATACATACAGACACGCACACACATACATATACTTGTGTGTGTGTGGTGTGTATATGTGTGTGTGTGTGTGTGTAGGGTATAAGCAGGTTTTAGAAGTTATTCCTCACAACACAATCTTCCCCAGAAGCCTTGACCCATCCAGGAGCATAGCATTACCACAAAACACTCAATGATCCATCAGGGAAACAGCCATTTGTACCTTGGGTGTGTTGCACTAAATGGGTACATTCAAGCCTTACACTGCCTCAACTTGTATTCACTCCCATTTCACTGGCGTCTCCCCCAGCCTGCACCCTGTTGTCTACACTGTCTGTCCTCACCCGATCATGTTTTGGTTTGGAATGACATCGTAATAACACCACCAACACGTCTAACGATCAGCTCTGCCACTCACGGCGCTTTTTATGTGTCAGAGTCTTGTAAAGGAGGGAATATTATCCCAATTTTGCTACTTAGCTCTGCATTCTCTCTCGTCATGGCACTTATCATAACTGTACTTGTGTCATTTTTGTTATTATCTGTTTAATATCTGGCTTTCCCACTAAAGCATTAGCTCTGTGAGCACATTCTCTTCTCCACACATTATCCCAGCATCCAGAGAAGTGTCTGCCACATAACAGACACCCAAAGAATAACTTCTAATGGAGAAAAAAATCAACCATTGAGCAGAGAGTGATATTAAAAAATAAAATACATCAACAGCTAATTCATTGGTGGGAGAATATCAAGACAGCCCTCCACCCCCCACCACCACACAATGTCCAAAATCCTTGCTTTGTGCAGCAATATCTCTTATTTATTTGAAATTCTTTCAAAATTTATTTTAGAATGAAAGTATCCTAGATGACCAATCACTCAAGTGATAGAAAATGCCTTTATTTGGATCTTTCTACAGACACTGGTGTTTCAACCTTAGTGGACAATCTTTATGTCTAGTGAGCACCGCAACAAAGACCCGCACATTCAACACACTTTGAACAACTCTGACATGCCCAGCCTCTCCCACATCCCCTCAGAGACACAGCTGCTGTGACAGGCACACGCTCTCAGGGGAGACATTGCCTGAAAGTGATTACCTAGAAATGACATCATGATTTATAACACCATTTTCTAAATTCTAAAGCTGTGATTTATAATGAATCGGGTGATGGTCCTGTGGGACCTGGCTTTCTCATAATTAGGGTTATCTGAATTATCCACTTTCTTCTAATTTTTTTTTTGTCTGTTTGGAAGAAAAAAAAACTGTCTGCAAATTATGGAACAGAGGCAGACTCAAGGGCGCCATAATTTGAAAACAAGCAGCCAAGGAGTTTAAAAATAATAAAAATGGAAATGGGATATAATATCAATAGTTTCTTTTCTGCAGGATTCTCAAGAAATGTAAAATGCACGGGTATTTAAACATTCTAAAAACATGATATATGTTTTAAATTTTCACTGATTTTTTTTGTGGGGCATTTTCCCTTTCTACACAAAAGAACAATGGAATAAGATTACCAATGTGGGCCACTGGCAGAGTTACAAAATAAAGAAAGCTAAGTGCGATTTGTAGACAGACATTTTCCACTCATTGTTCTTTCAGATAGATCCCTTTAAACTATAATTACTCATGTAATGTAATTATTTTTCCATATTAAAATAAGGCCTAAAATTAATCACATTATGTTTTATTCCCATCTACTATTTTAAGTATCTTCTTCAAAGCAACCTGATGGTCTACCACAATAGTGCCTTAAAAATCAAACAATAAAACTTTATACGTATATATGTATTTGCTAAGTATGTAAGTATGTACACCACAAGTGTGCAGTGTCCATGGAGGCCAGGAGAGGACGTTAGAGTTAGTTACAGGTGGTCATTAGCCATCAGGTGAGTGTTGGAAAACAAACCAGGATCTTCGGCCATAGCAATAGTGCTTCTAATCACTGAGCCGTCTCTCCTGCCACAGCCACCCGAAGCAGGTAAGTGTGGAGTGATTCAGGTAGGACCTGAAATCAGAAGGTTTATTTTTGGCTCAGTTCATTGAGAAGAAAGCCATAATAACCGTATGCCACTAAAATATAGAGGAATTACACTGCTTAGTTTTAAAAACATGCTGCCTTATTTATTTGGCAGAATCTAAATGTGCAAAAGGCATTGAAGTAACAAAGGGACCATTTCCCGGAAAGCAAAGCCCTGGTTATGAAAGTGAAAAAGAGACTGAGCACATACAATCTAATTTTGTGTGTCTGAAAGGCACCATGGAAGCGGCAGAAGAACTGAGTCGGTATTTGTCTTGAGGTTCTGGGCAGAAAGGGACGACTTACGCGGGCAGGAAACGGAAGCTTCTTGGTGGAGAGCAGCACTTGGAATGTAGTAAGCAGGTGGACTCTAAAAAGGCAGCGAGTAGGGGAGGAACAGATGGGGCCAGGGCTGGCGTTGGCACAGAGGATGAACAAATTTAACTGGAGAATCAATGATCTAGTACCACATTTGTAGCTAGGATCTTCTTTTCTTTGTCCTAATTAGAGCACACTACAATGTATTAGTGGGACATAAAGGTTAGGTTTTTGTTGTTTTTATTTTTTCCTATGGAAAACTATAAACATCAGATGAATCGAGAGCAGGAACCCCCGTTTCTCTGGCAGCCATCCCTGGAGTGGAACTGCCTGCGGACTCTTACGTATCCCATCACACGGGCCTCTGATCTACGGGCTTGTGAAATACCTGGCAACGTCAGCTCCCTTTATGATGAAACATCACCTGGCCTGGGAAAGGAGCCAGGACGTGGGCAATGAGGGTGAAGCTGTGCTTGTGTCATCAGCAGCTGTGTGCAGAATGCTCCCCTCACGGTATGGGGGCTTGTTGCCGAGCCTTTTTCTACTCCACCCTTTAATAACTTCTGGACATTTATGACCCTAGGACAGCCCTCTGGAGCTCTGGAGTCATCACCTTGTTTCTCTAATGCAAGCTAAGGTCAGACAGGTTCCTGCCTCTGTGAGCCTAGAAAGTATTTCCACTAGGAAAAAGAAAAGATACTCTGAGTCTTCATAAGAACAAACCCCCAAATTTTCAAGTCTATCCTGCATGAAATGGAATCACCAAGTAGCTACAAGCAAAATATATTGCCTTAGACAGGAAGATAATTTTTGATGGGAGTAATTTCTTTATTACTTAATTTAATTATAGTTCTTATGAGAAACATTCCAGATAAGCAGCCCTAAATAATCATTTTATGTCTCAACTCCCCTTTGACTCATTCATTTCCTTGCCTTTTACCATACACTGGGGCCAGGGGTGAGGCTCAGATACAGTTGTATATTAAAATGTACTTTTCAGGAGACCATCTTCTTTTCCCCAATTCCGGATTCTGATGATATTCTCATTTAGATCCTTGCTGAAGAATATGGTAAGTGTCTCAGGAGCAGTTTTGCCAAATAAAATAAAATAAAATAAAATTCTTCATAGGATGTTATGTGCAGTCTCATTAGCTTTTCTTTTGAAAACATGCCCTCCAGAAACAGAGGTCAAAACACATATAAATTCATCTTGTGTTGAATTAATACACTACCAAATCCATGAATTCATTGTTCCCCAATAGGAAATTAACTTTTACTCACATTAACTTCTTTTCATGAGCAAGTGTGTGAAGCATGCTAATTTATTTGAGATGCCAACCCTCCTCTCTTCCTGCCATGGCACTGGACTATACAGCTCGCACTTGCCCTGTCCCCCAGATGTTCTCAAGAGACATCTACTCTGGGCTGGCTGGTAGGGATAGAGAGTTAGCTCAGCAGGGGATCTCCTAACCACAGGAATTGTTGCTAACATCTTGACATTTGTTACCCCATCAACCATGCTGCGTCTCCGGGGAAAAGCAGTATGTAAAGACAAAGCCGACAGGGAGGGTCTTTAAAACTAAAGACACTGATCTTCCACAGCGAAACTTTTCCAATCCCATTTACAAAATCAGACACAACTACCAGATTCCGGGTTCTCTATTTGTAAGAGAACACACATGGTTAAGTCATGAACTGGCCCCGTCATTGATGAGGTCAAAATAGCTACAAGAGGTGCAGAAGATTGGATAACCCCATGCTGGGGATATATTCTGAAAACTGATGCCAAAGAAAAATTTTACATAAAGGTGCCTATATCAATACCATTTATGATACTTTTTGAAAATTTGAACAGGCCAGAGTCACAGTGAGAGTAAGGTTTAGTGTAACACTTCATCAATGTCAAAACGACTCATGAAAAGTTTTATAAATGTGAGCCAGTGGCAAAGTTCTGTAGCTAGTTGTACTGATTTGTAAAGTGAGGAAAAAAAAATAAACAAACATAAAGGGTAGTCACAAAAGAGACCAAGCACAGAGTTTCATATACTAATGTATGCTACATAGCAAAAAAAAAAAAAATCATTATTTTGCACATACTCCTTAACATTTGTGGTTACTTATATGAATAGAAGTGAAAATCAGAAGTAAACTTAATGTTATAAATTTGAAGTGATACTGCATTTTTCTCCTAAATTATCTCATTTATAATGAGACTTAAAAAAAAAACAAACAAGCAGAAGGGAGGTAGTGAGTGAAACAGAGTGTGGTTCTTATGTTCAATGACTCCGTGTCTTAGCCCTCCCCACAGGCAGGCTCCACCACGCAGCCATCCAGTCATGACCACTGGATTGATTGATTACTTCAACAGAACCAGCCAAACAGAACCAGACATGGGTCAGTAGATTACTACCGGTGGGGCCATGTTACATTTATACTTAAGATACGGACAGAGACCTTAACAGCAACTTTCGATATATGTTTTCCTAGAGTGAGGTCTACACTTGCCAAATAAATCTGAAAATACTAATAGGCAAGGCAGAGCGATCCTCGATTGCCATTTCTGCTTTACAATTCTGTTATTACAAGATCATCCCTTCTCCATTTAAAGTAAGAAAAGAGATGACAGCCGCATGCTAATTAGTGCTCTAATCCTGGCTCAATATAGCAAATCATGAAAAAAAAGATACACACACAATTGTGGCAGTTCCCACGTTGTAATACCAACAGAACCTCAGACTTTAATAGTATTTTATTGTATCTTAAATGCTGGTGTAAACATCGGTGTGTGCCAATGAAAGATCTTTAGAGTAGTTAAAATTCAGCCTAGCTTATATGAAAATAACGTCAAGCTCTAGCAGCTTTCCAATTCTAAGTAGAAACCAGGTAATTATATGAAGTCTGTTCAGAAGAGCTGCTCAGACAGCTCCGATATGAAAAATGGCATCACGAAAACTGGCTCTTGTGTTAATCCAAAGCAAGGTGGATGGGTACCAAATCCATCGTAAAATCCTCATTATTTCTTGTATGTCCTTTTAATGCTCGGGTATTCTAGGACTGGTGATAAGGGAGACACGATTTAAAATCCCTTCTATTAATAAAGGGCTAACCGACGTTGAAAATGAAGCGATTATCTTTCCTAAATGCAACAATTCCATTTTTTTTCACCTACTGAAATTTAGTAGATTTATCCAGTGCGGACTTAATGTGTCAAGCTCTACGCTGTATAGAAAGATGAGAAAAGGTGTCGACAATCAGTGAGGAAGTCACAGAGGTCCTATGAAGTCTGGGAAGCAACTGAGCCCTTTGAGCTATGAGATGAGAGAGCACATGAGTCTATTTCTTTCCCCATCCGAATCATCAGTATACCTTTAGTAAAGAAATAAAAAGTATCATAAAACACCAGGGTGGAGAATGGGAAGGAAACCAGCAACCTAACAAGACTAAAACACATTTCTAGAAAATAATGCCTAAAACATAAAGGAGTCCCAGCAGAAATCACAGTTTGGGGACCTACAGGCCACAAAGGAGATGATCTTCACCCCAGAAACTCAGGCAGACCAATGCCAGATACTCTGGACATGATTGAGGGTTGACATCACTTAGCATTAATTAATGAGGACCAATGAGAAGTTCCAAGGAGAGTATTGAGGGCAAAATTATCCATTGTCTGGACACCAGCCTAATAGAGACTATTGATCAAAATGTAGGACGCAAGTCCTCTCACTGCAAAGAGCCATCTGGCAGTAAGGAGAGTGAGTTTTGAAAGTCTCACGCTTAAACAGAGGCACTAAATTTGGAACACCTGGCATGAAGAGACACCTTTACACACTCCCAAAGTGAAAAACGAAGGTGTCTGCACATGCCCAGAAAGCAAACTGTCATCAGGCTTTACACGAGACTCACAGGCTTGAATATAATGATAAGTGCCTTCTACTTATGATGTGGAAACCATTTTCAATCTAGATGTCACATCTAGTCAACCTTATAATTGACAGGACCGAAGAAAGACATTGGATATGCGTCAGCAATGCATGGGCTGATGATGTGTCGTTTACCTTTCACTCCCACTCCTTAGGAGATTACAGAAAGTATTTGCCCAAGTGAAATCATATGGAAAACCATGAAGCAAAAGACACTAAATCTAAAATCTGGACTCAGCCAAGAATGGTGAAGGATCCTCCCTGAAAGATAGCTGTGCAGAGGGTCAAGGATCAGCAAGAAAGTGGCACAGCGAGGGGAGAATAAAAGGTTGCCTTTCACAAGAGAGATTCTACAAATTTGCTATTTTCCTGGAAACCTGGACATGCTGGTTAAACTATAACAGAATAGAAACTATGATTGGAATCTGTGCATCCTGAATGCTAGTAAGAAACCTTATGTGGCTATCATACTGGGAAAAAAAAAAGCTATTTGTTCAAGTTTAACTTTTATAATTTAAGTTCTAAAGACATTATGCATGGAATGATTACAATAACCTAGTACAGGTGTTATCAATATTGATTATATATGTATATTTTCATATATAAACATGTATGAGACAGATGTTATACTACATCAGAAGATGATAAAAGTAAGGACTGGAGGAAGTTCAGGACAATATTAACTCTGACTTAAAAATGAGAATCAAGAGATACAGTTGACAAAGCAAACTGTCATTTGGCTGCCTTGAGTTAAGAATTTAACTGACAGAGGAATTATAGTGACAGACTTGCCATGAGACAAAGCTAGAGAAAATAGATTACACAGTGACAGACACTCCTTTGTCCCAAATGATGATTAAATGTCAATAAATGTTTAAGATCAATAAATTAAGTAATAAAAGTATAGATCGACATGACTAGGAAATGCTAGTGCATGTGCTTATCTGCCAATATAAAAAAGCTCTAGAAGAAATGAGTGAGGTTTTTCTGCTACAAGAAAAATTTTCATCATGTATATCAATACTTTTCATTTCTGAACCATGTAAGTGAGTTACCTTTTAAAATTCTTAAATACATTCAATTTTAAGACAAAAAATCAGATTTGTTTGTGTAAAGGCAAACATGCAAAGAAACAGGAAGATGTAAAATTGGGTCCTTTTTCTAGAGATGGGAGGTGGTACCCTTAGAATAAACACTTGTCCTTATAAACTCTTCCACAATATTCTTTTTTTTTTTACTCACCTTACATCGAGATAATGAACCCCCTCCCTCCTCTCCTTCCAGTCCCATCATCCCACCCTTTCCCCCTTCCCTTTCTCCTCAGAAAAGGGGAGTCCTCTCCCCTTACCAAGCCACCCTGGCATGTCAAGTCGCATAGGTATCCTCTTCCACTGAGGCCAGACAAGGCAGCCCAGGTAGAAACAAATGTTGTAAAAGCAGGCAATCAAGTCTGTCAGAGACAGACCCTTACACAATATTCTTAACAGTAAAAATAACAATGGTGATTGAAAATTAAGATACATAAAATTTCACATGGAGAAAATTACTTCTTTAAGGGAGGATACCTTGTAAAATATTACAATGGGGGCTCAGTGATTACAAGTGCATATTGTTCTTGCAGAAGGCCTGAGTGTGGTTTCCCAGCACCTATGTTGGGTAACTCAAAACTGCCTTTAGCTCCACCTCCAGGGGATCCAATGCCCCTGGCTTCTTCAGGCACCCACACTCATTTGTACACACCCTCACAGGTCCATACACAAATGCACATATGAAGACACATGCCTGTAATCCCAGCACTACATAAGCAGAGGCAAGAGGATGCTTACAAGTTGACCTAGTAAGTACTAGGTCAGCCAGGCTTACAGAACAAGACCCTGTCTAAAGAAAAAGGCACAACAAATGCATCATTTTATGTAATTAATATATTCTAACTACAAAGTTTAAAGAAAAACCTTTAAAAAGAAACAGTTTCAACACACGACTACGAGCAGATCATCATCCCCTCTTCTTCTCCAGTCATTTCATAATCACAATGCAATCTCCAAGAGAAGATGCTTCACCATATATGCTTCCCAATATACAAATACATTTAATGCCTTAAACATGAAATAAAAGTGAGAATGACTAGTTCTCTTTTAAAAACTTTATAAGAAGGATAACAAATGTATAAATGGTTACATTACTCATCATTAAGAGATGAGACTTGAATTTCTATATTAACTTTTATAGACTACACTGCCCATAATAAACTCTTTCATTGAGCATAATTACTAATTGATGACTAAATAAAATATGTCTATAATTACTATCAAAGTCTTGTTTTCATGTAAACAAAAAGTACAAAACACTAATCCTTAAAGAGTCCACCCCTGGGCCTGTCTCAGCCCAGCCCTGCTGGTGCGAACTTAGATGGGTCACCTCTCATCCTCCTGCTTTGCTTCATTTATTCATCTACAAACCGTTGTTTGGATTAAGCCAGTTACACCAAATCACGCCAATCATTTTTGTTTATTTATTTATTTTTTACTTTTCACTTAATTTACTGGTGATAAACTATGATAGCAAAACAAACAAACAAAAAAAAAAAACGGACAGACAGACAGACAATGAATGTGACCAACTCACAGACATTAACATCCCATTAGGATAAGAATATGGCCAGTTCTAATAGTCTGTCTCCTTGCGGTGTTCTAAGACCATGTGTACTAAGGCTTTCTCCATGTGCCATCACTAAGCTCTACTTGGTGAATTTCACTGGTCATTTGTCAGATTCTGGAGGTGGCAGAGTGAGGAGATAGCATGGACATCATTCCCAAACTGTTGACAATGTAGGTTGAAAGGAGACCTAGCACCAGATGGGATGGTGCTGTATGAAAAATTCCTCAGATGACTGGGTTAAGCCTAAGGTGCTAATGAGGCACAGAGAAAGGCACAATTAACTCTGCTAAAGTCATGAAAAGAAGCCATGGAAAAGAGAAGAGAACTACAAAATGCATTTTAGATTCTAAGTTTGAGTTTTGTTTCCTTATTGTGAAATTTCGTTGTTTTAAATTTAGCTCGTTAATCCTGCTTACTGCAGCCTGATCCTATTACCCATCACAATGACACCCCATCCCTGCCTGTGTCACCTACAGGACATTCCTATCTGAATCACTGACTTCAACGCTGATTAAGAACACATAAGACATCAGCCAATGACCATATAGGATGTGGGGACAGCAAACGAATTCTACAGCCATCCACACACACAGGTGCCTTTGGAAGCTCTCCACTTAAGAGGCAATAAAACCCTGCTACAGCTCAAGACTCAAAAGGGTCATTTGAGAGGGTAGAACTTTTCCCAGATCACAGAATCACAGACTACAACCTAAATTCACACCCCCAGACAGTACATGTTCCCCTGTGGACCCAGCCATACACCTATTTGTTTGGTGATCCTAGTAACAGAACTACCCATCCTGGGGGCTGGAATGCTCAGGTGTTGGGTCCCAGACCTGCTGACTGTATTCCTGGCTATAGACCAGAAACATATCTGAGGCCCCCCGGTTCTAACCCCTCTCAACAGCAGGCAAACATTAGGCTGACAACTAAAACACTGTGGGTGGAAAGGGAAAAGCCCATATGAGTCCACTGGGCAAGACTTCCTGCTTCAGTTCCAAGTGTGGACTCTGAAACACTCCTTTGAGTCTGTTCCACTCCCTCAGCCACTGATCAGTACAGTTATACCTGTGCAATCAAGCACTTTCTTAAAGACCCAAGGAAAGCCATACCCATCCATAACTGATAAACAGTTCAGTCTATAATCCCTAAAGCGGGTGCCTATCCCAGTACAGACACTATGGCCCAAAGTCCTAGAAACAGTATAGTCCACCCAGGAGCCATATGGAAACTTTGCCCACGATAGTCCCTGTACAAGAGTAGATCTCACCAAGAACACAGCCACATGACACACTACAAGCTCACTCAACTGTCATTTCAGAGGTGACCACACTCCCTTAGGATGCTGGCAAGAGAATTCCTTAGCCTGCTGAAACCAGTCTCCAACAGGAACAAATTGGCAGTCCAACTGCATACAATGCTATAAAAACAAACAAACAAAAAACAAAACAAAACAGACACAATCCAGTGTGATTCCACTGCAACTGCAGAAACCAGGCCCAGAGAATAGCCTAAAAAAAGAACTGTAAATAATCACTGTAAACCAAAGAATCTAAGCATGGTAGCACACATCTATAACCACAGCATTCAAAAACCTGAGGCAGAAGAACCAGAACTCAAGGGCAGTCTGGACTACAAATCAAGAACTCTTACAAAACACGAACAAACAAACAAGCAAATAATAAACATAGAAACCAAAACCCTATGGTACTATAAGACACTACAAACAAACAACAATTAGGAAATTAGGAATTTATAAACTGGAGAAACAAAGCATGAACAAGAATAGGTTAACAGAAAAAAATAAATAAATAAACAGGAGGTAGACAGCTCTTTCAGTAAAGGATTTGTCCCTGCAAGTACCAAGACATGAGTTCAAGCTCTACAACCCAGAAGAAAAAGACAGTCATAATGGCAGAGACAGGTGGATCTCTGGTGCTCACTGGCCAGCCAGCCTAGCTAACTCAGCAAGTCTGGGCCTGTGAAAGACTGTGTTTCTTTAAAAAAGAAGAAGGAGAGGAAGAGGAAGGAGAAAGAGGAGGAGGAGGAGGAGGAGGAAGAAGAGGAGGAAGAGGAGGAGGAGGAGGAGAAGGATTACACCTGAGGACTGACACCCAAATAGTTCTCCAACTTTCACATACACATGCATGCATCTACACAAGTGTACCTGTACACACACACACAGATTCACAGACACATTGATAGAGGAGGGAGAGAGAAAAGGAAGGAGGGAGAAAGGGAGAGAGAAAAAAGAAAGAGAGAGAGCAGATAATATGGGGTTGTAGAAGACAATGAAAGATCTGAAAAATTCAGTAGAAATACTCCATAGTAGAATTGATAGCACAGAAGAAAAAGTTAGTAAAACTGAAGACAGGCCATGAAAATTCACTGATTGAAAGAAAATGAAAAGAAAAAGAGGGAAAGAAACATAGGAAGGAAGGAAGGAAGGAAGGAAAGAAGGAAGGAAGGAAGGAAGGAAGGAAGGAAGAACTATGGAGAAACAATCAAGAATATGACTATTCAAACTGGACTCCTAGAAAAAGAGAAAGAAAGGGTCAAAATTTTATTTAAATAAATACTGTCTGAAATTTCACTTACAAATAAATATTTGTAAGAAAAGTTAAGACTATGGTTCATAAAGTGCAAACTATCTCAGGTAAAAGTTACCTGAAAGAATACTCTGAAGCACATTATAATCAAATTATCAAAATACAAAGAATCTTAAAAATAACAAGGGTTTAAATGACTCAGTGTAAACAAGGAAACTTGAAAAGTATCCATTGACTTCTCAAAAGAAACACTACCACCTAAGAGGGATGGGATTATGCATATGTAAAGTGCTAAAAGAACGAAGAATCAACTCCAGCCAAACCCTTAAAAATGAAATGATATAAGGACATTGTCCAGGCAAGTAGAAGAGAAGAGAGCTTATCACTACTAGGTCTACCTTATAAGAAATTCTAAAAGGAATTCTTTAAGTTGAAATTAAAAAAAATGTGAATTAAAAATATGCAAAAACATTTAAAAGTAAAAATAGGCAATGATAAAGAAAATACATTGTTAAACTCAGAGCACTCAATAGTGAGTGTAAGTCAATTTTATCTATAACATAAACACCAAGAGACAAGACAACTAAAAATAAGTACAGCTATAATAGTTTCTTAAAGGTTATTCAATATTAAAAGATGGAAATAGTGCCATGAATTATTGGGCAGAGGAAGTAAAAGGGAAGAAAATGTATAAGTGTATGTCATGAAATTTAAGTTGCTTTATCAGATTGAAATCACCTGTTATAAAATGTTCCATGTGGGCCATGTGGTAACTATAAAGCAAAATCTATCATAGATACATAGAAAGACTATGAGAAAGGAACACAAACATCTGATAGAAATGATGATATCACAGGAAGAAACAAAGGACACACAGAGCAACCAATAAGCCAAGTGACAAATAACACCAATAAGTTCTGCTTGTCCACAATTACCCAGAGTATAAATGGGCTACATTCTCTAATAAAAAGGTACAGAATAATCATGTGAACATCAATATAAAAAGGAGATTTTCGGATATCTAAAAGAGACTCATTTCAACTTTAGAGACAAATGTAACACTCAAAGTAGAGGGATAGAAAGAGATATTCTAGACAGAGAAAACTATGAGAAAGAAGTGGTAACTATCCTAATATTAGACAGTATAGACTTTAAGTCCAAAACTATGAAAAAAAGACAAAGACAATTATATAGTAATAAAAAGATCAATTTCTCAAGGGAATGTAAAAATTTTAAACTTGTATATATTTACTCAACTTTGGAGCCCCTAAATATATAAAATAAATATTAGAATATCTGAAAGCGATAGCAGTAACAACTAATAGCAATAGGTAAATTAAATATTCTCATAGTCAAGAACGCATAGGTCAAGGCTGGAGAGCTGGATCAGGGGTTAAAAAGATGCACTGCTCTTGCAGAGGACCAGAGTTTGGTTCCTTGAACCCACGATGGGTAACTCACAATCAACTGTAGTGCTAGCTAGGGGGGATCTGGTACTTCTGCCCTAACACAGGTACCTCCACTCATGTGTATTTGTCTGCACATAGACACAGACACATATAGATAATTAAAAACAAGATAACTGTATAAAACCTTCAGAGGTCATTCAAATAGTAAATCAATAAGAAGAGAGTAGACCTGAATTATATTAGACTAAAAATGTATGAATAATATTCCATCTTACAGCAGTAGACTATTCATCCTTCACAAGCACTCATAAAACATTCTCTAGATGGACCCGACCAGGTCACAAGACAATTCTTAATAAATGTAAGATTATTGAAATTGTGTACCTCTCTGAACACAATAGACTAGAAATCAATAACACTGGAGATTTGGGTGACTCATACATAAAAGTTCCTGTGCAACCAATGGGTCAACAAAGAAGTCAAAATTATTAAAAAGAAACCCTGAAACAAACAAAAATGGAAACACAATAAAAAGATGCAACCAAATCTGTTCTCAAGAGAGGTATCCAGCAATAAGCAAACATAAGCAAACGCCTTACATTTGCCAGAAGGAATATTCCAAATAACTCGTAACACTTTATTCAAACAAAAAAAAAAAGAGAGAGAAGGATAAGCTCAAAATTAGTAAGGGGAGGAAATAGCAAAGAGTAACACATACATGGACCTCAAAACAAATTAGAAATGATCAACACAACAGAAATAAAAGATAAAATTAGCACAACTTTTCTAGGCTAACTGGGAAAATAAATCAAAAGTGAAAAAAGAGGCATCTTGACAGATACCACAGAAACACTTAGATTCCATGAGACTACTGTCAACACTTATGTGTCAGCAAATTACATGACCGAAAAGAAATGTAAATTTCTAAAAATATGTAACTAGTCAAGAAAAAAATTATATATTAAAAAAAAAACAGAAAATCTGAATGAACCAATAGCAAGTAAGAATATTGAATCTGAAATCAAAGATTTCCCATCAAAGGAAAGCTCAAGGCCTGAAGAAAATTCTACTAAATGTTGGGAGAATTGGTACCAATCCATCTTAGCTATTTTCAGTTACTGAGACAAAAAAGCCATGATCAAGGCAACTTATAAAAAAGAAGGTGTTTAATTTGGGGCTCACTGTTTCAAAGGGTAAGAGTGCATGAACCATTACATCAGGGATCATGGCAGCCAGGCAGCCAGGCATGGTGCTAGAGCAGTAGCTGAAAGTTCACATCTTAATTCAGAAGCACTAGGCAAAAGGACCTAACTGGGAATGGTGTGGGCTTTTGAAACCTCAAAGCCCTCCCCTAGTGACACCTCTCCTTTAATAAGGTCACACCTCTTAATTCTTCTTAAACAATTCTACCAGCTGAGGACCAAGCATTCAAATATATGAATCTTTCGGGGTTGTTCTCATTTAAACAACCACACAATGTTTAAAATACTTCATACTTTCAAAAAATTGAAGAAAACACTTCCAAACTCGTTCTAATAAGTCATCACCAATCTGACAACAAAAGCAGACAAAGAATGTGGAAAGAAAGCAAAATTACAGGGCAATATCCTCAATGAATTTAGATATTTAAAGTTCCCATCAAAGTGATAGCATATCTAAGTCAGTCCCACACTGAAAGCATCTACATTTAGTGAAATTTTGTCTGGAATAAATACTTGGAAGAGAAATGAACATTAGGGTTCATAAAATGCAAAACATCCCAGGTAGGGTCAATTCAAAGAACAGTCTGAGGCATGTTCTCAAGAATGTGATACCTAAAATCCCCATTCATCAAAGTGATAGCAGAGCGAGTTCAACCCCGCACTGAAAGGATCATTGATCAGTGCTTGGGATTTCTATCTGGAAAAGTTTAAGAAAGAAAACCTTATAACACTTATAAAAGAAATTGAAGACACAATTTATTTAAGAAAATAAATGAAAGACACCCCATGTTCATAGACTGGAATATAATTTGTAAATGTCTAGCTATCCAAAGGAACCTACAGGATCAATACAATACATACTGCATTGAAATATGCTTCCAGAGAAGTAGAAAAAAGATATCTAAATTTCACATGGAGCCACAAAAGACATCAAGTAGAAAAAAACAATAACAAGCAAACAACAATAATCCAAACAAACAAACAAAAAACAAAAGACGAAGTTGGAAGCGTCTCAAAAATCTAGTACAATGCTAGAATTAAAATAGATTCAGACCAACAGAAGACAGTAAAATCCAGAAATAAACCCAAATATGCATGGGCATCACCACATGAGAGAAAGAGACAAAGAGACAGAGATAGAGAGAGACGCACAGAGAGAACTGGGTATCTGTACACCCAGTAGATTGGTTTCTTAACTTACTCTATGAGTCAGAATGTATGTTGAGAACCAACAGTCTTCCCCATAGAAGACTCTTACCCCTTTTTCCATTTGGAAAAAAAAAAAAAACAACAAAATGCTTGTTCATTTCATGCTTTCACAGGGTCACTTTCTGTATCTCTCCAGAAACTTTGTCTCCAAGTTATCTTGGTGTCCTAGAACATAATTTTATTTGTACTACATGGTCTATCACCGACCACTTATGCTTATAAACCACCAGCACTAAAATAGAAGAACCCTAGAAAGAAATTAGTATGAGCTGTAGAACACTTCTTCATTAAAGCAGAACCAGGGTGGATGGACACGAAAGAGACAGAGGGCCCATAGAGAGAGTCTGATATAAGACTGGACGTTCTATGATTTTTAACATTTTTGAAACACATAACAAAACTTCGCTTCAACTTGGTAGTCATTTTTAACAGCTACCACACAGAAGAATATCCAGAATATGAGTACTGGGACAAGGTCTGCAATTGGTTCTTCCTACTGCGCTATCCAAACAGACTCACCCTCTGAGGGAAATCTGCTTAATGACCGCAGATCTTCCTCACATAAGAACTATGAGGCTGTCCACAGATGTCTGTGGGGTGTTCATCCCACACAGTTCACTTTAACCTCAAGGTCACCTTCCACAAGCCCGGGTTATGGTTTTCTGAAAAACTAAAAAGTCCCCCCCCTTTTTTTTTCCTTCTCCCCATTTCTGTGTACACTGAAATTCATTCCTCCTGAGACCCTGGTCTGAACTGTAAATCATGTCTCTTCTTTGCTCTGCTCCATTTCCATCCAAGCCGATACCAGCAGCCTCCCCTTTGTAGGCCTCTTGTGGAGATCAGAAAAGAACCTGAGGTGGGGTCAGCTTCTCCTTCTACCATGTGGGTTTAAGGCCACGAGGATCCTCGAGCTTGGCAGAAAGGACTTCCAACTTCTGAGCCTCTCCCAACCTTGCAGTCCTTGCTTAAATCCTTCCGTTTCCACACTCAGAATTCAATTTCAATCGAATTACCTGGCACAGCCTCTACAGCAGTTCTTCAGAGCATCGGATCAGAAGCTAGTCTCAACCAGCTTCCCAAAGAAGGGCACTATCACTAGCTTTCCAAAACACACCCTCATCAAGTTATTCCCAGGCCCCAGAGCTTCCTTTGACCTCCCAATTTCCCCACCTAAAGAGCAGGGCCATCTGCAGCCCAACTCTCAAAGTCATCACTTCCTGCTGACTCGGCGATGCACATACTTTACTAGCTGGAACCTTCTACAACTCAATTCAGTAACAATCGATCCTCATTCAGAGGCATCAAAAACACCCGGAGTTCAGGAATGAAAGCTACCAGTAAGGCTCTTCCAATGAGGTAGAGTTGGCTGGGCACTGGCCTGAGAATCTATTTTCAAGAAGTTTGGTGACCATTGTAGATGGTATTAGGACTTTTCATTATATTGGATCTCATGAGAGCTATCACATATAGCATTTCAACGAGAAAATTCAACCCAATTCCCAATCAAAAGTTATAAAGCTCTTTGATGAAAGATCTTATTGCAGCCTTTGAGTAGCCTTCATCATAAAATATGTCTTAAAATATGCCATAAAAACTTACTGTTCTTTTTAACAAACATTAAACCACTCTAAAAGACGAGAGTCAGACAGTTGGAGTCAACTAATTTCATTACAGAATAATATTTCATCTCTGTCTGTACATCTAACATGCCTTGTTTTTAAAGACAGATTCTTATCTGAGATATTTGCTATGGCTGTTTTAATGAAGCAAGTTCAGTAAGATAAAGTTTCAAAAGAGCCTTCAAATTCCTTAATTCTCCGGGGTGGGGGAGGGTAGTTAAAGATCTGCATATGGATCCTCAGAGGATTCTGAGAGTGACAATAGCAAAATACACCTGTTTTTAAAAGCATTCCGGCAAAAGAAAATCTGCAAATGATCTACTTAGAGACCTCGGCTCATGGCCATGAAAGGCATGTTCCTCCTATTTTAGAGAAACAACAGTCCCATCTGGAATCCTCTTTCCAATGCCCTAGCAAAGCAACCCAGGGTTCTTCAACCCCAATAAATGCCACAATGTGCTTAACCATCTTCATATTCATCACTACAGCATTAGGTAATTAATATTTTATTCAGATATTGAATTTGTTTCATATGCCAAGAAAAACATCTTTAATCTATCTTAGCCTTCTTATAAAATGTAACCACATGTATTGTGTACACATTTAGGATGAATGAGCCTAAAAAAAAAAAAAAGAACACTTTTCTCTTGTGAATCAAAAAAAGACGGTCGGTCTCTTTTATTTTTTTATTTATTCATTTATTTTTATTTTTTGCCTTAGAGGAAGAACCGGTGTTGAACCTAAGTATGGAAGTAGCAAAGATGAGGGGAAAATATCAATAAGCAGTGTCCATGATGTAAATGTTATACCATGAAGCCATTAGCCTGTGATCAAGGTATGTCAGGAAACTTTTTAACATGACCAACACCCGAGACAATGAATTTATAAGAAAAAAAGATCTACATGGGCACAGTTTTGGACGGCACAGTCTACCACCACACAAAAATTCATTGGCCTTAGACCTCTAAGAGAAGAGAACATACCATGGCAGAAGCATGTAACAGAATGAAACTACTCACCTCCTGGCTAAGAAGTGAGGCGAAGAACAGGAAGCAGAATTCCAGCATCCCGGAAGGGTGTGCATGACCCAAAGGCCTCCCAGGAGGACCTGCCTCTTGAACCACCCAGCACAGCCAAGCTAGAGGCTACGTCTCTACCCCAGACACCTCCAGAGAGCCTGAGGATCAGCCTGGCGTGGCAGGCCTGCAATCCCAGCTACTCAGGAGGCTGAAGCAGGAAGATCACTAGTTCAAGGCCTGCTTGAACAGCAGAGTGAATTAAGGTTAGCCTGGGTCTCAAAAGAAAAGGGTAGAGAAGGCAGGGGATACATCTGGGTGGCAGTGGAATGTGTGAGGCTGGGTACATACACAAAAAATATTCAAACTTTTGTAACCGCTGATATTCCTATATATTCTGATACTCTAACAACTCCACAAAATAACCATGGAAATATACTTCAGTCCAAAAGCATTGATTTAAAAACAAAAACATGTTTTTCTTTTAGAAGACAAAGATATTTTGAAGTACTGGTTACTTTTGTGTGTGTGCCAGGAGTAATACAGCATGCTTGTAGTCCATAAATATAAATAAAATTAACTTAACTACTCCCATAAAGATGTCATGCACATAAGCTGAATGTTATTAAGAATTATGGGTAAATATTAGCAAGTACTAGGATGAAAATAAACCTTCAAAGCTATAAGAAAGTAAATGCTAACACAATTAATGACGATGAAGAATCAAGGCTCATCAAGACTGTGACATGCATCACTATTTCATTCCTTTTTATTTCCAAATAATATTCCATTGTGTAGCTATACCACATTCCTGAGTGTGCATATACATGTTCATTAATTTGCAAATTTATGAGTGTATAACTCTCTAGCTATACATAGTAATAAAATTACATCTAAGGTCCCTGTGTTCTGTCATCAAGCTACCTTCTCAATCCCACCCTACATCTTTATTAAAAGGTTCAAATTTAAATTAGTAACTATTAACTACAAAAATTATGTCTGTTAACCAAAAATGATGGGATGATACTGTCTCGGATTGAACTTCTTCTGTAGGTACCAACACACCAAACCAAACTAGCACAGACTCATTCCCACAATCCAAATGAGACTGTAGAAAAGAAGGCAGACTCCAGAACAGACTCATTTCTCCAGGAAACAGAAGATTCCAACCTCTGTGACACAGAATCACAGCAAAGTCCCTTCTACCAACCTAAAGAAACCCAATGTTAAACCATCAGTTTTCCCCCATGATTCTATTTCCTTGTTCCTATTTATAAAACCTACCATTCTCTTACTGCTCAAGAGCAACTATTTTGTAGAATGAATATTGATCCAGATTTATGAATCTAAGAAAACATTAATTAGATACACAACTACATTTGTTGTAATTTGCCTTTTGTGATATTGATAACAAAAACCATGGAGAATGACCTCAGTTAAGTATTTATTTATGATGAAACCTATCATAATCTTTTTGAATCGTACAAAGGATGCTTTTCCTGGACAATCTAAGGTTCTGTGGTCCTTCTTTTTCATATCCCTACAGAACAAACGCTGTTGCTCATAAGAGCAATCTAAATACAGTCTAAATGTCCGTGAAACACTCCACATACACCTGAATTGTACAGAATTGCCATTGGGATGGTATGACAGAAAGCAATTAAAACAAAATAGAAATGGCATCACCAAGGGATCTGTGTTCTGCTCTCAAATAAGCAAAGTGAAAAAGCAATATGAAAAAGGCCAATAAGAAGCAGCTTCATGGGTAGCCAAACACACCCAAGAAGAGAGGTTGTTAATAAAACATGTATATGACCTTTGGAGTCAGTCAACTACCCTCTGGTGTTTAACAAAATTTTTTAGAGCAATGAGCTTTGTCTCTTTGAGCTCATACAAAATATTTGTCAAAATATATGTATGCAGGTCATAGCACACTTGACCCTTTATAAAATTCAAATCTAATTGGAAATGTCAAAGTCTGTGCAAAAATGTTTTTTTTTTTAATACTAAAACTACCTACAGTATAGTAAGCATCTGAAACACTTAGTGAACCTGATGAGCTCCAGAAACCATAGTGACTAAGGAAACTTTTGCCAGCTAGAACAAGCTGGGACATCGAAGGGATTCCTGGAGGTGTGCTGAGCAGAGTGGGAGGAAGGTGCTAAGATAGCTCGCCTAGGAAACTTTACAGGATGCCTCCATCGCAACCAACACACTTCTGTTTATTCTCCATGTTTACACTTAGCCAATGAGTCCTAACACACAATGATGTGAAAATGATGCCATTGTTATTAAGAGAATTTCAAATATATCATTTAAAATCAATTTGGGGAGCAAATTACATCTGCAAGACATTGAACAGATCACATTTTCTACAGAAATACTCACACATAATTTACCTAATTTCCTACTGTGTCTCCCCTCCCTTCAACAGCAGCCACTTAAAGTTCCTATTTCTTGGTTCCCGTTCGGTTCTTCCAGAGTCTCCAGTATTGCATATATTGTCAAATTTGCATTCTCTTGGCAGATGCAGAAGGAGAAAATGCTTACAGAAGTGCAGCCATATAAAAAAGTGAACCTGCACCATGGAGGCCTGAGTCCCTTTGGTCTCCACCCCAGTGCCCTGGGTCCTGGCACAGGGGGACTGCACCACTTGAAGCACAGCCCCAGAAGACTCTTCTTCCACCAAACCCTGCACTAGTTCTCCAGCAGTCAGCCTTTCCACATGAATGGGATGAAAAGTCTTAACAACAATTGCAATCCCCCATTTTTTTCCCCAACAGGCATACTACTGGACTTCTTAATGCCCACACAATGCAAATAAAGCAAGCTTCCTTTCACAGAGTGATTAATATGCAAAGACCGCCGGCTTTCTTAGTGGGATGTGAAGAGGCACCACCAAGCTTTTCTAAACCCAGAGGTTCCTACAATTATTCCCACTGTTTATTTTTAAACAGAAGATTACACAATAATGCCAGGCGCTTCAGCTCTAATTTGCCAATATTTTGTAAACAATGGCAATTTAGAGCTTTAAACCCTTTGTCATATTTAAAACTGTGGTCAGCTATTGAGTCTAATGTATTAATTTTCTGCCCCAAATCTAGACTTGTTTGCGTTGAACAAGATTCAGTTATACTTTATTATTATTATTATTATTATTATTATTATTACATAAGTAACTGAACTTACTTTTAAATTGCACGTAATCCATCTGGTACAAACCTTTGGAAAAAAATCTGGTTGGTATAATTTACTATGAATTCCAATATGAAACTAAGAAATTGCATTTTAATAGTAACCCATCTATGTTATATACCTTTGTAAAACTTGTGACTTTTCCAAATTATGAAATTCAATATAAAACTATTTTAACAGAAAAATGAATAAAACTTGTTCAATAAAGCAATACCATAAAGAATGTTATATATTTATACAACAGATCACATACATATGTACTCATTGAAGATCACTTTTAATAACAAGTTTCATGGATGATTTCTACCAGACGTATTTTTTTTTCATCTTTAAGGGTGTGTATGTGTGGTGGGGGAGGTGTCAGGTGTCTTAGTTAGGGTTTCTATTGCTGTGAAGAACCACCATGACCCTGAGAGAGTCCATAACCCTTTCTTGTATCCCTAACTCTAAAACCAGAACCACGTGGCCAAAGCTGCCAAGTTTTGCAGCTTGCTAGGGTGCCAACATGACCCCTTGTTCACATATATCTGCCTCAGCTTTCTGTTTCCCAAGGTTTCCTTCACTGCTTAAGCTTGGCTGTCATGGCAATGGCCTGTGGATAAGGCTGGCCTTGAACTCAGAGCTTTTCCTGTCTCTGCCTCACAAGTCCTGGGATGGAAGGTGTGCACCTCCATGGCCAGCCCTGAGCTTTTCTTTAATCCCTTTTCACAAGCTGAAAGCTTAGCTAGGTAAGGTCTTGCCCTGAGGCCTTTATTGGCCTTTCTTCCTTTTATTGTCAGGTTTTTCTCCTCGAGCATGAACTTGACACCATTAAACTTCCTGATGCTTCTTTTCTCTCCAAACTGTATGCTTTGTATTTCTCTTGTTCAGCTTGCTCCTTTCCGTTGTAGAGCTCCATAAGCATGGCCACTAATAACCAAGCAACACCATCAATACCAGGCTATCTAGAAATCTCCTCTACCGAAGCTGTTAATATATGCCCACCAGTGCATGTGATGTGTGTGTGTGTGTGTGTGTGTGTGTGTGTGTGTGTGTGTATGTGTGTGTGTGTGGGCTCATAGTACATGTGTGGAGATCAAAGACCTGTGAGCTTCTGAGAGTTCTCCTGTCACCACCTTCCATCCCACCTTAGGAGAGCAGGAATTGCAGATGTGAACTACCATGTCTGGCCTTCATTTGAATGCTGGAGATTGGAATACATGTCCTCATGTTTGTTACAGTACTTTGCCCTCCCAACCATCTTCCCAGTCCCAGAGCCTTAAAAGAAGTCCAGACCTATCAGACACTATCATTAGGCCGTCCATAAGGAAATTTTCATCTGCTTCATCGTTTGACTCCATCTCTAGCACCCCATGAAGAAAAACTAATCATCCAGTTACCTGACAGTTCCAATTATCAGTTTAAACAAAAAATGATCAATAACTCAAATGGCTTACCTTAGATGTGAGGGTTTTTTAATCACCATATTTAGTATCAGAATGTAAACCTCACTTTATGCTCTTTTGTAAAAACGGTAGCTATAGTTTTCATATACAAGAGGAAATGTGATTTACCACTTCACACTGCATTTCAGTGAACCTATTCCAGAACTGTATTTGGACCAATAGTAATCACTGCCAATGTCAACCCATCATGTTGACAGCCCCAAATCCCAGCATGTGACTCCATCTACCGAAGAGATACATGCTCTCACAATGGAGTTTAGCATCAGTTCAGGGGCACCACCAAAACAGTCAAGACATTTATTTTTTTGTGAAGCTCTGTCCACTAATACAGCCTGTTATGCATGCTCACTCTTCACAGACATCAGGTGCATGGTCAGCACCACCAAACTCACCTCTAGATTCGCTCTCTTCTCTTTCTTTGTACTTTTCTACCCTAAGTTAAAACAATGCCAATAAAGAAAACAGCACTGAGTTATTTGTTTTAGTCTACAGAGCTAACAATGTCATTGTAAGTCTCTTATGCCAAGCTAGCTAATAGTGTACAAATTCAACCTGTTTATCACAAACAAAAGATCTATAGTATTTGCAGATGCATGAATAGGACTGCCAAAGTGGCTCGGCAGGTCCACCAACGCTGGCCACCTGAGTTCAATACCCAGAACCCACATGACAGAAAGAGAAAATCAACACCCTCTGGTTGTCCTCTGACCTGCACACACCTGTGCACGCATACTCATATACACACACATCACGATAAATAAATGGATACAATATTAGAACAGAAGCATAGATAAGCTGTAAAGCAGGTGACATATTTGAAACTCATACTTCCTTAACCTAGCCCCACCATTAACATATTATTATGATTAAATAAAGCAACTGTCCGAGAGGTCTGGTGGCTTTCCTCTTGACGCTGTGCAGGACAGGAAAGACCAGGAAAGACACAATTCAGAGCAATGTATTCATTTGCCTCCCAGTGGCTTTAGAAAGGATTCTAAATATACCCAGAAAAAAAATCAAATAAGTGATTATGCAGGTTTCTTATTTACATACAAACCACTTTTAAATTCCTAAGTCAATTATCATGTGAAATGATTTCCTCAAAAATTAATACCTAGAGTCTAGTTTGGCTATAAAGAAGCACAAACAATAAAAAAAAAAAATGATGGCCTTCATGCCCAGTTATCTTAATTAAGTCTGACTAGCAGTTTAAATTCTGATTTCAAAAGCCAATTTAGCTCAAAATGACCTCCAATCCTAATCTAGGGCGGCTAACCTACTTTCAATCTATTATCTTCAAAGAAAGCCACACACCATCCCCCTTTTTTTGCTTCATTTCTAACAGACGGTTAAAAAAAAAAAACACATTATGAGTAACTCAAAGCTCAATACACAAAAAGAAAAATAATCTGGGAAATGAACAAATGAGTTTTAATTATCTTTTCCTCACACTTCAGGGTTGTCACAGTTTTATTCCACAGGAATGGACACCACAGTGAATCAAAGGCCCTTTAGAATGTGTTGTAGAGCCTTCTGGGTGTATTCTCCCTCTACCCCCAACGCCCAGGCCAGCTGCAAAGCACAGACACACTGTGCCAGGAGAATGTCTTCAGTACCCTACTACCGCAAGTCTTAGCGCGCCACTGTATGCAATAGACATGAACTTGCTATTCTGGTTCACAGCAGTGCTGCCAAGCCCATGGCTTTGTATCCAAGAACTGTTGACTCTCCGGCCACCCTGGAGTCATCTGAGAACTTTAAGTTCATGAACATTCCTCAAAAGCCTATAGCTGGCCTTCACACTTTGAACTGTCAATCCCTTGAAGTTGCCTTCAGAAGCCTTTTTTGGGGGGTCTCTATTTTTGATGCACTCCCAAACATCTATCTTTTGCTTTAAGAACTCCGCAAGCCTCTTTCTGTCTCAACAAATCCACGCTAAAGTGTGTGGGATAAAAGATTGAAAAGCTGGCTTTGGCTTGCAGTGATTATGAACCTAGGCAGGCCACCAGCAGTTTCTCTTACCACTAACTTTCAACCTCCCAAATGTGCATACCCATGAAAACCACACACACACACACACACACACACACACACTTGAAAGTTACAGAAAGTATCAGCCAAGTATCTCTTCTCCCATTACCCTCCATCCTGGTAGAAGTCTGCATTTTTATTGACTGGGAAAGTTACAACAGAGGGTCTAAGATGCATTGATGAAGGCAAATGTGCTATATTTCAGAGAGGACCAACTGAAATTCTGAAAGAAAATACACCAAACACGCTTCTTCCACTCAGAGAAAGAGAGGAGTCTGGCTGTCGGAATTTCTTAAACCAGCTAGACCAATAGGAAATGTGAGTGCGAATGAGTAGAGAAAACACTCCCCAGCTAACAACCCAGAGATCTCTACACAGTCACCCTCCAGCCCAAGCACAGAGCTCCTCCTACCATTGCAGTGTCTGCCTCCCAATCACAGCAAAGGATTGCCAGCATTTGGGGAATGAAATGATGCTTGAAACATGAACACAGACACTAAAGCATAATAAACATACTCTCAGAGGACAAACAGATGATATGGAAAGCAAAGGAAAGCTTCCCAAACCCTCAGCAATGAAAATCGTTCTGCATCAAGAGGATGCTACCCAAATCAAAAAAGGTTAGTGGAGTAGAAACTTGTAGGAAACAAAAGCTCTTAGGAAGCAAAGGGAAATAGAATAAGGAAATGTATGACAGGATAGAAGAAAAATTAGATAAATAAGTAACTTCTAAAAAAACAATAAAAGAAAGAAAATCTGAAGTGAATAATATAAAAACATTTCCTAGGACTGGAGGACATAAATTTCCAGGTTAATATAGCCCACAGAGAACCTATCTCAATATGAAGATGAGACCCCAATAAAAGCCCATTATTGAGAAATTACAGAACACCTCAGGCAAAGAGAAGATCTTCCATTCTTCCAGAGAAAAAGAAAACAAGTTTGGTATTTATTTAGTACCATTGTATTGTTATTTAGTAGGTATTGAAATGTATTATATATAGTATTATTGAATTGGTATTTAGTATGTATTGGTATGTATTGTATATGGTTTTAGTCTTACTAGTATTGGTATTTAGTATGTGTTGGTGTGTACTGTATATAGTATTATTTAGTGTTTTACTATCATTGGTACTTAGAAGGAATGGCAATAGACTTTGCCAGCACAATACTGAAAGTCAGAAACACAAGGCAACAGCTTCAAAATTTACAGGAAACATAACACCTAATCTAGAAAACTACATAATAAAAATTAACTACAGGAAGCCTATAAAGTCAACAAATTAAAGAAGGCATCTTGGACATAACCCCCAGGAGACAACTAAAAGCAAACGTGTTTGAATGAATGACTCAAGAAGTGGTATAGGCTACAGTCTGAGAACTTGAAGATAATTAGTGACAGACACATAGAAAAATAACCAAAGAAAACTGAACCCATTATGGATTCCTGGAGAGACATAAAGTTATATAAGAAAGGAGACGAAAACCATGGCATCATTCAAGGCTCAAGTGTGATACTGTTCATGTTGTCATATGATATAAACACTGAAGATTGGCTTAATGAAAACTAGGTATTCTGTGAGACACAGGCAAAGGGAAGCAGGTGGAAATGAGACATGTAAGACCTAATCCCCAACAGGAAAAAGGTAACAAAATTTAAACTGGAAGATTGGTAAACTGTAAGTATGGAGGTAAGAAATGAACAAAGTGGCTGCTTCAGAGGAGTCAAAATAAGGGATGGGCGAGACGAGGGATGCAGAAAGGTTTAGGGCATGGGTCTCATGTATTTTATTCCATATTTTATAGAACTATTCAGGTTTTAAAGCAATCTTGCCATATCACTTTGGTAAAAAAAAATGAAACAAATTTCGATAAAGAGGAATGTAATAGCAACTAAACGATTCCAAGTAATGACTGGGTTGGTGTTTTTCATCTAAAATGAATTTATTATAATTCAGCAGAGAAGTCTTGGCTGACCCACTAACCAAGTCTGTTTTCTATTCCTGTGGAAAACACCATGACCACATTCAACTAGAGGAGGGAAGGATTTACTTGGCTCTCACATCCTGGTCAGAGTCCATCACAGAGTAACCAGGGTATCAAGGCAAGGAACTTAGAGACAGGAACTGAAGGAGAGGCCATGGAGGATCACAAACTATGTAGTTTGCTCTCAGGCTCAGCTTCAGTTACCTTTCTTCCACCTCCTGAGACCACCTGCCCATGGCTGGCACTGCCCAGAGTGGGCTGGGCCCTCCCACAGCAGGAAAACTCTCCACAGACTTGCTTCAAGGCCAGACTGATGCAAGCAGTTCCTCAGTTCCCTCTTCCCAGGCGACTATAATTTGCATCAAGTTGACAACAAAACTATGCAGCATGCTCATTTTCTCTTACCGCTTTTTACTTCAAACCAAACTGATAAACAGCTATATAACAAAGTGACTCTAGAAAAATGAACTATGAAATGACATATGTCCTAAATCATTGGGGATTTGAGTACATATGTTTCACAAGTCAATGTGCAGGTAAATAATTTTAATTGTGCAGTCTTTCTCCTGCCCCTCCCAATTCGCAGTTCATGAAGACATCAGTACTCAGCTCTAGGTTTGCTTTGTCTTTTCAACTTCATAGAAACTTGAACTCATGCCTACCTCCCTGAGCATCTGACACACAGCTAAACACTGAAGGCACATGTTCAAGTGACTGAACTCATGTGGCTGACTGACACCTGCGCCATGTAATGAACTATAACTGTTTCTTCCAACTACTGCTATATTATGAATACCTATTTACACTATGATTTGCCGAATGTCCATTATTTATACTAGGTTTTGTTATAGGCACACCTTTAGCATTTTGTGATATTTAGGGCTTTTCCTTTCCTATCCGAAAACTTTTCCTTTTCATTTGTAGTCTGCTTTTTCTGCTTTTTTCTAGTCCTTTCTTCTTTCAAGCTAGTACATCTTTTTTTACCAGCATATCCCTAACAGTCAACTTCACTTCAAATTCAAACCTCAGAGCCCTTACAAATGAAGTAGAAGCTAGGAAATCAATTAAGAATAGATGGGCTCTCTGAATAAAGATTGAAAGCTTTCCTGGGGTCAAGTGCATTCAATTTAATTCCTGGACTTTGGAATATCTCTTTTGGCAAATAATTCTCCATCTTCCAAAGGAGTAAGGTTGCTAGAAAAATGACTTCTGGACTAACGAGCTGTCCCTTTATGATCTTCAGCAATACCTATTATTTAAACTTCCTAAGGTTTATGGCTCTACCACCATGACAAATTGACAGATTTGATATTAATATTATTCAAATAGAAAGCAAAATATACATACACTAATATGGTTGTGTGTGTTTTGTGTGTTGTATGCATGTGTGTGCACATGTGTATGCACTGATGCATGCACATGAGGAGAGCAGAAGAGGCCAGCAGGTGTCTTGTTTCATCACTCTCCACCTTGTTACTTGAGACAGGGTCTCCTATTAAATAGGGTGAGTACCATTTTCTGTCTAGGCTGGAAGCCAGGAAGCACCAGTGATCTTCCTGCCTCTTTGTCCTACTCATCCTCAACACTGGGGCCAAAGGTACATGCGGCCATTCCCAGCTTTCACAAGAGTGGTGACGATCTGGTCTCTGGTTCTCATTGTCACACAGCAAGCACTTCACCTACTGAGTCATTTTCTCAGCCTTTGATTCTTAAAATTCTGCTTTTCTCAAAGTCAATGTCAACTAGACTTTGCTTTTGGAGGCAGTAAAATGCTAAGCAATGAACCATGGCATATCTGCCTCAACTAAAACTCATGGAGATCCTAAGCTCTTGGGAACTGAAAACTAAATGGGGAAAAATGTGGTTTTAATTATAATCAATATCTAAACCCAACACTAATTGTGTATTCTTTCACTGGAAACTTTAGCAAAAAGAAAGGAAGACAAAAAATTACCAAGCTCACTATGTAGCAGACAGTTATATGAATTACCTCATTTCCTCCTCACAATGTCCCTATTAGGTAGGCATTATTATTGCTGCCTCACATATAAATAAACCAAGTGTCAGAAGAATTAACTAATGCTCAAGGTCATAGAAAGGAGAAGAACCACAGTCTGAAGTGAAGGAAACTAAAGGCCCCTGGTATCCACCAAAAATAAAGAGCTTTCACTAGATGGTAACAGATCTTGAAGGCTGCCAGATTGTCACCTAAATATAATTTTAATAGAGTAACGTCAGCTTAACTTGTGCTTGGCAGCATCTCTTCTAAGCAGAGGAAATACTCTAAAGTGATTGTGTGTTTTTATTAAATCAGAGAGAGTAGCCAATCATAACCCTTTGCCACTCCTTTGCTGATCTGGAAAAAAAAAAGGAAAAAGAAAAAAGACATCTAATCAGTGGAAAGGCCAGCAAGTCAAGAGGATTCTGATAAAGCTAGGTATAATGGTGCACTCTGTGATCCCAGCACTGGGGTAGAAAAGGCAGGAGGCTCTTGAGTTTGAGGTCAGCTTGGACTTCATAGTGAGACACTGTACCTAAAATATAAAAAAAAAATAAAAAATAAAAGGGAAACTATAAAAACTTGTTATGTGCAGTCAAACGGATTTTTTAGAGGTATAGAAATATAGGTTGTGGAGCTGGAAAAGCAACTAGGTGTTTAAGAGCACCTGCTGCTTTTGCAGAGGCCTTGGGTTTGCTGCATCACTGCTCCCAAATGACAGATCACAAATGTCAATATCTCCAGTCCCATGGGATCCAACACCTTCCTCTGACCTCAGTGGGCACCAGACACATTTATGGTACACATACATACATGTAGTCAAACACTCATAGACATAATAAAAAATTAAAAAAATAATAATGGTTATGGCTATCAAAGGTGCCAATACAAGAATACAGAGCAACTCTATCTAGAAACTCTTCTCTCATTATCAACAACAGCAGCTATGGGAATCCCTGACTTTGACAATTTTTAAAAGTACTGATCTGTCCCTTTGCTTCTTGGAAAGGTTGTTCAACTTTTTCCTCTCTTGCTCTTTCTCCTTGGTGCAGTCAGTCAGGGGATGATGACCCGAATATGACATCTTTGCTCCCTGTAGCATCCCCGTGTCCTTTCCTGTCAACTGTCTTGAATATCATTGAATATCTCCTTAGTCTTTGATTCCTAATATCTTGAACTTCTCCACTCAACTGAAATGACTTTAAGGCCACTCTGTCCCTCTGAAAAACAAAAACAAACAAACAAACAAACAAAAAAACTCCTAATTTTCTGCTTGAGTCTCACCTTCTTCACATTCTCAGCCACCTCAGAGTTGTTGCCCTCCTTTTCACAGAGCTATTTGCTCTACAACTGCACACAAGGCACTATATTCTCACTACAGAAAACTCAAGCACTATGAAATGTGAGCTCCCTTCTTCTAGTCTTGATGTACAAATAAGTGTTGTTTTACAAAGTCAGGATTATATCTTTATACAATATTCATTCCCACTAAACCTTCACCCCCTTTCTCACTGCGGGGATTCTCTAATCTTTCAGTTTATACCACTAGGATCTGGTTCCATCCAGATTGTTCAATGTAATTTCTGAATTGTAGACAGGACAGCACTATGGATGCCAAATACTACATCAATCCCTTAGGATAAGAGAATTTTTCCACAACATATTGATTGTGAGTCATCGTGTTTTCTGTCTATTGAAACCATAAAAGTAAGACTCCTCCCACCTCTGTCTTCATCATCTCCTTAGCTGGGCTCCATAAGGACACCTCCCAAATGTGCATGTACATGTGTGCCCCACCCACCCTCCTCCACTTCCATCCCTCCTTTAAAGTTGCCCTTGACTCTTGGAAAGAGTTCTCCAACCAACCCCTGGTTCCCTAGCAATTTCCATCTTGCTGGTAATGTGTTAGATTCTACATGTTTTCCTCTGGCTGCTCTCTGGTGTTTTCAGTTGTCTTTTTACTTCCAAATATTCAAGCTTTCTGAAGTCAAGTTTCTATGGAGCTTTGTTTCTCTCTTTCTTCCATCCACTCCTCCTCCTTCTTCCCTCCTTTCTCTCCATTCCCTCCCCCTCAGGTGACCAACTGGATACTTGTTTGGTAAGCAGTCTTGTTGTCATTTCTTCTTCCCTCCCTCAAAGCCCATGAAGTCTCTACCCTGTACCTTCTAACTCTGTGTTCTCTGCTACCTGTCCTTTATTTTTCCTTCTATGACAGTAACTGTCAAAGTATTTTGACCTGAGTTACAATGTTTTCTATCACAGTCAGGTTAAACACACACACACACACACACACACACACACACACACACACACACACACCAGAACAAACATTTAACAAGAACCACCCTACAAAATACTTGTTTCTAATCTAACCCATTCCACTGTTGCATTTCATTCTTTCTTCCTCTATCTCTTTCTTACTTCCTTATTGATGTATAAAAGAAGCCAGTATTTTAGAAAATAATAAATTAAGATGTGAGGATGCCTGGACATCCTCTAAAACACACAATGTATGATTTCCACATTTTATTAACAGTACTATGATAAGTTAAAAAAAAAAACTTACCATAGTTACTGTGGTAACTTCAAAAAAAAAATGCAGTCTTGCTGGGTATTATGTCTGTAGCCTCAACACTTTAAGCCAACCTGTACTGCAAAGTAATATCCAGGCTAGCCTGGGCTACAAAATGAGGCCCTGTCCTCCAAAATAAAAAAAAAACAAAAAAACATACATATAATGATGAAAATAAAGAAACTGTCTATTTTAGGCAGCTGCCTTTTAGATATCATTGATTCTCCATCTACAACATCTCCAACATCTCACCTGTGCCCACTATCTCCCCCAAAGTTATTAAAATGATCATTTTTTCAAAATTATCTGCTTTATAAAATATACTGTAGTGTTTTCTTCAGTCTAAGCAGCCTTTATCTTAAAAATAAAATGATTTTTTTAAAATAAAACCACTCAACAATATTTCTCCTAATGAAGGGTAGAATTGTAAAGTATTTTCATTTATAATGAATTTCACACATATGTTCTTATTTCCGTCTACTCAGTTGAAGATACCAGTATTCAAAGAAGATAAATACTGTCCATAAATTCACTTAGCTAGTCAGAACAGAGTGAAATTTCAAACCATAACCTTTGACTCTACACCCAAAAGTTTCCCTTCTCCATACTTGAGTCTTCCTATTATATAAACCCAAACTTTTCCTTGCATTTGCTGGTCTTTGGGTCAATTTATCTGGACCCTCTTCCCTCGGACTCTAGGTCTTCATTATCTATTTGATCTTACAAACTTTCAAGAACTCTCTGGTCTGTCCAACCACTGTATTTGATGCTACGTAAAACCAAAATCCCTGTGCTGATTGTTCCTGTTTACCCTTGTGCTCACTCACAGCTAACCTCACACGGAGTACAGCAGCACATCCTTCCCTCCGTACCTGATCATCCTCTCACTCATGCTTGTTTGCCTGTTTGTTTTGACTCTTCTACATCTCAGGCCATACCCATCTCCTCTGTCTAGCATTTAAGACTTCAATGTGACCCACACAGCCACCTTCAGTACAATTCTTGCTCTAGTCCCATCTCTTTCCATGAGAAAACAGGTCCTCTTTGCTCTACTGGCCCATGTTCCGTAGAGACCTGGATCACCTTCTCAGCCCTCCACATCTTTTTCAGATATTAAAAGCAATCAAGGAGATTTGTGCCTATCTAATAGTTGTCCTGACTCCTTTGTTTAGGGACTTGCCACACATCATCTTTCTGTTTTTTTGTTTTGTTTTGTTTTTGTTGTTGTTGTTGTTTGTTTTTTTACTGCTTCTCACTCAGAGCCATGCACAAAACAGTCACAGATTAAGAATATTTTTTCATTAAACAAACATTTTAGATAAAAAAAAATATCTTGGCTCAAGATGAACTAGTCTCTTTAAAAGTGCCTATTGATTACTTACTGTTTATTTAAGCTCACAAAAACCCAGTAGGTGATGTGGACACCAGGAGCTCAGTATTGCAGATAGGGACACAGACTCAGGAAAGCAACAACTTGCAGAATGTCAGTGTGTTGAGCAGACGTGCAAACCCCAAAGCTCTCCACAATGTCCTTCCACCATGCCTCTTATCTTTGATTAGGCTCAGGCAGCGCAGAGCCAAGGCAGGCAAGTTTGTTACTATCTCCTCCAAGGCTGCCTGTTTTCATTTAGAAAGGGAATAAATGCATTCAACTCGTAGAAATTATGGGCCAGCCCCACCTCACAAATAACTTTCTCAGGGTACCTTTTCTTTCTTCTCCTCTCTGGTCGTACCACGTCCCTGTTCCCCAAACCCAAATGTATATATTTTGCTCAGGTGATCTGCTCTTATTGAATCACCTGTTCTTCATGAAGGCAAACTCATCTCCTAAGCAAAGCTCAAGGGAGTCCCAAGCAGAATTGATTGCTTCCTTTATTGTGGTCCAAAGAAGCCACAGAATCATATCTCTATTTGTAAGATGGAAAGCTCTGGAAACAGAGGCATGTCCCTCTTGACTTTATAAACTGAAACCAGACACAATCTCCGAGGTTGTTTGACCTCAAGATGTTAGGAATTTTTATTAGATAAAGGAATTTGCCTTGGCCGGTTGTTATTCATTGTTTGTCCAATGACACAGGCCATCAGTCATGCCTTAAAATGAGAATACCATATGTCTCTTCTATTTGGAGGTTGGTTAAAAGCTACCTTCATTTCTCCAACCATCCAATAATAAGTAGATTTCCTCCTCACAAACTCCCACAGTGCCTTGTCCCCTTCCTCAGTTTTCAGTGGGCCTGTGTTTTCTTTGTTTAACAGCTGTATTCCTCTGCACTGTTATCCTGGGAGCTGCATACAGACAGTGTCAATACATTTAGTTGACCACTGTGCTTCCAGTAAAAGCAGAGAGCAAGCACTAAATATTTACCAAATAAGTGAGGGGAGAGGAAAATGATATAATGGTTCTAAAAACCATTTACGGATGATTAAGATATAATAATTGGTATTATGTGCCATGTTATCTGCTTTTAGCTAAAACAAATTCTGCAACCGCCTTCCCAAGTCACCTTTAAGCTGGCAGGGCTATTTCCTGCCCAGCCAGGAGGATATTTAAGTCTGATTCATCTGAATAAGAATACCAATTACTCTATTTTATTTGAGTTGGTAATTTACAAAAATACCTGCAGTGAGAAATCATAGAATTCCTTAGACCTCACTTCAGATTTTGGGGAAAATAAAGGTCAAGTAGCTTCTTTATAAAAATAACCTTGATTTTTATACACGATTCATGCAATCAGTATAAGGTCCATGCTCAGTAAGCTGTAACCATTCACCTATAGTCCAAAGCAAGTAAATCCAAGCAGACCTAAGGATATGAACGGCTTCCTAGATTCTGAGAGATGGGGACCTGATAATGCCTTCTGGTAGTCATGTGTTTTCTAAATCCTTGCAAAAGCAAGGAGATTGTGAATTTTCTTGTAAAGGGTCAACATTTTATAACCTCCATGGCCCGTGGAACCTAGATCCAACCTTGTACTGGCTTTACATCTTATGATAAAATCACTTTTCCCTCTAAAGTATTCACAGTCAACATGATGATGCTGGGACACTTAGCAGCCATGAATTCAAAACTTGGAGCACAACCCATTCAATATCAGACAGTTAGGAAGAGAGATGGCTGAAGCTTCTACCCAGCTTGGGTACCTCTTTCATCTCCAAGCCTGAGTACTCCTTGCAGGCTTCCCTGACAGCAGAAATTACATCATCAAATGCCACTGAGACTCCCCACAGAGCTGATGGTTAGAACTTGGCGCTTGATAAACATATGTGATCCACTGTTTAAAAGAGTATGTAACAGGATCTCAAACAGTGTGAAATTACCAGGAATGTTGTGAAATTATGAGGTAATCAGAAACCAATGGCGAGAGGGCAACAAAAGGCTATGTATATATTATCCCTGGAATTATACAAAATAGAAAAAGGAGCTCAGATATTGCAGAGTTTTTAGCTTCGCATCAAAAAGTGAGTATGTAGTGGGATGCAGGTTAGACCGGAGGCTCTGAAGTCACATCAGCCACACCTTCTTTGCAATCAAGAAAGCATTATAAATATCAAGATGGAAAGAATGCATAACTGGTCCATTAAAATCTTTGATGACCCATATATGAGATGGGTTCTTTAACTGCAGTCTTTTTTAGGTCCCTGATTGCTTAGAAGCTAAATTATTACCACAGGGAGAAAGAAGTGTGTCAACCTAACTGAAAATCAGTTAACCCAGTGGCTGCCTGTAGATGTGGCCTAAGAGCATTTTAAGCACAATGTATTGAAACTGTCTGAAAGGCCGCCATTTGGCACCCAGACCAACATCAAAAGGCGGTGTTCCTAATGAGCATCTGCAGCTGGGAGACAGTATTTCAACAGTGTGAAACGAAAGGGTACAATGGCGCTGCCGCCAGATCATTTCCATCCCTCTACATCAGGCTCATGAGTTAATAACACAAAGGGCTAGAGGTGGCAAGACTATAACCTCCAGATTGACTTCTATCTTCCAGTGTCCTCCAGGAGCAAGCATATATACTTGTGTTATCAAAAACACTATTGCTAAAATATCTGCTAATAATAAAATCTATAGGCCCCAAAGCCTAATCATTAGGATTGAGAAGGGTCCCTGTGAAATTCTGCCCTTTCTATGAGGCTACCTTTTACAATGTTGCTGAGATTTGGTGAGTATATTTAAAAAACATTCACGGCTCTCTACTGAAGTCTACTCAGAATTCTTCCTTTGTAGCCAAAGATCTCTGAGCCTTGGTCTTTTGACTCACAGCTGAAATGAGCATTATTGATGACTCATGCTTCCAATGTTGTTTGATTCATAATGACATTATTTTAGGATTAGCAAAATGCTGTTCGTAACTTGCTGCCATTTCTTTTAAAATTCCAGACATTCCTTACTCTATAGATTTGTTAGATTGGCAAACGGAAGAACTATCCATTATGAAGTTTGCATTCAAATGTTTCTCTCGACGCCGTGGAGTGTTGTCTATGTATTCTACAGCTCCACAGAGTGCAGGAGAGTCTTTTGCGGCAGTTGCTCATCCCAAGCTACAACTGTTTCAGCAGACAGATGGGGACAGGTGCAGCCCCTGCTCTCCCTCTCCACGATTCGTTCTGGTCTCCACCATCACAGACCCGAGATTGTCAGAGAAAGTTCAAATGTCCTTCAGCAACAGGTAGTCAATCATTTCACACAAAGTTGAGAAAGACTGTAAAATATCTCTGGACGTCTGCCAGCGGCGTTGAAGCCGCTTGCAATCTGGAGAGTGGCCATAGTTCTTTAGCACTGACGATGTAAATAGGGGAAATTCATCAAATTAAGACAAACACAGCCTTCATCATTTAAAAAGAAGTACTAAATGATTGTACCAGATATCCCAAAGTCCGTATCTCAAGCAGTGTGAAGTTTACAAATGCTGTCTATAATTTAAGAAACTGGGTTCTGCCATGAAGAAAAACATCTGTTGCAGTAAAGATTAGAGTCTGACTGACAAAATGGTGCTATTTATTTTGAAAGGCAATTAAGACATTGTTCCCAGTGACAGGAAAATTTAGAGATTATTTACATTGAGTTATAGATTACCTATCAGAAGAATTCAATTAATGATAACTATACTCCAAAGGAAAGCCCTTCAAAAGCTCTGCGAAGCTGGGACTCTCTGTAACTAATTTCTTCCTTACTAGCATCAATAACCATATCTACTACAAACAACACATCAATGCCTTAACTTTTCTTGTATTGCTGGGGGTTTTGGTGTTTGGGGTGGGAGGGGTGGTATTTGGCTTGATTTTTTTTTACATGTATTTATTTTTCTCATATGTGTGGAAGTCAGAGGACAACTTGCAGGAGTCACTCCGCTCTTGTAGCATGTAGGTTCTGATGATCCATCGCAGTTCTTCAGGCATGGTGGCAAGCACCTCTACCTAATAGGCAGGCCATCTTGCCGATTAGGGCCCTACCTACTTTAATTCTTGATCAGTCTTAGGGAACCATTCACCTATTAAAAAGAGAAAATCCTTAGTTTAACCAATCAACACGAGAAGACCAGGAAAAAGCTAAGTGCTTTTTTACTAAGCAAAGTGCTGAAGCACAGCTTTCTACTAGTCTCCTGATACTGCTAAAACAAAAGGAATCCAGGGTAAGGGTACCTAGAGAGAAAGCACCAAGTTTAATCTTGGTGGAAAGAGAAAGGTGGGGACATTGTCAGTGTGGGATAAATGAAAGCCTAATAGGGCAGATAGATCTTCAGGACTTTTATAGCAGCAAGAGCAAAAATATTAAGCTGATGTGGTGGTTCATGGCTGTGCTAGCAACACTAGGGGAGCTGAAGCAAGAGGATCATATAAAGGTTCGAGGCCAACCTGGTTTAGATAGTGAGTTCCAGGCCACTGGGGCTATCTAAGGAGACCCTGTCTCCCCAAAACCATACAGAATCAACGTAACACCTACCAATTTAAATAAATGGAGGGCTGTATTTCCACAATTCTGGATCACAATCTCCATTTGACTATAGTCTTGTTACATTTTAAATTAATTCTGTGTTAATTCTAATGTGAAAAGCTTTCCATAATAAATACAGTTTTATTACGGTCCTTTAAATTTTGCCCAAATTTCACATTTCCCATTGTAAATGAAAACCAATGTAAAAATTAAAAAAAAAAAGCCCGTGTAATCACTCTCACAACAGACTTTTATGAAACATCTTCAATCGCTTAGCAAGGGATATTGGGTATTATATGTATCTATCTATCTATCTATATATATATATAGATAGATACATAGATAGATAGATAGATGTTACCTTCTGTACTAAATTTGCTCTTTGTCGTAAGTCTGGTGTTATCTTAATAGAAAACTGGTCGTGAATACTCCTTAACTCTTGGAGGCTAGACTAGCAAAAGGCTAAAACTGTCAACTAAGCACGTGTGCTTTGACCGTTTCCCACCATTCGAGCACATGATTCAGCCAGCTAACATGCAACAAATGCTTGCTTTCACAGACTGAAATTTACTATGCAGTTATGCAACCTGTCTTTTTATTCCTAAGGGGGCAGAAAACAGAGCACCTGATTCATTTGATATGCGCTAGGATATTCACTAAGAGCGTGCTCCCTGGTATCTAAATTTTCACGTTCCACCAATAACAGAGAATTTGAATTATACCATTGTCTGTGGATACCCTGCAGCATTTGCAGCTAAAGGGGGAGGGTACGCATATATATCCTTCTTTTACGTTCTTCCTAACCCTTTGGCTTGAATTCTCTGGAATTTTTTTTTTTTTTTTAATAAACTGGTAAAAACAATACTTGGAAATTCTGTTAGTAAAACCACTTATTTCTTTTGTTAAACAGTCTGGTATGTGCTTCTTTCCCCTGTCCTCATCGTCTGGTCTTAGGGGCCGAAAAAGGATGCTTTCGTTCTAGGGAATACTGGTCAGGATGTCAGTCTTGCCTGAGGACAGAGGAACACGCCTGTGTAAGATTCCCTCCCTCAGCTTCCACAGGATCCAAACACTGAGGGTTACACCCGTCTCTTGGTGGAGAAGACCACCAAGAGATCCTAAAAAAGATGCATCATGGAAGATTAGGTCTCCATTGTCAAGCTCCTAACCAGAAGGAAGATTTCAGTAAACACACCCTAAGAGGAGGTCATCCACAGCACCACAGAGAAGGGCACGCCCCTGCCAGCTCTGGGCTTGGCGGTGGCAAGAACCTATTTGGCACGCCCTGTCAAGACACGCCCTGCCACGCCCCGCCACGCCCCTCCAGCCCAGCGTCTAGTCCTTGGGCAGAGGGTCAGCGCAAGCGCGTCTGCTCTCTGGGCCACAGCTTGGGGGCTGCTGTCCTCTGCGCTCGCAGGCGAAGAGCTCCGACGCAGCTGTGCGCCGTGGACGGGGAGCGGGAATGCTCCAAGCCGGCGTGAAAGAGGCACGAGTGGGCGAGCATGAGCTGGCTGGACCAAGGGATGTCCCGGGGCCCATCTCTTCTCCATTTTATGTCCTCGGAAACTGTCGGGCAGCTAGGGACATATCAGGGCGGGGTCTTTCCCGGCGGGAGGCGAGACCGTTACGCTAGAACACCCGGAGCCCATCCTGGCAGCTCGGGCGCCACCCGCGCCGCAATAAAAGCCTCTCGCGGCTTCCCGCCCAGCCAGCCTCGTTCTGATTGGTCGCCAACCAGAGTTGGCTGGAGGCGGTGGCCCGGCTCTGCTCTCCTGCTGCCCACGGAGGGGGGCGCGCTGGGTGCTCCCGGGCCGCCCAGTGCACTCCACACCCAGGGCTCAGGGATCTAGTACAGGTACAGGCACACCGGGCAGAAGCGACAGCCATGTGCGGTCCCTTCATCCTGGCCTGCTTTCAGCTGGTGCTTGGCAGCACACGCCCCCCCCCCCCCCGCCCCAGCTGTCGGCCCATCCCACCCAGCTCTCGGCAGCCCCAGCGCCCTTTTCTTCCCCCTCTCCCAGTCCATAGGGACGCCACAGCGCAGATCCATGGGTGGGGTGGGAGACAGCAGCTGGAGGGGAGGGTGGGCGCGCTGAAGAATTTTCCAAGGAAGCTGGGATGGAAATAGCCAAAATGCAACGCGCCCCCCTCCCGGATGCTTAGATCTCTGGGCGGCGGCACAGCCCCCGCCACCCGCGACAGCATCGCTTCGGTCTTTCTCCTGAGCGCCCCATTGTTCACACTTTGCCAGGATTAGGAATAACGCCCAGAGAAAAGAGAATGGGGCGAGGTGTCCTGGGCAGCTGGCTACCTGCCATTCTTCGCTGGCACCGTGCAACCCTAGGCTCGCGGTGCGTGTAAAGGCACAAGCGCGCACACGCGCGCACACACACACACACACACACACACACACACACACCAGGCAGCCCCGATCACGCCCTCCTCGCCCTCCGCCCCTCTGCACTTCCTCCTGTCAAAACGCGGCGCTGGACCCTCCCATCCCTCGGTGCTCCCGGCCGAGGGCAGGCTTTGCAACTACCCAGCAATTTGGCAAATGAAAAACTAACGTCATTTGCACGGGGGTGCAGAAACGACCACACGGCCCTGCGGTGCTGCCCGTGGTTGCCCCATTTTGCAAACCGTTATTCGGGGCGGGGAAGAAGGGAGGGAGTGCGCGAAGGCGGCGAGCCCCACTTTATCACACCCCGGGACCTAACGATGAGGGGGAAGCTGCCCCAGCCTTATTGTTCACTCTTCCCGGAGCTTGACAAGCCCCTCTCGGTGGAAGACAAGCCCGGGGGCGACACCGCCGGAGCCGCACATCCCCGCCGCCCGCCTCCGGGGAAGGGGAAGCAGCGCTGCCCAGCCCGGCAGCATCCCAGTTCCAAACCCCTGTCCCACCTCCGCGGGCACACAAGTGGGAAGGGCGCGCGCGGCCGCCACCGAGCCGGGAGGCAGCAGCGCCCAGCGCCGTCCCGGAGGGCACGGGTTTGGCCGGCCAAGCAAGGACGGTGCGATGCGCTCCCTTCCCAGCTTAGTGAAAATGCTATGTGTTCGCCTTTACACACAAAACCACCCAAAAGAACTGTGCGTCTCTGGGAGACAGAGGAAGGACAGGGGCAAGCGAACAATTAGCAAACCCGATGTAGAATTAAATAAAAATGAAAATGTACCTGCGGTTCCCAGGAAAAACAAAGTCCAGATGAGATCCTTAGTTCGCAGCATTGTAAACTGCCGGCTGGGAGGGATGTTTTGGCCGAGGTAAATTCTGTGCCTTCCCCTTACGAGCAACTGTGGACGGCGGCGGAGCAACGGACCGAGGAGCAGACAATTGCCAGGCTGGGTATGATTATTTTTGCAGAATTGTTTCTTGCCAGCCACTGCCGAGCTGCGTTCACGCGCTGAGCGGAGAATGAGTGACAGTCCAAGCCTCAGCACACTCTCAACTCGGAGATCCCTGCGCTGGCCCGGGTTGGCTTTGATGGAACTGGGGATGCGAGCGACGGGCGGGGGGCGGAGGTGAGAACCTCACTGTGTCCTTCCACCACGCCGACCACAAATAGTTCCTAACATCCAGGAGGTAAGAGACAGGGGAGGCAGATGCGGCCGCCTGCAAAACGCGGCCTGGAGTCTTCGTGGGAGCCGGGCTCTTTCACATGTAGCCTTCCAGGCTGAGCTGAGATTTCTTCTTTCCACCCCTTTCCTTCATTCATGCCTTCGCAGCTGCTTCTGCCTCAGCGTTCCTTAATCAGAAATGTGAACGTTTTAATAATTAGCAAAAAAAAAAAAAAAAAAAAAAAAAAAAAAATTAGATTCGGTTAGATTTCCAAAGTTGCTTTCCGTTTAGTTACTAAAGTCCTCGCAATAAGAAGCATATGGTTTCCTTTCCTTTTCTTTCTTTCTTTTTTAAGTGAAAGAAACTGGTAATTTGGAGAGAGATGAGGGTTGCTGAGATTTGTTTTGTTGTTTGTTTGTGTTCTCCTGGCTAAGAAGTTTACCTTCCCACAGAGGGAGCAACTCACAGCAGCACTGCTCAGCTCTCAGAAGTGGGGGTGGGGAAGCCAGGCAGAAGAAAATGGAGAGACACGTAGAAGTAATAACCAGACACTGTTCACAAGTATTGGAATCGGTTCTCCCTATTTGTCCTTTGCTCTGGCTTTTCTGTAAGTATTACAGCATAGGGGCTTAGGAGCAAAGCAAGCCTTCTCCTTCAACAGGAACAAGCCCCTGATCTTAAGGCTATGAAAATCCAGTATGACTGAGGTATCAACACAGGCTTCCATTGATCCAACAGCCTTGTTTGTTTAAAGATAGAGATGGGGAACAGAGTGAAATCAACTCTCAGTTAACACCTGAATAGGCCTTGAGCTGTGCAGGAAACACAGGTGAGGGCACTACAAAAGTGGCTTGACTGTCGGCCTCACACAGTGAGGCCTTCCAAGGGAGGAAACTGTCAAACCACCCTTACTTTCAAGCTCTGCCATCTTCGAAGGGTAGGTCCCTCAGTGGCTGTTCTCACTGCTACAGCACCCAGGGGCCTGTGTTAGCTGGCTTCTTCTTCTCTCCTCCTCCTCCTCCTCCCCCTCCCCCTCCCCCTCCCCCTCTCCCTCCTCCTCTTCCTCCTCCTCCTCCTCCTCCTCCTCCTCCTCCTCCTCCTCCTTCTCTTCTCTTTCTTCTTCTTTTTGAGACACATCTCTCAGCATCCTGGAACTCTCATCTAGTAGCCTAGGCTTGATGGGTAGTTATCACTATGGATCTGCCCGTCCCTGCCTCCTTGTAGCTGAGATTACAAGCACACTGCCATGCCTGGACCAAACAACAAACAAACAAACAAAACCTTCTGGGATTAAGCTCAGGCACTCCAGCAAGACAAGTGATTTACAGACTGTACTATCTCTCTAGCCCTGCATACAGCTTTTATAATTAGCACATTCTACTATCATTCTGAAAGCCTGCTGATTTTTCCTAATGTCATATAGCATTTTCCTGGAGCCATGAGGAAAACTTTCTAACTAGCTCTATAATGTGATAGTTCTTCTAGTGATGTCTCCATTGTGTTTCTGGATATTTAGGTTGCTTTCAGAGTTTGATTATAGATGTCAAATTCTTTAATACTTTCATTAACATCAATTCAAGTATTTGTTTGGAAGTCACTGTACTTGGCCACGTGTTTGATGTAATGGATATATATTTACTATAATATGATCTGGAATGTTCCTCCAAGGTCTAAGAAATCAAATCTTGGCACCCAAGGTGACTCAACTAAGCCAGGTTAGACCATTCAGTCGTGGGGACAATGAGAAAGAAGTCAGATTACTTGAGGTTGTACCTTGGAAGGGAACGTCGAGAGCCCTGTCCTGTCTGCCCACACACACTCTCTTTTGTGCTTTCTGCTGACCCTGAGGTTTGCTTATTTCTGCATGATGTGTTTCCTTATACCAGGCCCAAAGGTAGCAAGGTGAAGCCACCACAGACTGAGAGCTCTGAAACCATGAGACAAAATGATCCTTTCCTCCCTATAAGCTGTTTACATCATCATTTGTCACTGAGCCAGAAATCTGATGTTATGTACATCGCATATATGTACATGTATTTTGGGTTGCTGTCTTTGGTTTCACATTGTCTTTTGTCAGTGTATAAAATGATCACATTATACATTATAGCTTTGTGTGCATGGATAGAACAGACTCTTCCCTACTGAAGTTTTCAGCACAGAGAAAAATAAAAGAGTAGGCTGGGGGTGTAGAGGAGTGAAGGTTGGAGCACCCGAAATAAATTTTTTCTAATTTTACCATCCAGAGTGAGAGACACACCCGTCCCTGCAAACCTCGCTTCTTATAGCCCATGTCAGTAGAATTAAAAGATTCCTCACCACTTTTCTCCCCAAATGTCCCTATTTTTAGACTTCAGATGTAGACAAGTGTGGAAATCCTATCTCACTTCAGCGTGAATAGATTTCTCCTTTTTTTGTCTCTCTCCTGCCTCTCCCACTGCTGTGTAACTGTTCTCTGTTGTCATGACTCATTCTAGAATTCTGTCCCAGTTACTCCAGTCTACACTCCTAGGATCTTTCCTCTAACAGGATGGATCACTGATCCTTAGTTCTTCAGGTCTCTTCTGTGTTATTGTTCCACACTCTGCCCATAAACCATTTTTCTTAAATTTGATAAAACTGTGTCTGCTTGTATCTGTGTCTCCCTCTCTAGAGAGGGAGAGTCCAGGCTGCTGCACGCACATCTGTAAGGGGCTCTCAGTAGGGTGCATAGGGTCTGTGTAGAGGAAGGAGAGGCCTAGACTACGTGCAGAAAAGGAGATTTACTTGTGTGGTCTAAGAAGACAGCCAGAGCAAGAGGCAGGCCAGGTCAGTGTTGAAATGGTATGTCAGGACTTAGTCGAAGACAGTGTAATGGGAGAGGAAACAGACTTCCAAGGTGAAAACAGCAGAATTTCAAAATTTATGTCAAGACTAGATCTGAGGTAGAAGAGGAAACACGAATCCCTTTGATTTATCCCACAGATATCTACTCAGTGTCAGGTAAGTGCTGGAACCACTCTCCACACAGAGGTTTGGAGTAGTGGACTATCATTCTTACAGAGAAGACAAATGATAAACCTTAGACATCTAATAAATAAGTGATGGCAAGTATGAAAAGGGAATAAAGAGAACTGTGGAGGGCCATGGGGAGTTCCAGAGTACAGAAGAATGGTCTTTTGGGATGGGGAACTGATGTGGAGACATCTAAAATTCTAGATCAGTGCTTCCTATATATAGTCATTTGAACAACTGCTGGTGATGTGGACAAGAGACAGGGAAGGAAGGACGATTCAGACTAGATGATGAGCAGGAGGTGCAAAGATGCCAGCTCTGGAGATTCTAGGTCTGAGGCATAGGAGACATCATCCAGTTGCTGTATACAGGACACAGAAGATAATATGTCAGAGTCTGAGGTACGCACAGAAAGAGAAAAGAAAGAATAGACTGAGAGAAAGGAAAATGAAATGTTGTAAAACCGACAGGGCAGAGAAACTAGAAGTGGTTAAAAAAAAGTCTAAAAGACCTTCTTGGATTTATCTACTCAGAAGGTTTTTAGTGGGTCTGAGAGAGCAGAGTCATGGAGAGACAGAATAAGAGACATCTCTGCCCTCAGGATAAAAGGACAAGGAAGCAGGAGGAGCCAGAGATGTGGAGCATTGGTTTCAGTGATTGCAGAGAATGTGCAGAAAAGGGAGAAGGAATGTTTGACGGAGAAGGAATCTTGAAAGGGGGTGTTCCTCAACTCTGTTACTATTATTATTATTACATTCTTCTTTTGCAGAACTAGGTATTGAACCAGGGTCTTGTGCAATGCTAGTTAAATGTTTGACACCTGAGCTGCACTCAATTCTCTTTGCTTCTCTTTTGATACAATGGCAGTGGTATCGGTTAGAAAGTAATTTAAGGCAGGGTCAATTCCTGCTCACAATCTCTGTGATTTTATGCACTAACTCAACATAATATTGTTTTTGATCAATGAGTTTGGTTTAGGTTTTAGCATAGTGTCTCCATTTAGACCTGTTTTCTCCTATTTGTATTAATAAGGAGAACTCCACATGTGAACTTAGGATTCACAGCCTTAGGATTTTTCTTTCATATGGACCTGGGTAAAAATGCATTCTGAGAAGCATAGAAGCTCAAGACCAACAGAAGAAGAAGAAAGAGGAGGAGGAGGAGGAGGAGGAGGAGGAGGAGGAGAGGGAGAGGGAGAGGGAGAGGGAGAGGGAGAGGGAGAGGGAGAGGGAGAGGGAGAGGGAGAGGGAGAGGGAGAGGGAGAGGGAGAGGGAGAGGGAGAAGGAGAAGGAGAAGGAGAAGGAGAAGGAGAAGGAGAAGGAGAAGGAGAAGGAGAAGGAGAAGAAGAAGAAGAAGAAGAAGAAGAAGAAGAAGAAGAAGAAGAAGAAGAAGAAGAAGAAGAAGAAAGGGAAAAATGTGTCCAAAGTGCTGAGGATGATCCTGGAAAGCATTAGGACCAAGGGATGAAATGGAGCCCATGAATCTAGAAAGTGAAAGTTCCTAGGGAGCCCTCAGCCTACTCCGTGCTTCTCATATTTCCGAGCTCTGTTGCAGAATGAGGTGGAAGCAACCCCCCCCCCTTCAAGGCTGAGCTGGGCTCTCATTAAGGACTTCGGGGTGCTCATCAGTAATTCCAGATGACTGGTTCTGGGAACTTCCAAAGCAGGGGAATAAGACAGGGATCGACCCAGAATGACGGTTTCTCTCTACAGTTTGCATACTGCACAACTTCAAAGCCTGCCTTTCAAATCCCACTCATCATATATTAATATAGTTGTTATGACAATTTTTTTCTGGCATCCATTGAAGTAATGTGCTGAGGAAGGAGGGCTGTTTTCTTCTGCTCTGTTTCTTATTGTGGAAATAAGAGCCTTATTACAGGGTGCTTTGGAGATCTGCTTCTGCATGGGAAGGGAAGGAAAACAGGCTGGAAAGAAGAAGGGCCACAGCAAGGTGTAGCAAGGCATTAAACTGCCCCTTAAGGGCTCCAAACTAGTTGTGCAAACCTCACATTGAACAGTCACCAGATTCAGACCATCTCTGGAATGTGATCTTCAGCTGTGAGCAATGTCCAAGAGACAGCTGAAAGAAGAGAGTATCCCCTGATGCTGTGGGGGAAGTCCAGGCTGCTTGGAATGACACCTGCTATAAGGAGTTTATCTGTAAATTAAAGTGTCAAGTTTGAGATATCAAGCTAAAATGGTTTCTATAGTGGTAAAATTTTATATGCACATAGCATTTTGTTGCCATTTTAATGCTGATAGTTCTTGGCACTAGGCACATTAATATCATAAAGGATCACCGGTGCCATCCCCAGAACTTGCTCATCTTTCACAGCTAAAACTCTGTCTGTGACACACCAATGCTATCCACCAGTCTAGCCCCTGGCAAACACACGTGCCACCCCCATGAAGTCTCTTGTAGGGATTAATGTAGGAAGAATCACACAATATGTATCCTTTCGTGCCTGTCTTGTTTCACTTAGCGTCACGTTTTCAGGGTTCATCCATGTTCTACCACATGTCAATTTCTTGCCTCTCTAGAGCTGAATAGTATTATGCATGCCATGTTTACTTCATCTATTCATCCATGACTGAAGGATTTTTTCCTTTGTTATTTTTGTCTAGTAAGAAAAATGCTATGTCGAACACAGGTGTATAGACATATTTGAGTCTTTGCTTTAAGTTCTTGGTGTATACCCAGAGGTAGGATTGGTGCTTCATAAAGTGGCTCCACATTAAAATTTGGAAATGTTTCCAGAACCTTTCCCACAAAGACTGCACACCATTTTATATTCCCAGCATTTTTGTTCTTTATTTCTTTCATTCTCTCTATTTGTTTTCCTCCTTTTTCTCTTCCTTTCTCTAAATTTTTTTCTAGCCACCCCAATGGAGAGAGATGAAGTGTTACTGTATTGTGGTGCCTTGCCTTGAAATTCACTAGTGCCTATTGATATCAAAGCTCTCTCCCTGTGTCTACTGGCCTTCTTTTTTTTTTTTTAAATCTTCTTTGAGGAAGTGGCTGTTTAAGCCTTTTGAAACTTGTTTTTCAATTAGGGTTTTTATTTAGTTATTGTTACGTTACAAAAATTCTTCCTATGATCTAGACAGCAATCTCTCATTAAATACATGATTTGAAGGAGTTTTCGAATTGTGCTGATGCTCTATCTTCTTAGACATAAAAGTTTAAATGTTTTATAAATGTAAATATATTTAATCTTATCGCCCATTGCTTTTGTGCCATACCCAAGAAATTATTGCTCAACCCATATCTGGTAGCTTTTCCTGTATGCTTTTTCATAAGAGTTTTATGATATTTAGCTCTTATAGCTAAGTCTTGGATTTATTTTGAGTTAATATTTATAGATGGTAATTAGTGAGAACCCAATGTGTGTGTGTCTGTTTAGTTTTTGTTGTTGTTGTTGTGTGTGTGTGTGTGTCTGCTTAGTTTTTCCAACACTAACATTTGTTGAAAAAGTTGTCTCTTTCCTATTGAATAGCTTTGATACCTTGTTAAAATTCTTGTGGCCATATAAGCTAGGGTTTAGTTTTTCTGCAGTTCCATTGTCCTGTACCTGCCTTTGTGTTGGTGCCACACTAGTTTGGCACTGATATTTTTTGGGAAGTAAGTTTTAAAACCATAAGATGAGAAAACTCCAAGCTCATTCTTCTTTTTCAAGATTCTTTTGACCAAGAAAGATCCTTTAGGATTCCACATGAGTTTTCAGATGGACTTTTCTATTTTTGTAAAAACTCACCATTGGGTTTCAACTAAGAATTGTGGGGTGCTTCCTTCTAACCTTTCCAGAGTTGTGGTTTGGCTTAGGGCATTTTGGATATGTGTATAGTGTTGAGCTTTTACTTATACACTATGGGAAACTGAGTCACAGAGTACTGCCACAAACTTCCAACATTCTCCTCTGTAACTCAGATATGGCCGGATGAAGCAGGATCAAATCATGAGAGTCAGGCCACGGAATGCATGGCTAGTATTGGGAAATTACAGTGAGATAGCAAAGAAAACATAGGCTTAAATGCTTCCTTGGATCTAAGCTGAGTTCACATCCCAAGCTACCTGACTTCCTGTTTTATCCAAATAAATACAAAACTCCTCTGGACTAGGTCAGATAAAAGATTAGAGAAAGGACCTGGAGATGCCATGCCAAGGTCTTAAAAATCACAAAGTATGGCTGGGTTTTCAATAAAGGCCTAACTTACTTTTTTCTCTCTGTCTTAGTTGCCTTCCTATTCCTGTGAAGAAGCCAGGACCAAAGAAATGCAGAAAAGGAAGCATGGTTCTAGTGGGTTAGAGTCCGTGACCAGCATGGAGGGTAGTATGGCAGACAGGCATAGGGCTGGAGCAGTAGCTGAGAGTCATGTCTAAACCAAAAGTATAAGGCAGAGAAAGAGATAACTGGGATTGTTGTGGGTTCTTGAAACCTCAGAGCTTCCCCCCTGTGGCACACCTCCTCTCACAAGAGAGTACCTCCTGTGGTGGTTTGAATAGACTTGGCCCATAGAGCCTCATGTGTCTGAATGCTTGGTCATAGGGAGTGGCACTATTAGGAGGTGTGGCCTTGTTGGAGCGGGTGTGGCCTTCTTTGGGGAAGTTTGTCACTGGGGGAGAGCTTTGAGATCTAAGAAGCTCAAGTCCAGCCAGCGGGTCTCAGTCTTCACTTTTGCTGCCTAACAAGAGGTAGAACTCTCAGCTCCTTCTCTGGCACCGTGTCTGCCTGCATGCTATCATGCTTTCCACCATGATTGTAAAACTGTAAACCAGCCCCAGTTAAATGTTTTTCTTTATAAAAGTTGCCATGGTCATGGTGTCTCTTCACAGCAATAAAACCCTAACCTAAGACATCTCCTAATCTTTCTACAAAGAGTTCTGCCAACCGGGTACCAATCATTCAAATCTATGAGCCTGCGTGAGCCAGTTTCTTTCAAATGGTAGCACCCTCTTACATGTTCTCCCACACATCCCGGGCAGTGAAGGGAGACTTCAGCTCCTAAAGCTTGAAGTGCCCAAACCCCAGCTTCTCACCCTGTAGGCTCTATATACTTCGGTAAATGAACTTTAGCTGTAAGTTGTCTTTTCCTTGTCCATAGAAGTGGATTGAGACAGTGGCTGTCTTTCAGACTTACTATAATGCTGATTAAGATGATAATCATAGATGGCTTAGCATAAGCAGACACCTATTCAACAACAGTGTGTTGAATAAATCACAATCAAGGCATTGTGTTAGTAGTTGAGAAAGAGAGGGAGGAAGACAGCAGGGATAGTAGGAGGGAAACAAATAAATATATGCTTATTTACTTGTTAAGGTAAACAAATTAAGATAACAAAACTAAATTTAATTAGAGCCATGGAAAAAAAAGAAATATTTCTTGATAAACAGTGACAGGAATAATTTATTTTGATCAGAGAAGGCTCCCTGGAGGAGGTGCTAAGTTGCAACTGAAAGAAAATGAAGATTCAACAGAGATGCAGGGATGTTCATACACCCCAGTCCTCAGAAAAAATCTAGGCAATTCCAGAAACTAATGGAATGCCAGAGCGGTCAGAATGAAAAGGGGTTGTGTGGAGACTAGAGCAATACACAAGAGCCACCTTGAAGGCTAAAATGAGGAGTTTGCATTTTGTTCAAAGTTCAAGGAAAATCTGTCAGAGTATTTTTAGCAGTCTGGGGACATGATCTGCCTTGGGGGAGTTTAATAACTAATAATCACTCTAGCTGCTGAGGAGAGAATAACTTGTGGGGAGGTAGGACTGAATGTGGGGAGCCCAATCAGAAGTCCCTTGCAGGAATCTAGGGAAGAGATGATGGTGCCTGAGAAGGTGATGGCAGCAGATGGAATCAACCTGATTTGTTGGTGTGTGTGTGTGTGTGTGTGTGTGTGAGAGAGAGAGAGAGAGAGAGAGAGAGAGAGAGAGAGAAATAAGGTTAAAGTTTGAATGAGTAATGTCTCCCTGTGAGAGATCCCAGATATCAGAGATATCTGATAGCAGAGATTTGATGGCCAGACAAAAGTCTGGAGTTTGGAGCAGAGGTCTACACAGGATATAAGTATCTCACAGGGAGTCACTAGAATGAAGGAAGGGCATCTAACCTGGGAGAAAGAGGAAGTGACCAAATATGGAGGGAGGGTGGGAGGGGGAGAGAAAATGGCTCAAGTTTCAACTCTGAGAATCCAGATGGTACACTGAGATTGAGATAGGGCACCAGAGAGCTGGTGGTGGCCTCTCAGGACCCAGAATCTGATGGAGGAAGCTGTGCCTTCCAGTGAAAGCTGCTCAGAAGTCAAGTGAGGGCCCACAGAGGGGTGCCCACTAGATTTGAGATACTAGGGTGACTGGGAAGTTTGAGAAGAGCGAATATGCTTTCTGGGTTCCAGTGAGCACCAGTAAAGGCATGCTGTAACAACATCACCCCTGCACACCCATTCAGGATTTCTTTGAGCTTCTGTGACAAAAGAAACACAGTAGAGTGGGTTCAGGATTGCCAGCCTGCACCATCATGAATGCAATATTTTTAAGGACTGTCTAGCCCTCTTTGAGTAATTTTCATAGCAATTATAGAATTGTTTCTAATGTTTTAGAAGAATTGGTAGATGGGTAATTTTTCTAAGAGGTAAGAGGTCTTTTCTTCCTCTTTCTGCTATCCTCGTTTCTCTAACTTGATCTTGCTCTTCCCACCCCAAGCCTGCTCTTCTGTGTGTTCTATGCTAGTATTCCTGTCCTTTCTCACACATTAGAACACAACATCTGTTTCAGAATTAAGGAAAGAAGGGGCCCTGTGGGTCTTTCCAGGATCATTGGAACCTTTGGGGGCAGGGATCTACCCAGGAAGTCTGTGCCACCCTGGGTCTGAGCATGCTCAGAGAGGGAGAGAAAAGGTAAGTTGAGTAAACAAGATGACAAATGTCCACGTGGATAGGAAAGTCAGCACTGTACTCGCTGACCGGTGTCAACACCACCACTTCCTTGCAAAAAGAGCCACACCATGTTCCATTCCCCTTTGGACAGTCACTACAGTGATTACATGTCTCTTGAGAATGTTCAAGAAATGCCATGTCTTCTCCTTCCTTCTTTACCCCTTGGATACCAAGATTCCCGCCGAGCTGGAGATCTCACAGGAGTTCCCTGGAGAAACAGAACTCATTCCAGCCGTACTTCAGGGAGAAACTCCCTATTACATCAGCCGGAGCTGAGGAGAGGGCCAGGTGCACGCCAACCCCATCCAGCATCCATCCTTGCATAAGCGGAGTGACAATCATGAGAGGGAAGATTCACCCCAGCCAGTCTCTGAGCAGGGAGGAATGTGACAAGCACCAGACCTCTCGCCCCTGCTGTCCCTCACTGCCCCCTCAGTTCCACACGATAAATGTGACTTAATTGTTGGTTGGAAGAACGGGATCCATAGACAAACCAACTAAGGAATCAAGCGCACTTTGTTCCGTGACTTGGGCCAGGGATCTCTTTGACAGCTCCGCGGAAGCCTTGTCACCTCCCCTCTCTCACTGTGGCCGCTGCTATAGCCTCATGTCTTGTCCTCCTATCCGTGTTGGCTCTACTCTCACCTCGCCTTCTCCTAAAGCTATCTTTCTGATGAGTCATCGAATAGCTGTAAGTGCCACTGGCCCGCATAAGCCCCTTAATTAGCTCTTCATCTCCCTCGGAATGATGTGCAAAGCAGTGGCTGCTCAATATGATTGGGCCCCTTTCCCTCTCCAGTCCAAACTCTTGCCTCTTCTGTGCTTTACTGCAAACCTAAGTAACTTCAGTCATCTCCTGCATGAGCTGACTCTAACACCTGTTAGTGGTCTGCTTGGTTTCCATCTCTCTGCTGACGCTCAGTTAGTATAGCTCACTTCTCTTTCTACACTCCCTATCTCATACATCTTCCTTCCTTCCTCAGGGTTGGTTGCTTCTCCCAGAATCCTCCACGTTTTCACTTACGTCTTGCACGAACATCATATACTATAGTCTTGATGTATACATCTAGCTTTGGCTTTTCCACTTTCTGGAACACTAGGGACCTACATCCAGTGGGTTTTCTACAATTATTTGAGAATGAACAAAGATTAGTCATCAATCACCCCTTGGACTACTTGCTCCGAATGAGTGTGTTTTGTTTACAACAACTTTGTTCATGTTGTTCAGGGAACAAAATATACAGTACTGGCAATTTCAGATCTAGCAAGGAAAGACAAATTTCATCATTTTTCCAGAACATTCTTGTTCTTAACATCTCACCCTAGCCTCTAAAACTAATGCCTGTCAGTTCTGGGCTTCTTTATTTATAATCAGGAACTTCTGCTACTCACCAGTTCTTCTTGTTTAGTGTTTACAAAACCCAGGTGTTCTGACACCAGACCCACCTTTACAGTCAGTTTCTCTGGCATCAGGTCCCTCATTTCAGCTATAGAGTATCAGACACAAGATCCCTCCAGAAGAGGTCTGCCTTGGCCCCAGACCTGTTGCTGGCCAGTCCCTCTTCTCCTCTGCCTGGGACCTTTCTTTGCCTCCTACACATTGTTGCTGGCCCTTTTTGCCTTTGCTAATAAGGCTCTCATGAAGCAGAGTGACAAAAAATTCATTGTGATCCCACCCCATCCTCGTATTTGCTAGATAATTGAGATTATTTTCCCCACATGATTTCTAAACAAGTGAATGGGGAAGCTATTCCTTGTATTAGAAGGTCACATGATAATCCTATGCCTTCTCACATGGCACTTGTATGTTCCAGCTAGCTAATGTCCTTCTCAAATATGAAGCTTAGAACAGAGTTTAACCATCTAAAAGACATCTTGTTGATGTCAAGGAGTCATTCTTCCTTATCTCAAGATGCCACAAATTGTCCCATACAATCCAGGCTTATGAAGACCAGCACATTGCTAAGCCAGAAATAAAATTTTAATGTAGGACCTGTGAGATGGCTCTGCTACCAAGCCTGATGACATGAGATCCATCCCTGGTACCCACATGGTGGAAAGAGAGAACAGAGTTCCTCAAGTTGTCCTCTGACCTCCACACATTCTCTTTGGCACATACTTGCACACATACAATAAACAAGTAAGTGTAGGAATTGAAAAAAAATCCATAAAAATTGCGTTACTTACTCTCCATCAAACCTGCCTCCTTATCTACCTATACCTTGGAAAATAGGATAAAAGAAATTTTATAGGAGAAAAAAGGATGTTTGTGTTGTAAGATAATTGTGAGAGGATCTTTTAAATAAATTAGTATATCATCTAAATATTTCTATGTATTTATATATCCAAATATCTTCTGTATTCCCAGGGTAAATCTAGGCACAATCAATTGATATAAAGTACCACCTCTTTCCTTACAGAAAAAGAGGGGGAGAAGGGCAGAGGAAAGAAAGAAGGTTTATATACATTTTTGAGCAAAGTTACATACAGTTATTCTTATTTACACACTTGTATTTAACTTTCACATGATCATGTGAAATTTAACAATTTGCTCAAGGATTTGCCCCAAGAAGGTCTAGTCCTGCATTAATCACCATAAGCTAGGTTCTGTTCAGATAACAGCTAACTCCCAACTTAAGAAAAACAAATTGGGGGCTATGGAAATGGTTCAGTAGGTCAAATGCTTGCTGAGCAGCAAGTGTAAGGATCTTAGTTTCAGCCCCAGACTACAAGCTGAAAAAAAAAAAGCTAGGCTTGATGGTACAGCTTGTAACTACAAGGCTGGGGAAACAGAGGCAGAGGATCCCTGGAACTCACTAGACAGACAGCCTTTCACCCTAATCAGCCTAAGATCCCAGGGATATACCCTGTTTCAAAAATCGAAATAACTGGCTTGTAAGGACCGAGACTCAAGGTTCACCTCTGGCCTCCATGTGTACACATGTACAGACGTACATACAAATGGAGAGGGTGAGGAGAGACTGAGGGGTGGGGGAGGAAGGGATAGGTCAAATTACTTCATGTAAGTTCAAAGTTCTAACTTGTGCTGATTATGACACTCAGTGTTCCTCCATGCTTCCTAAACATGAAAAGGGGTATGCTAAGGGAAATCATGTGTATGCCTCTAAACTCTCTACCTTCCACTTACACGTCCATCTCCCAGACCAAAACAAACCATACGGACATCCTCACCTTCAAGGGAACAGGGAGGTGGGAATGCTTGTGCCAGTAGGAAAACCAGGACTATTTAATGAACAACTGTGCTTGCCAAAGGTCCACAGCCTACATCCTTTCCCACTACTCTATACTCACAGCTAGAGTGGGAGATTAAGAGCCTTCAAAGGGACCAGGGGCAGAGAAACATAAATCCTGGGAGTTGGGAGTCATTACCCATGGAAGATCAAAATCAGGAATGAAGATAAGTTATCTCTAAAATATACATGAACGTCGGTGAAGAATGGATGGAGCTCTGTGACATGACTCAGGCTCACCCACAGATTTACAACACCCATACGAACACGAAATCTTGCAGAATTTTAACATCCAGGATTTGGTTTGAAGACCTATTATGTAATAGGCCATCTCTGGCTAAAATTTATATTACAGCAAGGCTTGTAAGTGTAAGGAGGAAACTCCCTTCTCAGCCTGCCATTGCTTTTGGTATCATGGGAACACTAGAGACCAGAGGTGATTTTTACATCTTTCTGAAATGATATCTTAGCAGTTAGCCAAAAAATTAGAGTGATAAATATGCAAAAGAAAGCCAAACTTGGGAGGACAGCATTGTCCCCCACACACAGGCAGGGATAAGTCACCAGCTGAGCTGCACTATCATGAAGACTCTTGAAAGAATATAGACTCACGTCAAAGTCTCACCTTTTCCTACTTACAAATATTGACTCATGGGTGATTCAAATGGGCTCATTAGCCATCGCAAGCAACATCTCATACTGTTGTCTGGTAGATCACACTTAGTCACAGACAAACTTAATTACCCGAAAGCAGATAGCAAACACTGCTGTAAAGTTCTCCTGGGTCCTCCCTCCACCTTTTTATTTATTTATTTTATTTTAGTTTTTTAAAGTTTTTTTTTTTATCAGTTACATTTTATTAACTCTGTATCCCAGCCGTGTCTGATCCCTCATTCCCTCCCAGTCCCTCCCTCCCTCCCTCATCTCCACCGTGCCCCTTTCCAAGTCCACTGATAGGGGGGACCTCCTCCCCATTCATCTGATCCTGTTTTATCAGGTATCTTCAGGACTGGCTGCAAAGCCCTCCTCTGTGGCCTAACAGGACTGCTCCTCCCTTCGGGGGTGGGGAGACCAAAGAGCCAGTCATTGAGTTCCTGTTAGAAATAGTCCCTGTTCCCCTCACTTTGGGAAACCAATTGGTTACTGAGCTACCACAGGCTACATCTGAGTGGAGGTTCTAGGTTATATCCATACATGGTCCTTGGTTGAATGTCAGTCTCAGAAAAGACCCTGTGCCCAGATATATTTGGTCCTTGTGGAGCTCCTATCCTTTCCCCATCAGATTAACTCCCCTTCTTTCTTATGATTCCCTGTACTCTGCCAAAGGTTTGGTCATGAGTCTTTGCTTTGAAAACACTGCTAGTTAGAGTCTTTCAGATGTGCTCAGTAGACTCCTGTCATACGTTCAATGCACATCCCATCTGTCTTTCTAAATGAGGATTGATCATCTTACCCCATGTCCGCTCAATTCTCCCTCCACCTTAACACACACACACACACACAGCACACGCATGCACAGACATTCTCATCCTCTCTACCTTAAGGAGAAAATTCAGCACCCTAAATGTGCTTATTAAAGTATAGATTCCAAGATTTCAAAATGATGTAACCACTTGGAAATAAGTCCTATCTCCTGGGTAAACACAGCCATGCCCTCTTCATTAATAATTTGAAGAGACTGGACTCTTCCAGGTCTGGCTTCTCCAAAATGCACAAAGTAAAGAGTCTTGTTTGGCTTTTAAAGAAAACGTCATCCCTTCAGCTGCTTACATGGGGCATGGGCTGTTTGGCTGGTAATGGAATGCATTTTTGGTGTTCCCTTCTATTTTAGTCATTCATGTATTCTGTTGCAAGGCACATATTTTAGTGTTACCTTATATTTCAGAGGCTCAAAAGATGAGCATGTCGTAAATAAACATGTGTGTTCTATATCCCAAACACAAACAAATACCAAAGATTTTCAACCTTCAAATTTTATTAACCTAAAGTAATGTGGTTTTTATTATCTAAGGGTGACTTTTGGCCTCTGTTCATGTGAATGATCAATGCAATGTGACAGATGGATACATAGATAGATAGATAGATAGATAGATAGATAGATAGATAGATAGATAATAGATAGAAGGAACTATTTTTTCTTTTTTAGTTAAGTGTTTGTTCTATTGGTAATTTATTAAAAAGCCCCGAATGTAAAATAATAAAAACTGTTTTCTTGTTCATTCTGGCTGTTTGAATTGAGGTCTCCATCCATGGCTCAGGTTTGCCTAGAACCTGCAATCCTGGGAGGTGCTGAGGTTAGAGGTGGGGCTCCACCACTGAGGCTGCTCTGCTGTTTGCTGGAGTTGAGTGTTACATACAGTGCTGAGCTGTGGATGATTAACAGTATGTGAAGGAGTGCAAACTCATTTATTTTCACATTCTTTTTAAAAATGTGGAGGATGTTTGCGCTGGTCTTTTCCATTTTCTTTTTCCTTCCAGTCACCTCTCCCACCTCAGAATGGAACAAGGACGCCACACTGCCTGGAGTATCAGGTCTCAATGCCCTTTTCTGTGCTTCCCTCTTTGTATCATACCAACATCAATTTCTCACTGTCTTCTAGCTTAGATTCTCCATTAAGGTCAAATTGTTCCCCTCCTGCTCCTCTACACATGCCCTGCTCATTCATTCAGCCACTGAAAAGGCATTTATTGAAGATCTGCTTTGTGTGCCAGGCTGGAAGGTAGGGCCTGAGGAGAAGCGGCATGAAGCTTTTGTCTCTGTGGAGCTTGGAGTCCTGGATGTGAGGATGGGAGGACAGACCATAATCAGATAATCACAGTGTTGCACAGTGTACCCAGGGGACCCCAGGAGGGAAATCACTGTGTGTGTTTGGGGCTGGGATGTGTATTGATGGAGAGGTCAAGGACAGCCTCTCAGAGGCCAGCTGAGCTGCTCATTGGGCATTTGCCAAATGAGCAAGTGGGGAGAGGGTATTTTGAGCAGAGGGAACATTCTGTACAAAGGAATGTTGTATCAGCTCATATTGCTAGTCTGAGGCTGTTAAACTCTGATTCATCCTCCTTTCAGACTAGCAGCATAGTTTCTTAAGTCTAAGAGGAAACTTAAATATGATTCAGCCAGTTTCCCTCACTTCACAGATGTGAAACCTGAGCCCTAATGTACCGAGCTGTGGATCAAGCTTTGACCCATGGCCAACACTTCCCCAAGAGTGTTCACTCATTCAACACATTGAGCACCAACCAGGGTAAAGGCAGCATGAAATATGCACAAGTTAAGTGAATCTGGATTGGTTTTTCTCCTGCAGGAAATTGGGTATTTATGGATATAGCCAGAAATTAAGACACTTCTGTGTCAGAGGATCTGAATGGAAAACCTAGCCTTGACACTCTGCCTGGTGACCTTGCAAAGGTTACCCTTGCTCACCCATCCTAAGTGTCCTGTTATATGAGCCAGCATACTAATTGGACCTTCTTCATTGGTTTGTTATAGGGATTAAGTGTGATAACGTTTGCAAGGCACAGGCACTCAATAAATCCCAGGGTTCGGTAATAAAGCTTTAATACAGTACAGGGAAGTTAAGTGATGGCAGAGTCCATAGTCAAATTAAAAAGAGTTCTATGACTAATTAATTAACATTTCAATTCCAAGGTCTTTACCTGATCAAAAATTAGCATATAATTCCTTGAGAATCTCAGTTCTTTAAACCCCATGTCAGGCCAAATTTAAATGGAGATTCTTTCTCCCCTAAGGTCTAGTAACCTCCTACATTATAATGAATCCTAATTATTCTATTAGTATCATGTAATCTTTGAAACGGGTAGATCTGACTGTATCCTAGAAATCTACTGTTCTAGAAGAAAAGAGAACTTCCTCACTGTAGAGGTTATACTCTCCAGCCATTTGTACCGCGATGTGTGTCACTAGGATCTGTAGAAAACTGTGAGGCACCACTATTGGTATTTGAAGCAATGTGAGGAAAGGATAGGTGCCATACTCCTGAGAGGAACAACAATGAACAAAGGAGCTGTGAGAAAGAGCTTTGGAACAATGAAAGGCCTTCATAAAGGGGATGGACTGTTCTCCAGGTAGCAGATGTTTCATGGCTTCAGGAGTTCCAAAAGATGTGAGACCCACTATATTCTTCACTCTGCCAAACAGACATTTGACACAGCTGGAAAGCAGACTGAGCCTGCTGCTTCTATAATACTAGTCAGCCATCTAAACGTGTATATTGGTCACATACCATATATTCAGCACTAGCCATGCAATAGTCAATAAAGCAACAACGTGTCTGTCTTAGATGTAACTGTGTTCTAGAGGACTGGCTATCAAACCTCTCCCTGAGGTAACAGTCAATACTGAAATCAAGGCAGTGGAATCAGCCTTTTCCTTATGTATAGCAATATGTGCTTGCAGTTCAGGACAGGATGAGCTTCATTCATACAGAACAAACTTCATATGTCTCCTTGTGAAAGAAAAGCAGTTCTGAGTGCAATACATGGAATAAATAAGAACTGTGAATGCCAGACTGAGATTGCCCAAAGCCACAGCTGTAATGCTCAAGTCATCACAATCCTTCAAGATAAAGTTACAGAGCATGACTTAGACGTTTGCCTGGCTTTTAGTCTATGCACTCTGCAGTTCTAGCCCCCACAACCTTTTATTCTGTGACCAGCCCTGCTTTGAGTTTGGGTTTGAACAGCTGCCCAGCCCATCAACGGCACATCAGCACATTTGGGTAATAACTCACGGGAAGGCATTTGAGAGCTTGCACATCCTTCATAGACTAGAAGCAGAGAGAAGTAAGATTCCATAGCAACAACATGTCACTCTAAATCATGACTGCCATTCCATGAACAAAACGAGGATCAAAATAGAAAATATGCAAAGAGTGGGACCATCTTAGAGGAGAGTCAACCTATTTGGGGGGAATGTCACTTTGGTTTGCTTATTTGTTTTTTTTTTTTTTTCCTAGGCAAGCTGTTGGCTTCCAAAGGTAGAATTGCTTGTTATTTGTAACTTCTTTGTTCACTTTGAAAAAAGAAGAAGGGGGGAAAAAGGCTCCTTTTCCACGTTCCTTGCATCAGACATCAGGGTTGATGGAAACTGTCAGCTTGTGTTTAAAGTAAGGGGAGCTGAACACTGCCATTGAAAACCTTCTCTGATTTGATTAAGGTTTTGCTTATTATGGGTAAATATTGCAGCAGCCAAAAAGTAGTTCGTAAACACTCAAAGGGCTGAGCTGAAGACTGACCTCATTGTGGGGTTTTCTAATCAGCAGTTTTTGTTGAAAAAATGAAAATGGACCTCCAAATGAGCTCTCATGTGCATGACCACTCAGAGTAAACTCCACTGGCTTAGGGTGGACTCACGCCACCTACCCTGGCTAAAGTAAACAGAGTCTGAGGCAGGGACAACTTTCCAACATAAACAGCAAAGGAAACCCCTTGGAAATGACTTGATAAACTGTTAAATAACAACTGCTTCTCTGAGTTGGCTCAAGGCTGTGAGTGTTCTCAGAGAGGAGCAACATTCCCTGCTGTGTACCTGGACTCTAATGCTTTAGTTTCTGAGCTTATTTAGAAAGGGTGGGGAGGGAGAGCTGAGTCATATATGCAAAAAGGAAGAAACATTCTTGTGTTCACCTTTTTAAGAACTATAAACATCAAGTCTCTGGTTTGATCTTATTTATTCATTTATTGTGTAAATGGGGAGTTTACACATGAGTGTGTACATGTCTGTTTGTCCGATAGAAGCCAGGGGTCAACCTTGGACTTACATTCTTAGGAAACATCTATCTTATTTTTTTTTGAGACAAGGTTTCTCACTGAGACCTGGAGCTCACTCATTAGGCTGGGTTAGCCCAAAAAATCTGCCTGTCCCCACCTCCCATGTGGCAAGCACAAGCGACCATGCCACACTTTTTGGAAGAGCTCTGTGACTCAAGTGAGGACCTCATGTTAGAATAGCAAGTCCTTTACCAACTGAGCCATCTCCTCAGACCCTCACATCTCTGAGTTTGAATTTCAGACAGATTCTCTCCTTTGCCTTTTTAAACAGTTACAGGTGTTTTTAAAGGTGAACCCATTTTGTTCTAGGGCCCCTGTGGGTTCTGGAGGACCTAGACACCCTCCTTAGATGTGGCCAATTGGCAGCTCAGTCTTCATGTACATCTGAGTGAGGGGAGCAGGGGCTGCTTCTATCACAAACTCAGCTGACTGCTCTTTGATCACCCCTTGCCCCCAAGTGATGCAGCCTTGCCAGGCCATGGAGGAAGAGGATCCAGGCAGTCTGATGAGACTTAACAAGCGATGGGCAGATGGCAATAGTGGACAACTCTCTCTTTCAGTGGACTAGGAGAAGGGGATAGTGGGAAGAGGGAAGGAGGGGGGACTGAGGAGATTTAAGGGAGGGGACTTCAACCGGGATATATAATGACTAAATTGTGAAGAAAAAAATTAAAAAAAGAAGAAAAAGCATACATTATTTCTGCTAATAGTTTCTTCTTAGATGGTTCCCTATGTGGCTTTATTATTGTGTATTCCTAACGTTTATGAAGGATTTCTCCAGTTTATCTGACGTGTCCCTTCAGAGTTTTCAGGGGGTCCTCAATGCCCTGCAGGATACTCTGATAGAAAATACCAGTGCACTGGGTGAGTGCCTGCTGCTGTTCTGGAAATAGCTTTATTTGACTTAACAGCCTCAGGTTCCTTGCTGGCTATATTATTTTGCCATTTTACAAGGAGATTGTGTTTCCAATAATAATAAAGAAAAGAAAAGGAAAAAAAAAAAACCCTACTCATTCAGTGTTTTTAGCTAGAGAAATAAAATCAGTATTGTTTTAAAAGTTCATTATCATCTTTATGCCATAGGGGGAAAAAGGGATGAAACAAATCTTCTTTGTATACCATGTGTGTAATATTATTTAATTTAATGTTAACAATATAAGATACATTTTACCAATATTGACCTATTTTTTACCTATATTTTACTGATTAAAGAAAAAAAAACCTACTTGACATTTAAATGATTTACTTGCTTTCCAGTTGATTTTTCCATAGTGCAATACAGTAGTCTTGAAGAATAAAAGTTTGAGGTGTCATAGATCACTCAGGGGGGTATAGGCACTTGCTAAACAAGCCTGGTGACCTGAGCTCAATCCAGGAACTCATTCAAAGGTGGAAGGAGAGAGCCTATGTCATAAAATTGTCCTCTGACCTCCACATGTGTGCTGTGGCACCTGTGCCCCTCTCCTGTGTATGCACGCGTGCACACACGCACACACACAGAGACACAAATAGCAATTTTAAAAATTAAAAATGTAGGGAAGGTACGGTAGTTCATGCTTGTGGTCTCAGAACTTAGAAGGCTGAGGCAGAAGGATTACCATGAGTTTGTCAAGGTTAGCTTGCACTCAGGGTGAGAATAAGACCCATTCTTAAATTTTAATGTTTTCAGTCAAGATGTAAAAATAGGATTTTACTTCTTCATCTGTCTAAATTAGTGAAAAACTGGATAAAATAATGAAACAAAAATTTGTAATGATTGGACATCCAGTGACTAAGGGAAGGGTTCCCTGGTAGAGCAGACTCCAAAATTCAACTAAAAATAAGTTATGAGATAGCTTTAAAAAGCCTAAAGGACACTAGGTCACTAGAGTGGGAATGGCAGAAAACAGTTGGAAAAACAGTTTAGTGTTTTAGGTCACTAGAGTGGGAATGGCAGAAAACAGTTGGAAAATATTGACTCTTTTTTTTTAATTTCATGAACAAAGAAAGAAAAAACAAACAAAAACAACAACAACAAAAACCTCAGCACAGGACAGTCAGTTGCTTAACATCAGTAAACATATAATAGGTTTAAAGCATGTAGATAATCAAAGATATATTACATAGAGATGGGAAGATAAGTGTAGGGGCTGATGTCTAATTAGAGGGAAAATTAGTGAAACAATTTCAAAATGTTGGAAAAAAACAAAATCCTCCTGAATTCTATATCCAGCTGAACGCTTTTTAAGAACAAAGAAAAAAATCATCATAGGAAATAAAATTACCACGAGTAAATCTATGCTACAAAAAAAGAAGAGAGTGAAAGAGACACAGAGTGTCCTTCCAAGAAGAAGTAGAGTAAAAGACTATTAAGAAATATCGATTCATGGAAATCACAACTGGAGCAAATGGAAAATCATTTTTTCATACTGTCAGTCTCCTCTAGAAATAATTGGCCATTTAAAGTTTTTATAAGTCTCATGATGATTATAACGTAAACTATGTAACAAAACTTGCATGAGAATATAAAGGGAATGAGAACTATACAGATGAAGGATCCTACTACACTGTGTCTTTGTTGCATGCAGTAGGCACTGATCATTTAGAGGTGTGTTTTATGAGTTTAGGAAGATGATTCAGTTGGCAAGTGCTTGCCTTGCATGCACCTGTTTTTTTTTCCCCCTCAGGACCATGTAATAAAGTCAGGTGTAATGAGACTCAGAGGCAGAGGCAGGGGTAGGGGCAGGGACAGGGACAGGGACAGGGACAGGGACACAGGAAGGGGCAGAGGCAGGAGAATCTCTGGGACTCCACACTGGCCATTCAGTGTGGCTTTATTGATGAGTTCCAGGCAGGTGAGAGATCCAATCTCAAAGAGGATAGATAGCATCCATGATTGTCCTCTAACCCCTGAAACACCAAGATGGTAGTTTCAACTCAAATATATGTTTTTAAAAAAACATAAACATAAATGGTCTAATTTTGGAAGGCAGATATTACTAGATTGAATGAAAATATCAAGAAGTACATTTTCTCCTTAGAAACACTCAAAACACAAAGGTACAAATTGCTTCCAAGTAAAAGAATGGGAAATGTTTACAGTCATCAATCACTATGCAAGATTTCAAGTCTCATTGTAAACACACCACCAAAAAAAACCTTATAGGGCTCAGATATGAGTGTATGTATGTATGTATTTATGTACGTATATAAACATATATGTATACATGTCTATCTATCTATCTATCTATCTATCTATCTATCTATCTATCTATAGATAAAGCCTAACACTGTGACATTAAAAAATGAAAACAAAACAAAACAAACCAACAAAAACAAAACAAACAAACAAACAAAAACAAAAATAGGAGTAAATTGGTCTGACCTAGAGGGAGGCAAACAATTCCTTCTTGTCTTCTTTATTTCTTTCTAAGACAAGATCTCTTGCAGTTCAGCCTGGCTCAAACTCACTGTATAACCCAAGTTAGATTCAAACTTGTGATTTCCATGACTCTATCTCTCACGTGTTAGAATTGTAGGCATATGCCTGGCTCCAGTCAAAACTTAGACACCTAAAACAGGACCTCTAAAAGAACAAACTTGCAAGTTAGGCTTTATACATCATAGAAGCATCAAAATAGTTGTAGTTCCCATGTCTAAGCCAACTTGTACTCAGACAGTATAAAGAAACTCAAGGCAACCCAGCAACAAAAATTTGAAAGAGACACTTTGTCAGAGATCTGAAAGGGCTTTGACCTAATCGATATTTATATACTTTGGGAAATGTAAATTAAAACCACCATAACGAACCATTGCACTGACTGAGGTAACACAGACCCAGAAAGACACACGTAGTATGTATTCACAAGTGGATTTTAACCATATAGTACAGGATAGACATATTACAATTCACAGACCCCAAATAAGGTAAATAACAAGGAGGACCCAAGGGAGGATGCTTAAATCTTACTCAGAAGAGGAAATGACTGAAAAGAGGGAACAAGACAGGAGGCTAGCATAGCTGACCTCTGAGAGGCGCCACTCAGCAGTGGATTGAAACAGATGCTGAGATGCACAGTCAAACATGGGAAGAAGTATAGGGAGTCTTGTGGAAAAGCAGGAGAAAGGTAGAAAGACCTGGAGGTGCCAGGAGCTCCACCAACAGGACCAACTAACCAGGGCCCAGAGGGGCTTGCAGAGACTGAAGCACCAACCAAGGACGATGCATAGACTGGACTTAGGACCCCTACATAGATGTAGCAGATGAGCAGCTTGGGCTTCATGGGTGTTCCCTAGTAAGGGGAGCAGGGGTGTCTTTGACATGGACTCTGTTGCCTGCTTTGCGATCACTGCTCCCTGGCAGGGCTGCCTAGCCAGGCCAGAGGGGAAGAGGATGCACTCAGTCCTGATGTGACTTAATGAACTGCGGGGAAGGGGCTCCCCTTATCTGAGGAACCTTACCTGAGGCAAAAAAATGAGGGAGAGAGTGTTGAGCTGGAAGGAGAGGAAGGAGGGGGCTAGGATCAGAATGTAAAGTAAATAAATAATTAAAATTAAAAATACATATACAATCAGTAAAAAAACAAACAAAAAACCCATTGCACATCCATTAGAATGCTTGTAATTACAAAGACTTGACATACCAAGTTCAGGAAATCACCTAGACCAGCTGGTACTTCCCCATATTGATGTAGGTGAAATATGACACAAGCATTTGGGCAAACATCTTCTGTTGTTTTAAATTTTTTATTTTAACATATGTGTGTATACATTTATTGACTGAAAATGCTATGAAGAACAGTGAACTATATAGAAACAAAAGCACCGCCTGCAACTTTGTATATTTTTAATATTCAGCATAATTTTACTGTTTACCTAGCCATTTTATCCCAAAATATCTAAAAATGATTGTTTTATAGCAACATGTTGATATGGTTTCAATCTTAAATGTCCCCCAAGGATGTGCACTGAAGGTGTGGTCGACCAACGTCATGTGTCATTGAGAGGTGGTGGAATTTAGAGTTGCATACAAATATTCACAGTGATTTTGTATGTAATAACCAAAGCTGGAAACAGTCAATCTTTGTCACTGAACCAAAATATCTAGAAACAATTCTAGCATTTATTAATAGGTAAGTAGAGAAACAAGTTGGGGTATGTTTGCACAATGGAACAACAACAAAGAAAGGGTAATGTATCACTCAGCATAAGTTAATGTCAGAGAAGCTATGTTGAATAAAAGAAGCCACGTGAAACGAGAACATTATTCATGATTACTTACAGATTAAGTGCCAGAACATTCAACTGATAGGGAGTGACAGAAAGTAGGTAAGTGATTGCCTGAGATGTGGGCAGGAATTGCTGTGGGACAGTAGGTTAAGGAGAATTCAGAAAATGTTCGATGTATTCACTGTCATGATTCTGCTGATGGTTTTTGTACATATGTTAAAACATATCAAGTTTTGCAGTTTAAATATGTATGGTTTATTATAGATAAGCCATACTTTGGTAAAAGTGTCTTTAAAACAGTTCAGAACACTCTAACTCCTCTGCTTACCACTTTGAATAAATTCATGTCACACTTAGAGGAAAGTGCCCATTTTCTGCTGTGACCTGTTGGGGGCCCTGCATGTTGATGGCTTCCTAGATACTTCATCACAAAATGGACTCAAGTGACCTGTGCTGCTTCTCTGGGTTCTGTGGACACACTGGACCATCTTCCACTCGGTTGCTTCCTAGTACCCAAGCACATCATCTGGTCAATGCCCTTTCTCCAGGGTAGCCTCTGTTGATGGCAGCGTTTAAGCAGACATCCCTCTGATCATGGTGGAGCCTTATTTAGCACCAATACTTGCACTTCAAAATCACTCATTATTTAGCAGTAGGCCTGTGTCTCATCTGTCTCTCCCACTAGCCATTAGCATATCTTGGCATCCTGCATTGTCCATGTCAATGATGTGTTCCTGTCCTTCTAGCCCTTGTTAAGAAAGCTACCAAACGGCACCCTGTTTCCATTCCTCTTCTGGTACTAGCTTTTCATACTGTCCAACTTCAGGAGTGACAGTACATCCAGTCTCAAACAAACAAGCAACACATCAACAACTATGCAAGTCTTTGATTTGCAAGAGCTGGGATTTGGGGCAACAAACAAAAGATGTTTTCCTCTTTAAGTTGACCACAGGACTTGAATGTGATAAAAGGCACAGACTTGAGGTTTTGAAAATCGTGTAGACCTACCTATAACCTCATCACTTTAAAGATGGAGAATAATCATTTCTTTCACCTGTAAGTTCCCTTGGGCCCCTTTAGAGTGAAGCTTTCCTTTGCCCCCTCCTTCCTCTCCTTTCAGCTCAACACTGCAACTGGAAGCAAGCACTTTTTCTTAGTTCCTTCTGTCATGGTCACCAGGTTTATCTGCTTTGGGACTTCACATTCATGGAAGCAGACTTTTATGTCTTGTCTAATTTCACTCTTACAGCTGTTAATACTTTGTTTCTAATCCCTAACCAGCTTTTCATTGTATACTCATACCCCAGTTTCTCCATCCATTCTTCTGCTGATAGAAACCTGAGGTTTAAAGGTTTTACCACTGTTAATAAAGATGAGGTGAACATCACCACACAGGACCTCGTGAGCATATATTCTCATTTCTCTGTGCTTACTGTCACAGATAAAATATTTCCCTATGGAGTTGTACCAGGCAGGGCTGTTCTTCCCAGCAGTGTTTGAAAGAGGACTCCAGGCATCCTGTATCCTTGCATCTCTGAGATAGCCATCTTCTAGGTTTTAGCTATTCTCATAAGGTTGAAGAGGCAGCTCTGTGAGATTTGGATTTCCACTTCTCTGATGACAGCTGATGTTCAGTGTTCTTCTGTATGCTTACTTGTACAACTCTTCTTAGGAAGTGTTGGCTCAAGCAGTTTACTCATTTTAAATATTGGATGGTCAGACTTCCTGTTGTGGGATCAAGAGGATTGAATTTGGTCTCCAAAAGCCCTCAGGCAGATTTATGTGTCAGGATTGTCTTCTTTCCCTCTGGGTTTTGTCTATTTGTTTTCTCCATAGTTTCTTTGTTTGTTTTGTCTTGGTTATCTTGTTTGTTTGCTTGTTTTTGAGACAGGGTCTTAGGTAGTTCAGGATGGCTGGAATTACCTGTGTAGCCAAGAATGACTTTGAACTCCTGATCCTCTTGTCTCCAGCTCAATTGTGTCTTTTGAGACAATTTTAGTGTTGACAGTGTTCAGGTTATCAATTTACACACACACAAAAACAATAACAACAACAAAAGATTTTGAGAATGAAAATGGTAAGGCCTAAAGAGTTTTATATTCCACCAGCAATACTTTTGAGTTTGGTTAATTAAATTTATTATTAAACAATTTCACATGTGTACATTACACACACTGACCACTCTCAATCTTCCCCCTCTCCTCCATTTTCCTTTCTACCATGTCTGCCTCTCACCTTTCCTACCAGTCTCTTACTTATGTTCATATCTATGCATTTTTTTTCTGTGACCCTGTAATGGACCCTTAGATCTTAGAAGGCCCCAAGATCTTAACAACTGGCCATGAGGGAAGTGCCATTCAAGCCATACAACTCAGGACATAGACAACACCACCTGCCAAAATGAAAAAAAAAAAATAGTTCTGGAAAAGTCCCTAAGTGTACTAACTTTGATTTTTGTTAGTTTGGCTAACTGCTCTTCTTAACTGAAGTATAACAAACCAGAATATGGTTTTGGTACTTGCAAGCTCACTCTGAGAAAAGCTCAGGGCTGCACAGGGATCCCAAATACCCACTGTAGTTGCTGGTCAGCTAATAAAGAATTTCTATTGGCTTAAACCAGTGTCCTGGTAGTCTTCTCTGGTAGATACCCACAATTATCCACTGAGTGAAATGATGGAACTTTTCCTCAGAGCCTGGTGAGTTCAACTGTGGGAACACAACAAAAGACAACGACTCCTTTTCTCTAAGAATCTGTCAATAGCCAATAGCTAAGCAGCAAGGGGTAGGGGCCTGTGAGCTTCTCCCATGTTCATGACTGTTTATTGACAGGGTAATACTGAGTGTTCAATATAGGTAGCTACTGTTGTTGTGACCACATGGTTGTATTGAGTCTAGAGGATGGCATCTTATAGTCTTTCCATCTGTCTTCCAGCTCTCACATGCTTATAATGTCCTCTTCTGCAAATTTGCTAAGCCTAAAAGAGGATATAATGTCTTAAATGTCTTAACTGGGGCTGAGTCCAAGCAGAAAGCTAAGTCCTAAAGTGACTTGGATATGCACTGTGTTCCACATACGGCGGGATAGCTGACTTTCACTACAGCGTATGGGGACAGCTCAATGATTATGTCATCTCTGCAGTGAAGAGGAGTCTGAAAATTGTTAGTAGAGAATCAAGGAAACAGAATAGATCCAGTCCTAACCATGAGATGAGCTACCAAGCTATGATCAGCCTTTGTGGAGTCCAGAGCAGAGAAGAGGCTCCTATGTCCCAGGGGAAGCCAGAAGGACAAAGCACAGAAAAGGCCCATAGCAGGAAGAGGGTGAGGAACATAGATGGGTAAGTCTCCGGGCGGACAGTAGTTCCAAAGATGGATGGAGAAAAAAGATAAGAATCCTCAGGGCTTAGGGGCTGGAAGTGTGGTTCAGCTGGATGAATACTTGTCTTGGGTGGGGTCTTAAGTTTGATTTCCATTGTTACACACACACACACACACACACACACACACACACACACGACTTCTCAGATCCAGTCTGGTAAGAAGAGAGTGTGGGCTGACTCATAGCCTGGGTTGGACAAATATGACTTAAAGTGGTTGTGTCTGGAGTCTAGAGGTCACTGTGACCATGGAAACCCAAAGAGCAATCCAGCTACTTGAAGACGAGAAAAAGAACCTAGGTTCAATCTAGTGGAGACCAGAGCCCAGAGAATGCACTTTTGGAATGGATGGAACTCCATTTTCCCCTGTGGCCTCCTGGGACTTTAATGATCTCACATGGAAAGGTGAAGAGAGGAGCCAACCCGGGGCTGATTCTTCATCCCAGATCCCCTGAGCTTTATTTTTAAGTAGTGTGTGTGTGTGTGTGTGTGTGTGTGTGTGTGTGTGTGTGTGTGTTGCTTGCAAGGGTGAGATGCTTCCCCCAGAGTTGGAGTTTCAGGTGGCTCTAAGCACCTGACAGGGCTGGAAACTGAATTTCAAATCTTCTCTGTGAGCAGTAGGCACTCTTCTCTGTGGAAGTATCTTGACAGTTCAGCCCAAGGGATTTATGACAGTGACATGGCAACAGGTGTGACCTAAGCTCTTTAAAGCCAGGACCATTCTGGTGTAGTGTCCTCAGTTTACATTCAGGTGACAAGGCCAGACTCAGAGTAGAAAACTAAAGCCAAGAAAATTTTGGAGGAAAGGAAGAAAGACACAGTAGGGAGCGTGAGGTTCCTGTGACCTCAAATCCCCCAGTCTTCTGCCTCCTCATGCCTTCCTTCAATGCTTAGTACACTCAAGGACAATTCGGCCCTGTGCTTGGAACACAGAGCAGTGGAAACACTCTTCCTTTCCCCTTTGTTTACCGGTTGGTAAGCAATTATTTTCTTAAAGCTGTTTTTATAAATAGGAGGCTATTTTATTTACTTAATCTCTCCCTGGATGCCACATCATCTAAAAATGATTACTTATGTACTATTCAATATCAGAAGAAGCTCTTTGCTCATTTTCTTCCAGCTGCTGCATCGTTTTCTGTGAACTTAAGGTGTGTGTGCGTGTTTCTTCTTTTTGCACTTAATGCAAAGAACAGCACTCATTTGGTTCATTTATTTGCGGCTGCTGCAGTTGCTGTTTCTTTCATATTCTGTGCCTGACATTCCCAGGTCCCAGTTTATAAGAACAGCAAATAACTGTCTGCTAAAAGCTGAAGGACAATGGAAGGAGGGAGACCAAGTGTCTTAGTCCGTAAGGGGATGAAAAGGAGGCTGGGACCTTCTGCAGCGCAGTAGGAGAGACACCTGGGTGCTACTGAGGAGATCAGGCCTCTTGTCACACGCAGGCCCTACTGCTTCCAGGCTGTGGGAGCTTAGGCTTCTAAGCTGGCCCCACCAGGTTTCTGTGGAATTGTCCCTAGGAGGTACATTAGGTGGTAGGAGCTTGAGACAGAACCTGGCAAGCATGAAGCCCGCAAATTCACTTTAGCTTTTATCTGACTTACTGAGACTGGACAAAAGCGGAGGCTTAACATTTCTTTTCTCATCGCGAGCCGTTTCTGAGCGTGCCCGAGGTGCATTTGGTAAGCATTTCCTTGTTCCAGGTGCTAGGCTTTCAAGGAATCAAAGGCCCAGACCAGCATGTCTTTAAACACACATGAGAAGAATCAGATGGGAAATCATTCCCAGGAACACTGTGTCTTTGATGGTGACTTAAATGATGCCACAGGAGTTGGAAGAGGTTAGCCTTCCCCGAGGAATGAGAGAAAGGCCCGACAGAAAATCTCTCAAGCCATACTTAGGTTTTCTTTGCTTTTTGAAATTGAGTAGAGGCGTGTTCTGTGGGGGTAGCAGGGCCTCAAAAGAGCAAATGAGCCCTTACTTTGCTCCCAGATCTAGTGAGGGGCTTTCACAGTCTGGGTGAAAGGAGACCAGAATCTAGGCCAGAGCTTATTGGTTGAGGGAAGAGCTGCCCAGTAAATCTTCAAGCAAACGTAGCTTGAGAGCAGGAATCCAAGGGAGTTGATTCTGATCTTGTTCAGAAAACATTCCCCAGTTGATCCTCCTAAAACCAAAGGTATTTAAATATAATTCAGTCGAAGCGAGGCAGCTGTCCCAGAAGTCAGAAAAGTCTATTTGTTTCTTGTCGGCTTAGTTACTCCTCTGCTAAAGAAATCATGTGGAGGGGGTGAAGACACACTGCTCAGACCCAGCCCTGGGGTTGGGGTGGGGGCTCTCAGAGGGCAGCTGCAACAACAGCGCCAAGATGACACTACAGAGCAGAGAAGGACACTTTTAACTCACTGATAAGACAAAGGTTGGAAGCTGAGAGGAGCAGGGCTGACTTCCTTCCAGGGTGGGACTTGGCAGGTAGGGAAATGACCCGGAGTGGTGCTATGTCATTTGAAAGAGGCTTTAGAAAGAGCCCTGGATATTGCATGCTTCAGGAAAGGGAAGTGACCTTTAAGACTGATGACATGAACATCCCAATCAGAGTCTCTTTGTACAATGACTACTGTTAAATGCCTATCAGGTCCCAGGCACCCACCAAGGGAGGCTGATCCCAGAGCAAGTGGATAAAGGAGTTGGGATGGGGTGGAAAATCCACCCTTGTGGTTGTTAGAGAAAACAGGAAATGATATCTTTATAGTAATAGGTCCCCAAAGGAGCTTTCTTACTCTAACTGACAAGACAGGCAAGTACCCCTTATTATGATTTTCTTTCAGCTATATTTCTTAACCTCATTAACTCTACAATCCACGATACAGATTTCTGTAGGTTCTCATTTTTTCTGTATTTTTTAACTCTTTATTAATTACACTTTATTCACTTTGTATCCCCCCTGTGGTTCCCTCCCTCCTCCCATCACAATCCCTCCCTTCCTCCCCCTTCTACATGAATGCCCCTCCCCAAGTCCACTGATAGGGGAGATCTCCTTTTCCTTCCTTCTGATCCTAGTCAATTAAGTCTCATCAGGAGTGGCTGCATGGTCTTCTTCTGTGGCCTGGTAATGATGTTCCCTCCTCAGAGAGAGGTAATTAAAGAGCAGGCCAATAGTCCATGCATAGTCCTTGGTTGGAGTATCAGTGTCAGGAAAGACCCCTGTGCTCAGATTTTTTGGTTCTGTTGCTCTCCTTGTGGAGTTCCTGTCCTCTCCAGATCTTACTGTTTCCCACTTCTTTCCTAATATTCCCTGCATTCTGCCCAAAGGTTTGGCCATGTCTCAGCATCTGCATTGATAGTCTGCAGGGCAGAGCCTTTCAGAGGTCCTCTGTGTCAGGCTCCTGACTTGTTCCCTCTTTTCTCCTTCTTCTGATGTCCATCCTCTTTGACTTTCTGGATAGGAATTGAGCATTTTAGCAAGAGTCCTCCATCTTCATTAGTTTCTTTAGGTGTTCAGATTTTAGTAGGTTTATCCTATAGTATATGTCTATATGAGTGAGTATATACTGTGTGCATCTTTCTGCTTCTGGGATAGCTCACTCAGGAAGCTGTACTATAGAGCAACAATACTAAAAACTGCACAGTACTGGCATAGAAACAGACTGGTGGATCAATGGAATTGAATAGAAGACCCTGACATAAACGACACACTTATGGACACCTGATTTTTGACAAAGATATCAAAACCATTCAATGGAAAAAAGACAGCGTCAACAAATGGTGCTGGTCTAACTGGATGTCTACATGTAGAAAAATACAAATAGATCTATACATATCACCCTGCACAAAACTAAAGTCCAAGTGAATCAAAGACCTCAATATAAAACCAGACACACTAAACCTGTTAGATGAAAAAGTGGGGAAGAGCCTTGAATTCATTGGCACAGGAGACAACTTCCTGAACAGAACACCAACAGCACAGGCTCTAAGAACAACAATCAATAAATGGGACCTCATGAAACTGAAAAGCTTCTGTAAAGCAAAGGACACTGTCGTCAGAACAAAAGGACAGCCTACAGATTGGGAAAGGATCTTCACCAACCCTATATCTGACAGAGGACTAATATCCAGTATATATAAAGAACTCAAGAAGTTAAACAGCAAAAAAAAAACAAGTAATCCAATTAAAAAATGGGGTATAGAGCTAAAAAGAGAATTCTCAATAGAGGAATATCGAATGGCAGAGAAACACTTAAAGAAATGCTCAACCTCATTAGCCATCAGGGAAATGCAAATCAAAATGACCCTAAGATTTCACCTTACACCCATCAGAATGGTTAAGATAAAAAACTCAAGAGACAACACATGCTGGAGAGGTTGTGGAGAAAGGGGAACCCTCCTCCACTGCTGGTGGGAATGTAGACTTGTACAACCACTCTGGAAATCAATCTGGTGCTTTCTCAGACAACTAGGAATAGCACTTCCTCAAGATCCACTATACCACTCCTAGGCATATACCCAAAAGAGTCTCAGGTACACAATAAGGACATTTGCTCATCCATGTTTGTAGCAGCCTTATTTGTAATCTTTTCTATATTTTATTCCAACTGACTTAAAAAGCCTTTTGTGGAAGCTGAGAAGATGATTTAGTTGACAAAGTACCCACTGCATAAGCATACAGGCCAGAGTTAAGATGACCACCAGGCATGAAAACAAGCCAGGCACTGTGGAATAGAGGCAGGCTCCTTGGAATACAATGACCAGATAGGACAGCTCATTAAGACTTTTGTGTATGTAAGTGTGTGCTTAAATCCATGTATGTGTGGGTACACCTGCACCTATGTGCATGTGTATATGGAAGCCAGAGTTTAACATAGTCATTGTGGGGAAGCTTTCTTAACTGTTCTCAACTGTTGGAGTAAATAAAAATGAGTTTGGGGCTATATATTATTTATTCTTAGCCCTATGATTATTGTGGTGGTATTATTTAACCCACTATCGCAAATAATAAGACACAGACACCTCTTAGATATCATAATTGCCTTATTTACCTTGGGCCAAGCAGATATTTCTACCTCCACTCACCATATAATAACCTCACCATCCATCTCCCAGCCCTCATCCAATGCCATCCTCTTAACCATCCTCATCTGAGCTATCTTCCATCCATAATCTTATAAATACTTGCTTTTATTCTCCATCTGGGCCTTTCCACGCCATTACTGGAGACCTTCCTCCAGGCTCACATGGTTTCTACTCCACGTTAACCCATTGGGGCATCCTCCTTCCTCCTCCCTTCATGTCCGTTTCTTCTCATGATTCTCTTATCCTCAAAAGCCCAGAAACCTTAGCCATGCCTACCCCATTCTGGCTTGCCCAGGTATAGGCCTTTAATCAACCAATCAGGTATAATGTCTTAGGCAGGTTTACAAAACAAGGATAGGTGTATCCAGGAAGTATTCAGATCTCGAGGGGCAGCAACAAGCATTAATACACAAGAAACAGACCAACCCCCAACACTCAACCTCTTTTTTTTTTTTTTTGAAACAAATTCTCTCATTGAACCTGGAGATCTGCTCTTTAATGATTCTAAGGAGTGCTGTGGAATTCCTAGTGTACATTTTAATTGTGATTTATCCACCAAACCAGACTCATCTACCTATTGTTCATCCTTCAAGTGTTTATCAAGCATCTACTACCCACTAGACACTTACACAGATTCTGAGATAAGGTGAAGAGTTGGAGAAGTAATAACTTTCTTCCCAGGGAGCTGACATGTACGTATGTATGTATGTATGTATGTATGTATGTATGTATGTATGTATTCTTGGCTGAGCTGCTGTTTCCAAGGGAGGTATTTCACTTCTAAGGCATTTCATCCCAGAGATATTCTTGCTCAGGTCTGCAAGGATGTGTTATCTAGAATGTTCACAGTGGCCATATTTGAGACAGGAGGGAGCTGGAGGGATCACTCAGGCCAACAACTTCCAGGGATTAGTATAGAATATGAAAATGCAGTGAATGGGGAGCATGCAGTATGGTTGGTCTTAAATTATAATATTGAGTAGAAACACAGGAAATAGAAGAAGGCTAAACAAGCTCTAAAAACATAAGGAATATCATGGTATCTCTAAGAAGGATACTTCCAGTGTTGCTATTGTCTGCGAGGAGACAAGAATGAAAATAAGGATTGGGAAAAGAAAAAAAAAATGGGCTTGAAGAGTCTTGTCATTGAAGTGTTATCCAATGAAGAGTGTGAGTGACTTGGACCTGTGCTCTCTCAGGATGAAAACAAAGCCAAACAAAAGGCAAGGTGGAGGTAGCCAGGATAAGCATGGTGAATGGCTGAAGGAGATGCAGGCCCTTGAAGGTCCTTAGCCGGACTAATGGATTCCCTGAAAGATGGCATTGAGATTTTGCCTTCAGCATTATGAGAGTATGTGGTAAGGGTAGGGTAAGGGTAGAGTCATAGGTAGGAGCTTGCTGATCAAGGCCTTAGTAGAAGCTTAGACTTTGTTTTAAAACTGTGATGGGGTGGGGGGTGTTGCACTGCAGGATGTCAAGTGAAGATGCAGTGGGGCTTTGTTGCACTTCTAGTAAATCTTGTTCTGTGGAAGAAGGTGTGGTCAGGAGGGAGCAGAGGAAAACCAGATACAAAACACAGATACAAAAACACAGATACAACAGTGACCCTTTGTAAGCCTAGTGACATTGGTAGCCTGGCCATGGGGGACCACATCCTAGGAGAAAAGTGCCTGATGATAGCTTACACACAGACATATCTACACACGATCACCTACCATAGAAACAACTCAATACACAAGCACAATCCCAAAAATACACACCCAGACAAGCAAACTCCAACCCAAATGCAGTCATACATCCTAACACGCACTCTCCCACATAGACACCCAAGCACAAACATGCTCACACACACAGACATACAGCCCTACACAAACACCTCACCACAAAGACTTCCTCTCACACAAACATAGCCACACCACAAAGACATTCACAGACAAACACAAATACACACACCTACCCACATAGTCACCTCCCCAGCACAAACACATATCCATCGGACATCTCTTTACAAGTACCCATGCCACACACATATGACACACAAATACAGCCATGCAGAAAGCCACTCTGACATGCTTATAATAACACCTATACAAAGATACCCTACACACAAGCCCCATGCAAACACACATCTGCATTCAAACTCATAGCCACACAAGCACATTGTACAGGTTGCTTTCATGTCAACTTGACACAAGCTAGAGACATATGGGAAGAGGAAACCTCAGTTGAAAAAATGTTCCTATTTGACTGGCCTCTGGAAAAGCCTATGGTGAATTCTCTCCATTGATGATTGATGTGAGACAGCCCAACTCACCCAGGGCAGTGCCACGCCTGGGCTGGTGGTCCAGGCTAAGCAAGCCATTGGGAGCAAGCCAATAAGCAGCACTCCTCCATGGCCTCTGCTCTAGTTCCTGCCTTAAGTTCCTGTCCTAATTTCTTGCCCTGACTTCCCTGGATTTCATCTTTTAAGCTGTAAGATAAAATGACCTCCCCATGTTGTTTTTGGTCAGTGTTTTATACAGAAACAGAAACTCTAAATAAGGCACACATCTACACTAACACACCATCACAAAAGACATCCAGACACACATACATACTACATTACACTCCAGCATCCCTGGTTCTCCATTTACTCACTGACTTGGGACAAGTTCTCTGATGATTCAGTTTCCTTATCTATAAAAGATACCTAGCAATGGAACCTAGTTTGTAATTACTTAGTATGTTTAGTTTCTAATACAAGTGCATGCTCCCTTAGAGCTTGCTGTCATCACCATCATTCCCTGGGAGCCAGCTGTTGCCCTGCTAATGTGCCCAGCAAATTCAGTGCAGGATTCTCTCCTAGCAGAGTACTTTCTGATAAGCATCAGCAAAGGATCCAGTTGCCTGCCCAGCCCCCACCCACCCTTCACTGATCAAACGCTCTGAACCAAGCTGCTGAAGCATGGAGTAATAATTTTCCTAGACTCTGAGGTATCTGCACAGCCTAATGCCACCCAAGGAAACAAGAGTTCTCCCTGTGAACAGTGCTAGAAACTCTAAGAGACTGCCAGTGCTTTCAAAAATATGGCATCCACTACTTCCATAGGGATCGAGAAAAGCCTAGTATCCTGGTAGAAACCCTGGAATGATGAAGGTTCCAGTTACACTGACATGTGACACATGCTTTGGGTGGTTGTGACCCAGCACCCTGCTTCCCACTTGCTGGATAGAATAGTTGGTGTTAGGTTTCTTTATCACTCTTGCTCATCTTCTTTCCAAACTCATGCTTCCTAGTAAAGCATTTTACTTTAAGAACACAATCCACCAGCACTTTCACAAGAGATTTAGACAGCCAGTAAACTGAACCTCAGTTCTCTCTGTTACTGCATTTTAAAAGGAGGGCTTTCAGTCTGATGCGCCTGTATTTTGTTGATTGGACAGCGAGGAAACACATGCTTCAGAAAGCTATGAACTAGAGCTAAGTGATCTCCGCTTGAACCAAGCACTTCCCCCTTCCCTAGACCCTTGGACTACCAGTGTCTCATCTTGTGCTGGGCACTTCCTCAGCCATTCACATTCTCTTCTCCTCTTTCCAGCGTTTGGCAACTCACTTCCCACAAGTTCCATTCATACCTTTCTTTCTGCCCAAGTCTTCTCCAATACCTATAATATGATAAAGTGTGCCCCAGGGAAAACTGAGACTGTGGGTAAAGTAAATACTCACCTCTGCCTTTTATGTGGCCATTCTGATGCACACACTACCTGGTTCTCCAGAAGCCTGGTGAGATCGGGTCTCAGTTGCCTACAAGTGACTAATGCCATTCACCCCGTATCAGCTTTCCCGCATTTGTCTCTCCTTATTTCTCCACTCTTGTTCCCTGGATGAAATTATCAATATATACTACCTCTTTCTGAGATGAGGAGGGCAGGATTCTGCTTACAACAGTGCCAACACCCAATATGCTGCCACCTGGCTGCCTAATTTGGTGCTGTGCAAGGGATGGTTGGCATGGTGACAGATTATGATTTTAAAAAATGGAAATTTGTTACTTGTTTCTTTCATATGTATTTAATTAAAATACAATTACATCACTTTTCCCTTTCCCTTTTCTCCCTCCAGCCCCTCCCATGCATGCCCTCTCACTCCCAAGCTGATAATCTATTTTTCTTTGATTTTTGCACATCTGTGTGCAAAAATAAAAATATAATTTACAGAGTACATTTTTGTTGCTTGCATATATTTGGTTTCAAGGCTGATCGCTCTGCACTGGACAACCTAATAAGGAGGTTTTCCCTGGAAGAGGCTAATTCTCCTTCTCCTAGCAGTCATTAGTTGCCTATAGTTCTTAATCCAGGGCTGGGACACTAATGAATTTTCCTCTTCTGTTTGTTCACTGATACTGCCATTGTTCTGGTCTTATTTATGCAGCCATTTCTAGGAGAGGCTGCTTCACAGCAGAACTTCCTTGTATTCTAGCTCACAATCTTACTGCCCCTACTTTTACAATGCTTTCTGAGCCTTAGATGCAAAAGCTGTGATACAGATGTCTCTATTAGGGCTGGGCTCACCATGATTTGTTGATCTCTGCATCATATCCACGTGCAGTTTTCTGATGATCTCTACTTGTTGTAAAGAAGGGCTTCTTTAATGAGCGGTGGTAGCTACACTTACCGGTGTGTATAAGAATATGATTTTGAATGTAGTAAAGAATTACTCTGGTCTAGCCAAGTGGTTGACAGATTTTTCACTAATGTCCATGAGCTTAGTAGCCCTAGGCAGCTGGGTAGGTTTTCTGTACCAGACATGATTTTCCCCACTGTGGAGTAAGCTTTAATTCTAGTTAGACATCTATAGGGTACCACCGACATGTGGGTGGGTACCATATATTGCCATGCTCATCAGAGTCATGCTTCATAGATGTGGTACCTAGGTAGTGTTGTTCAGTTGCTTTTTTCCCTTGGTAGCTTGCACAGTATTTTCTGCTGCCATGGAAGTTAGATCTCAGGGAAGGGATTTTCATGTCAGATCCAGTCCAAATCATGTAAGTCTTGTGTCCTAAGTGTGTGGTGTCTTCACTAATGGTCCACCTTCCCCTATAAGAGGCAGCCGATTGGTAGTCTATATTGTTTTGGCAGTCTTGGACTAGCCTGACCAACCATTTAAAAGGAAGTTTCTCATGCCTGATACTGTTTTTGTTTGTTTGTTTGCTTGCTTTTATTCTATGGTTCATGTAGGTGTGTGTGCATGTCTGTGTGTGTATGTGTATACTTTTATGTATTGTGTTCAATTTTAGGTAAATATCAAGTAATATGATTCTTTGAGTCTTTATCAAATAACCTTGGTGTTATTTGTAAATAATTAACACAATGCTGGTCTAACTGGATATCTACATGTAGGAAAATGCAAATAGATTCATACTTATCACCCTAAACAAAACAAAGTCCAAGTGGACCAAAGACCTCAATATAAAACCAGACACTAAACCGCTTAGACGAAAAAGTGGGGAAGAGCCTTGAACTCATTGGCACAGGATAAACCTCCTGAACAGAACACCAACAGCACAGGCTCTAAGAACAACAATCAATAAATGGGACTTTATGAAACTGAAAAGCTTCTGTAAAGCAAAGGACACTGTCGTCAGAACAAAAGGACAGCCTACAGATTGGGAAAGGATCTTCACCAACCCTATATCTGACAGAGGACTAATATCCAGTATATATAAAGAACTCAAGAAGTTAAACAGTAAAAATTCAAGTAATCCAATTAAAAAATGGGGTACAGAGCTAAAAAGGGAATTCTCAATAAAGGAATATCAAATAGCAGAGAAACATTTAAAGAAATGTTCAACGTCCTTAGTCATAAGGAAAATGCAAATCAAAACGACCCTAAGATTTCACCTTATATCCATCAGAATGGCTAAGATAAAAAACTCAAGTGACAACACATGCTGGAGAGGTTGTGGAGAAAAGGGAACCCTCCTCCACTGCTGGTGGGAATGTAGACTTGTACAACCACTCTGGAAATCAATCTGGTGCTTCCTCAGACAATAAGGAACAGTGCTTCCTCAAGATCCAGCTATACCACTCCTAAGCATATACCCAAAAGAGGCTCAAGTACACAATAAGGACATTATCTTAACTATGTTTGTAGCAGCTTTATTTGTAATAGCCAGAAGCTGGAAACAGCCCAGATGCCCCTCAGTGGAGGAATGGATACAGAAATTGTGGTACATCTACACAATGGAATATTACTCAGCAATAAAAAATTATGAAATTTGCAGATAAATGATGGGATCTGGAAAAGATCATCCTGAGTGAGCTATCCCAGAAGCAGAAAGATGCACACGGTATATACTCACTCATATAAACATATAATATAGGTTAAACCTACTAAAATCTGTACAACTAAAGAAACTAATCAAGAGGGAGGACTCTTGCTAAAATGCTCAATCCCTATCCAGAAAGTATTGACATCAGAAGAAGGAGAAAAGAAGGAACAAGTCAGGAGTCTGACCCAGAGGACCTCTGAAAGGCTCTGCCCTGCAGACTATCAATGCAGATGCTGAGACTTATGGCCAACCTTTGGGCAGAGTGCAGAGAATCTTATGAAAGAAGTGGGAAACAGTAAGATCTGGAGAGGACAAGAACTCCACAAGGAGAACAATAGAACCAAAAAATCTGAGTACAGGGGTCTTTCCTGACACTGATACTCCAACCAAGGACTATGCATGGAGATAACCTAAGACCCCTGCACAGATGTAGCCCATGGCAGTTCAGTGTCCAAGTGGGTTCCATAGTAATAGGAACAGGGAAAGTCTGTGACATGAACTGATTGGCCTGCTCTTTAATTACCTCCCCCTGAGGGGGAAGCAGCATTACCAGGCCACAGAAGAAGACAAAGCAGCCACTCCTGATGAGACTTAATTGACTAGGATCAGAAGGAAGGAAAAGAAGTCCTCCCCTATCAGTGGACTTGGGGAGGGGCATGCATGAAGAAGGGGGAGGAAGGGAGGGATTGGGATTGGAGGAGGGAGGGAACCACAGGGGGGATACAAAGTGAATAATGTGTAATTAATAAAGAATTTTTTAAAAAAGAAAAAGTTTATAAAGATGGAGTTAGTCTTGATGAAAAATAAAGGAGAAAAACATCAAAAAAATAATTAACACAAATCCAATTGTTTGAAACTTAACATAACTAGAATGCATCATCTGTTGACTAGTGGCTAGTGCAGAGTTAAACTTTAGGAAAGGACTCTTTGCCAAAAGAAGAAACTCATGGGCATAGGTCTACCATGTGCCATCAATTTTTGTCAGAGAGAGTGTAAGGATTACCATGAACATTACAGACGAAGGGTTTTCAGGGTAAAGGTGCACCAAGGTCCAAATAATTAGCTATCTGAATCTATACCCTGCCTCATTGCTTTTGAGCTGGATAAATTATGTGAGTCTATCAATCCTCCGTTTCCTCCATGGTGTGCAGAAAACCTGGAATTGCTGTGCAGGGTAAATGGAAAGATGTTTTTAATGGTCTTATTATGGTACCTGATACATACCAGGTGTACAAACTATCTCAGCAGCTCTGAATGAGTTGGTTTCCATGTGAACTGTTAATGCTCAGAGTTTTGGCTCTGAGTGAGAGGAGGATGCAGAGCATGGAGCTTGAAGGGGTGCTCTACCCTTCATGTTCACGCCTCTTGTTTTAATATTAATAATGGAAAGTGAAAGATTTTGCTGAGAAAAAAGGTAACTTTGGCTATTTTAACAAATGTTAAATTTCTGGCCACTTTGTAATTCATGCAATTTGTGTCTTTTCCTGTGTTCTTAAAGTATTGCATTATATTTACACATTTAGATGACTTCTGTAGGATGACAAATGTTTTCTTAAGTACTGGATATAATTTTAACTAAAGAAATTGACATTCCCATATATATTGTACCACAGTTTGTCTAGTTGTGTTTTAACAGATGCCTCCTTCTCTCTCATTATTCTAGTCTGTCAAAGTCTCCTCCCATTCCAAATGCATAGCAGTTTCTAAGGTATCCCTGGGAAATTGGCTAATAGCCATTTACTTAACAATACTAACAGAGACCCAGGCATGGCAGCCCATGCATGCAAATACAGCACGCAAGAGATGGAGGCAAGAGCATCAGGAGCTCAAGACCAGCCTCAGCTACATAGTTAATGTGAGGCCAGACTGAGCTACAGTGAAACTCCATCAATTGAAAAACAGAAGGCATGGAGGTGCGCTTCTCTATTGCTGTGGAAAAACAAAAAAGGAAACAACTGTAACAACAAACCGACAAAGGAAGCTCTGGGAGGAAAGGGTCACTTCAGTTTGCAATCACAGAGAAGTCAGGGCAGGGGATGGAGGAATGCTCTTTTTGGGTTACTCCTCGTGGCTTATTCAGCCAGATTTTTTAATCCAGGAACATCTGCCCAGAAGTGGCACTACATACAATGGGCTAATCATTGTGGCCAAATCAGTCCACAATCAAGACAATTCACCACAGAGATGACACAGGGCAATTTTTTCCAGGTGGTTCCCCAACTGAGATTACCTTTTCTCAGGCAACAGTAGTTTATGTCAAGTTGACAATCAAAACTAACTAGCATAGACTATGGGTGGGAAGGTACGGGATCCTAATTACTAAGTCGAAGGATAAACAGGAATGTTTGACTAATGAGAGCAAGTGAATAGATTTAAGCTGTAGAGCAGATAAACACTGATACAATTTCCTCATAAAGAACAAAGATCCAGGGACCACAGGTGACATTTGGACATGCTCTCCCTCCTCTCCACTGTCCTTTGCACCTGTACCTGTCACTGGGTGCTTGTATTTTCCCCTCTCACATGAAGATTTCAGGTCTTCTCTGAAAACACAAGCAAGAACAGAGGTTGGTGAATGACCCTTGGCTTTTGCCTTCTCCAATGTCTGCACTGGATGTCTGCTATTCTTTCCAGGCAATTGAACAGTCAGTTTCAGCTAGCTTGGGCATTCTCAGTACTTGGCCAGATGAGCACAGTAAGTGGGAGTGTGGGCAGATTCAAAGGTGGGTGTATTCTCATGAATGGCCCAAGGGCACCTGACTGTGTCCTTCTGAATCCAGGGAACTGGGAGTTGTTTGGAGTTCTACTATGATTGGCTTTTTAAAGACTCCTGTATCTCCTGAAATGAAGCAGAATAGCCATGCGAAGAGATGATTTGCCTTCAGACAAATAGTTGGTTGTATCATTTGTAGGTGTAAAGAAGTTTATTAACTCATAATTTTTATCAAGTAGTAATATGTGAGCAAATGTTTTATTAAGGTCACTAATTCCATTACACTGTTTTGTGTTTAATAGCTTTTAAAGATGAAATAAAATTATCATCTCTTAGTTACTCTCCAATTTGCTGCACATTTAATGAGAGATTTTCTAGAAGGCCCTATCTCCCTCACCTCCCTACTTCCTCAATGATGCCTGGTTGCCATAGCACTCTATTGTGTTCAGAACAATGTTAGTGATTCACAACTAGCTATCTGGAGTAAGAAACATTGACATTAGAGCCATCCAAGTCACCTAGGTGAGTTTAGAAAAGTTTCTTAATCTGGCTAGGCCTGAGGATATTCAGCTGCAAAATGCGATCCTACCTCACTCCACTGTTCCTGAATCTTGGATGAGATTATTAATGTATGCAAGTCAGGAAGAACAGGCTAAATAAACACACCGAATTTTCATTAATTATATATTCTACAGTATGCGTCATATAAAGTTTGAGTGGGCTAAAGCCACTTATTATCTCACAGAGGGTCAGGAATCTGGATAGAATTATGTTATCAGTCTCTAAATTATGTTATCAAGCCTGTAAATCTCTGATGAGCTATAATCAGAGTGGTGACTATACTACAGTCTTTTCTGGGGGCTTGATAGTGTGTGGGTCTACTTTGAAGTCACCTGCGTGGCAATTGGTAAGATTCTGTTCTCTGTGACGTCCTGGATTAAGGGTTCTTGCCACCTGGATGTTGGCTGAAAGTCTTCTCTAGTTTCTGGACATGAAAATCTCTCTGCAGTACAGCTCAAACATGACAGCTGACCTCCCTGGGAGTGGAGCAAGTGGAGGCAAGAGGGAGCCACCACACAGATGACGTGGTCCTTTTATAACAAACCTCAGAGAAGACATTCCATCATTCCCTTATACTATAAGAGGCAAGTCACATTGAAAGGGACCAGCCTGCTACTCAGGGGTGAACACCAACAAGCAGTGCTCTCTGCAATCTGCTCTGGAATCTGTGTCCACAACTGAGATCATTAATAATGTGGAATAAACTTGACATTGGCCAGAATCATTTACTGTGCAGCCTCTACTTGACAACCTGTCTTTGTTCTCCTCTATCATGTCAAGTTGATACGCCTGGCATGTGGCACTTTGAAACCTAAGTCTTTTGTTTGAGTTTGTACGTGGGTTTTACTTGATACAGGATCTGACTTGGACCTTGCAAAGTCGACCAAGTTGGTCTTGAAGTCTCAGCACCCCTCTTGTGTCTATCTCCTGAGTTAGGGGTTTAGAGGTGAATGCAATCACACGTGGCTACTTATCTCTTTTAGAAATTTTTCCCCTCTCTGTCACTTTCCACCAAGCTCTTTTCTACTCTCCCTTCTCACTGGGCTTAAGCATTTTCTGCTGGTCAGAGCTCCCAAGTGTCTCCTTTTGGAATCCTAATAACATGACCGTAGTTTTATGTTCTTCAAAGAAGTGTTGCAATTCCTAATTTATTATAAATCAAAGTATAAAATTATTTGCATCTTTTTTTCCCTTTCAAAACAGAACAAGAATATTTTGAGCATGTAGCCTGAGGAGGTTGTTGGTTTGAGCCTGAAAGGGAGCTGGGAGCTGGTGACACACACGATCTTCATCCCCAGGTAGCCACATCTGGACTGCACAGTTTTTAGTAAACACAACTCAAAGCCTTTGGGATTTATTCCAGCCTTAACTCCTTGATCTCTTCTCCACATAACAGTTTGGAGGTGCCTGGGAGGATGGCCTCGTTGGTAAACTTTTTCTCTTTCAAGCACAGGGTCTGCTTTCACCCTGAAAGAACCCATGCTAAACAAACAAACACAAAGTCATTTTGGTGGTATGTGCCTTTAATTCCAGTGTGGCAGAAATGGAGGCAGGCAAACCCTGGGGGCTCACTGGATGGCCAGTCTAGCCTATTTGTGAAGTTCCAGGCCAATGAAAGACCTTGTCTCAAAATGTGTGGGAAGTGCTTGAGGAAGAGCAGCCAACGTGATCCTCTAGTCTCTCCAAGCATGCCTGCGTATGTACAAACACACACATATATGTATACACCAAAGCAGGATATCTATTTAGCTATAGATATTGAGATATTGTAGGTTAGAAAGAAGTATTCTGAGATTCCACACAGCAAGGCTGATGCATAGAGAGAGAGCATTGTTTATGAATTAGGTAACATGTCTTGATTTTATTTTTCTGCCTTGCCCACAGCTTCCTTCTGTGGTGATCTCCTTTCTTTGGGAAACCTCTTGTCCTAACACTCAACTAAATGCAGTCACAATGGACCCATCTAAGGAGTCACTGGGTCCACCTTCAGGAGCAAGAATGAAATGGGACCCAAATCCCAGTGATCCCATTTCTTGCTTCTCTCTGTACTATCTGGCTGCAAATATACCAAGGGAATGGACTCTTTAAGTTCCTTTTGCAGTCAGCCCTCTGGGCTCTGACAGACAGCTGCTTCAAAAGCATGAAGAAAACATCGGATTTTTCCATGCTTCAAAATTGTTTGAAAACCAATACTGAGCCGAAAATGCTTCCCTAAGGAGCATTTACTAGCAATCCTCGCTGTCTCTGTCAATCACTTGCAGAGCGTTCTCCCTGCATCTTTCTCGCACAAGATATTTGGTTGTGACAGGTCACTAGCTTTGCTTTCACAAGTGCTCTGGTTCCTCAGGTTTGCTATGGTGAATGACACATCTGTCTCTCAGTGGCATATCTTGGCCTTCTGTATATTCAAGCCCATCCGTGAGCTATACAATACAAAACGGAAGTGCAGTCCCGTTTTCTTTCCACCCGACCCCTCTCTCTCTGGTGCCTAGCTTTCTTGGCACCAGAGCATCTACCTTGAGGATGCTAAATGATCCCAATAGACTCATCAAAATATGGTAATCCAGCACCTACAGTAAGCACAGGCCCAAAATTCATCTAGATCTGGATACCAAATTATACAGTTAGAGGTGGGTCCAAGATTTGAGTGAAAGCAAACAGAATTACCCTGATTTGATGTATGGCTGTTGGGAAAGTTAACTTTCTGTTTATTAAGTCAAGAATAAATGCTCTTCTATTAAAGGAGTCTTTCTCCCTGTCAGTGGGAAGGCCTGAGCTCTAGAAAACACCCAAATGGTAAGCAGGCCTGGGGGTCAGAAACCTCTCCCATTGCTCAAGCTTTTGATTCTCTTGGTGCCCGATGCAATTCCTAGATATGTAAGCTAATATATTTCCTTTAAATTTAATGCTATTAGAACTGAGCTTAAAAACTAGGTAGTCCAAAGTTCTGATTTAAATAGAAGTCAGAGGGGGAACATTGGTTTCAACGTGGTTACAAACCACAAGGTTTGACAAATAGAATACAGATTTTTATTTCAAATAAACCATGGGTAACATTTAGGATAATTTATATAATATATATACACATATATATTAGCACAAATTTCTTAATGTTTCATCTATTACACAGGACACACTCAAACTAAAAATTTTTCCATGTTTGACATTTCAAAGCAACGAAGCCATTACTTTGTTTGTTAAATGTCCATCTCTAGTGTTTGCATATAGCTCTGTGTCAAGGATTCTGAAGCCAGGTGCAGTCCTCAGTAGGAGTGTATGCTTTTTGATTAACACTGTCTGTTGTGAGTGTGAAGTAAAGCAAGGTAGCATGAATTCCACACATAGACCATTCCTGATTACCCCGTGTCTAAAAGTTTTGTTTCATTTTGGCTTTTTGGTAGTCCCAGGTAGCACAATTTATTTGACTAACAATATAAATATAGGTGGTGACCATTTCCTGAGTGTCTTTAGTTATGAGCCTCACATGCATTGTCTTGTTTAAACCTAATGTCTATATTTATTGGTGATGATTCCTGATGGAGATGCAGAGGAGTTAAGTCCTCATAGATTATAAAAGCCTAAGCTGGGATTCAAACTCATGCCTCTGTGACACTAACATTCCATTTTGTTCCAATTCGCCCTTCTGCAGGAGGCCAAAATTATCCTGACAGCTACCTGTTGCAGTCATCATAAAATGTTACCCTAAAAATTGCTATATACACACATATAAACCCAGTTCTCAGCCACAAATGGCAAACTGTCCTTTAACTACAGTTAGCAACAATTTAGAGACAAATTGGAGCCTTGTGCTAGACAGCGTTTGGGCAAATGGGTTTCAACAGTTGACACTAGGAGATTGCCAGTGGTAAAAAAAAAAAAAAAAAAAAAAAAAAAAAAAAAAAAAAAAAAAAAGGATTTTAGGCTGTAAATGACATAAAACCTGCCTTATGACAAGGTCCAACGGAGATCAACTTTACATGTAGCAGGAGGGCCTGATGAGCCCTTCATGGAGTTTAGAGGAGACTGTGTAGAGAAAAAAGGCAAGTGGTTGGTCTTTAGCTACCTTGTAAATTCAGAGACTTTCTGGTTTGGTTGAAAAATCCCCACCCCCACCCCTCAATTCATGTGTTTGAACACCTGGCCACCAGTTTGTAGTGCTGGAAGGTCCTGGAACCTTTAAGAGGTGAGGCATGGTTTGGGAAAGCAGCTCACTAAGAGCAGGTTTATTGGTTATAGCTTGGCCCATTCCCAGTCTCTGCTTCCTGGGTACTATGATGTGAGCAGCCACAAGCTTACGAAACAACTAGAGGCCCAGCCATCATGTCTTTCCTAACATGGAACTGGGAACTCAATAAAACCTTCTTCCATCAAATCGCTTGCCCACCCATGTGTTTCATTGCAGCAGTGAGAAAGTGACTAATGAAGGATGATTTAGCAAGAAGGTAGCCCTGTGTGGTAGACTTCCCAACTCCTGAAATGTGACTCAATACATTTCTCTTTACTATGAACTAGTGAGTCTCAGGTCTTCTTCTGTAATAGCATAGAATGACTAACACACAGGGCAAGAGGGCATGCATTAAAAGTTTTTTATGCTCAATGTTTTTAAAGTTCAGCTACAAGGCAGCAGGAAGGTGGTATATGTCTACAACAAAGGGAGGGAGCAGAAAGGCCTCCTTTTTCTTAGGAACAAATGATATGAGAACAGCTGAAGGAAAAATTGTGTGATTTGGGCAAAGGTGATGTTACTTCAGAAATAATGGGAAAGAGAGGTGTAGAAGGCTGTGGTTTCAGCTAGGTACAGTGGTGCACACCTGTAATCCCAGTACTCAGGAAGGCAGAGGCAGATGGATCTCTGTGAGTTTAAGGCCAGACTGGTCTACAAAGTGAGTCCAGGACAGCCAAAGCTACCCAGACAAACCCTGTCTCAAAAAGAAAAACAAGTGTGTGTGGGGGGGTGTGGCTTCGACCTTCAAGCTCAGCCCAGCGTAGAGCCAGGAGGCCTACTGACCACCACCAACTCTTGGCCAGATTATTTTCATTATTTTAAAAGTCTGCTTAACACTTGCAAGAGCACAATTACCTTAAGAGACTTTCTTTGTGGACCACACTGAGTAGAGCATAAATGCTAGGAGGGTGAGAGACAGTCCTTTTTATCATTCTTGGAAGGCTTCCTAGGAGAGATAGAGGTCCATGCTAACAGCTCATTTTATGGATATAAGAAAAGAGGCATCTTTCATATATATAGACCAATAACACCCAAGACACTCAATATGCAAGCATGAAGATTAATCAGAAAGAAAGGATAGAATGAAATATAAGAAACTGTGAGATTGGGGAAAGGAGGCTAAAATAAGCTTAACAGACACAGAAGAATGTAGGTCATGAATGGAGGTGATTCCTACATGGTAAATGATGTAGAAGGAGGAAAATGTGGTCTTTGATCTTAGCCAATCTTGGAAGACCTGCCCTTCTCATCTTCCTTATAGATCCAGACCACAACTGGAGTTTTCTTTCTTGTCAAGTGCAAGGAATCCCCCACCTCATGTCCCTTTCCTTTTGCCTTGCCCCAAGGGATTACTGTCATCCTCAGGGTGTTCTATTTTAAACCCACTAAGTGTGTCCAGAGAGCAGAAGGTACCATTAACAGTGCTGAGCATTACAGGCTATCTCTGGAGGACATTTATTGTATTTCTATGAGCCTTATGAATGGGATGAATATTTCATTGTGCTAGTTACCCAACGCCCTTCATCTTTATTATTAAACTCTAATTTCCTTACATGCTTTACATCCTCATATATGGCTTAAACTTGGCACTCACAGACTTATCAGCTCCACACAAAAGACATTTCTCAGAAAGAAAAAAGTAGAAACTTAAATCAGTCAATAGCCTACTGCATTCAGAGCAGAGCTGGGCTTTGCAAGCTGAAAAGGAATATCGGCATGTACAGTGGCAGGGGAGAATTAAGGAGTGGGACATTTCTCAGTGCAAGTTCGAGTCATGAACACAAAATCAGTTTCCTTAGGATTCCTCTAGGAAATATTCTCCCTATCAAAATGACCCACTGGCTTGCTGTAGCTGATAGAATTAAGTTCAAACTCATGATTGGGCATTCCAATTCCTCTAGGCACACCATTCAGTTTTGTTCACCTCATCTTTTTATACCCTTCAAAGTAAGGAGCCCAAGATGTTCAATATATGTTGAGCCTTCAGATTACTGGGGTTATGACACACATTTCTTGAACTAAGATGGTCAGCTATACCTTTCATTAAGGCCTAGTTCAAGGCTATCATTTCCTTTGAATCGTTGATGTCCATAGCAGGAAACGTACTGCTCTCCTTTAGGGATGTCCTCTCAATTAGTCCCCAGCGATGGAGTTACTGGGTACATGAATTCAGGTTCTCATGTCTATAAAGCAAGCGCTCTAACTCATTAAGCCATTTCCCAGTTCCCTTGATGTGTATCTAGTCACTTTCCTCATCATGCTGTCCTATCCTTAAGGTAAACATTCATATCAGGGTCTATCTCATGATGCCTGATGGCAGTGTTGACATATCACAGACTTTGATAAAAGGTTTGTTTGTTTGTTTTTTAATAAAGGAACAAATGAACAGTTCTGGATGTCTTGGGCACAGATTTGACTCCTCCCTTTTGGGAGCCTTGATGTTACAACACATATCTCTGAGATTTCAGTATGAAAAAAAAAATATCCCATCTTGTCTAGAGTCTTCTGACAGATGATACCACTGTTATGCCATGGGCATGTGTCCCTCAACAGTTCTCATTAACAAGCTCTACAGTAGTGCTAGATATCTCCCACAATGCACAGAGAAAGAAGATTAAGACTTTTAGGTCTGAATTATGTTTATGCCCCAAGCACAAAAGCACCTCATAAAATATTCTAAAACATTTTCCCTGGGTGTCAAATACCATAGTAGAAGGCATTCTGAGTGTTTTAGATCTGAAGTGGGCATCAGGAAGAGACAGTGTTCTAGAAAACAGAAAGAAAAGAATCATCTTATTAGATGGGCTTGAGATGTCCTCTGCAGAAATTTGTCTCTTACATCCAGTTAAGGTCACACCCATGTCACAGTTCTAGCCAACTCTTCAGCAAATGGACACTTTAGAAGAAGAGAACCATATGAACAGTTGTGACTCTCTGATGCAAATGCATTGTGTTGTTGTAACATGGATACAAAGGAAATGATCTGTAGAGTACCTCAGAGGCATCTTGGCCAAATGACAAGACCTGAAGTTATATTAAACCACATCAGTGCTTGACTCAACTCTAGGCTTTCTTTACATCCCAAAACAACCCAAGCCTCCCATCCACACAAGACATTTGTAAACAGAAGTCTAATATGGGAGATGTAAATAAAGTATATCCCCTGTTCATCTTCATGAAAAGAATGTGGTTCCTTTCTTCCAATCAAGATCACTTCCTTTTAAAGAAGCCCCATTAAAGGCATCATCAGGAACTTTCTCCCAGTGGTCTTTCCCATTATCACAGACTTATTCCCTATCAGTTTGGTCCTGGAGATGAAGTTAAATTAGTACTTAATGTGCTCTAAAGCACTCTGCTGTGGATCAGACCATGGCACCCGGTCTTGATTTAAATAGTAAATTGGATCGCCATTTGCCAGCCTAGTGATTTGTGCTTTGGCGGCCTTTGCAGATCCATAACCGAACCAGTAGCCTTCCTGACAAGTTAATCAGCCTCACTGTCTAGAGTCATCAGAGCTTTCTTACATGTTGAATTAATGTAGAGAAACAGAATGGTTGATGGTTTCATTTGTTGTACCATTAATGAAACATAAAACAGATGTGTGAGGCACCGTCTTAGTAATAGAAACTGCATTGCAAATTATTTATCTGCAGAAATCATGTCCAGCATAGAAGCCAGGAACGGAATGTAGTTTTTCTCCTGACAGTACTAGGTCAAACTATATTAAAAAACCTATTAAGCATAAAGTCTCCTGCTGCAAGTAAATATAAACTGCAGCTTTCTCTCTCCATTTAGTGTTGCTTTAAGATCTTATAAAAATCAACAGCGCTTTGGACCGACTTTTGTGTGGTTTTGACTTTCTGTCTTTTTGTTTCTGGTACTCTCCACCCAGGTAATTCAGTAAAAGCGAGGATCATGAGGGAAACATACACACTGTTCTAAATTCTCCTGATGAAGACCATATTGGCAATGAAGTGTTTGTAGGAGAAGATAAAGTCAGCCAGAGAAACTTGGCAGCTGATCCAGTACTAAGGGAACGTGTCCATCACCTCGATTTTTGTCCGTTAATATGCAAAGGAAAACATGGCATGCTAAACTCAAGAGGGAATATAAAATAGCTTTCTAAAGAAAGGTTTGGCAGTGCCACAAGGCAGAGGTTGTAAATTACAAGGCTTTTTGTAACTTGGAGCCTTAAGAAAGCTGGAAAGATCAAGCAGGCAGGTTAAGTTGTGTTCTTGGACAGTGACATTCATTATCACTAAGGAAACAGAGGAGAAAAAGCAGGACAGAGGGCCAACATGGCTCAGGGCACTCGAGATGCTGTTAAACCATAACTTTTTGGAAGCCTTCCTTCCACCGCCCTCAGTGGCCATGCAGAGCAATATTGGATAGTCTGAATGAAAAGGAATGAGGATGTTTCCAGGCTCTGTGCCCAACTCAGCTGAGCTATACTTCCATTAATGTTCAGGGAACTCACCCTGAAATTGCACCTTCCTGTGGTCTTGCCTCAAGCATGATGATTCCCAACAACTTCTACAGATATGCAGAAGCAGGTAATCCACAAGTCCTAGCCTGAGCCCCACACGATGCACTCTGTGCTTTTGTTCTAAGAGCACCCCCTTCTTTGCGCTCTCCTGGTGTTTTGTGCCTGCTGAAGGTGTTGACCTAAGGTCACTCAATCAATTGCCATTTGAATGTTTTTAAAAGATGCTCCCCTTAGCAGAGCAGGATGTAGTAAACACTGGCGACCGAAGTGTGTGTCGAAAGCACTTTTCATGGAATCTGGTACATAACAGTAATCCATGAAACAAACAGCAAAAGAATGGATGAATTAATGAGTATCCTTTGGGGAGCAGTTTTTTTCAATATACCTATTCCCTTAAAACAGTCCACAACCTATGGGTTGTGACCCTTTTGGGGGTGGAACAATCATTTTGCAGGCATTGCATATCAGATATCCTGCATACCAGATATTTACATCACAGTTAATAATGGTAGCAAAATCACAGTTAGGAAGTAGCAGCAAAATAGTTTTGTGGTTGAGGTCACCACAACATAAAAGACTGTATTAAAGGGTCCCAGAATTAGGAAGGTTGAGAACCATTGCCTTAAAACATCCATGAGAAACAAGAAATTTCTTGCAATAACTTCAGAACTAGTTTGGTGTCTGCAATCTCAAACGTTGGCCTTTTGTTTGCAGTTCAGGGAGCTAAATGCCTCTGAGATCTATGCCCATGAGCTCTACACATGAACCTTCCAGAGGTAGGCACGTTCCCCAAGGAAGTATTTATGACATTTCCCCTTCACGACAGTCATCATCTCAAGTATTTCATGCAGGTGAATAATTTGGGTTTTAAGTAGTTTGGCTTGGAGAGTGAAGTTTATTCCTGCATTTCTTTAAAAATGAATCATGGAATGTCTGTTACATGTTGGACACTGGGACCCAAAAAGACCACATCCCTTTGCTTCAGGAACTCACGGTCAGGTAATGAGCAGGTGTGAAAACATGACATACATAAGATGTAAAAGAAAATTGTTATGATATAAAATGACACCAGCTTGACTAGAGTAGAATATGACTTGCCTATTGACAGGGTAGTCTAAAAAGAGGAGGTGCATGGAAACATAGAAAGGACCACTTGCATGGAATCGAAGAAAAGGTCACTTGAATGGGGGCTTAAGCAAACATGTGGGTAATTTGTATGCTCAGCTGTTTTCTAAGCAAAGAAATCACGGAATTTGCAGACAAATGGAAGAACTAGAAAAGATCACCCTGAGTGAGGTAACCCAGACCCAGAAAGACACACAGGGTATATACTCACATGTGTTTTAGCCATATAGTACAAGATAAGCATACTATGTGGCACAGACCCAAAGAAGATAAGTAATAAGGAGGACCCAAATGAGGATGCATAAATGTCACTCAGAAGAGGAGATAGAATAGACACAGATAATGGCTGACAATAGAGAACAAGGTAGGAGACGGGTTAAAAATGTGGAGATCAGACCTGAGGAGAGCAAGAGTGTAAGGACAAAAGGCCTGTAGAGAAAAGAGAAACTGAGGGTGGGGACATCGCTGTGACAAGCTGGAAAAGAAACTCAGAGTAGGCTCCTGTGAGGATATGAGGGGAATTCAAGCAAAGACTCCTAGTAGCAAAGACCATAGAGACTGAAGAGGACACCCTCTAACCAGACTAGTCTCCAGATATAGGGAGGGGAACACCAACACACTCAGAAAAACTTCGACCCAAAACTTAACATGCCTACAGGATATGCAGGGATAGAGATAAAGCAGATAGAGCAAAGACTGAGGGAATGTCCAACCAATGCCTGGCCCAACCAAGGATCCACCTTATCAGACTGCCAACCCCTGCCACTATGAACGATACTCTGCTAAACCTGCAGACAGGATCCTGTCAGAGTTGTCCTCTGACAGACTCTACCCAGCATTTCCTCAAAATAGATGCTGAGACTGCTGGTCAAGCATTGGTTGATGTGTAGGGAGTCTTGGTGAATAGTGGGAGGAAAGAGAAAAGAACCTGGAAGTGACAGATTCTGCACAAGAAAAACAACAGGGCCAACTAACCAGGGCTCAGAGGGGCTTGCTGAGACCGAAGCATCAACCAAGGACCATGCCTGAACTGGACCTAGGCCCCCTACAAAGATATAGTAGATGGGCAGCTTAGGCTTCAAGTGCGTACTCTAGTAAGGGAAGCAGGGACTACGTTGTACAGGGACTCACTTGCTAGCTTTAGATTGCTTTTCCCTGGTGGGACTGTCTTGCCAGGCCAAAGGGGAAAAGGACATGTTCAGTCTTGATGCAACTTGAGCTGGGTGGATTAGAAAGGGAGCTCCCTTTTTCCGGGGAAAAGGAGTGGGGAAGAGAAAGAGGGTAGGATTGGTAGGGGAGAAGGGAAAGGACTACAAAAATGTAAAGTTAATAAAATAAATGAGAAAAATAGAAAAAAAAGGCAGAGGGAAGAGAAGGACAAAGAGGTAAAGTAGGGGGAAGGAATGGGAGGAAAGAAAAAAGAATAAAAGAAGGAAGGAAGGATGAATAGGAAAGGAGAAATGGAAGAAATAAGGAAGAGATGTAGAAAAAGGATAGGAGGGAAGAAAAGAAGAAAGGTATATAGGGAAGGAGAAAAGGGAAAAGGAAGGGAGAAGGCAAAAAGAAAGGAAGGAAGAACAGAGAGGGGAGGAAAAGAAGGAGGAGGAAGGCCGTGCTAACTGTTGTAAGACCAAGTATCTTTCCCGGTGTCCACCACTCACTTGTGTGGTACCTTTCCTTTCCTTTACCACTGTTTCCATTGCTAAGTAATTACACATGAAAGCCTACAACAGATGGTAAATAATTACATTTTACCAATTGTCCAAGTCCATGTTTTCATTATCAACGATAATTAATGATCCAGGCAATGACAGGAGCTGTGCCGTACAGCCTGGAATTTTCTGTACGCCAGATGAAAGACAAGGCAGCGAAGTAGAGACAAGTACGGATGCGTTGGGGCAGAACGGGGTTGGAATCCAGGGTGAAGGCAAACGCTTGGGAGTCTCTTTCAGGATTCTTCTCACTGCTCTTTGATTTGTCAGCCACAGAGAAGACCCCAGAGACTGTAACCTACCTATTCTGGTGATTCATAGAGACCCCACAGTTTTTACTAGCTGACCTAAGGAGGGAGATGTGGTGATGTGAATTTTAAAATCCAGACACTTGCAAAGACATGAGCCCCTTACGAAATGTACCACATTGCTTGAGACAACAATGCTCTGCGGGTAGCAGGTCGCAGCTGTCCTGGAGGGGGCAAAATGCAGGCTAGAGAAAAGGGAGAGGGGTGTGTTGATTTCTCTGGTTGCTGAACTTGTTGTGTGTGGCTCCCTGCAAGTCTGGATCAAAGCCACTTTGGAAAGGGAGACCTTGGGACTGATGGGCCAACAGGAGGTTTTAGGGCTGGGGCTCAGCCGGTCCCTCTTCACCAAGGGCCCCTTTCTCATTACTAAAAGTTACAGAGTTGAACAAATGGGGAAGGCAGACGCTCTTCGGAATCATTACACCACAAGAGAGGGATTTGCTGTTTATTGAACCCTGAAAAACCGTCTAAAATCACCTTTCTCACACACTGCTGGTGGCTCAATGCACCAGGTGAGCTGAAAAAAAAAATCCTCTCTGCCTGCAGAAAAAAAAAAGGCTGAAACGTTCCACAGGCCACTGGAAAATCCTTTATTCTCCAACTGTGCCTCCTACCAGGGATCATTTTTTCTAAAATGCTGCTCCACACTCTTTCTCTTTGGTTCCTTTGACCTGTAATCTCCAGGAAGGTGGTGCTTCTTTTACTGCTAGTCTAACAGCCTACCCACCAGCTGTGAATGCCAGGAGCCTCCCTAAGAGGCAGCTTTTCCTCTGATATAGCCTGATGGGGCTATATTTTCCCACCTCCAACAGCCCCTGCTCCCCAGCCTGCCCAGGAAAATTGATCTGGTTCCTTTTACAGGAGCAGTGAAGTGGATGGGAGGCCTTTAGAGTTTAATGGGGTCCCTAGAGTTTGTGGGAGGAGGAACTTGCTTTTATTTCCTGGTACTTGGAGCTCACCAGACCAGACTAGTGGGAGGCAGAGTGGGAGGCAAGGCCTCACTCCAGGTGTTAATGTTTTTCCTCTTGAAAATTCTAGAAAAGCTGAAGAATCAGAAAAAATTGGTAGCCTAGCTCAGGAAATTAAGAGCCCATTCTGCTACCAAGAATAAGCATTTTTCCTTTTCTTTTCTAAAACAATTTGACTGACATGTATTAATTGTACATATTAACAGGCTCAGTGTGATGTTTCCATGCATGCATACAGCATGCAGTGTTCAAATCCAACTTCTGTTCATCAGTCTGCACATCACTACCAAACTCTGATTCTTCTGCCCATGTTTCAGTTCCATTACAAGATCCAGTACTGCCTGATTCTTAGAGATATTAAACTTGTAGATCTTATCTACACTGGATCTTCAATGTCCATTCTGATTTCACCTAGATGAAGTTGTGCTGATACTGAAGAACTGGCTGGGGTCAGCATGGGAGAGCATCTCATTCAACCAAAGGGATGGAGACTTGAGCCCCCTGTTGGGGCAATTGATGGTTTAGATAGAAGGTGGACATTTGATTAAGATGAACTTCATGGGTGCAAGACAGGGAGCAGGGAGGAGTGAGGAGTGAGGAGTCTCTAGAATAGCTTAGGGCAGTGTCGGGGATCAGGTTGGTCTCACCTTCTCCTTGCAAGGAAATACACCTCAGAGTCATGCTCCTCCTGAAGTGTCCCTATGGCAGTAAATAACTTCCCAAGTACTCTAGTCAGAAGTGTGGTGGTTTGGGCTTTTTTTTTTTTTCCATCAGTGCCATCTTATGTTGTCATGACTTATCTACTTCATCTGCTAATCACTTCTCTGGTCTTACCCTCCATCCATCCCTACTGTCATTACTCTTTATTTTCTCTCCCTTGTACTTCTGATAATGTTTCTTGTTGTTATTCAATAGTTCTAAACTCTCTTTAATGATAGAGACCCAAACAACTTTATTCATCCTTTCTAGGGATGAGGTTGCCTGTAATCCACATGCCTCTAACAACACACCTCTTGTTGTAACAGACACTGTAGGTCCTGACTTCCACAGGTCCCAAGGGAGGGGCGAGATTCCAACAACGCACTATGGCTGTGGCCTTGTTCTGTGATTGTAGTGTTTTGATGAGTTGTGATGGCTGTGTAGTGAGACTAGAGATAGATAAGGGTTAGATGTAGCTCTCTGGAATCACTGAATTGTCACTGACTTACCAACCGGCTATGTCAGTGAGCAGACACAGTGGGCTTTGCAAACTGTAGTCTTCTGTGCAGTGTTTCACATCACAATGTCCGATGTGTCTGAGAGTACCTGACATCTGGCCTTATGAGTAAACCTCATTTGAATGGTCATACACTGTCCTTTGTGCTGTCCCATGAGCTGTGCCTCTTTACTCCATACCTTACAAGTGAATAATCAGGACAGGAGGTGTTGTTACACTGCTGGCTTCTGCCATGGACCAGATTCAGCTCCAGGACTTTCGAACATCAAAGCTTGTATTCTGTTTAACTGGCAGATGCTGTCATGAGTTTACCTGGAAGATGCTACAATCCAGGCCGGCTTATGTTCTGTCCTTGCTACCATGAGTTTAATCTGAAGATGCTACAATCCAGGCTTCTCTTTTACCTCCCTCATTGCAGCTTTAGCATATGCAGAAAACATAGCTCTAAGTCACTATTTTCCAGGCTATATTCAACATCCATTTGACTTTAAAGGCTAATGTTGAGGCTGTGGATTTGGCTTATTTGAGAAACATGAGGATCTGAGTTCAGATCATCAGTATCCATGTAACCATGTAACAAGCCACTGATAGAGGTATATATGTGAAATCCCAGTGTCAAGGATGCTGAGACAGGAAGATGAATGGTAATTTCTGGTTATCCGGTCTATCTGAATCTGTGAGGTTCAATGCAAGATCCTGTGTCATGCACACACATATAGGAGTGATTAAGGAAGACATTCATGCTGACCTTTGGCCTACACAAGAACCACATACATGCACACACACCATAATCTTCAAATATTCACAATCTTTAGTTTATGGCATTAAAAACACCAAACCTCAGGCTGGTGAGATGGCTGAGCAGGTAAAGACACTTGTCAACAAGACCAACGACCTGCATTTGATTCTTCCAAGTCCAGAGCAGAAGGGGAGAACTGACTCCTGCAATTTTTCTCCATACAGGTGCCATGGTGTTCCTGTGCACATATGTGCATGTACACGCTAACAAAATAAAGAACAAGTAACAACAACAGCAACAGCAAACCCCACCAATACACATTGTCTGGGTAGGTTTCATGTACTCTCTGAAAATGATGAAGCCAATACCCCCCTCCCTTGCCACTGGAGAGTATCCTGGGCTTGCCCAAGGCTACCCAATGTTCTGTTCCCACACAAAGGGAGTGGGCAAGTGAGCTGTACACCGGCTTTTCAAAAGGCTCCAGTACAATGTGGCAATTGTGTCCCAGACAACAATAATAAAGCCAAAATCCTCCCAGCCAACTTTCTTCACATGACTGGACAGAGAAAACAGGCAAACACCAAACTGGTGGATCCTTCTCCAGCTCTCCTTCCCAGAAAGCAGATTACAGTGGGAGAGCTTGATTCTCTGTGTCACCTACCAGACAGGGAAACATCCAATAGAGCCCAGTAAGGGACCCGGATATGTGATTTTCATTCTTGTCACTCTGAGCCCTATTTATTTCTAACCTCTGGTGTCACATCCATTTCCTAAATATATCATTAAACAGCAGAAACCGCCTCAGCAGGTAAGATTAACACTGGTCATGCGGCCGTTTTCAACTTGTATTTCTTACACTGCTTTGCCCAGGCTGAAAACTAAATTTTGTGATTTTTCTACCCCCACACTCCCAAAGATAATCCCCAGTTTAATGAGCTACAAAAAAGCAGCCTGCCAGCAAAAATGAAAAGCAAAAACAACAAACATGTATTAAAGCCCCCAATAAATAGTAATTGGCTGAAGATAAGATTCTTTCTTCTGAAAGTCAAAACACCTTCTAAAAATTATTTCAGAAATATGTCTCTAAAGGATTAAAATAGATTGAGTGCTTAAGTCTTCCTCTGTTGTGTTCAACTGCGTATTTCCTTGAGAATATTAAACCAAACAGGAATGGAAAAGCTACAGCAGCAGCTGGGGTAGGGACCTGCTGCAAATGGCAGAGATGGGTCTTTTCCTTTCTCTTATCTATACTGTTCTCACTCTTCCTTCCCATTTGGCAGTAGTAATGGATATGTTCACTTTCTTGACCTTGGAGGCGACACAACACAAGACCATGTCTGGCTCACAGAAGCCCCAATCTAGAAATGCTAGAACCAGAGGCTGGCCGGAGGGCATGGAGAATAGAAATCTAGGGTGGTATCTGGGCTTCTGGGTGTCCCTGAGCTCTGTTAAATGTGCCATATTGTCAGAGCTCATTGGATGTCCTGGTAAAGACAGGAGAGAGGGACAAACTACTCATAAGTACTACTCATGGGGCTAAGGAGATAGCCCAGTTGGTCAAGTACTTGTTTTGCAAGCACAAGGACCCAGGTTCAATCCCTGAGCTCATATTAAGAAAGCTGGGTATAGTGTAATCTGTAATTGCAACAGTGGATTCTTGAACTCCCTGGACAGCTAGTCTAGCCTGTTTGACTGGTTCCAGGTGTGTGACAGCCCCTGTCTAAAACCACAATACAACACCACATAAAACAAGACTAACAGCAGCAATACCTAAGGACTGACAACAGAGGTTGTATCCTGGCCTTCACATATATACATACCCTTCCCTCAATAGAAATGCACACACACACACACACACACACACATGCCCAGTTAAGTTACTGGGCATTTTCCAGCTTCTATGTTATACTGTATTGGAAAACTTTGAGTAGCACTTGACCACTTCCCTCTGCTCCTACACATGGTCTTTAGAAGATAAGAATGTTGGAAATTATCTTGGTGATTACCTCGTCCACTTTCTTCAGTGTGCATGAGCTTAGATTCTCTTCCACCATAAAACTCCAGCCATCTCCTAAGCCTTCTCTTTCCTTTCATTGCAAATTCATTGAAAAGCAGCTCTTGATCAATGGGACTGATCTCTTCTGGTCTGCTTTAAACATCCTTTAACATGTCATCACTAAAATCCACTTACTGAGAAGTCTTCAATGACCCTTGAGATGCCAGAATTGATGAAGGTTTTCTCAATCAGCACTGGATTTTTTTCCATATAGAAGCTGCTCATTGCTGCCCTAGGAATTTCTCCCTTTTGGGGTTCTGTGATCTCCCTTTCAGTTATCTTTGGTCTGACACATCCAACTTTTTGTTTCTTCCTAGTTCTTCATTTTATTCACTAAATCTTTAATAAGGATTCTTGCACATGGCGCTGCCCTTCATTCTCACCCTGTACATTCTATCTGACTTATCTCTTCAGATCCTATGCCTTTACCACTGAGGGTGGCTTTCATAGGACTTCCCCAGACTTAGACTCTCAGCTTCATAGCAGGCCATCGTATTGTGCAAGGGCATCCTTACATTGCTGCTCCGTAGGCACTTGAAAGAGGACTGGTTAGAACAGAAACCACTTGTCATCTTCGCTTCATTCTTTCTTCCTCTGAGAGTCCTCATATTTCTATCAATGTGCCTAAACCATAGTCTTCAGGGGTGTCTCCACATCTTCTTATCCTACACACTTCATATCAAATTAGCCACAAAGTTCTTCTAACGCTTTACATTGTGAACTTTGGATTTGATCTTTTATAATCGTCTCACTGAGATCCTGCCTCTTGCCTCTCCACCCCATGCACCACTCACATGGCAGAGTTAGTCAGTATGCACTGGTTGAGTCTGGCAACTATTTATTTACAAGCCATGGATAATTTGAAATTTCATAATTATGAATTTATAAGATCACTACTCCTGCCCCAGGTAGAAGAGATATTTTAAGGGCAAAGACTTTTCTTTTTATCTTTTGAGGTTCTGGAATCTCCATACCCACTGTTATATCAATGAAAACACAGGTTCAGATAGGTGAAGTGGATTTCTTCAAAGCCGGTTTCTGAGCTGTCACTGAGACCCGTCTCTCAATATGTGTTCCACTTTACCACAGGATGGTAAAGACCTGGAGTTCAGCTCTCCCAGAGGGTCAGGCAGTGTGCACTAGGATTGTAAACCCATAAAAACAGAAGTCGAGGAATTGGAATCAAATAATGAGACTGGAATACAGTTCTGGAACAAGGTGACAAAGTATAGAAAGTGGTAGAGGGAGGTGGCAAGTGTAGAAAAATGACATAAAGTCTGTCCCTCTCATCTGTATTATGTGCTAATTCCCATCCTGAAAGGCAAAGAGGATGGACATCAGAAGAAGAAGAAAACAGGAAACAACCTAGGAACCTGCCACAGAGGGCCTCTAAAAGGCTCTGCTCTGAAGACTATCAAAGCAGACACTGAGACTTATGGCCAACTGTTGGGCAGAGTGCATGGAATCTTATGAAAGAAGTAGGAAATAGTAAGATCTGGAGAGGACAGGAACCCCACAAGGAGAGCAACAGAACCAGAATATTTGAACACAGGGGTCTTCCCAGAGACTCATACTCTAACCCAGTACCAGGCATGGAGATAACCTAGAACCCCTACACAGATGTAGCCCATGGCAGTTTAGTGTCCAAGTGGGTTACATAGTAATGGGAAGAGGGACTGCCTCTGACATAAACTGATTGGCCTGCTCTTTGATCACTTCTCCCTTAGCGGGGGGAGCAGCCTTACCAGGCCACAGAAGACGACAGTGCAGCCACTTCTGATGTGATCTGATAGACTAAAATCAGAAGGAGAGGAGGACCTCCCTTATCAGTGGACTTGGGGAGGGGCATGCGTGAAGAAGGGGGAGGGAAGGTGGGACTGGGAGAGGAGGAGGGAGAGACTTATGGGGGGATACAAAGTGAATAAAGTGTAATTAATAAAACAAAATTAAGTTAAAAAATAATATGAAAAAAGTCGTAAATTTCAAATAGATGATATCAAACATTGCTCTGGTATTGTGTCTTCATATTATTTTTTCCTTCTCTATCCATTTTCCTTATTTCCAAGTTTATTTTTCCATGCTTTTAAAATAAAAACTGGTACTCACGGGACAGTTGGGCAACGCCAATCATTTTAGACACTGAAGGACATATATTGACACTGTCAATATCTTGCTTAAAACTTGGAAGGTCAAAAGCTCCTCCTTGGGGAGTCTCTCCCAGGTGACTGGAACCCTCCCCACTGCCCAGGATACCTCACTGTGGCTATGGTTCATATAAAGCAAATATCCTTGCATTTAATTGGTGAATTTTAGTTCTCATGCCTAAAGAACTAGAAATACTATCTCTATTTCACAAACATGTGAGCTTCTTAAAGCAGAGACTGTTGTGAGAGTGTATCTAAATGTTGTGTAATGTGATTAAGGGGTTTTTGAGCCAGAGTAAAGACAGAGGTTGGAACATGGGATGGCTTGCTTCTGACCAGTAGTGAACATGGCAGAGATCACTCCTGGGGTCCTTAGTTTTACAGTGACTTTGTCAGCTTTCCCCCAACACCCAGTGTGGTTGTCAAATTATGGTGGGTAAGTAAGTGCTCAATTGCTTGAGTCTGGGTTTCTGTTACCAAGTGGGGACCAAGTACGGGGTACTGAGCGGAGACATTCTTTGTCACCGTATAAATCCAATGGGTGCTGCCTACTCTACTCCAGCTAATCTCAAGAGAAATTATTTTGTGGTATAATGTTTGTTTCTTTGTTAGGTCCCTGTACACAATGATACGAATCAAAGTAGGACTCAAGGTGGAAGTAACAAAAGGAGGCATGGTTTTCCCTCTTTTCTGTGAGGACAGTTGAACTTCTGCCTGGATCAACGTGAACAGAAAATAAGACAGCCCTCTCTCATGGTGTGCTGGATATTGTGACTTCAGGAAGAGTCACTGAGTGCCTTCCAAGTGTTCCAAGGTTGACATTTTAAAAATCAATGTTTCTGTTAGCTTCTGCTGCATAACAAATCACTTCCAAACTCAGCTGCTAAAGCCAGCATGTGTTATGATTCATGAATCTACAGATCAGCCAGATCAAGGCTTTTTGAATGTTTTCCTCTTGTGACCTTCTTTTATGCCTGAGGAATTTTAGTTAACTCTGTGCATATAAGTATATAAAACAGGCATACAAATCAAACATTTACTGATGATAACTCATAAAATTATAATTTAAGACCATCCTTTAGTATGCTTGTGATTTTAGCATTTTATAAAAAACAAAACCACATTTGCACATTAATGAGCTGGATGTGCTTGTTTGATTTTACATAAAGAACTAAATCTTGGTTGTATATTTGATGCTTCAAAGCTTTCTAGAGTAGATCAAATTTTTGATTTTATAATTATCAATGTTGAAAATGCCATGTCATATAAACATGCGATACAAGATAGCAGAAATATGTTTAGGGCCACTTTAGAGATGGCTGGAAATTCTATCCTAATTTTTACCAAGCCCAAATTCACTGAGTGTTTTTTTTTTTTTAATGAAACTCAAATCAATAACTCAAACAGAAATCTTGGAAACCAAGCACTCAAACACAATATAGCCCAAAGAAAGATACACTAATCTAATTTGTATGTACTGAGGAATGATGGTAGAAAAAATATGAAATGTCTTTGTTTCCTCTAATTAAACCATTATGTTTCTACAAGAACAGAGAACTTCTATATACAGTAAAAAAAAAAAAAAAAGGTGCATATTCACGACGTGGTGTCTGGACCTGGGTTCTTCAGGCAGCACTCCTTGTGTGGGGAGGCATGCACCGTGCATAGGTCACTTTATGTGTTCAGAACCACAGCTGCAGTGTAATGCATCACAGGCTGCAGTGAGGCCTTGTGAGGCCTTGTGATGTATCACTGGAAAGTGTTACCAAAAACACCTCAGATCTGGTATGTGTTTGATTTTTGAGTTGGCTTTTAGTTTAGTTATCAATTAAGTTTAGTTTGTCAACATTGTCATGGCTCCTGTCTTCAGTTCCACTACTTCATGAGTGGAGCTTGGAAGTAGATGGATCTTTGGGACTCCTCAATGTTTGCTTATGTGCTAGGAGCCATCTGTGGGTCAGGAATCCAGTTCTGGAGATTTTGGCTAGTATTTGACATATTTTGGGAACCAGGAAAGCTGGTTGGGCCAAGGGCCTTTCTGAGGGCTTTGTCCCCTGATAGCACCAGCATCCCAAGACATCAGGTAGAAACATAAAAAAAGACTCCTGAAGTCATGGCTCAGAATTGATGTTCCGCATCTGTTCTAGTCTCTGGGCCAAAACAAGTCCTACAGAGGAGATTAAATGTGGGGATATAGATTCCACTTGCGGTAATAGCTACAAAGTTATAACACCAAAGGTCTAAACTCAAGGAAAGCAGTTATTTGGACCATGTTATAACTACTCTCAAAAGGAGTTAGGAAAGCCAGTGTTTTCCTAAATGCTTTGTTACAGCATACGTCACCAGTAACCCCGAGGCCTTGACATACATGTGTATGTGTGTCCCTGTGCAAAGGACTCAGATTTTCTTGGCTCCTTTTGTATGTGGTCCTTTCTCCTCATTTTCACTGGGCATAAGTCAACCAGACCTAGGGGGAAAAAGGCAAATGCCCATTCAATAATTCTGGGTAGCTTTATTGATCATGATTATCACATTGATCACTTGTGTTAATAGGTCTTCCCTGGCCAACAGATTCATTGAAATAGGAGAGTGGAGTGGAGTGTCATGGGCACTGATATCTCTTCAATATACATTTAATACAGCACTGGGAACTGGGAAACTCTGGGTGTCATAAGCCATTGAAATACTTCAGGAATCCTATTCTTCCCTGAAGAAAAGGGGCTGGATTTTCTTAGGAAGAAGGATATTCTTTTGTTCTCTTGAATTATAATCTTGTATCTTTTCAAACTTTGCTCCCTTGGGCATGATGTAGGACTTACATTATTTGATAAAGGAAGAGCAAGCAAGGGAAGCAAAAGAGAGTGACATTGCATGAGCATGGGAGAGCAAATAGCTCTTTGGGATGGCTATTTTTTCTTTCTAATAACTATACAGAATGAAAACAGCAGGATCTTTGATGGTTCTAGTTGTGCTGATTTTTGTGAGAAACTTTCATACTGCTTTCCACAGTAACTGCTTCATTTTCTACTAACACCAACAGTGCACAAGAGTTCCAATTTCTCCATAGCCTCACAAATACACGTATGCAGAAGTGGGTTCAGGGGGATGATACTAGCTGCCTTAAGAGATGGGAGTTAATATATGATTGTGTCTTTAATTTGTATTTCTTAGTAATGATGCTGACCACACCTTCCTTTATGTTTTAGTCATTTGGAGATCTGTCTACCTAAATCTTTCACATATTTTTAATTTGATTATTTGTTTCTTGCTATTTTGTTATGAATTCCATATATTTTTTATATTAAATCTTTATCGATTTGTCAAACTAGCCAGGATCTAGAAACAGTAGAACTATGAATAGGATAATCACACACAGGAATATCCCACAGCCTTTAAAAAATACAAATCCTGCCATATATGACTACATGAGTGACCATGAAAGACAGCAGACTTGAAGAAATAAGCAGTTGCAGAAAGACAAATTTCACGTGATTCTATGACGAATCTAGAGCATTCAGATTCAGAGCAGAAGTGTAGAATGGTGGTTGCTAGAGACTGAGAAGGGTTGATAATTGGGAGCTGCTGTTTAGTATGTTAGGGTTTCATTTCTGTGCCATAAGTAAGGTCCAGGAGACCACTTATAACATTTGCCAACAATTATAGTTGTCTGTTCATTTACAACACCATTAAGAGAAGAGCTTGGGAAATTATTTTTTGGGTAAAGAAACTTGCCTCACAAGCATGAGGACCTAAGTTCAAATCCCCATAGGGCACATAAAAGCTGGGATCAGATTGTAGCATAGGCATCTTTAATCCTGGTGTTCTTGCAGGAGATGGGAAGCAGAAACAGAAGAATCCTCAGGAGCTTGGGAGCCAGCTAGCCTGGTAAAGGGGGAGGGGTGGCTACCTCAAATTAGGTAAGTTAAGACAGATACCCAAGGTTGTCTTTCGACCTCCACATACAAACCTATAACACGCCAATGGACAAACACATATTAGGAACCACCCACACCACACACACACATGCAGTGCCAAACTAAAAAATACATAATAACAGGCACAAACAAGGTTTTGAGGGAAAAGGCTGTGTTCATAACCATGGTTATGGTGAGGTTATCACAGGGGTATGTATGCACAGTTCAAACTCATCAGATTGCAAATTAACTATGTGCAACCTTTGTGTATTGTGTATTAACTATGTGCAAGATTGTGTATCAATTTTATTTCAAGAAATCCTGAAGAGGGGTCTGACTGGACAAGTTTGAGTCTTGGTGTGCTCCACCACCCAGTCTACTGGCTCCAAGGGGGAAATGCTGTTGCCCTAACTGGGCCATTTCTATGGCAAGCAATGCATGGAGGAAGGATCAGTTCCCAGCAAGTGGCCAGGCAGGAGCTGAGGTGGAAATAAGGGATGGGGCTGAAGCAGTAGAGTCAGGAGCCCAGCAAATGCAGTGTTTCCTTCTCTGAGGTGTTCTTTTCCTTCTCTGATCTGCTTTAGTTTATTTGCACTAAGCTGCAGCTGCCGCCGGTTTCATAAACAAGTTTGCAAACAATTACAGTGTAATACAATATCAACACAAAAGACATATACAAGGTTTACTTTCTTTGGTTTTAAATATTTAGATGGTCTGAGATTCTACCAGGAGGCACAGAAATTCCTGACAGTATTCTAAAATGCACTTCTTTTAATGAACCCTCTTATCAGCTTTCTAACGCATTGGTTTATGTCTCGGTAATAAGCATCCTTAGCATAGAAGAGAATTCTGGCATGAAGATATCTGAATAGATGGGGTTTCTTCAGTGAGGAAGAACCAGCTATGGGAGGGCTCTTTGGCACTGTACTGCAGCAGAGGCTTCTGCCATGGTATGGTTTAAGTCTCCCTTGGCCCTTCCATTTTCTTGTAGGAGACCACCCATCTCCTCAAAAGAGATCAGTACAAATCTCTCCCCACCTGCTACCTCACCACTGCCACCCTTTTGTTTTTGGCTCCATGAGTATAGTTGGCACTGTTGTCCTTACTGAGTGGGTTTGATGGGTACAGAATTGCTGTGTGTCCGGAGCTGGTTAAACATTCTTGCTCTTTGTAATATCCACCAAGTGAAGTTAAAAAGTAGACAATAACATGAGTCCTCCCCCTCCTTTTCCTCCCATCTCCCTCCCTTTCTCCCTTCTGCCTATTTTTCTTCCCATTTGTCATCTCATCTCCCTGCTCCTTCTCTTCTGTTTCTCCTTCTTCTTCTCCATCTCTCCACCTTTAAGTCCACTTCAGGCTCTTCCTTCTTCTCTTTGCCTTCCTAGCTTTTTCTAGTACCAGATTGCCCTGTCTGAATCCAGGCCCCTCCCATATGAGCCACATTAGCATTTGTAAGACAGATAAGGTTGAGCAGCAACAGAGCTGTTCTTCCTAACTCACCCTGGGCTGACAATTTCTTCAATAGGCACTGGAATGCTTCTGCTATCTCTCCTTTCCCCTTCCCCGTAGCCTGTCTTGGGAAGGATATAAATATTGGCAGGCAGGTTTGTAGTTGAAGATTTTCTTACAAAACGATTTCACCTCTCTTTAAGATCCAGTTAGGCCCCCTGCCCCCCATGCAATTAGTATCAATGGACTGCTTGCTGGCTCTGTTAAATGGGAAACAGAGGGACTACATAGGTTTCCTAGGTTGTGTTTGCTTTTTTTTCCCCCGGTTCACACAGAGCAGGAGACGGCTTGCTCTGACTACTGCTGTTGAAGCATGATTGCTGCCCACACATTATTAAGAAGGATAAAGTGAGAACCCTTTGTCTATTATTGCTCAGAAGGAGCAACAACTCAGCCCTCCCCACCCTCCCACCCCAACCTCTGAAGACAGATGTTTGCTCCCCGCCATTTCATTTGGGCTTGGACTCAGAAACCATGCATCTCAGTTGGGAAGTCTCCATTTGGAGAATATTTTGATGCATTGGTTTGATTCATCTCATTTTACTTGAGCAAATATTTGTTTAAAACCTAGACTTTGCCCTTGACATTGCATCGAAACAAAGCCACTGACCCTGTCTGGAAGAAGGTCACAATATATGGTGGGAAAAAACATTAAATAAATTGTGTTTGAATCCAGCAATCTACAAGAAGAAACACAGGCGTTACTATGGAAGCAAAGAGACATACAAATCCTGCCAAGGTAAAAGGTCTTTCCAGGAATAAGATGACAGAGCCAAATCCTAAAGCATTTATTCATCTACTCAACAGTATTAAATTTTCCTTGTGGGTGGGACATGAATGTTATGTTTGCCCATATGTAACACTGTGGACAGTGGCATGGATAGACAACAGGTGGTATTTCTCCAAGGTACTGCCAGAATACAAATACATAGAGGGCTGGGATAGATGGGATTGAGGATAAAGAAACATGTGGCCAAATGGACTGGATCATCATGAGTCAGGGAGAACAAGATCTGTGATCCAGAAGAAATGCTAATCTGTTTAGGAATGGTCTGTGTCATGATAAGATTTGGAAAAGGAAAACTTGAAGGCAGTTGTCATGGCTAATAGGGACTTGGATGAAGGCAGTGGCCTGGGTTGCAGGAAAGAGTACACAGGTGAGGCATGGTAGAGTCTAGAAATGACATGGCTTGGAGACTCTTCAAGTATGGGAGGGGGTGATAAAAAGACAGGCTCATGCATGACTCTGAGTTTGGGGGTATAACTCAAAGTGAACTTTTATTCTGGGATGTTGAATCCTGGAGAAGGAGACTTTAAGTAGGAAAGGCAAATGAGGTATGTTTTGAACCAAAATTGTGAGTTTGGTATCATTTAAAGAATCATGGGTGCTAATATTAACCATGAATGTAGCTGAAAACACAGGGAAGAGGTTGTGAGAGGAGCAAGAAAGGTCACAGAAGGGGCAAGGACAGAAATGATTCAGTAATGAAGGATGATAAAGAGAAACCAGCACAGAAAACAAGAAGAAAAAGACAGGGGAGACCAGACATCCTTTCAGAAGCCAATGTTAGAGGAAGTTCAAGGAGGTAAGACTAGAGGATGACATACATCACAAGTATAAAAAAGAAGGAATGGAGAGTGAAAGGAGGAAGGGCAAGAAAGGAAAAGAATAAAGAAAGGAGAGGGGCTTAATAGAGGAAAGTAGGATGACTCAAAGGAGCCCTTGGATCTGGCAATTCAGATATGATTGCTGGATTTAGAAAAATAATGTGGTAGAGTTTAGAAGATACATAAATCCTTTCCTATTTTAAACTGGTTCATGGAGACTTCCCTTGTAAAGATTAAACAATGAATGACTTTGATTTAGTCCTTTAGAAAAATTAAAACAGGGCCATAGAGATGGTGAAGAGGTTAGGAGCATACATTGCTCTTGCAGAGGATCTGAGTTTTGTTCCCAGAACTACACAGGGCAGCTTATAACATCCTATAGTTCCAGTTCTAGGGGATGTGGTGTTCTGGGCATTACAAGGCACCAGTAACAGAAGCACATATCCACCCGCAGATATACATATTATACATACTTAAAAATAAATCCTAAGAAAATATCAACAAAGCCTGCAACATAGATCCTTTTCAGTTCAAGCTTTAGAGAAGAATGCTTCAATCTGCCGTTTTGATTCACACTTTCTTGCAGCTTCCTAGATCTGCCCCCAAGGCTGCTAAACTTGACATTAGCTTCGAATCTCATCATTGTTACTTCAGCCTTCTGTCCAGGGGTCTGATTATAGAATTTTCCATCTCACAGGGATCCAGATTCTAAGGAAAACATCCTATTGAGTTCTCTTTTTTATTGTATGTTTTCTTCTATGTACAGGAGTGAGTTCCAGGGCTGTTAGGCAAATGTATTTTATAAAGAAAACTGAGCAGCCAGAGTACATCTGGAGACTTATCCAGGGGAGGGAAAGGAAATGAGAGAGGATTGGATAGAGGAGTTAGAATGGTCAGTGAGGAAGGGACAACATAGAAAATAAACAGAGAAGAAGAAGTGCAACCACTGTACCCCATCTATGCTTGTACATGCAGATGAAGCTACTCCTGCCTTGGAGAAGCCTCTATATGTAGGGAATGGCCAGACACATGTCTTCCAAAGATGCTGGAAATAAGTGACTTTGGAGAGCTCAGTCCCAAACAACACATGTATGCTACTCTCTAAAAGGCCCTGGGATCATGGCAGAAACTTAATGGGAAGTTTGTAAGAGCAGGAAAGGAAAAGACTATGACATACTGTCCTCCAGACACATTGAAGTCATAAACTCACAACAACAGGAGTTGCCTGCATGAAACCCACATGAAACCAGTCTGTCACAATCAGTCATTGAGTGGGAAGAGACTCGCACATTTATTGCTGAACTACTGGCTACTGATATATTCTGGGAGAAAAGGAGGCACCGGCTTCAGCTGCGAATCCATTGCTGAGCCCACCATGCTCCAACAGACAGCTCCAAATTCATGTTTGCACAGAGGGCCTTGTTATCTTAGTAGGTCATAAAACTGAGACTGGGGAGGTGGCTCAGTGGCCAAGAGTCCTTGCTGCTCTTCCAGATGACTCTTGGTCTATTCCCAGCACCTATATGACAGCACAAAATTGTCTGCAACTCCAGTTTCAGAGCACTAACCCCTCTTCTGGCTTCTACAGCTACTGAGCAGCATGTGGTACTCTCAGAGACAGTCAAACACTAATATACATGAAATAAAATAAACAAAGCTTTTAAAAAGGGCGAACTGAACAGACATGAGCCCAAGAAAGACATTTATAGGGAGGAGGTGGGGTAGATAGGAGCAGTAGGGAGATGGGAGAAGGTGAGAGGGTCAGAATACTTGCTATGTATTATGTAATGTGTCAAACTGTCAAATAACACAGTTAGTTAATAAAAAACAAACATGGTTCTGACACAAAAACTAGAATGATGATGTAGAGGGAAAGTGAAGATAAAATATTTCTATGGGAGCATTGTAGATGCTCCTGAGTTGTTGAGTAAATGGATAAAAGAGAGAGAGAGAGGTAGGAGGATTCTGTAAATATATTTATTTTATTTACTTCCTCCTGAGGTCCAGAGGAAGCCTCAAGCTTGAGATAAGCTTTACATCTCCAGGTGACATGGTGGAGTTGTGTGCAGTGTGGCTGTTGTCTCAGTCTCCATGATACAGTAACGTGCTCTTCTTACTTGATGTCATTGGTTCAGTCAAGTCAGTCCTCAAAGGGTTTGTGGGAAACAGTCTGTGCAAATATACCACTGTCTGGCCTGGCTTTGGAGATTGTTGGGTGAAATGTGGCACATAGACATGCTGTCTCAGACTCTTCACTTTCTTGCTCAGATAAAACTTCAGCTTTAAGATAACATCCTGATCTAGGTGTTGCAAAGGACATTATTATTTAGCACATAATCCATGTTGGCTACTTCCTATGTAAAGGAAGCCTGAATTTGTTCTGAAGTCTGTTATTCCCCTAAGCATGTCCAGGAGCAGAGCCCAAAAGCCCACAATAGACCTCACCTGTACTTACTCTTGCAGTTTATGTGTTTAGCATTGGGCACACAGGATAAGGAGATATGTCTAGCAGACGCTGCCTACCATAAACAAAATGCTGAAAGGACATAGCCAAAGCTCACCCGAGGCAGCACCTTAGAAGCTCACTTTCCATCAGGATGGCAGGCTCCATTTCTGTTTATTCTGGAGATCATTCCATCGGATGGCTTCTCCATGAAGAGGTAACTCATAGCTGCCAGAGTCAGGTAAAGAGCTTTATAATACCAGCAACTGGGAAGGAGTGGAGCTTGACCCCTGCTTCAGTCAGGAAATTCCTAAAAAGGAGTTATAATCATCATGGCTTGAAAAACATGCCCCATCATCATGGCCGATAGATGTTCTCTGATTAGCTTGCATTGGTTTAGATGTCTGCCCCTTGATCCATCACAAGCCATAGAAACCTGGCAACATAGACGCCCTCAAAAGAAGCCTGTTGATGATTGTCCAGAAATGAACATCTGTGTTCTTGATGAAGTGCCTTACGAAGAAACTCTTCTGGGCTTTGGGCATATACTTGTGAAGCTGCAAAAGTCACCATACAACCATGGAGGCTGTCAGCCAACACAAGGAGAAGCTTGCATCTCAGGATCTAATTAGAATTCAAGATATAATTCGAAATGCCCAGCATGTCACCCTGAAGACCTGTGCTTTGTGCCTTTGAGACTATAACTTTAACTTTCTTTTTTCTCTCTGTTACTTCCTATTTGTCAATCTGTGTCTTACAGTTAAAGTGCCTTAAGTGGTAAAGGGTGGAAGGAATGGGAGGGACAGCAATCTGACAGAAAGAAAGAAAGAAAGAAAGAAAGAAAGAAAGAAAGAAAGAAAGAAAGAAAGAAAGAAAGAAAGAAAGAAAGAAAGAAAACATTGTTTTGTTGTTGAGCTCCCAAGAACTGGCCCACTAAAATGAGGATGGTGAGTTTTTTTGCACAGAGAATTATAAGCCAGTAGGCTCATCTGTATTAGGTGATTCTGAGGATGAACACTGTGTCTCAGGCCTTTGTTAACACTGATTAAAAATTTTGGGTAAGGGCTTAGTGAGACCTTCAATAATCACTAATCTCCCTGCACTGAATCCCCAGGTAACTAATGGCTGCAAGGCCTAAAGTAGGAGGCTTGATGTGAGGGGTAGGAGAGGCATGCAGAGGAACTTGGCTATACTCCATGCCAACACTTGGTCCTTGGGATCAGGCAGGTTGGATCATTCCTTCTGGAAAGTGTGTGTGTGTGTGTGTGTGTGCGCGCGTGCGCGTGCTCGCCTGTGTGTGTGTGTGTGTGAGAGAGAGAGAGAGAGAGAGAGAGAGAGAGAGAGAGAAGAGACAGACAGACAAAGAAAGACAGAGACAGAGTCAGAGAGACACAGAAAGAGAGAGAGAGTGAAAGAGAGAGAGAGAGAAGTGGACTCTTCAGGGTGTGTTGCTCTGTGTTGCCGTTCCTTCTCTGCCTGTTCACAGTTAGCATCCACCTGCCTAGGGCGCTTCGAACCTGTGGGGAGTCTAGGTGAGTACCACTTGGCTGGGTCTTTAAAGCAAGTGTGGCAGTGAAGAGCCCCCAGAGATGGGAAGACCGCTGGGTCAACTGCTGTGTTTGTTTGGAAGACTCCAGTTTGGCCAGCTGCTTGGGAAATTTTTCTTCCCCAGGTGCCAGCTTTTCTCCAGACCTCTGCGGCTCAGGGAACCTTCTCATCTCCCTTTCTCTCACCCAGGCCTTAGGAAAACCCAGACCAGGGGACAATGCTGCCTTGTTTTGCAACACTGATTTCTGAGTGGCCTCTTGTTTGTGGCCCCAGGGAGCAAGTACTAACTCTGAAGCAAAAATGTACTGACCCAGGAGTAGGGGCTGTAACTTCTTTTAGTCCCCTGCCAAGAGCTCCTCCACCTTCCAATCTGGGACAGAGTTCCTGCTCTCAAAAGAGAGTCGGAAGGGGTCCTGGGCTTCAGACTGGGGAAGTAGGTCTCCATGTGTGGTAACAAAAGCCTCATAGATAACTTCAATCAGTTTGAGGCATCCGAGTTTGAGACTGTTCAACCTCATGTCAACGCTATGCTTATAACTGAGCATGTGTGTGTACCCGTTGCAAAGTATAGCTTCTTTCTATGATATCTTAATTATGGATGAGTCAGGGAACACCCCAAATTTAGTAGTTCTGACTTCAAAGGACTTGATCTCATCACCTACAAACCTAAATCTATTTAGAATCTCAATTCTTTTTTTTAAATTTATTTATTATTAGTTACAATTTATTCACTTTGTATCCCAGCTGTAGCCCCCTTTCTGTCTCCTGTCTCCTCCCAATTCCACCCTCTCTCCCTCTTCTTCTCCCATACCTCTTCCCCAGTCCACTGATTGGGGAGGTCCTTCTCCCCTTCTAGCTGACCCTAGTCTATCAGTTCACATCAAGGCTGGCTGCATTGTCCTCCTCTGTGGCCTGGTAAGGCTGCTTTCCCCTGTCATGGGGAGGTGATCAAAGAGCCAGCCACTGAGTTTATGTCAGAGATAGTCCCTGTTCCCGTTACTAGGGAATCCACTTGGACACTGAGCTGCCATGGGCTACATCTATGCAGGGGTTCTAGGTCATCTCCATGAATGGTTCCTGGTTGGATTATCAGTCTCAGAAAAGACTCCTGTGCCAGATATTTTGGTTCTGTTGCTCTTTTTGAAGAGCTCCTGTCCTCTCCCAGGTCTTTGGTCTATTTCCCCCTTCTTTCATAAGATTTCCTGCACTCTGCCCAAAGTTTGGCTATGAGTCTCAGCTTCTGCTTTCATACCCTGCAGGGTAGAGTCTTTCAGAGTCCATCTGTGGTAGTCTCCTTCCTGTTCCCTGTTTTCTCCCTCTTCCGATGTCCATTCTGTTTGGCTTTCTGAATGAGAATTGAACATCTTACCCAGGGTCCTCCTTTCCGATTAACTTCTTTAGGTGTACAGATTTTACTATGATTATCCTATATTATATGTCTAATATCCACTTATGAGTGAGTATATATTATGTGTGTCTTTCTGCTTCTGGGATACCTTGCTCAGGGTGATCTTTTCTAGTTTCCACCATTACCGCCTGCAAATTTCATGATTTTCTTGTTTTTAATTGCTGAGTAGTATTCCATTGTGTAAATGTACCACACTTTCTGTATCCATTACTCAACTGAGGGATATCTGGGTTGTTTCCAGCTTCTAGTTATTACAAATAAAGCTGCTACAAACATGGTTGAGCAAATATCTTTGTTGTATACTTGAGCATCTTTTGGGTATGTGCCTAGGAGTGATATCACTGGACCTTGAGGTAGTAGTTATCACCATGCACAAAACTAAAGTCCAAGTAGATCAAAGACCTCAATATAAAACCAGACACACTAAACCTGTTAGAAGAAAAAGTGGGGAAGAGGCTTGAACTCATTGGCACAGGGGACAATTTCCTGAACAGAACACCAACATCATTGGCTCTAATATCAACAATCAATAAATGGGACCTCATGAAACTGAAAAGCTTCTGCAAAGCAAAGGACACTGTCCTCAGAACAAAACAACAGCCTACAGATTAAGAAAGGATCTTCACCAACCCTTTATCTGACAGAGAGCTAATATCTAGAATATATGAAGAATTCAAGAAGTTAAACAGCAACAGTCAAGTAATCCAATGAAGAATTGGGGTGCAGAGCTAAGCAGAGAATTCTCAATAGAGGAATATCAAATGGAAGAGAAACACCTAAAGAACATCCTTAGCTATCAGGGAAAATCAAATCAACATGACCCTGAGATTTCACCTTACACCCATCAGAATGGCTCAGATCAAACACTCAAGTGACAACACATGCTGGAGAGGGTGTGGAGAAAGGGGAACCCTCCTGCATTGCTGGTGAGAATGTAAACTTGTACAGCCACTTTGTAAATCAACCTGGTGCTTTCTCAGAATGCCAGTTCTTGATTGTATGTCCCTACACTGTAGAATTCCTTGCTTTTTTTTTGTAAGCAAGCTCTATTCGATTAATAAATAAAACTTCTTCATATATTACTTGTGTGATTGCATTTACTAATTAATATGCATTTGCCTTTGTGCATGCCTGCTATATGTACGCTAGGCATATATATGTTGAGAGTTCCACCTATATGGATGAAAACATGTACACAAACAATGGAATAGCCTCCCTAATGGATTTCCCACCCCAAATCCAGGGAATTTCCCTTTCTGGATTCCTTGGTTTTCCCATCCAAGTTACCCTGAAATGGTATCACTTCACTCTGACTGCCTTTGGCAAGAACCCTGAGGAAGGTTAAAATGCTGACTTCAGAACAGCAACATAGAGGGTAGAGTTGAGGTTAGTAGTCTATAGAAGAGTCTGAGCCCCTTCTCAATTACTGTGGTTTGGACATTTCATGTCCCCAACAAGATCTGCATTGACATTTGATTTCCAATAGAATGGAGCTGAAAAGTGGCAGTGTGCCTTTACCAGGTGAGTAGGTCATTAGGAGTGGTACCTTTCCTAAAGAGAATAAAAACATCCTTGCAGGAGAAGGTTGTTACAAAGCCGGGTAGCAACTTGTGATCATGATTTTTTAATCTATTCTCCATGTATTCTTTTGCCATTCCTTTTTGCCAAAAGTGAAAGCAGCAGAAGACTCTTTTCTAGAAGTGAAGCAGATGCTAGCAACAGACTCTTGGGGCTTCCCAGTCTCCAGGCCATGAGCCACAATAAAATTATTTTCTAGCCACCCAGTGTCAGGTATTCCCTCATCGAAATGAAAAATAGACCAAGGCACTAGATGATACTTATAGTACTCAGGAGACACTCATGAATTCCCAGAATTGAGAACCATGAACCAAAGAAAGAAAACTGCGTGCTTGTTGCTCTGGGCATAAGCCAAAGATGCCCACACACAGAGTGTGCTTTCCAAGTCTTATCCCCTTTAACTTAAATATTCCTGCAGTTTTTTTTTCCTCATATACACATAGCCTAACCATAATGTCTAACAATGAGTGAGACTTCCAAGAATAAGGGTCCTAATTTTCCCATGCTCCTCAAGGCATATCACCCTATGTTGCAAGGCCCAGGTGTTATTCAGTGGCAAGAGTTTATGTGTTTCTCTTCAGTGTGCATCTCCTCGCTGTTCTTCATCTGCAGGTTTTTGGTATGTGTTTGCTGATATTTGTCAAAGGAACGGTTCGTTTATCTTTAAAGGTTTCTTATTTGTTCAGAATGCAGGGTAGCTTTTCATGGCCTCATATGCTATTTCTGAAGCAAGGCCCTCGTGGGACAGGAAATTATACTAAGGAGTTCATAGCCAAAATCTTTTTAAAAAATTATTTATGTGCTTATGTTGTGTTAGTAGATAAATGCAAACAGGACAAAAACTTGAGGCTTTATGGGTATGGTTGCTTAAAATGAAGATAAGTTTTAAAAAGTAATAGTCGGCTGGAGATGGCCAGTCTATGCTATACAGCAAGATGTGGAGGGGGAGAAAACAGAACAGGAGAGAGAGAGAGAGAGAGAGAGAGAGAGAGAGAGAGAGAGAGAGAATCCCTCCTAAGATGGCTGTCTGCTACCTACCCTTCCAGCCTTCTATTTCCTCTCCTCTAATAGGATTCTCTGCTTTGTCAAAGATTTACAGGTGGGTCTGTTAAGTGACTAAAGACCTGAGTTACTTCCTCAAGTTGAAACCAATACCCAATGCAGATTCAAGGGGTTAAGCATGGACCCCACTTTCCAATGGGTGAGGTGGTAGGTTTTTAGAAGAACATGTGAGATAAATGCTATTGCCTTGGCTATTAATTCTGAAAAACAGCTTCCAGAATCCATTCCATGGACACTATATACATGTGTAGATATTAGGATTAATATACACAGGCAAGACTTATCTAACTTGAGAGAAAGAACTTGAGTTAGTTGGCTGCACAGGTAAACATGATGAAATGTCTCCCACTTGTGATAAATGTTAGAGACCCAACCATGTTGATCAAGAAAAGATGAAGGGACACATAATGGGTCTGGATCCATGGACACACCCACCAATCCTCTTCTCCTCTAAGCCCTAGAGTAAGCTGGCTGCCGCAACTATCATTTTCCTCTTCCTACTCCTGGAGAAATTTCCAGAAGAAGAAGGTGGGGGCCAGTGATTCAGTAATTAGTGGTTGAGCAGAAGGCTCCTACACTCAGATGAAGTTGGGTTGGAATACCATTTCTACTCACTAATGGTTTTGAAAAAACATCCCGACCATATAGGAGTTGGTTGTTCCATCAGTTCCCATAGAAAAGATGTATGAATTTAATAAGATGATGAAGATGAAACTGCCCACGTGTGCTTACTAGTGGCAAAGGATGGAGACAGAACTGGAAGGCTCTAGGTATCTTCAAATTTTTATAGTTCTGTGCATTGTTGTCGCTGTGACACGGACCCTATTATACGCAGACTAATGTAATTCTTGAGAGTTTTATGAAGTTGACATTTTTAGTCTTAACTTGATGATGTAGAAATGACCTAGAGAGTGTAAGTACATGAGCCAGGACCAGGTACTTAGGACTTGAATTCAGCTTCTTTAGCTCCAGTGCACTTCCTGTCTGGGGCACGGTTTCCCAAGAGCAAGTGTGGGTGTGGCCCTCTGTGATGGATAGGGGTGACAGGGAACCTGCTAGGTGGTCATGGCTGAGTGTGTGCTCTCACGGTTCCCTGCAGATGGCCCAGGAGTCACTGGCCATTAACCCCAGGGTCATGGAGAAAAAACAGCTGCTGTAGTTCCAGAATAAAAATGTTCTTATTTACTTGAACCAGTAGGAAAATTCAAGTTCCTGTGGGAAAGGGTGGGAGGTGAGCATAGGGGAGGGTTGCTGGTGGACAGAATATGACAGGTTGGAGAGCGTGAGGGGAAGGAGGGGACAGGATGAAGTGTCAAGATGAGGCATGGCCTTCTTTTATCTTTTTTAACAGGTCACATGCTCTCAGCTCTGAAATTTTTCACATTCTAGTTTATTAGCATTCATTTATTCATTCAGTGTATGCTTTTGAGGCCCTCTTAAGGGCTAAATGATTATGATATGTTCTGGGGTGAAAACAGTGAACAAGATGGACAGGTGTGTATTTTATTGGAGACTTCCATAAAGTTGCAGTAGGAAGGGTAGAAAGAAAAAAATACTCAGATAAGCAAATAAGTAAAAAAAAAAAAAATCTATATTTTGGATCTAAAGAAGAAAATAAACATGATATGGAAAACTGATCATACTTCCCAGATCAAATGAGAAGTTCCCCTGACCAACACGCCTAGGAAAGACAAGTCTCTTAACACCTTAACTCATCACTGTCAAGTTTACACTCCTGTTTGACATCACCTAGCCTATGTGTTCTTGAGGACAAGAGGCAGGTATCACTCCTGGTACCTGCAGGGCGCCGGACCCAGCACAAGTGCTCATCAGTTTGTTGTTGTTGTTGTTTTTAGTTTTTGATGTTCAGTGTGAGACATCAAAGTTATCTCTAGTGCAAGTTTGTCTCCCAAACTGTGACCTGTTTGTATTCTTCCTAACTGTTGCTCCTGGCTCCTGGTTGACTTCCTTATCACACACACACACACACACACACACACACACACACACTCACACACACACCATATTTGGGGGATTTTAATGAATGAAAATGATTTGTGCTGCAGCATATGGCTACTTTAATTAAGCAAAGGGAATCATTTTAGTACCATAATAAATAGTGTATGATTTATCAGGCCTCATGTGTCTTTCACGAGTATGCCATGTGGGCTATTTAAATCTTTCTATCTTTGGGCGGGGTGGAAACAATCCCTGTTGGCTTGGTGAAAAATAGTACATGGACAAAGTGAGCCCTGGAAGAGGTATATGTGCACAGTGGCATATTCTGTGGGTACCCAGGGCACTCTGAAAATCACAGAAACTGAATCAGAGAGTGGGAGTGGGGAATGGCTACCAGCACAACTTTCAATGTGCAATGCCTATAAACCAGGGATACTGACACTCACTGAAGGAGCTGGGCTTGGCTTGGTAGAAGGAGATGTTACTTGGAGGAACAGAAAGTGGCCCTGGCCTCCTGGGCTTTGTTGCTAAGCATTTGTTCAGGGCTAGAGAATTTGAATCCACCCAGGAGAAGGGCTAGACTAAAAATAATACAGGAGTAAAGCAAGATGAGCCCGTGTGTGCAGAGGAAACCCAGCAACAGGGAGATGTGGAAAAGAACCCAGAGAGTTAGAAACGGATCCTGAGTTAGCCACCCGGTTGGAGTCCAGGGATTTTTGGTGAACAGAGATGTCTTGAACCCTAAGGGAGTTGGCACTTGGCTCTGAGAATATTTGGCATGGTGATAGGACTTTCCTGGGTCATCGCTCCCTTTCTCTGGAGACAATGGTGGCTGCATGCAATTCTGTGAGACTGAATTATCCCCCACACAACTCTCAGAAATGTTCTCCACGAATAAACTGTGTTTGATTATCTCCAAATGGAAGGAGGACAGAGGGAGATTTATGGATAAAGAGGAAGCAGTACTGAGTCTGAAGGGTGAGTGACATCAGGCAAAAGGAGTGTGGGAGAGCATTAGCAGAAATGGAGGGTCAGTCTGTCATGTGTCAGGCCTCTCGTTACATTTTATGTGTGTGTACCCATGTGGAAGGCACCACTTATGTCTCTCCATCTCCTGAGGCATCAAGGGGACAGTGATTCAATGAAGTCTGTGGGATAGAATGTTTATGGGAAGGGCACACTAGTCTATTCTGATTTCAAGGAGAGGCCAGATGAAAGAGGAGATAAGACAGTGTACACTTTACAATAAAAAGGTACATTTCTGGAGTCTGTTTGAAACAGTAAGACCCTGTGTTTGTATATTTGGGCTCCATCAGACTCTGTCAAATGATCCCCCGAAAAATCTCTGCATGGTTGATCTACTAGTGCCTTGGACTCCAGGTGGCCAACATCCCATTCCTCACCTGTCCACCCTGGCATGCATTCTATTCCTCCTCAAGGTAAAGCTGCCAGGATTCACCCAGTCACCTGAGCCATAGATACAGCGATGATTCCTCCTCCACTCTGGATCATCAGCCAATCTGCAAATCATGTTCTAATCCTTTCCTCTGACTCTCAACCTTTTTCTTGAAATGCTTCAGGAATGTCCCAACTGGGGTCCAGAATCATACCCCTGAGGTTCAAATGTAACATTGCCACCATCTCATCCCCTGCTTAAAACTCTCTGTAGACTTTTCATTAGACAAAGCAATGGCAACTTCAGGTGCTTTTTAAGCTTTGCAGGATTTCTTTGAATGGGGCTCCTATGTAGGATGTAAAAACTAATGCCCTGATGACTGTCCTGCCTGGTTATTACTGTGTCCATCTCAACCAACACTAAAGAGCTCAGTGTTCATTTGAATAGTTTGAAACCTCACAGGGGGTGTCCAAGCCACTAATATGTTCCATGAACTCGTCTCTCCTGATTGTTTCCTGCCCTTCCTCTTGCCACTGTCTCCCCTACATTGTAGTTGGGCTCCAGGGTGACTGACCTGCTCTGTGATTCTCACATTCCAATGCTCCATGGCTCCATCATCTTTTCCTTATCATTCCCACCCCAGGGGACCCTCTTCTCCTCACTTTTCTCATCAGCTGCCTAACTCCTTCAATCTCTCAAGATCCTGTGCAGACACCCACTCCTACAATAGGCTTTTCTGAACCCCACATTGGGTCAGCTGTCTTTGGTCTTTGTCCCTTGAACTTCATGGGCCTAGCCTGTAGTACTTTAGGTTGTGTGCATGGTCTCCTTCAGGAGAGTGTGAGCTTCTTGAGGACCACATTGCGGCTCATTCACTGTCTCTGGCTCCTGGCATGGTGCCTGTGCCTGGTATGTAGTGAATGCCTTGCCGATCTTACTGAGCTGTGGGGTATGGAACTCAGAGCAGGTCTCTGTCCTGTCTTCTGCGGATCACCAAGACCCTACCGTGTTGTCTCAAAGATCAGGGAACACTTTTTTATCCCATGACCACAGCTCCTCAGGGAACTCAGGATGACTGGTGAGGGCCCAGACCAAAGACAGACACTACTTCTGCACCTCTCCTCTCCCCTCCCAGCTCCTCTTACTGCCTTCCCTTCCCCTCTCACTAAGACTAAGGAAACACAAGCACTTACCACAAGAAGATGACATTCAATACCCCATTGCAGGGCTGTTGAGCAGTGGAAAGAGACTGTTGAGACTATAAGTGATGGGCACTTTTGGAGGAAGAGATGGGGAGGCTTGTTTCTAGAGATGGGCCTGAGCTCCCTCATCCCTTCCCTCTGACAGGAGTCTATCTGAGTTACTTAGCACTGAAGATTCAGAGGACAGAAAGACCTTGGTCATAGTGTTCTCAGGAGATGGGGTCAGTAGTTAAAAAATATCTTCACAGCCAATGTAAAATCTTGTCAGCACTTAGCTGTCTCTTGTCTAAATGCGCACAGTCCATCTAACCCGTAGCTTTCAGAATATGACCAGTGATACTCTTTATAAGACTTAAATGGGGGTCATTGGAGGAAGTCGTAACCCAATGTGACTGGTGTCCTTATAAGAAAAGATAATCTGGACAAAGAAATAATTACAGAGAGAAGACCATGTAGTGATTTTTCAGGAGGCCACGGAAGAAAGCAGTCCTGCCCACATCTGGATCTCAGTTGTTTGGCTTCCAGGTGTTTGAAATGATACACTTCTGTAGCTCGGGACACCAGTATGAGCCACTTTAGCACAGCAGGACTAGCAGTGCAATCAGGTGGGCTTACTCAGGAGATCCTTCAGGGCTGTGGCTACGAGTGTCATTGTGACATCTCTTGGAGGGCTTCCTGATACCATACCCATAAGCTATGTTCTTGGTGCTCGTTTAAGAAGCCTCTTATTTTCCTGGGGCTTCCCCCACCCCCATAAAGGTACTGTGTTTGCCAATTGTCCTCTAGCTTAACTAGGCTCCTGGGTCTTTCCAGATAATCACGCCTCTCTCATTTGCAGGGCCTGAGACAGTGTTGGTGCCCAGTAAACAAAGAGTGACTTGCTGAAACGGAATGGGCTCTGCTCAGGATGTTTCCCACCGGTAGCTCTCCTTCTGCTTGCACACTGCCCTGGCTGAAGGCTCTCAGCTGCCCTCCTCTCCCGGGGCCTGGCAATGCTAGTAAACAGCCCTCTGAGGGAGGAGGTTAGAGATGCAGTGGCCTAGATGGTGAAGCGAGATGATTGGTTCCTGTCCTGTCAGATGATATGATTGGCTGACTGGCTGGCTGAATAGACCCCTGTGATTGGCTCCCCAGGAAGTAAATGAAGCAAACGAATCCCTTCCCTTTAGGCAGTTCCTGCCAGCTTTCTGGGTGGGTGAACAGAGCAAGCAGTTGCTGAGCTTGCCTGTCAAATCGGCTTCAGCTTCAAGGTGCAGAAACCACACACAGCCTAGAGCACACTGCTCTTCTCCAGACCTGCAGGAAGGGGATTAGCTGCGGGTCAGTAGGGGTCTAGCACAATCTTTCTCTGTTGGGCAAACAAAACAACTATTGATATTCCTGCTTTCTGGACTTAACACCTTTAACTGGAGGCAGAAAATCAAACCATCTACACCCCAGGCCCTCTCTATGTGTCTCTTCTGCTTTGGTTTATTTTTCCCTCACAGGATTGGACCGGCGCTTTCCCTTTTCTGCAAGTTAAAAAAAAAGTAGCTTTTCATCTGGACTGCCAAGTCAGAGAAGATTAGCAGGGAGAATGAGTGAGTGGCTTCCCACCCTTAGCAGTCTGGATGTGCTCCCTGCCATTCCAGCAGTCCCAGCAACACTGGGAAGTCTGCAAAACGGTAATCACTATCATTACAATTATGTTTTCAAAACTTTGTATTATTAATTAGCGAGTTAATTGATTTTCCCTTCACATTTCACAGGAAATGTTGGCCAGGGCATTCAGTGGCTTGATCAGTATGGAGAAGATGATGTAGACTTAGGGGACATGCAGACCCACTAGGTGAGGAGGAGAATTACCACTGTGGATTTGGGAAAAGGGCATTAATGCAGTAAAGCCATCCCACAAGTTTAATTCTACAGAGTAGAAAAATCACCCAGCCCCTCAAGTCAGACCTGTCTCACTGGCACGTGGGTGGGTATGCATCTGCTCCCTGGGAGGCTTCTGAGCAAGACAGGACTCAGTAGGTGGCATCTGCAGTACTAGGTGAGGCTGATGACTGGCAAGACATAGCTTCTTTCTTTGCTATTGCACTCTGGTAGAAACCTGGGAAGCTGAGACCACTCACTGGTCATTTACTCCAAGGGACTTTCCTGAGCTACCCACTTCAACATTTAAGCCCAGGCTTTAAGTCCTTGATACTTCTCTGGCTCATTCTGGATCTCCTGTTATGCCAGGTAGATTCTTCTGTGTGTTCATTTCAGTAGAAAATAGCACTGAATTTAAAAATATAAATAGTGAAACTGCTTTGCAGGAAAAAAAGGAACTAAGCTGAATAAACGGATACCTGCTATAAGAGATAGTGATGGCTTGGACTTGCGTTTGATTCCAATCATTCCTCACTTGTTATCTCTAACTGCTGCACATTGGGTCCCTGCATGCCAGTGAGAGCACCTTTTATTAGTCAATGGGAGCTGCAGGCCTTTCCTAGGGTAGCCACTCATGAAAGAAACCCTTAACAAGAGCTTCGCACGACTCTAGGTGATGGTAAGCATTCTCTAGATGAGAGCAGCCATGACTATTAGTAAGTGCGGGGGGGGGGGGCAATGAAAGAAGGGTTCAGATTGCTTTCTTCAAATCTCAGGAAAGTCCTTCTTAGTTGGGGTTCATAATTGTCTATCTGAAGGGATAAGGTGTCTCTACTGACTGACTGTCCATTGACAATGGAGATCTCACGGGAGGGGCTAGACAGGGATGTATCTCTTGAACCTCTTGTGCTGTGGTAGCTTGAATGGCCCCTCTGAGACCTGTGTATTATTTCTTTTCAAGTACCTCATTTGAAATTTCCCTCTCAGACTGAACCTGAGGCTTTCCTAGTGACTAATCCAGGCGACAGCTAGAGGCTTGCTGTGGTTTCCTAGGACTCACAAATTCTCACACATGGGTGGTTTAAAGCATCAGAAACATGTGCTGGGGAGATGGCTCAGCCTGTAAAGAGCCTACTGAGCAAACATGAGGACCTAGGCATGGATCCCCAACACCCACATAAAAGACAGGCATGGTGCTACACATCTGGAACTCTAGCTCCTAGAGGATGGAGGCAGACAGATCCATGGAGCATACTGGCCACCTAGCCTAGAGAATCACTGATGCAGTCTCAAAACTCGGGTGTGGGGGCTCGGAAGATGGTTGAGCAGGTAAAGTGCTTGCCAGCCAAACATAAAAGCTGGAGGAATAGGAATATGGATCTCCAGCACCCACGTAAATTCTGGGCAGGTATGGTTAGCCTGCTTGTGATCCCAATGCAGGAAGCAGAGACAGGGAATCACTTTGAACAAGATGGATAACTAGACTAGATAAATTGGTGAGCTGTGAGTTCAAGCGAGAGACCCAAGCCTAAATATATAAAATAGAAACAATTAGAGAAGAAGCCAGATGTCAACCTCTGGCATCCAAACACACAGATGCGCATTAAAAATATGAGATTGATATTACTGGGAATGAAAACCAAAGTCAACTTCTGATCCTCATATGCACATCCTTAAACTAGTAAATTTTTATAAAGAAACCACCAGAACCTTCTTCGATAGCAGTTCCAGAGAGCAGAAGTCCAAATTGAAGACTGAGGAGGCCAATGACCAATTCTTCAGCCTTAGGGAGCTCTAGCACTTATTGATATAGCAGGGCTACTCATGTTGCTACCTCCATAGTGACATGGTCATCTACTCTTCTAAGGGAGGTGATAATCTTTGACAGGATTACCTGATTTTAGCTTAACTAATTACACTTGCAATGATTCTTTTCCATTTAAGGTCACATAACAAGATTTGAGCATATTTTTTGAGACGAGGCTATCGACCACAGCGGAACGGTTTCCATCTTGCCCAGCTTGGGCTGTCCCCGTGCGTCTGCATGGCCTTGGCTCCATGAAATGAAGGCAGTGAGGGTTCTGACAGGAACACTCCTCTCAGCAGAGACTGTCTTCCCTGAATGGGTCACCTACTTATCCATTGACTTTTTCCTCTCTCAACAGTGCCCTGCCTCCTGTCCCCTGCTCCAGGGACATGTTTTGGCTCTGGGTGACTCTGACTGGCTCTACTTCAGAGTCCTTCTCTTCAGTCTGTGGAAGATGTCTAGCCTCGAGGCCCAGCCACTTTCAGTGACTCTGACAGAAGGGACAGAGGCAACTGTTGGTGTGTCATTCCTCTGCCTATGCATATTCATTCTATTCCTAGTTTGCTCGTGTCAAAGGAGACAAGTTGATGGCTTTCTTATTTTTTTCCAGAAAGATCTAAATGTACTCTAATTAACCTATTAGTTTTAATTATATACCCGTAGCCATTTATTTGCTAATCTGAAACCCAGAACACCCTGGATTCAAAGAAAAGATTCCCACCAGCCCCCACCCTTTCCTCTTCCCCCTGTGAAGTGTTTAAATCACTTGTCAACACACAGGGAATAATAATAATAAAAAGAGTGACATCTGATCAGAGAACAGGGGAATGGAGAAGGGGAACAGAGCCCCACTGCAGGAGCTGGTGGCAGCCTCCTCCATATTCATCAGGAAGGCACCAGCTGAGCCCTCCCCTGGTGCTGCCCGAGGCGAGCAGGGACAAGCTGGCCTGCTGGTCAGAGCCGCCTGCTCCACATCCAGCCTGGTGTGTTAGGACTGCATGGCTCACATCTTGCATCAGGACTTTCAGAGACCACATGGGCCTTCCTATTGTCAGTTTCTGTCTGCCCAAGATCCTTGACAGATGAAGTTTATTTCCAGGATGATTCATAGCCCAAATTAAAGAGAAAAGATACCACATGTATACACACACAGGCATACACATGCATGCACACACAGAAACATGCATACAGGCACACATATATTTATATTTATTTTGTGAGAAAATCAAGGATGTTAAGTCATGACCATCACAATTACTACTGGTATGTCAGTTACAGCAACTCACTTATAGATGTGACAAAAAGTAGGATAAATTGTTATTACTTAATAATTTTTATGTGTAGTCTGTAATCCATCTTTTCCTCACTCTGCTGAAGGAACGCAGTCAGAATAGCTGGGCGAAAGGTATCATTATTACATATAGTTTCTTCAGTTTAGTCATATGTAAAAATACAAACATAAGGATAAATGATAATGTTAGCCAACACTGGTTGTTAGTGTCTGTACATGATGTGCTAATCACTCAGCAAATAGGCTACTTGATCTTTACAAGAGATTTTCAGAAGTGGTAGTGTGGGTATCCCATCTTACACACACATAGACTGAGTCTTACAGAAGTAAAGTGAGTTACCCACAGTCACAAAAGCCATGCACAACTGAACCAGAATGTAACCCCTATTGGGTTCCCAAGGGCCTGACTGGGACAACTTGACTATTCCACTTTCCAGAGTAATCTTATAATAAAGCAATTAATTGAAAATGTTGGTATTGACTATGGGTAACAATTTACTTGTGAAAACTGGCACAAATTAGCCTGAAAAATGCTGTTGGGGAAAGAACCAGGGGAGGAGTGTGAATGTTAGAGAGCTCTTGTGTAGGTCTTAGTCTCACTTTGTATTGTAAACTTGATCAAATTGCTCCTGGTGGTACACAAGTCGCCCTTCAGGCAGGGATCCCTTTCAGGTAGATGAGGCTTTAGGCACCTGGGCTAAGGGCCAAGGAAGGAGAGCTGGATTGGAAAGGGGAGTGCCTGGCTGTACAGAGCTTCTCCACAGGAGGAAAGGTGAGCAAAGGTTCTGCAGGTAAGCTGGGCCTCTGCAGAGGCCTCTGTGGGCTCAGGACAGCATGCCAGTGTGACTTCCTCCTTGTCAGAAGGAGCCAGATGTTTGTAGATGCTCAGTCAAGGAGAAGGGTAAGAGCAAGAGTGAGAGAGAGAGAGAGAGAGAGAGAGAGAGAGAGAGAGAGAGAGAGAGAGAGAGATTAGTGGCCCTTGGAGATGTCACCATGAAAGATGGTGTACCCCAAGAAAATGCTTGGGCACCAAAGGTCCTGAGCCAGCAGTGGGAACTGGAGTGGCCTGTAACAAAGGCATGGACTAAGAGAGACAGTGATTGTGGAAGTCAGAAGGCCTTAGGAAGATGTGAAAACCAAGAGGTTTGACCCAAGATTTCTTTTTAAAAAGAGAATCTCCTGACACTGAGTACAAATTTTGTACGCTCACTCATTGGAGTCCTGAATACCACACATCTCCTTCTCCAGTTCTGATTAGCACTTCCTGAATCACTGTCCCAGAGTGTCCCTCACATCACTAATGCCAAGCGGCAGATTTTCTCAAGTCCTGGGAACTAAGACTAGTCTCTTTCAAGTCTAGGAGAAAGCTGTTGGGTTCCCCACCTGGAAGTCTGCTTCACATATAGTGTCCCTGTGCGCAGAACCCGCTCTCCTTCAACCCCTTGGGAAGGGCAGGCGCCACTTTGATTGTGATGCCCTGTGTTGATCCATGAGACTGACTGTCATCCTGAAGCCCCCTCTCTGATAGGAGGAGCCTCTCTGCAGCCATGCAGGACCTATAAAGAGAAGTTGAAAAAAATAATTAAATGGCTAATTTGGCACTTGGTCCTTTCTTCCCAATCTCTGTTCACCTAAGATGCATAAAACCTAATGAATCGAGCTTTGAGCTGGACCAAGCCATCTGCCATTTCAAGCTTGGGTGTCTCCCTACACTCCTTTTCTTTCCCAGGTTCCACAGTGTGGTCACCCTTTCTACGCTTTGCTGGGGGAGCTTCCCCAAGAATCACAGGACCTTCCTCATGGCTGTGATTCATCATCAAGTCTTGCTTCATTTCACCCCACTGTTTAAAATGGACCCGCATTCCAGGAGTCAAATAATTTCTTTTAAATATTCATCATTTATGTAGACATATTTCAAAAGCACTTTGTACACCTGCATTCCTTCTTTACTAGAGACTTCACTTGTGGTCTGGTGGGACTGTAATCTGTTTGCTGGTCCTCTGGACTGCTCTGCTCTGGCTCCCTCAATTACCCAAGGTCAGTGTTTGCTCTTCTGGCTGTCCAATGTCCATCTTTAATGGCCGGTCTTCTCAACTATTTCTAAGAGTGCTGCTGTGTGTAGCAGGGAGCTCAGAAACCCATTTCCTGAACTGGTATATTCAGATACGTGACTGAAGCCCTTTATGGTGGCCTGAAGGTTGAGGTGCTGGGTGGAATAGAGGTAGGATGTTTTGGGGTAGTCACATGCTTTGGAGCTTTACTAGACTGCATGGTTTCATCTTACTGCACTGTTGGAGAAACTATGAAAATTTCTAGTTACAGTCATTTAGTGTGTGTAAAATCTTCAGTCCTTTCTTTGGGCTTGAATTTCAGGGAGCATGTCATGGAGGAAAAGTCAGGAAACAAGTGCATTTGTTCTGTGGGACTCTCTGTTAGGTCTGCTCACACACTGCACTTACATCTCACTATATGACCCAGAGATGCAGGGACAGCTGCCCCTGTTACTGAGGACTAAAGGGAGGATCAACAATGTTAACTAGTTTCAGAAGAACAAGCCAACTCAAGTCTTACTATCATTGAAGCCTATTGCCATTTTTGCTCAGTATGCTTTCCTAAAAATTAAAAGTCTTTCTTATTAATGGGTAGTGTGTTATATGAAGCTTCATCATAAATGTTTTGGCAGCAGGGATGCTTTTGTGGAAGGTCTAAGGTCTGAAGGTTGTATTGGAACCCCAGGGCTTCAAGGAACCCATATAGAAAACCATCATACCTAGTCCCTCCTATCTCCTCGGATATGCACCAAGATAGCACCTTACAAAGTGGAAGTTTGCATCCATCATCTAAATAAAATTGTAATCATGTCAGGAAAGAGATGGTCTAGGTGCTCATTCTCCAGAAGATCTGTAAAGCAGGCACACAGCTCAGCCTAAGCCCTATTGCCCCCTATGGGCTCTCACATCACTCAAGAGAAAGAGACTTTGGATATCTGTACAGACATGGTTGGCTATTCTGGGAGTTTACTATGGACCACCATCCTTGGGACCCATCCTTTTCCTAGTTAATAACTGTCCCTTCTTCTCAGCACAAATTGGCTCTGTCAGTCTGAGAAGCAATTAGTGTTCTATAGACCATCCTGCATCCATAATCTATAGGACAGTCATGTTTGAGGACCTCTGCCTGAGTCTCAGAGGCCAAATGACACAGCAGGTCTGGAGGGGCAGCACCACTGACCACCTTGCCCAGATCAGGGGACACAATCAGTTGCTGATCTCCATACCCAAATTGGGGTACACGATCATCTACTGAACTCAGTACCCAGCTTGGGGTATACAGGAAGTTGTTAGTGTCCATGCCCAGATTGGGTTACACAATCAGCTGTAGCTGCATGTATGCTAAGGAGAAGCATTGGTTAGTGAAGAATGGGTTTAAGAGCTCATAGTCTGTATCAAGAAAAGTGGGGTTATAATAATTCTCCCTCTGGAGAATTTAAGTTAAAAGTCCCTTCATGTGCCTAAGCCTGAAAGTTCTAAGCTGCAAAGATGGGGAATCAAAAGGATCGTACCCATGGCATAGTATGGGTCTAACGTAGAGCAGTGCCTGTCTGGGGCCTGACACATTGTGAGAAATTCTCACTTGCTGGTCACTGTTGCTAAGGTTGTTGTTGTTGTTAATATCATTACCTAATCAGGCAGGAAATCTAAGGAGTGAGAAGTAAGCCAGAGTAATAATTAAAGAGCACAAAGCTACATAGGACCTAGTTATAATATTTAAATTAAGTTAACGATGATTAGTGTAATTACCCAAATTTTATTAGGAGATGCCAAGCCTGGGGCTTGCTCTCCCAGTGGAGATACTAAGTGGATGGGCGTTTTGTATCTGGACACACACAAAAATGGTTAAGTAGCCCTCTGTCTGTAGACAGAATTGAGCCATGAGGCCAGGTAAATCTCATTAAGACAGAGGATGAGGAGGAGGGATTGAAGAGGGGTTCCAGCTGAGAGCAGGCACCTGAGGAAAGAAAGGCTGAGAGGCAATAACCAACGTGGGAGAAAAAAAGTGGAGGGTTCTCAACGCCAGTGAGGGAAGCATCAGGAAGATGGGGCTGGTGCTGAAGGCTGTGGTGACAGCACATCTGCCACTGAGGTTGTTGGGGCTAGGTGGGGCCAGTTTTACACAGGGAGCAGCCACTGACTGGGGCTGGTGGATGTAGAGAAGATGGAGAGGAGGAGAGATCTCCTTTATCAGCACTCTCTGCCAGTCTGGTTTTGTTTTGTTTTTTGATAAGACTTCTCCATGGGGATTGAAATGCCTGTGAGTCCTGCTTATAAATGCAATGGCAAGAAAGAAAAAAAGGGGCGAGGGGGTTTCTTGGAGCCTTGCTCTGGCAAAGTACCCTGGGGAGTGGATTTCATCTGGAGGGGAGATGGGAGTTAAAAGTCTCCAGAGTCTGCAGGCACGGCTTACCCTGTAATCGCCGATGTGGCTGGTATCAAGGAAATGGAGAGCTGGACACAACTTTCTTTCCCATTTACTGTGGTACACAATCATTGTCTCACGTCATGCAGGGACTGTCCAGACCCCTGGGACTCTTGCCTGCCCAGGCGAGCTTGGGGCCACGCCCAGTCTGGTCTTACAGCCAAGTGCCATGGGACAGGTGGCCTGGGATGAATCAGACAGCTAATTAGCACTCGGTCCCCGCCTGAAAGGAGCCAGAGACATACAAATTGCTCCCAAGAGGGAGGAAAAGAGGCAGGAAAAAAAAAAAAAAAGGCGGGGTAGGGGAGGTAGGGAAATCAACAGAGGTTACATCAGAAAACAACATCATCCAAACAGACTCACATCCCAAACCTGCATGGCTCCCCCAGCACAGTGGCAGAGGTAGCTGGCACCCAGAGGACCCTGAGATAAGGCACCATGCCATTTGTGCCTTATTAGAGTGTTATTAGAGTGAAGTGCCGCCTCCCTGCTCAAGTGTGGCTGAAGATTGCTGTCTCATATCTCCACTGTTTCTGATCACTTAGCTCTGAAAATGTATTATAGAAGGTCAACATTCAGCTTGCTCCTCAGCAAACCCATCGGCAAACCCTGGTGAGAAGCACACTAAGGCAGTGGCCAACTGAGTGTCATCCCCAGGGATGAAGGGAACAATGGAATGCAGAGAACAGTATCTCAAAGCAGAGAGTGATAGGGAAATGTCTAAAGAGTTGTGGTTTAATCATGACTCAGCCACTAATGGCCTTCCTGCCTGTAACTGGATCAATCAATTTATTTTTTAGGGGCTTGGGAACATGACAGTTCCAGCTACCTACCTTTCTGACACTGAAGAATCTACAAGTCTAAGTTCCTCCTAAAACATAACTTTTATGTTCCTGTTCCCTGCATCCTAACTTTTGAGTACACTGTTGATCTCACTTCTGTGTGGGCAGACATAGTGAGAAAGAAACTGGAGGTGGGAGGAAGAAGAGCAAAGTAATTATTCATTTGAAAGACAGGGAAGGAAGTCTTAAGTCTGTAATTAAAGATGACTGCCCACAATGAGCACATCCAGTGCCCATATCTTGGCTTTCAGAGCAATTCTCTAATAAAAACACTCAGGGTTCCTTGGAGAAATGGCTCGTTCTAGGATTGAGGTATGACAAATACTAAAAAAAACTGAACGCATCATGAAGTGTCAGAAAATATGAGGTACACACACACACACACACACACACACACACACACATGAACACACACAGGTAAGGGTATGGTGTCAAAGGGACATAACTGAGCACAAGCTTCATGGACAAAGTTGGAAGAAGATGGGGAAGAAAGTAAAGGAATATTTTATCAACAACCAAGGTATAAAACAAATCTTCGTGAGTCTGTATTGACATAAGTGGAATGACTGAATAAATATGTGCATACATTTTCTTGACTGGAGAAGAGAAGGCTCTTGTGCACAAGAATCTCTAGACATTCACGTGGATGTTCCGCCTTCCACGGCGCATCATTCTGCTCTGCAACTGTGGGCTTCACATGGTGAATGCCTCTCAATGAGTACAGAAAGAGGAGATAAAAAGCAACGTCATAGTGTAGAACTTAATAAATTCTACCTAAGATGTATGACCAAGGTCAGCATCAGCCCTGTAAGTCATGTTGACATTATGGACTCTTGATATGAAATGCTGACAATGGCACGTTACCCCTGTGGTCTTACTCCCACCACAAACCATAATCCCAGGGAGCGGCAACAGATTTAACGTACTGAACGGCATCCCACCAATGGTTTGGCAGGTGCGGACAACCTGCGGTTGGTGCTCTGCAAGCAGCCCAGAAAAGCTATGAATAGAGACCAACCTAAAAATTCAAACTTACTTAAAACATTTTTCTGCAATTGCTTTTGGAACTCAGGTGTGCAGTTCTTACATGTAAGCTTCTTAGATGACAAATGTCAGTATCATTTCATATTGTTAAAAGGTTGGACAGACCTGGTAGAATTTCTCCAAATGCTCCAAGTGAGGCTGGGTAGGTTTGCTTGGTCAATAAAGTGCTTCCCTTACAGGCATCAGGAGCTGAGTTCAGATCCCTAGCATGTAAAAGCTCTGTGCAACCGTGTGTCTGTGATGCCAGTGCTGGGGAGGGGAGAGACAGGCAGATTCTTGGAGCTTAGTGGAATTAGTGGAATGTGATATCTTAAAGTGACCACGAGTCTTCTCATGATCTGTGTGCATTTACATGGAAACCCAAACACATACATACCCAAGCACATGCATGAACACACACACACACACACACACACACACACACACACACACGTATGCAAGCGTGTACACACAGAAATTCAAAGTACCAAACCCAAAAGAAAGCCTGAGAAACTGACAGTCAATAGTAGCCTAAAGGGACAGCACAGCTACATTCAATATAGGGACTTTCGGTAAAAACTAAGGGAAGAGTAATAAATTACAGAACTAATATCTGCATCGATACTGACTCATTATAGCAAATGTACTGTGATGTAAACTGTTAATAACAAGAAAATTGGGTGTTGTGGGAAGCAGAAATTGTATCACTGCATAAGTTTTCTGTGAATCTCAAACTGTTCTGAAAAATAAAGTATCTTTAATAATAAATATATTGAAAGTCTTTTCCAAATAACTTGTTTCTAAGTCATCAGATTGGTTCAGGCCCCAGTGTAAGTTTAAAACCAAGTAAAGGATCGTGGTGAACTCTGTTAATTGTCTTCAAGGCTTTCATAGACACAAACCCATGATTTAGTTCAAAGGGATGATGTATTGGCTGAGAATGTCTCTGCCCTTCCATTTTCTTGTGGCAAGTGATGGCCATAGGCACAGTGTAGTCAGTGGGGCTCTAGCATGAGCTTAGGACATCTTCATCAGCAGGAAGTCTTGTGCCTGTTTGTCCTTCCAAGACATGTGGCCTGAGTTACAGCAGCCATCTGTATCCATGGCACAGTTGGCCTTCCACCTACACATGGGTGGCAAAGAAGAGAGCTGGGGACACTGAGCCCTTAGTGACACCGTTGAATGGCTGCCCCCCTTCTAGGCCTCTGACTAAGTGACTCACAGGAACTCTATTTTTAATGCTGCAGCATTGGTGATTTTTTTTCTTTGCAAGCAATATTTCAAATGTAAGGAGCAACTCTAAGGGAAGGTAAGAGTAGCAGCAATAAAAGAAGAAGGGCCTTTGGGTAAAGGTACTTGCCACCAAGCCTGTTGACTTGACTTCAATTCCTCATGGTTACTGAAATTCAACTTTTTTCCTCATAGACTTGTTGGTCACTTGAATTTCTTCTTTTGATGCTCATTTTTAAATCGGATTTCTTTTTGCTGTCCCTTATGTGTTATGAATATTAATCTTTTGTCAGATGGCGAATTTGTGAAGATTTCCCCATTCTGTAGCTTGCCTTTCCACTCTGCTGTTTCCTTTGCTGTACAGAAGTTTCTTGGATTGACATAATCCCACCTGGCCATTTTTGCTGTTGTTTCCTGCACTTTAGGGATCTTAGCTTAAAAAGTATTCCCTGTGCCACTGTCATGAAGTGTTTCCCCTGTGTCTTCTAGAGGTATAATTTCTGCTCTTACAATTAGGGTTTTGATTTGTTCTGAGTTGATTTCTGTGCAATGTGAGAGATAGTAGTCAAGTTAGACTCATCCAGGCGTGAACCACCTACTGAAGAGGCCATCCTTCCCCCAGGTTTGTGTGTCTTTGTGGAGCATCATTTGGCTATAATCTAGGTGGTTACTTCTGGGTCCTCCCATCTGTTCCATGGGTCTATCTGCTTTTGTAGCCATATTGTGCTGTTCTGATCAATGTAGTTTCTAATGCAGGCCCTGGGGAAATGGTGTGGAAGTTTCTCAAGAAGTTAAATGTACAAAGGAAATTGTAGCCACTCATCAAAGCGACACCTGCACATTTTTATATGTCTGTATATGTTACTGCACTATTTACAATAGCTAAGATATAGAACCCACCTATATGCCCAGTAATCGATGACTGGATAAAGAAGATGTAAGATGTACATACTACTACTCAACCATAAAATAATGATCTTCTGTAGCAAAATAGATGGAATTAGGAACACTGTGTGAAATGGTGTCAGTCACACAACAGAAGACAAATTCCGCACATTTCCTTTACACACAGATGTTAAAAGATATCAGTCAGAATGTATGATACTGATTGCTAGTATGTCTTTCGTGGGCGGTGAGATAAAGAGACAGTTAGATAACAGACAGTCAGCTCAGACTAATAAATTCTAGTATCTTATGGTATAGTGATGTGACTATAGTTCACAACAAACAGGTATTTTTCTGAGTAACTAAATAAGTCTGCTGGACCTTCCTTGAGAGGGTGCTGTGCTTGAACACAGTACATTGGGCACATACTAACTGTGACCTACCTATTAAACAACTCCTGTGTGAAAAAAAATGTTATACTTTCTATGGCTCATTTTATTTGGTAATTACTATCGTGAGCGGAAAGTTATCATTTGTCTCATTTGACAGAGACAGAAATATCATGGCTGAGAGATGGCTGGGTGGCTAAAGACACAGCTACCTGTAACTCAAGCTCCAGGTGATTGATCCTACCCCCTCTTCTGGCCTCTGCCAGCATCCCCATGCAGGTACACAGACATACAGATACACACACATAAAAAAATAAATAAATCTTAAACTTAATGCAGAGAGTAATTGAAAAGGTTCAAGTCCTTGTTCAAGGTCACATAGCAAGTACACAGATGAGCTGTGTACAGCTCCACAGCTTGACGCACCAGGCACCAACCAACCACTCTTGTTTATGGGGAAGTACATGTAAAATAAGTCCAGTTCACTCCCAGAGCAGACAAGATGCAGAGGAGCCAGCATTCTGCTACAGGGCATGGGAATCTGACAGGCGATGCTGAGTTTGAGTGTGGGAACAGGTGCAACTGAAAGAGGTAGATCAGACTCAAAAACAGAGCCGAGGAATCTCAACTCTATCTTTTAGCACAGACATTGTGTGATCTTCCAGAGTTTCTAAGCCAATGGGTAATATAATTAGAGCTGTTTGAGGAAGATCATTCAGGCAGCATTAAAGAGAAGAGACATGTTGAAAGGCTTATGGCTAGAGGCAGGGAGAGAAACTGTCGATGTAAGAAAACAGTCAAGAGAGACTCTACCAAAGGGCCGGTGTGGGGAGTTAGAAGTGCTGGAAAGTTATCACGGACGCAGAATCACCCCTCAGATCGTGGTGTGGATCTAGAAGAGTCATTACAGAAAACAGTATGAAGAAGACCAGACACAACCTGTCTTAGTTATGGCTCCTATCGCAGTGATAAAATATGATGACCAAAATCAGCTTGAGGAGGAAAGAATTATTTCATCTTAGAGCTTGCTATCCATCATCCAGGGAAGTCAGGGCAGGAATTTGAGGCAGGAAGCTGGAAGCAAAAATTGAAGCAGAAGCCATGGAGGAATGTTGCCTATTGACTTGCCCTCATGGCTTGCTCAGCATATTTCCTCCTATAATTCAGGACGATCTGCCCAGTGGTGACACTTTGCATTCCATGGTATGAGCCCACTCACATTAATCATTAATCAAGAAAATGCTCCCAGGCCAATCTGGTAGGGTTTTCTCAATTAAGTTTCCCCTTCCCCTTACCGAATGACTCTAGCTTGTGTCAAATTGACATAAAAAAAAAATAGCCAACACACCACCAAAACTAGAATTACAAATACCATAAGCTTCAGCCCTACCACTTTTTAATGTATTTAAAGTAAGCGAAACCAATGTACAACATGCCTATATGTATTCACAATAGTCAAATTATGGAACAAGCCTAGGTGCCCATCAATAGATAAGGAAGAATGAAACCATGCCATTTTCAGAAAGTGGTTGGAAATGGAGGCTATCCTGTTACATGAAATACGTTAAATACAGGAATATGGTTATCACATATGTTTTCTCTTTATGTAGAATGAAATAAAACAATCTGAAAAGGGAAGATATTATTAGACTATAAAGGGATCTAGGGAAGAGAGAGGGGTGGAGGAGAGTAGAAGGAACAGTAAACATAATCAATCAATGTACAAAATTTCTAAGTATACAAATGTCATATCAAACTCAGTAATTTGTATTAATTAATACTTGCTAATTTACATAAGATTAAGGAAAGAAAACCACTGATGGGAGGTGAAGGAGATGGAGTATACACAAATGAGATAACTTCGACCTTTTTGTCCACAATTCTGCAGTACCCAGAAGTTTTCCAGAACCATTGTAGGTGCTCAATAAATGCTTTAGGATGTAGAAAAGCACATAAGTATTTCTCCCCTTTTATATTTCTTATATTTGTCTGTCCTTGTGCATCATTTCCAAAACAAGGGCACTATTAGAATTTACTCTCACTGGAGGATGAAGACATAGGAGTTACAATGTCCCACTCCACTCCTTCCTGGCAGTGCTTCTCCCGTCTGGTGACCTTACAGGAAATGCAGGTCACTTCCTGGCATCCCAGTGTGCCTCAGAGAAAACATGTTCACAGGGGGCTCCTAAGCAGACATGACATCAAAGCCTGGAAGGAAGGTTTCTCTAGAATGAAGATCAGTCTTCCCATGCACTCCACCTTGAACTCTATAGTATGTTTGAAGACTACAAAAATCCAGCTCGTGTCAAGCCCATGATCCGGTTCCCTGAATTTCTTAGGCTCCAGGGCCTCCACCACTCCCTACCCACAGGCACAGAGGGATGAATGAGTGCTGGACCAGACAGCAGGTGCATGCTTCAACTGTGATCAGCATTCAGCCTGGACATCACAGGGGCCTCATTAGTTTCAATGCTTTAGCACTTTGGGAATAGGAGAAATGATGTTATGACGAGCTGTGAATTTCAGCTGCCTTCATTTATGCCCAAGTGAAGAATTGTCCTCCCTCATTTTTTCACCTCTTTCCAGGTATGGAAGTTTGGAGCTTCTCTGAAGCCTGGAATCAGAGTTGCTTTTGCTATACAACCCCACTCTTTGAGTTGTTATTTAGACCAAAATCACAGCAATTTTTGAGTCAATGCAGGTCGGAATCATCCCAGCTGGAGACTCTGGTGTCTGCTGTGGGAACTAGGGATGCCGAGACCTTGCCCATGAGTACAGCTCTGTCTTTCCCTCTCTTGCATCCTCAGGTCATGATCCTGTCAGCCAGGAAGATGTGTACTGCTGTCCAGAGGGATGGGTCTAGGAAGTCCATCTTCATCTGTCCTGTAGATGAAAAAAATACCTTAGGAAAGAAACTCCCTGAGGGAAAAGAAATCAAGAATCAGGGAAAGTAGGGGATTCTTTATCTATAAATGCTCATCCTTTTCAAAACAGATAGTTCTACTGCAGGTGGGGACTTGTCACTGCCTATGAAAGTAATTTTGCTAAAGAAAGAAAGCAGAAGAGTGACAGAAACAGGCAGGATCAGTCAAAGAGCAGGTTAGGCAGTGACAGACCCTCAAAAGAGAAGGGAACGAAGAGGCCTAAAAGACCCAGGGACAGGAAGCCAGCAGCAGTGACAGATACCTAAGCAGAGAGCCACAGATTTCAGCTGGAAGTGTCCTGAGGATTCACTGATTGTGTCTGAGGGGGGCATTCATCCTGTATCCTGGGGAACTTCTGCAACCTTGCTTGGAAACAGAGAGTGGGTAGCATCTAATGAGAGCTGCTGGTTATGGATGATCCAAGCTGCAGAATGAAGCAGCTTAGACTCAGATGACTGACTAAGGAGGACATCACCCCTCCGGTCTTTGGATTCTCTGGAGGTTAACTGTTTGGTCAATTGTTCCTGGCTTAAATATTGGCTCTGTAACTGTTTCACTGAGTTTGGACAAGTGGATTTAGCTATTCTGGAACCATTTTTGTGATCTGTGAAAGTAGATGCATGGTGTTTGGTACTTGATGGCTTTGCTGTTATCATCAAAGCTCTTGATGTTGTTACAGAAATGACCGTCCTTTGTCAGCACAGGGGATTTGTGAATTGGGGATATGGCTAATCATTTGTGTAGCATGTTTTGCTTATGACCCTGGCATGGCTTAAACATGAATGTCTCCAATAGGTTCGTATGTTGGTCCCTAGTCAGCTCTGATTTGGGAGATTCTGGAAACAGAAGGGTAGGGACACTCTCTAAAGGAAGTTAGTCCCAGAGGGAGTGGCTTCAAAGATTGCCTGGCCTTTGATCCATTTCTGTATCTCTGCTTTTATTCCTGTCCACCATGAGGGTGAAGAACTTTGAGTCTAAGTGACCATGAGTTGAGCCCCCTGAAACCGTGAGCCAAGATAAATATTTTCTCTCTTAAACGATTCTGTCAGGCATTTTAATCACTGCAATGAGAAAAGTAACTAATGCTGACTCAACCCTCCAGAAGACATGAGGGTGAGCCAAATGGGCCCTGTTCTTGATGGCTTGGGATGAAAATCTCCATATGTCTATTTTAAAATAGCATTATTTTTGGAGATCAGGAGTTATACGATCAGGAGAAGTAAGGTATTGATAAAATAACCAGAAATCTGGCTGTGTAGTCGATCTAACACTTGTTCTAGATTTAAAGAGGAGGAAAATAAATCTTCAGAGCTGGTTATGAACCAGACACTCTGCTAGAGTAGAGTGTTCATGCTCCTAGCAAGACTTTGAGGTGATTGCCTTGGTTCTCCTTTTGTGGACACATTAATCAAAGTTTAGAGGGTTGAGCTCCTTGCCTAGGTTATAAACATATAAGCATTCTTACACTGGTGAAATGAGCTAATTCAAAACACGTCGAAGTACTTAAATGCAGATGTATTGGGAGCAGCTCTCTGCAGGTTCACTGGTCCCAAAGGCCAGGGAAGCCACCATGAAGCAGGAGACAAAAGTGGGAAAAAGAGAAAGGAAATGCCTGCACAGAGAGAGGAAAGAAAACAGAGAGTGAGAGAGAGAAGAAAGAGAGAGAGAGAGAGAGAGAGAGAGAGAGAGAATGAGAGAGAAGGAAAGTAGAGATTGCAGGGAACCAACATTCTGGGTTATATAGTGAAGATCCTCTGGGAGAGGGGAAGCCCTTGCCAGTGGGCTGGAGAGTTCGGGGTAGAGGGGTAGAGCATGCCAGCCATGCCCTGTAACAGGTAAGGACTGACTGAAGGATGCTGGGAGAACCTGGTTAAAAAGGCACTTCAGCCTCCTGTCCTGGGTCTGCAGCCCAACCCAAACCATAAGGAATTGTATGTGGTACATGTTGCTTATGCTTTGGTGGTCAATTCAGAGTGTTCAACAGACAAGGCCATGTTGTGGCTGTCTAAGAGGTGAATGTGGAATACACTTGGTTTTCTCTACCGTGACTCTAAATTCAAGTTTAAGCACATTCCCTCTGCCTTAAAAACAACAGAAAAACATAAAAGATGAAAAAAAGAGGCCAGCCAGAAGTCAACTAGTTCAAAAATAACATAAGAATCTCTGCAGGCTAGAGCTAGAAGGACACACAGCAAGCTTCTGAACCCTATGCTGAAAAGCTGCTGCTGAGATGGGGGGAGGGGCACCATGCTGATTGTGTGAGGCTTGGAGCTGCTTTGTACAAACGTTGCTTTCCTTGAAATGAGGGTGAAAATATGATTGTTGACTAATTACCACTGTGGTGGTTCTCAGACTCAAGTGTGCCTCAGAATAATCACCAGAGGACCCATGAGAGCTAAGATTGCTGGGCCCCACCACAGAATGTCTGGTTCAATAGGCAGGTCCAAGGCAGGACCAAGAGATGCATCTCTAGCTTCCAGGGAGCTGATGGTGCTAGTCCAGAGATGCTCCAGGAAGTACTGTTTTGGGGTGAGGGAGGAGTGAGGGGACTCGGGAGGGATGTAGCTCAGCAGGTTGCAGTGTTTGCCTAGGATAATAGCATGGACCTGGCATGTGGTTCCTGCCTATGATCGCAGCACTAGGAGGTGAAGGTGGGAAGACCAGAAATTCAAGGTCAGTCTCAGCTACATGTTAAGTTCCAGCCAGCCTGAGCTACCTGAAACAATTTCAAGAACAAACAGAAACAACAAAGAACAAATAAACAGCAATGAAAAAGAAGTCCTATGAACACAAACAATTCTTTTCAAAATTAATTCTCTTAGACATTTTATTTCCTGACAGTTACCAAAATCTGATTAACATAAATTGCTTTCAGGAAATAAGAGCCTGTGTGTGTATGTGTGTGGGTATGTCTGTGTACACATTGGTAGAGAAGAATACTTGCCTAGAATGCTCAAGATACTAGGTCCAATCTCCAGGATTAATGGAAAAACATAAATGAGACATAATGAATTTCATTTTTAGACTTTAAACTTGAGTCTCATCTTCAATATAACTAACACTGTATATGATGATATTCTAAAATTTGAAAATAGTAAAATTTTAAACATCCTGACTCTAAATCTAACAGATGCTCAACCTGAATTTTCTGTCATAGCTTTTCAGCTCTGCCACTAATAGCCAAAAGCAGAAAAGGACCGTGTGTAAATTAGTATGTGCATCTGTGTTTCAATAAAATTTTATTACTCACGTGTATTCAATAAGACAAAATCAGCAGATCTGCCCTGGTGATGTTGCCTTTTACATTTTTGATCTAGCTACCAGATGCAAAAACCAGGAAGGGGTGCTGGTCATTATGCTGCTAGATATTTTACTGCTGTCAATGCGTTTCAGGGGAGAATAGAAGTATTAAAAGATTTGGATGTATTTAAGAATATACAATTAAGCATGTTAAAAAAAATCAAGGGTAATCAGGAAAATTTAAAACTATGTAGCTCTCATGTTGCCTCAAGGAATAAAGAAAAAAAGGTGAAGAACAGAAGGTCATATGAATGTAATTCTGTGTTGTACCTGACCCAGACAATCCATGTCGTGGAAGTTTATTAGAAAGAAGACTAGATACTTAGCTGTAACTCTTTCTGGCTTGATAAGGCCACAGGAAGCAGGAACTATTGAGGAAATAGATTTCTTGGTAATCTTCTGGGGAGGAGGAGCAGAAAAGCCTGTAATATGCTGAGGACCTGGCAGCAGCTCAAACTCTCAATCCATCAATCAATACTCACATGTATATAACAAAATGCAAGTCATTATGCAAGACCCTGGGAACATGAAAATGAAGATCATGCCTCTTCCATCAGGAAGCTTATCATTTAGAGGTCAGTGAGTAAACACTCTAATACCCAGGATGTGATTCAGCAGGCAAGACAAGCTCTTGCTCTCAGAACAGAATTCTGTGGCTGTTGGATCTCCCATCCTCACTGGGATCACACTCTATTACCAGCTTCCAACATTCCTCCTAGGGAATATGTCTTAGTCACTGTTCTATTGCTGTGAAGAGACACCATGACCAAGGTAACTATTACAAAATTAAAAAAAAAAACATTTAATTGAATTTAGCCCATTATCATCATGAAATGCTGGTAGAGAAGTACTTGAGAGCTATATCCTGATCTTCAGGCAGGGTTGAGGGTTATGGGGTACGGGTGGGATTGAAACTGGGACTGGCATGGACTTTGGAAATCTCAATGCCCACCCCCCAGCGACTAAGGTGTTAAATATGAGCCCGGAGGGAGGTTCATTCTTCTTCAATTAACCACAGAATAGATCCTCTATTCCCCTCCTTTCCTTGGTTTCCCTGCCTTTCCCCTATAGGAAAACTGTGAGCATAGCTTGTTTGTGGGGATGTGGCTAGCAGAGATAGAACTGTACCAGGTGGGACCAGAAGAAAGTGGAAACGTCTACATGGCTTCTCTAGGATCCCTCTCCCTAAATGCCCTTTGCTGTCTTTTTCCAAGGTGAAGCCCTACTCATTCTTATTTTTATATTTATTTTTATTTTTTATTATGTGTGTGGGCATGTGCCTGTGCTTCAGTATATGTACATGAGTGAAGGTTCTTCCAGAGGCCAGAGATGTCAGATCCCTCTGGAGCTGGCGTTACATACAGACAGATATAAGCCTCCAATACAGGTGCTGAGAATTGAGCGTCTGTCCTCTAGAAGAACAGCAAGCACTCTTAGGTGCTAAGCCATCTCTCTGGCCCCAGCTCAACTCATTCTTAACATGTCAGCTGAGAGAGCTTCCTGGGGAAACTTTTCCAAACCTTCTACTCCTAATCAATGCCAGGAGCTCTTCTAGGCTACTAGGACAGTTGGCCTGGGCTCTGGTTTGATGTCTGCCTTAGGTCAGACTGTGAGATCCTAGTCATCTTGCCTGTCCCTCTCTTTTGACTTTTTGCTTGAGCAAAACCACTTTACAACTGGACTCAGAATGTACTGACATAGGGATTTTAGACACCGATCCTACCCCCACTCACCACCACTGAGTTGGATAATTTCTGTTTTATCTCTAGGATGGAGCCCAGAGACCACATCATAAGATGTCTACCCTGTTACCACCTACTGTCTACTCTAACCATGTTATATCACATCCTCATCCCTCCCACCCTGTGCTTCCTCATCTTGGCACCTGTGATGATTAGGGCCAGTCGTTAGATAGACTGGATTTATAACCAGTTGTGTAGCTTTTCCTGGGGAGATGTGAACAAACATCTAGTCAGCTGAGATAGGTCACTAATAACAGATGAAAGAAATGATTCCACACAAATCTGGCTTAGTAAACAAATGAGTTTATTGAGGTTACTTAGAGAAACACAGGTGACTCAAAGGCAGTTGCATTTTGGAAAAGTCCACCCTATCATGGATGAACACTCATGAAAGCTGCTACCTAGAGCATCCTTACAGTCTCCTCTTCCCAGCAATGGCCACTGATACTAGAACCCTGAGGAGAAATTCTGTGAACCTTGTGAATTTTGAGCATATCCCGTTTACTTCCTGAATCTTGTGAGCCTCCCTATAGGAAAGAAGATTTCAGTTTAGACAAATCTTATGTGACACAGGGGAAGCACATCTCTGGGTGTCTATGAGGGTGCATCTAGAAGAGCTCAACTGAAAACAGATTTATCCTGAATGGGAGTGGCACCATTCCACAGGAGGGGGTCCTGGAGGAAATATAGAGGAGCGAAGTTTATAGAGTATCCACATTCATCTCTGGTCTCTGACTGGGAGGTAATGCGACAGCTGCCTCATACCGTAACATTTGTTCTATGATGAACTGTATCCCTCTGAACTGTGAGCCGGAATTAACCCTTACTCCCTTAAATTGTTTCCTTTCCGGTATTTGGTCCAGCAACAGGAAAAATAACTAATGAATACAAAAAAGGATTTTATTTAAAATGTTCTGGGGTTTTTGTTTTTGTTTGTTTTGCCTGTTCTTCACACTAAGCTCCCTAAGGGCAGAAAATTTGGATTCCCTGTTACATTCCCAGTATCAAGATTAGTTAATTCTCAAAGACACCAGATGAGTAAGAGACATGAGGAGGGCATTCAACCATAAACCTTAGTTCAAGAGAGAAGAATAAGTTTTGACATTCAGAAGTCAAGTTGGTTTAGAGATTTAAAATTCAACTTAAATGAAATCAAAGAAACACCACACAATTACATACTAATGTATGCTTGTTATTTAGCATCTTGCCAGGTAGAATTGATGGGAACAAAACTACCATAATTCTCTGGTTCTTCATGAGGAAGATTCATATTCAAAGAGAAGAATACGTAGATTATAGGTATTGTCTAAAGGTGACAGAGAAGGCAAAGTAACAGCGGTGAGTCTTGCATAATTGGTACAGAAAGACTTAGTCCTCAATAGGCATCTTGCATATACATTGATATAATTAAATATCAACCCTGAAAAGTCTATGCATTTTTTAAATTACAATTTGTATTTAGTCTTTGAAATTTTCATACTTACATACAGTATATCTTAATCAAATCTACAATACTACTCCTCCCTGCTTTACCTCTCCACAGAATCTCACCATATCTTCCTTTCAAACACATGTCCTCTTTTGTTTATTTTATTTTTCTTTTTAGTTACATTTTGTTAACTCTGTGTCCCCGCTGTATCCCGCTCCCTCATTCCCTCCCCAACCCCACACTCCCTCCCTGGTCTCCTCCCTGCCCCTTTCCCAGTCCACTGATAGGGGAGGACCTCCTCCCCTTTCATTTGACCCTGTTTTATCAGGTATCTTCAGGGCTGGCTGCAACGTCCTCCTCTGTGGCCTAACAGGACTGCTCCTCTGTTCTCGTTTTATAGTATTCATTTATTTATTTTTTAATTCGCCAAGACCAGTTAGTGCTGTCTTGTATGTACCTAGGTACTGGGTCATCCACTCAGGTCCTACCAATGGCTACATTCCTAAAGAAAGGTATTTCTCCTTCCCACAGGAGCATAAACTGCCATGAATCTGCTTTTAGATTTGACTCATTCTCATGTGAGATAATTTTAAGAACCTTAGGGCAACAAGAAAAACAAATGACATAGATGGTTGGCATGGTAAGAATACTTGGGGGCCTCTCTGCCTCTCTGTGAGGCGCACAGAAATTTCCAGAGAGGGCTGTCCAAGAGACAGAGTCTACAGCACATCTACTCTGTGGGTTGTACTCACTAGTTTATTTTTGGCAGCCTTTTCTGCCTGCCATGGGTACTTTCTTATTATAAGCTGATTCAACCATGTCACCGAATGTGTCTTCAGATAATGCAAGCAGTCAGCAAAATGAAGGACAATGATATGAATTGGTCATTTAAGAGAGACTACAAAAAGCCCTGCTTCCAACCAGCCAGCTTCCATGTCCTCGGTGCTCACTCCCTTCTCTCATCTCTCTATACTCTTATCCCATCAGCTGTCACCCTTCCCATTAAGTATGCCTTCCTGTGAGCCTGCCAAGGTGGTCAGAGCATGCCTGCTAGACAAAAAAATAAAACTACGAGCCAGCAAACAGAAGACCCCTGGCTGTTTCTGTTGCTATCTTCTCTCAACTTCCTCTTGAAATGCTGGTCCCCTTTGCTCTTCCTCCCCTATGTCTCAGGTTTTTCCCTCTCATTGCCAGTCAGCACACAGAGCTTCTACACTCTTACCACCAGCACATTTTCCTTGTTCCCTGATTTCTGTTTGTACTACTTTAGAGAAAGGACCTTTTGCAGGCGACCCATGCTTCTGTATTGAACAGCTTTCCCTGTGGATTTGGCTGGATGCTCAGATATTATAGTCGTTAATGTTAATTAGGATGACCCCATCCTCAGCCTTTGACTCTGAAGGTCTGTGCTATCTACTCAAGCTACAGGAATCTGCCCTGCCTCACCAACTCATAGACACCAGTCTGCCATGGCCAGAATTTCCAAATCCAAGGACTAAGTAGTAGCCCTTTCCTTACTGGACTTTCTACTGCACTCTACAGGCTGGCTACTCCTGCCTTGGCAAGCTCTTCTTGAAGCCTCTGATTCTCTCTGTTCCTTTTGCGCCTTTCTCTCAACTTCTTGAAAGTCTGGATGCCCTCTGCAGTTTAGTTCCAGGCTCCCTCATTCTATGCTCACAAATGGTGAGCTCACTTAGTGAGATTTTGACAGACTGTTTCCAAAGCTGTATGCCTACGGCCAGCCTCTCCTCTGAAGTTCTCTCAAGGCATCTCTCTCTTGTCTTAGAAACAACTTGACACATAGAGAAAGCACTTTGCATTTTCCTTCAAACATGGGTCTCTCTTCATTCTCTCTCTTGGCTTCCCCACCCATGTGACTCTGGGTCACAACCTTCAGAATGCTAGCTGTCACCTTCTTTGTCTTGTCTCCATTCAGTGCTAGTTACTATTCCTGCCAATTTAACCTAGTAAATATTTTTCAAAGCTGTTCCTTTCATTCCTTCTCAGAAATCCTGTCCCAGTTCAGGCTCTCATCATTTCTTGTCTGGATTCCCAATAGGTCTCCCTGCCCCTAAGCCTTTCCTCCTTAAAACAATCCTCCTCAGAACAGAAAAATCTATATTTAAAATATGAATCTGACCCTGATATCCTTCTGCTCCAATCAGTTAGAGTCCAATCTGCTTAATGTGACACAGAAAGCATGTCTCCACAATTCTTAACATTTACCTCCCACCATGACCTCCTGAGTAGATCACTCTTTTATAGCAAACCTTTTAACATCTTAAATTATGCTCATATGTGTGTTCCTGTGGGTTGGTATGTGCATATGGATTGCTGCACAGTGGAGGGCAAAAGTAGGTATTGGCTCCCATGAAGCTGGAGTTGTAGTTATCTATGAGCCACTAAATATGGCTGCTGGAAACTGAACTCAGGTCCCCTGCAAGAAAGGTTTGTGCTCTTAACTGCTGAGCCAGCGGGGTCTTTCATTATTGGCAACATCACACCATTTGTAGCCATGGCTTCTGCCTCCTCTTTGCACATGCCTTCAGCTTTCATTTGTATCTTTCTGCTCACAGTGTTGCTCCTACCTGGTAGGTAAGATTTCAGCCTACCATTGGGGGCTTGGATCCTTTTAGCTCTCCTTAATACCCGGTTATGTCCATATGTCTCCTTGACTGCATTTCCACACAGAGTTCAAAGGCTGTTGCTTGTTTGTATGTCTCTTGACTATTTCCTGATCTTTCTCAAAATGGGAACTCAGAGTTCCAATGTCGAGCCTTCTCAGATAAGAAAACTATGTGTTGCAAATACATATCTGCTGGGGTGTGTTATCAAAAGCTATGGCTATCTTCCCTGGTGTCGTTTTCCTATTTCTTTTTCCCAATTCTCAGTATAAATGTTTTGTGTACATATATGAGCTTGGCTAGACACTCATGGACAGGGTCTTTCACCTGGCACATTTACACATCTGTGCACCTTCTTGTTGGTCCCAGCTGATTAGTAATTTCTATAATGCTAACATCATCCTAATACAACTTCATGCTCTGTCTCTAGGACCTTTATAGCATGAAAAATTCTATAAATTATTCTATTATGTGAAGTAGAGGGTAGTCTATTATGAAGTAGGGAATGGTTTATTTGGAAATGTTATAGTTCAAACCCAGTTCTCCTATACGCTAGATATATGATTTTTGTTTAATTACTTGCTTTGTTTGCAGAAGAGGGACAATAAGAGTATTTCATTTTATAGGTTGGAGAGATGGCTCAGCTGTTGAAAAACTTACTGCTAGTGCAGAAGTCCCAAGTTCCAGCCCTAGCACTCACATCACTGCTTGTAACTCTAGTTCCAGGAAATCCAATCCCTTCTTTTGGGTCTGTGAATACATAAACACATGTGCTACTCATACACACACCCAGACATATACCCATACTCATAAAGTAAATATAAAGGTCTTCTTAAAAGAGTATTTAATTCCTAAGATGTATAAATGTATATAACAATATGTAATAATATTTGTAAATACCAGTCACCACATTGCTGTCATATAATTAGTGTCAAGAATGTTTCATAAAATATCCACCAAAATCCCCATCAATGATGTTCCTCACAGAACAACATCAGCTACCTAAGTTTTAAGAGTTGTCAAAAGCATAGTTTCGTTTAAAAAATAATTATCTTTCAGCAAAGGTGCTGTACAAATTGGATATCTGAACATAGAACTTGATCCATATTTTTCATATAACACAAGAATTAATTAAAAATGGACCAGTAACCATAATTTAAAAACTGAAACTCTGAAACAGAGGGAAATATCAGTTATACAGGTATTGGCAAGAACCTTCTTGGGATGACTCTAATAGCTAAAGAAATAATCCCAAGAACTGACAAATGAGATTGCATGAAATTTATAAGCTGTTCCATAGGTAAGCAGATATTACCAGACAATAGATAAACTCTACAGAATGGGAAAAAATACTTTGCCAACTACACAACACGTGGATTAATATCTATAATATACAAAGAACTGCAAACATTAAACAAGAGGTAAACCATCTTATCCTGTAAATATATAGGCTAATGGAATGAAGAGACAGTTCTCAAATGAAAACATAACAAATGACCAATAAACATTTGAAAATGGGTTCAATATCTTTAACTATCAGGGTTAGGCAAGTTAATGAGATCCTACTGCATTCTGATTAGAATCAAGAAAATCACCACCAGCAAATGTGGCAGGGATGTGGAGGAAAAAACCCTTATATGCTGCTGATTGGAATGCAAACTGCTGGAGACATTATGACAGTCAATACAGAGATTCCTCAAACAAAGCTAAAAATAAAATCACCATACCACCTCATCATACTTGAAGGAATCTAAGTCAGCATGCCTCTCTGAGATACTTGTACATCGTGTTTATGCCGTTCAAAATAGCTAAGGTATGGAACAGCCTAGGCCCAGCAACCGGTTGAATGGATAAAGAAAATGTGAGAAATATACACCATGGAATTTTGTATAGTCATAGTAAAAAGTGAATAATGACATTTACAAGTAAATGAATAAAGCTGTAAATCACTATGTTTAATGAAATAAGTCAGACTCATAAAGACAAATCATGTATTCTTTTGTATGCAGAACATGAATGTGTGTGTGTGTGTGTGTGTGTGTGTGTGTGTGTGCCTGTGCATGTAGGCATTAAAGAAGAAGAAGAGTTCTCAAGGGAAGAACAAAAATTAAAAAAGAAGGTAATATAGGTCTGGAGAGATGGCTAAGAGGTTAGGAGCACTGGCTGCTCTTCAGGGATCCTGAGTTTGGTTCCCAGCAACCACATGGTGGCTCACAACCATCTATGATGAGATCTGTGCCCTCTTGCAGTGTGCAGATATACATGCAGGCAGAACATTTTACATGTAATAAATAAATCTCTGAAAAGAAAGAAAGTAATACAATATGTGACATGGAAGCTGAAGATGGGGTGGGGGAAATGTGGGAGCAGAAATGCAAGTGAGAGGGCCATCGGTTAAGCGAATGTATTAGAGCAAAGCGCCATGACACAGATTACGAAAATTTCATAATAAATCCTGTTCTTTTAAATGCTAAATTTTAAAGTTAATTTGAAATGTGATGTAGGGGAAAATAAATTAAGATCACAGGCAAAATACTGAAAGTCCCTTGACTTTTGTTTCTCTGTATGTAAGTAAAAGGGTGGCATGCACAGACATGATGGCCTCCCTAGCCATCTTCCTTCTCTGAGAAACAGCCTACCCACAGCCTCTGTGGTGTTATGCTAGGTTACTAAGCTCACCCTGACCACAGACGGAGGCGACAGAGTTAAATAACTAGATTCTCTCCCAGGCGTTTGGGACCTGGATATTGAGACACTGAATCAGGTGACAGATTGTGGAAATTTGAAGGTGAAGCTGATTGTGCTAGAAGCCTGAAAGCAAAAGCCCAAGATGTCTTCATTATGGAAGGCCAGGAGGTTATAAGGCAAGGAGGCCTGAAAGTAGAGACAACAGAATGGAGTGAAGACGGGCACACACACATGCACATACACACATACGCACACAAGCACTCACATGTGTACATTCGAGCATGGGAGTCGGGTGGCAGGCATGGTGAGCAGTTGGTTATGCCCTCGAAGGATGGGTGAAGGAATCCCAACACCTGAGACTCCAGTTTGGAACCTCTTGAGTTCTGAAGTATTTGTGTATGGATGGAATTAGAGTTTTGTCCCTAAGTTAAGCCACGTTCCTTTGAACAAGTTTGCCAGCTCCAATTTAATTATCCTCATCTCTAAGATCTTTCTATCAGAGCACCTCTGAAAAGATGTGCATCCTTTCAACCATCTTCCTCGGGCAACAGAATGTTGTAGAAAGCATGTTTGGTTTTCTCTTCTGATGATATGAACTTAGGAATCCTTCAGGCTGAAGAATCTTGACCCAACACCTGACTGATCAATTCTTTAGACTGCAAGACTCAGTTGTTGAGATCAGAAGTAACCTTTGATGAGTTTCAATGTTTTCCCTAGTTTGAGCTTCAAATCTTAGTTTAATTTAATGCATCAGATTTTTTTTTTTTTAATTTCTAGTGTCCACCATGAAACTTATCTGCTCATTCTTTTCAAAGGACTTTTCAAAGTCCTCCCTCATAAGCAGTCTCAGAAGCAACAGCAATGGACAGGAAAGCACAGCACAGCCTGGTGGAGAGGCAGTGCCATCCGCTTATGGCTGTGTGCTAGCCAGGAGATTTGAGATCCTGGAACATAATAGTGCATCTGACGGTATAGCTCCATGAGGTTTGGTTAGGAGGCGGGCCACCTGAATTCCGCTCTTACTTCTCTACTATGAACCCTGGAGGGGGATCAGTGACCATTGGAGCACATGGCTCCCTCTCTTCCTGGGGGCAGCATGAAGAACAGAGGAACATTCGGAGAACCTAGCCCCAGCTCAGGCCTCAGTTACAGGGAGAGGCAAAGTGATGGGACTGGGCTCCAGTAGGTCAGTTTGGCTTTGCCATCCATGCAGACTCTTCACATCTCCTGACAGTCTAGCACCTTTATCTTTGTACTTTGCTTCTGGAAATAATTTAAAGTCAACCAGACACAGGGAGAATTTATTGGAAATGCCCTTATCAAGATCATGTGAGGACCTAACCCTGATCCTTCATCCTTATCTCCTTGGAGAAATGATCATCCATTTACTCTTCTCCATTCTTTTCTGAGTCCATTCACTGCTTCTAAACAAAACTGCTTTCCCCATGTGCCCATCATGCCCTGATTTCTTATAGTCTTTGAAATGGAATCTTGCCAAAGGCTTATTGAAAGTCTGAGTAGATTACATTCACCAGCTCCCTTATCTACATGCCTATTTATTCCCTTCTAGAACATCCATAAATAAACATTGGCTCTGTCCCAAGGTTCAATCCTTGGGGCTTTGTTCTTGCCTCTTTTTTTCCTCTCTCACTTAGGGATCACACATACTGCTAAAGCTTTAACTGCCTCCTCTCCAAAGATGCTCTTCACAGTCCCTTGTTCTGAATTTGCATCTAATGACTCTCCTATGTGTCTGAAGCCAAGAACAGCACCTTCCCTGAACACTCATTTCCCCTCTTGGTTCTCCTATTTCTGTCTATTATTTCATAGAAGCCTGATGTAGCACTGTGACTCAGCTGTTACTCCTCTTTCTCTTCCCCAACTCCTGTCCCACAACCAGTTAGTCATTAAGCTCTATATTTCCTTTGTCGTGCCTCTCACATTTCTTCCTTCCTTCCCCTATACAGTGTCATCACTCAAATTTAGGTCCCTGGGGCTTTATTCATGGGTATTGCATGAGTTATCTTGCTATGCCTCCTCTCTTACCAATTCATCTTACACAGCTTGAGCCACTGGCTTTGGTGACATCTAAATCTCTCCTCTAGTCCTAGCACAAGCAGGGTAAATTTGGGCAAGCTACTTTATGACTCAGAATCTTTTTCTTTATCTAAAATAAAATTAATCATAATAAAGATCAGTGTTGACTAGTGTTATCATGTTCGAGGCAATGTCTTGGAAATGGTAGACACAATCTCATTCAACTCCAGTAGAATATTCTCATGGGTTAGCTGTTGCATTATACTTATTTTGTAAATGATGAAGACTGGGAAAGTTATATAAATTATCCAAGGTCACATAGCTAATAAGTATCAGGGCTGATGTTCAAACCTAGGCAGTTTGATTTCACTGTGCGTTTCTGACCTTTTAATAAGAAGCTATTTGTAAATGTTACTTAACTACTGATCAACAGCCTAAAATATGGATTTAGCCCTCTTTAAAAAATCTCCAGTGGTCATACTTTATAGAGCAAGTTTCCTTAAGTTAAAAGATGTGTTATGCCATCCACCACCTAATAAGATTCTTATTTCTTTCCATTATGATTATGATTCTTTAAAACATATGTTTATGCTTTGGGTTATAATGGTGTTCCTACATATAGAAGATACAAAAGCTGGAAAAATTTACAAAATTACTTCTTGGAAGTATCTGAGAGCATCCATAGCAGTAAGTACATGAAGAGTTAAAATACTGTTTGAAGTTGTAAAGGCTTATGTGGGAAAAGAAAGGGTAAAAGTCAATTGTCCAATGTGTCCGTTGCTTCATCTGAAGGAAGTCACAACAATTAACCCCAAGGGTGAAAATAGGGAGAAAGCAGCAAAAGCACAGCCCAATAAATGGAAAATAAATACAGTAAATTAAAGAATCTAGGGCTATCATGATGGTTGAGTTGTTAGGAGTACTTGCCGTTCCTCCAGCACCACGCTGGCTGCTCACATCGGCCTGTAGCTCCAGCTCCAGACACTCGAGATACCCCTGCAAGCCTCCATGGCACCTGCACACTCCTCACATACAACCACAGAGGATACACAGAAACACATACACACACACAAATAGAAAGTAAGTATTTTTTAAAAGAAAATAAGCAAAGCTAATCTTTGTTAAAACTCTAAGCAGGTTGAACAAAAAGTGAGAGAAACAACCTACTTCAGGATCAAAAAAAAGAGTCATCATTACAAACAGTTACAAAAACAGTATATCATGGATGATTCAACATGGAGTTAATAAATTTAATTTTTTAATAAAATGAACAAATTCCAAGGAGGAAACAAAAACACATTTTATGTTGACATAAAAAAAAAATGAAGTCTGAACAGTTCACACAGTTTAAGAGATTAATTCTTCTCTTAAACCTATAAAGAAAACTCTGGCCAAAGTGACTCTACTGCTAAGTTATCATACAGTTTTAGAGAAAAAAAATTTAAACTGCCAATCTTAAATGAACTCTTTCAGAATAGAAAAAAATGAGCTAATTTTATGATGCCAGCATAATTTTAATAGCAATTTGACAAGTACATTGCAAGAAAAGAAAAATTATATGCTAATACTGCTCATGAAAATCAAGCTCAAGCAAAAATTTTATACAAAAATTCATATATATATTTATAAAATAATGTGTTGTGGTAACTTGGGTTTATTTTAGGAACTCAAAGAAAAGTAATTAATGTTGGAAAATCCAATAGCATAATTCTGTATTTTCATGGATGAAGGAGTTAAAATTCATGTGTAATCTCAACATTTATAAATTTTATAACTACTTATATTCATATTTTTATTTTTTAAAAATTGGGGGAAATTAAGAATGGGAGGTAAGTTTCTCTCTCAACAAAAGCTGTCTTCAAAAGAAATCCTACTTAATGAAATATAAATGAGTAAGTAAATAAATAATAATAAATGAGTTTAGAAAAAACAGAGCACTTGCCATCCGTTCTTTTCAACACTGAATTAGAAACACTTCAAGTAAACTCAGTTATAAAATAAAAAAAGTGCATGGATTGGTATCATTGTGTGCAAATGATGTGATTGCCATGTGCTATATACAACATATATACAAATAATATACATTTGGACAGGAGACATTTTAGCACAATCTTAGAATGTCTTCAGACTTAAAGAAAGCAATATGAAAATGAAATTTAAGAAAGGCCGTTATAAGCCAGGGGTGGAGTTGTACAACTGCTATCCCAACACTTAGAAGGCAGAGGGTTATAAATTCCAGGCCATTCTGAGATACACAATGAGGTGAAACCTTAGCTTGAAAGAGAGAGAAAAGAAAGAAAGAGGTATTATTAGCTGTGTTAGTATTAAAATTATCAAATACCTCTAGAATTTTTGTATGGCTGGAGCTTGCATGGGTTTGTGTATGCTGGCACAATGCTCTTGAGTTCATATGTGTAAGTACCTCGCTGTGTCCAGTAAACACTATTTCCTTGCAGTCAGCCATCCACCATGTCTGGCTCTTGCAATCTTCCCACTTCCTCTTCCAGGATAATCCCTGAGTCTTGGGGAGGGGAGTGAGAAATAGACATCCCATTTACAGCTGAACATTCTCTTACTTTCTGTACCTTAGCAAGCCACATCTGTGTAGATGATCAAAAAAGTTCTGTGAAGAGGGATGAGAGATGCCTGGTTTGTGTGTATAGTAATGAGCCATTAGAGTTAGTTGAAGACTGTGTCCATGTAACAGAGTAATAGTTGGAGGGGAGGGAGGCCATGAAGCCCAAGCCATGGCTATGGAACTATTGACAATTGATACTGGCTGGGGAGGGACAGTCAGTTTGGCCCCTTTAAGATGGACCATGCTCCAGTGGAAGACCACACATACAAGACAGTATAGGCAGCATGAATTAAACTTAATTTTTTTTTTATTTAGAAAAAAGAAGAAGAATATTGAGTTGGTAGTGAAGGAAGAGAGGATGGGCCTAAGACAAATTGGGGGAGGAGGTGAATATGAGCAAAATGCATTGTGGGATATTCTCAAATAACTAATATTTTAAAAAAGCTATCAAATAACTTGAAACAAGTTAAATGAAATGAGTCTAAAGGAAACTACATATTACTGTGTGGGAAAAATCTAAATAAATGAAAAATGTTTCATATTCTCATATTTGATATTACAGTGTATAGATATTTGATAGCCAGTTTGTCTTAAACTGCTCTACAAATTTACTGAGACTCCAGTGAAGATGCCAGCAGCACTTTTTACATGGAATATTGTTACTTAAAAGGAAAGACATAGATTGAAATATAGCTAACAAAACCTTGAAGATCACAAAAGAAGAAAGAAAAGGACTGCCCATGCAGGCCTGGTATAAAAGTAATTACAGAAATATGTTAATCGATGTAAGAAAACCAAGTAGATCAAAAGACTAGAATGGGTAGGGTCTAGAAGCAGACGTGTTGGGTGAGGCGCTCTGATGTACATGGGATTAAAATAACATTTTACTAAAGGGAGTTAGGTAACTGGATATGTAGAGGACGTGAGGCTTGGTTTTCATCTCACTCTAGAAGCAGAACTAATCAGTGAAGGAAGACACACAAAAGTTTATAAGAAAATGCAGAAGCATGTTGCCATGATCCTGACTTAGAAAAGAGTTTGTGGGAAACAGACAAAAGTTAATGACAGGGAATAATTAATGAACAGTAAATCAGTCATATGAAGAACTGCTTTACATATGCATATTCATGTGGGATAGAAGTCAATTTAATAATTAAAAGAAATCAGCATCAGCATCTGTGTGCTAGTGCACTCATTTAATCCCAGCACCCAGAAGGCAGAAGCAGGCAGGTCTCTTGAGTTTTAGGCCAGTATGGTCTACAGAGTAAGTTCCAGGACAGCCAGGGACACACAGAGAGACCCTGTCTCAATATGAAAAAGAAAGAAAATAAAGAAAAAAAAAAGAAAGAATGGAAGAGAGAAAAAGAGAAGCGAGCAAGGAAGAAAATGCAGAAATAAGACATGGAGAGAAAGACAAGAGGAGGGGAAAGGACTGCAGGTGAGGAAGGGGAGAGGAGTGAAGACAAGGAAGAATGAATAAAGGGGGAAAAAAGAAGGAAGAAATATGTCTGTTGTATGGCATAACTTTAGACATGTCTACTCATCCCAGATAGGGAGCCCACACCAGACCAAGTGGTATTTATTACCACCAAAGCCCAACGTGGTGAGTCAGTGAGTTTTGTTGGGGTTATTTACAGGAGCAGAAAGGACCCAAAGACAGCTGCATCGCCAAAGCCCAACACTCAACTGCTCGCAGGCAGCTCTACTGATTGGAGAGTGCCCTTTGCAAGTGATTCGGTCCTTCTAAACCTCCTGGCAGTAGCTCCGCTGGTTTCTGCTTCTTCCAGGCAGCTGCTCTGATCTGAGTCGTCTTTGCAGCTTGGCTTGTCCGAGAGTGGACTCCCAGCAGCTTGGCTTGTTTACTCTTGGGAAGAAGGAGCCTGGAGGATCTGGTTAGTTTTAGGAACTTCCTGACCCTATATTGAATCGTTCACCTTCCTGCTTAAGCAGCTTCTCTGCAGGATGGAATCTTTCTGTCTTACAGGAAATGGATACAACAATGACCATAAAATAACATAAAAACCAAACTATGTCATCACAATTTTGAATTCCAAATATTTTTGTATAAGTGAATGATGTATATTCAAAATTTGTCCTCTGTGTCTGGCATAGTTGACCTGAAACAATGTTTTCAAGGTCTGTATGTTGTCTTGAATGGAGCTGTGGTTTCTTTGTTTTACATTGCTATCTAGGGTTTTCTCTTGTGACCGTGCCGTATTTTATTCCCGCCTTCCATTGCTAATGAATAGCGTTTCTTTCAGTTCAAGAGCAGAGAGGACAGTGTTGCTGGGAGGGTGCTGGCTGTTTGTTGGCATTCACATTTCACTTTGTGAAAAAGAAACCCATTAAACTGATATTATTTTTCTAAGCCATACACACACACAAACAAACAAACAAACCACTGAAAATGGTGGGGTATACATGCATACACCCATATGTATAATCTCAGCACTTAGGAGACAAAGGTGGGAAGATCATGAGTATGAGGCAAGCCTGAGCCTGTCTCAAAACAATAAACAAACACAACAACAACAAAAATATGGTTATCGGAACAGAAAAGAAAATGAAAGAAGAAAACTCAGGTCATGCCCTTGGAAGGTGTGTGAAGCCCTAACTTCAACAAATGCTTGGTGGTCTTGAAGCACTGACTTAAACTTCAGCATTTTGGATCATGGGCTCCTGGAGGAGACATGCAGTGCCTGCCTTGGACTCCTGCAGAGCAAGGAGAAGTAGAAGGACAAATCCACAGGATGACTTGGCACTCTGCATTTTGACTCAGCCAGTGGTGCAGTTGGGTGTGTCTAAATTGAGACCAGCAAGGAACCTTCTTAGAGACCTGACACAGCTTCCTTAGAATGTTTGCCCAGGAACCTTAGTGTACCAGCGGACCTGGTAGGCTCAGTATTTCCAAACCTTTTTTGGTTGGGCTGTCCTTCCCTCACCTTAGATTGGAGTATACAATGGATCTGGCAGGACCCACCTGTGCCTCTTTTCCCCAACTCTCCTGGGTCACAGGGATGCCCAGAGCCATCAAACTCCCATTCCTCTGTGCTTTAGGTCACTGGCCTGAGTTTCCTTACAACCTCAGGGTTTTAGCACATATTATTCCTGATTTGTGGAATACAATCTCTTTTCCCATCAGTCTGACTCTCATGTCCTTGAGAAGCCCACATGACTGAAGTCTGTTAAATATTCTCATCATAGCACTTTGGACCATTTCAGTTAGGGAATACCAGATCGCTTTCATCACTTTCCGAGTCTCTTTGTAGATCACTATAAGGATAGATGTGTGGCATTTGTTTGGCCATTAAAATCCAATGGCTAGCATAGTGCTGGGAGAAAGGTAAGCACTCACACAGGTTCATGGAATAAATGAATAAGCCAGTGAAGAAGCAAATGTAAAGATTTCTAAAAGTATCTTTCAGTGGCATTTCAGCTATCTACACAAACCTCATTCCTGTTAGTCCTAGTAAGTTGCCTGTGGGATGGATGTCCAGCATGTACACCAACACACATAGAGAGAGAAATCAAAAAGCAAAAAGGGAGAAGAGGTTTCCTTTAGCCTGTGGTTTTCCAGTCTCTGGTTCCAGGTAGGTAAGCCCATTCATTACTTTTAGATCTTTGGTGGCACATAGCAATGGCAGGAATCCCATGGGCAAAACAAAATGTTTCACCTCATGGAACGGAAGCAACAAAGCACAAGGCAAGAGCTTCACTTTCACAATTCACTTTGAGAGCATACTTCCAATAACCTACAGATCCTTCTACAAGCTCTACTTGTTTGGGGCTGCACCATCTCCAAAGCACCAGCCTAGAGACCATGCCTTCAACATGTTTGCCTTTGGGGAGCCTTTGAGATCCTAGCTGTAGTAGCGTGTTGCTGATGTAATGTGCTGTGGTGCAGGCTGTTTGATGGCTTTCTTTGCACACCAACCCTGGTTATCAGGGATGGGATAGGCTGGGGCCAGCTGGCTCTGCTTTTTGAAAACTCACATCTTGATTTATCTTCTATTCCCATAGGATATCGCTAGCATGGTGGTATTCTTGCCACCCCCTGGATAAGCCATGATACACATGGAACCTTTTCAAACTGCTGCTATGACAGCTGACGTGAGCTTCCAGCCAGCTGTGAGCCATTGGTGCTTCTCTCAGCTCCACCTGGCTATTAAAGTCTGGGCTTTCCAGGGAAAGGCGTTGGCTGTTCTGGGTCATGGTTTCCTCAGTCTAGTCAATTTCCCACCCATCACATGGCCCAGTGGACTGGAACCATAGCCCAGGATCCCAGCCTCTTCCTGCCCTCATGCCACCAAAAGTGATGAGGTTTCTAAAACCAGAAACTGGAACATCAGGGATCAGAGGAGCTAACCAAGGAAGAATTTATTATTGCTGTGAAAGAGGAGGTGCTGGGGGGGGATTTCAGGGTTAAGGGTCTTCTTTAGGAAAGTGGCAACCCTCAGGCTCTAATTATCAGGTTGGCAAGCCTCATCAGGGGCCAGGACACAGAGCCAATGGGGTAGGTGGATAAAAGGAAGAAAGGAAGAATGGATGGATGTTAGATGACAAATGGTTGATGGTTGGATGGTGGAAGGATGGGTAAACAACTGGTGGACAGAAGGAAAGATATATGTACATATGGATGAATGGACAGATAGAAGGATGGTGAAAGGATGAATGGATGTACAGAAGGAAGGATGGATGATAGCTGAAAGGATGGATAGACAGATAAGTGGAATATATATATTCTATATCTTATATATATATTCTCTCTATACATTCTGTCTATGTATATTCTATATAGAGAATATATATATATCACATGTCTCCTATGAGTATACCACATATATATCCATATATATGACTAGAGATAAATAAACATATATATATGAAGAGACTTATTAAGGAACTAAGTCATGTGGGTTTCAGGGCTAAGTCCCACAATAGACCTCCTAAAAGTTGAATAGCCAACAGAGTTCAGTGCATTTCTGAAGGCTTTGGAGGTAAGGAGTGCAAATGGTGTGATTTTAGTCTGGGGCCAATCCCCCAAGAACGCAAAAGATTTCTGATTCAAGCCTAGGTCCAAAGCTTAGAGAACCTTAACCTCTGCTCTCCAGTGGCAGGTGAAGCAGGCTATGTGTGCTCTTTCTGGCTTCTTCACTGGATTTGGGCCATAGACTTCTCTTTCACTCAACTGATTCAAATCCCATTCTTGGTGACACCCACAAATAACATTTGACCATATTCTTGGCTGTCTCCTCACCCAGGCAAGCTGATAAATCAATAAACTTCTACCACTTCCTCTAGCCTCATCGAGGGTACTGGCTACAGATCAATCACATTTTAACCAGTTCTTCTAGAAGTTAGCTGAGCCCTACAGGGGGAAAGTTCACCCATCATTGCTACGCTTATTTTCCTTGCTTCATTTAAATGTTTACTCTGGCTCTTCCAGCCCTGAGACAGAAAACAGCTTCAGTCCATATCTGCTCATTCATGTTTTCATGCGTTCGACAATGACTTACTGTGTGAACTCTACACGCAGCTCTCTGGGCTGAGTAGGTAGTACTGTGATAGGAATGACCCCTGCCCTCACCCAGCTTCAGAGGCAGAGACAACAAACCAGCAAGTAATTGCAAATTGTAGAGAGTGCTCCCATCAGGAAAAATTAGCAGCTGTCAGAGAGTTAACGGGTGTGCATAGGGAGAGCAGGCTGCTTTAGAACTTGGGGGGGGGGGGCGTGGGGGCACCAGGAAGTGATACTGGAGAAGAAATCAGACTCAGAAGGAAAAAAAGAGAATCTAGAGAAAGGAGCAGCATATATGAAGCCTAAGCCACAGCAGCTCTGGGGCCTTCAGCAGAGGACATGGTGTCCCCATTGCCCTCTGGCCTCTCCGACTTCTCAGTACTGAGGACCGGGAATCTTTCCTCCACAACAAGTGCCCCTTTCTCCTGTGGCAGAAGCATCATGCCAGCTCACTTGGGCCTGCCAGCAGCATCAGCTGATCTCCAGGCAGTTACAATCAACAAAGAGGGACAGAGGAGACCAAGACAGGAGCAGGGAGCATTCTCTCCACAGCCTGGGAGGTCATCTGGCTACAGAGGGAGACAGGACGCAGGGAGGGTGCTCTTTCTGTTCCCATTTCTCTATCCATGTCCCGGGCCTAAGAGCGGTACTAATTGGTGTCCTGCCAAATGTGTAAGTTCTGAGACAGTTTGCTGGGAACTGAAGATCACCCCATGCATTTGCACAGCTGCTACCTGGACCACCTTTGAATAAGACTGCCCCAAAGAATTCTCCTTGCTCTGATGATCACCGCCAGGGTGCCTGATACTGGTGTCTTGCCTCCAGATCTCCTCTACCCTCAAAGCGTTTTCTACATGTGTGCGCAAATGTTTGTGTGTGCATGCTTGTGGGTGTGGGAAGGTCCAAATACAATTTCTGGTGTTAGTCCTCAGTGACACCCACTTTAAAATTGTGTTTGTTAATCATTGTTGTGCCTGTTCAGCGTAGAGGGTGTATGTGGGTATGGCAAAGTGTGCATGGCACTCGTGTTGAAGACAGGACAACTTTATGGAGTCAGTTTTGTCTTTCAAACTTCATGTGGATTCTGGAGATCACACTCATACAGTCAGGCTTGCATGGCAAGGGCATTAATGTGCTAAGCCATGTTGCTAGCCTTACCTTTTTATTCAGTCTCTCATTGGCCTACAGCTCACTGAGTGAACCGGATTTCCTGGCCAGCAAGCCACAGGAATCTGCCTGCCTCTGCTCCGTGTGTTAGTTTATAAGCACACACTGTCATGTTCTGCTTTTTTCACATATGTTCTGGGCAATCAAACTCAGGACTTTCCCCTTGCAAGACAAGAACTTCAGCAATCACGCCATCTCCTTTTCTCCTAACTCACCCAAGATCTTTTGATGTTACTTCTTTACTTCCTGCTTTACTTCCTCCTCACCCTTCTCTTCCTTTCCCCTGAAGTTTTCTCCCTAGAGAAGGGCAAAATGAGCCAGAAGTTAGTAGGGTGGTTGATGGCAACCTGGAAAGCTCTCTGGCCACCACATCTAACCTGTTACCCTTCTTGTTTGCTAATGAAGTATTTTAATTAAGATTTAAAAAATGTCCTCAGTCCCATGAGATGAAGAATGATTGGCTTAGCCTAGTCATGATAATCTTACTCCTCTGGATAATGACTGGCCCAGGGAGGGACAGTGGGACATAGCTCTAACTAATGAAATATAAGTCAGAGACTGGAGACATTGGAACAATTTCTGACAGTAGGGGGAAATGTCCATCTTCTCGTGCATTCCTTCTTCTTGGGAGATCTGAGCTTGGTCGTCCTCTTGTGCTGATGAGGTTTGTAAAGCAGATATTAGACATAGGAGAGGAGGGGAGGGGAGCATCAGCTCTTCAGATCTTATAAACAAGCAACACATATTCCTTGGGACTAAATCTTCAAGCCCTTGCTACTGAAAGTATAGGTGCTGGAGCACATAATGCCCTGGCCATAAAAGCCAGATGATATGAGTTTGATCTCCAGAAGCCACATAAAACTTGAAAGCAGCAGAGGCATAAGTATCACCTGGGAGTTTTATGTGAGCCCTGTGTACATTAGGGTTGGGCATGAGTCAGCATGGGTCAGATTTTTCTGGACCTTTCACCCCAAAGCATGCTGGTTGGCAGCGTGCTCCAGGCACAGGTGTTCTTAGGGCTTCAGGAGAGTTCATCTGGTTCCAGACTCTGGAAGGGAGGTGCCCCCTGCACTGTATTCACAGTGGGGATGAGTCAGAGTGCTATAGAGTGTTAGGTCAGAAACCATTATAACCTTGGAGATGTCTTGGAGATAAGGTAAGGGTGGTCTGGGGAAGAAAGAGTGACTGTGGTCAAAAGTCAACCCAAAGCATAATTCGAAAGTTCTAGCAATCATCTGATAGCCAGGAGCCATTTTGCTCTACACAGAGGGCTGTGTAAAGAGAGTGGGAATTGCTCAGCAGATCTGCACAGAAACTGACTAGGTATACGTATGACTTAGAGACTTTGCGGAGTTACCGTCTGCAAGAGGCTCTGAGGCCACTGTCTGATGGCCTGGCTCCCCTAAGAAGGTGGCAGATCCAAGCTTGAAGTCTGATTCTCCTTCCAACCCTTGAGATGCACCTAGATTTTCAGATCTAATCCATGCCTATTTTCTTCCGTTTACAGGTAAGATTGGAGATAAGACTCCGTACAAACCTTCTCATTCCTGGCTGGCCAAGAAGATGCTGGCTTGAGGAAGGAGAAGTGGTCCCACTCTCAGGCCATAGAAGGAAGCTTTGCTGTGAGGACTGGCTGTTTCAGTGCACAACCTGGAGCACATTAGTCTTGTATCTTCCTCTTGCCTAGAAGACTGTGGCCAGGCGTCCTCTCCTCTCTGCAACTTCCTATAACACATGGAGATCTGATTATCCTGGAAGTTTGTGTGGTATGAGACTTGAAGTCAGACATATGTCTGGCTCCTGGTTCTAATGCTTTCTGGCTATAAACCCTTAGACATATTAGCTTTCTTAGACACTGGCTTCTCCTCTGTGAAAATAACAGCAAACATCTCATCGCCTAATACGGTTGGTTTTAAGAGTAAAGAAGGAACAGGTGTCTGGGTGGTACACATTGGTAATCCCAGGACTTCCAAGGATGAAGAAGGGTGATAGGTCAGTTCAAGGTCAGTGTGGGCTACACAGCATGGTCTTGTCTAGGGGGAGGAGTGGGGAGAACAATAAAAAGCAGCAATAGACAGGTTTGTGTATAGTATTCAGGAAGCACTATGTAAATGCTGACTGTCTTTATTAATGTTGTAAGTGTCATTATAAAACGCTAGAGTGGTGTCATGCTATGTGCTCTGGAGATGAGGTGTAAGTCTGGCCTGGCAGCAGGGGGTGGGCTGAAAGGCAGTGAGGGAGTCTGGGATGTGGGCTCTAGAGTTTAGATTATCAGGCTGGATCTATCCAGACGCCTGACTGGGTGAATTGAACCAGACAGGGAGTCAGGAACTTAAAGCTGTCTTGCTGTCCCAGAAATGAATTCCCTGGGCACAGCCCCAGCCCACCCAGCTGTGAAATTGAGCTCATTACCTATTTCCTCTCACTTCCTTTCCTGCCTCAAATTGCATCATTCTTGAGATTGGTGTGTGTAGAGAGTGGGGTACAGCCTCACCCCCGTGTAGCACCCCCATCTGTCTGCTCTCTACTATCTATCTCTCTTATAGTCATATTTCCTTAAGGAGATCTTTCATGTTTTCCTTAAGTCTTCTTTAGTGGTCTCTTCCCCTAAACTTACTTCTAACTGTTCATCCATCTGTCCACTGTCAGCTATTAATTAATCACATGCCCAGTATGGGGCAGGCTCAATGCTAGGTGTTAGTGAACCATGAGTCAGGCTCCTGGTATTCAGTGGTCTGATGGTCAGGGAGGGACTCAGAGTGTGGATGAGTGTAATGAGCTTCTGAGTTGGGGGCTTCTCCCTGCTGGAGACAACAGCGTGTGGATAGGGAAAAGGGGGTTTCTCTTCTTTTTCCTTGGATCCCACCATGGTGTGGGGCTGTAAGCAGCCTCTCCTAATGCTCTAGCTTGGGGCACATGGTACCTTGGTATGGAAGGCACTAGAAAGAGTAGCCCACTGTCTGACTTTTGGGGTCATGACAGGCAGAATGTGAAAAGACTAAACAGACAGTTCGTTCAGACCTTTGGGAACTTTATGCAGTCACCAGAGAAGAGATTACTGTAGCAGAATCAGGTTGAGACCCTGCAGTTCTGAAACTCAAGCTCTTGAGCATCCGTGTTAATGGCCCTTCTTGGCACCAGAAGGTGCAGAAGCCTCTGTAAATATAGGTTGCCCCGGAAGAGGGCCACATTAGGTTCCTGTAACCTTGTACCGCACTCAAAGCAGAGATCCACCCTGCTTCCATTTCCCCTCTTTCTCTACTCCAGAACACGAGAAATTGCTAGCACTAGGAACTGGCTTCCACCTACTTCTAGAAATACCCAGCAACAGAAAATCCAACAAGCTACACTCTGCAAGAGACCGGATAGCCTCCTTCTCTGGAGCTGGTACTAGCAAAATTTACACACCACAGGCATTTAGAGAGTGTGACTGTTCTGGGAGCTTTGAGTGTGGATTCCTCCAGGGTTTCTGTCCTTTTTTCCCACCTTGTCCCTAGCTGGTCTCATCTCAATCTTTGCCCTTAAAGACAACATTTCTTATGCAATGGCTCCTAGTCTAAGCTCTTAGACCTGACTGCCCCTCTCTAGTCTAATATACATTTTAACTTGGCAGAGTTCTTCACTGTACATTTACACTCCAACCCTTTCCTCACAGACTTTCTCTGAGCCACAGTTAGCATACCCATGTAGCCAGTAGTTGAAGATACAATTCAGAGGAACTCATTCCTTCCTCCTTTACCCTCCACATCTAACTCATCAACAAGTACTGTTTTTCCTGTCTCCAAAACAGTGTCCTGGACTCTAGTACCAACTCTCCAACACTGCTTTGGCTTCTTTGAATGACACTTCCACCACTCTCCTGGAACTCTTTAAGGTCTCATAACTCACTTGCTTCCTTCCATTCTTCCCTGCTTAGATCCACTCCATTAAAAAAAAAAAAAAAAAACAGGTATCACTTTTCTATAACACAGCATCAGACAACATTGCTTCCAGTGGCTTCTCATCTAAAGACCAGCATATTAATGTGGCCCCTTCTATCCTGCTCCATCTGTAACACCCTCTACTGCACCCTGTACTCCTTCAAATTCCTTTAGCTCTAATGCAGCCCTTCCATCTCTGTTTCAATCCAAGAATACCCCATTCAGAGAGGGCTTTATGAAAACAAATTCAAATAGTTCCCAGGACACCTCCTCCATTTTCTTCCTTCTTCCTTTGCTGCAAAGGCTTCCCTGGGCCATCCATTACTTTTGCAGTGTTAATTGTTGTGTTCAAGGCTGCCTTCCTCCTACATCTTGTGCATGCATTCACTGCCCCTCCTGCACTTAGAATAGATCTAAAGGTGCCTGTGGTTAGTAGATACTTAGTGGGAGAATTCATGCAAGCATGGCGTGTACATGTTTATGGTTAGAAAGATGGAACTACAAGCCACGAATTGTGACCAGCAGGGACTGTTGACTAAGATGAACTTCCTTTCAGTGTGGTCTATATGCTGTTCCTTCACAAGTAGTCTCTGTGAGTCTTCATCCATCCTAACACATGTATGCACTAGTATCATTTCCACTTTGTATGTGAAAAGGAACCTATAGAAATGAAATAATTGACTTAAGCCCATGGTGGATGGTGGAGATGGGACCCAGGCTTCCCCATCATCTGTCTGGCAAAAACTTGCTCTGGTGCATTCATGTGCTGCCTATGAATTTAAGGAGCCTTGTTTGCCTTGTGCTAACTTTAGGAGATTCCAACTTCTGTGCTAGCTTTGGGGAATTCCAACTTCTGATTTGGAGGCAAAGATAATGGGGGACCCCCAGCTTCTGCATTTTGTGATTTTTCTAAGGCTGGAGAACTTTGTAGAGGCCATTCAGGTTGTCCCACAGAGGAAAGAAAGAGATGAGGTAGAGGCCAGAAAGCCACTAAACGGATATTATCTCTCTTCCCCACAGATGTGAAGCAGCACACTGATTTGGGGACAGTGAGAGTTGAGTGATGGTGAGTCTTGCAGATCTCCATAGAGCCAGCTGAGTACAGATCATGTGCAAAGTGCACATGTAGAAATCTGCTCCAAGGCTTGATGGAGTTTTGACTGCAAAGGGGTCAACAGCAGCATGGCTATCTACTCTTGGACCATCTTAGTTCTGAATGTTGCTCGGAGCTGGGGCTGATGCCTGTGACCTTGGGTGGGATCCCAGGGCACATTCAGGAGGTAGTACATTGAGTAATGCAAGCTCCCTCATGATAGATCTGTTTTCGGCTCTCCCCGCAGAAGTGATTGATTCCCCTGGAGCCTGTATCCCTTTTCTTACTTATTGAGTGTGTGTGATGGATTTTTGACAAGATTGATCTTGACCTGAATACTGCTGAGCTAAATGAATCAACATTGTCAATCCCTCTGCCTGATCCTGAAAAATAGTTATGTGCATAAGAACATTTTTCTTTCAATTGAAGTGCTTTGTACCTCTCGTGGTTGCCCAGATGAAGGTCTTCTCCCTCTCCCAGGGTCCACTGGCTGTGCTTGCAACACCTTCCCCTTGTAATGTGGAAGCTCCAGCTATTTTTCTCATTTCTCTTCACTCCTGCAAGGCTCCTTTCTACATCAGGCCTAGCCTCTGTGCCTGCCTGGCTACGCTTCTCTCACATGCTCCGGCCAGAAATATGAGCTGTAAATTGGGCTTGGCTGTGTGATGAGGAGAGAGATTTTTGTCTCATCTCTCTTTCTCACAGCAGTGATTCCTGAATCGGCACATTACTTATTTTCCCCCCAAACCTAGAATAGTTGCAATCTTTAAGGCACAGCTGATGTATAGCTTCTGGTGGCTCAAAATGGGATTTCACATTCATCTTTTCTTCCTTTGGAGCCTAAGCAAATGTTTTCAGGAGCGGTTCTAAGGCACCGAAGTTCTGCATCTCTCTGCCTTCTTTACAGTCTCACAGCTGGATCTCTTGCCATGCTCACCTGTGGCTCATGTTTCTTGGGTCCTGTCTGTCTGGGAGAGGGCAGGGTGAGCAGGGTGAAAGAGCCAAATTGAGACAGGAAGGTGTTGGGGAAGAAGAATTGTTCTCATATTGTTGGAGCAAATAAATGAGTGTCGTGATGACTGGCTAAGATAACTACTATTCTGTGCTTATTATCAATAAGCGTTGCTTGTTTGTTGCTTCAGAGCCTTAGAACAATTATGCAAAGCCCCATTAGGGATGCTTCACAGGCAGGCTAGTTGGAACTCATGGAGGACAACCTGCTCAGAGATACCCACTGTCCAGGGGTTCAGGGACCATACTTGAGCTTTCTATGGTGACTTCCCTTTATCACCAAGAGTTGCTCAAAGTGCCATCATGTTCAGATGGGATGGCCATGGCATCCCAGCATGGTGGCCAGACTCCACCTGACGAAGCTGAGCCAAGACCAAGACTTCCTGGGATGTAGTGGGGACACTTGCCCTTGCTCACAGGGATCACCCACTGAGCTTTTTACCAGGTCTGGTCCCTGGCTGCCCCTTCTGGCCCCTTGTAGACACAATGCTGCTTCCCAGGCTTGGGGCCAGCTCCCAGCCTGCATCTTGGCTTCATCTGTGTGGCCTGTTCTCAACTTGCTCTCCAAGCTCATTATTCTCTAGCAATTATTTTGACAGTAGCTTTAGCTCGCAAAGAACTTCTCTAACATCTGCAGAGAGAGCTCTGTGGTCAGCAGTGTAGTCATCTTCTTCAAGTGCAGGCTGGCCTCTGGTCCATGCCTCAGGAGTGGTCTATAAGGCCAGGACTTACCTACAACTCAAGGGTGGGTCTGAAGCTCTCTGTGATGCCAGATTTCCACCTTTGGCAATCATCTCTTTCCATACAAATAGTCTATTGACATCACCACAATTTTATTAGGCTTCGCTCACATTATTCCCAGGCTGGAGATACTTTGATCTAAGGAAGTGGGCTTTCCTAAGTCCTATCGATGCAGGTTAATATGAGAATTATTATAAGACAGAAGATTCTTGGAAAACATGGCTACTTCTAGAAAGAGAACCACAGTGAAATGGGTACTCCTGCATGTCTGATTTTTGTGGACAGTCTCTGGGCTACAGAGACTCAGGTTCCAGGGAGCTAACGCCTGAGTGGCCTGAGAGAGGTGACTCCTTCAGGCTCAGCTTTTCTGTATTTAGAGGTCAGCCTCCCCTTCCTGCCCCACCCCCACCACTTGCAACTCAGGGAGGCTGAGAGAGGGACATGGAGGAGGGCATTCAAGGGCTGTGAGGGGCTGGAATGGTAGGGATGGAATGTCTGCAGCTGAGAACTATAAATCTACAGGCTTTCAAGAGGACAAAGCCTTGTGCAGAAAAGCCAGTGGGGTGCTGGAGGAGGTTCTGGGCATTCTCTCCTAGAGGGAAGGAACTGGGGGCAGGGAGAGATAGAGAGAGAGCTCGGCAAACAGCAGAGACTGCCTGAGTAGGGAGGAGGAGCCTCCGGTTCTAACAAGATTCTTGGGATTTGGATTTTTCCACTACTGTTCAAATCTGACTTTCCTACCTGGCTTTCCCATCAACACAGCACAGGCCTGGTTCAAGGTCGATGTAAAGGGTGAGGAAGGAGACAGCAGCATTGCTGTACAAAGTAGGGAAAGGCAAGACAAGAGGCAAGGCCTCTCTGAGATAGCTAAGGAGATCTCAGGGAGAAACCACAGAGATTCCAGACCCGCAGGAACCAGGCAGGTCACAACTACAACAGTCTCCTATGGGCCTCATGGGCTGAGATTCCGGCCTGGGTCAGGTCCCTGCTGTGCCTGAAGGGGCCAGAGGGCTGTCTTGTCCCTGGGCCTTCTGCAGCCTGCCAGTCCTCACTCTGGGTGATTTGATTTGTGCTGTGAAGAGTACAAATGCCCCCTGGGATCAGAGTGGTTGATTCTGGACTCCTTCCACTGGGTCATTTTACTGACTGGCTATTCATCAGGGTCCAGTGAGAGGGGGGAGGGAAAAGGAAGAAGGCCTGGCTGCCATTAACTCCTTTATTGCTGGCCAGGCCTCTGCCTATTCATTGGAAAAGCTTACTCCAGGTCTTTTGGAGATGCGACCTACCCACGCCACCTTGACTGGATGGTTCCTGTGGTCCCTCAAACAGGCACCTGTGGAGGAAAGGGGTCCCAACTGCTTTGCCATCGAAGTCCACCAGTGTGGTCTCGAGCGTCCAAGCAATGGCCTCAGCTTCCTTGCTGCCATGCATCCATCTGACACAGAATAGACAAGTTATAAAAGAGACGAACGGTTTGCGGAGAAAAATCTCCGTATGCCAGGAGAAGAAGCAGACAGAGACAAATAGAAGGGGCGCCCTTCCAAGTGCTCAGGCACTTCCTTTCCTTTCCAGGGGCCAGCCAGTCTGTTATAAACAGGTGGATGGAAAAGAAACTGCAGGTGGAGCTTCCAGCCCAGCAAGGGGACATAAACTATCATAGCTGGGGCAGCAGGGGGGGGAGACCCACCTAATGCTGCCCAGGGACTCTGACCCTCCGTTGTGGGGAAAGGAAGATGGGAAGTATCCCTGGGCTTCTAGCTTGGCCTTGAGGACCCCTGTAGTCCTCTTCCACGCAAAGGCCCCCAGTCGCCAAGCCACCTGCTTTCATAGATGACAGCTCACACAGAAATAGCTTGTTTCTATGGGAGGTGATGATCAATGGCTCAAATTAAATCCCAGAAAAGCTTTTCTTCTTGTCTGACACTTTTTAGTTACTCAGCTTATCTCTTTCCAGGTGGCTGTATAGGCCAAATGATAACTACCTAAACAACCTAGAAAAGGTGAGTTCACTGAGGATTTAAGGGCTGAATTAGCTCTTAGATGTGCTGAGAGTCGAGAGTCGGGGGTTTTACCTCATAGCACCCACCTTCCAGCAGAATCCTGTGTGGGCGACTCTTCAGTGTCTCTGTACCCAGCCCCCATTCTGGGGTTAATAAGAGCCTTTCAGGCACCAAGCCCTGGGTTCAGACGGCTTCAGCCTCTGAATCACTCCATCTCCTCTGTCTGCATTCCCCTTAACTGAATTATCTTTGCATGAGTAACAGAGATCTGTGCCGGGTAGGAGGGCTGTTTGGACCAGGGAATGTCTGCTCTCCAGATTTGATAGCAACAGCAACTTGAATGATACCCCCATCCTGGTCATGCCTCTCCCTCCACAACAGAGTCTCTGAGTACCTCCAGAAGAGGTCCAGCAGTCTTTAATGATCCACCTACAGCCTGGCTGGGCTGAAAGCCAGGATCAGAGAGGCCAGCTCTGTTCTTGGCAGGAAATGAGGGGCCGTTATAGAAATGCCACCCAGGCTGGGAACAAGATCTATGGAGTTAGCAGCCCTGAGTGGGTGAGGTGCTCGGGAGCAAAGGGTAAACCAGGGCGGCCTGGTCTGTGGCCCTTACCCACAGAATCTGCAGAGATCAGCATTCTAACATGCTGGGCTGGATAGGTTCAGGACAGGGAAACTTCTTCTTTGCTTGTAAATCTCAAACTTCATTCACCTCTGGATCACCTTGAAAGTGGTCAAGTGTTTAAAGACTGTCTCCCAGAATCTACTTCAAAAGTCAGAATCAGCAACTTAGAGGTAGGATCTGAGAATCAGTCTTTAGAACAGGCCTTCCCAGGGAGAAAAGGATATATGTCTAGTGATTCAGACAAGAAAGCTAATAGAGTCACTGTAACCCCTTCAAATAGAAGAGTGAGATCAGTATATATTTCCCTAATCTTGAAAGTAAGACAACTCTGCGGAGCTGTCTCTCCTCTGTAAACCCATTCAAGTCACTTAGAGGCACTTTCAACGTGCAGGCTAATGGATCCCCATACAGCTATGTATAGTAATAACACCTTGGGTCCATATAACACACGTTCTGTGCCGAGTTCTCTACTCTCATTTAACCTGAACAATAATTGTTGAGGTGTGTTGTATTATTAATTCAGCCAGCACATGGTGAAACTGAGGGCCTACAGAGGTAAAAATAACCCCTGTTAAGGTCATCAGAATAAAGAACTAACCTGGGATTCAGACTTGGCACAGCAGCCCTTGGAAATGGATTCCAGTGCAGAGGAGGAAAAACTTCATTTGTGCCCCTGTTGTGTATAGTACCTGAAGCCTGTGACTTAAAAATGCATAAGAGGGGGAAATAAACCAGTTTATTTATACATGTGATATCTATACATGTGATTTATGTACACATGGGGGAACTCAACTAAGTTACTCAAAGGGCTGGTTAGATTTAGGGGTTAATGGAACATCTTAATGAGGGCAGATAAAACATGAAAATAGACAAGAAAACAGGATGGAGTGGGCTGACACACAAGGAAAGGAGTTGAAGCCAGGTCACTTCTGGGGAGCCTCACGGTAGGATTTGTGTTTCGAGCTTCTCCCTGAACACAGTGCCAGGAACATATGCTTGCTCATCCCTGGAGTGGCTGCTGCATCCATCTGCAAGTTCACTAACGGGGATGTGGTAGTTTGAGGGAGAAATGGCACCCATCGTCTTGGGAATGTGAATCAACTTGTGAAGATGTGTTTGAGGAGTTTTATCCTCAAACTGGAGAAATTTTATCACTAGGGCTCAGAACTGAGAGTAAAAAAACTTTACCTATTTCTTTCTCTCTCTCTGCTTTATACTTGTGTTCAAGATGTAAGCTCTCAATTTCCTGTCATTACTGCTATACTTGCTACCTGCTGCCATGACTTCTTCACCACTATTGACTCTGACCCTCTCGAGTCATTAACTAAAGTCTTTCTTCCGTAAGTTGCCGTGGGTATTTTGTTTTATCACAGCAACAGAGAAGTAACTAATCAGAAGTTGGCACCAGAAGTAGGGTGTTGAAATAAAGAACCCCACCATTTTGTTTTTGCAGGAATGTGAAAACTCTGGAACTTTGGAGTAGAAAAGTGGTTGAATGTAAGCAGAGCTTAACAAGCCATCCTGGTAGGATCTTTAAAGGGAGTAGTATTGAAAGTTATGCAGATTATGGAGGCTCATCCTAAGGGGAGTAGGACAAAAACAAGGATTTTTAACAGGCTAGAGGTCAATCCGGCCATGATGGTGATTGACTATTATTCCTCTGGAACTATAAGCCCAAATAAATACTATTGGTCATGGTGCTTAATCACAGAAAAGTAACAGGTATAAGAGATAAGGAAAAGAAGACTGACTGTCTTCCATATTGATAGGATTTGATGAAATGAGATAGGTATATTCTGAAGTCTGTTGTTACTAAATATCCAAGAGCTGGGGGCATTGGTTAAAGCAGCATTTTCCTGAATATTGAAAAATTAACTTCATTGTAGTCATCTACCCTTGCTGGAAGGCTACGTACTATGTCATATAGTATTAGTTATATTATGTAGTGCTTACTGAAGTGGGGGTGATTGGGGTCCTAAGGGCAACAAAAAAAGTGAATTTGGTGGAAAATAATGCTTATTTTAGTGAGGTTTATTTCTGCAGACTCTTGGTAGTACTTCCTATCTCCCTTCCTTGGATATTCTTCTAGTACACTTCTAGGAAGATAAATGTATACCTTGCTCGTAGGCAGATGAAGTGAGAGTAGCAAACTCCCTCTGCATTTGTTGTACCCAAGTTAGCTTCAGTGGCGTATTTTGTGGTAGTGAATTCTGGGCCTCCCTTTCCTAACTAGTGTACAATACAGTCCAGATGCTTCAGGTGGAGGCTGAAGCTTCAGCTGTCAGTCACTGGTAATGGTCAGGTTCTGACAGACCTGCAGTAGAACAATGGTCTTAAGCAGGTGTGACTATTATGGCTGCAAAAGGCCAGTAATCTCTTCTGGGTGGAAGACTGTCTTGAGAATCAGGATGGGTTTAAATTTCAAAGTACTATTAGGCAAGCTATTTCTTTTCTGAGGCCTTGGTTCTGGCCATGTGTCAAGAGGTCCTAAGGGGGATGACAGACATCTGGATTTCTTCTCAGCTCTAACATTTGAAAATGATGTGCATGCCCCTTCTCTGAGAAAGATATGGGCATTCACACATGGCAGGGGGAATCTGTCATGCATGCTATCAAAGAAGCTATGTGTAGGAAATTTCCCCAGCCTAAGACTGATGTCTAAATAGTCATATTTCACTGCTATAAATCTGGGTCTGTCTTAGGCCAGGATCTAACCCCCGGGGCTTGAAGGAGAGGACATTGAATTCTGTGACTAATCCTTTAATGAGGATGGGCTGATATCTCTTCAAGACAGTACTAAAATGCATTGTGCTAAAGGAATGCCTTTGGGCTCACCTAAGGACGAAAGAGGGAATATTAGGAAAGTTGATAAGGTAATGTAGAACGAACCATAGAAGTATAGAGGCCTAGAAATGGATACCAGCTAGAGTTCACCTATCTCCTTGCATAGGTTGAAGCCATCATGATGCACAAACTGGACTCAGGAAGGTGGATCAAAAAAAAAATGTAGTGTAACTAAAAGCCTTGGGCCAGTTCAGAGCTACAAAGAATTCCATGGAAATGATCCACCAGAAGATTCTTTCCATTCAGACCTCACCACACTGACCCATACCAACCTTTAATTAAGTGCATTTACACTGAGGCATATCGTCTGCTCACTAACATTGATCTTCTTCACCAACATAGTTTCCTCTGCCAACTGTCAGCCCTTAAAAACAATGGCTGTCAGGAAGCCCATCTGTTGGTCCTTGCTGAACTACTGTATTCACCTGGTGTTCAGTGTTCTGCTGAGCAAAAGCTGTCAGAAAAGACTTTCTGCCCAGTCTCTCTCTCTCTCTCTCTCTCTCTCTCTCTCTCTCTCTCTCTCTCTCTCTCTCTCTCTGTGTGTGTGTGTGTGTGTGTGTGTGTGTGTGTGTGTGTGAGTGAGTGATTGTCCGTATGTCCTTGAGGTTTCTAGCCTCCTACAATCTAACCTAGGCCTAGAATGTTTTCAGCCTCTGAGACTTACTGCTTAACAAGCTCACCCTTTCTTGTTCTTACTGAGCTCATAGCTGGCTGGTTCAACTCAACTGTTTTGGCTCAAACTCCTCTCCCAACTAACTTATTTAATCTGGCCTTTCTCTTGATCTCTCAATTGTTCTGTTTTCATGCACACCAAAAGAGGGAATTGTATTCCATTACAAATGATTGTGAGCCACCATATAGTTGCTGGGAATTGAACTCAAGACCTCTGGAAGAGCAGCCAGTGCTCTTAACGCTGAGCCGTCTCTCTAGCCCTCTTTACATTTGGAAGCTTCTCCTATTTTTTTTTTTCTGAGAAAGGATTTCTCTGTGTAGTCTTGGCTGTCCTGGACTCACTTTGTAGATCAGGCTGGCCTAGAACTCCACCTGCCTCTGCCTCCCTGAGTGCTGGGACTAAAGGTGTATGCCACCGTGCCCAGATTACAATCCAGTGTCTTTTAGCTAATCTTACTCCTCCTTTCTGTTTATCAAGGTACAATTAGATCTCTATAAATCCACATATAAACTAGACATTTAGGCACTCTTATTCAATGCCCAGCTCCATGCTAGTGAGCTGGGATTCACTCCAGAGAGCCAGACTTCTTGCCTATCATCAATGGGCCATCTATGCTGATCCTCAATTTCATTAGGTACCATAGGTTCACAATTAAGCATTTTCTGTTCTCTTAGTTCCTCTGTCTCTTGTCTCTCAAGCCTTTATATTATCATGGCTAATTTTTCTTGTTGTACCACTATTTTTTTCAGCCTTTTCTGAGAAAAAAATTAACTTGACAGTAGAGAGGGGTTTACTCATAATTGCAATGAGTACTGCAATGGGTTTTTTCAAGTAACCTTTCTATCCCCTCAACTCCTACCCTTGTTCTTAAGAGATCTGAAATGGATTTTCCCATTTTTAATAAAGGAAAAGCCTGTCTATATAGTTAAAATTGTCTTTTGGGGTGGCTTACTATGATTCACTGTCTCAGAGGCTCCTATTGTCTGTCCTTGCTCTGGGCTTGAGGTTCCTGCTGCTCTGAGGCCACCCAAGTCAATCTGGGTATCCAGATGAACTCAAAGAACTGAATCTTGCTCTGGAGATGATCCCAGGTGAATTTCTCCTCTGCATCTTTCTGACAGATGTCTCTTGTCTTCTGCAACATTGTTTTAGATTTTTCTGCTTGTGCAACATTTGTGGGCTTTTCAATCACGTTGGTTTTCTTACCAAGCATATTCAGTGCCATATGTAAAAATAAATAAATAAATAAATAAATAAATAAGTAAATAAATAAATAAATAAACTTTTATTCTCCTGTTCTATTGTTGTCTGGGAGGCTTACTTACTGACTCTGTCTGCTAACCCTAGGTCTACTCCTGGGTGCTTCTAGCCTCCACATCACCTAAACTAAGTCTAGAATGTTTTCAGCTCTGACACTTAAAGCTCACTCTTTCTAGTTCCTTCTGAACTCTTCTGGCTAATTCAACTCAGCTATTCTGGCTCAAACTCCTCTCCCAACTAATTAATTCATCTGTCTCTGTCTCTGTCTCTGTCTCTCTCTCTCTCTCTCTGTCTCTGTGTATGTATATGTGGTGTATATGTGGTGTTGTCATGTGTGGGAGTTCCTGAGCATTCATGAGAAAAACATGGGTCCTATAACAACCTGTGTGGCAATGGATAATCCCTTAGCTCTTGTCTTAAATCAGGGGCCACCATGTCTGTACTCTGACTCTCTTTCCTGATGTCCCACATAATTACAGGATAGTTTTGGCTCAAACATGGCTGGTGGCAAGTCAAGAACTCCAATGCATTCAGAGGCTGGGCATTAGCCAAGTAGTCCATTCACAGGGTTGAGGCATTGGTCTGGGGCCAGCATCTCTTGAGGCATGATGAAATCTCTGGCCCTGTGGTGAACTGTGCAATCAGCATTTGCTGATGGATCATGGCAACAGTAGTTGGGGAGTTTGGAAGGACCTCAGACAATGGGAAGAATGTTACAGTGAGCTGAGATGGAGGCCTTTAGCAAAAGCATGGCCAACCAAATAAGTCCCTTGAATGGAGCAATGGTTATCATGTTAGTCAAGACACACCCAGGCCCTCTTTGGCAGCATCCATGGCTGCTTTGCTTCATGCAGCACAAGAGCTGTAGTCCTTCCTCAATCCAAAGTTGTTGTTTCAGAGAAAAGGGAGGGGAGCTAAGGTTTCCAGAGCTTTCTAGTAAAAGAGGTCTGTGTCCAGAATTCTGAGTTTACTGATTGTTCCTCTATAAAGCCCTTCTTGGTATCCCTCTCCTGAGTGGCCTTCTCTTAGAGTCAGCTCTGGGGACCTTCTCTGCTACACTGAATCATAATTGCTGAAGGTCAGTCTAGGTAATACAGGGAGGTTCCAAGAGCATCCTTAACATAAAGGTTCAATTCCAGTGTGTTAAATGTATAATGAGCAAGTCCCTAGGGGTTTCATGCCTAGATGAGCTGCCCCAAAGCTTCTTCTAGGCAGCTCATCTTCTCTTGGGCCTTGTAGATGTGCACTGGCCTCAGAGAATGAGCACTTTCAGAGGAAAGAAGAGGTGGTTGAACAACACTGATATCTGAGAATGGACTTGGGGCTGACAGCTGCTTGAGTGAATCATGAAAATGGCACCTCCTTTGGAAAAGGACTCCAATCACTGTGCACTCCACCCAGGACTGGAACGAAAACCTCAGACTCTCTTCCAGGCCCCTGATGGGAAGCCCCCTTCTTCATTCAGGCAGAGGGGAAGCTGGAGTCTGACACAGAGTGTTTTTTTGCCATGAGTCAGGTAAAGAAACAGCTTGTGTCTCAAGGAGAAAGTGGAATTTCGGAGTACACAAGGGTAAATATTGAATGTGAGATGCTGCTAATTAGCTGCACAAAGGCCGTTAGCACTAATGAGTTCTGTCCTTTTGCAGTAAGAAGCAACCGTTTCTTTGGTCCAGGCTCACTGGCAGTGGCCCAGTGTACTAGCTGTTACTGGGAGTCTTTTGTGATACTTACATCTTAGAAAAGGCAGGAAAAAATAACAACTAGGATTTCAATGAAGCGCCTTCCTTTTCGGCATCTACAGTAACATATGCAGAAACTTGGGGTTAAAAAGGTACTAAAAATACATCACTTGCTTCCTATTAGCAAACCTAATCATATCCCTCCCCCAGACTTTGGCTTACAAAGGCTAGGAGAGAAAAGAGGCGTAGGGCGGAGAAGTGATGGTAACCTGGATTTTTTTTTTCTTGGGCCATGTGTACTCTTTTGTAAACCTCCAGTCATCCAGGCTGCAGAGATGGCTCAGTGCTTAAGGGCAGATGCTGCTCTCAAAGAGCACCAGAGTTGGATTTCTAGGACTCATGTCGGAGAGTTCAATAATCACCTGTAACTACAGCTCCAGGGTATCCAAAGCCTCTAGCCTCCCATGGATATATACATATGCATATATACAGATACACACACATTCAAAACCAAAATAAATATTTTTTCAATCCTTCCAATGAAAACAGGAGTTGTATTTTATTACTTCCATTTGCCAGAAGAGGGACATTCAGGCTCAGAGGGGTTAAATAACTCATCCTTGTTCCCTAGCTAATACGTGGGAGAGTCAGAGTGCCTCCAGTGTGCCCAGATCCAAAGTCATCCAAAGCTGGTGAGAACCCACATGTTGAGCGTGTGTGGAAAGCAGGGGATGGTCAATATGAGCACTGTTGTCCTTTCCACAGTGGGGAAGGAGCATGGACCCAACCGAGGATTTGGTCATTATTTATTAACACTGTTAATTCTCTGAAGTTTACTCAATGTCTGCTAAGATCTGGGCTGGAGCACAGTAGATTGTCCTTGATTCCAAGAGGACTGCTGTTATACACTAGGATGGTGGATGCTGATGGCCATAAAAAGGCGTCGGGGTTGATCAATAATGAAAATTGTGTCTAAATGGTATATGAGCGGTGAGGAAAAAAGAAATAATTACTTTGTAAGGCATTTTTTAATCCATGAAGAGGAAACAATACAGTTTTGGAGCCTCAGTGAGTTTAACCTAGATTAAATAGAGTGGAAGGGTGTTGCTCTTTGAGCAACCAAGGGCTCCCTTGGACCAATGGTGTAGAGGTAAGCTACAGAGGGAGCATAAAATCGGAACCACATGTTGGTTTGTGTAGACAGAACATGGACTTGGAACAAGCTATATTGAGCAGCAAAGCTGAATTAGTAGGCAAAGGTAGGTCACAAAGGTGTGGTAAGGCAAAGCATTGAACTTGGCGAATGGGGCCATTTAGCCTTCTTTTCTCCACTCCTCGCCTCCCTTCCCCTTTTTTCTGTGGGAAGTGCTGGGGATTGAACTTAGGGCCTTGAGCACAGTAGGCAAGGTTTCTATGGCAGAGCTACTTCCAGCTTTTTCTTTACTGTTCATCTTCAGAGAAGGTCTCACAAAGTTGCTCGGGCTGGCCCACTTCATAGTTCTGGTAGGCCTTGACCTTATGCTCTGCCTGCCTCAGTTTCCTGGCTAGTTAGATTACTGGCCTCAGTCACTACCCCTGGCTCCTTATAGTATTTTCAAGTACAGGTATGTTAGGAGAGATGAAGCTGAGCAGGGTAGGAGCAGAAGCTGATAGCTCAGCGTTAGCTGAAGGTTGTTGTAGTACGTTAGACGTAATGAGGATGATGGTGGGAAATACTGTTGCTGTATCCTGAGTGGATGGAATTGTCAAGCATAAATGGGTTTCTTAAATACCAGGGGCTTACAGGAGAGGGCGGAGTCAGAGGTAGCGCTCAAGTGCCTGACTTGGGAAGTTGAATGTGGACAATGACTATGTCTCAGTAACAGAAGTCTGGGGAAGTAGATAGGCTGGGAAATGCTGAGGGTGAAACAGCTGTCATTGACACTGCTGGTATGAAGCATAGAGCTTCGGAGCCACTTGGGGAATTCTGAGCTTGGTAACAGCTGAGATCTTTAGGAGGTTTGCATCACTCTGGGTGGACATCAGTGGGAGAAGAACTGAACTGCAGTGTGGCCACACCTCTTCCCATCTTCTCCTACTCTTGTCCAACTTTGCCTCCAGGGTGGTATCAAAGTCCCTGGGTGCTAACCCAGGGCTCATCACTTTGACCCTTCCTGAACTGGTGTTTATTTTCAGTCTATCTGTGCTATTATAATGAGGAAAAACTTAAAACTAGGTAATTGATATGGAGACTGTGGAGTTCAAGACCAAGATGACAACAGGTACAAAACCCAGTATCTCCTTCCAAAATGGCTCCTTGATACTGTAGTGGAAGAATGCTGTGTCTTCACAGGGTGAGGTGCATAGACGGAATTAAAGAGGAGGAATGGGGGAACTCTCTCAGTCAAGTCTTCTGTGATGACACCAATCACATTTATCAGGTTGAAGTCTCTATAACTTTAAAGAGCTTCAAAGTCCATATTTTCCAATACTATAGATCTGGTTTCTACATGCACTTTATAAAGAATTAAAAAAATCAACCCAGAGTAGCCAGGAGTGTTCAGTTCTTCCACCTCACAAATCTGATCCTCTTAGCATCACCCTGGAAGCATCCTTCTAAATTTAGAGCTCCTTCTTTGCATCCGGAGGCTGAAAACTGCAAAGTGTCGATGTTGGTGGGGAGCTTAATAGCCTGACTGTTTCCACCATCCCCAAGCTTCATGGCTCCTTTCTGTTCTGTTTAGTTCTCTTGTGGCTAGATCCATACTGTGGTAGAAGCTGAGCACTAGAATTATGCTGCATAAGCCATGCTACTGATTCATAATACGTAGGAACAGCCTATAATGATATCAACTAGTTTTCCCTGTTCTGCTAATATCCCTTTCTCTTGTTCCACAAAATTCTATCAATCTGATCAGAAGTGACTCAGGATTCGCAACCTCATCCCCTACCCATCATGGCTTTCTCAGTAAGAATTTATGTGTTGGTAAACTGAATTTTGTTAAAACTTGTCTTTGCTTCCCTTTTTTATTCTTTATACCAAAGTCTCAAGTAGCCCAGACTAGCTTTGAACTTGCTATATAGCTGGGGGGGGGGGTTACCTTGAACTTTAGATCCTCCTGCCTCGGGGTTGGGGATTTAGCTCAGTGGTAGGGCACTTGCCTAGCAAGCTCGAGGCCCTGAGTTCGGTCTTCAGCTCTGGAAAAAAAGACAAAATGACAAAAGACCAAAAACAAAAACAAGGTAACTAGATCCTCCTGCCTCTACCTCCAGGATTCTGAGTTTGTAGAATGCTCTTGCTTGCTTGTGCCCTTGCTTTCTTTCTGTTGGAGTTTTGGAGTTTGAACCAACAGCTCTGTGCATACTAAGAAGGCATGCTGCCAACTGAGCTACATCTCCAGTTCCTTGGTGCCTTCATTTTATTTTCTAATGCTTTTTCCCCCTCAGCTTTCCAGATACCTGCCTACAGGGACAAATCCAGGATTATATCTATGTCCAGCAGGCCAGAAGGGAAGAGAGGAGTCACAGAAGAGCTGTTGAGAGGTACCAAGGAAGTTGGTACAAAAGCAGTGTCAATTAACTCTGAAGGTCAAGCTAAATGCAGAAACAGAGGAATGGGTAGCAAGATTAATACTTGGAGAACCAAGAGGACAGATTGGAAATAACTGAAACCAACCGCTGCCCAACTCTGTCAGGAGAGAGACTTGAAGATGGAAACAGTCTAATAGGAACCGAGTCTGCTGCCTGGACAGCTCAGGCACAGCGGCTCATGGCTAATGTGATGGCTCTTAAACATAAGCCAGGCTCAGTATGGGGTCAAAAGCTGCTTAGTACAGTCATTCAAGGATCATTTTTATTTTATTTTATTTTATTTCAGGGAGCAAGGTCAAAGGCACAGTGAAGGGAGTTCTGCTTTCCTTTACATGAGGCCAGACAGAGGGAAGAACAGAACTCACCTTGATTCTTTTACTAGTTCAGGGTCTGTGACCAGAACACCCATTGTTCCCACACTCCTTAAAGCTATGAGAAAGCCCTTCTTGGTATCATACTAAACTTCAGGGCTCGAGATTATGAGACACCAAAAGAAAAGGCTGAAATGGCATCTCCCTTCAGTGAGACAAGGGGTCTTGTCATGGAATACAGATGGGAAGATTCCAGAGAGGAAAGCAGGGATCTCCCAAGTGGGACTCAGCAAGACCTTCCTCTGATGTAGGATAAAAAGGTAGCAAGAGAGCCAAGCATGGTAGCACACAACTTGAATCCCAGCACTCAGAAGCAGAGGCAGGTCAACCTAGTAAATTCAAGGCCAGCCCTGTCTACATAGAGAGGTCCAAGCCAAAGAAGCCTAAACAGTAAGAAGAAGAAAAAAAAGTATTGCAAAAAAAAAGAAGAAAAAAGTAGTCAAGATAGGAAGAACCAACATCTGGGATCTGCTATATGACACTGGGTTGACTCTTCAGCCAAAGTGCTGAGACTGTAACATCTGGAGGCCAATATATGGGGAAAATGGTGAGGCAGGAGACAAGGGATTCTGCTCAGTGTAACTCTAGAGGGCCCTGTACACACGGAACCTAACCATCCCTCTAGAGATGGGTAGTCCTGAGTCAGAAAGATTATTCACCTCCTGTCCATCTTACAAGGTCTTGTTGAACACCTGCTGGGTTAGTCTGCTCTGGACATTCTTCCATTTTTTTTTTTTTTTTTTTTTTGGAATAGCACGATGACATTCATTTGGGGCCTTGCTTCTTCCACTCATCTTACCCGCAATTCTGTGAAGCCTTAATAATACTACTGATCAGGAATTTAAACTAGCCAGTCTATCAAGATCAGAACTGTGGCTAGAACTCTACAGAAAATGATCAGCAATTATTGAAGCAGATTTTTCTTTTAATGACAGCATCCTAAGGGATTGATCAATATTTCTGGGACCACTGCTAACCTCTTGAGACACTTAGAAGAGACAACTAAGGCAACTGTAGCATCTTTGAGCCAAGAAAAAGTTATCCTTCCCTTTTCCAGCCAGACAAAACGCCTGCAGAGAGACAAGGCTTGGTAGGTGGAGAGCAAATGCAATGCACCCCAATTCACTTGTTCATTGAGGTGCTCTGATTATTTTGAACCTTTGGGCCTCTACAGTAGTCCCATTTTCTATCCTTCCTGAAGCCTATGGTAAGCCTGTTCATTCTGTTCTCTCACTACCCCATATCCATCTACTTAGGTTAATCTAGCGGATGTTTTGCTGCTTGCCAAACCTAAACAAGGGATGTATAGGACATAATACAGCTGGATTAGCAGATCTCACTGAATAGTAGTGCACAGAGACAGAACTGGATACCAGGGTCTTGGGGCTACTGTTATTGAACTGGCTGATAGTATTTGGATATGGGACTTTGTAATGTGTTCAGAATTGAATGGAGTCATAAAGAAGCGACGTCCTATGATGAAAATGCTAGCCTTTTATGAAGGAAAATAAAGACCAAGCATGGAACCCTTGTTCTGTCCTCTTAAAACATTCTTGTCATGTGTTGTCCTCTGTCTTCGTATGATGCAGCAGGAAGGCATTTGACAGTATCATGCATTTGCACTTCCCAGTTTCCAGAGCTGTAAGCCAAATGTATCTCTTCATTATAAATATCTGCCTACTAGCATTTTGTTTCACTAAATAAAATGGTCTTCATGAAATAATCATAGGGTGTCAATGGCCAAGATACTTACAGAACCATCAAAGATTATTGCAAAGCTCAGGGCCGAACCAGGAAGAGGGCTCCATGGGTTAAAGGGCTTGCTGCCAAAGCTGATGACCTGAGTTCTGTCTCCAGAACCCACATACCTGGTGGAAAGGTAGAACTGACTAAATAATACATAGTAAAAATTAAAATCATTGCCCTGTTTTTTCTTATACACACACACACACACACACATACACACACACCACAAAAGACATAAAAATAGAAGAGGGCCTACTGAGGAGAAGGATTCCAGCTGGCAAGTAATTGGGATAACAAAGGTATTAAATGGTGAAAATGACCAAAATTCACTATATGCATGTACGAATTGTCAAAAAATTTAAAAATCAATCTTACTGTACGAGTTACTTTCCTACTGTTGTGATGAAACACCGCGATCAAAAGCAACTTAACAAAAAATTTATTTTGGCTCATAGTTCCAGAGGTTCCAGAGGGGCATCCATAATGGTGAGAAAGGCATGGCAGCAGGTGGCCAGAGCAGGAAGCTGAGAGATCATACCTCCAACTCTTAGTTATGAAAAATATAAATAAATACAGTGTCTCGGGAATGATTCTGTAGGTTGTCGTCTGACTTCCATATGTGTGAGCGCACATGTACGTCCACACACGCACACATACTCATTCACTCACTCACAATTTCTGCTTCGTGATGAAATGGGTAAGGTGGCTTCTGAGGCTCATTGTTCGGGTTTAGGGAGGATATTGAAGTGCTGATATGTTTAAATCCAGAAATCACACACATTAGGTCCATGAGTGAGCACAGTCCATATGTTACCTTTCGTGTCCTTGCTTGAGATAGCTCTTGGAAATGGAAATATTGTCTCCAAAGACAACCTTGATTTTGTCATTCTTGTTGAAGGTTTTAATTCTCAGCCATTGAGCAATGCAAACTGGATCTCAGAGGCAAGTGGCTCCTTTCCCTCCCAAGCTTCCCTTAATTGCTGTCTTTCCATTGTACAGTACCTCACTTACCCTTCTGCTTTTAACCTGTCAATCATGCCTTCCTGAGAGAGGGAGAGAGAGGGCAATAACAGGTATTTCAGAACTGTGACAAAACCTTGGTGAAAGCTTTTGCTCAAAGGTACCTGCTTTCTTCTGCTGTCGCGAAGCTGCCCTCAGCACTGTTGCTCATGGCCCTTCTAAAACTATGCTCCTGAAGAAATGCCTAAACTGTAAGCCTTTTTTCCCTTCATGCAGCCAGACCTGCCTGTATCCTGGACAGGACCTGGGATGGTGGGACTGGAGTTGGAATGCAGAATTAAATGAGCAACATGCTGATTTCATGCAAATGAATATCTATTTTGAATCAACAGCTTGGGTACTTTTTCTAGGAGGCCTGAGGCAGCAGGAATCCAAAAGGAGGGCAGGAGGGGGAGTGTGTCTCTTGGGGTGGTGAGGAGTCTACGGGGGCTCCAGTCTGAACAGAGCTGCCTCCTGCCCACAGTCTTAATGCTATTAGATCCACTCATTAGCAAGTATGAAATATGGAGAGTAAATTAAAAAAAAATCAGAAAAGGAAAGAAAAAAGTCTCATTTCTGCAATGAATAACAGATGGAGACTTAATTCAATTTGCATCCAATACACCCTAGTACCAGTGACTTCGTTTGTGTAACAGTGGAGATCCTGGGGATGAGGAGTGGTCCCTGCTGCAAAAAGGATGGAGGGATGAGCCTACGCCTCCCCCACCCACCCTGCCCTCATATCTCTGTGGGAGCGAGATGGATAGTCTTGTTTTAAAGTATCTCTCCCTTGGGCCGATCCTGAATTCATTCTCTGACCCAAAGGGAAAGGTTCGTGGGTAGAAATGAGAGCACTTGGGGAGGACGGGTGCTGCAGGGAACAACAGTGAGGGGAGATAGAGAGTCCTGTGGAAACTGAGGAAAGATACCGGGGTCTCCAGTCCTAAGCCCGTTCCTCGCCCCCAAGGCAAATCAGAAGACAGTCCCTGGGCTGTCTTCACGGGATTCCCAAGATGTAGGCTCTCCATATCTCCTGCTGCCAAGACCAGGACTCCGAACTCCGCCCCGGTACTAAGTAGCTCCTTTGAGTGATCTGATGGCTTGGAACTTCTGAACACGGAGATTCCAAGTTTGCCTCACCATAAGAGCCTGGAGTGCGAGCACAGCACTGTGCCTGTCTCTGTGGCTCTATTCTAGTCCCCACAATGGGGAAGATCACTGTTGGTGCTCGTGGTGTCAGCCCTATGGCTCCCCTCGGGGAGCTGATAGATGGCGTTTGTGCACAAAGAACAATTACCAAACAGGACAAGAAGTCCCACTTTATCAAACAGCAAGGTGGGGCCAAACTCCAGCAGAAACGGCTGGAGACTGAAGCTTGGGCCAAATCCTGGAAGAGAACTCTGGAAGACAAGCTGCACTTGCCCTGACCCACAGGGAGAAAGGGAGGGGCTGGGTGCGCATCCATGTGCATCCCGCTGCTCAGCCACAAGGTGTAGGCCGCAGGCCTGTCTCCACCTCCTGGGTGCATAGAGGGTCATAGAAGATTAGGGCTGACTAGCCTGGTTCTAGAAGATTCTAAGCTTATGAAGAGGGAAATATTTTTTCTCTCTTCTTTTAAATTATAATATCTATATCTGAAATTCAGATGACATGAAACAAGTTAAAAAGAAAAATAGATGCAAATGATATTTGGTATACTACACATATTTAATATACATGTGTATATTAATATATACATACATATATATTACATATTGTATATTGAGGGTATGTAGCTTTCATAGGAAACTCAATGAACAGGCTAGGAATGGGGTCTTCTAAACAATAATGATAAGAATGCAGAGAAGCAACAACATACAAACAATGGGGTTCAAGATTCTAAGGGTGGTCATTGTGGGAAGGCAGCTAGGAATATATAGGGGGGCTCTATGGAAAATAAATTATATTACTAGATTTGTTATGCAGAACCAATTTTTACTTGACTCATAGTCTCCCATAGTAAGAATACTGTTACTGGAAATTTTGGGAAGTACCATTTTTGGGTTCTTAGTCTCATTAATAAAGATATTTAAGAATAGACTCTGAAGGAAATTCAAAAACAATTTTATTAGAGTTTCAAAAAGAAACCCAGGTCAGATAAGCTGGAAATCTTGGAAGCTGCCCAGGGAGGAAGAGAGAACACCATGACATTTGTAGGCATCCACATGGCAGGAAGGAGTGGATAGCTGCAGAGAGGAAGTGGGGAAGCCCATAGTGTCAGGGAAAGCATGTCCGGGCTCTGGCCAGTAACCAGCAAAAAGAAACAAAGGTAAGAAGAAGGAAAAGGGAAAAATTACACTTTCTGAATAAATCTCAAAAGCAGGTCTTCGTGGCAACTCTGTGAAAGCCTGTACTGCAAGCAGGAATTCAGGAGGAAAAAAAAAATATTATCTCATTAAAGAGATAATTATTCCATAGTTATGCCACCCCTCTTCTTAGGATGGCTTAATGTGAATCAGCTTCCCTGAGGTGTGATATTTTGGCTAGGTTTCCAGCAGGCCTCAATGGATTACCTCTGTTGATTTGGTATCTTGAAATATTAGGTCTCCACCAGAGCCAGAAACAGAACTTAGATATCTATCTAATCTTTCTATCTATCTATCTATCTATCTATCTATCTATCTATCTTCTATCTATTATCTGTTTGTCTATCTATCTATTTATCTATCTGTATGTTTGATCAGGAAGAAGTGGCTTTTCCTCAATAGGCCTTAAACAAAACACCTGGTGCTCTCTGACCTGCCTTTAAGTGGGAAAAAGGTCAGAGTGCTCTTCCTGTACCTTCTACTTCTCTTTCACATGTTTACAGTTCAAAATAGCCAGTGCACTAAAGTGTCACATTTTGTGGTAGCATGTTCTAAACTCCATCAGGTGCTTTACTTGAGGATGAAAAGGAGAACTACCTGTGCAAGGATTTGTATCCTCAAATGTGGCTCTGTCAGTGCTTTGGGGAGCAGAGTCCGGCGGGGACTCAGTTCAGGACAAACCAAGATTTGTGACTTTAGCACAGAAAATATTCAACACTAATGAATATAAAGAAGAGTTTAGGTTTAATAAAGATACGTAAATGTAGACTTTAAGCATGAGGGTTATGAGAAAGAGTGGTGCTGAGGGAAAACAGGACACAGCAGAGAGAATGAGTGTGCATTTCTGGAAGACCACTCACAGCTTGTGATTTTTAGAACAGCTATATATAATATTTCTGTGCGATTTAAAACTACTGTCTTCAGAGGGTCTCTAAGACACCTAAATGAGATCATTGGTAGTCCATGAGGGGCACGTGAAAGAATTACAAGGTGATGATAGCTCATGAAATTGCCTCCTATTTAGAGGTAATTGTAAGGGTATGGGAAAACTCTAGATTACAGGGAGGTAGAGAGATAGAATTTCTCCCATGTATACAAAGCAAGCATCTTTGAGATTCCAGGAAAGGTCTGAGAGAGGAAGGAGACCCTATTCAGTGTCACATGCCTTAACTTGGCTCACTGCTCTTTTGAAATTAAATATGAGTATAAGATATAAAGGAATATTTTTTATGCAGGTGATCTTAGTAGCAAGCACTGTCTGTGTCATCATTCTTGATTCTCAGAGAGAGACTGCAATCACACTCCAGGGTCAGGGGTTTTTCATCCCTCGAATATTTCCAGAACTTCCTTGTCTTTCTGCCATGCAAATTCTGGGTTAGAGTTTGACCTACCAGTTTCCCACTTGTTTTGTTTTATTTGTTTGTTTGTTTGATTGATTGATTGGTTGGTTGGTTGGTTTTTGTTGTTGTTTATTGAGAGTAGAACTGTACACTCTAGCTCATCCTTTCCTCTTTACAAAAAGGACCAGTGCTAGGCATGAGACCTAGTAGTTTGCAGTATTAGATGTCAGGAAGCTTAACCCTAACAGACCCATCCCCTAGATTTAGAACCTTCAACTCAGCTTCGGTTAGTAATCGGATACTACTAGAAATCTGACTAGTAAGGGCTCCCAACTGCCTTTCACACGTAGAGAATAAGAAGGACAAGGGAGGGCATGGAGGAGGGAGTCAGGTATGGGAAATCAAGTCTATCTGTCAAACATCCCATCAATTAGTATTGCTCATGTTGAAAGGCTGCCCTGTTGGACAACATCCTTTGTCATCTCTTTTCAGTAGAAAGAAAATGAATATTGATTGATTCTCTTCTTGGCTCTATGCTGGCCCCTTCAAATGAAAATGATTGGGCTTCCCCATCCAGTGGATGACATTTCCGTTTAGAGGCAATTACATCTTCTCAGAACTCGGCCTCTGGACCAGAAAATGTTGCTGTGATTCTGAAGAGTGTTCTAGGGCATTTTGAGCAAGCAAAAGGAGCCTTAGCTTTCCAACGTTGTTGAACTAGTATTCTGTATCTGGGAGGGGCAGGTTTTGGATCAGAGTGACCTCAGACCTGGCTAAGAAATGATTCCACAGAATCTTTGGAAAGGGTGAAGTCTTTATACCCAGAGGAGGTAGGGGGTAGGGACTGCTAGGAGAAAGAATGTCTCAAGATCTTTAGTATAATAGTCTACATGACAGCCAGCAGAATAGAATGATGTTGCTGCATACAGATACAGTTTCCCTTTAACTTGGTGGAGTGTTGTAATATTTCTCAAGAACATAGGTACACATACATAAACCTACACATGAACATACATGCACACACATAACAAAACAGAACATATATTTAAATACTTTATTATGATCTTTAAATTATGTTTATGAGTGTGTGTGCACATGAGCACTGGTGCCCTTGGAGGCCAGAGACATCTGTTTCCCCAGGAACTGGAGGAGTTTTAAATGAGCCACCAAAGGTGGGTGCATGCTAGAAGCCAGACTTGGGTCCTCTTCGAGAGCGGTATGTACTTCTCACCACCGAGCCTTCCCTTCAGCTCCCAAATAACACCTTGACTCAGTCGTCTTCCAGTAAAGCTGACAGGGGGAAATGTGCCACATTCCCATTGTAGCTTTAGGCCCTCCATACCCTCCCTCCTTGGGTGTGCTATGTAGCAAAGCGTATCCCTTCAGTAACAACATACAGAAGCATGGGCCCTACAGTCTGAAGTCTGTGGAGGTTACTTCTGGGGCGGGACTGCTTCCTGCCTGGGCCATCTTCTTACCGAGGACAAGACTAAAGAGTCTGTGTACTCGTGTCGCAAATTTCCCTGAACACCAGACAGTTGTCTCCTTTGATGTCTCAGAGACATCACAACTGATGTTCCGACATGTCTCACACAGGGCTGGAAGATGGAGACATGGCCTCTTTGGTACTGAGCCACAAACACCGCTGAAAAGCAACAGTGAGCCAGTGGCTAGTGGAGCTGGAATAGGAAGCAGAGCATGGGACTAATGAAGATATATTATCCTCCATTAATAAAATTGTTCCTCTTCTCTCTCCAAATGACATCCACTATGAATTTCTCCCTTACAGGTAGAAAGGGGTAGGGAAATAAACAAGTGAAAGTAATTGAAAATACTAGCTTTGTTATCATAGTTACATTTGGCTAGGCATACTCCCGTAGCTTTCTTTCAATATTTTCCCCAGTTCCCACATATATTTTTAGGGATTGAAGAGGTAAAAACAAAGAGGGGTTAAAGAGAGGGAATAAGATAGGAGAATAGAGAAGAGAGGAGCGAGGAGAGGAAAGAAAGAAACAAGAGGAGATCAGAGGGCAGAAGAGGGGAGGGGAGGACAGGAGAAGGGAGAGTGAGGCTGACAGTGTGCTAAGGGAAGTGTGAAAAAGAGAAAGGATTAGCTTCAGTCTTTTCTGTCTACAGGTTACTAAAAATGCCCTAACTGTTTGATTTAAAAATGCTCTGGAGCCCCAGGGCAGTGAAATGGCTAGTGTCACATCTTCCTCAGGAGTTGTTGTTCAGAACAAAGTGGGTGAATGTGCCCCGTAGATTTAGCAGCCTGAACTAAGCTCTGTATCTCAAAGGACCCCAAAGATCCATGGAGGACCCCGGCCCTTGAAATTAGAAGGGCAGACTATCTGCCATGCAGCTGAGTGCCGGGGTGCACTTGCTTTTTTCGGCTCTCATCACAGGGAAGCAATTTCCGCTCTCTGTCATCCTAGGTCCTGCCAGCCAGCAGGGAATGCAATGCTGCTGCATCATTCTTGTGTAGACAGCATTTAATTTCCGTTGCATTGGGCTGGGATTCTGGCATAATGAGGTATAGATCTCTTTATGACCTGCACTGTGGGGGGCCCCAGGTTGGACGCAGACTGGTCACCTGGATAATAACCAGACCCCAGAGCTCTGAAGCCAATCTCAAATGCTTCCAGAGGTTTTTGTGCCCCTCAGATTCTGAGACTCTCCTCCAGGAGATCTGATCTGTGCAGCTGATGAGAACACCCACCACACGAATGAAATTCTAGCATGAGAGCATGTTAGCCTACAGGCGATTCAGCTGGCCTGCCTTCAGGGTCCTAGCAATTGCTTACGTATTCAGCAGCTGCTACCACCCACCGCAAGAGTGAAATTCTAGCGTGAGGACACCCACCTCACAAGTGAAACTCCTTAGCATGAGGACACTCACTGCATGAGTGAAACCCTCCAGCGGCCCTTTCTTCCCAGAGAAAATTGGTATCTCTCAGTGCGCAGCTACCGACACACATTTGTATTGTGCTTTTATATCCTGATCACAACGAATTGTTTCCTTGCCTGCTTCTGCTGAGAGACTGAGGTCAACGAGACCAGGGCCTGTGCCTTTCCAAATAGCTGCATGTGGTGGGAAGCCAACAGCTCTTTGGTAAATAAAAGAAAAAGCAAGACTAGAAGAGTAGCCTTCAGTAAGCTGGGAACTCATGTTCATTTTTGGCTTTGGAGAGGATTTAATCTGATATTTCCAATATTCACCCAGATTTTCCTCCAATCTGAGGAAGCCTGTCAATCTGAGTAGCTAGTGCATGGTTAAAAATAAGATGGCGTGAGGCCTGTGTTTCTAGAAGGTTCTCCACTTTTTCAAATCACTTTCATGTTGATGATTACAATCGATCTTTATTAACAATCAAACAAAAAAAAAGACCTAAGAAAGCTGAAGTTCAGGGAACAGTCAGGGGACCTGCCTAAGACCACACAGGTAACTGGAATAGAGCCAGCACTATAACTCTGATCTTTTGATTTCAATTTAGATACTCTAGAGATTGTTTAATTTTTGCTAACAAAACAGCACCTTTATGAGGCTTGCGGAAGAATCCAAGAGCGCAGGGTTGCCCCCTTTGTTCATCCATTTTTTAATGAATTTCTTCTCTGTCGATCCCCAACACGTAATGAAAATGCACAGAGGAATGAATGTGAGAGTCTTGGGGAGTCGCAGACACATAGGCTTATCCAAGGCATGCTAGCTGCAGTCTGACAACTGCATGGTAGGAGAGAAGGAGGGCAAGGAAAATGATCTCTTAGGACTTACACTTCCAGGGCCTGCAGAACGGACTCAGTGGGTAAGGCATTTGCTAGGCAAGCCTGATGGTCTGAGTTTGGGTTCCCACACAGAAGCTGCAGCACAAATGTCTGTAATCTCAGCAAGTCCCCACTAGGAGATGAGAGGCCGACATGGGATTGCCTACTAGTCTGGTTTACACAGAAGTAGAGAATAAGAGAGACCATATCCCCAAACAAGATAGAAAGCAAGGACTCATACCCTATTGCCAGGGTATCTTCTATCTGCTACATGTACAGTGTGACATGTATAAACACACATACACACACACACACACACACACACACACTAAAATTTAAATTTTTTTATATTTAATATTTTTGGTGGTTAAAATGAGAATGACCAATAAGGGGTTATTGGTCCACTACTGTGAAAGTAGAAATGATTAGGAGGTGTGGTATTGTTGGAGCAGATGTGTCCCTAGGAGTGGGCTTTTGAGACCATTCTCAGTTAGCTTTCTCTTACATGTTGTGTCAATATGTAAGCTCTCAGCGAGTTATCTAGCACCATGCCAAATTGTTCGCTGCCATTCTCCACACCATGATAGTCATGGACTCATCCTTTGAAACAGTAAACCAATAAACTCTTGTTAGGTAAGGTGCCCTGGTCATGGTGTCTCTTCATAGCAATAGAAAATGTAACTAAGGCAATATTCTCAAAGATGGGAGAGTTAACACAGGATGTGAGAAGGTTAGAATTGCATGTTTATTGTACAGGAAACTCTGGGCTACGTCCCTAGAACCACATCAATTGGACCATGTGACCATGTAGTGAGAATACAGCTCTTCCCTCCATAAATCATCAAGAAGACTTGTCTTTCAGCAATCAAGAGGTTGGCACAGGTTCTCAAGCCACACTGAGATAAGCAGAGAGATCTAAGCTACTTGGAACAAACTAACAAACGAAAATACCATCAAGAATAGAAAACCCTTACCAGACACCTTGTATTCTGCTAAGAAACCCAGTCAATGGTATTTTGTTACAGCATCCTCAGATGACCAAGGCAATTGGCAAATGAACACTGCTATATCTATTCATGACTGTCTGAAGAAGTTGCAATGACTTGGCACAACACAGATTACTTCCTTTTTTATGCTATCCATCCAAAGCTAATTGGGACTTGAGGAGGATGCCTCATGTGATCACTGAAGGAACCAAGATGAGAAAAGTCCTCACATCCTCTCTTTCATCTGAAACATGAGATGTGCGCAGCTACCATTGTGGTGATGAAATGGCTGGATGTGCAGTAAGTTTTCATTGTCCCATGTTAACCCATTCGCAGCCCCTTGGCCTATACTAGTTAAGGGTTTCACTTCACTGAAGGATGTTCAGGAGCTGGAGGAATACCCACACTCCATACACTTGTTGCATCATTGACTCAATAAAAAGCTGAGTGTCCATTCCTATCAAATGCTGTGCCAGGTGCTTTTGCTACAGTGATGGATGCACGATTATGGTCCACGACATAGGAAGATTTTCTAATTCATCCTTATCCTTGAGGTTTCAAACTCTGGGACGTCATTCACTAGCTCGTTCCTGATTGGGCTCATTGCCCCTGCCAAGAGTGCCCATCTCTGATTCTAGACTCTGCGGGCTGCTGTATTACACTGAGAAAGTGGTCATCAATCTTGTTCTGTAGACCATGACTCTTCCAGGTTTTCAGCTGCAAGAATGTGGGAATGAAAATTTCTGTGACATTAGGCTTCTAGCAATGGAGTCCTGTCTTCGACAGAGCTGGGATACTGTTCAAATGGGAGCTTTTCTTCTCTTCTCTGATACTTGCTCTGGAGGAGTGATGGGGTGTGGGGAGCAAGGAGTGGTTCAGTTACAGGGTAGCTGCTTCCAGGGATGTAACACGATTCCATAGGCCATAATTGAAAATCTATTAACTCTGGAAACCGGCATTTCACATAAACCTCTCCAACCCTTGCTACCCTGCAGTGAGCACTCCCTCCTGTTATTCTCATAAATCACCCAAGATAGGCTGAGAATCGATCGATGAGAAAAAATTATGCCACAGCGTTAGATTTCATCATACACAACTTGAACTATTACTTTTCTGTCATGTGGTATGAGGAATCATGAGAATTAATTGTCTTCCTCTTCCCAAATGATGGGTTTATGACGCAGTGTTACCTATACTCTATCTCTTCCTTAAAACCATCAATTAATTCAGGGTACTTATAACTACTAAGTTACTTCCTGAAATTAGCATGTATCACCTTTGCCTCTTCTCAGTAGAGCCTTAATGGGAATTTTAAGTAATGATATGTTTTTGCAGGTTTTGGCTGCTATCTCATGCCTGATTCAGAGCAAATATCTGACTTGTCAAACTCATCCCTCTGACCTTCTCTCTATACTTACCTCAGCTCCATCTTCTCAGGGAAGTGTCTGTCTCTCAGCTATGGGTGAATGAACCCAAGGTCAAGGTGACTCTATAGCCATTCCTCTCTTCTTTCAGAATCCCCAGTTTTCCTGGCTTGGATTATGAACTCTGGCCTCTTTGAAAGCAAAACAGTTTAGAAGTGAAGTCCCTTGAGAGTATAGCTCTGAGTGAATCCCAGTACCCCCTCAATGACTAGAAGGGAGATTTTAGGTAAAAAGATGGGAGGTAGAGAGAAGCTTCCATTTAGTGGAAGACCAGTGGTCCAGGACATGAACATGAAGCAGGAACAATAAAGAGAAGAACCCTAAGAGTCTCTGAGCCAATTAGCAAATATTTGTTGAGCAGTTCTCTCTAAACCTATTATGCTTAGTTGTCACTTTAAACTTTTACTGTGTTTATAAATACACCTTGGGTTTTCTTGGAAGGAAGCAAGAAATTCTTTTCAACACCCATGAGTAGTTCTTCCCTTTTCATTTCTCAAAGCCGTGTCAGTGGGTGCAAGCAAAAGGAAAATGTCCTCTGGAATCATTCATTCATTTGTTGTTATAGATAAGCCAGTACTTGGGATAATTTAAGGCATAAAATATGAAAGTGAGAAAAGCATCACTCTAGAACATACATATTTGTAGTTTCGTTTGAGAGACAAGACTGTTGAGTAAACATCTAATATTTAAAAAAGATCTTAACAAGTTTTATTTTTATTTTATGTGTATGAATGGTTCTCTGCATGCATGCATGCAGGGCTCATGGAGGCCAGAAGAGGGACTCAGAGCTCCCGGAACCAATATGATAGGCAGTTGTGAGTTGCTACTGTAGACGCTGGGAACCAAACCCAGTGTCTCTGGAGAGCAGCACGTGCTCTTAACCCAGTGGTTCTCAACCTTCCTGACGCTGTGACCTTTTACTACAGTTCCTTATGTTGTGGTGACACCAACCATAAATTATTTTCATTGTTACTTCATAACTGTAATTTTACTAGTGTTATGAATCATAATGTAAATATCTGTGTTTTCCGATGATCAGATGACCCTGTGAAAAGATCATTCAGCCCCCAAAAGGGTCATGACCCACAGATTGAGAGCCACAGTCTTAACCACTGAGCCATTGCCCAGACCCCCCCAACAACAAAAAAAAAATTAACTTGGAGGAAAGAAGCCTTTATTTGTAGAAGAGACCAGAAGAGGGAGCTTGTCTAATTGGCCTGATTTCTACGAGTATTGTGCAAATGAGAAATGGTTTCTACCTTCCAGTGCTCTGAAAGCTGGAATGTGAATTCGTTGGCACATTTGCATGAGTTCAAATGGCTGGAAGAGTTCAACTTCTTCCCCAAATTCCCAGCCCTTTAACCTCTTCTGCCAACAAGAAAAGCTGCCTCCTTTTCAGCCCTTTCTGTGACCGAAAGCTGCAAGGACCTGCCTCCTTACAAAGACTCCCTGTCCACAAGCTGACTAATAGCACTAGGTGAAGATTCTAGGACTCCCCTTGTCCTGGGAGTTTTGGTCATGGACCTGAGAGGTTAGAAAGTCTCTCTCTCTGTGTCTCTGTCATTCTCTTTCTGTCTCTGTTTCTCTCTCTCTCTCTCTCTTTCTCTCTCTCTCTCTCTCTCTCTCTCTCTCTCTCTGTGTGTGTGTGTGTGTGTGTGTGTGTGTGTGTCCTGCTTTTTAACAGGTATATGACATATGTGTCAATGACTAGATGAGAGAAGTAGTCAAGTGATCACATTATAAATTGGGGAAAGAAAAGGATAAACCAGAGGAGAAAGAGCAAGAACCTGAGACATGGGGAGACTCCTGTAGGAATCAGAGGCCTTTTTCTGACAGTAAATCCTAGATTCGAGTGAATTCAGGTTCCAGGGTCTCTGATATTCTTATAATAAATCTTACAGGTTGCTTAAATAATGGAATCATATACCGTCGATTTGTTGGAAGTTAAGAGAGAATTTAAAGGGTCTGGAGCTATGGTCCAGCAGTGGCAGCATGTGCTGCTGTTTTCACAGAAAGATGGCGGTTGTGTTCCCAGTGCTCACCCTGAGCAGGTAACAGCTGCCTGTAACTCTAGCTCCTGGGACTCTCGTGCAGACAACTGCACTTGTGCACACATACTCCCACCCTCATAATACATTTTTTAAGAGAGAGAGAGTGTGAATTAAAAAATGGATGCTTCTCATATATATAGTTGGGGTCCTAGCCATTAATGGCTGAGCCATCTATCTCTCCAGCCCTACGACAATGCATGGGCTCTACCTAGAGCCTCATCTTATCTCAGGCTTCAACTTAGTGGGCCCACTAATTAGGGGAGTGGGGGATGTCTCTGACTTGGACTATGTTGTCTGCTTTTGATCACTTCTCCCTGATGGGACTGCCCTACCAGGCCACAGGGGAAGAACTCAGTCTTCACGTGAATAGATGAGCTGAGGTGTCTAGGTAAGGAGGGCTCCTCCATTCTGAGAAATAGGGGAGGCGGGAGGAGGTAGGGTGAAACAGGGAGAAGAGGAGGGAGGGAGCCTATGACCAAGATGTAAATTGAATTAATAAAAATGTGAAAAAGAAATGGATGTTTCTAGGATAATCGAACTCAGAACTTTCTTTCTCCATAGCAGAGAGGGGTTGCAGGAGCTTTGCTTCCATGGAGAGTTCCTCTTACAGAGCCTGGTGTGGTCCATTTCACTGGGGAGAACCCAGAAACTGATGCCTGAGTCCTTCCTGCCCATAGAACCTCAAGGCAAGCCTGATGCTTTGTTTATGAAGCTGAGTTCCTGCTGCACTAATCTAAGCCTATTGTGAACAAAAGTTCCTAGAAAAGAGTCAACCTTACATCAATCCTTCTGTAGGTTGGCTGGTTGGCTGATTAGAGCTTCAATGTGGTCTAGATGTTTGAATACTGTAAGTCCAGAACCAAGTTATCTTGGGCCATCTTTAGCCCCAATAGAGCCCATGTATTGTCCTCCTCTCCATGCAACCTAGTATCTTTGTGACTGTGTGGTAAATATTTTTGGAGCATAAAAACAGACCCATAGCTTCCATCAACCCAAAGACTAAGAATGCCATTGGACAGCATCTGGGGCCTCTATCAGAGAGTTCTCCACTTTACTGTAACCCCTCTACCTATAGCACCCAGCAATGTTCTTGAAAGGCTTGTTGATTTATGACTTTCTCCATTCTGTTACTGTAAAAACTTCAGGAAGCAGCCACGCCATTGGAACATGGTATTTGAGGTAACTGGGATCTGCATTGCCGGGCCATGTTTACTCATATTTGGCTCCAGAAGTAACTACCTTTTGCCCCCTTTTGAGATGTGAGCTGCTTGTTGTATCAATATTATTATCCTGGTGTTATAATTTTGGTCTCAGATATCCCCCAAAACTCAAGTAATAAGGCTCAGTTGCCAGCCTGTGACACTATTCAGCATCTTTAAGTGTTAGAGCCTAGTGCGGGAAGGTAGGTCATGGAAGTGTGTCCTTTGGGGGCATTTTGGGACTCTAGTCTTGTTCTGCCTGTCTCAAACTCTCTCTCTCTACCCCTCCTTTCAATCCATGGCCTCTTCTGGGTGAAGAGATCTCCTCAACCACACAATTTTTTCATGGTGGACTGATTTAGCACAAGTCCTAATCACCTTGTGTGAAAATTAAAAAAATACATTATATGTGTGTGTGTGTGTGTGTAAGAAATTACTAAAGAATAAATAAAATATTCATAAAATTATAATATATGCAATTAGCAAATTAAAAAAAGGAAACTGAGGAGATGATCACCAATAGGAAAATGATGCAAAACTCAAGCTTCAGAAATTCTATCAGTTTTCCCAGGGTCCTGACAAGCTATGACATCACCCAGGTAAGGTAAAACAGCTTTAGTTATCTCCAGGCCTCGGTCCCTTAGAGCCATTTAAAGACTGGACTAACAAGAAAAACCTTTCCTTTTTTTTCTTACTCTCCCTCTTTCTGTGGACCCAACACATTTGAGAGGAGGTGCTTGCAAAGGAGGGATGAAGCTATGGATGCTCTGTAACCCACAGCTCTGTGATAGGGCCCATCTATATCAACTAAGCTAGGCAAGGGTTATCATGGATGCTGACATTGCCTAATGTCACAACCTCCTCGAATTCTCAGTTCCTCTTTCTTTTGAGGTATTCTTACTTTCCAGCTCCTGGAATCAGGGCATTGTGGCTAGTTGCTGGGAATGAAGTGTGACTGAAAGTACTCATCATAGCCTGATTTCAGCCCTGGGAGCTCTCTCTGTGTGGTTGGCTATGTTCTGTTCTCTCTTTTGCAGTTGTCCAGGGCGAAGTCATGTGTTAGTAATGGAACCACAGATCAAAGTGCTTGGATCGCTGAGTCACCACATAGAGGACAGCTGCCCAGAAGTGCCTTCTGACCTTCAGTAGACCCTGAATGAGGGAAAATTAATCACCAAATTCTCAGTGTTCTCTGTTTGCACAGCACAAAGCCACAATAGCTTAATTAGCATATCATTGAATAAAGATCAATATGTTGATTATTATGCCAAGCCAGACACTTATAATACTAATTTGAGAAACTATATTGATGATTTCAAGTGGCTTATAGCCTCTAAAAGCGAGGAGAGAAGTTAGAGAGTTTACCCAGTGTCGAGGGAGAAAGCAAAGCTCCGAATGCCTTTAAAAGGACAGCAGCAAACAAAAACACATTTTCCTTCTGAATTGATCTCATGGGTCCTATTGACTCAACATACTGGTTACCCTTGCAATGAGAATAATAATCCTTGCTTCACAGAGTTGCTATAAATTGAAAACATCTTGGCAGATGTTAGGTGCTTAATTAAAGTCAATGTCAGAGGCTGAAGAGATGGCTCAGTGGTTAAGAATGCTTGCTGCTCTTCCAGAGGACCAGAGTTCGGTTCCAGGACCAATATCCAACAGCTCACAGACAATACTATATTCTGGCCTTAGCAGGCATCCAGACACATGTGAGCATCAATCAATAAACAAACAAACAAACAAACAAACACTAATCTTTAAAAAAAAGCAAAAACAAAAAAAAATTTCAGCATCTTTTAAAGGAATGAGTGAAAACAATGAAAATGGAAGTGAGGCATTTAGAACAGGGAGGGCAGGAGGCAGATGAAAAGTTTAGCCAGCTTTACTCTATGTTTAAGGCAGGATATCCATCCACATTATTAAAAAAGAGAGAGGGAGAGAGAGAGATTTAGAAAATCCTCTGAAGATATGGAAGTGACCCCTTAAGCATTTAGGGTGAACACAGCTTCAGGGTCCTCAGTCCAGGCCCAGAAACTCTTTGACATCAAGCACAAACTGCGTCTTGCCAGTGTCATGCACAAAGTACATTTTCTTGTAGTACACACAGCATGACCCTCCAATTTCCCCAGGTCTGGCCATAAAGTGGGCTTAGGCTCCAAGCTGTGCTTTTGAATATAACAACTATTTACCCTGCCTGTAAAATGTCGAGACAAGCTACCCAATATAGCTGGGCCCCTGCGGTCTTTTAAGGCACAGGCTAGCTACAGCAGGCAGCTCTGGGCTCAGGGCTCCACTCAGAGGGACCGTGTTCAAAATGGACCCAGCTGTGGTAGAATATTTCCTACAACTGTAAAGGACATATTCTATTTCTGTCCTATGGTGTGTATTTTTCTTACTGACTTTTTCCTCGAAGCCAAATCAATATCAGGCCAACAGGAGATTTCCAGGGATATAAACCACTGGGCCGAGAGAGAGCAGGAAGGCCTTTGTGGTGGGATCTGCAGAGCATAGCTCTCTCAGAGGCCCTGATCCTGCCTGGCGTCAGTGCTCACCATGCTTGTGATAAAAGCAGAAATGTCATGCCATTCACCCCAAGGATCACAGCCTCTCTGCACCAGGTATGCTCAGGAAAGCATTTCACTAGGTAGTGGGGTGTGTATGTATGGGGGAGGTGGGGGGCTGAGGGAGGAGGGGCCTGGATCATTGATTGTGTGGAATGGGCTTCCTGGAAGGGACCCTTTGGTCCCACACCTCCCTCCTAGTGCTGTAACAGCCTGCCTTCCTCTGGGGCATGAGTTTCTACCGCTCTCTATGAACAGCAGGAACAGATGTGTCCTCAGATGGTCACAGAAAGATATGTGTCCTCCCAGGTGCAATAACAGAGGACTTTTCATAAAAGCATCCCTGTGCAGGTAGAGTCATCTCTGTGCATTTGACTTCATCGTCCACACAGCTTATTCAATCTAGTCTCCAAAACCCCATTTTTACAGATCCCTATTTCCTGAGCCTCGTGTATCTAGAGTCCTGAGATAGAAATCTCCTCACCATGTATGATTTGTTTCCTCATCCAACAGTCCTCTTGTGAGTACCTCCTGGGGACAGTGGCTGGGATTTGTAGAAAAAGAAGCAGGGAGAGATGGTGGTGGTTCAGGACCCTGCAGAGGCAGGAGGAAACCACATGTGAGGGATTCAGGGAAAGGAGCCAGCACCAACAACACCTGGGTCCTGTTCACTGCTCTGAGTGGCCTGACCTGAGTGACTTCCTCACTTCCCTGTTGTGTACAGAACCTTTGGCAGAGACTCCAGGCCACAGTGGGGGCTCCTAGCTCTTCAATGACTCCCAGACTGAGGTCCCTTGGGAATGTGGAGCTCAGACATTGACATCTCCAGAGATAGGACTTTGGGGAGGATGACATAGCACTGGGGTTGGGAAGGATGGAGGATGCTAGAAAGCAGGCTAACTGTACTTTCATCCTTATACACCAAGCCATCTTCCGTCATGTTTCCCTCTCCCTTCCCCAGGAACTCTGTCAGAGGGCTCTGACAGTGGATGGAGAAGGCACAGGGTGGCCTCTAATCCGTCAGTTCCCTAGTCGCTCTACTACCAACATCTAGGATTGGAAGTTCTCAATCCTTATACATAAATTTTTACTGCCTTTTCAGAGCCTCATTTCTCAGAGGAAACAAAGTCAGGAATCTCTCCCAGCCGTTGTCCTTCTCTCCCAGGGCAGATTCGAAGAGTCAATTTGTTTTGAATGTTGTTCTAAAAGCAGTAAGTTTGTGGCCAGGGGAAGTCAGTTAGCCAGAAATGTGACAAAGGGGGAAATACTTTAGAGCATATGCACATATGAACTTTGGATGCCTGTGGCTCTCAGACTCCAGCCCTCAGCTGGAAACAGTGGTATATACCTCTACCCCCAACCCTGCCTCACCTTCCCCAGTTGGGAGCTTGTGGAGGGTTTGTTCTGCAAACAAATATGAGTCCATGGCCCAGCATCTGGAGAGGAAGGTGTTAAGTATAGAGTTGATCAGCTCCTTGGAGTCCCCACCCTTAGCCTGATGGAGCTATTTGGAACTGAGAGAACTCTGGAATTGAAGAGCACCTTGGAATGAAACTCTGATGCCTGCTTCTACTGATCAGATGGGCCACGGACACCTTCAGGATTAAGAACTACAAAGTTTGCCCTTCAGACCTTAGTTAGTTTTCTGGATAAGTACTTCCTGTGTAGTCTGGACTAGCCTGCAACTCATCATCCTCCTGTCTCAGCTTCCTGAGTGCTAAAAATACAGACATATGCCATCATATCCAGCTTTTTTTTTTTTCATTCTTTTTGAGGCTCTTTAAATTTCTTATAATTACTTCATCTTTACATGGAAAAGAAGAAACAATCATTACCTGCAGGAAAAAAAAATCAAAACAAACAACCAACAAAAAAAGCAATCAAATCCTTCCTTTATAATCTTTAAACTATTATCCCAAGCTTAATATTTAATACTTGGCACTATCATGTGTTCTTATTCCTAAAGGTATGCTGTGAGAGCTGCTGTGGTCTTCAAAAGCATTTTTTTCTGAAGGCTCCGAGAACAGTGAAGTCTCTAGGGGCTCTCTCTGGCCCCTGCTCCCTTCTGTTGCTTCTATTTTTCACCAGCCATGGCTGTTGCTCATGGCTCTGTGAATAATCTCAATGCCCCACAAACGCTGAGTCCCTCTAAGAGGATCTGGTAAATCCTGATTATGAATTCATGCCCCTACTTCTAACCTGTCTGCTCACCCTACTGGCCTCCTGGGTGAGTGGAAATACACAGAGAAACTTGGGCTGACTAGCTGATCAAGTGGATGAATGCATTTCCTGCCCACAGGAGGGAATTTCCCTTGGAAATTATCTCTAGCTTTGGTCTGGGCATCAGGCAAGAGGCCCATGCCAGGACCCCTGAAAGAAGGAGGAGGGACTGCTGAAAGGCAGATGAAGTACTGCCTGCTGTCGGTGCCTCTCCTCAGCTGTTTAGGTCATCACTTTCCCTGCCTGGCTATAGGCTTTAGTCTCTGTCAGGACCAGAGGAGAGGCAGACAGGCTCATTCTGAGCATCCTGCAGAAAAGGGCTGGGGGAGCTGGGAGGTCCACATGTTCGTGTGTAGGGAGGTGAGAGAAGAAGCAGCCTCTGGGTGCCTTCTACAGTCACAGTGAAGGTCTTGTAGGACCTCGGCATATAAGCAAAAGGAAGTGGGACCAGAAAAGCCAAGTTTGAAGCTGGGCAGGGCTCACTGCAGAAGGGGTCTGCAGGCTGCTCTACCACTGCCTTGCTCCACCTTTACCATCTTTTTCTGCTTCTCTAGGCATCTAGGGATGGCTGGCACCTTGGATTGTCCACTCGTGTTTCCATTCTGCAGAACAGGGTGCAAGAAGACCTGTAAGCATCAACTTCTTCTGGATTTGAGTCCAATACTCCAGTTCAGAGCTAACTCGGGACCTTTTTCCATCTCTAGTTTGCCTCAGTTTCCTCTGGAGGCTAAAGTGGGTATATGCAGAGTAATACCACACTAGAGATGGTGCTTAGCTTCTGGGAAGAAGCACTTTTTCCTACACAGAGTCTTTGTTCTTCCATCAATAGCCTAAGGCACTAGGGACCCGCTGGTGGCGTGCTTGTTGGCACCTTGCTCCTCATACACCGAAAACCAAACTGGTCCTAATACGGGAGAACCAGCCAAAGCTGCACATCACTGCCCAGGGTACTTCTCTCCCAGAGAAGCTGTTACATGGCTGGGCCTCTGATTTCCCTGAAGGATGTTGGGGCTACTGTGAACAGTACTGCAATTAGCCTGTAAACTGCCGAAGTGGCAGTTTTCCTGACAGTAGACCTCACACCTCACGTTGCAGCAGCAACATGAGAAAATGTGCAGGCCCTTCAAACACTCCATTGTAGATCCCACTTGCCTGGACTGACAACCCTACCTGCTCCCTTGATTGCTTGTGGAAGCCACACCAGCTGGCACGTATCTGGCACTACCATATGGGTGTCTTTCTGTCTGGTGAGTCTGTCTTAGTGACAGGTTCTAGACAATCCATCAGGCCACTGCAGAAGTCTGTTCTCCATGTAGACAAAGAGGAGGGCAGCTAGAGGAGAGATGGAGTTAGGACATCCAGGAGAAACAGGGCCTGGTGCATGTAGACACCAGCAATCCTACACTTCATGACAGCAGTACCACCTGACAGCAGAATGTGACTTTGGGCAAGGTTCTTAGCATCTCTGAAATTGGTTTTTCTCACTGTAAAACAGGAATTAAAAAAAAAAAAAAAAAAAAAAAAAAAAAAAAAAAAACCTTCCTTATGCACTGCGAAGATTAAAGATAATGTGTCCAGTGTATAATGGATTTTCAATAAATGTTAATTTACCTTTCCGTCCCTCCCAACTTGATGTGGTAGTTCTAAGTGAGGTAACGATGTTCAATCAATATTTGTCTATCCAATCAGAAGCCTTTTACAAACACAATTCTTTAAACAACCATTAGAAGTCGACTCGGCCAGCCATCTTTGAGTGCTTGATTGCCGGTGTCTCTTTCTTATAGACATCTTTGAGCCTTGCTCGAACACCCCAGGGATCATGATCTCATGAGCTCCCAAGATAGCCTGTTATTTTTAGAGAGTGCTGCCTGTTTGAATCTTCTTCTGACTGAGCTGCAGCTCACTTGCCTAGAATTGTCATCAGTGTCAATTTCCACCTCTAAGACCACCTGGATCCATTATTTTTTTACTTTATATTTCAGTTGACAAAATCGTATATATTTATGTTAACTGGATTTTTATCACAGTGGCAAGAATATCTAAGACAAATGATTTTAAGACAAAAAGGGTGTTTTTTGTTTGTTGTTTTATGTTTGTTTTTTTGTTTGTTTGTTTGTTTTTGTTTTGGCTCATGGGTCTGGAGGTTTTAACTCATGGTTCTGTTGCTTCTGAGTTTGTGCTGAGGCCAAGCAGCTCATTTCATGGTGGTCAGGATGCAGAACTGAAAATGGTCCTGCTTTCCATGTGCACCAGCCAAGTTCATAGATGCAGGGTCCATTTTGCAATTGGCAAAGGCTTGCTCTGAATCCCTCTAAGAAAAGACCTGTAAGGTAGAAGACAAGAAGACTAGGGTTAGGTATTGTTTAGTCTGAGCTCTAGAATAAAGAGTTCTCTCTGACAGTAAATAGAAGAATGACGAAGAGAAGTGAGGCAGGATTCTCTGTAATAGGTTATGCTGATGAAGAACAAGACTGTGTCCTGCAAGCACCATGAAGAGGGTTTCTGTGGGTCAGAGCTAAGATGTGGAATCCATGCATGAAGACCCTGTTCCTTTAGCCTTGAAATAGAATACAGGGTGGCCTGTTTGAGAGAGCGGTGGACAGCTGCTGCTGGTGACCCTGTATTGTGTGGCCTGGCTACACCTGTCAACTCTGTAGGACACCTATGACCACCAGCTGGCTGGTGTAGATCACAGAAGGGCCCAGCTGTCATGTGGGTTCTATGGGCCCTGGCAACCCAGCAATTCTGGAGCATGTCTTCATGCCCCACCCACTGCTTACCAACCCCCGCCCCCCACCATGGCTGGCAGTCAGCCCCATGGAAACAGCCTTTCTTATGTGACTTTACCCCAGAAGCAGTGTTGCCTCCTAATCCAGAGGCAGATGCTTGCATAGCCCAGATATGTCAGCTCTGTTCTACTGGGGGTTTCCTCACTCCATCCCTCCTTCTATTTCTGAGATTGTGTATCTCCGGGGGTGTCTTCTCCTTGCATCTGAGGTGGAGGTCACTTTCCTATCCCAGACCAAAGGCTTGGTTCTGTCGTGCCCCCAGTAAACCTCTTCTTAATGGTTTCTGTCTGAGAAGAAGGCACGGTAGGAAATGAGGAATCAAAACGTCTCTTATCACAAATATATTTCCTTAGACATGCTAGACATAGGTGCTGGAATGCTCCCAACCCCAGTCATTTTGCTGTTAAGAACAATTTTTCTTCAGAAAGACCCTGTCAGAATGCAAATGCTACCAGGAGGGGTAGCACATTAACTTATTACCATCCATTATCACCAGAGTGCAGTTTATCAGCTTCCTAGCTGAGAACAGGGCCCTGGGGAGAGAGATGCTGAACAGGTAGGGGCTGACACAGTGGGGGACAGGGGGCAGGGGAAATGCTGCTAGAGGATCCTGGGAGAGAGACTAAAGAAGAGGGAAAGAAGGGGCAGGGAGCTCAAGCTGGCCATTGAGCTGTAACAGACTGCTTCCTCGGGCCTTGATATTCATCATGCTCATTCTCAGAGAGGGGCATCCTTGGCTACAGACAGTTCAGGCCTCTCTCCAGGATAGATGGAAGAGAGTTCTTTTCCTGTGGGTGGTTTGGAAATCATTCCACTCCGTTTTGTTCTACGTCGTTACCTTCCCAACCATTTGTTACTTAGGCTAATATTAATATTAATTTATATTCCCTGAAGACATACTGCCTGACAGAGAGGAAGGCCAGGCACACACTAAGTGGCAGGGGAATTCAAACCGAGATGAAAACCAGGCCGCATCTAATCCACAGAGTGGAACCCACACGTAGACAGTGTGGTGGTGGCAGCCCCAGGCTGCAGTCCTCCAGTGGGGGAGTCACAGCACACGCTCACCTCTCCTTCCGAATGGCCACGCCAAATGGGAATTGTGGGCTTCTTCTGCAAAGAAGAGAAACGACTATTTCTACAACAACCATTTCCAAGGAAAGCAGACCCTGAACACTCCGGGTTTGTTTGCTGCTGCCGTCAGTCTGGATAGGATGCTGGTATAAAAGGAGCGCCAAGGGCTCACTGGGGGCAGGAAACCTGTGAGAGAGGAGTTAGAGTTCTTGATAATGATCCAGGAAGTATATATTGGGAGGGGGAGTGAGAATGAGGAGATGAAGTGAAGAGTTCTAATAAGGGGTGGATGCCACTGTATGAAGCAGAGCACGGCTGCCTTGGGCCATTCTGGAGGACGCCAGTGGAAGCCTTTAGTAGGGAGCTAATATGAATTTTAGATTATTTTAGTGTGGGCTAGTGGGTGAGGGGGGATGTGTGTGTGAGTGTGTGTGTGTGTGTGTGTGTGCATGTATATGTGTGTGTGTGTGTGTGCGTGTGGGGGGGGGAGGTGTTTATTAGCATTCTTTTCTCACTGTTCCAAGCTTTCACCTTTCACGCCCAGATCAGCACGAAGAACAAGGTGAACAGAGCTTGTGCTCATAGATTATATTTAGGAGCTGATTCTACTTGTGGGATGGGATAGTGCATTATTTGGTTAAAGGACTAACTATTCCACCCACCTCTTTAACAGGCTGAGCGTAAGTCTGACTTCCCAAGCATTGTGCCTTGACCAGATAACAGGTCTTGCCTAACTGGAATGTTAGGTCTCTACCAGGCTAGAGATCCTAGTCTCTTAACCAGTTTTGCCTTGACAGACCTTGATTGCTCTTCTAACAGGTCCATAGAAGATAAGATTCCTGACGACGTCTGGGTTCTGAATTTCTAAATGGTTCTGAATTTACTCACTTTGAATAGTGAACTCAGATTCCAGAGCAGTGAGGCCCCCTCTTCTCCTTCTCTCAGTCCTACCATTTGGACCTCAGGGCTATGTCATCTCAGAGAAAAGGATGAATCAGATCCAGTCCAGTTCTGGGGATCCTTATGGCATCACAGAAAAAGCCCAACCACCCCCAGCCAAGCTCCAGGCAGAGAATGACTCATCAACAGTGACAAGGGCCAAACCAAAACAATGGCTAGGCAGTCAGAAACATCCAGCTCTTAGCAGAGACAAAAACTGTCATGAAGGAGGAGAAAATAGCCTTATAGCAGACACCAGAGGTGGGGCTACAGAACTCAGGTCATGCCATTTGGCAGGAGGTCAGCTCACACTCGGTGGTGGTGGGTAAGGGTAAGAGACATCTGAGCCTACTCAAGTCACCTGCCTTTGGAAGTTCTCAGCATAAGTTACAGCATTGACTGGTGGCCAGTCCCTCTCCCCCTGCCTCTCCAGAGTAGGTAGAAAATGATTTCCTCTGGCCTCTAAGGGGAAGGGATGCCTCCATTTTGTACTACCTGCTTGCTGCATCCCCTAATTCCCTTTTGTACCTCTTCCTTTGCTGAGTGGGTACCCTGTATCTGGTAGGGAGAAGCTGACCTTCTATGGCTTCTCTTGGTTTTGTTTCTCTGGGTTTGGCAGCTCAGTTCAAGGCTGGAGAATATTTCCTACACTGTGAGTGCTTTCTAGGCAGCCTTTAGGATGTGAGCTACCAGAGAGAGCAGTTTCACCTATCTAGAATCTTAACCATAACCTCCATAGCAGGAAGAAGTAGATGGTCCCACCCCTTGCATGAGCCTAACCAGCCCCCATCCCCAAATACTCCTTCAGTAGGTTCCCAGCCCCCAGAGGTCAACCATTAATCACCTTCTAGAAGCCTGATGCAGGGTTTGTAATGGAAATGACTAAGTCTCCATGGCAACTCTGGCTGGCCTGGCCAGAAGCTGCTCTTGGCTGCCTGGCCTCTCTGGGTCTCTGGGTTTATTTACAAGCTGTGAGTTGCTGCCTGGTAAGACTTAAGAGAAGTCCTATCATGTGAGGCCTGTGTGGAAAAGACTGAGGGTGACCATGCAAGCCTAAAGCAGACCCCATTCAAACAGGACTCACTTGTTTGGAGAAAGAGATTTTTCACTATATCACTACCCAATGACCTGTCAGTCCATCAGAAATGTCACAGATGGGCACAACTGTCCATTTTGGCTTCGAAGTGAGCAAACTTGGTTTTAGGCTTTCCCTGCCACTTATCATTGTTGTGATTTGGGGTAAATTACTAAAACACTCAACTGTAGATTCTCTCTTTCCACATAGGCTGGTAGCACCCATTCACAGTGCAACATGCAGAATTAGATACAGCAATTCTATAGCGCAAGAGTCACAAGCTTTCTCTGTAAGGGGCCAGGAAGTAAATCTCCACAGGCCATATAGACTCTATGGCAGTTGCTCCGCTCTGCCCTTCCTTGCAGCCTCAAACCAGAATGCAGAGTCCCACAGCGCTGCACTTTGCTGACTGGCCAGTGGCCTTGATTGGGTTGTCTGGAATGGAGATACGTGAGTTCTGGAAAGGCACTGTATGTATAAATGATGTATGTAGCAGGGTACCACAGGGAAGGAGTACAGTGAGAACAGCAGCATGGAGACACACCAGCCACACTATGAGAGGCCAGGGCAGGTAGCACCGTCTGGGCTCCGAAAGACTGTGTGACCACCATTCACGTCTCCAGGGAAGGCTGACATGTTCAAAGTGCAGCCTGACATGGTGATCTGAGATTTAGTATTTTGAAGTCTGCTTTTAACTGCCCCCCTCCCCTGTTCCAAACAGCCAGTGGGTAGAGCTGGGCCAACCCTTTCCTGCTTGATTGGCTCTCAACTGTCTCTTTCAAAGACATGAGGCCTTGTCTTTGGAGACAGGAGACTAAGGACTAAAGGTCATCTCTCTGTCCTTTTAGTAGTTGTCAAGAGCTGGTGACCAGGGCAGTGCCTGCTTTGGCACTGTTCTTGAGGCTAAGGTTGTCTGAGCTCAGCAGCTGTTGTCACAGAAATCTCTCCTGAGGAAGAGTGATCTTCTGAAGGAGTCTGGAACTGTTCTAGTCCATGACCACAATGTGACCAGAAGAAAATGCTTTTCCCAGAAACTCATGCCTCAGTTTGCCTCTCTGCACCCTCAGCCTTCGTGAAGCTGTTTGGAGAAGAAGCAGCCTGGTGGAATCAATGAGGACAGATGGCCGTGAGAGAGCTCTATTTATATGGCTATTGGGATGGCACCACGTTTGCACCCCACAAGCTCAGAGTGCCTGGCAGCTTTCCCTCTCACTCCAGGTGTTGCACTGAGGGAATACTTGTCACTGACAGCTTTCTGTCATGTGACTAAAGCCATGGAGGCTTTTTCAGTCCCTTAGCACCACCACTTACATGTGGATGGGACTTAATGGTTCACGGCTGTTTCAGAGTCATCTTCTGCTTTTGGCTGCTTAACAAACCTTCAGGTCTGGCACAACAGACAGCCTTGGCTCTGAGTTAAAGATGAGAAAGCATACTATGAGACAGCCTTTTTCCTCATGCCTACTTGCTTCCACTTCTACATGGCATCGTTTAGGGCTCCTCTTGCCCATCTTTGTGTTCCCCCAAGCATCCCAGGAGATGTATTCATTCCCTTAAAAAACAAACAAACAAACAAACAAAAAAAACTCTGGCTTATTTGTATTGTATCACTTTCTAAGAATCTAAGACTCAAGAAAATTTGTCTTGGAGCAGCAATGGAAAAGCAATTAAAAAGCAATGAGATCAAGAGGGCTTTTAGTTTTAAAAAGGTGTCTTCTATCCCTAGTACTGAATCTCCTGTCCTCATCACTGTATTAGTCAGGTTTCTCTAGGGGAATAGACCTACAGAATAAATATATATAAAGAGGCTTTATTAGAGTGGATTACAGACTGTGATCCTGCTAGTCCAATAATGGCTGTCTACCAACATAATGTCCAAAAAGCCAGTAGCTGTTCAGTCTCAGCTAGTCTTCATCATATGCCAGAGTTTCCAAGAAGTAGGCTCTAACGCCAATGAAGGAATGGACTTGCTGGTGAGAGCAATGGTAAACAGGCAAGGAGAGAGCAAGCTTCCTTCTTCCATGTTCTTTGTGTAGGCTGCCAGCAGAAGGTGTGGCCCAGGTTAAAGCTGGATCTGCCCACCTCTGAAGATCCAGATTAAAGGTGGGTCTTCCCACTCCAAAAGATTAAGAATAAAAGTGGATCTTCATACTTCAAATGACTTAGTTAAGAAAAAAAAATCCCTCACAGGTGTACCCAGTTGCTTGGATTTGTACCCAGATGTAGTCAAGCTGACAACCAAAAATAGCCACCACAAGCACCAAAATGAACTTCATCCTCACACGATTCCTTCCCCTCCAGGCCATTCTTGAGCCAAACAGGTTTTAGGGAGAGTTGAAGCTATTTTATACCATCTTCCTCTAGTGTTCTTTCTACTTGTTGGGAGAAAGTAGACACTTGGAATTCATAAAGAGTTTACGCTGGCTGTGAATGTGTTCCCAGCTGTCTCTACACATTCATGCTTACCAGTGCCAAATTGCTACATACAGCCAAGCATGATTCAATGTGTCCTCTTCTGCAGGTCTCCCTCCCACCCGTGTGTGTGTGTGTGTGTGTGTGTGTGTGTGTGTGTGTCCCACCCTGTGTACTCATGGCCTTACAAAAATTCATAGGAAGTCATGAGGCAAACTTTAGAGTATATATAAATTTATTTGCATTAGCTGGTCCTCTTCTCAGGGAAGGGGGTATCTTGGTCCCAGGCTGCTTTGAATCTTTATTCTCTTTATAAAGACGGTTTTTATTTATTTTGTTTTATATTCAAATATTGGGAGAAAATTTGGCTTCAAGATTCTACCCCCCTTTAAAATTATGTGTACATAGGTGTGTGTGTGTGTGTGTGTGTGTGTGTGTGTGTGTGTGTGTGTGTGTGTTTCATGAGTGCAAACTCCCAGAGAGGCCAAAAGAGAGCATAGGATTTCCACTCTGGAGCTGGAATTACAGGTGGCTGTGAGCTGCCTGATATAAGTGCTGGGAACCCAACTTGGGTCTTCTGCAAGAGCAGCAAACACTCCTGACAGCTGAACCCATCTCTTTATCCCCTCTCCTAATTTTGAAAGAGAAAGACACTGTATTTTCATTTGTTTATTTTGTGTTTTAGTGGGATAGAATATCCCCACCCATTCTGGGCCTGGCAGAGTTTTGTCCCTAGGACCATTCCTTTGGTAAGTGTGGACTGAGGCCTTTCGATTGTCTTTGGAGGTCAGCTTCAAGTTCCAGAGTTTCTCGTGTCTGTGAAACACACTAGTTTCTAGTTTCTCAAGAGAAACAGATGGTTGTTTATCTTTCAACTATCCCCGTCTTTAACAAGGCTTTGGATTAGGGTCATGGTTCACAAAAGAATATTTACTAATGTCCCTCTTGCCCCTTCTTCTTTCCTTCTGTTCTTTTACCTTTTATTTTCTCCCTTCTACCCAGTTCTCTTGTGACCCATCCTGCTTCACTGACCAGATAACTAGGGAGGTCTGTATTTGCTTTACCTCAGGTTTCTATTAGAAAAAAAAGAAAAAAGAAAACAGCAGTAAATTAAAAAATACATATTTTTTTGTATTTTGTAGTGATTTTTTTGTTGCAAATGTTTCAAACTTTAGTATATATATATATATATACATATATATATATATATATATATATATATATATATATATATAACCCTTAGGGCATTTGGTATGGTGTTAGCCAGTTTTCTGTTGTTCTAACAAAATTACAAACAAAAGCAACCAAAGGGAGGATGTGCATGGGCTCACGGTTTGAAGTGATACAGTTCTTAACTGTGGGAAAGTCAGCACGGCAGGAGTGTGAAGCAGCTGGTCCTGTTGGGTCTGCAGTCAGGAAGCCATGAGAGGTTGATGCGGGAGCTCCCACCCACCTTCTCTTCTTCATTTAACCTGGGGCTGCAGCCATGGATGGTGTCATCCACTTCCAGGGCGGGTCTTTCTTCCCCCGTTCCATCTCTTTGGAAACATCCTCACAGCCATGTTTAGTAGTATCTCCTAATCTAGCCTGCTACTTCTGGCACAGACCATTTCTAAGGAACATTTTCACTGCTATTGAATGGAAGATAATGGAGAAGGACTGATACCAGACAATGATTGTCTGGCTGCCCTCCTATATGGGATTCATTGCCACAGCCATTATATAATTTGTTCTTTTAAGGTGCATGGAGAAAGTCACTGCTGCAGAGGACTGATTGGCCAGCTCAGCTTAGGAAATCCAGGAAAGGAAAACAGGAATCCTCACATTCACATCTCTGCATAGAACACCATGGTAGGAAGTTCAGTTTGGACCAGTTGGAGGGAGAAAGGGTTCCCACAGGGTCCCTCTCAGAGCTGTCTTGGAAGAAATTGATGTATTCATTTTAATTCTCTCTAAGTTGTCATTAACCCCCATAGATAAGTTTTGCTCCAAGATAAGACCCCTGGCAGAGGTTGCAGGAGGAGAAAGGGCTCTCTTTGAGGGTCCTGTCCTTTGCTCAGTGAAATATGATCTATTAGAGGTTTGCAAATCAATAAAGACAATTTAGGGCCCTTTCTTAGAGTCTGTGTGACATAAAGGAAAGGAATAGTGCACTGCCCCAGTGGTGCCATGGGCCCTTTTGCTCCTTCACCTCTCAGCAATTATAGTAAATTTGCCTAATGCACTAAAAGCCAATGAATCTTATAGACTGATGATGGGGCTGGGGAAGGGAAAAGGGAAGATGTCAGATGCTAGTAGATGCCCTGCTAACCTTGATTTTAATTAGGCTTTAGTGACTAACAAACAAAACAATCCTTCATTTGTGACAACCAACCATAATGACTGAAGGCTCACAATTAGTTGGTTGTTGCAAAGAGCATCATCCTACACTGTGAGAAAACTCAAAATGGCTTCCCACCTCACCTTTCATGAAGGCATGAGGGCTCTACTCTGCTGCTGGTGTGTACAGACTTTTTCCCTCCAAAATGCAGCCTAGGCTTAGCAGCTCTTCCATGCCCTCCTGCTCCTTGCAGCAGTGTGTGATCCTAAGGTGACTGGACTCACTGGTATTAATCATAAGGCAACGTCACATCAATCCTTTCTCTTGAGTGGTGATAGAATATTAATAGTCTAAAACCTCAAATCTGAAATTGTACAAAATTACTGGGATATATTTGCCAAGCTGTCATGGTCAAGAAAGATAAGGGAAGACTTCAGAACTGTTCCAAGAAGAGGAGACATAATGACAACCGAATGTGTGTGCATCTTACAATGCACAGTTTTTTTTTCCATATGCAATACTGTTAGAATAATGAAGGAATTTTAATAAAGTCTATTTGTGTATTAGCAGTGTTATCACTACATTAATTTCCTGTTTTTATTACTGTACTATGGTAACATAAGAAAATTCCTTATTTAAAAAAAAATACAGTGAAGTGTTGATGGTTAAAAATGCATTTACCCCCAAATTATTCAGAAAAAAAAAATCTTGTTGCACCACCTCTCCTCTCTTTTTCTGTCTCCTATTGCTGTATCTTTTAAAAGCAAATACAGGGACTTCCCTCGTGTGAGCATTGGATAGAGGGTACGTTTACTATGCATATTTTCCGTAAGTCTCAAATAATGACAAAATTGAAACCCGGAAGAGAGAAATTCAGTTGGTAAAGAGATTCTAAAAGAGTGAAAATTTTCAGGCTCATTCCCTTCCCTCCTCCAAATGGCAAAAGTTGAGTCCCTCTATCCAAATCATATCTGGGTCTGTGATTTAAACCTTCAAATCTGCAGAAAAGAAGCCACCAGCACAGCTCTGCAGATGATGAAGTTCCTTACATGATAAGATTAGTTGAGATTTACACAGAGAACCAGAGAAAAATGAAAGGATTTGGCCTGGTGATCACCAGGCTCCATTCCAACCCAATATTCTGTGACCTTCCCCCTACCCCCCACCCAGATCCTATGAAGTAGAAAATAAAATACTACAACAGTCTGTAACCTTTTAAAACACTTGAAGGAAAACACCTGCCTACTTTGCTGCTGTTTCTTAAGACCACATGTGGCAAGGTAAGTGGCTGCTCCACCTGCCACCACGTGGTAGCCTCTACTTGTTTGGAAGCCTAAGGCAGTCATGGACCGATATTGGTCTCAGCATAATCTCTACTCAGTTTTTCTGACCTAATGGGATGACTGCAGGGGCCCCCTGGATTAAAAGTATACACGTACACAGTTGGAATATGGAACCTTGGGGCTGGAAAGATGGATCAGAGATTAACAGAGTGAACTCTTGCAAAGGACCTGAGCTTGGGTCCTAGCACCCACATCAGGCAGCTCACAGCTGCCTGTAACTCCAGCTCTAGGGGTTCCATTTCTGTGATCTCAGAAATTACCAGCACTCATGTGCACATAACCACACACACACACACACACGCACACGCACACGCACACGCACACACACACACACACACACACACACACACACACATAGACAGAGAGACAGAGACTTTTTTAAAGGAATCTTATTTTTGAAAAATGCAAAAATTTGCACTGTTGCTCAGTAAACCTCAATTTTCTATCATCAATCTACAGAACTTATAATTCTAAAAAATTGAACAAACAACAAAGAACAAAAAAAGCAAAACAAAACATAAAAGATTTATAAATATATCCTATCACTAAATTTAAAATATCTAGTGACTGTCTTGGTTAGGGTTTAGTTATTGTTGAAATAAAACACCATAACCAAAGGCAACCTGGGGGAGAAAGGGTTATTCTAGCCAACTCCTCTACATCATAATCCATCACCAAAGGAAGACAAGACAGGAACTCAAACAGAGCAAGAACCCCGGGAGCCAGGATCTGAGGCCGTGGAGGACTGCTGCTTACTAGCTTGCCCATTATGGCTTGCCCAGCACCCATAGTACCCAGGACTACCAGCCCAGGGTGATTTTGGCACTCCCACATCAATCATCAATCAGAAAATACCTCACAGGCTTGCCCTCAGGCTTAATCTACGGTGGTCATTTTCTCAGTTAAGGTTCCCTATTCCCCAATGACTTTAGCTTGTGTCAAGCTGACATAAAACTAGACAGTACAGCAACTGTCACCAGTTCCAAGTTAAAGATAAAATTTCTCTCAAGAAGGCCATGCCATCTTTCAGATGGGAAGGTAGCTTGTAATTATTTTTTCTAGAAATAATTCCAGGGGATTTTAGTTCCATGCCACCAGCAAGGAGTGGATGCCTCTTTTTGAGAAATATCTCTCAGTGGGGAAAGGAACAGTCGCTGTAGGAGGCAACACAAACTCAAGCGTATGTTTCTTGTTTGTGCTTCTGTGCCGGGAAGTATAGCTGCCTACCTAATACCCATCCCTCCCTTCTTCATCAGTGTTAGGTTTCTCTTCTGTTTGAGATTTCAATATCCCTGGTTTAAAGTACTCTCATTCCCCAAATGTCCCAAAGCGAGAACTGATTGTATGACCCAGTTTAGTCAGAAAAGATAAAGAAAAATTTTAGGGAAAAATGTTTTCCTAATTAAAAAGCAGATACAGCTTGCCTGGCCATTGCCTTGATGTGTTTTGTGCTTGAAAGACATTTGTAATGCTTGGATGACAAACAGCCATCCCTGGAACCATACATGAAGCAGTAGCACCAGGATCTGAAAGAGCTCATGGTTGCTTCCTGGACAACCTTTGAACATGCCATGGTATGAGAAAAAGGTAACTCTTTGTGGTAGAGGTCTTCAGCCAGGTTTTTGTATGCAATCTGCAATGGAGACCCCCAGTACTGTGTCCCCCACCCTTCTCCCCTGATTTTCCATAGTCTTTAATTCCATGGCTATGACTACCCCTTTGTTCAGCTGCCATTATATGATCTGGGCATGATTTCCTCCAACTGTCATGGTCCAGGTCCAGTTGCTGAATTAGAATGCCTTAGCCTAGGGTAATTTATTAAAAAAGAAAATTTATTGCTCACAATTTTGGAGACTGAGATGTCCCAGATCGAGATGACAGCAGAGTCCTTATAGGTGACAACTACTTTGAATTCCCATATAGTATAAGGAACAAAAGGGCAGTTTCAAGACTTTATTCAATAAGATTTCCCAACACTCAATAGCTGTTTCTTAATCCCATCACCTTTGGGGCTAGTTCACAGCATGTTAATTCGGTGGCAAGTGATCATAAGCATCCCGACCAGAAATGGCTCCAAAACTGGGCTGGAGCAAAGTCACAGTGGTTATGAGTGAGTACTGCTCTTACAGAGGACTTGTAATTGCCTTTAACTCTGGCTCCAGGAGATGGAATGCCCTCTTCTGGTCTCTGCAGGTACCTGCACTTATGTGCAAGGTCACTGTTCACACACACAATTAATAAAACAATCTTTAAAAGGAAGGAAGGAAGGAAGGAAGGAAGGAAGGAAGGAAGGAAGGAAGGAAGGAAGGCAGGAAGGAAGGAAGGCAGGAAGGAAGGAAGGAAGGAAGGAAGGCAGGCAGGCAGGAAGGAAGGAAGGAAGGAAGGAAGGAAGGAAGGAAGGAAGGAAGGAAAGAAGGAAAGAAGGAAAGAAGGAAAGAAGGAAAGAAGGAAAGGAGAGAGGGAGGCACCTTCCTAGAATTTAATAATTTGAAAATAAAATCAGGATTTTTAAGAGATGTCCTTTGTTTGTAGATATAGAATTAGAACAATTACTGGAATTGTATCAATAATGCAGTAATAAGGAATAAAAACCTTCTGAGAGGGAAACTAACATATGAGGCTGTGAACCAACGTTGATGGTGAGGCTGGATATGTATGGCCTTGTTTGTACCCCTGTATCAAACAATGCCTGAAGCCAGAACTAACACTGGACTTCCTAATTCTACAAGCCATTTCTTTTTTCCCTCTGTAGCACTAGTGAGGGATTCCTAGTTCACAGAAAGCCTTTATTAATTCAGAGACTGAGGATGGATGCTGACTCAGGGGTTGGCAGCAGCTCCCTTAGAAAATACCTCGTGGCTAATGAGCTGGGGTTTGCTTTGCTTCCTAGGAGCACACAGTTTGTGTGTGTGTTTTAAATCCTCTGTCCATATCAGTGTTATCATTCTTCATCCCTGTCTCCTGTCGAGCACACATTCTGATCTTTGGGCCCCGCAAGAATAGTTTTGTCAGCTCTGAAAACAAGACCCACCTCGGAGAGAAACAGGGGTCTATTTTATTTGTCTTGGAGGAGGGAAACACAGGCTAATGGAATGTCCTGTGGTGAGTTATCTGCTCATCTTTCAGGAAACACAATCACCCAGGACAACACTCACTTTCATAAAATTGTCTCTGACACCATCTTAATTCCACAAATTACTGTCAACCGGAGCTGTGAGGAGTTATTTTTAAACTAAATCTACTTGGCAGGCCAAGGGGCAGACTTTCAGTGTAACACATAAATGCTCCCAGAATTACCTGATAGTTTGAAACCCAGAGTAGGGAGGTAGCACTGCCTCCTGCAGGGGAAGAAAACCATAGGGCTTTGGAGGGGACTAAGGAGAAATCTCCGCTCCTGGTGAGTCCAGATTTTTTATCAGTTACAGTCTCTATTTCCTAGGTCTGAGATGCAAGACTTGCAAGCAGGTAGTGAAATGACTGGAGGAAATATGAGAACCTTAGCCTACAGGGCATGCCAGGGTGGACCCTAATACCCTTACAGTGTCACTCTATGAATGTAAACAACTCTCTTGGAACAAAATATACTACAGATTGATTACACCAGTCTTCTGAGATCGCCAACCTTAGGGCACTGTCTCCTAGCTCAGCTTTGAGTCCCTGGAACCCCAGATCTTTTGTGGCAGTATGGGTATATTGCGTCATTTGGCCTTTTGAGACAGCAAAGGACTTCCATCCTGCTCCTCAATTCCAGACTCAACCAAGGACCACTCTTTTGGCCCCAAAAGCCCAGCATCTAGAGTAGTATACACGACCTTCTGACTCCCAAGACTTGCTTGTACTTCACTTCTTTTCTCCTGTTGGCCTTCATCCATTTTCATACTACCAAAAAAAAAAAAAAAAGGCCACTTTCTGTGGAAAAGTTTCCAACACTCTGGTATCAAATACATCAAGTTGAACAAACCAAAAGCACAAACACCTTGACCTCTAACTTGCCCGACTTGTTTGCTTTCTCTTTCCTCACCCCACCCCATTTTCCCACCTTTCTTTTTTCATTAAAAAAAAAATTGTCTTGGGCCCAGTTAGCCAGGTATGCTTGTATGCAGGTGTGGAGGTGAGGCCTCCTGAAGAGCCACCTCTATCCTAAGCTGTGAAGATATGCCACAGCCATCAATGATACCCTACTCTAATCTGCATGGAAGCCCTATGAGGTACTTGGTGGCTAGGGAGCTAAAGTTCTCACAGGATGGAGCATTTGACCTGGCCACCATTTGACCCTGACATCACCCTTGCCATCATTCTCTTTTGTACCTTAGCCTATGCTTCTTTAGAAACCACGTGTTCAAAGCAGACAGAGATTTGTGTGACATACAGTAGCGTGGCTAGGATAGGGGACACTGCCTGTAGGTTCCTTCTCAAGGTTTCATTTGTACCTGACATTTCTGAAGATCTCTGAGGAGGAAAACAAACTCAAACTCGGAAACCTCCCTTCTCTTAATGAAGTAAATAAAGAGAGCATTTAGTGCCTTTGTCCCTGACCCCAGGCCACAGCTGGAGAAGAATACAAGTGAAATAGAGTTCTCCTGGCTCTGGAAACCTCTGGCTGCCTTCCTGGGCTTGAGTCATGTCTCTGCTTCAGGAAAGTGCCATTAATCTGGTGCAAGAAATGAACAAATGTGAGCACAGAGTGGCGCACAGCTCCCAACACAGGCTGAGAGCTTGCCGGGTTGTATCTATAAGCATGAGGCAAAGATTACAAAGAGTGTTGATGGGGCCAGAGCTAGAAAATGTTCCTGTGAGCAAATTACCAAGCAACCCAGCATCTCACAAAGGTAAATGATTTTTTTTAAAGATGTCTTCCCTTGGGTCAAGAAGGGAAGTTTGTGATTATAAGTTTGTGCAGAGGAGACAAGGGCTGGACTCAGGCTCTGAGGAAGTTGTTGCCTGGAGATATGCTCAGATGTGTTTAGGTAGCAGGGAAAAATAGAAAACCATCCTTGGGTCTACTGTCTTAGAGATGGCTGGAGGTAGCCTGGTATCCTGAAGATGGCAATGATTTGCTTTTTCCCCGGAGAGTCAGAGTATGAGCAATAACTCCTAGAGAGGATCCAGACCCTCATCTGCAGTGGGGCTATGGTAGAGGTGGAACCTCCAGGAAGTGCCTGCTTCCTCTACAACCTGCCGAGAGAATTTCTCCATATTTCTAGGACTCTTGTTTAAATGTGGAGAGGAAGCTATGGCCAACCATACCAGGGCTTTGTGCCTAAACCAGAGACAACCAGTGCCAGGAGTGGTGGTACATCTGAATGGAGGAGTTTCCTGCTGGCTGCAGGCTGACCCGAGTGGTACAGTTCCCAGAGGCAGCTGCTTTTCATTGGTGCAAACACTCTGGGTTGCAGAAGGACTGGGATGAGGAAGCAGAGTCCTGGGAGGCTGGGGAGACAGCTCACTCAATAAAGCAATTGCCTTATAAACATGAGGGCCTGGTTGTCATCCCACCTGATGAAAACAGATAAATAACAAATAACCAGGTGTCCTGTTGCACACATGTGCCCCTAGCCCAGGAGAGGCAGGGACAAGAGAATCCCCAGGCCTTCCTGGCTACCCAGCCTTTTCCCGTCCAGTGAAGAGACCTTGTCATTAAAAAAAAAAAAAAAAAAAAAACAACAACAATGGAGGTTGTCCTCTGGCCACACCCACACATGTGCACCCTGACACAAACAAGCACACCCCTCACACATACACACAAACACAAATCCCATGCTGAAAGGACGGTATCACTCTTCTCTATAACTTCAGTATAAAGATGGACACAGGCTCCACTGGGGGTGGGAGCAAATGAAGCTCATCCCTGCTGAAGAACCTCATACCACCTCCATCCTCATTCCCTACCTCCTCTGTTTATAACTGTCTGTAGTCCAGCTGCTGAAGGAGAGCCATTCTCCCCTTGGCAAGCCTTCCACATGCCTACCAGCTGGCCTCCAAAATGAGTCTACCTGAGGTGTGTGGATTGGCTATGTACACTCCCTGAAGCCTGGCACTTACTGATTTATACCAAAAGGTAGTGTGTTAATGGTGTGAGATCCAGATTCTTGCCACACAGACCTGGGGCAGGGATACACCCCGAGCTTTGGGAACAGCACACAGAGTTGCATTTGGCAGCAGCCACAGCCTCCCTCATGGGAGCTCTGAGGTTGAGTGTGCCTGTTGCCTTCCTCGCACTCAGCAGGCTGAGCTGGCCACCTTCCAGGAAGTCTCAGGCCTGGAATCCAGGCTCTTCTCCTCCCCTTCCTCTGCTGGGCTCCAGAGAGCTCTGATCAAAGTGAGCAGAGAAATGAAAGAGCCGCATGGAAGGACAGTCGTGCGGAAAGGCTGTGAGAGACATGGCTAGCTTATCTGTCCGTGACTGAAACCCAGAAGGTTTCCAGGAATCACCAGATGGGGAAATTGACCCCAACCTCCTGGCCCTGTGCCAACTGGAGAAGACCTAGTCAGAAGAGGACTGTAGTGTAATGTCTGAAGCATGAGACTCCAGGAGGGTCAGTCCCCTGCTCCAGGATATCTTCCTCATTTCCAAAAATCCTACAAGAGGCTGGACTCCTCTGTAAAAGCATGAGACATGCTCAGAGGTTGGCCCAGACCTTGTAGGAGGGGGGTAACAGGTACTGTCTAGGTGAGTAGGAGGTGAAATGAAGGATGCTGGGGAAAGTGCTGGGTGTTCTGATGTGACAATCATTGAAAGCAAGATATGTGCCATTGGGATGGTTCAGTTGGTAAAGTGCTTGCCCATGCAAGCATGAAGACCTGAGTTCCATCTCCATGGTGTGCACTTGTAACCTTAGGGTTGGGATGGCAGAACCAGGCTGGCCAACCATACTAGATGAATTGACAAGTTCCGGGCCAGTGACAGGTCATGTCGCAAAAAAAAAAAAAAAAAAACAAGGTGGAAAGTGTTCTGGAAAACACCCGAAGTTGATCTCTGGCCTCGAATACACATGTGTGTACATACATTAGCAAACCCTCTCTCTCTTTCTCCCTCCCTCTCCTTTCCTTCTTCCCTTCCTCTCTTCCTCCTACTCCACTCCCTCTAGCCTGACACACCATACCTGTGTTCAAGTCTTAGCACCTAAAGATTTTGGGAGAATTACTTAACCAGAAGTCCAGCTTCCTTACTGCAAACAGCAACTTTCCTAAGCACTTCTGTTGTGAGGAGTAAGGGAGGCGCTCCACCAACAATGCTATATGCTACCTAACACAGAATTCAAAACCCCTCACGCACACCCTGAAATGCACTTAGTATTAGTCACTTTTAAGAGTAACTTGCATTTTAAAAGTAAACTTTAAATGCTCAAGAATTTTATTGTAGGAGATATGATTTCTTCTTGTAGCTAGGAAAGTGTCCCCCCCCCCCTGCTCCCACCCTTTGATGAGAGTTCAGGAAGATAATGGTCTTTTCTGTCTGGGGGATGTAGCGCCACTGGCTTTGCTATGTCTACTAGAATATGCTAGAATACTGTACCATCCCAGATATCAGGAATCCGGATAGTTATTAACTATTTCTTTGTTTTCTATATTGCCTCACCCAGTATTTATCAACTCCCGAATGATATGGTGTCCATCCATTCATCCACCCAACGAATCAATATTGATTCCCAATTGCGTCCACAGAATGATCAAGTGCTTGAGACACACCTGTGAGAGCAGAAAGTACACAGCTTTTATCTTTGTGAGTCTAATTGGGAAGAGACAAATATTGAATATGTGATAACACAAATATTTAATTACCACTGAATAATAACTGGGAACACCTACAATCTATGATGAACCCTATACCCTGTCCCAATTAGGTTTTATTCTCAATTTGATACAACCTAGAGTCCCCTAGGAAGGGGTAACCTCAGTTGAAGAACTGTCTGGATCATAGCCACCTGGGGCCATGTCTGTGAGAAATTGCCTTGGTTGACTATTGGACTGTCGGAGGGCCCACTTCACTGTGGGCAGCACTCTCAGTAGGTAGGTAGGTTCTGGGATGCAAAAGAAAACTAGCAGAGCACAAGCCAATGAGCAAGCCAGCAAGCAGTATTCTGCCACGCTTTCTGCTTTAAGCTCCTGCCATGAGTTTTTGTTCTGACTTCTCTCAATGATGGATTGTGTGAAAAACCCATTTTTTTCTCCTAAGTTGATTTTTGTCAGAGCATGTTATCACAGTGACAATAAAGCAAAATAGAACACACCCCAAACACCACCACTTCCTGCTCATCTCAAGAAAGTGTGTGCGGACTCTTTTAGGCTCTCATAGTCTTCATAGCCACACCCCTGAGTGATCAGTTCAAAGGTCACCCAATTCTTTCATGTATATTTTTGCTGAGCCATACATGAACAACGGGGTATGGACTATAACCCATCCCCACTTTCTGCTTTGCTTATAGAAGACAATTTGTGAGTTGTTAAATCTACAAGTGAGGAGATAATCAGAGCAGAGTGTACTTGTAGCAATCCCTGGAGCTTCAGATTATACATTAAAATGTTCCTTTTCTTAAAATATTCTCCAGATGCCTAGACATTCATCCACACCTCAAAACCTTACTCTTCATTACCTGCTTCCTCCCAAGAAAATCTCTTCTAGAGAAATATAAGTGCCCTTCATCTTCTCAAAAAAAAACAAAAACAAAAAACAAAAAACAAGGTTTGCTATTAATTTTGTTACATAAGCACCTGAAATCCCATAGGATCTTCATCTATTATTTGAAGGTGAGGTACCTCTGTCAGTGTTGTGTGCTATCTACCTATCTATCTATCTATGTATCTATCTATGTATCTATCTGTCTATCTATCTTGGTTGTACTTTCATCTTTTCCTCTTTTTTTTCTTCATTTCTTTCTTTTTTTCTTCCTTTCTTCCTTCTTTCCTTCTCTGAGGTCAGGCTGGTTTTGAACTCCTGATGACTTACCTCTCTCCAAAATTCTTGGATTATAGGAGTGTGCCATCCTACTTAGCATCATAGGGTATTATTAAGTAGAGAAATTTCCACCTAACAACATAATGCCCTTAAGTATTAATATATCCTTAATTCTAGTCACACAATACAAAATAGTAAGTTTCACAGATACATAAAAGATGGTGGGTTGTCAACTTTAATTTGGTGTTAAACAAAACGGAGGATAAGAAGCTAGAAGGGAAGAACAAGCTAGTGTAGTTAAAAGGCCAATGTGGCTGGACCACAGAGAGCAAGGAGTACTAGGGATGAGGATGATGCTAGAGAAAGATATGGAGTTACTCCCGCCCCAGAAAGCTCATCATATCCTAGAAAGTCCTGTAGGGAATCTTACCAAGTGCTGGTATAAAACTTGTCTGCCAAGTTACATAGAGCCCTCAGTCCTGGTCCTACTCCCTATGGCTGCAGGAACCTCAGAACTGGAGAAAATTCCCTCTGTCTCCTCCTGGTAGGAAAGATTCTCAATACTAATACTATGAACCCCCTAAGGCGCTAGTGGCAAGGCCCCACCCCCACCCCAAACTGCTTTAAGGACCCTTAATAGCAATTTCCAGCCCCTTGAGATGCAGGCAACCAAGCTCTGCCCTACAGAGGAAAAAAAAAAAGAAGGTAAAGATCAGGCCACCAATTCCTGAGCTTCTCCCAAGATCAAATCCCATCAATATCAGGCCACCCTGGAAAACTCCACCCCCAAAAAATCCTATATAAAGCCTGAATCCTGCTCATTTCTTTGCTGCTTCCTACTGACAAAGGCAGCCACCCTCTTATGTCTTTCCCAATAAATGTCTCATGTGAAGTTTGTTGTACAGTGTCTCCTGATTCCCTCGATACCTTTTCCCTCAGAGCTGGAACACCTACAAATACTGCTCTTAAAAATAGTAGTGATAATTCTTGAAATATAGTCGTCCAGTAATACAGTAGCCTGTTCTCCCTTCCCTGCACTCCATGACCTCTTCTACCTCCCTCTTTGTCAACCATGGTGCTGTTTAAGTGATCACACCTGGGCGTGTGCACCCAAATAAGGGCACCTGGGTAGGCTATGTAGTCAAAGAACACCGCTCAGTATCTGGCCAACAGCCTTGACTATAGTAAAATGCTTCCTTTGAAAGCTTTCCAAGGCATTTAAATATTCCTGGTTTCTTAAAACCCAGCCTTTCCTATTCTTTACTGAGATCTTTGTGCATCAGAAACAAGACACCCTTACGGGGCCAATGCAGAGTTTGCCCAAGGAATCTGGGCTGGAGTTCAGTCCACCTTGGAGGTCACCCAGGTTCATTCATCCAGGCAGCAAGCTTTACAAGCAGCCTAACTTACAAGAACATGTGAGGTCAGCCAGGAACAAAAGAGCCTGAGCTCACCCAGGAGGAAACAGGATCCGGTTGAGGCAGGCTGGAATCACCATGTAGGGGCCAGACAGATGTGTTCCAGTGCTGTCTCCTACCAGCTATGTGAGCTTGGGCTTTCTGAAGCCTTGCTTTGTCAGCTATAAAAGGGGGATAGAAATTCCTATCACACAGGGCTGCTGTGAGGGTTGAGTGAGAGCGAGACGGGATGCAAAGCTGCTCTATTGAAGCTGATGTTCGCTGGCCACTGGCTCCAAGCCAGAGGCGGGAGCAGGAACAACCTGAGCCCACGTGTGCCAGCACCAGGCAAGGCAGAGGAGCAGCAGGACTTCTTCCTTCTTCCTTCCCTCTCATGATTCACCGATGATGACTGGGAAGCTGGGAGGCAGCCCGTCTTAGTGGGAAGGAAGCCATTCCCCAGCTCCACGAACCTAACATACTGCAGAGGGCTGGGGGTGGCCTGGTAGGCAAGAGATGGGCTCCTAAAAAAGAAATCTGTCACAGTTTGAGAAATAAAGAAAAACAGGAAACGCCATGGGAGATATCAAAACAATGTTTTTTTGTGACGCGGGGACTTTCGGGTATGATTGGGACCATGGTAAAAAATTGGGGATTCTGCCTAGCGAGGAGCATCTGCGATAGAAACCAGGTGTAGAGGGATGCCTGAGCTCCACCTGGCTGGAACGTCACTAAGGATAAGGGTCAGGTGTTCCTCTCACACGATCAGGATTTTTGTCTTCTCTACCTGTGAGGCAGAAGTTCAATTTTCAAGGATTCCAACTCAGACTTGGAGTCTAAGGTGAATTTCTTTGGTCACTGTGTGCTTCATTTACTCATCTACTAAAAGCTCAAAGTGCACTCACTTTACCCCAGCTTCTATTCCAGATGCTCAAGTTACAAATAGAAACAAGACAGGTGGCAAATCTGAATTACTAATGGGTATGAAGAGGTGTGTGTGTGTGTGTGTGTGTGTGTGTGTGTGTGTGTTTGATGTCAGTCTTTTGACCATGTTTGCTTATGGACATACATATGGACATATGTAACTTCATTACGCTTGTATGATCATATATGTAAAGTATAGAAGCGTTTCACTGTGTTCATGTGCATCCTTTTCCTTCAATAGTTAAGGGCCAAGCGTAAAATAAGTTCTCTCCATAGGCTGAGGTATATGGGTATAGAAAAGGCAGTCTATTGGGGAGTCATTTTTGCTGCCGGGATCCTGAGACAGCTGAGGACTGAACAGGAGAATGTCTCTGAGGTTTCAGCCCTACACAAAGAAATACAGGCAACTGATGGAAGGTGGTAGTGGGTGGGAGAGGTTATCCTCCTCAGGGAAGAGCAGTTGTTTGTTGTCCAGTTCCAAATGGTCAGCCCTAAAAGCACACAAACATTAGCATTATATACACTGAACAGGTTATATTTAGGAATGTATATATATTTAAGTACACACACATATTTATGTGATAGCAATTGAAAGGAGGTAATAAATTTGCAGAGTGGGGAAAGGCATGTGGGTGTATTTGGAGAGAGGAAAGGGAAGTGAGAAATGTAATTAAATTATAATCTCAAAAATAAATAATATAATTTACATAAAAACAATATGCATTTCTTCTGTTTTGTCATGGTACTTCAGTTACTTTGGGGGTTTTTATAAGAAGAATCATACAAAATTTACCTTCATCATTTGGATTTTTCAACTCTTCTGTTTTAAAAATTACAATTGAGATACCTCACTCAGGATGATCTTTTCCAGTTTCTACCATTTACCTCCAAATTTCATGATTTCCTTGTTTTTTATTGCTGAGAAATATTCCATTGTGTAGATATACCACAATTTCTGTATCCATTCCTCAACTGAGGGGCATCTGGGCTGTTTCCAGCTTCTGGCTATTACAAATAAAGCTGCAACAAACATGGTTGAGCAGATGTCCTTGTTGTCTACTTGAGCATCTTTTGGATATATGCCTAGGAGTGGTATAGCTGGATCTTGAGGAAGCACTATTCCTAATTGTCTGAGAAAGGGCCAGATTGATTTCCAAAGTGGTTGTATAAGTTTACATTCCTACCAGCAGTGGAAGCAGAAAGACACACAGGGTATATACTCACTCATAAGTGGATGCTTGACATATAATATAGGATAAACATTCCAAAATCTGTACACCTAAGGAAGCTAATCAGGAAGGAGGACTCTGGCTAACATGCTCAGTCCCCATTCAGAAAGGCAAAGAAGATGGACATTGGAGGAGGGAGAAAACAGTGAACAGGACAGGAGCCTACCACAGAGGGACTCTGAAAGGCTCTGCCATGCAGGATATTGAGGCAGATGTTGAGACTCAGCCAAACGATGGACAGAGTGCAGGGAATCTTATGTAAGAAGTGGGAGATAGTAAGACCTGGAGAGGACAGGAGCTCCACAAGGACAGCGACAGATTCTAAAATTCTGGGCACAGGAGTCTTTTCTGAAACTAGCACTCTAGCCAAAGACCACTCATGGAGATGGCCTGGAACCCCTGCACAGAGGTAACCTATGGCAGTTCAGTACCCAAGTGGCCTCCATAGTAATGGGGACAGGGACTGTCTCTGACATGAGTTGATTGGCCTGCTCTTTGATCACCTCCCCCTGAGAGGGGAGCAGCCTTAGCAGGCCACAGAAGAAGACAATGCAGCCAGTCCTGATGAGACCTGCTAGACTAGGATCAGAGGGAAGGGGAGGAGGACCTTCCTTTTCAGTGGACTGGGAGAGGGACAGGGGTAGGGAAGAGGGACGATGGGATTGGGAGGGGAGAAGAGACAGAGGTACAGGGGAGATACAAAGTGAATAAACTGTAATTAATAAAAATAAAAATAATTAAATAAAAAAGAAAAAATTAAAAAGAAAATGTTGAAATTGAAAAAAATTAGAATTGAATAACATTGGGAATGTAAAGTAGTCTTAGTGAATGTTTAAGACAACGTGAAGCATTTTCTCTATAAATGAGATCATAGCATTCTCCTGTTCCACCCTTCAGGAAAAGCATGACCCTTTAAAGGACATTTACATGGTACCAGCCTTTCCTGAACTGTTGCCTCCCACATGCTCTGTTTGTCATATGAAGGACATCTAGTTACTCTGTGGAAACTGGCCTGAGCAGGCTCTGTTGGATGAAGTCCAAGTGGAGAAAGGTTTCCAGCCTTTCTCTGCTAACCAGCTTCCTTCACAGGTTAATCTTGATGCTGTGGCCTGTGCTCACTGCTCGCCTGTCACCCCAGGGCCTGACTTGGTACCAGTCAGGGATCAACATCTGCAGGTAACTGGTTCTTGCTGAGATGTGAGCTGCTGAGTGAGGAGGGAGACACTGCAGCAGCGTGGAGACAAGGTGGCTGAGGAACCCCAGAGCCCAGAGAGCGTCCTGGGGTCTGTCAGAACACCAAGGTCACCTAAAAATATGACTCTTGTTTACTGTGATCTTTATGATGGAGTGTCACCTAGATGGGTCTCTTTCAAATTTATGTTTACTTAATATCATTTTTATTATGCAGTTAATCAGTAGAGGGAACCGAGAAAGGGAGTGTCTGTGAACGATTCTATTTCATTTGCTTAATGGACCGCTCCGAGTAGGAGAGAGAAAGTGCCCTAATCATTTATTTTGGTAATTGGAGTTATAGTTGAGAGTTTCTGACACTGTCAGGCAGACTCTCTGGGCAGGGACACCGACTGTCTTTATCTTCATGCCCATGAACGGATCCAGACATGCCTTCAAAGCCATGCTGTCTTCTGGGAGAGCAGATAAGGGCGCGTATAGGAGGAGGAGGGTGAAGAAGACAGCAGACGCACCCTTGTAAAGCCAGTCAGGGCTTGGAAGAGAATTAAATCTCATTTCCCCAAAGTAATCCAGATGGTTGGGTTGGGACCTATGGGAAGGATTTCAGATGTTAATTCCTTTTTTTTTTTTTTTTTTTTTTTTTTTTGCCTGTCACTAGATTTGCCTGTGAACTTAGGTTGACTTGTGAGCTTGCTTGGGTCTGTTCTAAGCATAGGACCTGAAGGGAAAATCCTCAAAGTTGGGTGGTTCTTCTCAAGCCCGTTCTTTTGAGCTCATCAGTATGCTGTGTTGGAATCAGACAGCAGCATGCCAGTAGGAGGAACACTAGCAACTAGGGTTCCAGTGCCAACCTCTCAGAACACAGGACCTTGGGTAAATGCATGCGTTTTCTTGTCATGTTTACTGACATCAGCCTAAGGGAGGAAGTATTTATTTTGGTTCCTGGTTTTAGGAGATTCAGTCTACTGTGACTAGATATATGGTTTCTGGGTCCACAAAGGGGCAATAGAAACTTGTGGCAGAAAATATTCACTTCATGGTAGACAGGAAGCAGAGAGACAGACAGAGAGTGGCCAGGACAAAATACAGTCCCCGTGGATATGTCCTCAGTAACCTACTTCCTCCAGCTAGTCCTAACTCGTTATGCTTTCAAAATCTTCCAAAATAGCTCCAGCAACTGAGGACCACACATCCAGCACATGAGGCTGTAGGGTACATTTCATATTTGATTTATAAAAGCTGTGATTATGGGGACCTCGATGCTGAATGAGGAGGAGGCACTTTAGCAGAGTGTTTAAGGGGAGACTATGAAGCCTGATGCTCTAGCATGCATGAGTGACCTTGGGCATGACATTGATCTCCTAGTCTCAGCTCACTGATATACAAATCATAGTAGTTCCTATCTTATAGATGTGCTCTAAGGATCCAACAAATCAACATGGATATACACATGCATTAAATATAATTGTCCTGTGGTATCAATGAGGAATAGGCTCCAGGACCCACATGGATACCAAAATACCTAGACACTGAAGTCTTTTACATAAAAGAGCTTTTGAACATAAGCTGCACATGAGTCCTCTCTAGATTACTTACGGTATCTAATACAGTATAAACAGGGGTACATAGTTGTTATAATAATTGTTTGGGGAATAACAATAACAACAAAAATCTGTGCAGTGCAGATGCAATTTTCCTTTCATATTCCCAATCCCCAGATGGCTGGATCCACATATGCAAATCCCATGGGCATGGAGAGCTTAGCTCAGTGCCTGGCACATCGTTTAAGCATCTGATAGTATTAACTTGGCTGGATCTATAGAGTGAAGGTTTGGTACTATCGCCCGTAGAGAGTTCTCATCAAGATTAAGTGAGGTGTTGCTTACAGTGTTGGTCTAGTACCTGGCAAACTGAGAACCTCAGTAAATGTAAGCAGCTGTGGATTGCTGCTGTTGCTAACAAACACAGACTGGCTGACTTGGTCAGATACCAGACAGCATAGCGGTCCCAGTGAGATAGCTTGCCTATCACCTCTCCTAAGGGGGAGGAGGGGTGAGCCTGGTCGCATACTAATAGCTCTGCAGAGAGACTCACTCCCTCTCTAAAGCTGACTCCAGGGCTGGCTGAGCCTGAGTCTTATCGACCCAGGGAGGCGTCAGATTGGAGGGGGTTGTTTCCTTCAGTGGAAGAAAAATGCCTGGGCCTCTGAATCCCTGCTGTGTGTGAGACAGAGAGAAGTGGGCCAGCGGTGGGCAGCAGGCCAGAGAAGTGGAAGGAGGAGGAAGGAGTGGGTGGGAGGAGCAAAAAGATGGCTGGGCTCCCACCGCTGGAGACAACACACCCTATCTGGAGGTTGGCTGGGTGCTGGATCCCTGCCCGGTGCTTGTTCTTAAAGACATGATACATGTGACTCAGCTGGCACCATCCCCCAGGTCCCAAAAGATGTATTTGCGAAAGGCCTCAGCAAGAATTGTATCAGAAACCAAGAGTCCTTGAAGGCCCGGGGTTGGAAGTCTAGGTTGATACCTGCAAAGGCTCAGGTTCTTTTTTTATCAGGTTATTAAAGGAAGCCAACTTCACAAGTGTCTTCATGGATGAGGGGGACAGAGTAGAGCACACAGAGAGACGAAACCTTTATTTTGGAGATACATCCTAAGCCCAAGTGTCCCATCCTGGAAAAGAAGCCAGAGGAATGTTGTCCTTCTCTAAGCTGGTAACAACATGCCTCCCAGGCTACATTATTTCCCAATTACCTAGAACCTAGTTTTATACTTCAGTATCTTGCCTGAGAACAAAGTCGGCTCTTCCTCTCTGAACAGCTTGTTACATTTCAGTATTCTGCAGTCTGACTATTTAGCAAACGATAATAATAATGATGATAGAAATAATGTACCACTTAGCTGATGCTTATATGAGCCAGACTGCCCTGGTGGTTTATATAGTGAGTTCTGTCCTCACATTGCCACTCTACATTTTTAGCTATAAAATCTCAGAAAACCTTTTTTAAATTTCTGAAGCCTCCCCCACCCCACTTTTAGCAGGGACACGCTTGCTGAGAGTACTGTTGTCTTGAGTATAAATAAGGTATGTGTATGCATCATTTAGGTCACTCTGCTCCCCTTTCAAAGAAAAGCTAGCATCCCTGTTTGGGACAAATGGTCTGAGCTTTCAGCACTCAGTACCTGAAGAGTCTGTCTCAGCTGTAGAGAGCTATCCAATGTCACTGGTCTTCCTGAGGTGTTTCTGGAAACTTTAGTATAATGTACTGACACAAAACATGACCAAAAAAAAAAAAAAGTTAGGAAGACTGCGGGGCCAGCTGAATTCATCACAGTTTTAGTGGCCAGTTCTAAGTTTTCTGAGAGAGAAATCTATGAATCCCAGATCGTGACAACTGAAGCAAAGCTTGGGTATCCCAGGATCAATGTAGAGATGTTCTTGGATTTTGCATTTACTTCACAAATCCCAGGCTTGGCTCTAAGAAAGCTGGTGTGGTTTCAGAAGAAACAACAAATGTGACAACAAGAAATGCTTCTACTAAGGCTTGCTCTTGCCAGCCAAGAAGCAGGGACAAGGCAAACTAGCAAGATAGGATACCTTTAGAGGGTAACTCTTCCACTGTAGTAAAATACTATAGGAGAAACCGAGGCCCCAGTCTCACCCATGGGAGCAAATGATGTTGCGTGGTGTCAGAAAAAGACCCATATATAGCACATCCTTGCAGTATCAGTGGAAATTAAATGAAAATCCAGGGTGGTATGAGAGGAGGCCCAGCAGAGAGTCAGCACTCTGCCAGTCTTTGTGGCATCAGTAGTGTGTCAGCTAAGCTGACATCAGTTGAAGACTAAGGAAGAGGGAATTCTATTGCTGTGAGTGAGGAGTGAGGAGTGAGGAGTGAGGAGGCAGCAACAGTGAGGAGCCCTGTGCTGCAGGGGGTCCTGAGTGTGACTGAGCTTTCATTTTTACCTGGCAGTGATGAGGTAGCACCTTGCCCTTCTCCTACTAGCACAGGGTCAGAGGAAGCCAACTCACACACTGTGGAAACATGATCCAAGTTTTTGAACTATCCCAAACTTTCATATTTTAATGGAAATGCCAGACATCCAGATCAGAAAGGAAGAAATAAAATTGAGTTTGCAGACAATATGCTTCTCCACACAGAAAATCTCAAGGAACCCATAAAGTTTTCTGAGAATTAATAAATCAGTTCAGCAAAGGTACAGGGTTCAAAACAAGTATATAAAAATCAATTATATTTCTATACAAAAAGGACAGTGGCAGAGAAATGTAGAATATAATACCACTCACTGTCACCCAAAACAACAACAAAGTAAAGGTAAGGAGGTGGTAACCTAGCAGAACACACTGCCTGAAGGAATAAGTAAATGGCCAGAGCGTGTTCAAGTATTGGTAAACATCATAGAAACTACCACTTTTTAGTTACAGTTTTAATATAACTCCTTTCAAAAGCTTACAAAGATTGTGTGTGTGTGTGTGTGTGTGTGTGTGTAACATATATACCAACTAGAACCTAGAATGTTAAAATAATTTTCAAAAAGAATAAAGTGGAGAAATCATTCAACCCTTCTGCTGGTTTTATAAGATTTTGTTTTGCTCTAAATTATGTGTATATATGTGTGTGTGTGACTGTGTATGCATTTGTGAACATGTGTGGGGGTGCCCCAAAGGCCAGGTGAGGCATCAAACCTCCTGGAAATGGAATTACAAGCAGTTGTGAGGTGGCTGGCTTGGTTGTTAGGAACTGAGCTCTGGTCCTTTGTAAGAGCAGTAAGCACTCTTAACTGCTGAGCCATCTCTCCACTCTCCAAAGATTTATTTATTTATTCTGTTTATGTTTGTGTGTGTGTATGTGTATGAGTGTGTATATACATGTGTGGAGGGAGACTAGAAGAGACTGTTGGATGCTCTGGAACTAGGGTAGCAGATGGCTGGGAGCTGTCTAATGTGTGTTTTCTGAAAGCTCAAGTTGGGTTCTCTGTAAGATCAGTAGCATTCTTAACTGCTGAATCACCTCTGTATCCCTGGCCTACCAGCTTGTAAGATTTATCCATTCACTTAATGTTACCAGAGCCATTGGGCATTAGTCAAGGAATGGAAGGACAGGAAAGTGTTCATTGTTATATGGGAATGGAAACAAAAATACCTTCAACTGAGTTTTAGGGCAACTGCAGGATCAGTTCAGTAGGAGGTGATGGCCTTTCAGCAAATAGTGCTGGAGGAATTAAACACTTCTAGGTAAAACCCCAAAAACAACCAACCAAAGAACTTAAAGACTTTAAATGGAACCTCACAAGTACCAAAAGAGCTAACTCAAAGTGGACTTTGAACTCACACATAAAGATGTGAAAAAAAAAAGATGTGAAATTCTGTTTTAAAAAATACACAGAAATATTATCAGCCTTGGACAAAGAGTTCCTCAATTTCTTATAAAAAGCACAACCCATTACCTTTTCGATATTCCATGTCTGTAAATTGGCCTATTCTAGGTACCTCATGCAAGTAAAATCATTCAATTATAATTTTATTGAGCATAATCCTTTCGGCATTCTATATGGTCGCATGTTCAGATATTCACTTTATTGAATAAAAGTCCACTGTATGTGTGTACAACATTTTGTTTCTCCATATTGATGAATGTAGAACTATTCCCACTTTTTTGTTTTTATGATAAATGCTGCTCTGAACATGGCTGTATGAATATTACTTGAATTGTTAACTTCAGCCTTTTTGATATTTGTCTAAGAAGAGAATGGCAGAAATTGCCCCCACTCCCAAGCCAAGACTTCCAGTCACAACATTTTTATATGGTTCCCAGCTCATGGAAAGAGTAGATCTTAAAGGATTGAATAAGACAAGTGTAAGAGAAGCTCTTAACTTTGGTCATTGGTGACTGAAGCTTACAAACACCAAATATAACCTGATTTATTTCTCCTCTGGTAGCTCCAAATGTCTGTGATTTAATGTGAGGCTCCTGCTGTCTTTGTCTGGAGACCCCAGTAGTGCATAAAAACTACTAGTTCGTGCTAGTGAGGGAGAGAATAGATCAGAACAAATGGAGAGGAAGGGAGGAAACTGGAAACTGTGGACTCAGAAGAAGAAGAGAAACAAGATGGTGGAGAAGGAAGACAGCGTAGAAGGAAAGGGAAAGAGAAATTGATATCTAGGATGGCAGCCACTAGATTCTACCCTCAGGTTTTAGAGAAAAAATAACAACCCATCACTCTCAGTGATTGACACGCCACTTTATGAGGCCTGAAAGCATAAATGCAGCTATGCTGACAGATCAAGCATATTTAAATCAGGGAAACAGAGCAGTCCTCAGCCTGACCTTCCTGCAGCAACTAATGTATTATTGACAAGGCTGGCTTTTATCAAGATGTTCTGGCCTACTGTGTAATAAATGTGTATCGTCTGCTCTTTATTACCTATTACCTCATTAAAATAATTGTCTTAATTTTATTGTTAAAGTGATTAACAGGACAAGTGCTAAAGGAAATTAATATTCAAAAGAAAGACTAACTGTAGTTGAAAAATAACTCCTATGAATCAGTCTGCTGATAAAGTTAGAGAATTTGTAGTTAATGAGCCATAGAGAGTTAAATATAGAGTAGTCCAGTAGATTGGCCAACTGTGAAAAATACAGAACAAGCCAGGAGGGACAAGAAGCATGAAGAAAGAAAAGGAGAAAGTCATGTGTCTCTTAACACTCATGGCGAGCTCATGGAGAGGGAGAGGTCTTATTGTCCTCTCTGTCATCACCATACCAACCATAGTATCTGACATGTACATGATGATAGAGGCTAATGCCCCGTCTATCCTAGTATATAGAAAGTAAGGAGAGAATACTTTGCCTTATGCCATGTGGCATCCTAGGCTAAGGCTGAGCAATTGAAAAAAGAATCAGAACCAGTTCAGAAATAGGCTGATGTAGCACTCCCTCCTTTCTGAGCCACAGCAAGTAAGGCTGTGTGCTCCCTCTGTTCCAGCCACAGTCCTACCACAGTGATTGAGATCTATAAGAGGTCCTGCTCCATTGACCAGGCAACTGAATGAATGGTTCCAAAGCAGAACTGTATCCAGTACCTAGGAGGCTTCACTATGCCCAGAAGCATAGTGCACATGGGGAAATTGTTCCTGTGATAACCCTTCACACCTTCATTTATCTCATGTTTATGAACCTCCTGAAATACAGCCGATTCTAGTTTAGAAATTGGACACAGGATCTGGGGATGGAGCTCAGTGCAAGAGCACTTGCTTAGCTTGTATTCTCAAAGTTGCCATGGCCTCTCAGCCAAAGAAAAGTTCTCAGTCGACCTTTCTGTGTGCCTTTGCCATTAGGTGGGTTATAAATGCTCTCATGATTTTTGCTACACAGTTTATATCCCCTCCTGATGTCCTTTTAGCCTTTGCTTTTTTTTTCTGAAAACAACTATGATACTTAGTTGAGGTCAAAGGTGTTCAGTGCTTGAGGTTGTGCTATGGAGAAAGAAGAAAATGAATGTCACAATAGGTTCTCCACTGGCCCAGGATAACTTCTATGAAATAAATAATGATGAACAGGCTGTGAATGAGTATAGAAGGTCTTCTGTATTAGTAAGGGCATCACAAGGGTCATGACAGCCTGGAGGAAGTTAGAAGAAACTCTGATGCAAGACAGAGGTAGAGGTTGAAAGGCGGTGGACTATGCTGAGTTTACTGAAGTCAGTTGCCTGGTGCTGTATTAGCATGGTATACCACTTTGAGTATTACCTGACACTGACCTCCAATTCTGGCCTAAACATGCCAGCACTGAGCAGGCGTGGAGTTCAATGCTCATTTCAGTCTCATTCTGAAGTTTTTGCAGAGATAACTCCAGCATTGTAACACTGGTAATGTAAACAGGGATTGCATCAAGATTTGCTTCCCTCTAAACATTCCATTTGCAATGTCAATATGGAAGTCATCACACATATGAAAGTTGTATGTCAACTCTTCTATGTGATTTCTATGTTGAGATTCTGTCAGTCTGGCAGTGAATATATAAATATTACTGCAACAATTCACAACCATTATGGAGGTTGTTACTTTTAGATGCAAAAAATGATTGTGAACTTTTTAGGAGTTAAATGAAAAATAAATTGAACATGGATTGCTTAAGTAAGTTTAAGAAGAAGCTTCAATTCTGTCTTGAATGAAGAAATATTTATAAAAGTTTCAATAACAGTACAAACTGAATATAGAGATTATAGAAATATAGAGATTGGTAGAAATATTTTCAGTTTTAAAATTCAATATAAATTACTTAAAATCTGTGATCATTGTTTTATTTTAGAATTCCATCTAGACCAGGAGCCCTTCCTTCCCATTTACAAATTCTTTGCGGTTTTGAGTTTGAATTAAGAGAAATGTGTCAATCTCAGGATTACATATAAAGACGAAAACCTCAAATATCATGGGTAACAATTCCATGATAAACCATTTTCCATCAAGACATAATAAAAATATGAACATGAAAGGAAAAGGCATTGGGAACAAATGAGGCACACCCTTCATATAAATATTCTGCTCTCCCGTTCACATCAGTTGAAAACGAGCATTCATCAGCAGCTCAGGGACTATGACAGAGGCAGACAGCTTCTTGCTGCTGAATGACAATGCCAAACTTTCAAAACTTAACAACCAAAGCTGCTAGTGATGCAGAAGGAAGTCTGATTATTGCACTAACATTGCAGATTTATCCCTGAATTCCAGATGTTCATTTTACGATGGGGAGGCTTGGTTCTGTATCAATGTTCATTTTCCCATGTGATCCAAATGTGAATTCAGCCGGCAGACTCCTGTTGGGTGATGGGTGCTCCTGAGGTTGTGAGGGGAATGTGGAGGCAGCCATGCCTGACGGTGCAGGAGGAGCAGCGAGATCTTCTTCTAGAAGCCTAAAGGAAGATCAGTGGGGTGAATTCAAATTTTGCTTAAACAAGCCAAAGCTGCACGGTCTAAGAAAAGCAGATATTTTGTTTGTTTGTTTGTTTTTTGTTTGTTTGTTTTGGTGTGTGTGTGTGTGTGTGTGTGTGTGTGTGTGTGTTTTCCTGTGTTAAATGTCTTTTGAATGTTAATCACTGTGATGGAATTTTCCACATGTCATTTTCCTTCATCCTAACCTAACAGGCTGCAGTAGGTAAGGCTCTCTCACTTTTTGCTGAGGGGCTGAGGGTTTCTAGAATGGGAAGTGATAGTATCCTAAGACTAACTCCAGATTCCCAGGCCTCATTGGAATTGCTTGAAAATGCCCACAGACCTGCATTCCAGCCTGTCTCCTGCTCCTGAGCTGGGGTCTTATGTAAAGGGACTGCCTGGAGCAGGTAGGGATGCTGAGGGAGCTATCTTATGCCTTAGAGAATCCTGGGCCCAGTGCCATGACCTTATTTCTAACCCATAGTTGTGTTTCTAATACACCAGAGCCAAACACAGGGGGCAGCCATTTTCTATTTCCAAATATCTGTAAGTACAATCTTTTAGGAACTTGACTCCTCCCATAGTCTAGTAGTCAGGACTTTTCCAGCCTGTTCCCCAAGACCACCACCACCAACAACCTCTCCTACACACACACACACACACACACACACAAACCACTGAGTCTTCTTTTTTTCTTTAGGGATTTTATCTTTTATTTTCCCCTTTTGTCTTTCCTGAAGATGGCCTGCTGTCTGACACAGCTATTGTGTTTGGAAATGAGCCTCTTGTACTGGTGAATAAATTGCATTTCATCCCTCCCTGTCACTTCTAGTTGGAGAAGCAACCAGGAGATGAAAGCAGAGACTTCAAAGCACTTCTGACAGGGAGCAGACTTTCTCTTGCAAGCCTGGCTATTCGTGCTGAACCCAGAGCCTTGGAGGCCCTGGCAGGAGCCACACCTCAGCTAGCTCAGAGAATCTTGGTCTCACCTTAAGGTCACATAGTAGCTACTGTCTTCACTGAATTACTGAATTACTACAAGGACAGAATGCCTGATAGACAGAAACTCTGTCTTCCTCTAAGGGAGAAAGCAGCCTTCTGTTTGAATAACTGAGCACTTCCTTTTGTGTGCTGTTACCAAAACCAATACAGTGACCCCCGCCCTAGGCCATTTGTTTGGGAAATACTGTGATGATAGAGATCCCCACTGAATCCTTAGGCTCTCCTTTCCTACACTGCCTGGCACTTGCCTTTGAACTCCAGGCTGAGCACATGGCCTGGTGTATAAACTGCTTTCATCTATAACAAACGGGTACCTACCAGGGTTTAGAGACAAGGTCATTAGTCTCCCAGCAACCTGTCCTGTGTACACCTGCTAAATAGGAAAAACCTTCCTGGTTCCAGGTTCTGGAGGAAAGAGCCTTCTCAGTCATCCCTATCATCCTACTACCAAGCATCTGGAAAACCTGAAGAAGCAAGTTGGCTTTGAAGAATGGCCACATTCCTGCAAAGTCATCAGAAGTAAGGCAGCTTGGCTTGGCTTCCACAATACTCATGAGAAGCCTATCTCTAATGAAATCCTCATTGACATCAGAAACCTGTCTAGATCATAGCGGGGTGCTGGGTACAGAGGCAATAAGCTGGGAGCAGCTGGGACAGATGTCCACAAATTGATTTTGATGTTGGAAAATAGAAAGAACCATGTTTTGTTTTGTTTTGTTTTGTTTTGTTTTGTTTTGTTTTGTTTTGTTTCTGCACCTACTATCTGGAGCCAGATAGTAAGCTTCACCGCTCAGCTTCCCAGTCTAGAAATGAAGAGAATAGTAGTGGCTACGCTGTGGCTGTTGAGGAGGTTGGAATGGTATCATTTGTGAAGTGCAAGCTTGATGGCTAGCATAGCATGCTCAATTCTTACCATGTCAGAGTCATCCATATTAGAGGAGTATAACTCTACAGAAAGTTCACAGACTCTGCAGACAGAGCTTTACATGCCACTGTAGGATCAGGGTCAAGAAATTTACTACAAAAGTAACAGCCACCATCACCAGCCACCACCAATTAACTGTTTATGACATACGGGATTACCTGTGGGACCATCTTGTTTATTTCTCACAAATAGGGGTAAGTTGTTTGCTCAGAATTTTGCTGCTAGAAGAAGAGATTAAACTTAAAAATGTCAGCTTCATGAACTCAGCCCACGTTGGCCACCACTTTATCTGCTTTCTCAGTTTTCTCCACTGCAAGGTGGAGTGATAATGTCCACTTGTCAGGCCTAAGAAGAGAACTGAGAAGATGGCACTGGGCCAACAACAAGCAAGGCTTTCTCTGCTATGCACACTCCAGTAAGCAACGTGTTGTACCAGCTTTTTCAGGATGCAGAGTCCTAGACCCCAAGAGGAGGAGACTTCACAGGTCATTGACTATGGCCTCGCTCGGATATGGTAGAATGGAGGGCAGCTGGCAGGCCTGGTATGGCCTGGCTGACTTCCCAGAAAACAAGGAATAGAATGTTCTAGAAGATAAAGACAACCAGTCTGAGCTGGAGGATTGCCTTAGGTCAGGTGCCGGAGCTTCCAATTTTTAGGTTCCCACTGAAAAACTCATCCTGGTTGGAGAAGGTTTGTCTTTCCTTCAGTTCAATGGTTACTTTGGGTCATATCTCCCACCTCCTCATCAACTCCTTTCTCTCAGGAGCCTTCTCCCCACTGGAACCATTGCTTCTGTTTTGCTAATATGTAATTATGAAATTCCCTGGCCAGAAGCATCCACAAGGTTCTTGGGCTCCTTACAGATGGGGAAGGAGGATGTGGGCAAGAGAAGAGGGTGCACTTCATCGCCGGCCCTGACCTTCCCTTTGATCATGCCTTGCTTCCTGAGGAGAGCTGGCCCTATGCCCAGCCTCAGTCGCCTGAGGTTTGCAGGGACAGCAAAAGCTATGTGAAACCATAGAGCTTCCATACGTCACCACAAGTGACAAATTCATGGAAATGGAAAGAAAAAAAAATCCTGAATACTGATGGTTGTGCAGCTGCGAGAAGTAAAGTTTCCAGAATTGCAATGAGAAGCATTGTGCTGGAGTTTTATGTCATTTGCTTTCAATTCCATTTACAGTTATTTCTTGTTTTTATATCATGTTTTATTGAAATCCATTTTTTACATTAATGCTAGAGGCTCAGTCATGGATGTCTTCCTTCCTTCCCCTACTGCTTGTCTCCTGCGTGTGTGAAGGTTTCACATTATGCAAAAACCACAGAAAAAGGTTTGAAGCATCATGGGGCTTTTGTTCCTGCCTGCCTGTCTCGGCAATAAGTATTTACTTTTCTGAAACCAGGATGGGGACACAGCTGTGAAACCTGGGCTCTGTTTCAGAATCCATACACAGGTTTGCTGCCCTGGGGTTGAGGTCTGTGAGTCCCTTCTGTAGGGACCTGAGTCAAGGCTTGTGCTCACAGTGAACTCCATCTATGAGACTACCTGATGGCTAACAGGCTGGCTATCATTTTCCTACCCCTAGCAGCAGGTTCTTGAAGGGAAAGGAAAAAAGTTTGGTCTTTGAATCTCTGTAGCAAATCAGAGCATGTCTGAAGAGAACCCCAAAACATCACCAAAGCCCATTCTGTTTCCTATTCAAACCTCGATCTCTTTCACGCAGGGCTCCCTGCCTCCTTACCTTCCCCTGGTGTTGGAGGATGATTCCAAATGCCTTGATTATCAAAGCCCTCTTCAACTCAAACCACCCAGGGTTCTATCGTGTCTGACATCTCTCTGGCTCTCAAGACCACCTCATACCCTCTGTGGGAATCAGTGGCATTCACTTTAGCTCATCCCATATCACTTCTGCCTCCAAATTGTTAACCACTTGTCCTCTATCTATGAAGGTTTTCTTTCTTATTCTGACTCTTCAGAGATATCTCTGCATCTTTGCCCTCCAGAAGCCTCCCTGACCACTCTGACCTCCCATGCCCTTTCCCAAACTGTGGCCCTTTGGGCATTCTCTCCCTTAGGTCATATTGTTATAAACTACAAACTGAGCTATGTGTCCCTTGATGGAGCTTTCAGAAGTAAGTTATAAGTAGAATCTGAGTATAGATCCAGAGGGCTGTATAGTTTTACATTATTTGACCTACATAATTTTAGTTATTTCTATCTCTTATGCGATCGCTTCTTTGTCTATAAATTTGAGGTCATAATGGTACCTACATATAAAGGTGCCATATCCAGCACTTAGAAGGCAGAGGCAGGCAGATATCCAAGTTCAAGACACCCTGGTTTACAGAGTGAGTTCCAGGACAGCCAGTAGAGCTACACCAAGAAACCCTGTCTCACAACCCTTCCTCCAAAATTAAATATATAAAAAGGACTTAGAAGAAAACATATCACATAGCCTGGTGTGGTGGTGCACAACTTTAATCCCAGCACTCAGGGAGGCAGAGGCAGGTGGATCTCTGTGAGTTGGAGGCCAGCCTGGTCTACAAAGCGAGTCCAGGACAGCTAAGGCTACACAGAGAAACCCTGTCTTGGGGAGAAAAAAGGTATCACATAAAAGTAAACACTAGGTAAATATTTTTGTAATTGACAGATCCCAAATAATGGAAATAAACTTGAAATAAATATTAAAAAATAAATGGTAGAGGCCAGGAACAAAGGTATATGAGGTCCTCAAGCAGGTACTGATGTCAGAGGAGCAATCTGTTGCTGGTGAGTCCCTGAGAATCCTCCTTCCTCTGTTTCATGGTCCTTCAGCAGGAAACACCCTCCCCTGTGCCAAGTTTCCCATCAAGCCACATGAAAAGAGTGAAACTCTTTCATGACTAGTCTCCTCTCTGACTTGCCCATTAGAGTCAAGACCCGTTATCCAATCAACTCTGCTCACCAGTGTGTGGCAAGATTACAATGTAGAAAATGGTTGGAGGGCTAAGGATGTCCAGCATGTGAGTGATAGTCCCTGCGAAGAATGAACCTATCAGCCACCTCAAAGTAGGCCTATGCTAGAGCAGAGCTACCCACCTGTCCTTCCCTTCTGTTCTGGAAGCACACAACTGGCTCTGCACATAGCTTGTTGAGGATAAATAAACCGAAACTGGGACACAGATCCAGAATACTAGGGTGGCAGCTCATCAGCACTGAAGTTGTAGATGAATTCAAGTCAGAGAAGTTTCCAGAGCTCCCTTGAACTTGAGGCAATGAGTCGAGACTCTTTTCTGCTTCTTGCGCCCTTCTCCTCACCCTTGCCGTATGTCATGACATTGGCCAATGTGAAAGTATGAATGAGCTCAAATGATAATCAGAACTTTGCAGTTCCCAAACAGTCTCTTTGTCTAGATAGCCAGCATAGGCCAATCCTGCCCACTCAGCAAGGCCTGACCTCCCCTTTTTCACAATGGATGGTCTATCAGGCCAAAGCACTTTAGTTTCCTTCTGGTCCTGAATGTGTGGGGATAAGCATGGGGGAGGGGGTTGGCATCGAGGCAACAGAAAACAGGCATTGGAAGGATGCCTGAGCTCACATCCCCCTAAAGCTGAGCTCAGACAGTGGGGAAGTGTGAGGATTGATCACTTAGGACCCCAGCCCCTTTGCCTTTAGCTCTGATACCGCTAGATCTTTTACACTGACACAGCAAAGATTAGTGGACTTCTTCCCCTCACTCCATCACCTTTACCATGTAGGGGAGTGGTTCCCAGAGTCAGAATCACGGCAGATGTAAGAAATCCTCATTCCTGGGCTGTACCAAAGAGACCAGACTCTGGAAAAGACCATCTAGCTTCTATAGGGATGTTTCTAAGCTCCCCTGGTGTTTCCAAGGTGCAGCCAGTTAGAGCAGTTAGAGCTCCCACACTAGACTATCCCTGAGCAAATGACCCCAACCATCCTTAGCTGACTGGAGAGCCTCTACCACCACGTGCACGCACCTGTGCCCTCACTGCCTGGAGACTTTCATTGCACAAGTTTGGGCACTGCTGAGTATATTCCTCTGGCACCACAGGAATGTTATGTGCTCTAAACTCTTGTTTCTTATCTCTCTCGCTTTCTTGCCATCATTAGGAGCTCTTTATTTCCCCTCCAACTTTGGCTTATAACTTGGCTTCTGATCAGATTAGCTCTCTCCCCAGCACCCTCATTTGATGGAGATGGTTGACTTGTACCACACTTGTGTTGCTCTATAAAAACATTCATCCTAAGGCTCGAGAGTGGGAGCATCGTTGCTTCTAACAGTTATTTCTGTGTATCTCTTTCTAGAGTACTTAATAAAATGCTGACTCAGCCACATATAGCCACCCAAAGGCTCCAACGTTCTCCAATGTTGCTGCTGATAGTTTGGATGGAGTCAAGTCAGAGCTTCTGAGGACTGCAAGATCTCTACTGGCCCTCTTGTTCTGGGCATGTTTGATACCAGCTAAGGAAAAAGAAATGTCTCATATTCCTTTATTTCCTTAGCACTCCTTTTCCTCTATGTGGGAATGACTGATATTGGAAGAACTGAGGCCATGCCTATGGAAAACTTGGTGGGTTCCAATCACAAAGAATGACAACCTAAGCCTAATAGGTGCCCCTCCCAGCACTGAACTCTGTGGCCAGTGCTTTCCTTGCAACTTTACATTCATCCCTAAAGCTCAGGAAGATTATTTGTCCAAGGCAATGACAGCATTCCAAAGGAGCACGCACTTAGTCACAGCTTAGTCACAGCCAGGTATATGTCAAAGCAGACTTCAGGCAAAGAGGAGCTTAAGGTGGGTGTTTCTGTCCTTGCTGCATATTCCTCATACTAATGACAGTGGCTGAGGCTAAGCTTTGCCAGTCACTCTGGCATCAAGTATATCATTATGTTTTAAAAACAGATACAAGGCCATATTCTTAAGAAGCATGGAGATACAGATGTCAGAGATATAATCTACCTTTGTCCGTATATAATTGTGGTTGTAATAGTGGCAGCATTTTCTAGGGAGGCAAATTAGTTGCCAGAAATAGAGGCCAACTCAAGCCTCGCAGGGGAACCATGGAGTTGCACTGAGAAGCTGCAGGTTCATCTTCTAGTATCCAAAGGAAAGAATAGGACTGGGCCCCATCCAGGGCTAAAGAATGCCTGTATGCTCCATGTCTCTCCAATGACATTTCCTCTGACATCTGCTGGTGGGTCTTCTTTTCCCCAGTCCACACTACATAACACTGAGCTTGTAAGCTACAATCCCAGCTGTGTGGCAGGGTTAATTTCTCTCTTACTACATTTCTAAACTTGTGGGAAAGGGCCCTAAATGTGTTGGTAATATGTCTATAGGTGGCCTCCTTTTGTCACACTAATTTGGACATTGGGGACTGGGGTGGGCTCCATCTTGTTGGCTAGGAATAACACTGTTCAAGAAAAAAAAAAATGAGGGTGATTAAATATAGGAAGGATATTCCATCTGAGAATGCTGGCATGCATTGTGATTCATTGATACAGATACTAGCAATATGCTGATAGTCGTAATATGTTTTATTTACAGCAGTTTCTCTAGGCAGGCCTTGATATTCTTCTTTTACTGGCATGAAAAGTTGGAAGGGGGGTGGTGTTAAGACGCTAAGATTCTGTTCCTGGTAGTGGATATCAATATCCTTTGAAATCAACTATTGCTAGGTCTGCTTAGTCTCCAGTGTTTGCTCTTAGCTCTCTTTCTGTCTCTGTGTATGTGTGTGTGCTCCCTTGTATCTCTGTATGTGCATTTCTGTCTGTGTGTGTATCGTTGTGTATCTGTGACTCTGTCTGTGCTTATGTGGAGATGTCTGCATATGTTTGTATTCACGTGTCTATATGTGTGTGAATGTATCTCTGTGTGTACATGTGTGAGTGTCTATATGTACTTCTGTATGTCTGTGTCTCTGCATATGTGTTTATATTTCTTGTGCATGCATCTGTGTATGTGCACCTATGTTTGTATGCCTCTGTGAGTCTGCATGCTCACTCTTCCATGGCTGAGTCCTGAGATTCTGAGCTGCTCATTTTTCAGCAGAGAGGGAATGTGCAGCCGGAGCCTGGCAGCCTGAGTCAGCTGGAGCCAGAGGCCTGGCAGCCTTGGACAAAGACTTTCTGTATAGGCCAGGAATGCACTGACCTCACTGTGGCTTTCCTCTACTGGCTTGGGTTTATGTTAAGCAGAAGGGAGGGAGGGCCGGGGCTGGAGTTCTGTGTCTGTGCCTTCAGGACAGCCTGGTCACGTACTTCATACTCCCCACTTTCTCCCTCAGGAATTGCTGTGGCCTGGAGCTATGGCTCAGGGTCAGTGCTATGTGGGTAAAGAGGAGATTCAGCAGAGCTGGAGGTCCCAGCTGACTGGAGAGCCTGGAGGCTGGAGAGATAGGACCAAGGAAAGGCTGGAGATGAAGACTTGTTTTCAGCCTTGCTTTCTGCAGCTGATTGTGGAGGTTCTAAGCCGCGTTTGAGATTTCAGTCTTGGGAATGGGAGGCCTCATGAAAGCGCAGACAGAGCTAGGAGACGCGATGTGTCACTGTTCTCATCCTCCAGGGAACCTGGTTTAGAATAGCAGTGGCAACGGATATAGTGGTCTTCCGCAGGCATGCGCAGAGCGTAGGTCCAAAGGCTGACGCCTGAGTGCAGTTTCTGCTGGAGCTGGAAGACGTGGGTGAGATTGTCTCTGCTCTGGTTTTGAGAAAGGCATAGACTGCCTGGGTTGCTGTCATCTTTGGGTTTCAGCTCCTTTGCTACCAAAGTTTAGCCATCTAGACCATCCCCAGGCTTTCCTTGGTTGTGACATGCTGTAGATGGCTAAAGGTGCCTGGGAACCCCCACTACACATGTCTTTCATGCATCTGCTTTATACAGGCATTTGTGTAGCCTATGATATTCCAATTTTTATAGAAAAATGTTATGAAAGGACTACTTGGAACACACGTGTGCATGCCTGTGTGTGTGTGTGTGTATGTGTGTGTGTTTGTATGCGTGCATATAAAGGAGAGGAAGAGAGGAGGGAAAGAGGGAGAGAGGGAGGGAAGAAGAGAGGGAGGGAAGAAGAGAGAGAAAGGAATCGAGATGGAAGGTAAGAGAGAGGGAGGGAGAGGGTGAAGAAGGATAAAAAGAAGACTAAGAATGGGATTCCTGGAATGTGTCACGCAGTAATTGGTTCTCATAAACCAAAGCCATCAACCCTTCTGCAGAAAATACAAGGCTAAGTAGTAAAGCAGAAATGATGGTAGGGATGGTTTTAAATCCTTCATATTTCAGGACACGGTCACCCTATTTAACCTCAGAGTTTGACACAGAACGTTTGGTTCAGAGACCAGACGCCTGTTCCTACTCCATCTCTTTGCCATTTGGGGACATCCAGTGTCAGAGGCGCAGGCTCATGCTGATCTCCCACCCTGTGCTTGCCACCCCACTGACACTGCAAGTTGTCCTTCATCTTAACCCTGCTTCATGGCGGTCATTTCCAAAGCGTGAGAGCTTTTGACACAAACAAATGCATTGTGCATTTACCATCAACATGGGAAGTGTGTTTGTACAGGTGACTCCTTCTCATGGGGATTGTGTCTGTTTGGGCACCTACACTTTGGGTGAGTTTAGTAATATCTAGACTTAATCCACTGGAGGACCTATTTCTTTTTAATTTGTAAATGGCATTTTACTAAGACATCTAACAGGATTGGCTGAAAAGAACTAAGCTCACGTCTGAGGACGCCAGACATCAAGCGGCAATGAAGCCAGTTACACACAATATTACACAGGATATTCTGATGCCTGGCTGTGTGTGGTGGGGAAGAAAAAGAAAAGACCAGGGTCCTCAATCTAGAGCTCTTTTCTTCTGCCTGATTCTGATTGGGGGTCTGATCCGGCCCCACCAAAGGATGTAGACTCAGGAATGATGTGCACTTTCCCCATTGTCACTCTGCAGCTTCCTCACCTTAAGGGTGTGTAAGATAGCTGAGCACACCAAAAAGGACCTATCCACCACCTTCCCTTCTTCCTCCACTTTCCATTTTCCCGCCTGATTATCAATACAAAGCCCTCCACATCAGGGGCTCCTTTAAATGACAGCTCCAAGTGGAAAAGCCTATGTGATATTCCCTTTGCTTGGAATGTCTTTACTGGAGTCTGATGTGGTGGTTGATGCCTGTGGTTCCAGCTCTCGGGAGGCTGATGCAAGAGGATTGTTGTAACTTTGAGGCCAGTTTGTGATATATAATGAGATCCAGGCAAGCCTGGGCTACGGTGTGAGACCTTACTTTTATTTTTTTAAGGCAAGGTTATTTCTATTTTTAAAATGATAACTTCATTTTTCAAGAACTTTCAAACAAAAACACCACACAGCAAGATTTGCCTTATCTTGTCACGAGAGAGAGAGAGAGAGAGAGAGAGAGAGAGAGAGAGAGATTATGAAAGAAAGCAGTCAGGAAGAATGGACAGATAGACAGATAGACAGAGAGGCTGTCTCCATTGGTAGTGAGAGGGGATTTTCTGATCTCTAAAGTATGGGTTAGGGCACTGTCTACCTTCTGCACTTGATGATGAATTCAAGGATTTTCTACCTTATTCAAAAGTCTTTCCTCTACAGGGCTGCTCTCTTTACCTTCTTTGAATCAGTTCCCCACCCCTATCCCCATCCTAGCTCCACTCTAACATAAACCCATGCCCAGAATGAAGTTCTTGGACTAAAAAGCAAATCACACACCACAAATACCTAACAATTGGTTTATAATTCTTACATTCCAGTTACATGAAGAAATTTATCATGAAACACAGTGAATTTCTACCAACCATCAAAGTAAGGTCAACTATGCAAGCAATTGGAGTAGAAATTTTGTTTGGCTTGAATAAGGCAGTTAATGTTGCTCATTTTTGCCTTTTACTCCAGGGTTCTTAGCAACTTTTTTGTCCTCCTCAAATTAAAGAGATCTGGGTGGAAGTGGCATGCTGGCCAACTCACAGTCAATGTGAGAGCCTGTATGCTGTACACACCTTCTCCTCACAGCTGCCTACTGGCTTCCCCACTGGATCCACCCCATTGTAGTATCTGAGAGGATTCCCATGTGGGCACCACTGTAGGCATATGGCTTCCTGACTGCATAATTGATCAAACGTATTATTTAAAGTCTGGCAGGACCTCGCAATGAAGGGACCCTTTCTCACTACCTCCCACTCATATATTTTCTTGCTACAACTGAAGTGTCTTCTTGTGAATAAAGTGTGGAATTGGAGAATGCTGTTGTAGCAATGTGTCAGAACATGAGTGACAAGGGGCTATAACAACACGGAGAAAACATTTGTGACATATCTCGGGGACAAAAAGAGTTAGACAAGAAAACAGAGGGGGGAAGATATGAGAAGTGACATTAGAAAAAATCTGCTGGAAAGTATTGATTCAACCAGGGGCAAAAATGTCATTGAGCAGGTAGATGAATTGGAGGGAGGCTTTTCCTGACCACTCTTGCTTCTGGAGAAAGAGAGGGAGTCCTAATTCTCCTGGATCATGCAATGGGAGCTTCAGCATGGTACTTTCTGACGGGGCTTTACTTCCTGAAGTGTGGAGGTGGGGAAAGGTAGCTGAGGGATTGTCTGACATGGGCATAATTGGCACATGTCCTGCCCAGTAGATAGGATGAATAAAGTTAGATTCTGAGTCTCTTATACATACCGCTACCTGTACAAATCCTGAGAATCCTCACTGTAGGAAAGTCACTGCAAGCAAGCTTGTTGGTTTTCCATTCTAGGAAGCTTTCGCTCAATCTCCTCTACAAACTTCTTTTTTAAAATTTCCTCTTTATTTTCACAACTAGGGTGACAGGATATTCCAATTTTCTCAAAATGGCTATATTTGGTACCTGCTGTCCTGATATAATCATAACTAATGTTCCCTTTCATTTTCCTAAGTATCTTGTTTTAGTCAACTCACAACTGTCCGTCCTATCAGAATCTTTGTACGTCTTCATATCATAGAGCTCATTGCTTGGCATAGTAACTGACTTAAACCTGTGTAACCCTTCATTGGTCTGAAAGGCTCCTGACTGCAGGCATCTGTCTTATTTGCTATTTGGTTCTCAGTTCCTAAGAATGAACTGGGCACAGTGTTTGTGCCCAAACTCTTTATTAGATAGATGGATCAAATCCCACAATACAGCTCCAATTCCCAGGGGTTGATCAGCTGGAAATACTTCATCAAGGGCTCTAAGAAAAAAAAAAGTTACACAGATAATAGAGAAATTTACTAATCACACATTTTCCCCTCCTCACCCTTAAATCATGCTCATTAGCAGAATCTTGCTCTCTGTGTTGCCAGAGAGTCATCTGCATGGGTTATAGTCACTGCTCAGACTCAGAGCCACTGTGTGCACATGAGCAATTCCCTGGAAATGACGCTGTCACAGTGGACAGCAGCCTGAAAACAGAAAGGAGAGACAAAGTCTAGCTTGGCCAATCGTGTATTTTTTAGTCTTGGTCAAAGCCCTTTATCCCTGGCCTCACAAGAGAAAAACGCTTCCAACTGTAATATGGCAATATTGTGACCATTCTAATATACCTTAATAAGTTGTAGTCAAGGGCTATGAGTTGGGATTATGATAAAACTGAGTGCTAATGCACAACCTTGTAAAAAACTAAGAACTAGAGATTGACTTTGAAGTTATTTGCCTTTGTTTCCTCCCTTGCGCACATACCTCATGTTCAAATCCATTAAACAGCCTGTGTTAGTGTGTTTTTCAGGCTATGACAAAACACGAGGCTGTGTAATAAGTATAAAATATTTGTCCGGTTCACAGTTCTTGAGATTCAAGGATATGACCAACATTATCTTGGCTATAGTAAGGGCTCTCCCCGTCCCATCCTAGTATATCCTCTCTCTCTCTCTCTCTCTCTCTCTCTCTCTCTCTCTCTCTCTCTCTCTCTCTCTGTGTGTGTGTGTGTGTGTGTGTGTGTGTGTGAATATGTGGGTGTACTTGGTTGTGTAGGAGTGTGGAGAAGCCAAACGTTGATGTCAGCACACCTTCCTCAATCACCTTTTATATCTTGAGACAATCTCTCACTGAACCTGGAGCTCATCGTTTCAGCTAGACTGGCCAACCGTCAAGTCCCTGGGATCCTCCTATCTTTCCTCAGAACCAAGGTTTTAGGCAAGCCGCAGATTTCATATGGATTCTGGGAATCCAAACCCAGGTTTTCATGGTTGTCCAGCCAGCATTTTACACCCTGAGCTATCTCTACAACCCCTCAGAATTTTAGAAGGTCTGATAAGCCCAGAGCAGGAGACCTCAGAAGCCATGAAAACTGTATTCTAACACTCCTGCTTACTCTATCTTTGACTACAGTCAGTGTTAGAAAGATGACTAGTAAGAGTTAAGGGAATTTCTGAGTAAGGTGTATGAAAGATGGTTCAGCTCTGTGAAAACCTGAGAGCTGAGGACAACAATGGCAAACACAACCTAAGGGTATCCATTTTCATGTAGCCATAATAGCAGGAAGGATAACGTGCCCTTGGGCAGCAGGAAAGAACTCAAAACACTTTCTTTAAGAAACAAGAGATTCTGATGAAATCTGACCAGCTCCCAAGTGGCTAATGGGCTGCTACTAAGATTTGGTGAAACTGAGGTCAGGGGCTGCTACCAGAGGAGAGAGCCCCAACTCTCAGATACTTTCCTTACACCCCCAAAATGAAACCTTCCCTGTAACCTTACTGAGAAGTGAAGCTGAGGTACCTCAGAGAGCTGCCAGGTCTCCCTTGCTATCTCTGATCCTGGAGCTTTAGAAACTCCTTGACACTCAGCAAGCCCTTGAGGCAGCAGCATGGCTAACTTGTTAACCTGACAGAACTGCATCCGAGATCCCCCTGAGTGCTGATACCAGGGTAACAGCAAGGTACTGGCTCCGCTACTCTTAGTCTGCTGAAACCAAGTTTGTGCCTTCTGTATAACTCAGTTGTGCATGAAATGGAGGTTTAATGGCCTACGTATAAGCATAGGCATAAGCAAAAATTGGCATTCAAATGTCTTCTTTAAACCTTAATGATGAACTCCACCTCACTCGTAAAGCCCAATTTCATACAACTTAATGGTATAAATTCTTTTCTTCCTGGAGCCATCCTCATGGAATAAATGTTACTCCCTTTCCTGACCCGTGCCTGGTGAGCCATCATTGCTCCCATGCAGCTCCCTGCCTTCCTAGCTATCTCCTACCAGCTGGCTCCAGCCCTGACATGCTGTCCTCACAAGACCTGCAAGCAGCACCCTCCCTTAGGCAGAGGACTTCTCACTCTAGCAGCAAAGGCAGAGGCTCTATAAAATGATGTTCTCTGGGATGGGAGCAGGGAGGAGTGTGATGAGCTCACAGGGGATCAAAGGGATAGACACGGAGGTCAGGAGTTGGGGAGGTCAGGAGTTGGAGAACCTGACTCCTGTTCTTTCAGCAACAGACACGGCTCTGCCAAAATTGCTCCTCAGCAAAGGAGCCTCAAACGACTGCATCATCCTAAAGCCTGCTATATCACATTCAGGAGGCTGAAAAGAAAATGGCTTATGGCTTTCCTAGTTTCTTAAGGCTGTCGGAGACTAGATATGATCAATTAATAGCATCATATTCTTTAGTCTGTGATTGCACGGTTTGGGCATTTGGGAAAGACTAGCTTTCCCATTCATCTTAGAACCTCACAGTGTTGGATGGAGAATGGTCAAATTCCAAGATGGCTTCTTCCTCCAATATCAGATGCTTCTGTGTCTCTGTCCTCTCCTGGTCTGTACACAGTGGGGCTCCTCCTGTGTGTAGGTCCTCTTCTCACAGGGCATCTTCCCACAGCATAACATGTGAAGCTTTTTCTCTAGGAGGAAATGCTCAGAAGCCTTCAGAGGGGAAACTTACCAGACATCAGCGAATATCCTGTGATGTTCTGAGATCATGTGGGCTTCAATCTGCTGATCAAATGAGTCCAACTGGTCTCAGGAGAGAGGAGATAGATACCACAAAATATGAACACACACGCAGAGAGGAAGAGACTGATGGAGACCACCTTGGTGGGAAACTACCACAGTCTTCAAGTCTGGAGCTAGGACCAAGGCTCCAAGTGTCACTCATTGCCTTTCATTGTGGTAACCAACACACACACACAATACACCCACATTCCAAGAATCCCTAAAATGCATCTTTGTGATACGCTAATTATACTGACTGTGGACACATACTTTACAGGTTTACTATATCATCTTATATTCTAAATTTACTTAGTTTTAGAAAAATATGTTTCGAAACATATTCGAGCACTTTGATATTAGCTCCGAGAAGCAAGACTGAAGGATCTTCCAAAGTGTATTGGTCATATTCTTAACACTAAAACTAGATCATTCTATGTCTTCAGTGATGCCCCAAGTCCATGCAGGTAATAGCTTGGTCTGTTTTAGTCAAGGGAGCTAGAGAAGGGGCCATGCCCTTCAAATACAGATTCTGGCGTGTGTCAGAACCCACCAAGTTGTGCCTGAACCAATGGTTGGATGTGTTAAACCACTAACATGCCTCAGCTTACTGCCAGATGCCAGGCACAATGCTGAGTTCCAGGAGAAGGACATGTCCTAGTCATCCAGTCACTTAGCCAACATCTGCGCTAGCCTGCTGGGTTCTTTGAGAATTTTCTCCCGTGCCCTCGATTCTTGCACTGCTCGTAAACCATTCCGCCGTATGTGGACTATCCTTTCTGCACAACAACAGATGGTGGCTTTACCAGGCAGGATTATTTAGAGGCCATCTTTTCCCAACCACCTTCCTTCCCTGTTTCCACTTAATTACCCAGCATGCCTTATAAATAAAGAAGGGGGAGGGATTGCCTTCATCTTGGGAGCATAAATGTTTTCTAAATGATATTGTTACTGCAGCTTCTGAGAGCCTCATAAACACGCCTGGCCTTGGATTTATTATGTAACCATAATCCTGCTTAGGCAGCTGGTGAGGGGCATGGCTCTGGCCCCTTCTCTAGCTCCCTTCTCTTCAGTGCCACATGCAGAATTGAGTGAAGGGTGAAAGGTCGCAGGCTTGGGAGCAAGGACTTAATTCAGCTTCCTGCAACTTGGAGACGTATGGCCTTTCCCCCCATTCCATCTGATGTCAGAATTAGCCAGTCCGCCCTGTCAGTCTCTAGCAATCTCTGAATAATTCTTGGGAGAGAAGCAGGTCTCTCTGCAGGAGCAAGGGAACCACACACACACACACATGGCTGTTCGCCTCTCCTGATCTCCTGGAATAGAACAGCCTCCCTAAGTAGAGCCAGCCCACACTGCCCCATACTAGAACAACCACAGTTGACTTAAGGATTCCATCAAGCCACTGGCTGCCTATCTGCTTGTCTACTGTTTTCAGCTTTTCTGTGACGAAACTCACACTTTTTTTTAAATCTTTAATTCAAGTTTTCTACCATTATGTCCTAATTCTCTTTCTGTAATAAAGATCATTGCTAGAAGCAACTTGAGGGAAAAAAGAGTTTATTTGGCTTATATACCTGAATCACAGTCTGTTGATGAGGGAAGCCAAGGCAGGAAGTCAAGCAGGGTAGGAACCTGAAGGCAGGTACTGAAGCAGAGACCATGACCACAGAGGAATGCTGCTTACTGGCTTTTCCCTCATGGCTTGCTCAGTTTGCCTTTTTATTCAACCTGCCAAGAAGTAACACCACCTCCAGTGGCCTGTAGGCTTGCCTACAGGAATTGTCTCAATCTTGGTTCTCTCTCCTTCGACGACTGTAGCTTGTGTCAAGTTGACAAAAAACCAACTGACATACCTTCTAATGACATCCTGGCTTGGAAGCAGCACTCCTAGCCAGCCTCCAAGCCTGATCCTGTCAAGATTTTTGTCCTCTGTGATTAAGATTCTGACATTGAGACCTTGGTAAGACATCATGCCGAATAGACTCAGAAGTGCCCACTCTCTTGATAAACCTCAGATTTTTAAGACCCATGACTGATATGGAAGTCAATCTGTCATCAGTCTTAAAGCACACATCCTAAGCTTGTTGTCTGTGCAACCAAAGGAAAGTAACTCAAATAAAGCTCCACTATGCTGCTCTAGCCTTAAAGACTCACTGCATACAGTGACACTTTAAAAAGAAAATTAATCTGACTCCAAAAGCTTTGAAAAAGCAATGTGATGTTTCCCGAAAAGGTTCATGAGAAGAGGACAAAGGAGAGAATATATTCCATCGCATAAAGAAAAGAGTTCTAAAAGCCCTGTTTACTAGTCTGTCTATATAAGGGTCTGTGACAACAAGGAATAGAACTATAGTATGCAACCATAGAGGTTGTACACTACTCAACCCTAGGTACCACTATTCACATTCAGTGTGTGTGTGTGTGTGTGTGTGTCGTATATAAACAGTTTATATATGGTATAATACACACACACACACACACACACACACACACACATATATACACACACACACTAGTCTAGTCTAGTCTAGTCTAGGAACTTTCCAGAATGACTTTAAGAATGGATAGCTTTTGCAACTTTATATGATAGAATTGAGTATTGATCCCTTCTCTCAACCCTGTTTTCCAACTTTCTCCCTCCAAATCTCCAGGCTCTGCCAGATTTCCTGACTTATTTCTTTCATCCAGCCCTCTCACCAACATCTTTATCTTGGAGAAGAGTCTATGTCCTCACCAAAGCCATGAGTTCAATTTTAACTTTTTCTTTTTCAGATGTTTTTGTCTCCATGCCACTGTCATTACCCTGGGGTAGCTCTATAGAGATAAAGACGCCTTCTCACAAAATGACATAAATTCTTTCTCACTAGAGAGACCTGAATGCTAATGTCACTCTTAAGAAGAAGACTTGCAAACATGGGAGAGACACAGGAAGAAACGTCACTACAGGACACCCCTGCCATCTCTCCGACCTGGAGCTTCAGCCAGCCATGCCCAATGGTTCTTGACTGCTCCATCCATAGGTTCCCTGAGCTACCCCCCCCCCATTTTATCTGCTGAGTGATTTTCTTATGTTTCCCATGTACCCAGGTCTTGGTCTTGGTGGTGGAAGGCACGACCTCATTCAGACCCACAAGCAAAAGGATGTGTCACTAGCTGTCCCCAGCTCTTGTCTAAACAAGATCTTTATGTCAGCCATCTTCTCTCCTGATATTTTTCCAAAATATGAATTGAGTGGAAAAGAAATCCCCTTAATAAAACTCCCACCCTGGTGCTACCCAGGAGAGCACTGACACAGGCTAGACTTTGTCTTTCTACCTCTCCCCATTGATGAGCATGAGTCCCTCTCCAGAACTCTGACAGGAGGGAGCCCTCCCTAAATTCTTTCTGATTGCAGGAAGATGCTGCTAACTAATATACCATCATTTAGCCAATGCATCTGTGAACTGTTGGCTCCCTGCTGTCCACCATGTGACTCCCCCCTGTGGGGGGTCTGTCTGTCTGGTCTACGCACTCCTGGCCTGTGGTGTGTCCCAGCCGGCTGTCCCTCAGTGCAGTTGATTCTCCTTATCTGAACCCAGAGGACTAAAACCATGAGAACAGCAGCAGCTGCTGAGAAGATTCCTTCAAGGGAGGCCTCCAGAGCAGATCCTACAAGGAGGGCTCCCTGTCTCACCAGATTTCTGCCCTCTCTCTTAATCTAGAGCACCAGCGTCCTTAGTTACATGGCTGCTGCTTTCTCTCCCTCCACTTCCTCTCTCTCCTTCCATGTCCCCAGCTCTCCTGTCTTCTCCCTAAATAACACATCACAATCTAACCAAATCAATCACCTACTCTCAACATCCTCCCCAGGGGACCTTTTTGGAGAATGTGGTACAATCTTCCTGTCACTTTATCTTCTGCAGAAACCCAGCAGCAGCAAGCAGCAGTTCCTGTCAGTACAACATTATAAACAATCTATTTGGGGCAGGGCGGAGGAGAAGGAGAAGCCAAAGCCAGCACAGGTCCTGCTCCTGGCCTTGTCTCCATTCTCTTCCTCGTTTCACACATCCATGCTTCCTGTACCCCCAGGACCTGAGCATTCCAGAGTCAGAATTCCAGGCCAATCTCACAGACTGTCAGGTAGCCCTGCCCAGCTCACTGGGGCAGAGGAGAAGGCTGGTGCCACAGTTAGCAGCAGAGGATGGAGGTGAGTCATGAGAGACAGTGATGGCATGCTGGGAAGACAGTGCCGCTGACGCCCACCCAGAGAGAGGAGGTGGAAGGGAGGCAGGCTACACATGATCATGCAGCACTGGCTGGCCAAGGGGTGGTGAACAATTCATTCTGTGAGCAGCTGAGACGCTGCTTGCTGTAGGTGGCCTTGATTTCTAGAGAAGAGTGTCTTGTACTATTTTGTGTCGCTCTAACAGTACCTAAGGTGAAGCAAGCAATAATGAACCAAAGTTTGTGGGGCTCATGATTGTAAATACTGGGAGTTTAAGATCAGGGGGATTTGGTGAGGCCTTTCTTTCTGTGCCATCTCATGCTGGAGGGCGCAATGGTGTGGAAGGTGGTGGAAGGTGGGAGGTGAGCATGGTGAACACATCTTAGGGGGAACCTAACTCTTCCACAATGGTAGTTAGTAATCTATTCGTGTGGTCAAACCTTTCAAAGCCTTTCACCTCTCAAGGGCTCTATCTCTTGCTCTTATAGAATTAGAAATTACATTTCCAACACATAAATATTTAGGGTGACCCATAGAAAGAAGCCAACAGCATCTGCTTAGTTCTTAGATAAGACGTGCCTGGCTCTGGCCCTATGCCACTGCCTATGTCACTTCTGTTCTCCTTATTTTGTGTCTCCTATGCCCCCAAGCCAACCACACCCTGATGCCATAGAATCCTACCCAAAATTCAGTTCTAAATGTCCTGTATACTTAGAGTCTATTAACAGATGCCCACTGGGTAAATTCTTCATGCCCTCTCTTGCTTTTGCCTTGTTTTCATTTTGTACAATCTAGGATCAGTCTAAAACAAGTCACTGTGCTGTTCAATAACCTGAGCGGTTTAGCTCCTCTGCGATTAATGCCTTTATTGAAGGAATGTGTTCTTTCCCTCTCCCCCTCTCCATCCATCTACCATACCTCATTCCATCTTCTCTCCCTCCCTAAGCAAGATTCTCTGATGGCTCTTCCTCTTCTGCCAGAGGATTTGGGTTTTTTCTCTTAATTATTGTTATTTATATCCCTACCCTGTCATCTTACTACATACCCAGAGGGTCAGGGCCCACATCTGTTTGCTCCTGCTGAGTTCAGAGCCTTACAGAGCTCAGACAACCCATAAATATCACGTAATCTCTTCCCAGTTGGGGACTTCCCTCTGTTGTCAGTTAGTAGACAGCAGTGTTCACCTCTCCTTCCACCTAGAATAGAAAAGGAAAGGATGAAGAGACCTCCACAGACATTACAGGCATCTCCAAGGCTCAAAAGAGAGGAAAGAGCCAGCTGTTTATTCTTGGCTTCCTGAGCTATTTATTTTCAGCCTCTCTCAGGTACAACGACACACATCCTCAGCAACAATTACCAAGGAAGCATTCAGCTAATTTCCCCAACTCCAACTGCCTCCGTGTAGTCTAATTTTAACATTATTCTCAGTTGCTTGTTTAAGGATGCAAAGATGTCAAAGTGACAGGTGCCTGCTGATGTGTCTGTCTGTCTCTTGCTGAGGAGATCAAGTAATGTGCAGAATTTAGGGATTGGAACCCTGCCTCTGTTTGCAACAGCTTATTGGATAGAGCATATCCCTGGCTCAAGAAGAGAAAGTGACCCTACCATGACATGTACTTTCAAAGCTATTATAGATTTCTAAAGTCTCAGTAGAGAGCCAAGAACTTCAGCATTCACTTGCTGGGAACATTAAATGGGTTAGTGGTGTTGGCTGTTGGGAAACAGGTGAGTCTAACTTGTTAGAGTGAAGGTAGCGGGTGGCAAGAGGTAAGGGAAAGCTCCCTTAGGAAAATAACTAAATCTTCCCTGAAAGAAGTCTTGGGGTAAATAGGCCACTAGGGTGTTTAATCGCTAGCACCCTACCAGGGAAGAAAGCTGCAGGCTTCATCATCACCTACCCCGTGCTGCATAGTGCCCATACCAAGATTGTTTCTATTTGTCTAACCTCATCCTCCTTGCTCTAGCTCTAGCTCTAGCTTTTTCTATTCTCAGTAAAGACAAAAAGCAGCTTGTTTGCTCAATTTTTCTGTCTATAAAAATAAATTGCCATTTAAGTGGTTATACATCCATGAGTCTCTCCCAACTTTGAATAGTGTACATATTGTAAAAATGAAATGCACACACTAAAAGGCACATTTTAAATATTATTGTACTGTGCCTCCCAATATGCTATCTCTTCTATTTACCTTGCATTATTTATACTTCATAACAATCCTATGATTTGAATACACAGGCAAAGATCTTTGAGATTAAGCAACTCCCTAGTGCTCCAGTTTATAAGCCATCTGTGATGGTCTATAGTGTCTCAGAGTTCTAGAGTGGACGTTTCTGCCACACTGGCATGTCCCTCAACATACCTCAAAGGCTGATCTGGGATGGGAGGAATGGCCCTCTTAGCATTTCAGACCTCTTCCAACTTTTTAGAGTTTCTGATTCCCTCCACTGATTGATCCCGACTATGTGATAGGCACCATGTGGACATGGGTCATCGTGGTTCGTTGAGCTCAGTGCACTCTGGTTAGAACGTTCCAACTTCCTACTGGTCCCTTCCTATTTCCCTAGGTTTCCCCTCACTCTCTCCCTTTCCTCTTCTGTCCCCCACATCAGAATCACAGCCATGTGATCTTCAGAAACTGAACTAACCCACTAACATATTACAAAGGGCCAATATCTGGAAGTGGAATGCCCCTGCTTTTCCTGTCAGAGATTATGGAAAGGTTTTTTTGTTGTTGTTGTTTGTTTTTGAGTATCAAGTCTTCAAAGCCAGAGGCACATGAAGGTTTTCTAAAGAGACTGTGAGCATGGAATCAATTTTCACAGTGGAAACATCCATGCACATTCTTCCTTAAGACTAATCTGCCACAAACATGCTTCTGTTGATAAGCTGTGCTGTATGATGGCTTCCAGGTACATCTGGTACGGAGTTTGTAGATTGAGTTAGTTGAGATAGATAGGTATACCTCAAATATGGGCAGCACCACCCTTTGGGCTAACATTGTGGATGGAATGAAAACGAGCAGGTAAGCTGAACTCCAGCATTCATCTCTCGTTGCTTCTTGATAGAAGAGCAGACCAGCTGACCAGCACTCCTGCTGTTCCATCTTGCCCATCATCATGGACTGGACCTTAGAACTGTGACCCAGAAGAACAGCCCAGATTTCTTAAGTTGCCTTTGTCAGGTATTTTGTTATAACAACAATGAAAACAACAAATAAATGCTGTTCCTACCTTCTCATCACCCTGTTCCCAGGAGCCTTTCTGTTTTAATAAAGAAAACAGATTTCTGTTGTCTGTCCTAACCCTTACTATGACAAATGATTTGCACAAAGGTAGTAAGTCTCTTGAGAACCATTAAAAAAGACTATTCAAAATATCAATGTGCCAGGCAGGATGTAGACATTTTTAGATATTTTAAACCAGAAGGAATTTCACACAAAGAACTAAATACTTAAGCAAAGTGTAGACATGGGTTCTAGACATGGTCTCTGGGATGATTTCACAGGCACTAGAGAGCTATTCAGGTACTTATCTGAAGTGGAAGCCACCATCACTTCAAAGAGCTTCTGCATACCAGGAAATGGGCCATTCCAGGTCTTAGAGAATGACACCAGGAAGTTATCAGCACCATGACTGTTTCTTGACACACAGAGAGATGGAGAGTAAATACTGGAACCTGATACAAGAGTCTGCAGGAAAGCCACTGGGAGCTTTGGGGAAGACACTTCTCTTTCAGTTCCACCTTCTAGATCTCAAACAACTGCATTGGATGGGGGTGTCAATTATGCTCCCCCAAATCCTGTGTGCAAGGAAACACAAAGCATGTGCTGCCAGCTTTTGCCACCTGCAAAGAGAAGACTCAAGTAGAGACTGACGAGCCCCCAGCTGCCCCACTCATAGAATGTGCACAACCCCCCTCCATTCTAAGGTTCCATGAGCCTAGGGCCTTTCCTTGTCTTGTGGGTACATCAATCAAAAATCAGATACTGTGTGTCTGGGTGTTCTGAATTCGAAGGGTTGTCGGGAAAGATGTGTTTGATGTAAAAACACCACATTTTTCTTTGTGACTTCTGAGGGACAAATCCACCAAGGGCAATGAGAGCGTTGGTAAGGAATACTAAGGGTGACCTCATTTGTCCAGGTAACCAAGGCACGCCGTCCTTCCCTTTGCCTTAGAGGCAGAATGTATCAAGATTTTCAAAAATTACCTGGGAAGTCTGTCTCCCATGAAACACTCTCCTCAGTGTTCAAAGTAAGATGAAGGAGTAAGGTTTGGCACATTGGCATGTTAGTCACCTCACTCAAGGTCCTGGGCACACAGTGCGCACGATTTCCAGGAGAAGGTGCAATGCTGCACACCTCAACCAGCTGCTTAGCCTCACACCCTCAAGGAGTTAGAGCTTCACCCATGTTCACTCCTCACTGCTTCCTGCCATCAGCTGTGTGCCTGAACCTTTACTCATACCCAACATGAGCATGTGAGAGTTAGCTTCATACAATCAAAACACAGCACAGTCTCACCACAGTGTGCTTAGCAACAATCACCAATAAATATGTGACTCAATTTTGTTATGAAGACCTATATACTGTTACTATTCATCCCTGGCCACAATGGTTAATTGTGAAAGGGAGCCTCAAGTCTCTCATGAAGAGATGCTTTTCAAAGATTTTTGCTTTACATGTTTAATATTTTCATCAAAACTAGATTTGAGGTCTGGAGAGATGTCTCAGTCATTACAGCACTTTTCCAAAAGACCTGGGTTCAGTTTTCAGCATCTACTTGCCAGCTCTCAACTGTCTGTAACTCCAGTTCCAGGGGATCTGATGCCTTCTTCTGGCCTCCCCTGGCACCAGGCACCATTTGGTGAACAAACATACATGCAGACAAAATACTCACACATGCAAAATAAATATAATTTTTAAAATTTCTGCATGTATATTGTGGTCATTTATATCAGCATAACATGAATCACAGAACATATTTCAAAGAAAAAGATTCTAGCCTTCAGTACTTTGTGGTTGCAGGCATTTTCAAACATTAGTTTAATGTACTATAATCTTCTGAAGAAAGTCAGACAGAATTTAGAAAAGGAAATAAAGAAAAATTCCCAAGTGCTAAAGAACTTTTTTTTGTATTGCTTATCTTTAGTGATTGTTGTGTTTTTCTCACTATTTTCTTTCTTTTGTCTATAAAAATGGTAGGCATTAACTGTTTCAGTATTTAATTTCTTTCTGACAGATATAAAAGGAAGCTGGAGTGATTTCACTACAAAATGGCAATATTTATAAGAAACTGGAAATAACACCATGTGAGACTAATAATGTTACAATAAAGGTAGATGTCACCTTAAAATGTACAAGGGCTCCTTCCCATTCTTACAATGGGTCCCTGAGCCAAAATTCCTCAGGATTCCTGTTTTAAAATAAGGTGGCAACAAGAAAATTCAGACAGTGAACTTCTAATAAAAAAGTCATGACCAATATTAAAGAGCCGAGGGAACTTGTGACCAGGGTAATGGAACAACAAAATCCCCAGTCTACTCACATACAAGATGATGGCCAGAGCTGCCCTCTAACTGCTAAGGGAAGCAGGTATCCTCATCCATAGAGAGTCCTCAGTGTGACCACACGCACCAGGAAGGACTTAGCAAATGTAACCCTCTTCTGGCTCATTCCCAAGGGGCAGCTTGTTTGCATGTCCCTTGGGGATCTCTTTGGACCCTTTCCCTTACTTGAAGTGCCTCCACCACCTAAGGCTGTGACACTGTGCAAAGGGTCATGCTTTCTTCTCGTGTGTTTGACTCTGAGTCCAGGAGGCTCACGCACTATGTCATTGTTGCTATCCACTTTCTACATAACTGCCTACTCACAAAATAGAAACGGAGAGCAAAGGCAAATTTTAAGGAAGGTGTAATTTCCTGGTGGGGGAGGGGAGGGTATCAAGGGCAGCTTTTTGATCATGTACAGACACATAAGAAGGCTTGCACAGGTGTACAGATGAGCCCTGGCCTGCCCAGCTTCGCCCTTTCTGCCTCTCCTCTGCTCTGAGTTCCCTTCTCACAGAGCTGGCTGCTGTGACCACAGATGGTGGGAAGAAACACGATTTATATTTCATTATTTGGTGTGGAGAGCTCTGTGGCAGATGGAGATGAATTATCTCCTTACCATCCGCCCCCCAACACCTTCTCCTTTGGTTTGTGAATCTTTGAAGACAACTGTCTGAAAGGGGTCCAGAGGCAGAAGTGTAAGATGAAGAGAAGCTGAGGAGGTGTTTTGATTTAAAATACATTACTAATATCTCCATGGCTGTCCACAGAAATAGCTGTGGAGATCTTTGGGGAGGGAGGGAGGGAGGGAGGGAGGGAGGGAGGGAGGGAGGGAACACCTGTCTAGGTGTGAAAGGTCTGAGGACCTTAGAACCTCATATTGCCTCTAAAATTCTTGAACAAAACACCAGGAGCAAAGCCAGTTCTTTGTGAACCGGAATGGGGAGGCTGCAAGCTGGCTTACAAATGAACAGAGGTACTCTGCTCTCCTTGCCTCTTTTGGAACTGGCACTGCAGATCTGCCATTTGCTCATTACTCAGGACTGGGATGATGGGCTTGCTCTGTGAAGTGCTCGCAGTGTAAGTGTGAGGAACTGAGTTCTGATCGCCAGCACCTGTGTAAAAAGGCCAGCATGGCAGCCTGTACCTACAATCCCACTGCTGGAGAAGCAGAGACAGGAGGCTGTCAGGGGCTTGTTGGCCCATCAATCCAGCCAAATTGGTGAGCTCTAGGCTCAGTAGGAGAGTCTGTCTCAAAACAACAAACAAACAAAATGGTGGAAGAAAGCTAACAACATTGGTCTGTGGCCTGTGGACATACATACACAAACACATATACATGACCCCCTCCGCACACACATAAAAAAGACTTGACTAGCTGCTTAGTGTGTGGCTCTCCTTGTGCTGATGTGGTTATGAGGGTACTTTGGGCCAACTCATATGTACCCTCAAAGATCAGCTAGTATACAGTGAGCCCACACCACCTTCTTCATTTACAATCTTGTTTTTTTTTTTCTCTTTTGTTTCTCTTTCAATGGACAAAATGAGAAAAGCTTTAGTACTGAGGAAGTGACAGAATCAAAGGAGCTACTGGACCAGAGTTCTGCAGCAAAGGAGGCACATTTCAGGCAACAATACAAACAGAGTAGAAGATGTGGAAGAGAAAAGGAGACAGAAGAAAAGGGGGAGAGAGGAGAAAGAGAGAGGGGAGAGGAGGGAGAGAGAAAAGGAGAGAGACCGGGGAGATGGAAAGGAGGGAGGGATAGGGAGAAGAAATGGGAGAGACTAAAAGGTGGCAGGTGGGGGGGAGGGGAGAAAAGGGGAGAAGAAGAGGAGAGGGAAGGGGGAAAGAGGGAAGGAGAATGAATGAAAAGCCAGAGCTGGAGAGTGCTAGCTGACTTCGGCCATGGTTACTAAAGACAGGAGTGCAGCATGGGTTCACAGCCCTCTACTGACCTGTCTGCCTCTAAGGAGCTTGCACTCTCTTGGAGACAGGAAAAGAAGAGCCACAGAAAAAACCAGTCAGACAACCTCCGTTGTTACATTCTGTGAAGGCTGGAATTTTAGACAATCCTATTCTCTTTAGTCCTACATGGCTGAGTTGTTCAGTCCCTACCTAAACAAGCATACAGACACCACAATTAGCAGGTATGGCTCTTGCCAAGCAGCTGTTTATCATGTGCTCCAGCTAAATAGAAGAAACTGAAATCTAGTCTCATACCTGGCTGTGTCTCAGCCCTATGAAGAATTCCAATCACTATGAGTCCTCACCCAGCCCTGAAAACAGCAGCCAGAACAGCTTGTAAATATTCAGAGCAAACTATGGGTAGGCTCAGTGCTAAATACTGTTTAAGACTTACCCTCCATAATCCTCACCATAATTCTCAGAGGCAGTTTTAGTTATTAGCTCTATTTTGTGGATGAACAGACAAGGCTAGATGCTAATTAGATAAGCAAATGGAGCTAGCCTAAAGTCATGCACAGCTACTAAGGGTCTTAGCCCCCAGGCAGCTTCTTCTATTTCCAGAATTGACTTACATGCTCCTCTTTTGGATTCTAGGGCTGATGGCAGCACTTGCCACATAATATTAGAAATAAAGATTTATATATCATGAGCAAATCCAGCAGAATACCTGTGGAAAGTACATGTATAGTTGACAGGCCTCTCTCTCTCTCTCTCTCTCTCTCTCTCTCTCTCTCTCTCTCTCTCTCTGTGTGTGTGTGTGTGTGTGTGTGTCCCTGTGTCTTCAGACACATAGATAAGGACAATGCCCTATGGCAGTGGTTCTCAAACTCGGTTGCCACAGGATTTAGTATGCAGTCACATTTGAGGACTATTGTTTTTAAAGAGAGAGAAAGAAAATGAAAGGAATCTGGGTCTTTAGATAACAGCATGGAGCAGAATCTCCTGATAGTTGGGAAACTCCCCTTGACAGTAGCTTTTACAGCAGTTACAGCAACTTGTAACTCATTTGCTCTCCCAAGAGCCATAGAAAAGAGAAATAAGGATGAGAAGGAGCCTGGAAGCACTCGGGTGCCTGGAATACCAGCCAGCAGTTAGAAGGGAGAAGCACTGCAATCACATGCTTGCAAACACAAACATGCACATAGCCATACATACGCACAGCTCATTCAGTTCTGCTGTATAGCTCTCTCTATCCAAGTCACCATCGGAACAGCAATTGGCCACAGCTTTCCTGGCTTCCCACCAGGCCCTGATTAAGGGGCAACTTCTCACTCACCTACCCCATCCCAAGGCAGGCTGAAATCCAGTTTCCTTCTGTATAATCTCTTCCTTATCTCACACGATAATGAAAGAATCCCAGTAGAGCCTGCCCTTTCCGCCATCTCTTCTAGAAGCTGCCTTATATTTTTATTTGTTCTTGGCTCATCAGTTACTTCTCCAAGCCCAGAAACCCTTTGATTCAACTGACCAGCTGTGGGCCCAGGACTCCAACATAGATCTTTGGTATTGAATTCAGGTAAAAACTGACTCCACCCATTGCCTGAAAATGCAAAACTGGACCAGGCAAATGGCCTCGGAGTTGAGGTACAAAGCTCCTGGGAGTTAGTGGCCTCAGGGTGGGTAGGGAAATTTTTATCTCTTCTCCAGAATGTCCTAAATCCAGGACCATGGACAGGGGAGAGAGAGAGAGAGAGAGAGAGAGAGAGAGAGAGAGAGAGAGAGAGAGAGAGAAGCCCAGGGGAAGCCCAGGGACAGAAAGCAGGCATGGTCTTTGAGTACCAGGAAGAACCTCTGACCTGACCTGACAGTCACTACTTACACACCCTACACACACTTACACATCCAAGAACAGACCTTTGGAAATCTGGAGCCAAAACCAGGAATGTCAGCAAAACAAAGCAAAAACCATGTGTACAACACAAACAACATAGCAGACTATCCCAGCCAGGAAGTGCTTTTCATCCTCTAAGGGATGTGACAGAGTCCCCCTAATGGAGGTGCTACAACCCCAGCTCTAGCACTGAGTTATGTACCTTTTCCTATAGGGTAGGCCACTGGGCCCACGAACATTTTTATCCACAGAAGAAGAACAATAGTATGATTGCTGATTAGTTTTTATTGACATGACACAAGCTAGAGTCATGTGAGAAGAAGGGATCTCGGCTGAAGAATTGCCTGCATCAGGATGGCCTGTGGACATGTCTGTGAGACATTTTCTTAGCTAATGATGTAAGCCCTCTCTGCTGTGCATGGTGTCACCCTTGAGCAGGTGGTCCTGGGTTGTATCAGGAATCAAGCTGAAAAAGTCATGGAGAGCAAGCCAGTAAGCAGCTTGGTCTCTGCTTCAGTCTCCCTCCACCCCCTATGGGTCTTCTTTGAGTTTCCACCCTGGCTTCCCTCAATAATGTGCTCTGCCTGTAGGAGATAATAAACCCTTTCCTCCCAGGTTATCTTTGGTCATGGTTTTATCACAGCAACAGAGAACTAACTGAGACAGGTGGCAACATCTTTCCTCTTGTCTCTACTATATGATGCTAATTAAATGATATCAGATAATGTATATAAAAGTGAAGAGTAGAACATAATTGATGATCAATATTTACCCGCCTTGGTGTTCGGCTGTCTTGAGATGAAATTCCCGTGTCAAATAGAATGACTTTACTCTGGAAGCTACTTGTCAAATATTTGCTAGAGTCTTGTTGATTTTGGTTTTTGAAGAAGTAAGATAAACTTAGTTGCGTCTATTCTGAGGCTAACAGAAAGAACAAGAGGGGGATGGGGACTGGATTAGAGATCCAGATGCTGTGTGGATGGACAGGTCATCAGTAGCCTTCATAGACCTGCTTCTGTGCATCCATGGTTAGCCTGGAGACATCCTAAAGGAAAAAAAAAAAATCATAGAAGGGAAGCAAGGGCCTGAGAGGGTGGAGAGGCTCTTGGGCTTCAGCCTTCCTCCATTACCTCCCTCCACCACTGTGAAGTTTGTCGCATCTAAGCAGCAGGCCCTCTCCACTGGCCACAGTTGAATGCATTGTCTTAGTCCACTTTATTCCACTACAAATAGAATACCTGAGATCCAGTAATTTATAAAGGAAGAGTTCCTTACATTCTGGAGGTCAGAGTTTGGAAGGCTGCATCTGATGAGAGCCTCCTCCTCTTCCTCCTCCTCCTCCTCCTCCTCCTCCTCCTCCTCCTCCTCTTCCTCCTCCTCCTTCTATTGTCCTACTGTGGGAGGCAGAAGAACAAGGGAGTACAAAAAGGCATGAAAGGGCTAAACTCACTGTTGGAACAAACTCACTCCTACAACATTAATGCATCCACAAAGTACAGTCCTCATGACTGAGTGATTTCTTAATGATCACACCTCCAGATGTTGTAGCAATAGGGATAAAATTCCCAAGACAAGTATTTGCATGTGGAGAAGTTCATGTTTAATCTACGGCAGGCAGGCAGTCTGCAAAGGCCAAGGTTGGCCTTTGGAACTGGTCAGACATTATATACAAAGTATAGCCAAGTAAGCACTGGAGCTAAAGGGCATGAGTTCAAAAGATTCTGAGGGACCATGGGTAGCTAGAGTTCTGAGCAAGCAGAAGCCATAACATAGACATAGACGTTAGAGCAAGGAATAAAGAAGCAAAGTATTAGAAGGAGGTGAAATAGACACCGAGTGAGGCAAAGAGCATGATGGAAGGGTTAGGACCTGGAGTGCACTGCTGAGCACTGGCACCTCTTGTGTCTTATGGTCCTTCTCTTCTTAGCTTCCCCCAGGCCCGACTCACCAGAGCCTCCTTCTTTCAGAGCCTGGTTGTCTTCTCCAGAGCAACTTGGAAGTCTGGCATTGTAGCTTGCGCTCTTGTTTTCTGTTTGCCCCTACCTGCTTCTTGTCATCCCCAAACCTAAACTAACAGTCTGCCTTGAGAATCTGGCATCTTGCATCTCCATGCCCAGGGTCCTTGACAGGTTTCTCAAGTCTCTGTCTAGCAAAGCTAGGGCAGTGAGCCGGAGCTAATGAATGCTAGAGGCCTGCAGGGAGCTCTCTACAGTGACTGACAGTGAGCCCATGTGGGCTGTCTGGTATGTATTATGTCGGCCCATTGCCCATATGCTCTATTTAACTAGGGATACCCTACCAGTGACCCTTTTCTGCCTTGGCATTAGAGCTGTCATCAACTAAGTATTTCAGAAGGGGATTGATACCCAATCCTTTGTCCCGCCTCTAAATTTATAAAGCCTGAAGCAAAGTTTCAGTGGTTCCCCTCCCCAACCCCTTCCCTTTAGAGATCACCAGGGTTTCATGCACATGAGGGTGAAGTCCCAGCCCCCAAGTTCAAGCTCTATCTGTTCTTGCCGTCACTCTCTTAACATTCACCCCCTGGTAGACCCTCAAGCCTAGGAGTTTGCATACCAGTGGTAAAGTTTACCCAGGGAAGAGAGCCTAGTAAACTATAAAAAGTGGTCCTAGTCAGTTAGGCCCTTTGTTCTAAACAACGTGATGGGAATGTGTGTGTAGGTTTATTGACTTTCTACGTTCAGCCTCAGCAGGAGCAGAAGCTCAACGTCTGGTCTCTTCCTTGGCTGTAGAAAAGAGCAGCTTTCGGGGCTGCAGAGATGACTCAGTAAAGCGCCTGCTCAACAGGCATGAAGACACAGCACCCACGTCAAAAGCAGAGAGTGGTAAGAAGGTCCTGCAATCTTACACAAGCATACATACACGCCCTGTACACTCTGACAGCCTCCAATGAGACAAGCCCGAGCACTTGCTGAAGATGTCCCAGTATTAAACGGGGGAGGTGTGTGTATGGTGTGCATATACACACGTATGTACATGTATGTGTATGTGTGTGGTGTGTTTGCATATGTGTGTGCATGTGGGGGGCAGGTGAGAGAGAGAGAGAGAGCTATCTCAGCTTTGCTAACGAGCTGCAAATTGCTGCACTGGCGGCAGCTCTCTCTGACTACATTCCCTTCCGACAGCTGTTTCAAAAGAAACATCTACAAATAAATATTTATAAAGCAACTTAGCTATGGCCCACACACTTGGGCACACACATGTTCAGTCTCTCTGGGCACTCATGTAATTTCCGAGCCCCAGAAATTATCCTTCTCTTTCCCCGGAATGCTGAGCCAATGCAGACTGGACTGCAGAGTCACTCACTAACGGCTGTGACAGAGCTTCCTCCAGGCCTCAGGGGAGAGGGACCAGCTTATCTGAGACCCCTCTAGTGGATCCTCCAGGTCAGGTCAGGTGACTCCATAGATCTACCAGTCTCTATGGGAAAGGCTATTTGTACATTTTTGCATATTAGAGAATATTGAGCGGCCAGAGCATCTGAGCTAAGAAAGGCTTTAGGGATTGCCTCCTGTCACTCCATTTCATGCAACATCTAAACAGTCTAAAGCCACAGGCAGTTACAAACTCATTGTGGTTTGGCTGAACGTAGAAGTCTGGGTGGGCTCAGAGTTATGACAGATGACATCGAGTTCTCGAAGCCTGACACAGCAAGGCTTCATGGGAGGCCAGCAGTAGTGGATAGGAAGGCTGTATTCCATATACTCACAAAGCTTTCAACATCTTTGCCATCACTTATCTCTAAGCAGGTTACCTAGATGGATGAAAAGACAGAGGGTCACACATGAAAGGTGTTGATTTGCCAGACCCCCAAGTAGAGTCTGTTACTCTCACCTGCATTCCACCAGCCAGAAGCCATCATGTAGCCACACTCCCTTACAGGGGAGGTGCTTGAAGAGGAGGATTATCTTATCAGCAAAGAGCAGCAAACTCTGTTGCTCTCTAGCAGGAGATGTGCCCCCTCTTTCCTTTCTCTTTGAAGCCCCACACTTGAACTGTCAGGAACATGTCAATAACAGAAACGATAAACAAAGCAGAGTTACGACGTATTGAGGGCTTATTACATATGCGATCCCACACAAAGATTGCCTCCTGTAATCCTCATCTAAGCTTCTCATGCTTTCTCTGTCCAGAGGGTAGAACCTGTTGAGAGATATTCCTGGCATCTCCTGGGTCACAAAGCACGTGGTAGGTGGCCCTTCTGGAATATAAAGCCAGCCCCAGCAGACCACAAGAGCCCAGGACAAGGGGCTGAGGAGTCAAGGACAACAGCAGAGGTGGGATCAAGGACAGCTGGGTCACTCACTTCAACCTGCAGGTGACAACAGAGAGGCTGGGCCATTGTTCTCCACAGAAGTCTCCTCACTTCTTCCTCCCAAGCTGGATATGAGATACAGGGCTTCTGAATCACAGGCGTCCTGACAGCTCATCCCCTGCTGAGCATAGCTGCTTTTAAAAAGCACTTACTTTTTATGATCTAATTCAGGATGACATTGAATGTGCTCCAGCACATACCTCTCCCCTTTCCCACCAGTTCCCCCTTGCAGCCCCCTTCTTTCCTTCTGTATCCCCCGCCCTCTGTATCCTTGTGGGTATCACGGCCAATCCCTTCAGTCTGAAATATTTTTGTTGTTGTTGTTGTTCACCACTGCATAGCTAGGTTGCCCTTAGGCTACAATCTGGATGCTTCTCTTCCTCCTTGTCCCTTATCTCATCACGTCCCCATGTTGCTACACCTGTGCTGCATGCAGACCAAAGCACAGTCACAGAGGTCGTGGGCCATGGTGGCAGACAGCAGACTGATTGCACCACTTATATATTCGCCATTGGACCTTGGTCCATTGTTAAGGTGGTTCCTCACCTTCAACACATATTGCAAATACTATCTGTGTCACTGGGATGTGATGAGGATCTGGGAGAAAAACAGCTCAAAAGCTCTTTACCCAAATAACTGGAGATGCTGTGATAAAATCTACTGATTGGAGGCAGGGGAGATGGCTTGCAAAATGGTGAGACAGTTGGTAAAATGCCTGCCACAGAAACATGAGGCCCTGAGTGTGGATCCCCAAGTAAGAGTTCCAGTGCTGGGGTATGGGTTAGAGACAGGTGGCTCTCTGCACCTTATTGGTCAGTCAGTCTAGTTTAATTAATAAGCTCTGGGAAACCCTGTCAATAAATAAAGTAGACAGTGGCAGAAGACATTCAACAATGACACTTAGCATTAATAACACTTGCCTCCATGCACATATGCATACTCATTCATACATAAACACACACACACACACACACACACACACACACACACACACACGGATAAATTGGCATTCCTAATGCAATCCCTCCTCATTCCCGAGTGGCAGGTGCTGCTGTCACTGCTCAGCTTCTCACCTGCTGTATCTCTCTGAGACCATATCAATCTATCCAGGGTTTTGCACCATGGCAATGCTGAATTGGCATGAAAGAGGCTCAGAAAATCCTAGCTAAAGAGACAGAAGTGATGGGGGAAAGGAACCAAGTCCCCTGGAAAGCAGAGGTGGGATTAACTATGCTTGGGTGTTGTGGCGATTCCCTTGAAGAAAGGGAACGTGGGAGTTGGGGAGCCAGGGAGAGGCACCATTCCACAGCCAGGTCTTCCCTGAGTAAAGGGGGGACAAGGAAGATGGGGTGGAAGTGCCCTAGTCTGGGGTGCCGTACAATGTAATGAAGGTTCAGCAGATCCCAGGGCCAGTCAGCTGACCAAAAGTCATATACTGTCCTCCAGGAGAGGTCTTCATCAGCCTTAGCTTCACTTTCCCACTGCAGAGAAGAGGCTGTGGAAGCAGAGGTCCCATGCTTAGGGTGATATGGATTCTTAGGCCAGCAACCAGGGTCCTCTCAGTGCCCAGGGTTACAGTTCATAACAGGAGATTCATGGCTGCCACAGAAGAAGAAAGAAAGAGCTGAGTGTATAGACTGAGTCCTGTGAGATGAAATAATACAAATTGAAGAGGGGCAAGAGGAGGAATATAGAAGTGCTTGGACGTTATGTGTTATAACTTCTTTAATGTTTCTTGAAAGACAAGTTATAGATTGGGACAGACTTGTTTCTTACTGTTCCTGGTTACTTGGGCTATCTTCCTCCAGTTTGGTTTATGGCTAATTTCAACCTAGTTCTGATAGTCAACAAATGATTTAATAAAATACAGTGTCTGTGAGGCAATAGACTTGTTTCCAGATTGTTTTTTATAATTGTTTATTTTTATTTTATGTGTATGAGTGCTTGCCTGCATATATAAACATGCCATGTGTGTTCTTGGTGTCTCTGGAGACCAGAAGAGGGCACTGGATTGCCTGGGACTATAGTTGCAGATGGTTGTAGCCTGCCATGTGGTGCTGGAAACTGAACCCAGGGGGTCCTCTGCAAGAATAGCAAGTGATCTTAACTAGTGACTCATCTCTTCAGGCCACCATTGCTGTTGTTTTAATTGTCATGCATATGTGCATCTGTGTGTGTTCAAGTATGTTTGCGGTGGTGGGGTTAGTATGTGCATGTAGAGGCACAGGACAAACATGAGTGTCCCTCAGCAATGCTGCTAACCTCTGAGTCAGGGTCTCTCTCTCATTGGCCGGGATCTCACCAATCAGGGCACACTGGCTGTAAGACCCACAGGTCTACTTACCTCAGTCTCCCGGCATTGGGAGTATAACTGAGTACCACTATGGTCAGCATTTTCACATGGGCTCTAAGGATTGAACTCTGGTCCTTATGTTTGAAGGACAAGCACTTTCCCTGCTTCCCCAGATAGCTCCTACATACCTTATAACTGGTAACTCATTTCATCCCCACCACAAACCAGCAATGGGGATCTGATTATTGCATGCCAATTTTACAGACAAGGAAATGTGGGCACAGGGAAGGGAATTTTCCAGAAGCTACAGCCAGGAAGCGGTAGAGGTGGAACTTGAATTCTGCCGTCTGTCTTCTGTATGATATGCTACTTGCCATACTCCTTTCCTGCACTCTGTAGCCACTCCAGTCTCTGGCCTCAGGTGTCCTGCTGACAGGCTAGGGGTGGTAGAGCCCTACAGCTGGGTATGGTCCAGCCTGATTTAGACACATCTGTGGAGCCTAGCTTTGGATCAGCTTCCAAAGCCTTGAAGTTCACATCCCCAACCTCTGCTCTTGCCTAGGGTATGATTCATATGCAAGCAGAGCTACGTGTAGTCTGTACTCTCAGCAGAGACATTTCAGGAAGCATGGCACAGCTTTGCCTGGTCATCCCACAACTCTCTGAAGGTCTGACTGCTGCCCCGTGAAACTCTCATGGTTTCTTTGTCTAGGCATAGTCTTTAGAAAACTGTCTTTTGCTTGTTCATAGAATAGGTGTGAGTTGAACCCAACTCACACCTCTGATGGGTTTAGATAGAATGCATATTTTATAGGCACTTAGCAAAATGTTCATTGGAACAAGGATACCTGCAGCATTGGAAAAGAAACAGCCTACTCATGATTCCTTTTGTGTCAGAGTGCTAAACACACCTTCTTGGGAATTTAGAGGCCAAGCAGATGATTTTGATGTCCCTTCATGTGGACATCTGGATGTTCAACACTCTCCTGACCCTCGAAGACCCTAACTGGGGCTCTTTCTGGGAGGCCACTAGGTGATCAGGGGAGGGTTATCCTACGCAGAAAGTGCAGTGTGCAGCACCCCACACTCACCCAGAGTAAAGCTTATGGCTGGGCAGTACCCCTGGGGGTGGGCGTTAAGAGAACTACTCCCTGAGGGTGGAACTGAGAGGGCGAATGGAGAATGAGCACAGGTTGCCACGCTGCTCTTCTGGCACGACACCCACAGAGGGCTTCTGCTATGCTGCCCGTGTTACAGGCCTGCTGAGTTCTAAGTGCACAGTGTCCAGGGGCACCAGTGATGCTCACAGGCCCCAGCACCACACCTGCACTCCTGTCTGCTGCCCTCAGCAATGAAGCTGGCGTCTGGACTCTGCCTGAGAAAATTGATTTCGATTTCCTCTTGTTCCTGTGGGGCTCGGCTGTTGTGACAGGAAGCCGAAACCTAATAAAGATAGCACTGGAGCCGCGCGGGCCCTGAGCCCACTTGAGTGCTGCATTAGGAAGGAGAAGGAACAAGGAAGGAGGAGGAGAGACTGGCCTGCTTCCTTGAACAACCTCAGCTGGCATGGCTTGGGGAATTCACTCACTCACACACACACACACACACACACACACACACGCACGCACACAGGACTGGAGAAGCAAACAGAGGAGAGGATACAGTTCCCAAATGCTTCCTCAGCAGCTGTCCCTCTGAGCTGGCTTTCATAGGAAACCAGCTTCAGGACAAATGACTGGTATGGTCACATGGGCATTGTACCTGTGTGTTACATCGCCACCTTAAATAACTTAAGGACTTATCTATCTACGTATTTATTATTTATCTATTTTTGAGACACTTGTGGGCTCAGTAGGACCACAACACTTTACATATTCTACTAGTCTTGCTCTTTCCTGCCCTGTTCCCATCTCTGCTTGGCTGATGTTCTCTCACTCCCCTGATGGGAGCAGCCTTTGATGCTCTGTGTGTCACTTTCTCTTTCTTCCTTTCCTCTAACCATGCCTACTCCTGTTTTCAATCCACCTTTGAGAAATGGTGGCCAAGGCCATTCTCAACAGGTCCTACCCCAACTTACAACCTCTTATATCTATATTAAGGACACTCTACTCTCTTCTGGACAGTTTTCTTTGACTTGACACGCTAGAAATAGAAGTCACTTATTTTCCTTTGGCCACTTTTTCTCTGACTTCTATTTCTGCCTGGGACTTCCTCATTCTTACAACTATCTGGTCTCAGACTTCCTTTGTGTTTTGCTTTTGTTTTTGTTTTTAATTAATTAATTTCCCACTGTACATCCCAATCACACCCCCTCCCTATTCTCCTCCCAGTCCCACCCTCCATCTCTTTTCCCCCTCCCTCACTTCCTCAGAAAAGAGGACCCCTTCCCACTAACTCACTTGAGCACATCAAGTCACCAACCAAGGACCATGCATGGGTTGGACCGAGGCCCTCTAGGCAGATGTGGCCTATGGGCAGCTCAGACTTCATGTGGGTGCTCTAGCAAGGAGATGTCTCTGACATGTGTTCTTTTGCCTGGTTTTGTTGTTGTTGTTGTTTTGTTTTGTTTTGTTTGTTTGTTTTTAATGATTTCTTTTCTGGTATCACCTACTTCAAATAAAGCTCAGGATCTGGTTATTTCTTCCTGAAAGCTGTGTCATGCATTCCTACCTGTCAATTTCAAGTTCAAACCTTTATCAGCTTGTGACTACACAAGGACTTGCAACTGGCCACTCAGCCTTAGTCTCTTTCCCTGCCAACTATACATACACATAGACTGAGGGTACGTTTATCAAGATGTATGCAGCTGCTGCTATTGTCCGGCGCTTCCTGATCTGAGACCTAATTAATCTCTCTCACTTTATCATCCAGATCATTTCATTTCAGTACATCAGACAATAAGCATACTGCTCCTCTGGTAAATCCTCTATGACTTTTCATTGCTAGAGATAAATTTAATGTGACCTGCACATACACACACACAAACACACACACACACACACACACACACACACACAGAGAGAGAGAGAGAGAGAGAGAGAGAGAGAGAGAGAGAGAGACTCCCTTTCCTTGGCCCAGTGATTCTTATTTATTCTCCAGAATTCATCTTCCTTGCTGTAAAGGTTATCACACTTCATACTGCTCTCAAAACCCTTTTCTCTTGTTATTAAACTGGGCTATACATGGGCTAGTTTCACTTTTTTCATAAAGAATACAAATTGCACAGGAGTGAGGACTAGGTTAGCATGAGTAAGACAGATCCCCTCGCCGCCCTGCTGATATATAACAGACATTTTGGAAATGGCTGTTGAACAGATGAATGGACTACCATTTATCGAGTGTCAGGGTTTCTTCCAGGTGCTTCGTCTCATTTAATCCTCAGAATAGCTTTTTTGGTGTTATTTCCACTCCATAGAAACCTAAAATATCAAAGGTCAAGTGATAGACACAAAACTAAGAACAGTAGCGTGTAATAGCACCCAAATAGGACCTTCCACTACGCCCCAAACACACCTTGCACTTGCCAGCTCCTACCCTGACTCTGACACTGCCTCCTGCTGAAATGTTCTATCTCCTCCACCTGCTGCAATCCTGGTCACCTTGATAGTAACTACTACAGCCTTCTCACCTTGGCCTAAATACATGCATTAGGTCAGAGCCTGGGATCCAAGATTGGAGAGATTGGAATTTTAACTGCTCACCCACTCCTTGCACAAGTTACCTAAGCTGACTCTGATGGTGTTTACTGCATGAGGATTAACATGAAGCCTCCAAATGATATTTCCTCCTTGCCCCTTCCTTCTTGTCTTCTCCTTCAGAACTGACCTGTTTTCTCTTTTCTTCCCTTAACTCATCATTACCTACCAGAGTACCCAGGCTTAGAACTCACAGAATCGCGTAATAGCATCAATGGCAGTGCCATTTCACATCTCATCCCATGGCAAGAGCACCAGCTGTCAATCAGTTGTGAGAATGTTTTTCGGTGATCATCTATGCATGTTCTCCCTGAGTATTTGTCTTTCAGCATCTGAAAGGACATACCACATTTCCTTTATATGCTGGCCTCAGATCTTTTAGTACATTTGCAAAGTTTTGCAAATGACCCAGACCTTGACAGTCCAGACTGTGTGGCAAAAATTGAGTACAAATTTGCACAGAAGCGTTCAATAAACCTTAACCGTGAAAAAGTCTGGAAGCTTTTCTCCCGGTGTTAGCAGAGGTCTGATGGTGTTAGGCTTCATTTGATGGAATCGGGATCCTACCATGGGAGTGAAGGGAAGGAAGGTGGACATTTTCAACTACCCTTCCCTGAGCTGAGTCCTATGCTTGAGCATTTCCATCTACTGTCATCCTTACTAGGCTATCATAGCTGGTAGATGGATGGCATTGCTGCCTCTTTACTTCCATTGAGGGTATCAAGAAGGGCTTTGAAGAAATAGTCATTTACTTCTTGTATCTTTAGAAAAAAAATTTTTTTTAATTGTATGATGCCTGTCATTCCCATAGTCAGGAGGCTGCAAGGAGACTTCAAGTTTGAGACTAGCCATAGCTATGTAGCAAGATTGTCTCAAAAAGATAAAACAAAACAAAAACATTATTGCTAGCTGTGGTGTTTTGAATAACAATGCCCCATTATAAGCTTGTGTGTGTGTGTGTGTGTGTGTGTGTGTGTGTGTGTGTGTGTGTGTGTGTGTGTTGAATGTTTGGTCTGCAGTTGGTAGAACTGTTTGGGAAGGATTGGGGATGTGACCTTATTGGAGGAGATGAGACGTGCTTTGAGGCTTAAAATATCTCATGCTATTTCCAGTTAGCCCTACACCCTCTCTCTTTCTGCTTCATTGTTATTGACTCTTTAAGCTCTTCACTGCTGTACAGCACCATGCCTGCCTGCCTGCTGTCATGCTACCACAATGATGGTCATAAAGGCACCCTATATATCCTTTCTTCTACAGTTGCCTTGATCCTGGTGTCTCTTCAAAGCAATAGAAAAGCAATTAAGACACTAGGCACCCTCCGAGAGAATGGCCAAGGGCATCGTAATGTTCTAATCACCCAGACAGAGCCTAGGGGAAAACCTACGGAACAAAAGATGTTTTGTCTCTGGACATAGGTGTCAGGACTCTTTAATCAATCCTAAATAGACCCAGGAATAAACAAAGCATTCCACACAGTGCAGGTGATGCAACTAATTCAGCAAATAAGCTGGTTGCAGTGGTAAGTTTTGAGGGGATTAATCTGAGCAGCCATTATGAGGAGGAATTAATGTGTAAAAGAGTGCTTTGGGCCTCTAGAGCCTGCTGTGCTGTTCCTGTTGATCTCCAAAGCACTCAGGACATAGGGAGAGGTCAGGTTTTTGTTGTTGTTGTTGTTTTAAGTGAAACACAATATGTAGAAGCTTTTCTTGGAGAGTGCAATAGGCTTTGCATAATTTCCCGAAACTGTGCTCAGTAAGGATGCCCACCCTGGAGAGCAGACCATCAGGAGAGCCCAGGTAAATCCTGACTGCGAAGTCAAGCAGCTGCTCAGAGGCACTAGCCTAAACTTGATTCCCACAGACTCACTGATGCATTATCATCCACTCCCACCCAACTCCTGCTTCTTGCATGAGGAGGGATATTTCACAACATATTTAATTATTTAACCTGTCCTATCTATAGAGAGAATGATTGAACTTGTTTTCTTCCATAATAACAAGCTCATGGAAGGTCCAGGATTGATAGGGATTTGAATAGGAAAGAGTCTGAAAGTGAAATTGACCATATGGGAAAGAGGACCAGACTCAATGGGCCCAGTGGGGATGTTCTTGGAATATGAAGGGGAAGGAGCAAAGCTACTGAATCTTGATTTTCACAGTCTACATTGGCCCCCTTGAACCAACCCTGCCAGCTTCCTTACCCAAAGATTCTCTTCTTTACCACCCCTGTGCAGCTCTTTCCTCCAAGTGTGGGAGCCCTTTTAAACTCTGAGACTAGAGACTCTTTTTTTATTTTAATTTTAATTTTTATTAATTACAGTTTATTCACTTTGTATCCCCCCCATAGCTCCTTCCCTCCTCCCCTCCCAACCCCACCCTCTCTTCCCTGTCTCCACCCATGCCCCTCCCCCAGTCCACTGATAGGGGAGGTCTTTCTTCTGATCCTAATCTATCAGGTCTCATCAGGAGTGGCTGGCCTGGTAAGGCTGTTCCCGGCTCAGGGGGAGGTGAGCAAAGAGTAGGCTAATCAGTTCATGTCAGAGATAGTCCCTGTTCCCATTGCTATGGAACCCACTTGGACATTGAACTGCCATGGGCTACATCTGTGCAGGGGTTCTAGGTTATCTCCATGAATGGTCCTTGGTTGGAGCAGCAGTCTCAGAAAACACCCCTGTGCCCAGATTTTTGTTTCTGTTGCTCTCCTGTGGAGCTCCTGTCTTCTCCAGGTCTCACTTCTTTCATAAGATTCCCTACACTCTGCCCAAAGTTTGGCTATAAGTCTTAGCATCTGTTTTGATACCCAGAGACTCTTATTACAAAAAAAAAAAAAACAAAAAAAAAAAAACCAACCTGGCCTTGTGATCTTGTGATGCAGGCCTTAATGTCAGGAGTCAGAAGGGCAATTGCATGAGGATTGTGAATCTGAAGCCAACCTAGGCTTTAGAGCAAGTCCAAGAAGAGCCTGGGAAGCTTAAAAACAAAAAGAAGGAAAAGTGATAGAGATATATCTCAAAGTACATAGCACTCCAGAGTTCTCAAGGCTAAAAAAGAAAGGACTCAAAGATGGTGCAAATGATGATGACAACACTGACCACTGTAATCCTGAAACCTGGCAACCTGAACACCTGCATTGGTCCAACAGAGGAACTGACAGCATTTGTTGCAAGATTCTGCCATCATAGCCAGGGTTATGAGGCTGGAAATCTTGGACTCAGATGTACTCAAGCAGCAACTCCAGGTGAAGGCTAAGATGAACATGGATGCTGCTTCCAGGAGAGACAGAGAGGCCCAGCTTGTGAAAGCCTTGTAGCATGTACACAATTTGAAGTGTGGATCTGTGGAAATCTTTCAGAGGCAAGGGAAGAGTGTGATTCCCAGAACAAGAGGGCTGAGCATCAGAGAAAGCCTGGAGGATGACAGGCTATCTGTTTTTATCCCCACAATGCCGTGGCTTGGCAAGCTAGTCATCTGAGTTTAGAAGGGAGAGTGGGCTTTGCAGAATCCTGAAACTTCTACTTGTTACTGTTTTTGTACAAAGACAATTTTTCCAAGAAAGCTATTGGAATGCTTAAGTAAAGTCTCCAAGGGGGAAAGCAGTATTTTCTTTTTACCCAAAACTTCACACAACATTCCCAAACTACTTGGTCCCTTATGACACCTTCTTAGCAAGGCATGGAGAAAAGTCAACTCATGGCACACATGTAAAATAGCCAACTATTTATTTACCATGAAGTCTTAATGCTGCTAAGAAGGCACTGGTCGTCAGGTCACAGGCCTTCAACACAGATGGCATACAGCTAACTCATTATAGCTTCTTTGACTTCAGTTCTGGAAATTATTTGAAAAACAAAGCTCTTCTTTCTAGCTGTTACCACACACCATGAAGGATTCAGCTGGTTGTTGGGGCTCAGTTGCTAGTGTAGCCTCAGGCTTGCACTGTCTAATTAGACACCATCCACTTCAACATAAAACTTTGCACTATGGCTTAAAAACAGGGAACAAAAAGAATAGTTAGTTTCAGTTGGAGAAGCCTTTTTACAGCCTGCCTTCTGGGACTCCCACAACACAAATGATCTGTGATGAGGTTAACAAAGCCCTGGTTTCTTGGGATTCTTTCCTCCCTTGGAGAGAAATTTCTTGCCTACTCTGAGCAGGATGTGTTGCCTTAAGTCTTCCTTCCTATGAATGGAAGGGAAGAAAAACAAGTATAAAAGAATGAACTGACCTGCGGCTACCATCTGTATTCCCCATCTCCTAATCCTCTAGCATTCCCATCTTCACCCAATGCCTCATATTCATCAATGACTCTGTTTTTTGTCTCTCCTGCCTTCTGTGCTTCCAGAACATTAGACTCACTTGCAGTCAGTAGTCATGTCAAAGGATATCTATCTGGGGAGATTTTGGGTATGATTTCCATCAGCCTCCATCAGCCTCCCCAAGCCCAATTCAAACTTTAAAAGGAAACTAGTATTGGAGAAGGATAGTTGGCATATTATCACTGAGATGTAAATAGCATCCTTGTTACATGCTAGTCTTTTATTGATTTTCTAGAGTCAATATAAAACAAGGCAGGACTGGATGCATATAAATGTCCCTTCATAACAAGACTTGACCTATTTCCAACCAGATGTCTTTCCCTTCAGCAAGTGCCACCCCTGTGTTACAAATACACCTTTCCTCTGTGTAGAGCTTCCCAAGGGAGAAGGGTATGTATGCTATGTTCTATTTGCTTAAAGTCTTTTTGTCCTTGCTGAAGAAAAGCAGCTTTTGTTGACCATGTGTTGTAGTTTCATTTCTGTTGCTGTGGTAAAATACCCTACCCAAAAGCAACTCAGGTGAGAAATGGTGTATTTACTTTACTGGTCCAGCTTATAGTCCATCCTTGTGGGAAAGCCAAATCAGGAGATTCAAAAAGTTAGTTACATCACATGTACAGTCAATAACAGAGAGAAATGAATGCAAGAAATGAATTCTTGCTTGCTTACTTGTGCTCAGCTCAGTTTCTCCACTCCTGTACAGCTCAGAGCCCCCTGCTGAGGGAATGTTGCCACCCATAGTGGGCAGGATCTTCCCACATCAATGTGGCTTAATGAAGATAGTTCCCCATGGTCATGCCCACACTCCAACCAATGTAGATATAGACAGTCTTTCATGGAGACTCTTTACCCAGGTGATTCTGTGTTGTGTCAAGCTGACAGCTGAAGTTAAACATCACATGATTCTAGTTGCATTTCTGCAGACAACCAGAATAATTTACCTAGCCTGTATTTTTTTCTATTCACTGTCATACCTGCCAAAAAATGTATAAGAAGAAATAGTACAGTTTCATGTGATCTTAAAATTTATTTATATGGGATCAAATTACAAATGCTGTGTCAAAACTGGATTCATGATTAGAATTAAGATTTATACAAGTCAGCATATTTATTATTCTTAGTTGTTGTGAACTGCTCTAACATGGCAAATTCATCTCTCTGATTGCATAGTGTTGGCTCATTCCAATTGATTTGAAGACACTTTATTTCTCCAAAGTATAGTGTAATAGATTTCTTCAACCAGCCAAGTTACAATGCCATGGGCTGGATTTGCCTTTTTGCTCCAAACAACTAGCAATAGGAGAAAAATAGTAAAGACAGTACTTTCTAACGTATTAAGAATCAGACAATGTGAGGTAGTCATCCTAGACAGATTAGAGACAAGTCAGATGAGCTCAAAGACAGCCTCCATTTCCGTCCTTACCACAGTGTGGGAATCCAGACAGAGAACTACCTAACATAAGATGAAGCTGAGAGGCTAGGGGGAAAATGGGCTAGAGTTCATCTGGCACATTACAGGAAGGGAAGGATAAAACAGAAAGAGAAAGAGAGAAGAGAGGAAAGATAGGGAGAGGTATAGATGGAGCTGCAAAGGATCCCACTTGACAACTCAGCAGAGATCTGATGACTCATACATGGATGTGAAGGACTGTTCTGTGTATTGGGGGAAGGTGCCCAGGGCTCAAAGAGAGATCTGACAGACTGGGAAGTCTCACAGTCCATGGGCATTGTGTCAATATTGAGAGACTTGTTTCAGTAGTGTGAACAACTTGCTCTAACTTAAATAGTGTTTTAGGCCCATCTGGTGAATCTTAAATATTGATCAAATAGCTTAACTTTATTCAAAAAGAAGAATTGATAATATTTATCAGGGCACAAAATATTCAGCACCAGGTGAGGAAAACTTACAGTGTCTGGCTTTTGACCATAGATTATTAAGCATGCAAGAAGTAGGAAAATCTCAACAATAAGGAGAGATGAGTCTGTCCATTGAAATTTTATGTTAGAACTATGAGATAAGGATGTTATACAGTATCAATAAATGTATCCAACAAGACTAAAAGATAAAGAGATAAGGCTAGAGGGAACATTAGGTGTCCCAAAGAAAAACATGGAAGATAGTCAAAATAAACCTGTACTGATGAAAAACACATTACCTTCATTTTAGATGAAGAATTTATTTCATGGGGTTACCATGAAGTCCTAATGCTTCTCAGAAGGCGCTGGTGGCCTTCTGAAATACCAGAACCCATGTAAAAAACCAGATATGCTGGCATGTATCTGTAATCCCAGCCTTCCTAAAGCAGGATGGGAAGTAGAGACAGGACAATCTCCTAGCTTTGTGGGCCAGCTAGCTAGGAGTAAGCAGCAGTTTGGTGGAAACACTGCCTTGACAGGGTGGGAAGAGTCAACCCCGGAAAGTTGTCTTCTGACTTCCAAAAGTATTCTGTGGGAGACACCCCCCTCTTTCTCTATTTCTCTCTCACACAGACACTCAAAATGAATTTAAAAATAAAGATAAGGAAGAAAAGAAAGAAAGAAAAAGAAAGGGAAAGACAAAGGTAAAGAAGAAGGCAGGAAGGGAAGGATCTAAAATAAGGGCCAAAGAGGAAACAAGACTGAAACAATCTGAAAATTGCATCTTTGAGCAGCATGCGAACACTAATTCACATATAAATGAAAACACTAAAGAAAAGCAGGAGGCAAAAGACCTATTTGAAGAAATAATGAACAAAAATTTCTAAACTTGATTAAAAGTTTAAATCGAATATTCAAAAACTTCAGTGAGCCTCAGGCACAAGAAAGGAAAGCACTTATACCAAGAACCATCATCAAATTTTTCCAGAGCAAACCTTAGAAGTATGCAAAATAGACAACGCCTGCGTAGAAAGGACCAGAGCAAAGCATGGCATTAGGTTTTCAGTTGAAATCTGCAGGTAAAGACACTGGAGGAATGTCTTTTTTTTTCTTTTTTTATTATTATTATTAATTACACTTTATTCATTTTGTATCCCCCCATAAGCCCCTCCTTCCTCCCCTCCCGATCCCACCCTTCTTCCCCTTTCTGCATGCATGCTCCTCCCCAAGTCCACTGATAGGGGAGGTCCTCCTCTCCTTCCTTCTGATCTTATTCTAAGGAAGAGAAAATCCCTGTTTTGTTGTTGCTGGGGAGTGTGTGTGTGTGTGTGTGTGTGTGTGTGTGTGTGTGTTTCAAGACAGGATTTCTCTTTGTAGTCCTGGTTTTCCTAGAACTTGTTCTGTAGACCAGGCTGGCCTAAAACTCAGAAATCCACCTGCCTCTGCCTTCTAAGTGCTGAGATTAAAGGCATATGCCACCACTGCCGGATGAGAAAATCTTTTTAAATACAAAGGTAAGTAAAAATATTTTCAGGCATACAAAGGCTCAAAAAAAATAAATAAATAAAGCCTACCCAACAACAGATATGTACAAGGAATGTCAAAGGACATCTCTTGGGTGGCAGGCCAGTGATGTCAGATGAAAATATCTATAAAGGGATGAAGAACTCCAGGAATGGTGCTCCCTATATTGCCATGTAAGACTCCTAAAGTAGGTTGATGTTGTTGAAAGACAACTGGCTGGGGCTGGAGATGGGTTGGCAGTTGAGAGTGCTTGCTGCTCTCCCAGAAGACCCGAGGGTTGTTCCCAGCACCCATTTCATTTCAAGCACCTCCCAGTCATCTCTAACTCCAGGGAGATCTCATTCCATTTTCTGGCCTCAAGTGCTCCCGCACACCCATGGCACACATGAACTCACATGGGCACACTCACATAGAAATGTACAAGCAATAGTTTAAAAAGGACTGCTCATACTAATTATCATTATGTAGCATAAAGATTACGACATATGCAAAGGTAAAATATTTGATGATATGCTACAGGATCTGGGAGGGAAGAAGCTAGGCGCTGCTGCTTCCAGATGATTCTTATAGCCCGTGTACATTGGCACAGTATCACTTGGAGATACTTTGAAAAAACTTTAAAAGTTTGTGTAAAATTGTACAACCACTCTGGAAATTAATCTGGCACTTTCTCAGACAACTAGGAATAGTGCTTCCTCAAGATCCATCCATACCACTCCTAGGTATATATCCAAAAGAGGCTCAAGTACACAATAAGGACATTTGCTCAACCATGTTTGTAGCAGCTTTATTTGTAATAGCCAGAAGCTTGAAACAGCCCAGATCCCTCAACTGAAGAATGGATGCAGAAATTGTGGTACACCTACACAATGGAATATTATTCATCAATGAAAAATAAGGAAATCATGAAATTTGTAGGTAAATGTGGGATGTGGAAAGGATCATCCTGAGTGAGCTGTCCCAGAAGCAGAAGGAAACACAAGGTATATGCTCACTCATATAGACATGTAATATAGGCTAAACCTACTAAAATCTGTACATCTAAAGAAACTAATCAAGAGAGAGGACCCTGATTAAAATGCTCAATCCCCATCCCAAAAGGCAAAGAGGGTGGACATCAGAAGAATAAGAAAACAGAAAACAAGCTAGAACCCCCCCCATGGAGGGCCTCTGAAAGGCTCTGCCCTGCAGACTATCAAAGCAGATGCTGAGACTTATGGCCAACTGTTGGGCAGAGTGCATGGAATCTTACATAAGAAGTGGGAAATAGTAAGATCTGGAGTGGACAGGAACTCCACAACAAGAGCAACAGAACCAGAAATTTGAACACAGGGGTCTTCCCAGAGACTCATGCTCCAACCAAGTACCAGGCATGGAGATAACCTAGAACCCCTGCACAGATGTAGCCCATGACAGTTTAGTGTCCAAGTGGGTTACATAGTAATGGGAAGAGGGACTCTGACATAATCTGATTGGCCTGCTCTTTGATCTCCTCCCCCTGAGTGGGGAGCAGCCTTACCAGGCCACAGAAGATGACAATGCAGCCACTCCTGATGAGATCTGATAGACTAAGATCAGAAGGAAGGAGAGGAGGACTTCCCCTATCAGTGGACTTGGGGAGGGGCATGCTCGAAGAAGGGGATGGGAGGGTGGGACTGGGAGGGGAGTGGGGGAACACAAAGTGAATAAAGTGTAATTAATAAAAATAAAAAAATCTTATTTCTACTTTAAAAAAGTTTGTATAAGTTCTAAAATGTTGACAAATAAGAGAAAATTACATTTTATTTGGCTAGAAAGTACATAGAAGAGAAAATACAAAATAAAAATAATTAAGCAGAGAGAGTGTGTGCTAATGGAAGAAATAAAGAGGAGAAAAGGAACATATGGGACAAAAGAAAATTAACAGCAAGATGTTATACTTAAAGCTACCCACATCAATAATCACATTAAATTATTGCCATACTCCAATTAAAAGGCATAGATAGTCAAATCAGATTTTATTTATTATATATATTTATTTTTTTTACAATTCAGATCAGATTTTTAAAAAGTAAAACCCAGCAATATGCTGTCTACTAGAAAATAGGTTAAAAATAAAATGATGGAAAAGATATTTTTGTGAACACTAATCAAAGACAGATGGAAAGCGATATTAATATCAAAGTCGATTTCTCTTCAGAGTATATTAACAGGAAAGAATATCACTCTGTAAGTATAAATGGGTCAATTCATTTCTAAGACATAATCTTAAAAATTTATGCACCTAATAATAACAGAAATTTAAAATACATGAGTCAAAACCTCAGAAAATTATAATAAAATCTATAATTATAATGCAAAAATTTCAACTTTAATGCCCATTTTCCCAACTTCAACTTCTTCTTGATAGCTGGTGGATCAGTAAATGGGAAATCTACAATGAAATGGAAAACTGGAACAATCAGTCGTCCTTTGCCACCCGTTGGGAGTAGTTCTAAGACACACCCCACTGGTGCCTGAATCCACACATGCTCAGATTCTTTACATAAAGGGAAGTTGTTTGGCCACAGTACACACACACCTTCTTATATGTTTAAACTCATCCCCAGATTACTTAAAATTCCTCATACAATGGTAAAGCCTAGGTAAATAGTCACTGTACTATATTATTTAGGGAACAAGGACAAGAGATAAAAGTCTGTACATGTCCAGTACAAATATAGGGGTTTTGTTGTATTTAAGTCAATCCACAAGCACAAAAGACTAGGTCTGCTTTGCACCTCAATTGATATTTATCTAGCTGTCAGCAGTAGATAGCACATCCTTTCTGGTGGATGGACACGTCTAAAGACAGGCTGTGTACTAGACCATGAGCTAACGCTCTGTAACTATGACAGTCCTACTTCATTCATTCCTAGGAAGTGCAAGGTCATATTAGCGTGAAGCCCTGTATTAGTTTGTTGTCAGGGTGACAAGGACACTGGAAAGAAACACCCTATGGGAGAAGAAGCTCGTTTTGGCTCACAGTCTCTGAAGAGTCGAGTCCACCACAGCAGAGGTGGCATGGTAGAGAACCTCAAGCCGTGGGGAGACACTCAGGGAGAAAGCGTATGCTTGACTCTTGATGTTGGTTGCACTGCATGAATAAACACACACACACATACACATGCACACTCACAAACACACATACATCTTCACATAAACACGCACTCACATACACACAAAACTAAATGTAACAAATTACCACTTACCATGAAAGTTCCCTGAAGGGGTTTCAGTCTGTTTGCTTGTGGCAGATACTCCGTTGTGTAGAGCACCCTTTGGGGCATTGCACAAACTCAAGACATTTTCAGGCAGAGCAAATGAATACTTGTGATATCAAAGTCTCCACTGAAGTATGTGTGTTAGTGTCCCAGGACTCCTTTACCAAGCTCCACATACGTGTGGTTTAAACCACAGAAATGTACTGTTCCGTGGTCTGGAAGCTACAGTGTAGGATCAAGGAGTTATCAAATCCTGAGGCCGTAATGAAGAACACTTTTTTTCTAGAGCCACTGATGGGAAACATATTTTTCTGATACAGAACACCTCCTTGACCCTTGCGCCTTTGGTATCCCAGGACTTTGTTCATTCACAGAAGCACAACTCCAGTTCCTGCTTTGTTAACATTCCCAAAGCTTGACCTGTGATGTCACAAGCCACTTCCCTGCCTCTTTCTTCCCACCTAAAAAACAAAAACAAAAACAAACAAAAAAACAAAAACCAAAAACCAACAACAACAACAAACATCAGTCATACTGGACTTGGTGCCTATCCTATCCCTCTGTGAGCACAACAGAGCTTAATAAATCTGCAAAAACTTTAGTATCAAATACAGTTCCATTTCTGGCCCGGCACTGCAGTTAGGACTCAGACATATATTTTGAGGGTCCCTATTTGCCCCATAATTTTGATAGCGTCTCTTTTTAAAAGCTTATTTTCTTTTTATCCTCCAGTAACAATTAAGAACATCTCTTTGTAGATCATATCTGTCTTTTGTTAACTTTAATTCTAGGTAGCCCTATACCATAGTTATTTTTACAGTGGAAATATTCAGATTATTTTCTCCAATGCCTTTTTAAAACTAGTTGCTATCATGTACAGCAACTATGTTGGTTTCCTTATACTTGTCTTTTATTTTAAAACCTTGATGAACTCTCATCAGAGCTTAAAAATTTATTTTCTGATGTGTGGGAGACTGTGTTTTAATCTTCATATTCATTATCACCACAAATAGAAATAATAATGGAATATAGAATGTACAGGGTTGAAAATTTAAGTACAAATTTGAACATTGGCTTAAACACTTCAAAGACAATATTGGGCTATTTGTCATATCTTCTTAGATAATAACAAAAAGATTAGTGAATATTTACAGGTTGATTACACAAAAATTTGAGTTAAATCTCTTTTTAATCAGTCTTGTCATAATAAAATTGAATATTCCCTAGGCCAAAAAGGTTTCCCAGGAAATTCAAATATTCGTTTTGTTGTAAGAACTTTGTTTTATTATTTTGAGGCTGGAATACACTTATCCTACTGAATTAATTCTGAATGTTTACTGTGACGAACTGCTTCCTTATGTTTGAACTTTCTGCTTGTCATACCTGGTTGATTTTGTCAACATGTGGATACTGATGAATCCATTCTTGTTATCAGCTTGTTAAAAAATCTGAAGTTTTCTTAAAATTAAGATTATAAGCACAGAGTAGGGATGTTTCTTCCTTTAAAGATACATTTGCACTCCAGTGCGATGTTCAGGGTTACCTTCTGGGAAACCTGATGACCTGAGTTTGATCGCCAGGTCTCACATGGTGAAAGAAGAGAACTGACCTTTGCAAATATTTCTCTGTCCTCCACATACATGTGCAAATGTGCTCACACACACATACACAGGCACACACAAACAAATAAATAATACTTAAAACATAGCCACAAAGCAATACAGGATACTTCCACAAATTAGGTAGGCAGCATTAATGTGTTTTAAGAGCAGAATTCTGGGCCAGCTGGGTGGCTCAGCAGGTGAAAACACTTGCTACACGAGCCTGGTGACCTGAGTTAAATCCCCAGAACCCACAATGGACAACTCCTCAAAGTTGTCCTGTGACAGCCACATGTGTGACACAGCATGAACACACCTATACACACACATACACACATCTATACATACATACATACATAAATACATACATACATGCATATACACACTAATAATAATAATAATAATATTTTAAAATAAAAGGAGTTATACTAGTGACAAAAGGGATGAGAAAGAAATTAGGGAAACAACACCCTTCATTATAGCAATAAATAATATAAAATATCTTGGTGTAACTCTAACCAAGCATGTGAAAGACCTGTATGACAAGAACTTCAAGTCTTTGAAGAAAGAAAATTAAGAAGATTTTAGAAGATGGAAAGATTTCCCATGCTCATGGATTGGTAGGATTAATCTAGTAAAAATGGCCATCCTGTCAAAAGCCATCTACAGATTCAAAGCAATCCTCATCAAAATTCCAACACAATTCCTTACAGACCTAGAAAGAGCAACCAATTAACCTCATATGGAAAAAAAAAAAAAACACCCAGGATAGCCAAAACAATTTTGTACAATGGAAGAACTTCTGATGGTATCAACATCCCTGATCGCAAGCTATACTACAGAGCAACAGTAATAAAAACTGCATGGAATTGGCATGGAAACAGGCTGATCAATGGAACCAACTTTGAAGACCCAGAAATAAACCCACACTCCTACAGGTCCTTGTTTTTTGAAAAAGAAATGAAAACCATACAATGAAAAAAAGAAAGCATCATCAACAAATGGTGCTGGTCTAACTGGATGTCCGCATGTAGAAAAATGGAAATAGACACGTACTTAACACCCTGCACAAAACTCAAGTCCAAGTGGATCAAAGACATCGACCTAAAACCAGAGACTCTAAACTTATTAGAAGACAAAGTGAGGAAAAGTCTGGAACTCATTGGCCTAGAAAGACAACTTCCTGAACAGAACATCAACAGCACAGGCTCTAGATCAACAATTAATAAACGGGATCTCATGAAAATGAGAAGCCTCTGTAAGTCAAAGGACACTGTCAATAGAATAAAATGGCAGCTGACAGATTGGGAAAAGATCTTCACCAACCCTACATCAGATAGGGCTGATATCTAAAATATACAAAGAACTTAAAAAAATTAAGCACCAACAAATCAAATAATCCAATTTAAAATGGGGCACAGAGCTAAGCTGAGAATTCACAACAGAAGAATATCAAATGGCTGAGAAGCACTTAAAGAAATGCTCAAGGGAGGGGGCTACAGCTGAGATACAAAGTAAATAAACTGTAATTAATATAAAAATAAAAATTTAATTAAAAAATAAAAGGTGTCTAAAACAAAAAGGAGGAACTGTAGAGAGCTGCGTAATGCCACGCCTTAAAGATGGAGCTGGTTTCCGCCTTCCACCTTCCAGATGGTGAGTGCTCTCTGTCACAAACAACTCCATATTTGGCTAAGGCTGAGGATATGGCTTGCTTCCGTGTATGTGGACCTATCTGCATTGCCCACGAGGCACGCTGGGGTTGGCTACCCAGAGGCTATTTAAGCTGTAGGCTGGCTTTCCCCAGGGTCAGAAGATTGTTCAAGGTTCCTGAATAAACTGCATTGAGAAAAAAAAAAAAAAAAAAAAAAAGATCAGAAAGAAGGAGAGGAGGACCTCCCCTATCAGTGGACTTGGGGAGAGGCATGCATGCAGAAAGGGGGGGAGGGTGGGACCGGGAGGGGAGGAGGGAGGGGCTTATGGGGGGATACAAAAGGAATAAAGTGTAATTAATAAAAGTTAAATAAAAAATTTTAAAAAAAGAAATGTTCAATGTCTCTAGCCATCAGAGAAATGCAAAACATAATGACTCTAAGATTCCATCTTACACCAGACAGAATAGCTAAGATAAAAAAATTCAAGTGAAAACACATGCTGGAGAGGATGTGGAGAAAGGGGAACACTCCTCCATTGCTGGTGGGAATGCAAACTTGTACAACCTCTCTGGAAATTAATCTGACCCTCCCTCAGAAAACTGGGAATAGTTCTACCTCAAGACCCAGCTATACCACTTTTGGGCATATACCCAAAAGATGTTCCACCATTCTACAGGGACACTTGCTCAACTATGTTCATAATGTCTTTATACATGACATTATGCCAGAAACTGAAAGCAACGTAGATGCCCCTCAACCAAAGAATGGATACAGAAATTGTGGTACATTTACATAGTGGACTCCTACTCAGCTATCACAAACAAAGAAATCATGAAATTTGCAGGCAAATGGATGGAACTAGAAAAGACCCTAGTGAGGTAACCCAGACCCAGAAAGACACACATGGTATTTTCTCACTTACAAGTGGATATTAGGCCTACAGTACAGGATAATTATAATACAACCCACAGATCCAAAGTAGCTAAGTAAGAAGGAGGGCCCAAGGAAGGGTGCCGGAATGTCACTCAGAGGGGAAATAGAATAGACAACAGAAGTGGATGAAGAGAGGGACCTGAGCATGAGATGGATTGGGGAGGGAAGCAAGGGTGGAGGTCAGATGTGGGGAAAGTGGAAGTGGGAGGTGAGAGGGCTGGGAACAAGAAGGAAAATTGGGGGGGGGATATCTCTTGGTCAAGCTGGAGGCCTGCTACATGGTAGGCTCCTGGGAGGATATGGGTGTGATTCTAGCTAAGACTCCTAAGGTGGGGGGAGGGGGAGAAACATAAAGACTGAAGTGACCACCTCCTAGCCAGGCAGGACTATTGGAAGGAGGGGAACAACAATCCATTGACAAAACCTGTGATCCAAAAATTGCCCTGCCTGCAAGAAGTGTAGGGATAACAAGGGAACAAAGATAGAGGGAAAGTTCAAACAGTAACTGACCCAACCTGAGACCCACCCAATGGTAGGGAGCCAGCCCTTGACACTAATAATGATGCTCTGCTGTGCTTTCTGACAGGAGCCTAACTTGACTGTCATCCGGGAGGCTCCAGCCAGCAGGGGATGGAGACAGATGCTGGGACTTGCAGCCAAGTATGGGGTAGAGGTCTCTAGGGGTCCTACCGGGGAAAAGTGGAAGGACCTAGAAGGGATAGAAACCTCACAAGAAAACCAATAGAGTCACATGGGGCCTTTCAGAGACCGAGATATTAACTAAGGAGCATGCATGAAGTGGACCTAGGCCCCCTGCACACATGTAACCGATGAGTGGCTTAGTCTTCATATGGGGCACCTGGCAAGTGGAGGGTGGGGTTGTTTCCAACATGGACTTCATTGCTTCCTTTTGGATCACTTCTCCCTGGCAGGGCTGCCTGGCCTGGCCTCAGGGGATGAAGATACGCTCAGTCCTGATGTGACAGGGAAAGTTAATACAAGGGAGCTCCCCTTTTCTGAGGGGAAAAAGAGAGGAGAAGGGAGAAGGAGAAGAAGTGAGAGGGACTGGGAGGAAGGAAGGGAGGAGGCATCCTTGGGATGTAAAGTAAATAAACTAATATAAAATGTTAAAAAGGATGTATGGATCTTATATCTAAAAGGTTATATAATCTTAAATAATAAAAGTGTTGTTCAATTCCAAGTTTTCTGTTGTGATTTACTTTCTCACCTTAAGCATTAAGGTCATCAGGGTAACCTCAGCAGAGGCTCACTGAGCTGTGAGCACAGGGCTGAAGAACAGAGATCTATTTTGAGAGGTGCCACTCACTGAGTGAAGGATTTGCAAACAGAAATCCTATTTTTTATTTTATTTTATTATTTTTATTTTTTATATTAATCACAGGTTATTTACTTTGTATCCCAGCCATAGCCCCCTCCCTCCCTCATCTTGTCCCTGCCCCTCTCTAAATCCACTGATAGTGGAGGTCCTCCTCCCCTTTCATCTGACCCTAGCTTATCAGATATCTTCAAGACTGGATGCAATGTCCTCCTCTATGGCCTAGCAAGGCTGCTCCTCCCTCAGCGGGGGGGGGGGGGGGGAGGTCAAAGAGACAGCCATTTCATGTCAGAAATAGTCCCTGTTCCCCTTACTAGGGAACTGACTTGGATACTGAGCTACCATGGGCTACAGCCAAGCAGGGGTTTTATTTTTTATTCTTTGAAAGTTTAATATATTCATACAGTATATTTTGATCATGTCCATCCACTACTATGTCCCTTCAACTCCCCCTAGTATGTACCCCTCCCCCCCCACAGGACCATGTCTTTCCACTAATTTCATGAGTACCTGAGTTCATCAGTTCTGTGGCTATGGGCATGGGTATGTAGCCATCCACTGGAGCATGAGGAACCTACCAGCTGCCACATCCTCAGGGGCATTGATCAGCTGCCCCTCACTTAATAGCCATCAATTGCCAATAGTTCCTCAGAAAAGGGTCCTAGGTGGTAGGGCTTAGGGTCCCTCCTTTTTCACACTGGAATTTTGATTGCCATTTTATTTCTAGTTTGCTAATATTTTTAAATAATCGTTTATGCTAAATTTTAGTTGTGTTTCTTTTTCTGTGGATGTTGAAATGATTTTGTTCTTTCAACCCACTAATGAACATTTTATTGATAGATATTTGAGGTGGAAGTTTCTGGTTCCTTTGAAAACCCAGTGGAGTCATATGATGTTTTTCTGGAAGCTGTCTTGTGAGGTGGCATGTGATGTTTTGCTGGAGGCTGGCTTATGAGAGAGCATGTGATGCTTTGCTGTGAGCTCTCTCGTGCAAGGAGCATGACTTTGGCTGGCTGAGAACATCCATAGGTAGTCTCTAAGAAGAGGTGATATATAGAAGCCCACAGACAATAAGACATTGCTTTTTGGATCAACATGGCTGTGCTGATCTTCATGCTTCAGACACTTGACTTCGCAAAGAGAAACATTCTAGAAAACTTTTCACGGCAATTCAACTGAGTTTTGCTGACTTGTCCTGATCTTCTGAATCATGCTGATTCCTGTTGCTTCTCGGTGTTGGCCTTTGGACTGGACCACTGGTATCCGGACGATGAAGATTAGACTTATTCCAAGGAACTTCTTCTAAAAAGGTCTACAACCCATTTACCTAATAACCTTCTTTCTCCCCTACATCTGGTCAGTGGGTGGAAGGGAGGTAGAAGCATTTAGAAACCCTAAATAAAGTAAGTTTGGTGAAAAGTCTAAGCCTATGGATATTCTCAGAATTTTGAACTTCAAAATGATGTTGTTATTTGGTATTTGATTAATAGTCTTAATCTTTATCATTGACTTCAATTGGTTAACATTTATTTAGAAAATTTTCATGTTTCCAATAAAATTTATTGATAATTTCCGTGTCTTATATGGCACTATTTTTGCTGTTGTTTATGTACCAAGATTTGTACACTTCTTTTAGGATCAGTTGACTTGTCGACTCTCTGGAAGAATTTACGGAAGTTTTAAGTCGCCTTTCTTTAACTCATAGAGGCTGCCCTTCCCAAGTGACCCTAGTTCCTCTCCAGGACTCAGAATTCATATCAGTTACTGAATATGAAGCATAGAAGAGAAGTTCTTTATTCAAGGCTCTCAGAGACCAGCTGACAGGAAATTTCCCAGACTTCATGACCCTCGTAATGTGTTCCCTGCAAAAACTAACTGAACAAACAAATCACGAAGGCTTGTCTCTTCCTTTCTAACCCTTAACTGCCTTACAAATGGAGATTGTTACCCCAAGTTGTCCATCCTCTTTTCCTCCCACTCCTTTATGGTATTTACACCCAATCCCAGCACGGTCTCAACTAAGAAATGTTTTGGGGGCTGCAAATTCAGATCAAAAACTCTGTTTTTCTCACTGTTGATGGTCTGGGTCTGTTTTTCTACTTCAGAAACCTAGGAAATTTTAAGAAGAACTCATATTGTGTGCCCTGCTGGAGGCAGACTGGAGGAGAGACAAGAATCATCCGTAAAAGCCATTTATTTTTAAGTTCAGGGAATACTAAGGTCAGGGTGCAATACCACAGTTTTGAGCATATTCAGGTGTAGTTCATGGAACTACGAAAACTCCAGAGGCAGAGTCTAACGGAACGTAAGTGAGCTGTGCACACAACGCGTCTTCCAGTGCTGCACTCATTCGTTTCCTTTGTCTTTCGAACAGCCCAGTGACGAATTTTGACCTAATCTCTGGGTCTGTTGATAATTAAAGAGGGACTTGTCTTCAATAGCAGGGGAGTCGTCACTTTCTATTTATCCTAGCGTGTTGGTGACAATCAGGGCAGTGAGAGAAATGAATGTCTGGTGACCCAAGTCAGAGCTGGGATGCAGAGTGAGGTCCCTCAGCAACTAGGGGTTAATTTAGACCATCTGGGTTTACCTCTTAGAGAGGGTGGGGTGCATTTGCTTTTCTTAGGTACTTCAATCTAATATGAAAGAAAGTACCAGGTCCCAGCAGGCCTGCCAGCATGCATAGAGACTTCTCCAAGGAATAAAGGGGATCTCTTCAGAGATCCGTGGGAATCCTAATCCTTAAGAGCCAGAGATGGACAGGCTATCATCGTTCAGGGTACAGGTGTATGGCAGCCCCCATGAATGCTAGAGGAAACACCCTTTGGGGAAAACCCACTGCCAGGATAGATGTGTTCACTGAGCAAAGGTCGTGAGTTGTATCTAAGAGGAGACAAAAATTCAAAAGATGGATGCTGCAGTGAGTTAGCTATTTGTTGCATCCGCAGTCTAGACAACTAAGGAATAACAAGCACAATTTAATGTTCTGTAAATAATGCCATGAGTTTTCCTTCAGAACTTGAAGCAGAAATCTGGCCTCTGTAGATCTCTTGCCTGCGGACATATAATTTTCCCATGCTTTAGTAAAGTTTTCTTTTTTTAAATTCCAGGTGTAAGTGACATATGTCAACGATTATACGTAATTTAATCCATAAATTTACCCAAGAGAGGGTCTGAAGCAGAGGAATTGCAGTGGTTCACAATCATCTTTCCATTCTCACACCCTTCCCTCTACCATACATCAGCTGTGCATGGAGATCTTCTCTCCTGTGGTCAGACCCTAGTTATGGGGTCACACCCTAGTTACAGCAGTCTCAGGCAGAGGACAACAGTACCTGGTCTCCTAGCAATCTTTCTGTTTCTCCCCAATAAGATACAACGCTCCCAGGAGACTCCAGAAGCCTTCCTTTCAAGACTCATTAGTCAGAATGAAGTCACATGCTTTTCCTAATCCAGAAATGAGCAGCATGGTTGGCTTAGGACAATTAAGGACCAAGTCTGAAGGTGAGGTCAGTCTCCCTTGACGCAAATCGCTGAATAAAAGAGATAAAAGTATGAATAAAATCAGCAATTCTCAGAATGATCTGCAATCAGGATTTGTTGGAGGAAAGATATGAAGTAGAAAATAAATACAAGCCAAGCAATCAATAGTAGATATTATACCTGATTTCTCCTGAATAAGTAGGCTCCACAGCCCAGGCTCATACTAGAAAGGGATCAATATTTGTTCTGGTGGTCGTTGGAATAGGCTTAAGATAGCCACAGAAGAGAAAACTGAATATTCTAGTAGAGACAGAAGCAATCAATGTCATACCACCCATAGATACTGGCTTGTTTCCTCCAGGGCCATTTCTTCAACATTAGATGCTGCTGCCTCATTCTCCCTTGTGAAATCTAAATTAATAAAGCCAAAGGGATGTTTGGAAACTTCTGAGATGTGGGCTTCTGCTCCTTTCAAATAGCAGGACTGGTAGGAACCTCAGGAAGCTGCCCCATAAGGAGCCATTAGCCCAAAGCAGCAATAGCGAGATGGCTGCATGGGCTTGGATTCCATCATCTGTGCGTGGGTTGGATACGACTGTGCAAAATGGAGTTTGCTGGAGTCCTCAGGCACTGTTGTCCCCAGGAGCAGGGGCATGGCTGGATCCCACTTTCTTTTCTAGAGGCATTTTGCATACATAGGTCAGTGGCTGCAAAAGGGTATCAGCAGCAAATAGAAAAAGCAGGAACTGAATTTAAAAGGTCACTTTTTACTGATTGAAATTGTTTTGGACAACTTCCATTAAACATGCAACAGAAGCAGCCACCGCCACTTCAAACAGGAATTTGGTCAAAATAAAATTTAACTCAAAGCTGTTAAACCAGACTCTTGTGTAGAGACCAAGAAACATGCATTTTAAGGCTCTCTCTGGGCAGTCTACCAAGTTTAAAAGGCATAGCTTAAGGTACTTGATGTCCCTGTAGTATTCCTAGAACATCAGTAACTCTATAACAATGATTCTCAATTTGTGGATCACAACCCCTGTGGGGGTCAAATGACCCTTTCACAGGGATCGCCTGAGATCATCAGAAAACACAGATGCTTATATTATGATTCATAGCAGTAGCATAACTACAGTTATAAAGTAGCAATGGAAATAATTTTATGGTTGGGTCGGTCACCACAGAATGAGGAACTGTATTAAAGAGTCATAGGCAGCATTAGGAAGGTTGAGAACCGCTGCTCTGAAGGAAAAGAGGCCGGAATCAAGGTAGGGATAGGGAAAACGAAAGGCTTTGGATAAAGCCCAGACAACCTCTTCTGAAAAGACAATCAATTTCATGAGAAAAAGGGACAAGACGAGCAGGGATTGGAAGGGTGGGATTAGTAGCTTCACCCTGAGTGGACATATGCTATGGCACAGATTTCACCCAGCTTCACCAAAGCGCAGCAGAATCAGAGACATGATGGACTCCGCCAGAGAAGACTTCAGTGAAGGAGAGGTACTGGGAGCACTACCTGTGTCCATTTGGCTGTGTACTCCGGAGGCACCTGAGTACTGAGTCCTAGTTCTCCCCTGTAGCAGCCAAAGATTACATGGCTAGATGACCAAATGGCCGCAAGACCTGGAAAAACCCAGATTTCTATCTTAGGAGATTTGTCACTAGAGACTAATTTAAAAGCGATAAAGAGCTAAATAATAAAGAATATTCATTTTATTTCAACAACAACAATAACCAAAGCACCCACCACACATACGAAGAAAGTGAGAATGGTTGGATAATTTAGCATTAGGTCATTGCATAACGGTTTGTATTTTAAGCAGATTGAATAATTTGGAACTGCATTCTGGGAAGTTTTCCCAAACCTTCTGTGCAGTCATTGATGACTCCTCCACACTCTGCAGGGGTTCCTTGAACCAAAGCATACACCTACACAGCCTTAGGGTCTCAGAAGGAGCCATCTACTGGGCAGGGACTGTGAGAAATGTTGAAAGCAATATTGCTTAAGCCCAAGGATCACACATCTGTGGGAAAGCCGCAGATCTCTATATTTAACTCAAAACAAAATAATAATAATAAAAAAAACCCAGGTAGTTCTCTTGTACAGTAAAGAAAAGACTGAGTGGGCTACGCGATGGAACTGTCTAACCTCCCATAACCCTCATGTGTACCCTGTTTTGTTTTTTTTTTTGTTTTTGTTTTTGTTTGTTGTTTTTTGGGGGGGGGGCTTTGGAGAACAATACAGCAGGAGTCTAGAGTACTGTTTTCTTGACCTGAAATTTAGTCTATGTGCTTTTTCTGACCTCACCTGCTGTATGATTAGGATGCGTTAAAGATGGTCACAAATTCTTTGCCAGTTCTTCATTGAGAAGCACAGCCTATTAACAGTCCTCTGAATTCCTAATGTCTTTAATGGCTTGCTTGAGTGACACAAGAGCATCTGTAGAGCAGGAGTGTTTGGGAACTTCTTAAGATATGTCACAGGAGGCTTTAGATCTTCCAGCCGCATTTCATGGCTCACTTGCTCTTAAGAAGCCAGCTACCATATGAAAAGTCTAAGTACCTAGAGACCATCAAGCTGTAAAGAATCCCAAGCTGGCCTCTATGACAGAAACGAGCCACTGCAGAAAACAGCTGAACCAGCCACTATGCATGAATGTAGAGACTCCATTTTGAAAATTTCAGCCCTGATAGACTCTACAACTGGCACCAAAGGATTGCAAATTGTTTCTCCTCTCCTTAGCTAGTGATGTTAATATAATTACCATAATGATCACCTCCTCTTAGCCTGTCTGCCCTATCCTGGTGGATCCAGGGTTGATGTTTGTGTTACAAAGAAGTATAGACAGCTGAAGTGTCTGTAATTTAGCACAATGGATTTTAAAGGTTTATAGAGTTCGGATAGCTATTTCCAAAAATAAGTGTTTGCCCCTATGCCTCTCTGTCCAGCCTTTCCAAATTATTCAAGGAAAGTACTTTACCTGATCCAGCTTTGTCTGGGTAAATGGAGAATGTATTTCTGCTTCTGCCCTGAGCAGGCTTGCCTACATTTGGCATATGATAATATCAGAAGGATCCTTAACGAAGGACATTATTAAAACTATGTGAAATGGTCAACTCTAAATTTAGCAGACTTCAAATGAACAGATAGCAAAACAAAGCTATTTGTTCCCAGTGTCTCTTCAAACTTCAAGGTGAATTACAGAACAGATCCTGTGTGGTCCCATCTAAATGCCACTTTCTCTTTTCCCTGTAGGGACTCTCCCAGACACCCATGCTGTCTGCGTGGCAAGGCTGACTCTCTAGACTCCCTTGTTTCTCATTAGAAGAAGATTTTGCCTTTGCTTAAGCCATTTTCCAAGTGGAGTCATTAAGAACTAGTAACTTTCCTGGAAGGTTGGATTGCTCCACGAAACGATCTGTGGAATACCGGTTGCCTATTTTACTTGTTAATTCTTAGGATTTTTTTTTCTTTTTACCCCAGGCAGCATTAATGCTCCTTCACTCTCACTGGTCCTCATAAACGTTTCTAGAAGGAGGAAATAGTGAAACTCCCTTCTTAAGAATTATAATTTCTTATTAAGGACCAACCTTAATGGATGACTTTCCATTAAATGCTGTAATATAATTTTCTTGGTAATAGGAACTGTGCATAATGCTACAATCACTTTGCATCAGTGCTCACATGGAGCACATTAATGACATGTATAATCACATATATGAAAGACTAGTGGAAAATCATTACTGTGGTCTCTTTTGTGAGCCTCCTTATTACTTCTTTGGATTTTTGTACATTAGTTGAACACATCAATGAACACTCATCTACGGCCAAACAACCTGATCATGGGCTTCAAAGTCATTTATTAGAGAAGTAGCAAAAATATCACAAAGTCCACTTACAAACATTTCTATTTAAAAATTTTAACTTATCTAAAAACAAATTGAAGTGACTAACTTTAATATTTCTCTCTTGGCTTCATCGATCAGATTCCTTAAAGAGGGATGTTTATATCTTGTTACCAAAGTTTATGAACCCAAATGTGAAAAACATATTTCTTCTTTCTTTAATTGTTTAAAATTGATTTTAAGAACTGGTCTGGTTTAGGTTGTCAGTTTCCCTGAAAACACCCTGGAGAACTTCAGCACAGGGAACAAAAGATTATGCTGCTCCTGAGACAGCACAGACACTGTGGTGGGAGCTGGAGAACCCCAAGGGATATCCCTAACAGGTCTAAGTGTTAGAGCCAAGAAGTTCCCATGAGAATCACTGGATTTCATAACACTGTCCCTAGAAATAGGTCAGCACTTTAGGCGCCTTCTCCAATAAAGAGCCTTAGACACCACAAGGAGGACTAGTGGCCACTGAATAGTATGCTTGACTCAGTATGCCAGCTCCATTTGAAACATCCAGAAGATAGACAAGATAACAATGCATAAGCTTAAAAAACAAAAGAAGACAAATTAAACGAAACTGGTTCAGAATATGGATTTCTTTTAAGCACCTTCTCTGCCTGCTTGGCTCTGCCAGCCTTGCTAGACTGCCACAGGCAGGATTCCAACCTTGTGCCTTTGTAGAGCCTACTTTATGGCTATAGAGAACTATTATGTTGGTTATTGGGCTCACAAAGCCTCTACTCTTGACTGGAGCTTATATAGAAAAGGGATGACCCCAGTGGTTTTATTAGTTAGATGTTACCCTAACAATGGACCTACTCATCAATCCCAGGGTACACTAGGTCTAAAAGAGCCCCCCCCCCCACTTTTTTGTACAAAGTAAGAGAAGTTCACTTCTTCACCAAGGGCAAGATCCAGGCCAGGAGGCTTGACAACTGTTGGTGACTCATAAATCTTGTTGCTGGGGAAAGACTATTATTGCAGAAGGAAGGAAGAGAGCAGAGGCTACATGTGAGAAAATGAAAACAACCCCTAAGGGTTATTTAAGTCCCCAATTACAATGATCCTTGAGACTCCTTTTATCTCTTTAATTATGTAAAATATTCTGGTTCTCTAGTGCCTTCCAGATTCATTTTCATTTGTGTCTAGGATAGTTTGAGTTCGTTTATAGCATACTATTATCAAGTGTGTATGATGAGTTCTGAAGAGCTCAGGTTTGGTCAAGAGCTCCTGGCAAGTGTTTTGAGTTACCCCATTGAGGAACAATGGAAAGATAGTGCCCTGGTCTCAGCCTGGATCAGTGTTTGGTTGTATACACATCTCATTATTGTTTTGACGTCCCTGGTGAGAAACGCCCTACTTTCTTTGTCATTCGGGTGGCAGGCAGGGAGAAAATGAACTCTTGTCTGTCTTTGGCACATTCTTCTCACATATCCATATTTAAGATTCTCCAGGGCTGGGATAAAGATAAGACAAACAGAACCTAGGCCGTACCATCAAACAAAGGTACCCACTCTCAGAGTTTTGCGAATTTCTTCAGCTCCTTCTTTACCACATCCTAGTCCCGTTTTAGAAGCCCCAGCTGCCTTCAGGACAAGGTGTGAACTTTCAGCACAGTGGACTGTCAATTTTTTTTTAACTGAAAACCCAAACAGAGAATTTTCATCTGGATTTATCACCAATTCAATATGATCTCAGAAAAACTCTGTAACCTATCTGGGCCTCTGTTTCTTATTGGTAAATTAAGAATAATCACTTCTACTCTGGTTATTTCTAAGCACCCTGATAAGAATAACATTAAATCATGCACTGAGTGGTTAACAGACTTGTCAGAGGCTGTGAAATTCATTCACTGGAACATTAAACCTAATCTCTTACATAAATGCTAGGTTCGCCTGTGACTCATTTCTTATTTAATTAATTAAACAAATATGTATTAAGTGCCTACTGTGATCAAGGCTGAGAGAGGTACTGGTGAAGAATGCAAAGGAAGATTCAACACATAATATGTTCTATGGGAAATAGAAGTTAGGCAAAATTAGGATGTAACCACTACCAGGATACCAAGATACCCTCATATCTTGATTGAGGCTCAATGATTCCTGTTGCCCAACTATTATCGTCAGCCTTTCCATATCTCTTAAGACAGATCTACATTTAATATTAGGTCCATCTTTCTCTACAGGGAAATCAGAAGGAGAGCCAATGTTGGTAGAGGAATAAACCTCAACTTGAATTGTCTTAGAGAAAAAGAAATTCACCTCAAAGAAGAGCCATCGACATCCTTTATTTACCTGACGCCTCTTTCTATCAGACTCACAAGACAAAATTGGCCAAGGAGCAGGTCTAAAAGAGAACTCCTGGTGAATATTCCTTATTACTCTTTTTGGTATTTCTTGACCTTCGGTGTCACAATCTTATATTTTGAGGTCTGGGATAATTGGAGATAAAATGAAAGTTCCAATGTTCAGGTTCAGAGCCCCTTCAGAGCAGGAGCAGGGGTGGGATTGCACTGCGTGTCCAATACTCAGCAGTAACAGCCAAGGCATGAGGTCCTTGCAAATCTCTGGTCCTCTGCTATTCTATCTGGGGCAAGACATGCCAGCAATTTAACAAGCACAAGGGTGTAAATCACACAGTAAAACCTCTCACCATGGAAGAACAAAGATTTCCTAAGAGAATGGAGGGAGAAGCCACCCAGCGCTAGGCATTTCAGGAGTCAGTGTTGGTGTCTAAATGTTAAACATTTACATTTTACAGCAAAGTGACATTTTTAAAGGCGTTCTATTGCCCATTTGCAGCCGTTACTCGCTGTTGGCCATGGGCTTGGGGCTGGAGCTGGGCAATGAATCAAAGACACCCTTTGTATCATGTCACTAAGCAACTGCCTCCTCTTCTGTCTCTCGCAGAGCCTGAGCTGGGCACACAGCCTGTGTCATCCACATGGTGGGTTTACAGGTCTTGATTTATGCCAGCCAAAGTTTCCCGAGGAAAAGGCAGCCGAGTCTGGGCTCTGGCCACGTCTCATATACGTGCTGGGAGGAAAACATGGAGCAAGTGAGGATCAGCCCAAGTAGGCAAGGTCAGACCTGCTATTTTGTTCCAGATTTCCCTATCATCAGTAGAATAACACTCCAGTTCAAAGAAGGCAACTATACAGCATGAATACTGATGATCTCCTTTGTGATCCAAAATGGGCATTCCTAGTCTATCATAAAGTACATTATACTGTTGCGCCAGATATAGCTTGGAATTGTACATGATAGGCATTTCATGAATCCACTACCAACTGGCCAGTTGGCATATGAGATGAACCTATTTGTCACCCTGTCTATGTGCCAAAGCCTGATTCCTCCCTCTCTTATATGATAAGATTAGAGGCTTCAGCATTTATTTATATATAGCTGTCTCTGTAGTAGAAATAACGATGGTGAGGACAACCAACCTGCACACTTCTTTATGCGCATAAAATCACTTATTCTCGCTATCACTGGACAATAATTTGATGTTGTCCACCTCAAATACACACACACAGACACAGACACAGACACACACACACACACACACACACACACACCAAACATGGTGCTTGTCACTTAATAAACACCTGCATTGTATCAGGTATGATGGAGGGTTTATTGCTTAGTGTTTCCCTCTCATTATTAACTGAAAACTCGAAGAAATAAAGCCATCCATACTCCTCAGCCATTCAGCAAAAATCTGGACCTGAATGCAAGATTATCGAACACTTCACTCTTAAACAGAAAACTGACCTTGACACCGGCACATTGGCTTGCCATCTTAATAGTCAGATTCTCTTCATTGCACCAAAAGGAGAGGAGAGATACTTTATTCCCCCCAAAAGTAGTCTGCAGAGTGTCCCAAACCCTATCTAGCTTCCCTGGAGGCTCCTTTACCCTTTCCCGTCCTCGGATTTTTTGTTTGTTTGTTTTTGATTTTTTTTTTAACTAGAGTAAAGTTCCACAGAAAAATAGAACTAAGGGTGCAGGCTGGAAAGGACTGAATGACAGATGTCAATTGTCTTGCTGTATAGATGCTAGCATGCTGCTGACAAGGAGGGCCCCAGCATCCCTGCAGTGGAGAAAGGATGAGCTCCTCATGCTTGGTTCCTAAAAGGGGGCCATGGCTGCCTCATTCCTGTACCTTCCTGCCAATGCTTTCAGCCAGACTGAACTGTCTGTATTCCTTCAAGGTCTTCCTTAATGTCCAGTCCTTATACCTGAATTTTGGTCTACCAATAACTTTCAACAGTCACCTGGCTCCTCCTTTACTGTCTCTGTTGCTTCACATTCTGGCAAATCTCTCTGGCCACTCCTGCTCTCATGTCTTAGCTCCATGTACCTCTTCATGGGAAAGGTGAGTTCCATTGCTGTATCATGTTCTTAGAATCTAGTACTTCCTCCTAAGCACCAACTCTAATGTTTTTGGTCTGCCTCCTCCACTGGGATAAAAGCACGGTTCTTACAGGTGTGTGTGGGTGTGCATGTGTGTGTTTGATTTGTGTTTCTAATACTCAGCACTGTCTCTATGTCTGTCCTCAAAAGTCAACTGATAAATATGCAGATGACTGAACAGGATGGATAGATGGACCCACTGTCAGGAAACTAGACTGGCACATGTAGGAAGGTGTTCTCTGCCCCTCTTCTGTACCCAGTTAACTGTGATAGGCAGATGCCTTGAACTGGAGGAAATGTGCAAACAGTCAGCCCAACCCACAGGGAGTTCAGTCTCAGTATCTAAAATTGGTAGGAAAATAATCCGAGAGAATTTCTTCACTCAAATGTTGTCCATCAAACAACTCTGGGTACAAAGGAAAGCAAACACAAGCGATTAAATCTTAGTTTTATCACTTAGCATGGCAACAATCCATATCAGAGGTTAAAAGAAAAGTTCAGAATTTGGCCTCAGCATAAAAATGTGCATTGATTTCTCTAAAGTAAATATGTGCTCGTCCATACAAGAGCACTGACACCAAGTGAGAATCATTCCTACAACCTAAGGAAGGATCATTAAATATAGTCACTTTACCCTAAATTTAATGAGACTTGCTAGCTCCAGTTAAGGAAATGAAAAAGGGGATGGGTGGGTTTCTTGGCTGGGAAACACAGGGTGAATGGCCTCAGAGACTAAATTATGTGAGCAGCATCCCTTTCCTCCTGATGCACAGCTTTGCTCCACAGGGACCTTCCTCCTCATGTTCCATGATCTGGCACCCTATTGTCCAGTCAGATTCTCCAGCTTGTCCTTCCCTGGAGCACTGCCATATTAGTAGCCTCATATTTTTACCAGTTATCTTCCTTCTGAGCACATTTCACTTTTAAAGAGAGCTGGGGAAAAATAAAAATTTAGAAAAAAATAAAGAGAGCTGGGGGTACAGAGCTGCAAGCTGGTTGGCTATATTCCTTCTCCAGTCTCTGGGTACTCTCCTGCTGTATGGAGTAGAGGTCATCATTTTCCAGGGTTACCCTGATTCAACATGCTTAGTATGTATCTAGACCCAGAAAGTCCTATGTGGGCTTAAAAACTAGGGTCTTGGTTTGTACAGGTGAAGCCTGGAACACAGTCAAGCTGGTGTCAGCACCATTACAGACCAGAGACCCAAAACTGCATTTTTATGGCCCCTGCAAATCAATGACCTCTCTGACTTCTCATAATACTTCTAGATTCTCTTCCCCAGGAAGTCAGCAGTCCCAGACCAGCCAAGGATGCCCATGGGGTTACTTTCTGACTGTCTCTTAGCGGCACCAGAGGTTCTGTAATTAAGGAGCCTAAAGACTCCATTTTCCAGACCTCCTTGCCTGCTCACTTCTTGATAAATTTCTGCTGACAAGGGCCTCAGAGTGAGTAAAAAGTAGAAGCAGAAGAGGAGGAAGAGAAGGAGAAAGAGAATATGAAGGAGAAGAAGGAGGAGGGGGAGGAGGAGAAGAAGAAATCATGCCTACCTATCTTCATTTCTGCTCAGCTTTCTCCAGCAGACAATAGCATAGCCCCAGTATCTAGCTTCTTTGGGTTTCCCAAGCTATGGCATCCATGATCATTAATCTTCTCTGTCAACCTGAGTGAATTTAGAATCCCCTAGGAGACACAGCTCTGGACTGTATGTGGGAGAGCTACCAGGGAGGTTTTGTTGAGGAGGGAGGATGCATGCTAAATGTGGGTAGCACCATTTCATTGGCTGGGGCACCTGAATGAATAAAAAGGGGGAAAGGGGAAAGCAAGCTGAATATAAGCACATCAGATACCAGGACCACCAGCCACAGAGGGGTCCTGTCATTCTCTGAACAAGGTAGCCAAGGTGTCTGCAGGTGAGGGTTATTCTTCTATTGAGAGTAACCGCAACAGCTATCTTGAAATGTATCATAAGAAAGCTTTTAATTTGTTTCGGGTTATGTCAAGATTTATTTTGAAATCTTTCTTATTAAAAAACAAACAAGCAAACAAACAACAAACACTAGGCACGATGGAGTGTACTTCTAGCCCCAGAACCTGGGAAGTAGAGGCGAGGGAATCTGGAACTTAAAGCAACCTCAAGTCCAAAGCCAGCCTAGAGTGTATACTGCAGGAGACCCCACCTTACAACAGCAACAAAGTCTAACCTTTCCCTCTAATAGCATGCATATAAAGCCTTGTTATTTTAACAAGAGTGCAGCCTCTTCTGGAAGCTAGAGAAATGCCAGGGTGTTATTGCTCCCCTAGCTCCCGAATGGACTACCTTTGCCTTCTCTCCACCCTCACAAAAAGCTTTGGAGACACGTTCAGAGGACAAATCCCCAGAGAGAGCTCTGAAAATTATCAAAAGGAGATCTTTCTGGACAAAAAGTCTGTGTCCTGTCCTTTGTTTTGTAGAGGATGTTCAATAAAGGACCCCTGTTACTAAAATCAACATTTTGGTTAATGAAGGGTCTTCTTAGGCATCAGCGTAGGCCTACATAAAGATCCACAGTCCTTCCCATGCTGCATGGGAGTGAGCCTCTCCTACGTCCTTTCCTGCGCCTCTCCCCTTCCCAGATGCAGTAATCTCCTGCCCTGCACAAGCCTCACCATGCCCAACCCTTCCCTCAGCTGCCTCCACCATCCAAACAGCCTCCCTCTTGAGCTCATGAGCTCGGAACCTCCCTTGAAGGATATGTATATGGTTATCCCTCAAGGTCTGGATGGTGTGTGTCCATCATAGGTGAGTAGGAGAAATTTCACAGGTGATCCTGAGGACACATTTGCCCTGTGTGTCCCTCTTGGAGCAGAGAATGGTTTGGAACATGACCTTTTGTTCTAGTGGCACAAACTTGTACTTCTCTAAAGCCTGACCTTCTCAAAGGAGAGGAAACAGGGAGGTGATGTAGTATTTATAAGGGGTGTGACATCCTCATCTCTCTTCTTGTATAAAATCAAAACTGAACTTTTATTCCTTCCCTGAAGTTTCATCATTTCTAGATTTAGTTTCTCACTCCACACACAATAACACCATATGTTGGACTTGTGGTTATAAAAGCATGAGTCTTACTCTACAAACTCAGGTGTATAAGACATTCACACCTTTTTTCTTCTTAAATTAAAATAAATATGACTTAAATTAAAATAAATCTGACTCTTCTATGTTCAGGAAACTCAGTTGATCATTACATCAGTTTCTGACCTGGATAGCCCTGATATCTTAAGCAAGAATGGAAGATTTTGCCATGGGAAAGTTCTTGGTTCCCAAATCCAATCAGTGTGCAATCCAAGAACCTCCGAGATACTCCCTTAAGGTCCCAGACCTAGTTCTAGAGACTTTGTGCTCTTGTGGTATTAACTCCTTCTAGCCAAACAACAGAAATAGAAACCATCCAGTGTCCCAGGCTCACGGCAGGCAGCCGCCTTCACTCAGCTGCACCATCTCATTTATGTATAACACTGCAATGCAGCCTCCTGCTCCACAGCTGGGTGCTGGAGTGTCACTGGCCTCATTACACAAGCAAGGAAGTGGAGGTCTGGGAAATCTCGTTCAAGTTTATGCTGAGGGAACTTAGGCACAGAGCCCAGGTTCCCAGTGTTCTCTCTGTGTCCCCTCATCTCCATCTTCTGATTTACAGCCATGTCAGCCTTTCTCCATGTCTTTCAGAAGTTGGGATGTCTCTCTTCCTGTTGGATGATTGAGGATTGGATCTCAGGGCCCCCAGACACTTCATTCCTCTCTTCCTTCTGTCACCATCCTGTTCTTTCTACCTAGTCCCTCTCATCCCTGCCTGTACATCCGACAGGAATGGCAAGGCCTTGTTCATTCCTCAGGACATTTCTCTATCATAGTCAGGTCCTACATTTCCTCCTTCCAGAATTTCCCAGATCTCCCCAGTAAAGCAGGCATTCACTGATGGTCTAGGCTTTTCTGCAAATGAAAAAGTAGCAGAACTTGGGGAGACAGAGGACAGAGGACATCAGTGTTTTCATCTTGTTTTACAGAAAGTGAACAAGATGAAGCTCTGGAGGAATGGGATGTGATCATATTGGCCAGCCAGGGAGGCCCTATAGGTGGCTGTCACATCTCCACATACACTTCCATTCAGTCATGCAGGTCAGGGAAGGACCAGCTGATTTATTCCTTTGGGAGCACTAACCAAAACCAGAAGTGCCTCCCCCGACCAAGGAACAAGATTGACTAAGAATGAAATGATGAGCTAGACACCCACATCAAACTCCTTCCACCATTACATGGCCAAGTAGCCAAACCCCAAACTAAATAATGAGTTAGTTCTGTCTCTTTGGGGTGACTGCTGAGAACAGCAACAGCAACAAAAGAGCCTGTGACAAATTCATACACATTCTAAACCTGAAATCAATATACAATTTGAATTAATGGCATTCCCACTAATCACAGAGACAAAATCAGCACAAATTCCAGATGAAGCTGCTGCACGACTGACACACATATAATTTATTTGACAGGCACAGCCTTTTTAAAAAGAGAAAACCCCTATTACATGTTACCAAAATCACTTTCAATTTGGAATATAATAACCCAGTCCACACATTTGAGATGCCAACCACCCAAGACCCCGATTCTGCCAATATCTCTCTCTCTCTCTCTCTCTCTCTCTCTCTCTCTCTCTCTCTCTCTCTCTCTTTCCCTCTCTCCCCAAATCCACTTTTCTTGCCCTGCCCTACCTATCTCTCAGGTCTACAGCTGCCTCCTTCTGGTCCGCCAAACAAACTATGTTCAAGGACACACCACATCTGCCCACAGTGCCCTGCACTTGACATACCAATTATAGGAAAGGTGACTCAATATGACTGCACCTCCTTAATCCTCACAACAATATGTTGAGACAAGTACCACTATTATTTTATAATAAAATAATGAGGCCCAGAAAGGATATGCAAACTGTCATCGCTGCTATAACTAAGCAATGGTGGCCATTGTACTCCTGTTACTCTGGCCCTGCTTTGTCATGTTGCCTGCTATATACTGTTGATACAAGAAGATTAAGTGAAGGATGAACTCAAGGGATTGGCACATTCTGTGTTGAGTGTCTGTTCATTCCCATTCTGCTCCTGAACAGCTATATCTCCCTTTCTTTCCCAAGACACTGCCCTTTATTTTCTCTTGCTCTAGTTTCCTGCGGTCTAGAAACACAAATGCACTCCTCTGTGTGGATAGATGTCGTGGGTTCAGAGTCTATGAGTATAATTGTTCATATAGGCAGAGTTCTGTTCACTAAGAGTTCTATGTGTAGAGAGGACTCCAGTTAGGTATCTCCCTGCAGGAATTCCTTTCCAAGTAAAGCTTTTAGCAGAGATGATGGGCTTGGTTGAGTCATCATTAAAACTCATCTATTATTTTTTCCTTTTACCCAAGTGTACCAGGCTCCCGAACTGGAAGTGCATGGCTGTGAAATGGAGCTGCTTCCTGTGTTTACCAGATGCAATGAGAGACTCTCCAAGTCCAAGCTCCCTCATTTCTAGAAGTGGGACTACAATGATGCCTCAATAAAGGACTTATGACAAAATGGTCTAGAGTGACTAATTTAAACACTCAACACAATTCCTGGGACAGGTGTTCAGTAAAAACCAACTCTGATATTAGTCTAGTGATGGCTACACTGGTAGTGGCTGTGGTGGGCTATCTTGCTCAGCAGGGACTGGCTAAAGCACACAAAACAAGGCTAGGACCCACACCCATCCCTAGCTATGCTTTCAACTTGATTGAATACATATTTTATTCATGATTTCACCCCAACTTACTCCTCAGGGGAATTTAAGACATTATAATATGACACTCAACTTAGAAATAGAAATTTGGAAATAGTGTTGAAGGGGGAATGAGCAAGCACTGGCAATGACAGTGGTTGACTCTTATACCTTCGGTTCTGACTTTTCTGTTAGAAAAAGGTAAGGAAGGAAAAGAAAGCAGGTTTCACTGTTAAGTTTTCTTCATATCAAACCTGTGCAAATCCAGATCAACAGAGTTATTTTCTTAGGATTTGCTAAACTAACTGCTACCAACAGAAAGTGATTTTAAAAACAATCTCTGCAGTGAACCTGTCTTTCTAGAGTTCAGCAATCTGTAGATTCCTTGAGAGACAGAACTGTGTTCTCATTTCTGTCTCCTAAGCATTTACTTTATCCTAGATTCCTAGATGTTTTTAAAAATATTGAGCAAGGTAGAAAGCTGTGAGACTTCTTTCAGCCAGTCTAACAAGTCACACAGAGATGTTTTGTCATGTTTTATTACTCAAATCAATTAAGGGCTTAAACAAATGCAGGAGCTGGATGAATAGACTCCACCTCTTAATGGGAAAAGACTTAAGTGTTTAGTTGTAATAATCTGCATACTGAACTATTTTCAACATAAGGCCACAATCAAGCAATCGAAACAGGCTGATACTGGTGTTAGAATATGCAAGGTAATCAATAGAGTAAAAGAAAGAGTCTAGGAATATGCCCACATATTTACATTTAATCAGTCTTTGAGAAAGCTACAAGCATAGTCTTTCAACAAATGATACTAAACAAGTTCTTCATCAAAAAAAATATATAACATACACCTATAGCATAAAGTTTAGTTTGTGTGATACACAGAACAATTTGAGATGTAGGATAGAGTTAAAGCTAAAATGACAAGGCTTTTAAAAATAAACACAGATGAGCACTTCCTAAAGCTTTATTTTCTTTTTTTTAATTATGTGTATTTGTGTGGATATACACATGTGAATGCAGTACCCATGGAAGCCCAAGGCTTATGATCTCCTAGAACTGGAGTTATGGATACTATTGAGCCACATGATATGGGTGCTAGAAACTGAGCTTGTGCACCCTGGAAAAACAGTACATGATCTCAACTGCAGTGCCATTTCGGAAGCCCTATAAGGAATTCTTGTAATTTTATTGTAGATTGACATCTTAGATGACACACAAGAATAATACCTTCAAAACTGATAGATCTTCTCTTTCTCCTTCTGCTGAGCAAAAACGCCATTGAGAAAATGTACAAGAAAGCCACAGACTAGAACAGAATGCACCGCATGTCTGTGTGATACTAGTACTTCCATACAGGACCTATAGAAAGGAAGTGGGTATGATGTCATACACTGAGGCCTTGGCAACCTACAATGCCCCCAACCATCCCAAAGAAAACTGGCCTTCCCTCTGTAGCTATCAGCTGCCATCGAATCACTATGATCTTATGGAGGTCTTGTTCTTGGGGTTAGATGGCTGAGCACTCATAACTGCTTTATTTTTTTATTTTTTAAGTTTCAGATGATTCAGTTTGTAAGGTTGATCCCATGATCTTTGGTACAATATCATGGTGATGAAGGAGGCTCCTCTCCTCACAACAGATAGGAAGCAGAGAAAAGGGAGGGACTAAGAACCAATACAGCCTTCAAAGGCACTTCTACAGCCCAGTGACTTACCTTTTCCTAATAGGCCCCTTCTACTAAAGTTTCCAGAAACTTCTGAAATAGGCCCACCAGTTTGGAAGTAAGCACTCAACACATGAGTCTGTGCGGGGAGATTTTGTATTCAAAACCACAATATAAAACCACACATGAATAAATCTCAAACATCATGTCATGTAAGTCATACAAGTGCTCATCATTCAAGTGATGTTCTAGAATACTCAAGACTAGCATGTAGAATAATGTTCACAGCTAGTTTGGAGCAGGAATGAGGAGGAGATCGAATGTGAAGAATGGTCTAGATTAACAGAGATGTCCTCTAGCTTGATATAGTTCACAGTTCATGGAACAGTACGTTTTCTGTTTAGCTCTACCATCGAAAATACACCCCACAGCAGGCAAGAAAACAGAAAAGTGGAACAGGAAAGGCAATGGAAAGCATATGATGAGATAGTAGATTTAAACTCAAATGCAGCAGCCATTGTATTACATGTAAATGTGCCAGATGCTCCAATTAAAAGACAAAGATATGTCAGACTGGATGCTTAAAATTCCAACCATTTGCTGTGGATAGGAGACACATACTAAAACATAAGCTGCAGAAATATTGAAAGGAAAACAATTAGAAAGTAACATATGCAAATGTGAACAAAAGAGAAACTATTAAGTCTATATTATTATCAGATAAGGTGTGTTTCAAATTTAAAAATTGTTACTAAGGAAAACACATCAAGCTTTCAGCTCCCTGGGGAGAAAACCAGCAATTCTAAAATTATGTGCACCTGGCCTCAATAGCTATAGCAACAAGGGAAATAGATAAGCCACAATTATAGTAGAAGATTTTAACTCACTTCTTTTAGTAACTGATAAAAAGTCAGTGAGAATATGAGCTATTTTAATGACATCAAGTGTAGACTTAGTGAAATGGATAAGCAATGAAACCCAAAACCAAAGAGTACAAAAAATTCCAGTGTTGATGGGGTATTTAAAAACCTGTGTGGGGCCACAAAACAAACCTTAACAGATTTTAAAACTTGGCATTTGAAATACATATTCTAGCTATAATGGAAGTATATTATAAATAAATTATTTAAAAGGCAAAATATAGTTTGACATTGATAATTTAGAGAAAAATAATGTCAAAATTTATCCCAATGAAATGATAAAATATTTAACCATGAGATTATAAAAAGACAATATATTAAAAGCTTATAAGATGAAGCCAAAATAATATTTAAAAGTAACATTATAGTTTTAAAACACACAGTCAAAAATAACAAAGAATTCTTAAAACCAGTGATGGAAGCAATCATCTTGCACTCACCTAAAGAGAAAAAAATATGAAGTCCATCAAATTAAAAGCTAAGAGAATAAGAAGGAGAAAATAATAAAAAATAAGGGCAGAGGTTAGTGAAGTAATAACAACCACAAAACAGAGAAGAAAATCTTAGTCAAAATTTATTTTTTAGAAGAGTTCAAGTTTTAATAAATCTTTGGCAAAGCTGATGAAAGCAAGGCAAGGAAACATTGTCAAGAACAAAGAAGATGGCACACCAATTCATCATACAAATAGTAAAGACAGGCCAAGTGAAACTGGACAGCTTCATGACAGTATGTTTGAAAAGTTGATGAAATGGAAACATTCCTGGGAGAAATACATCTTAAAATTGGAATGAGAAAATATTGAACATATTATCATAAAATAAATAAAGAAATAAAATATGTATAAAATCTCTCAAAGAAAACACTTCTAGGCTCAAGTCGCTTTCATAGTGGGGTTTGCCTAACAATCTAAGAGAAATAAACAAACAATCAAGCAAAAAAAAAAAAATCTTAAATAAACTCTTCCAAAGGGGAAAAAATAAGGTGAGGCAAAAGTAAAATTTATGAAGACAAAAATAATCTTAATAGAAAACAGTACAAGAAATTGACCAAAAAAATAAAAAATTAAGAATTAAAAAAATAGATAAAAACATTAAAAAAAACCTTAGTATGGTGGCAGAGGTGTGGAGTTCAAACCCTTCTCGGGTAAGAACAGAAGGGTGAGAAACTCAAGACCATTCTCAGTTGCATAGTGAGTTTGAGGCTAATCTGGGCTATGTGACATCTTAAATAATTGAGAGTAAAAGAAATCTATAAGCAATATCGTTGAGAATATAGTAATAAAATCTTGCGAGATGGAGTCAACAATATATAGAAAGACAACCAGTTCAACTAGAATTGACTCCAGAAAAGTAAATTTAACTTATGTCTTAGTTACTTTTCTAGTTCTGTAAAAAGACACCATGACCAAAGAAACTTATAAAGAAGTTTAATTGGGGGCTTTCTTACAGTTACAGAGGGCATATAGACGTCACGACCATAATGGTGGGGAGCAGGGAAACAGGCAGACAGGTGCGGTGCTAGACCAGTAGTTGAGAGATAACATGTTGAGAACAACCGTGAAACAGAGAGAGCCAACTGGAATGGTGTGGACTTCTGAAACCTCAAAGTGTACCCCCAGTGACACCCCTCCAACAAGGATACACCTATTAATCCCTCCCAAACAGTTCCACCCACTGGAACTAGAACTCAAAAAATATGAGCCTATGGGGCCATTTTTGTTCAAATCATCTAAGTTGACATTCTAAATCTAATCATTCTAATTCACATTAATGGAACAAAAGAGAAAATGTGGATGGTCATCTTAATAGATGATTAAAATTCAATAAAATTTAAAATCTATTCATCAGTAAAACAAACAAATAAAAATCACTGAAAAAGGAAGAGTATAAGGAACTTAGTAGCCCAATGAAGTAAACCTGCAACAAACATTTTGCAGACATCAGACTACTGGAAGAATGCTTAACACTTTCCTTTTGAGATAGAGAATGAAAGGTATTAATAACACAATTAGCTGGTCAATAATACTCATAGACAAATTGGAAGGGAGGTACCAGAGAGGGCATGAAGGCAAGAAAAAGGTGGCATAGGAAGAATATATATATATATATATATATATATATATATATATATATATATATATATATATTCACTTTGTATTCTAGCTGTAGCCCCCCTCCCGGCTCCTCCCAATCCCACTTACCCTCCCTCTTCTCCCCCTATGCTCCTTGCCAAGTCTGCTGATAAGGGAAGTCCTCCTCTCCCTGTATCTGACCCTAGCCTAAAAGGTTTCATGAGGGCTGGCTGCATCATCTTCTGTGGCCTGGCAAGGCTGCATCCCCCAAGAAGATGTGATCAAAGAGCAGGCAACTGGGTTCATGTCATAGACAGCCCCTGATCCCCTTAATAGGAACCCACTTGAGCAGGCTATGGGCTCCATCTGAACAGGGGGTCTAGGTCCTCTCATGCATGGTCCTTGGTTGGAGTATCAGTCTCTGCAGGCCTCCCTAGGCCCAGGTATTTTGGCTTTATTGGTCTCCTTGTGGAGCTCCTGTCCCCTCCAGATTTTTCTATCTCCACCTTCTTCCATTAGGTTCCCTGCACTCTGACCAAAATTTGGCTATGAGTCTCAGCATCTGCTTTGATACCCTGACGGATAGAGTCTTCCAGAAGCCCCCTGTGGAAGGCTCCTGTCCCTGTCTTCTTCTACTCTGATGTCTATCCTGTTTGCCCTTCTGAAGGGGGTTTCAGCCTTCTTGTTATTTAGCTTCTTTAGGACTATAGATTTTAGTATGTTTACCCCATATTCTATGGTTAATATCCACTTATAAGTGAGTATATACCATGTGGGTCTTTCTGTTTCTAGGTTATCTCACTCATAATGATCTTTTCTAGTTTAAAGGAAGGCTTCTCATATGTCTTGAAAATCTCAGTGAGCCTATAAATCCTTATCAAAGTTTCAGGTACAAAGTGGATGAACAAGAACCAACTGGGGTTAATATAGCAGAGAAGAAACAGAAACTTCAAATAAAATATCACATTTGCAGTATCAAAAAGAGTAGGGTGTTGAGATATAGTCAATGGTATGTTACTTGTCTAGCAATATTCACCAATTACTAATGAGTCCGACTCCCTTGTCACACATTTATTGGACAAATGGATAACCTCTTTTATGAAGTATTAGATTTGGATCTCTTAGAACTGAAGGAAAAGAAAATAGAGCATATCAAGTATCAATGAATAGATCTAATGGAAGTTACGCAAGATTTTTCATGTGCAGAAAGCTCTGAAATTTATGGGGAAAAATAAAAGTGGACTGGCGTAAGTGGGGTCTACCATGTTCAATGATTGGAAGATTTACTTCAGCATAAATGGCAGCTATCTCCAAATTTATGTAAAAAAGAAAACCTGTAAATCCAGATCAAAATGCCAAAGGGTATGTTGTTAATATTGACACTTTATTTTTAAATATATAGGAAATGAGAAACATCAAAATGCTTGTAATAATAATTTTTAAAATGCAGGAAGATGTCGGCTCAATTCCTATCCAGAAAGGCAAAGAGGATGGACATCAGAAGAAGGAGAAAAGAGGGAACAAGTCAGGATCCTGACACAGAGGACCTCTGAAAGGCTCTGCCCTACAGACTATCAGTGCAGATGGTGAGACTTATGGGCAACCTTTGGGCAGAGTGCAGGGAATCTTAGGAAAGAAGTGGGAAACAGTAAGATCTGGAGAGGACAAGAACTCCACAAGGAGAGCAACAGAACCAAAAAATCTGAGCACAGGGGTCTTTCCTGAGACTGATACACCAACCAAGGACTATGCATGGAGATAACCTAAGATCCCTGCACAGATGGAGCCCATGGAGCCCATGGCAGTTCAGTATCCAAGTGGGTTCCATTGTAATAGGAACAGGGACTGTCTCTGACATGAACTGATTGGCCTGCTCTTTAATTACCTCCCACTGAAGAGGAAGCAGCATTACCAGGCCACAGAAGAAGACAATGCAGCCCCTCCTGATGAGACCTAACTGACTAGGGTCAGAAGGAAAGAAAAGAAGACCTCCCCTATCAGTGGACTTGGGGAGGGGCATGCATGCAGAGGGTGGAGGAAGGGAGGGATTGGGATGGGAGGAGGGATGGAACCACAGGAGGGATACAATGTTAATAAAGTGTAATTAATAAAGAATTTTTTTTAAATGTAGGAAGAATTGTTCTACAAGAAAGTAACAGCCAAGTGGTGATGAGGAATTGGCATGATGAGAGCCCTTTGATGAATAGCTCTTCAGCCTAAAAGTGGGTTCATAAGTAATCAAAGAAGACTTGACTAAATGGATAAATAATAAGTAAATAAGTAAATAACTGTGTCCATTGAATAAATATCAACTTGAAATGTATTTTAGATATGACTAGAAGTTTATGTTGTGCATAAATATATCAGAATCAGTTGGATATAGAAGATATATGTCTTACACATGAAAGACAAAACCTCTTGGGTCCTTGAAGAAAATATTTTATATCCTTGAAATACAAAAATACATTTTACTAAAATAAGATTTAAAAAGGCACTAATAATAAGAAAAATTTCAACAAGTGTGGCTTTAGTAAAATAACAATTCCTGTTTACCAAAAAGCACTGTTGAGCTGAGCATAGCTCTCATCACACCAGATCCTCATCACCACTTGGCTATTATGATCTCATAGAACAATTCTTCCTACCTTTTCTAAAACTTATTACACCTTGATCTTTTTCATTTCCTATACTAGCACAGGCCTTTATTCCCAGCAATAGAGAGACAGAAATAGGAGAATCTCAGTGAGTTTAAGGTCAGTCTTGTCTAATGGTATGATCCATACCAGGCAGAGATACACATTGAGTCTTTGTATTAAAACACAAACAAATGCAGAAAATGAAAGGAGAAGTAACATAGAGATATCTCAGAACACACACAATTGTCAGCAGCCTTGTAACTACAGTACTAAAAAGTACTTCACAAACAATAATAAATAAACAATAAAGTAGAAAACTGTGCATAGATCACCAGTGGATGACTCATGAAACAGAATATCTAATTCCCCAATAAATACTCAAAAACAGAGTCAGGCTCATTAGTAATCAGTGACATACAAAAAAATCTAATGCAAATTGAAGTACACTTTAGAGCACACTATCCAAGATGGCTGAAATTAAAAGTAATAATCATAATGAATCCTGGCAATGCTGTGGAGTAAAAGGACCCTCACATGGGACTGGAGGGAGTGAAAATTGGTATAATCCCTCTGGAGAGTGCTTTGGCAAGTCTAGTGAAGCTAATCAGACATATACTCCATTACTCAGGAACTCCACATGGACACCATGAGACACGTTCAATAATGGTTCTAGCAGCTGTGTTTGCAAGAGCTCCACACTGGAACCAACCCAAATGTCCATCAATCGTATAGTGGTTAAGCAATGCGTACTATATTCACAGAAAAGAAACCCATGTGGCAATGAAAGTGAATAATTTTCAGCCACAGTATGTATGTGCGGGTTTCAAAATACAACATGCGAATGGTGTGAGTCCAGTTTGCGCTACTCTTAAACATTATAGAATTTAGAGACACCTGATTAAGTTACAAAATTAAGATATGCAAACAAATGATTATCACAAAGATCTGGCTAGCTATCACCTCTGAGGGACCAAGAAAAAGGTTACTTACAGAGAACTTGAGGCTACTGCCTCACTGATCTATCTTGTGGAGGTAAGGACAATGATTCTGTAGGTGATTGCTTTGATTGATATGTTATTTTGTTTCATTAGGTTTTGCTTTTTGAGATAGGGTCTCTCTAAGTTGCCCAAGTCATCCAGAGACTCAAAATACTTCAGTCTCAGCCCCTTGAATGCTGTTATAGCAGATGTGTGCCACCATGTCTGGGAAGCTGTACATTCTTGTCTCTCACTGTATAAATGTTACATATGACAATAAACATTTATGAGACAAAGAAGAATATAAGATTGACGACATAGACAGGAGCCCCAAGAACACTATGCTCTTGGTTGACACCAGTTTATGTGTTGCTCTTCTTTATTTTTTTGTTTTTTGTTTGTTTGTTTGTTTGTTTTTAATTTTATTTTTTCTTATCAGTTACATTTTATTAACTCTGTATCCCAGCCGTGTCCCGATCCCTCATTCCCTCCCAGTCCCTCCCTCCCTCCCTCCCTCATCTCCACCGTGCCCCTTTCCAAGTCCACTGATGGGGGGGACCTCCTCCCCATTCATCTGATCCTGTTTTATCAGGTATCTTCAGGACTGGCTGCAAAGCCCTCCTCTGTGGCCTAACAGGACTGCTCCTCCCTTGGGGGGTGGAGAGGCCAAAAAGCCAGTCATTGAGTTCCTGTTAGAAATAGTCCTTGTGTTGCTCTTCTTTAAATTGGGTGAGTCCTCGCTGAAAAAAAAAATTTTTTTTAAAGAACTATAACCGAAAACTTAAGTGTCAGGGTCCACCTAAGTAAAAGTAGTTGTTACTCTGAAGATTGAGGGTAATGGGAGCTGGGTTTGCTTCCCTGCTGGGTTCATAGTAGGTCAAAATCAAATGGTCTGTATGAATGGCACAAAAAATGGTAGACTCAGGTTTCAGAGAAGACGCCTGTGGTGTAGTCTGAAAGAATGTTTGAGATGGAAGTGCAGAGAAGGGATAGAGAACAGGTTCTTAACCTGTGGTGGATTAAAGTGACAACCATCTTAAGGTCAATTCCCAGTTTCATCCTTGGATTTCTAACAGTGCAACACCTGAAGCTCCAGGAAAGCTAAGTGAGAGGTTGTTGCAAACCCATGTGGATGGGTTTGGAAGATAACTCCTCTTGCTGCTTCTGGAGGGCACAGGACTGCTGAGAGGGCCTAAATGGGACGTTTTGGTGCCTGAGAAATGAATCTGAAACCCACAGCACCAAAGCATTCTTCCAACTTTGTTCCCTCTATCCCAGCGGTTCTCAACCCTCCTAATGCTGCAGCCCTTTAATACAGTTCCTCATGTTGTGGTGACCCCCAACCATAAAATTATTTTCATTACTACTTCATAAATGTAATTTTGCTACTGTCATGAATCATATGTAAATATTTGATATGCAACTCCCAAAGGGGTCACACCCCACAGGTTGCCAACCACTGCTCTATTCTTTCTCTGTGTTCCTATCGCAAACATTCTTTCAGGGAATTTGCACTCTGTTTCAAAGCTATGTTTGGGACTGTAGAGGTTCCTGGCTGTGCTGACATCAGAAGTGGCTGAGAATCTGATCTGTCTAGAGTTGGAGTGTCATTGGGCAGTGGTCAAGAGACTTCTGAATGAGCCATTTCTTTCTGTTTAGTCTGGAGAAGAAAGCATTGCCTCTAAGATTAACCCAATTTGGGCTTGAGGCCAGGATTGCCATTTCCTGGCAGTGAGCTTAATGAACTTAACAAATTATTAGTATACACAAGTTTTAAATTATAGTACAGAGAAAATAATACGGGATTGGCAATAGAAAGCACTCAATAAATGTTATTGTTTTGCTATTTGTTATTTTCATTGTAACAATTATCGCCATTCCCATTATTAGACTCAGGAATTCACTGAGCAATATCTCTGGTAGGAATAAATAGAAAGTATCTTTTGGAGACAGGCATCCCCTATTTTGCTGTGTGGAATGGAAGAAGAGAGCACAGTAGGGTGATGGCCGAAAGCTCTAGTCTCTTTCCACACTGAGGGTGGAACACTAGCTGTCTCCAGCCCAGCTCCAGAAGTGTCCAGGAGGCACATCTTCCATGTTGACCAAGGTTCTATTTTCTTCCCAGGGAGAGATAACAGGCTGTGTCTCCAGAAGATAGGATCACTGGCCTCACATTTTGTTCCTGGAGCTATGCAGTTTTCCCCCACAAGACCAGAAGGTAGAAAATACACAGAACAGGTGCTACATTTCACTACCTTTTTGTGTGTGCTGTTCCACACCTTCTTTGCTGACTCCGACGTCATTCCATCATGGTCTTAAGAATTATCATATTAACATATTTCCTTGGACACGTGCTCTGGAGCACAGATTTGGGACCATATGCTTAGAAGAAATGGCCCTCACTACTCTCTGTCCAAAGCGAGGAGCCATGATGAAGAGGTAGATGGGAGCACCAAGGACTATGAGCTCTGAGGGACATGAGACTGGGGAAAACAGAACAAGTAAAAGCCAGGCTAACAGATGGGGAGCTGCAGGTAGCTCTGCAGTCTGGAGACTGAGAGACTGAACTAAGAGGGTGTAGTAGATGATCTGCAAAAATTGCCCATGCTCCCCTGCTCCATCTGTACATAAGTCCTGAACATCTATGTAGAAAGATTCCCTTCACACACGGGTCAATCGGTGACAAGCTTTTAAGTAACTAATCGGAGCGGAAGTTAGGATGTGTAACTTCCTGTTCTAAGCTTTGAAAGGTTTTTGCGGCTTCTTTGGGAACTGTGCCCTGGGATCTAGCCACAGGAAAACAAAGGCTCCAAGCAACCACCATCTGTGGAGAGAGTGTGTGGAGAGAAAATGGCCCAGCCAGCCACGGTGGCTCCAGCCATGTCAATGGAGCACCAGGCATGAGTAAAGCCATGACTATGAGCCAGTCCAGGTCCAAGTTTGAAAACACGTGACCCTGACCAATGCCGGGGATAGAAGAACAGCACAGTCAAGCCTGGATTTCACCTGGAATTGGGAAAAGGCCAAGAATTCCTCATTATCTAAGCTATCAAGCATTAGGCTGGATTTTTACGTAGCAGCAGATAACTGAAAGAGAGGTGGACTAGCATGTAATAATTTAGAGACGCTGGGAGGTGGCTTGGTTAGCGCCCCTGGCTTCCAAATTTCAGAACATCATGCTTATTGATCTTTCAGGCTTGTGACAAGATGTCTGTTTGAAATAAACACAGTGACCAGCAAGCTTGCAAGTGGGAAGCCGGTGCCAGTAAATGAGACTTCTCTTAGGACCGCAATCAGAGATGAGCTGAAGGAATTGTAGCACACACAGTGGGTAGTGCTGTCCTTGCTGAGTGCCTCTTTCCTGTCGGACCAGGAAAGCCCTCTGCCCAGCGTCTTCACCATGACTTCCTTCATCCTATGAAGGTAGTGACAATGAAGTGTCTTATTCTGCAGATGAGGACATGTTGATACTTAGACAGCAGAAGCTTTTGACCAAGGTTAAACTATTAATACATGGCAGAGCAAGTGTTTGAACTCTTCGCCATATGATATCCCCATGACTGGCTTAACTTTGATCTCCAAACTCTAGGGACTTTCCTGAACCAGAAAGTTGCACTGTTCCTTCTGATAAGAGGCTGGCTTTGAGCGTTTACACAGCACACCCCTGGAGAAAGCTTTTCTCTTTTGGGAAGAGACAAGTGGCCCAGCAGGCTGACACAGAAGCAAGGATACCCTTCTTAGCCTGGGGAAGGGGCTGGCATCTAACTGAAGAAGCTTGCTCTTTCCCAGACACAGCGTATTTGGTATTCTACAGTTTCAGCGCTGTGCTCCCCATTTCTAAGAACAGAACTTTGGCTTTGAAATGCACTATTAGCCCCAGGCTACATGGAAGGAGCTCTGTGGACTTTCCTTCTGTCCTAGAAGGAAGAAGCCTCGTTTAATCTTGGAAGCCTTCCTGGGAGAGTTCAGCTTTGAGTTCTGTTTTGGAAGTGGTGGAGGAGGCAGCTGGATGAATGCTAACTAGGGCATTCTGAGTTTCAATAGACTCCTGAGGCACTGCAGTGAAAACCTCGGTAAGGCAGAAAATAGTTTGTCTGTTGTACAGCAAGATGACAATGCAAAATGACAATAGCTGCAACAGTTTCCATAACCGACCAAAACCAACAAGATAACTCCTTGAAGAAATAAATGTATGCTCCCAAATGTAGATGCAAATGGTGTTTTATCCAATTTTAGATGGAGAGGCGCCGACTTGAAAGCAATTCACAGGAAAACTCATTGAGCGAAGGGCTTGGTTGAACATGCATAAGCTCAAAAATAACCCAGCAGTGAGAGGCAGCTGCTAAAATAGCTAGGGCAATATTATGTTTCATAAATATATGTTCAACGTGTCGGTAGGGACGGGGTCTTAAAAATGACCTGAGTACAGCTATGGGTGACATATTTTTTTTAATGGATATGAAATTTGGGCTTCCAGATAAAACACTGAATTCCTCTTGTCTAATCTCAGCCATGCCTCCTCATTCCCAACTTGGACTGATGAGATTTAACAACTCCTGAGTCATATTTTCAAGTGGTAGACGTTCTATAAGGATTAATATGTTCAGGCATGTGCAGTGCAGTCATCATTTTTAATTTAAATTCTCTTGACAGAGGCCTGCTACAAGTGCTCTCTCTCTCTGCCTTTTTTTTTTTACTGTGTGTGTGTGTGTGTGTGTGTGTGTGTGTGTGTTTGTATGTGTCTTCCTCTTACTTTCTTTCCCTGCCTCTTCCCTCATGACTGTCTTAGAGGCTAAGATGCCAGATTCAGCCTGAGCAGCCCTGGGATAGAGAGCCATGACTGGTGTTTCTCTGCACACCACAGCTAGCAAGATCTCTCTCTTTGCCTCTCTGCCACCCCTCACAGAGTGGTAGGCAGTGTGGAATCTTCTGATTCTTACATTGAAGACTAGAGTCTGGAACTCAAAGCAACCACTGAGACCACAGATATCAGGAAGCCTTCATGGGTTCCAGGATCCATCTTGACTTGCGGCAATCTAGAATGAGGAGCTTCTTACTCTGCTGCTCTAGCACTGGTACTATAAAAAGCACTGTCTGTTGTTTAAGCCACAGACCCTGCAGCATTTTGTGGGACTGGATTAGGGCTTCAGGATGCTGCCCCTGCTCACAATGTCTCTTCTTTATTCATTTATGCACATACCTTCCTTAGAAAACCAGCTAAGACTGAATTGTTGACAACACACACACACACACACACACAGAAGCACACACACCTCTCCAATGTCATGATACTTAGAGATGGTATAAATCAAGAGGGTGGCATTTTCATGCGAAGATTAATGCCCCTTTAAGAGGCCATTATGTGTTTCCTCTTTCTCTACCTCATGCAGACAAAGACTACGAAAGACAGTCCTGATGAAACCTGATTGGCTAGGGTCAGAAGGAAGGGGAGGAGGTCCTCCACTATCAGTGGATTGGGGAAGGGGCATGGGAGAAGATGAGGGAGGAAGAGCAGGATTGGGAGGGGATGAGGGCAAGGCTACAGCTGGGATATAAAGTGAATAAATTGTAATAAATAAAAATTTATATTAAAACAATAATAAATGTGATACCAAAGAAAAAGAAAGAAAGAAGGAATATGTCCTGGTAAGCCAGAAATGGACCACCAGAACTATAAGAAATAAATCTCTATGGCATAAATCACATGGACTGTAGTATTTTATTAAATCTGTCCAAATAGACTAATACAGAACTTTTAGATAGGAGAGACTGGCTGGGAGCAAGATCTGGTATGCTTGCCAGTACACCATCACAACACCATCTCACATCCCGAAGCCAGTCCTTAGTTTGATTCTGGTCTCATTGGGCTTGAGTGTCAAAAGAAGGGACTTAAGCCCAATATGTGAGAATGATTTGGAGACTAGAATTACCAAATGATTCTACGAAGAAATTCTCTAGGAATTTATTGTTCTCAAACTTGAAGTTAATTGGAAAAGTAAGCTGCCCACTTGAGGGCAGAGAACACCTCATAACAACATTTTTTTTTCTGGTAGGAAGGAAGAGTTGTAGATAGAAGAAGGGGACCATTGTAAATCCTAGATTAAAGACATCCTCAATAAGACAGCAAGTCATCATATTGGCTAAGAAACAAAGGAGGGAGCAGACTTACAGAAAAGGAGCCACGGTATGTGAAGAATAAGATCCTCCAGCTTTACCACTCTGGTTTCTTTGGTCATTCTGGTCAAAAAAAGTCACAGAGCTTCTTTCTCCTATAATCCAGGAGTGGGAAGAGAGTCCTTAAACAAAGTCAGGGATCTGAGAGATTGGGTCCTGCTAATGGAATCTTCAGAAGAGTATTCAGAGGTCCCATTAGAGATGCCTTAGGCTGAGAGCAGTGGCCAGGAGGAGGAATGGCTGAACAGTCAGGTTCAGGAATAGAATGTTTTGTGAAGTAGAACAAGCCAAGGATATAGAAAGACACACTATCCATCTTTCATATTTATAAGGCCACTCTGTGTAAAGTGGTCCCAGGTGAAATATGACCAACAGAGAAAGTCACAGAAAGGCAGTTTTGGAAAAGCCCCAAACAAGACTGCTCCCTTGAGAGCAGTGTGGTACTGGAGGCTCTGACTCTTGGAGAGCCATCATTGCCACTAGAGAACTGAAAGACTGGGCAGGGATTCCTCCACTCCGTGAATGGGTGGACTCCGTGCCAGCAGCTCTCCAAGGTCCTTTCTAGAAATGAAAAAGAAAAATAGCCTCATAAAAACCCAATACCAGTTTACATTCCTGCCACCACTATATGAGGCTCCTCTTTCCTCACATCACTAATATTTGTTGCTATTTTCTTTGAAGCCACCATGGAAATCAATACGGTTGTTCCTTAGCAAAACTGAAAGCAGAAATACTATATGATGCTGAGTTCAGTCTTGGGTGTATAACTAAAGGACTCTAAGTCAGTATGTCACACAGATATTTAGATGTTTGTGCTTATTATTGCTGTACTAGTCACTCTTTTCACACTAGTTAAGAAATTGAACTACCCAAGATGCTGGCTAGAACAAATATGTTTCATACACACAGTGGAATTCTATACATGCACGAAGAAGGATGAAAAGAATGACATTCACAGGTCATTCATTGAAAATGCATGGTATCACTATATTAAGCAAAATAAAACAGACTCAAATATTGAATGTATTCTCTCATAACCACAACCTCTCTCTTTGTGTGTGTGTGTGTGTGTGTGTGTGTGTGTGGTGTAGAAAATGAAAGTAGAAAAGGAACTAGAGAGGGCCATAGAATACAGGTGACATAAAAGAAGGAGGCACGACTATGTGCAAGAGAAGACATCCAGCAGGAGAAGAGCTTTTGGATCAGGGAGCACAGAAACAAATAAGAACAAAATGCAAGGTTTGCTGTGTGACAGTGCTGTACTGAAACATAGCATGAGGTGCATGCCTTGAAACTCAGCACCTGGGAAGCAGAGGCAGGCAGGTCTCCATGAGTTTGAGAAAAGCCAGGTCTACAGATTCCAGGCCAGCCATAACTACATAGTGAGATCTTCTGAGAGAGAGAGAGAGAGAGAGAGAGAGAGAGAGAGAGAGAGAGAGAGAATGAAAGGAGAAATTTTTGTATGCTAACTTGAATTTTTTCCTTTTCAATTTATTTTTTTTATTAATTACAGTTTATTCACTTTGTATCCCCCCTGTACCTCCTTCCCTCCTCCCCTCCCAATCCCACCCTCCCTCTTCCCCACCTGTGTCCCTCTCCCAGTCCACTGATAAGGGAGGTCCTCCTCCCCTTCCCTCTGACCTTAGTCTATCATATCTCATCAGGAGTGGCTGCATTATCTTCTTCTGTGGCCTGCTAAGGCTGCTCCCCCCTCAGGGGGAGGTGATCAAAGAGCAGGTCAATCAGTTCATGTCATAGACAGTCCCTGTCCCCATTACTATGGAAGCCACTTGGATACTGATCTGCCATAAGCTACCTCTGTGCAAGAGTTCCAGACCATCTCCATGAGTGGTCCTTGGCTGGAGTACCAGTTTCAGAAAAGACCCCTGTGCCCAGACTTTTAGGATCTGTCGCTATCCTTGTGGAGCTCCTATCCTCTCTAGGTCTTACTATCTCCCACTTCTTTCATAAGATTCCCTGTACTCTGCTCAAAGTTTGGCTATGAGTCTCAACATCTGCCTCAATACCCTGCATGGTAGAGCCTTTCAGAGGCCCTCTGTGGTAGTCTCCTGTCCTGTTCCCTGTTTCTTTCCTTCCTCCAGTGTCCATCCTCTTTGCCTTTCTGAAAGGGGATTGAGCATCTTAGCCAGAGTCCTCCTTCCTGATTAGCTTCCTTAGGTGTACAGATTTTAGTATGTTTATCCTATATTATATGTCTAGTATCCACTTATGATTGAATTTTTAATTTAAAAATCAAAACCAAATTTCAGTAGCAAGCATTGACAGGAGAGAAATAAACATCCAAACATAGCGATGATAAGTATCAAAGAAAGTTTTAGTGGACTGTGACTATTTTTATAATGGGACACTCACACGAGGTCTGCTCTACCTTCTGTCCCCATCAGGTAGGTGCCTCTGTAGGATTTCAAGGCAGAAGGGCTTTGTACCAGAGGTAAGGGGATAACATCATTCATCTGCAAATATGTATGAAGGTTTTTTTTTCTACTCTAGGCATTCCTCCTGCTAATGGTGCAAAAGGGAGAGATCACCCTGCCACTGCCCACAGAACGGGCACCCATATGAGATTCAAGTGTCCATTTGATTAATGCAGACCTGAATGTGCTCTGTGCTAGGCACTAGGGGGTTAGCAGGGATGTAATAACAACCTCTGTCCTTGGGGAGTTTTCGTTCCTGTGAGAGAATCAGAAGGCAAAACACACAATGGGCCAAGAAAGAAATCAGGAAAACCATACCCTTCACAATATCCACAAAAAAAAAAGTATCTTGGTGTTACCCTAACCAAGCAAGTGAAAGACTTGTATTAAAAAAATCTCAAGTCTCTGAAGAAAGAAATTGAAGATATCAGAAGATGGAAAGATCTCCCATAGTAAAAATGGCCACCTTACCAAAAGCAATTTTGGGTAAGAATCAATGCAATTCCCATCAAAACACCAACACAAATCTTACAGACCTTGAAAGAACAATTCTCAACTTCATATGAAAAAAACAAACAAACAAACAAACAAACAAAAACCAGAATAGCTAAAACAATCCTGTACAATAAACAATCTTCAGGCAGTATCTCCATCGCTGATCTCAATAGTTGGGAGAGTATCACTGACAAGAAGACAATGGGCTTCTACCCCAAATTTGAGTGGCAGTAAGCTAAATGCTGAGAACCAAAGCAAGTATTGTAAGGAAAAAGAATGGTCACCAAAGAGGAGGCAAAAGGCTTGGTGTTAAAGAGTCAGAAAGAAGTCATGGCGCAAGTGTGCTGATGACACCAGATGAGGTTGGGAGAAAAGCATGAGGAAGATACATCAAAACATTGTGGGTCTGAGATTTTTTTTCCTTCTGAATTCACTTCAAGAAGTGTGGTGTGGGCTAGAGAAAATTTGCAAGGGACAAATGAAATGTCCAGAGACTCTCATTGCCAAGTGCCACATTGCTTAGAGAACTGATTCTGTCCTTCCTGTACCTGTGTCCTTATTCAGCAGAGGATAAGAGATTCTTCCAGGACACAGAGGAATGTAGGTGCCTTGGAGACTGTCTGGCAAGGGTGTTTGAAAAAATCAGAAGTGTCCTTAGGAGCCAGAAGGAGAAGAGGAGGAACCTGAAGGTGGTGTCTGAGATGCCTCTCCTGTCTTGTCCTGAAAGCTATGAGGAAGGCAGCTTTTGGTCTCCTGCTTCTCGCCTCTGCAGTTTCCCCAGGTAGAGAAAGCAGCAGAATTCCTTTAAGAAGCTCTTTCACTTGAAGAAGGAGTGGGCTTCTCTGACCCATGGCTGCTGCAATAATGCCTACCACATCCATCTTAGAAAGAAGGACTAAAACCTAGAAGATGGTCCAGGCAAACAGCAGGAAACTTGAGAGCATCTCTGCTTTAATCTTTTCTTCTCTGGTTTATTTTTTAGAAATGACTTTGCAAAGATAGATAGTCTCCGAGTTCTGAAAAAGGAAGCAGCATAGAAACTCCTTCTGGTGTGAATGAAAAGAATTACATAAACTACAGTAAATTTAGTATGAAATTACATTGCCAAACCCAGAAGAGAAAGATGCTTTCCACCATGCATTAACCATGTTCAAGGATCCATTATCCTGAGTTCCCTGCCTGCCTGAACTTAAAGGGGGCACAGTGACATGTAAGTCTAGCCTTTCTCATGGCTTAGAGGCTGCTAGGACTCTTAATTACCTGATCCTTCTTACAGTACTGGATTCTTACAGAACTTCCCCCTTGGATTTAAATTTGCCCTTTCTTTACTTTTTATACTGAGAGTTGGAATCCTGCTGGTTTTAGGCTCCGTTAGATCAGAATTCCATTCCTCTTGGGGTTTTTACAGCACTAACAGTTGTAAGATCCTAGGAGGCCTGCTGCTATAGTGGCTTCCAGGCTGTAAGAAGAGAGATCTATTCTCCTTGAGATGAATTCCAAACCCAGCTTCTAACAACTGCATCTGCCTGACCTTGGCCAAGTTAGTCAAACTGGAGCAAACCAGGATGAATAGGCAGATGGAAGGCATGAGGCTGTACTTTTCTGAGCCACCCTAGGTTTTTGTGAGGTGAGGTCAGGACTTAGAAGTATCCAAGGGTTCTTCTATAGAATTTTCCATGGCAGGTCACCATAGACAAGGCAGAGGCTAAGGATACTATCACTCACATGGAACCAATTGGAAGTCACATCTTGATTTTTAAGAGGTCTATAGCACCAGCAAAGCCAAAGTAAGACTGAATCCAATGAATGGTGGGATGCATGGTCAGAAGTCAAGCCCAAAGAAATATACTATGTAGATTAAAAATCACACAAAGCACAGACTTTGGGTAAGATGGTAGCAGAAGAGAAAACAGCCATGAGAACAAAGGTGAGATTCTGGAAAGTTCAGAAAAGCTGTATGGAGAAACTAAGGTGACCTCTACCAAGGGGTCTCATGAAGCCGCCTTCTTTCCTAGATGAGAAATAAGAAGACCAATGAATAATGTAAGACTAAGCATCTTTTGCCTGGGTGACTTGCATTTTATAATAAGACAACTGCCTGTTGGATGAGATCAAGATGTATACCAGATTGGACGTGAACTACTTTTTCCAATCCTTCTGTTTCAGGGCAGGGGGTGGAATAGCAAACTATCTATAAATAATAGAGCTTATTTGTCATGCATCCCTGTTGTAAAGGGGTCAAATAGGAGGATTCCTCTTCCTTTGTGTAAGCTCAGTAATAGACATGGTGTCTGGACAAAGCAACACTTGATAAATGCTGTGGATCTTTGTGTGACGAGGAAAAGTTGAACAACAAGTTCTATGTGACTTTCTGGCCAGATCTAGATTTGAATGCTCCTTCTGCAAAATATAATCAAGCCAACAGGAATATTTTATGCAGAAATTAGCACTGGGCCCATGACCATCTATTTCCCATTTTTAATGGTTGGGCCACACCAAGAGCCTCATTGTTCTGGGTATAAGGAGACAGAGTCAGCCTGTGTCTGCATTTAGACTACACACACTCACACACACACACACACACACACACACACACACATACACACTCTAGACAAAACATAGCTGAGATGAGACACTCTATGCATATAGTTTTCAGCTTGGAAGAACCTTGGCTATGGCTCCATAAAGAAGAGGTGTCTGTGTGGTAGTGGTGAGGAGGAGGAGTTTGTGAAACGCCCACCCTATGTCTTGGGAAACAACATAATAAAATTGCCTTCAGAATGGGTTGTCATTTGGGGAAAGGCAGGCCAGATGGGAAAAGATAGTTTTTGACTCTGTGAACCAGAGAATAATTTTATCCTCTTGGATCTCATGTCTAACTTCATTTCTCCCAGTGTGTGAAATGGTCTGTGGCTGAAAGGGGGATGCTGGCATGTGAAGATGCTATCATGAGGAAAGGAGGGGTTTCTGTGATATCACAGACATGCAGGGACTGAAGGAGAGCTATGGAGCTTGGAAATCTCATGTCCAGCTTTAATAACAGTCCTGGTAACAACCAACCACATGAGTCTGGTGCAGGCAAGACTGGCTCCTCCTGCTTAGAGTGAGGGCTTCCTATGAGGTTTTGGTGGCCTGTAGTGCAGGCTGAGTAGGCAGTTTGGGGTGCATTTTTAGTAGCAAGAAGGCACAGATGCCTGAAAAAGAATGAAAAATGGTAGAAAGTTGCTCCAACAATAAGGCTTCAAAGGAGTCCAGGAAATAGAGTGGGAAGGTAGTGGAAATACAGTGCAACAGATACAACAAATGCTATCTCTGGCTGGCTCCTATTCTTGGGAGTCTTTGAGTCTCCCTGGATGTCAGATACCTCTTCTGTAAGATGGGCATAAAGATAATGCTTAGCCCACAGAGTGGTGAGGGGTAAATAAATGAATACATACTTGTAAAATCTTAGGTTGGTTCTAGGTACACCCTTAGAAAGTGCTTACAAAAGATTAAGCATTAGCACAATACAAAGAGCATGGGCTTCTTCTGCCTCCTGCGTGCTCAGACTGCAGGTGTGCGCCGACACACCCACCTCAAAGATGGTCTTACTGCCAACTCTGACAGTGACCCAGTGAATGCCTCTTTGAGCTTTATTTTCATCACCTGTGACAGGAAGAGGTGAGACTAGGTAGCCTCATTCTTTCCTACCACTGCCATCATTCTAAGACCTTGACCCAACACTCCAGTTAGAGTTGACAGAAATCAACTTGATTCCAAATTATCCTGCATGTACCCTATGACCCAAATCCTACCCTTGGGAAGGTAAACCTTTGAGTCAGGAATATTCATTACCCTTCCACTCCCATCTACAGAATAAGTAGGTCCCTAGGGTAATTGATAGGTATTAAAACAGTAATGTATGGGGGTAAATTAATTTCTCTCCACATAAATAGAGCCTGGTAGACACAAGGACATTTTGTGTATGAGAATGGGACAAGGGTGAGAGTAATGGAGTCAGAAAAAAAGGGAGATGGGAGAGTTTTTGAGTCTAAAGTCCCAGTATATACTTCTATCTGGGATAAGCCCTGCCATAGTGACTTTTGTAAGGTGCTCCAAATAAAAACAGTGGTGGCATGAGGCTCTATGTTAGAGATAATGAAAAACTAAAAACTGCAGATATGAAGAGAACAGAGACCAACCTTGGGAAGTTGAGGGAAGATGGGGCCAGCTGGTGCACTGAAGAATTCCTAGGGTTCTTTTTTTATTATTAGTTTATTTTTTATTCACTTTATATCCTGGTTGTAGCCTCATCCTTCCTTCCTTCTCAGTTCTACCCTCCCTTCTTTCCCCTCCCCCTCACCTATTCCTCAGAAAAGGAGAGCTCTCTTTTCCATCCACCTCAGCTCATCAAGTTGCAGTTGTGTCAGGACTGAGTATGTCCCCTTTCCCTGTGGCCTGGCAAGGAAGTTCCAATGGAAGGTAGTAATAAGAAAGCTAGCAAGTGAGTCCCAGTGGCCTTACTAGAGGACCCACATGAAACCTAAGCTGCCCATCTGCTACATCCTTGTAGAGGGGTTAGATCCATTTCCTGCAAGGTCCTTGGTTGATGCTTCAGAATCAGCAAACATCTTTGGGCCATGGTTAGTTGGCTCTGTTGGTCTTCTTGTGGAGCTCCTGTCTTTTTCAATTTCCTCCTACTTTTCTACAAGACTCCCTACTCATCGTCCAATGTTTGGCTGTGAGTCTTAGCATCTGTTTTGAGGCACTGCTATGTAGTCTCTCAGAGACAAGTCTGACAGGCTCCTATTGTCTGAAAGCTTAGCAGAGTATCATTCAGCGTCAGGGGTTGGCACTCTCCCATAGGATGGGTCTTTGTTTGGTCCAGGCATTGGTTGGGTATTCCCTCAATCTCTGTTCTACCTGCTCTGTCTTTATCACTGCACATCTTGAAAGCAGGGTAAACTTGGAATGAAAGTTTTGATGGGTGGGTTGGTTTCTCCTCCCTTTACTAGGAGACTAGTCTAGTTAGAGGGTGTCCTCTTCAGTCTCTGTGACCTCTGCTGCTAGGAGTCTTTGCTTGAATGCCCCTCATATCCTCCCAAGAGCCTATCCTGACTTATGTCTCCAGCTTGTCACAGAGATACCCCCACCCTCACTTTCTCTTTTCTCTACAGGCCTTCTGTCCTCTCTCCCTCTCTCCCCAGGTCTGATCTCCACTCTCTTAACTCTCTAGGACCTCTCTCATACCATGTTCCCTCTCTTCAACCAATACTTCTGTCTATTCTGTTTCCTCCTCTGAGTGAAATTTATGTATCCTCCCTTGGATATTCCTTGTTATTCATCTTCTTTGGGTCTGTGCCTCATTGTAATATGCTTATTCTGTATTATATGGTTAAATTCCCCTTTTAAGTGAGTACATACCATGTGTGCCTTTCTGGGTCTGGGTTACCTCACTCAGAATGATCTTTTCTAGTTCCATTTACCTGCAAATTTCATGATTTATTTATTTTTAATAGCTGAGTAGTATTCCATTATATAAATGTGCTGCAGTTTCTTTATCCATTCTTTGGTTAAGGGACAGCTAGGTTGTTTCCAGATTCTGGCTATTACTAATAAAGCTGCTATGAGCATAGTTGAGCAAGTGTCCTTAATGTATAGTGAGGTGTCTTTTGGGTATAAACCCAAGAGTGGCATAGCTGGATCTTCAGGTAAAGCTATACCAAATTTTTTTGAGAAAGTGCCAGATTGATTTCCCAAAGTGGTTGTACAAGTTTGCACTCCCACCAGCAATGGAGGAGTGTTCCTCTTTCTCCACACCCTCCCCAGCATGTAGTGTCACTTGAGATTTTGATCTTAGCCATTCTGACCAGTGTGAGATAGAACCTCTATGCCCGCTGATGCAAAGGGCTATCCTACTTGAACCTGCGCCAGCTGGCATGTGCATAGCCCTGACAGACCCTATCTATATGTGAATAGTTCTGCAGCTTCTGGAGCAAGAGTAATTGGTCTTCCTCAGAAGACCAATGTAATGACTTCATGTAGTGACTGAATGAATGAGGCACTCCCTGCCGGGCATTGCAAATTGAGTTCAGAGTCATCAGGCAGGGATGGGAGTGACTCAGATGACAATCAAGTCAAGCAAGATGGAGGCCTAGGATTATGTATCTGGCCTAGGAGTGGAAAATAGGTGGGTAGACAGGATAAAAAAAGAGGGAAGGATGTGTGAACTCCAAAGGGTTGTTGCCTGTATGCCACCATTCAGCCCAACACGAGAGAAATGAAGGAGTCTCACCTCAGAGTCACTGACAGAGGTCAATAAAAGAAGTCAATGGAGGTGAGAATCTCTTGACTATTCTTGCTCCCCATAGCTATAAAGAAAAGCATACAGCAAGCTATCTTCTCATACTTTTGCTCCAGTTGGACAATGCAAGGTCATCTTTGACTGGTGTCCTATGAAGAAACTCAAAAGAGGATAAGGGGGAAAGTAGGCATGTCATTATTTACTCAGTCATTTGTTTATTTGCTTCATGTTTATTTAGATTTTTCCAGCTTTTTGCAGCCTGCTAGGCTCTAGGACACAAAGAAATGTATTACTATTCTATGGAGGCTGTGGACAAAAGAACCATCAGGTATGGGGCTAGAGAGACAGCTCAGCAGTTAAGAGGACTGGCTGCTCTTCCAGAAGACCTGTGTCTATTCCCAGAATTGACATGGTGGTTTATCATCTGTAACTCCAGTTGCAGGGCAGCCAATGCCTGCAGCAGCTACAAGACGGCATTGCTGCTGAACACACTGGCTGTACATGTTGTGCACAGACATGCAGGCAGGCAAAACCCCTGAAGCTATTTTTAAAAGAAGGAAGGAAAAAGGAGGAGGAGAAGAGAAAAATAAAAGGAGGAGAAGGAAGAAGAAGAATTATCAGGTAACCTGAGGCCCAGGTTCCCCAGGAAGCTGTAGCTGAAAAGCATCACCAGGGACGTGGGAATAGAGGACTGGAACAGAGTTGTGAGACATGTGGAGAGTCACAGGCAGGGTCTGGGACCTGTAGTTCTTATGATTAAGGATATGGAATGAGAGAAGGAGTAGGTAGGGGTAAGAAGGAAAGGAACAGTGCCAAGCAGGGTAATAGCAGTATATACAAATCATGGAATGCTTAGTTCAGAGTCTACACGGTAGAATGAACCTTCTAGATGACATAATCTAAGTTTTCACCAGCACAGACATCTCCTTAGCCCTCCTTGTGTTCAGTCACCCAGCTCCAGAAGCCATGCAGTCATGTAACAACCATTGTGAATGTATATTGTGCCTGTATATACACAAGTCTCTGGGGATGTGGTGTGAAACAGCTGAGTGTTTGCTTTGCAAGTGTGAAGACATGTATGTCATCCCCAGAACAACTCATGAAAAAAGCAAAGGCAGTCAGTCATAGCAGTGTGCATATGTAATCCCAACACTTGGGAGATGGAGACACGTGGATCCTTGGGACTCATTGGGCAGACAGCCAACCTTACTTTGAAGAATCCCAGGCCAGTGAGAGCTCCTGTCAGGAAAAGGTGGACAGCACCAGACAAATGACACCCTAAATGAATACTCTAGCCTCTACATGTACACACACACACACATACACACGCACATGGACATTGTATGCACATATATATTTACAATCCACATGCACTTACATATATATGTGTATGTATATGATTAGAAGCTATACATATGGTCAGGCATCTCCTTTAGTAATCCAAGAGGAAAAGACCTGGGTTCAATGCAGTGTTTGCACAGCCAATGAATAACCAAACTGAGCAAAGGAACCGACCAGATGAATGTCAATACTCAACTCTGTAGAGATGGAAAGCCTACTTACTCAACCTGAGGTTTCTGCATTAGACTCAGAGCTGGATCCTGTCAGCACCTCAGCCTCTAGTTTTAATTTTCTGCCCCACCAAATACTTTCTTAAAGAGACCATGATTCCTTAACACATAAATAAAAACCCTATTTTTCTAAATGTTAGTGTTGTCGTGTTATTTTATACATATAATTATTGTCCGTGGCAGAGCAACCCAACTGAAAAGAACACATCTGAGTTCCAGATGGTTTTGTCTCCCTAAATTATTGAATGTCTGTGCTATTAAAAAAAAAAAAAAAGCCTTGAGACCATCTCCTCCAGGGTCACAACTCATAGCCTCAAGCAGAATTGTCCCTGTCATTTTGTGTGATCAGACCTACCAAAGGAACACCATGAGCGTATTTGTGTATAACATGCCGTCTCATACTTTCTCCCTGCTGCCAACTTGCTGAGTCCACCCTCCTGGGATTCAGCAACTTACCAGGACTACACAGCTGTTCAGAGGCAGGACCAGCACCTGACCTGAGCCTCCTGAAGCACAGCAGCCCCCTCTTAGCACCAAGACTCTCTAGCTCTGTTTATATCAACATGGAAGACAAACAAAATCCATGAACCACATTGTTACCAGGATGAAGTAAGCCTGCACAGGACACACAGACACACACACCTAAATCTCTAAACTTAGATACAGACTACTTCATGTTAGTTGTGTGTGTGTGTGTGCGTGTTTGTGTGTGTGCATGTGTACCCATGCATACTCTCACACCCAAATGTTCACAATGATGTAGAGATGTACATGTTTATAGAGGCACATGAATGGTTTCGTGAATCAACACCTGTGGAGGCCAAAAGTCAGCATTGTGCATCCTTCCTCAGGAGCCATTCACCTTGTTTCTTGAGACCTGGAGCTCCAAGCAAGTACCAGAAATACACTTGTTTCTGCCCTCACCCCCCAGTGTTGGGGTTACATGTATGTGCCATCACACATTGCTTTTAAAGTGTGTTCTAAGGGTGAAACACAGATCCGCGTGTCTGCACTACAGACACTTCAACAATTCTATCCATGGCACATTGTGATGTTCAATAAAGGCTTATTAAATAAACAAATGAAGAAATAAGTAAGTAAACAGATATTGATGGATGTTTACCTTCTCAAGATTCCCATGGTCTAAGCCATAGCCTTGATTTAAAGTCTCAAATGCATTGTTTTCACATGGGACGGACAAGGAAGAAAAGAAAATGCATTCTATGGCTTCTTATATGTATAGTACTACTGGGACTTTAAAATGTATATCATCTCAGTTAATCTCATTTTAAAATGAGCAATACAAAATGAGCAGACATTTCTAGAATGGAGTGGACCCACAGGCCCCTGGTGCCCATATATAAAGGTTTCTAAGTACAGCAGGCTAATGGCTGCTTCATCAGTTTCTGCCTCCAAATATCCTCGGAAGCTCTGAAGAGAAAACAACACCAGGACTTCTAAAGACCAAAGGCTCAGACTCCTAAGCTTTGCAGTCTTCCATTTTTTGTGTGAGGCAGAGAAGCAGAAGAATATTAAGAGGAACACAGGAAGCTAAAAATATCTTCAAAGCTTATGTAAATTCAGTGCACAGAGAGGCACTGGCCTTTGGGCTCCAGCTGTTCTCTGGACTGACTTAGATGCCCTTGGCATGTAGATCCAGACAGTCTCAGAACCCGCCCACCATTTGTAACCTTTTAAAAATCTTCCTAATTGTGTTCCATGTTCTTTAAGTGTATCACCCTTGGGAGTTGAGTTACAATATGCTAATGAAACCATTGAAGAGTCCCAGACACCCCTCCTCCTCCTCCAGGCTCTTAGGAGAAATGTACAGGTCAGAGATATCCATCCTTGGAATAGCAGGCGCCTTTGAGAGGGGCTGTATCCCTCACCATTAGCATGTTAATAGGGATGGAATCAAAAGATTACTTAATCAACATACAATGAGGGCATCATTCAATCAATGGCACCGCTCATAAAAGTCTCAGTGCCACGGACACTGCATGAAAACAATTACTGATTGAGAATTAAACAAACTTTCATCCAATGTAATCTTGAACTTCCCCCTGTAAAATAATGCAAGCTTGGAAACGCATTTGGCTTTGTGATTTCCTCTGGCAAGTCCTATGTGCAGTAGGTATTTCTCTCACTGCCAGCTTTGCCCCTCTGGTTCACTTCGGAAAATGAGAAGGGTGTCACTTTCCCGAAGGCCACAGTGCTACCTTGAAGAGAGTCTGGGTGGGAAGGAGGCTGTCCCCTAGAAAATGTTAACCCCAGATGGTCCAGGGGAAAGTGGGATACTGCTGCAGTGCTCTGTATCTAACACCTACTATGTGTAGCTGACCTCAGTACTCAGAATGCAGGCTGCCAGACTCGGGGACAAATAGCTTTGAGTGAAGTGAGGATGCCATCTTACTAAGATCACAGGGGTGGCCATGAACCAGGTGGCCAATTACTCTCTGAAAGAGCAGCTCCATAGCAATTGTGCTAATTCAGCTAGCACAGGCTCTTCGGCATCCAGATGGATAAGCTGTGAAAATCCCCCATTGGACAGGACAATGCATTTTGTTATCTACAGTCTTTGTACAGCCTACTAATCTTGGGCTGAGAACTGGTCCTGGATGAATTTCAGTATGTTCAGCAAAAACATTAAAACAAAAAGGATGTCGTGACTCACACCTGTAACTTCAACATTCAGGAGGTTTTTCTAGGAGGATTGCTGTGGGTTGGAGACTAAGGTACAGTGAGTTCTAGACCAGCCTGGCTATAGAATGAGATTGGGTCTCAAATGGAGGTGGAAGGCTATGAGGGAAAAGGCCAAATAGGAACCCTAACCCTTTCAAGCTAGGGTCATGCCCTTTCTGTTAGACTAGACTGCTACAATACTATTGATTCCCATTAGAAACGTGACCAAGTTTACCAACAAGTGCAAAGCGGCTCCTTTAGAACCGACTTGGCTCTGCATGTGACTCTCTTGAAGCCTTCTGCCTCCTTGAATGAATGGGCTGACCTTTTACAACAGTTCCTGGCCTTCATGTTCACCACTCAGCATCACTTTCCTTCCTCTCCTTTTGACAGTCAAAGCAAGGGCTTGTACGAAGTTGCCACTGGCAAAATGTGAGGCCAGTGAATACCCAGCCACTCTCTTCTCCACACAGACATGATACAGTGGCTGCCAACTGGCTGAATTTGGCCACAGTTGTGTGCGAGGGTCTTCTCTATGACCCACGTGCTAATGAGCATACATATCTACCCCACACAGCCTGGTGTTTAGGTGAGGTCCTTATCCAGGTTGCCAGAGTCTGTACTGAGTCTCCTCCCTAGTTGGTACCAGGGTGATAATATATCTGATTCTTGTTTCCTGTAGGCAGGTCTCCCCATCTTGCATAAGAATACAGGAAGTTGATGAAAATCTAGAGGTATCCCACTGTTCTCAAGTCATGACACCCCATCAAACTTCTACATTTCATTTCTTCTGTCTGACCACTGAGAATAGCTGCCAGTGTCCCCCAGGTGTTAGCCCTTATTTTAATTCTCACCCAGAGAACAGGCAGCTCTGTTGGCAACACCGCAGGATTACAGCCACTAGTCAAATTAATAAGCAAGACTTCAGGCCTTCCAGTTTCTTTTCTCTAAGGCACAAGTAGAGGTATGCACAGGAGGGCTTCTGGAGAATGATGTCTCTTTCTTTTCCACTACTCCTTGATGTGATGTTAATCGCCCTAGGTTGCTTGATTCAACACTAGCTAGAAGGCTTGTGTGCAATTGTTAGCACCCGATAGTAAGGACGGCAAACAATGTTAATTATATCCAGTGTATTCATGCATATTAAAATATGAATACTGATTATATTACTGTTAATTAATGCTAATTTTAGGAATTAACTGTGTTAGTTACTCTGATCAATGTCTGTGGCAAAAATTGCTGTGCAATACTGATCCTCTTTCCCATTGGACCAGCGTGGGCTATCAAAAGTTTCTTGCAGTACTCAACACAGCCATCACTGGTCAGTTGACATTGGCACCAGAGTTATAATATATCCGATTCTTGTTTCCTGTAGTCAGGTCTTTCCATCTTAGATAAAAATACAGGAATCCATAGGTAGCTGGAGGTATACCAATATTATCAAGCCATGGCATCCCATCAAGCTTGTACATTAGTCAAAATCTCTGACCTTCAGAGATGTTTGACTGACAACCCCCCCTATACTTTTGCCTCTAGACTTCATAATTAATCTTCTCATGACTTTTTGTTTTGTTTTGTTTTCCTAAAAAATTGGAAGGAGACCCAAGCTGCCGCCAACTGGTGGAGTCCTCAAGCTTGCTTCTTGAGTTGCCAGCCTCTTCCAAAACACAGCCCAACTGTGCTTGCCCTCGGAGTTCCTATCTTCCAAAGAGAATGGTCTCTAGAGATGACCATTCTAGATGACCATTCATGAGCCTCTCTAGCTGTGGATGGGCCTTTCTTTTAATAAGGCAGAACAGACTCTCTGTGCCAAAAGAAATATCACTCAGCCTCTTGATGGAATCATCTACCTAGAGATAATATTTACCATTATAGACTTAGTTTAAATAATAAGAAAATAAGAATGATGACATTTGCTCTTTTATACAGTCTTAGAAGATATTCTTTCTCCCACTATTTATTGAGTTCCTTCTTGGATTAAATGCTAGGGAGGCAGACTACCCTCCTTGATAAGTGAATGTGCTTTGTTTATTAAATAAATCCATCATGTTTTCCTCCTCACCGCCAGTAAACTCAGGGATAATTTTTTTAATATCTTCAGTAATATATTTGCTTATGCTATTAAACACACACAAAGAACAGAAGCCCTTTCCAGCATAGCCGCTCCTTACAAAGCCTAACTATAAACTTCCAAAATAATATCTAAAACTATTTTTAAAATTTTGGCAAATTTTTTTTTTCAATGCAGTTTATTCAGGAACCTTGAACAATCATCTGACCCTGGGGAAAGCCAGCCCACAACTTAAATAGCCTCTGGGTAGCCAACCCCAGCATGCCACATGGGCAATGCAGATAGGTCCACATACATGGAAGCAAGCCAGATCCTCAGCCTTAGCCAAATGTGGAGTTGTTCGTGACAGAGAGCACTCACCATTGGGAAGGTGGAAGGCGGAAACCAGCTCCATCTTTAAGGCACAGCATTCCGCAGCTCTCTACAGTTCCCCCTTTTTGTTTTAGACGCATCAGGCAAGAGTAGAGGTCTGATCTCTGATATTAGAAATAAATTGGGACTTTGTACTGATGTTCATTTAGGTGTCATCCACCCAAAGAGCATCAGACCCGTCCGATACCTTTTTCTCAGAGGCGGGACCTGGGGCATCAACCCACATACAATCAGACATGCTCTTCTCTGGGTCCAAAGCGGCTGACCCTGAGTGCAGTGCTTAGCCTCGCATCCTGAGCGTAACATTTTAGCTTTTTATGGTAGCCAACCATGCTTGGGGAGAGAGTTCTTATCCTTACCTGAAGGCTTCTAATGACTTACCTCCTTTCATTAGCGCTCTCTCTTACTCCTCCTAAATGTGCATGCATCTTTTATCACGGGCCATCTTTTAAAAAAATGAGTAGAGTTGGGCATAGTGGGTAAAAGTGCTGATAAAAGCCTGATAAGCTGAGTTCGATCCCTGGATCCCACGTGGTGGAAGGAGAGAAGAGACTCTTCCAGCAAGCTATCTTGCTTTCGCCATACCTGCACTGTGGTGCAATAATTGAGTTGGGGAATATATCAATGGGCTGGACTTTAATCCCAGCGCGGGCCACTAGCCTTCAATACCTATATTTGGGTATGTAGCCCCGAAGACTATTTGAAATGTATTACGCAAAACTGTTTCACCACTTAAAAGTATTGTGTACCTTTAAAAGGTGAGCCACAGTGGGGTGTTTTGGGCAACTAGTAGGCATACCTTTGAAGGATGTTTTGAAGTGCCAATATTGCTATCATTTTTTTTGTCTTCTGGATACAGTGAGGTAGCAGCTTTGCTACACATGCAGTCCTTCCCCAATATGCCCTTTGCCAATGATTCACAGCAACAGAGACAAGTAACTAGGCTCTGAGCCTTCCAAAACTGTGAGTCGAACATTTCTTCTTTTTTCCTTTTTCTTTTTATTAATTAATTCAATTTATATCTAGGCCATATGTCCCTCCCTCCTCTCCTCCCAGTCTCACCTTCCCGCCTGCTTCGCCTCTCCCCTATTTCTCAGAATAGGGGACCCCCCTCCCTACACAGACACTTCAGCTCATCTATTCACGTGAGGACTGAGTTCATCTTCCTCCTTTGTAGCCTGGTAGGGAAGTCACTTCAGGTGGAAGTGATCAAAAAAGCAGACAACATAATCCATGTAAGGAATGTCCCCACTCCCCTAGTGGGCCCACATGATGCCTAAGATGCCCATTAAGCTTACCTTCTTGGGGTGTGTGCATTATAGTCATATTTAGTTATATCCTATATGATATAACTAAAATCTTCTTATATGTGTGTTTATACCATGTGTGTCTTTCTGTGTCTGTTACCTTACTCAAGATGATCTTTTCTAGTTCCATCCATTTACTTGCAATTTCAATGATTTTTCTTGTTTTTAATGGCTGAGTAGTATTCCATTGTGGAAATGTACCAGTTTCTTTATCCATTCTTTGGTTGAGGGACATCTAGGCTGTTTCCTGGTTCTGGCTATTATGAATAAAGCTACTATGAAAATGGTTGAACAAATGTCTTTGTATGGTGGGGCATCTATACTCAGGAGTGGTATAACTGGGTCTTGAGATATGGCTATTCCCAGTTTTTTGAGAAAGCGCCAGATTGAGTTCCGAAGTGGTTGTACAAGTTTGCACTTCCACAAACAGTTGAGGAGGGTTCGCCTTTCTACACATCCTCACCAGCATGTGTTGTCATTTGATCTTTTTTTCTTAGCTCTTCTGACAGGTGTAAGATGGAATCTCAGAGATGTGTTGATATGCATTTCCCTGATGACTAAGAATGTTGAGCATTTCTTTAAGTGCTTCTCCACCATTGGAGATTCCTCTGTTAAGAATTTTTCCATTTAGCTATGTATCCTATTTTTTAATTGCATTAAAAAATTGGTTTGGTTTGTTGGTATTTAATTTTCTTGAGATCTTTATATATTCTAGATGTTAGCCCTTTGTCAGATATAGGATTGGTGAAGATTGTTTCCCAATCTTTAAACTGTTGTTTTGTTCTATTGATAGTGTCCTTTGCTTTACAGAAGCTTTTCAGTTTCAAGAGGTCCCATTTATTAATTGTAGATCTTAGAAGCTGAGCTGTTGGTGTTGTATTCAGGAAATTGTCTCTTATGCCAATGAGTTCAGAGCTCTTACTCACTTTCTCCTCTAGCATATTTAGCATATCTGGTTTAATGTTGACCCACTTGGACTTAAGTTTTGTGCAAGGTGGTAAATATGGATCTATTTGCATATTTTACATGTAAAAATCCAGTTAAACCAGGGCGGAGCGCTGGTGCCTTGAGTGGAAGGGGCACAGGGGCAGGTGCCTTGAAGGGCTGAGCACAGGTTCGGAACATTTTCTCTCATTAAGTTGATTATCTCAGGTGTTTTGTCATAGTAGCTGGACTCTGACTCAAGCATCAATTAACCTCAATGCCAAGTTCTTTCTAACTATTAATGTTACTCGACCGGAAGAAATGTTGAATGCTTTAAAACAATGACAGACTCTTGAGGTGAAAAACTAAGCAATGGTTTGTCAATAGTTGCCATGCTCTATTTTAGCACTGCAATAACATACCCTACATTCGTATTTCCATAATTTAAAACAAGCCAAAATCCATTATTGTAACTTCCTCTCCAAGCCCTTTTCAGTAGCTTGGGAAGAAATTCAACAAAAGTCCATATTTTTAATATTTAAAAAAAAAAAAAGACCAAGACCTCAATACTCAGTCCACTGACTGCAAACTCCACAGAGAAATTAATTCACACTTTATCCTTTGTCCAAAGGAAAATAAAGTCGTTCATTCATTAAGGCCTCAGAAAGTACTCAAAAAGAATATGTGCTGCCACAAATGAATAAAAGCCCCTCAACTAGCTAGCTCTGAGACTGGGATTTCTAAGTCCTGGGTCATGTGAGGCTTAAAAGTAGGCTCTTGATTAAATTTAGATTGGTTAACCTTCTAAAAATTAATTATTTTTTATTATGTGTATGAGTGTTTTGCCTGCATCAATGAAAATACACCACATGCAATCCTGATGTCCACAGAGATCAGAAGAGAGTGTTAGGTGCCCTAGAACTAGAGTTATGGATAGATGTGAACCGCCATGTAAGTGCTGGGAACCAAGCCTGGTTCCTCTGTAAAAGAAAAAAAAAGTCCACTGATAAGGGAAGTCCTCATTGGAGTTTTATAAGGATTACATAAATTGGTATATAAATTTGGTAAGAACTAGCATTGTTAAAATACCGAGTCAGATTCTGCTATACTCACAGATCAGTGCCTTGCTCAGCTGTCCTCAGCAAAGCTTCCTCCTACAGCAGACAGGAACAAAACAGCAACTCATATCCAGATATTACACAGAGAGGAAGAGACCTTGGAACACTCAAATCTAAGTGGGATGTCTCCATCCAATCCTCCTCCTCCTCCCCCTTAGGGCTTAGAGTACCTACAGAAGAAAAGGTAAAGGTGAAAAGAATGTAAGGGCCAGAGGGAATGAAGGACACCAAGAAAACAAGGCAATCTAAATTAACATGATCACAGCTTACAGGCGCTCATAAAACTGGAGCAGCATGTGCCAGCCTGCGCCAGGTGCTCTGCATACGTGTTATGGCTTCTCCTTTAGTATTTTTATGAGATCCCTGGGTCTGGGAGTGAGTGGGTTGGTAGTTCTTGAGCTTCCTCTTGTGCTCTTGTTCTTCTGTTTGTTTGTCTTGAACAATCCCGATGTGATAGCTTTTGTTTTATATTATTTTTACTTTGTTATTTTATTATAGAATTATTCAATATTATTTTTACTTTAGAAACCCATTTGTTTTCTAATGTGAGACAGAAAGGGAGTGGATCTGTATAGGAGAGGAAGTAGTAGATACTAGAAGGAGTAGAGGAAAGGAGACCGTAATCAGGATATATTTTGTAAGAAAAGAAATTTATTTTGAACAAAAAGAAAAAAAATATTGGGTCATGTGACCAAGGACCATAGCATGGATTTCCATGTAGTCAAGTCTTTAATTTGTCTCAGTGATCTAGTTTTTGATAGAATGGTATTGAAATCTTTTTTGTTGTTGCTGATTCTAATATTAAAGATATTTTTGTTTTGTTTTTTTAAGTTTTATTTATTTATTAAAATTTATTCACTTTGTATCCCCCCTTGAAGCTCCCTCCCTCATCTCTTCCCAGTTCCACCCACCCTCCCTCTTCTCCTCCTATGCCCTTTCCCTAGTCCCCTGATAGGGGGACCTCCTCTCCTTCTATCTGACCCTAGCCTATCTGGTCTCATCAAGGTTGGCTGAATCCCCTTCCTCTGTGGCCTGGCAAGGCTTAACCCCGCCAGGGGGAGGTGATCAAAGAACTGGCCACCAAGTTCATGTCAGAGACAGCGCCTGTACCCCTTACTAGGGAACCCAGTTGGAAACTGAGGAGGCTATGGGCTTCCTCTGAACTGGGGTTCTAGTGGTATTGAAATCTTTAGTTACATTTTTTTAGTTACATTTATGTCTAGCATTTCTCTAGTTTTGTTTTGCTACAGCAAGTAATATTACTGTAATATTTCCAATTAAATATTGTAAGTAAATTATTATTGTATTTCCTATGTAGACAATCATGCCATCTACAAATACAGTATTAGCTCTTCTATGAATGCCTTGTCTTTTTTTTCTTTTACTTTTTGCAATAGCTAATAAATCTTATAGTGAAAAACTGACTACAAGTAATAGAGACCTCTTTACTCTATTCCTTTTTCAAAGATAGTAATAATTCTACCTTTTATGATATATGGTGTTAGTTGTAGATTTTTAACAAATTTTATTATGAATTATTTCTCTTCTACTTCCAGTTCCATCCATGCTTCTACAAGTGACAGGTTTTCAATCTTCTTTATGACTAAATAATACTCCACTGAGCAATATATACATATTTTCTTACACATTAATTTGTTGGCAGGCATGTGGGCTGGTTTCATGGCTTAGTTATTATTATAAATAGTGATACAATAAGTATGGATGTGTAGACATTTCTTTGGTGTGCTAACTTCATTTACTTTTAAAAAAGAAGAAGAAGAAGAAGAAGAAGAAGAAGAAGAAGAAGAAGAAGAAGAAGAAAGAAAGAAAGAAAGAAAGAAAGAAAGAAAGAAAGAAAGAACACCCTAGAGAGGAATAATTCAATCAAACAGAAGGTCTAGTTGTATATCTAAAGACCCTCTCCACTGCTTTCCAGATGGGAGATCAATTTGCCTCATCCTCCCAAAACATGGATTCCCTGTTACCACATCTTATCAGCATTTATTTTATATATGTTTGTTTGCTTAACAATAGTCATTCTGATTGGTATGAATTGATGTCTCATCACAGTCTTTACTTATTTCCCTATTAAAACCAATGATTTCTTTTCATGTTTGCCGACCATTTGTATTTTATCTTTAGAGACGTTCCACAGAACATCAGCTGTCAGCTCACCGGCTGATTCTTTAACTAGACTGAGTACCTGTGCTTCCTTGCTTAGCTTTTTTGTGCCCTTCACTGCTCTAAAGATGCCAATCCACTCCCTTCTCGCTGGCTTCGATTGATATGAGAGCTCTGCTGTCTTCAGTGGCTTTGTTGCTCTGCATGAAAAACATTTCACTTCATGCACATCCCTGGATTGCTTTGAAAATTTCTCTTTTAGCACCGGTTCTTAAAGCAACTTGATTACGATGAGCCCAGATGGAAAGTTCTTGTTTGTTGTGCCTCGGGCTTATTGGTCTTCTTATATTTGTGCATCTATGTCTTTTATCAAAAAAAATTAAAAATTGATCACTTTTCCTTTACATGTTTTTCTCTCTTCTTCCATCGGGGACTCCACTTACATTAATATTAGATTTTGTGTTTTCCCACACCTCATAAAATATCTCCTTGTGTTTCATTTTGGAAATCTGTTGTTAGCTGAAAGTTTTTAACATATGTTGTTATCAAAATTTTCTACCTCCAATTTCATTCATTTTACAAAAAATGACAGGTTCCATTCCTAAAAACCCTTTTCTTTACTATTTTTCTTCCACAAATACATTGCTCAACTTATCTAGTACAATGCTAATTTGATATAGCAAATAGTTTTTGTTTGTTTGTTTGTTTTAAATTTTAGAGTTCATGGCTTTCCTCTGTAAAATTATTTCCATGTCTTTACTTAACTTTTTCATCATATGGAAATAAGTCCTGAACACTGTCTTAACCCTTCTTTCTGCTAGTCTAACATCTGTGTATCCTCTTGTTTGCTTTCAATTGATTGATTTTCCTCCTCATTAGGAGTCCCATTTTTTTGGCTTCTTTGAATTCATATTGGCTTTTTATCGATGCCAAACATGATGAAGTACCTTGATGAGTACTGCCGGGATTCATATTCATGTACTCAAAAATATTCCTGGTTCTTTTCCTGAAAATAGGTTTGGATCATTGGAAACTCATGGGTTCTTTTTCATCTTGCCCTTAAGATTTCTTGGACAGCATCAGAACAGCATTTACGTTAGGAATAATTTTGTCAAATCTGACTTTTCCTATTCTGCCTTGAGCAGGAGTAGAGGCTCTTTTGACAATTTTTTTTAACATTACCAGAAATGCTGTCAGCCAATATGAAAATCTGACCACCTCAGGGGCAGGTGTTTGGCAGTTAGCCCTGTCCACACTGTTACTCCTTCAGAACTCCAGACAAATTTTTGGCCCAGTGACACATTGTTTAGTTTACTTAATAAACACATACCCATAAATATATCCATGTTATCACTGTTTTACAGAATTTTGCTGTCCTCTTTTTCCTAATTTATTTATATGATATTTCTATGCTACATGTGATACTTGTAGTTTGATCTGTGATGCTGGGCTGAAAACATTTGACATGACAAGTTTCTCAATGAGTTTATAGCTATGTGTTCCTCTGTTTAATGTGTATAACGGTTTTCTTTAATGCTCAGTGTTCTTTTTTTCAATAAAATGTTTGTATCTTCTTGGATTTTGCAAGTCAGGAGCTGATATAGAATACAGTGACATTGGCTTTTCTTTCCTTCATGGTGTCCAGCAGACAAGTTGGATGGATCCTGAAAAGCATCTAGAGATCTCATCGCCACCTATTTAGTAGTTGACACAGGGCATCATCTGCAGACTTATACATAGAAGCAGCAAGAGCATCACGCTTGGTTTCTGCCTGTGGCATTTAGACCTAATAAGCAATTTCAGTACAGTGGAAGGATGCAAATACGAGCACACAAATACCAACAGTATTGCCATGTGTCATATCTGACAAAAGAAACCAAGAAAGCAATCTTATTTACAATAGCTACCAAGATAAGAATAAAATAAAATACCTATGATCAAATTTAGCTAAAGAAATAAATGATCCACATGAAACACAAATGAGAAAAATTTAAGAGAACGCTCAAGATTGGAGAGCACTTGATGTTTATGAATTAGAAAAATTAATATTGCCAAAATAGACTCTCTGCTCAAAGGCATCTGCAGATTCTAGGCAATCCCAATCAAGTCAGCTATGACAGTGTTTGTGAAATATACAAAAACAATCCTAAACTGTGTACAGACTTGCAAAAGACCCCCAGCAGCCAAAGCAATACTGAAGAAAAAGGACAAAGCTGGACATATCACACTACCTGACTTCAAAATACTCCACAAAGTTATAGTGACTGAAATAGCATAGTACTGCTCTCTGTGGAATCAGATGCATAGACCAATGGAACAGGATAAAGGACATGTTTATAACAGGATGACTTTTGATGAAAGTGCTAAGAGCACACACTGAAAGTACAGGCTCTGAAGCAAGTGTTGCTGAGAATATTGGATATCTATATGCCAAAGAATGAAACTAGACACCCTTCCCTGATCAAAAATAAAAAATCACCTCAAAATAAACCAGAATTGAGTGTAAAAAGAGAAAAATATGAAGGTAGTAGAAAACACACACACACAAAAAAAAATTTTAAGACATTTCCCAGAAATGGAGATGACCTTAATAGCCAAGACATCAAAACAAAATAAAACAAAATCAACTAAAACACTTCTGAAAAGAAAAAATAAACAATTAATGGCATAAAAACATAACACTTACAGGGTGTGAGAGAAATATAAACTATACAACCAAACGAGATTAATATCCAAGATACAGCAGGAAGTCAAGTTATTTAATAATATATTATGTACATAATAGTAATATGTGCATAAGAAGTCTAATTTTTTCTAAATGGGCAAAAATCTGAATAGACACTTCCCAAAGAATGCTTGTCAACAGTTAAGAGACACAAGAAAACACACCCAACACGAATTATCATGGAAATGCAAACCCACATCTTTTTTCTTTTTTTTATTCACTTTGAATTCCAGCTGTAGCCCCTTGCCCCACCCCCTCCCAAGTCCACTCTCCCTCCCTCTTCTTCTCCTATGCCCTTCCCCCAGTCCAATGATAGAGGAGGCACTCCTCCCCTTCCATCTGACCATAGTCTATCAGGTCTCATCAGGTCTGGCTGCATTGTCTTCCTCTGTGGACTGGTAAGGCTGCTCCCCTCCCAAGGGGAGGTGATCAAAGAGCCAGTTACTGAGTTCATGTCAAAGACAGTCCCTGTTCCCATTACTAGGGAACCCACTTGGAGACTGAGCTGCTATGGGCTATATATGTGCAGAGGTTCTAGGCTATATGTGCATGGTCCTTGGATGAGGTATCAGTCTCAGAAAAAAACCCCTGTGCCCAGATTTTTTGCAAACCGATATATTAAGGAGATATTATATCATTCTAGTTAGAATAGCTACTATCAAAAAGATATAATAGGATCATGAGATGGCTCAGCAGGTAAAGGCTGAGCTTCATGGCCTGAGTCAACCTTCAGGACACATATAGAAAAAGAATGAATTGACTCCCACAGTTGTCCTTTGACTTGTACATGTGGGCTGTGATATGCACATACCCACCCGCACATACACAACCGAATAAATTCAGAACAATATATAATAGAAAACAGCGTAGCAAGAATGATGAGAAGAAAAACTCTTCTACCCTGTTGATAGAAATGTTCCGTATTGCAATCTTCATGGTAAACACCATAAGGCTTCCTTAGAAATGGTGCATGATTCAGAAATCCCACTACTAGGTATGTAGCTAATGACAAGGAAATTGGGGATATCAAAGAGACATCTGAACTCCAACCTTCACTGCAGTACCATTCACAACAGCCAAACTGGAATCAACATAAAGGTTCGTCAATAATTCTTAAATGCAGAATATATTCACAGTAAATATTATCCAATGAGAAGGAATGACATTTGTGGCAATATGGATAGAACTGGAGGACATGACATTAAGTGAAATAGTATAGGCATGAAAAGAAATAACTGCATGTTCTCACTTACATATGGAAACCAAAACAGTTGGTTTCATAGAAGTAGAGAGACAAGCAGTGGTTATGAGAGGCTGCAAAGGGGAGAGAGAGAAGGAAATAGAGAGGGAATTGGTTTACAGCTCAGTTAGGAGAAGTTAGAAGTTTTCTGGAGCACATTAGGCTAACTGTAGTTAGCAGGAATTTATTATGTCTTTCCAAGTAACTGGAAGGAAAGATTTTTACTCTTCTCCCCCCATCCAAAGAAATGATAAATGTTTGAAGTGATGGATATGGTATTTATATATAATTTTATCTTCACACAATGTGTATTTGTGTCAAAATTTTACATTACATCCCCTAAGTATGTACAACTACTGATGTGTCACTCGGAAATAAAATAATGATGCTGAATAAGAGAAGCCAGATAAAAAATATAAAGAAAGATAGAAAAGGCACAGAGCTAATTGGGGGAAATACATTCATTATCTTCTTTTGGAGAAAAGTTTCAGAAGTATGTATATACATTAAAAATTATTAAACTGTGTACATTAAACATGTGCAATTCATTATATATTTGTTATTCAACCTCCAAAGCTATTTACAAATGTGAATGCTGACAGTGTTAAACATAGGCCATTTATACCACTCTGTGGCCTTTTTGAGAAATATAGACACCGTTTAAATCTAGTAGCCTGTGGAATATAAGATCCCTCTATAAGGAGGGAGAAGTTAGCAGAAACCTTGCATTTGTAGAGATGTTGACAATACTCAATATGTCAGGTTTTGGAACCACCAAGTGCTCTTTCCCTCCTTTCTCCTGTCAGTGACTGTTAAGAAGGCTAAATAAGTCCCTTAGGACTAACAACTGGTACAGATCCTATTCTAGATAAGAGAGGATCGGAGATATCCAAAGCACTGGGAGACCTCCACCAGAACTGAGATGCAGGGGTAGATGATGAAGCCCAGAAGACGGGACGCCGTCACTGTAGCCAGACATAGCTTCGAAACTGAAGGAAGGAGGGGACTTGGTGTCTCCAGATGCAACTTGCAGCTGCCGTGGGAAGCCAGCCCAGCCCAGCCACCATGGTGCTATGTGTGTCCTCAGGGAGAAAAGGGGCAGTGTGTGTGGACTGAAAGGACTGATTCACATATCTTCGTAAGACTTTGGGATCTGAGCCACCCAGCTGGGACATGCTGTCCATCTGAATCGAAGCACCCTCCCCACTGACTAACGTTCACCTCAGTTCATACTGTGGAGTGGCTGGGGCTTGGTAGCACCAAGGGCATCCTCTGACTTCTGTGAATCTCTTGCGGGGCTACCCCAAGGTGGAGTAAAGAGAGAGACTTCATCCCAGTTTACTGAGATGGACAATGGCTTGTTCTCCACAGCCATGAAAGAACTCAAGGATGAGAAGATAGCTGTATCGATGATTTCTAAAAAGAAATGTTAAAAGGGATTCCAAGAAATCACCCTGTGTTCAGCTCTGTCTCCCACCAAATCCCTTGCTAGGGAAAAAAATGTAGAGATTTACTCTGCCCTCCTTTCTTCTCTAAAGCATTACTGTTCAGGGTGTCCCAGATGTGACCTCGGACTGACATCTCTGCAGCATTAAGGTCCCAGGACCTTAATCTGCATGAGGAAACCACGATGGTAGACAGCCAGTGTCTCAGGGTGTCTACTGCTATGATAAAACATCATGACCAAAATCAACTTGGGGAGGAAAGGATTTATCTTGTCTTACAGCTTATTGCTCATCATCTAGGCAAGTCAGGGCTATAACTCCAGCAGGAACCTGGAGAAAGGAACTGGTTCAGAAGCCATGGAGAAGTGATGTTCACTTCTTGATACTCCTGGCTTGCTCAGCACCCTAGCACCATCTTATACACCCAGGACCGTCTACCCAGGGATGGCGCTGCCCACAAAGTGTTGGACACTTCCACAGTAATCACTAATTAAGCTCCATAAGCGTGCCTGTAGGGTAATCTTACAGAAGTATTTTCTCAATTATGTCTCCTTCTTCTTAGATAACTCTAGCTTGTATCAAGTTGGCAAATAGCAACAACCAGGACTGTCAGAGAAGGAACTTCAATCAGCAGCAGCTCATGAATCCTGGTCAGTCTGGAATGACAACAAGAGATGGCCAGGACCAATCCCTGGTTTCTGTGAGGCAGAATTACCCAAAACCTGGAGGCAGAGCACAATCTATTCATGCACTTCAGATGTGAATTTATGACGACTATCAACACATACATTTTAATGTTAATGTGATGCCTTCTACTCAGTGGCTTAGAAATAACTGAAAAGAACCTAAATTAGTATCTCAATGAGCAAGAATATTTTTTCCTCTCAAAGGAAAAATAGAAGCAAGCAAACAACAACATCAGCAGAAGCCTCTCTCGCTATATGATGCATATTGAGGGAAGCATGCCTGGAGATCAGGCTCCAGCAATCTCCTGAGCACATGCTCATGCAGCCCCTCAACCCTTCTGAGGTGACATCCAGAAAATTTAAGAGAACAGCTCTGTTTAGAAAAAGTACAGTCTGAAACTTGACAAGAGTTTTCCTTGCAAGTTTTAAAGCCATTTTCTACTAAGTGTTCAATATTTCTTTTTTTAATTTAATTTTATTTTATTAATTACACTTTATTCACTTTGTATCCCCCCATAAGCCCTTTCCTCCTCCCCTCCAGGTCCCACCCTCCCTCCCCCTTCTTCACACATGCCCCTCCCCAAGTCCACTGATAGGGGAGGTCCTCCTCTCCTTCCTTCTGATCTTAGTCTATCAGATCTCATCAGGAGTGGCTGCATTGTCATCTTCTGTGGCCTGGTAAGGCTGCTCCCCCCTCAGAGGGTGGTGTGATCAAAGAGCAGGCCAATCAGATTATGTCAGAGGCAGTCCCTCTTCCCATTACTATGTAACCCACTTGGACACTAAACTGCCATGGGCTACATCTGTGCAGGAGTTCTAGGTTATCTCCATTCATGGTAGTTGATTTGGAGTATGAGTCTCTGGGAAGACCCATGTGTTCAGATTTTCTGGTTCTGTTGCTCTCCTTGTGGAGTTCCTGTCCTCTCCAGATCTTACTATTTCCCACTTCTTACATAAGATTCCATGCACTCTGCCCAACAGTTGGCCATAAGTCTCAGCGTCTGCTTTGATAGTCTGCAGGGCAGAGCCTTTCAGAGGTTCTCTGTGGAAGGTTTCTAGGTTGTTTCCTGTTTTCTTCTTCTTCTGATGTCCATCCTCTTCACCTTTTGGGATGGGGATTGAGCATTTTAGTCAGGGTCCTTGCTCTTGATTAGTTTCTTTAGATGTACAGATTTTAGTAGGTTTATCCTATGTTACATGTCTATATGAGAGACTATATACCATGTGTGTCTTTCTGCTTCTGGGACAGCTCATTCAGGATGATCTTTTCCAGCCAGATCCCACCATTTACCTGCAAATTTCATGATTTCCTTATTTTTCATTGCAGAGTAATACTCCATTGTGTAGATGTGCCACAATTTCTGCATCCATTCTTCAGTTGAGGGGCATCTGGGCTATTTCCAGCTTCTGGCTATTATAAATAAAGCTGCTACAAACATGGTTGAGCAAATGTCTTTATTGTGTACTTGAGCCTCTTTTGGATATATGCCTAGGAGTGGTATGGCTGGATCTTGAGGAAGTGCTATTTCTAGTTGTCTGAGAAAGTGCCAGATTGATTTCCAGATTGGTTGTACAAGTTTACATTCCCACCAGCAGTGGAGGAAGGTTCCCTTTTCTCCACAACCTCTCCAGCATGTGTTGTCACTTGAGTTTTTTATCTTGGCCATTCTGATGGGTGTGGGGTGAAATCTCAGGGTCGTTTTGATTTGCATTTTCTTAATGGCTAATGACCTTGAACATTTCTTAAGTGTTTCTCTGCCATTCAATATTCCTGTACAGAGAGTTCTCTGTTTAGCTCTGTTCCCCATTTTTTAATTGGATTACTTGGTTTGCTGCTTTTCAGCTTCTTTAGTTCTTTATATATACTGGATATTAGCCCTCTATCAGATAAAGGGTTGGTGAAGATTCTTTCCCAATCTGTAGGTGGTCGTTTTGTTTTGATGACAGTGTCCTTTGCTTTACAGAAGCTTTTCAGTTTCCTGAGGTCCCATTTATTGATTGTTGCTCTTAGAGCCTGTGCTGTTGGTGTTCTGTTCAGGAAGTTGTCTCCTGTACCAATGAGTTCTAGGGTATTCCCCACTTTTTCTTTGAACCGATTTAATGTATCTGGTTTTATATTGAGGTCTTTGAGCCACTTGGACTTCAGTTTTGTACAGGGTGATAAGTATGGATATATTTTCATTTTTCTACATGTAGACATCCAGTTAGACCAGCACCATTTGTTGAAGATGCTGTCTTTTTTTCATTGTATGGTTTTGGCATCTTTGTCAAAGATCAGGTGTCCATAAGTGTGTGCATTTATTTCTGGGTGTTCTGTTCAGTTCCATTGATCCACCATTCTGTTTCTATGCCAGTACCATGCAGTTTTTATAACTGTTGCTCTATAGCATAGCTTAAGATTAGGGATGGAGATACCTCCAGAAGATCTTTTATTGTAGAGGATTATTTTAGCAATTCTGGGTTTCTTGTTATTCCATATGAAGTTGAGAATTTTTCTTTCCAGGTCTGTAAAGAATTGTGTTGGTAATTTGATGGGAATTGCATTGAATCTGTAGATTGTTTTTGGTAAGATGGCCATTTTTACTATGTTAATCCTGCCAAGCCATGAGCATGGGAGATCTTTCTATCTTCTGATATCTTCTTCTAAATCTTTCTTCAGAGACTTGAAATTTTTTTCATACAAGTCTTTGACTTGCTTGGTTAGGGTTACACCAAGGTACCTTATGTCATTTGTGGCTATTGTGAAGGGTTTTGTTTCCCTAAGTTCTTTCTCAGCCCTTTTGTCTTTTGTATACAGGAGGGCTACTGATTTTTTTTTTTTGAGTTAATTTTGTATCTGGCCACTTTGCTGAAGGTGTTTATCAGCTGTAGGAGTTCCCTGGTAGAGTTTTTGAAGTCACTCACGTATACTATCATGTCATCTGCAAATAGTGATAATTTGACTTCTTCCTTTCCAATTTGTATCCCCTTGATCTCCTTCAACTGTCTTATTGCTCTAGCAAGGACTTCCAGAACTATGTTGAAGAGATATGGAGAGAGTGGACAGCCTTGCCTTGTCCCTGATTTCAGTGGGATTGCTTTAAGTTTCTCTCTGTTCAGTTTGATGTTGGCTATAGGCTTGCTGTATATCGCCTTTACTATGTTTAGATATGTGCCTTGTATCCCTGATCTCTCCAAGGCTTTAAACATGAATGGATGTTGGATTTTGTCAAATGCTTTTTCAGCATCTAGGGAGAATATCATGTGGTTTTTTTTCTTTTAGTTTGTTAATATTGTGGATCACATTGATGGATTTCCGTATATTGAACCACCCCTGCATACCTGGGATGAAGCCTACTTGGGCATAGTGGATGATATCTTTGATGTGTTCTTGTATTCGGTTTGCAAGTATTTTGTCGAGTATTTTTGCATCACTGAACTGGGCTCCAGCCGAGTGCTCAATATTTCATTGATCTCATACTTATAAGTAGTAAAAATGAATAAATAAAATGCTAACACAGATGGATAAGGGTGGCCAAGAGAGCAAAAGGAAAGAAAACAAAGCTTCATAGGAAAAAGATTTACTCTAGGTGGCAGGAAAACACCTAACAGGAACATGTTAAGTCCTAGGGTAGTGGTCTAAATGGCAAGAACAACCCATCCCTCAGAAGCAGGCCGTCTTCCACAACCTGGCAGTTCAAACAAACATAAACAACAATGCTCATGCCTCTTCTTCTACCCCTCAAGCAAACTATTCCTGAACACCCATCTGATGTGCACAGTAGCAAATGCAGAAGCCATGCTCTCCATAAACAAATAATTTTGTTAAGGATGCAAATCAGATCCGGCAGAATCTTACCCGTGCAGATTGCTAATGTATTTTAACCACGACATATATTCTTACATGTTCAGTTTCAACAAAGCATCCCTCTCTCACTTGAAGATGCCAGATTTGGACCGCGTATGTTACATCCAGCCAAGAGAACATATTTCCTCCCGAAACACGGCCTTGACAGCAAAGAAAAGTGTGATTAAGTTGTGTCACAGATAGGTACAGCTCCATCCATCTGGCAAGGGGGAGTCTTGTGCTACCTAATTAAGAAATTTAATGATCTAGTCTGATCAAACATCCCTTTACAGTTTGGATAAGTGAAATGATCCAGTTAGATGACTGCAAATGGGTAGGAGCTCTTGTTGTCCTAACAGAACAAAGCTAGGGGTAGGGACCCTGGAAAGATGTAATTTGTACATATTTAGGTCAGCGCTGTATACACAGCAAAGGAAGGCTGCATGACTTTCCAAAGAATCTCGGCCAGCAACTTGTGAAACACTGATCTGATTTGCTTGGAAATTTTTAAAAAATAATTGGCTCCTGCTGGCTGAGGCCCTGTGCCAACACCTCATTTGTGACATTCCTAGAAGAGAGGATTGCTGGAAGAGCCACAGTGATATGTTTAGGGAACAATCATGTCATCTTCCGAAAGTCTGCAAGAAAGGTAGCAAGCAGCCTCCCGCAGAGAGGTCTCTGGGTTTCCAGGGAGAAGATTCTCAATTTAAATGGAAATTGTCTGACCCTTTCTCCTTTGCTCCCTTTCTAGACTCCAGAGAACACACTTGTTGGGAGTTTTTCAAGAACACGTGTATCCAGGGTTAGCTTTCTACTCGTCAACCCCAGATTTGGGGTTTCTAAGATTCTGAATTCTAGGATTATGACTTTGCAAAAAAAATCCACCCAACACATAATTGCTGGGCTTTTATAGCAGCCACTAAATGTTTGGAAATCTTTTCAAGAAATGCATGTAAACGTTAGGAAATAAAGGAAAAGTCCAAGTTAATCCAACTCTCCTGACAATAGTAAGAGAAGCTTACTATTATTCAGAAGCTGAAAGAGAATGCTCTCTATTCTAAGATTAGGAGAAAGAAAACACTGGGAAAACAGTGGCTCTGAGTCTGAGGTACAATCCTGTGGAAGGGAAGGCATCAGAGCAGGGGTATGAAGTGGCTGGTCAGGAAGCAGAGCAATGAGGGATCCTGCCAAGCTCACTTTCTCCCAGTCAGTCAGTTGGTGACCCCAGCCTGGAAGGATGTTCCCCACATTTAGAGTAGGTATTTCTACCTCAATTAATCTAATCTAGAACTATCTTATAAAGATAGCTAAAGGTCTTTTTCATGTTAATTCGAAATGCCACCAAGATGGCATCAAGATAAACTATTATATCCTCTTAAGAAGAGAGAAGAGGGAGGAATACATTCTGAGAGAATAATTATAAAAGTGGCAATGTCTGAAAGTTCTAGAGAAAACAGTGGAACAACATTGTCTGGTTCATACTGAGTCCTGGGACATACAAAGATACCCCCAACCTGTTTTCGCCAGCTGACCAATAATCCCAAATGGAAATGACATCCTTCAATAACGATACTATCAAGGAAGCCATGAAGGACACAACAGAAACACCTGTGGCTGGAAAAATCTGAATATACCTTATGGTATAAACAAGGCATTCATGCATGTTTTTCTCCAGAGCCTTCTGCTGGACATTAAGATGCCATCCACATCTACTGGTCTGTGGATAAAAGCAGAAAGGTGGGATTACAGGTCTAGGAAACATCAACAAAATTTGCCTACTGACAATGCTGCAAATATCTCCACAGCTCTAAGAGATCACTACAATTAAGGACAGAGCTGTTGAATGCAGAATTAGCTAAGGCTGGCAAAAGTTATTGAAGGTTAAATGCATGGGTCACCTAGTTCCCAATTGTAAAGCACATGGATCAGAATCACCTCATACCCAGTTCCCTTGTCCTGTTCAGTCTGATGGAACAGATAAGCACTCTGCTGTTGGTGTCCAAGCAGAGATCATTTTCAGGAAAAAAAAATTGATGATGGCATGGATTGATGGTGACATGGATTGATGATGGCATGGATTCTGTTGGAATTAAGACAGGCATTGGGATATAAAGCAGAAATCAGCAACCAATAGAAAAGGAGTCCCAAAAAACATGGTACCTATGATTATTGACCTAGGCAAGGCTCCAAGACTTGTGACAAGAGACAGTGACAAGAGAGAAATATTCAAGAGCTGCTTGCTTTTCTATCTCATGGAGCTCTGATAATTTCTTGCTGAAGTTCAGTGGTCTGACCTGCAGAATAGAATGAAGGCAACAGACTGCTTCCTGCCCAATCTTCCATACTCCCCACAGAGACCGGAAGTTCTAATGAAACATGTAAGTTGATTCTCATTGGCTCAAGGACTGGAAAAGTCTAAGTGCACAGGGAACAAACCATTACTACTGGCACAGAACTATGCTGAGTCAGGCAGGAAAGCTAATAAGAATCTACACACCAGGAGCCTCCAAATTCCCTCAATTTGGAGCCAGCTTCTTAGAGAGACAAAGCTGTAAGAGAGATATAAATATAGGGCCTGCAGTTTAATGGAGACTTTTTATTTATTTATGAATGCAATTGAATGAGAAGTATTGCAAAATATAAACATCATATTCTCTTCTCTTATATACTTAGTGAATAAAAATATATAATGGCATGAAATTCATTCTGTCCCAGGAAATTGGAGATATATGGAGGCAATACCAATAGACCATCAGGAAAGAAAGCTGTCTTGTGGCGTCATTAATTAAGCAAAGCATAAATATTTATTGATCATTACTATGTGCAAAATATTGCAGTAGGTACTGTGTGAGATTTAAAAGGAAATAGAAAAATGCCCCCTACTTTCAGGGACTTCTAAGCCAATGGTAGGGAAAGAGAGGAAGAAGGTGAGAGCCAACACCTCTGCTTGCATTACTTGGAGATTTGATGTCCACAAGAGGCTCTTATGCCCACATGTGCAGCAGACTCGAAGTGCTGAGGAATAACCATACCCAGAAGCAGCCCTGCACCCATGACTCTACAGAGTTGCCGCATAAATATCCCAGCTCTTTTGCCCCATAGGTAGGATCATTTTGAGCCATAGGCTTTGTACTTTTTCCGAGTGTTCCCTCATGGGATTAAGCTCTGGTCAACTGCTATAGCGGCTTAATAACTTGGCATTTACTGTTCCCGTTTATTTCTGTATGCTTCTCAAACAAAAGACTTGCCCTTGAATATCTGGTTCAAGAAGAAGCGTCTGAAGGAGAAGAAGAAAAAGAAGAAGAGAAGGGGGAGAAGGAGGAAGCGGAGGAGGAGGAAAAGTTGGAGGAAGAGGGAGGAAGAAATGCCACTACTGCTTCTGGAGACACAAACAAGACAACCATCAGCAGCATGTTCTGAGATCGACAGTTACTTCTAATGCTTTTTTCTACAAAGCAGTTTGTTCAACACTAGAATGATGGAGATGGGTAGGGCATCTGTGAGAGACCTACAGCCAGCCTGACAGTAAGCACTGTTCCATCCACTAGCACATCAGTCTTAGCTTTATGGTTACTCAATCATGTTTTACTTTCTACCTCACACCCTTCTTCTCCTAGGTAGGCTGTACTCCTTATAAGGGTGATGGATCTGTCTACTGAATGGAAGACATGAACCTAGTGGAAAAGATGGTAAGAAGCCAAGTACAACTCAAGGTTAGCTTTGCAAGGAAGGAAAAATGCAGATTTACTGGGGGTTCAAAGGGAAGAGGAAAGGGATGATTCCAACAGTCTAATGGGAGGATAGAGATGTATGAATTCAGATACAAGGAAATAAAGCTGTTGCATTTTGACTATCCAGATTCCAAGAGTCTTCCTCTTGAAGAAGAGTGCTTCCCTTTGTGAGTGGTATTGCTGTGGTATTCTGCCCTGTGACCCACAGATTTAGCAGATGAATTTCCTTGCTCTACCTCACTATGTTCCACTTGCCCCCTAGAAGCTAACATGCAGCCTACATCAGCCAGACTGAGGCTCATTCCAGGCCTTTGACTGCAGTGAATATATGTCAAAGGTAAAGGACTTTGTCATGGCTCTCTGTTGTTGGAGAGCAAATTATTCAAAAGAATGTAATTTAAAAATAACAACAAAAGCTTTCTCAGCGCAGACCTAACTGCCTGGGGTATACAACCGCTGAGACGGAGCCCCAACCACTTTAGCGGCAGACAAAAGCCAGCAGTACGTACCCCGGAGTCCCAGATTCGCGCAGCGGCTGCACCATCCTCCCAGGGCGCGAATCTGCTAGACACCATACTAGCTCCGCAGGATCGCCATCACTGACGGTACGACCCGCCCAATCCCACAGTGACAGAGAATACGCTATATACTCACCGAAACCAGGCAGAAACGTCATACAACCTGGACACACCAGGCACTGGGCCTCCCAAGCTTGGAGAGCACAACGAAGAGATCCCAGGACTTCCCAGAAAGCATTGGGACTAGCAAGCCAGTCTCCAGTTACAGCAGGACGTGGCAGCGGAGCAGTACTGAACTGGCGGGGCACCACAGCCCTCCAGTTTAAGACTAACCAGGGCCAAACCAGAGAACAGAGAGCCTGATTACCCCATCCCTGCCGAAGTGACCACCCTGAAATCTCCAGCTGCAGCAAGACCTCAGAACCTGGCAGTGACAGCAGCACAGAACTGGCGGAACACATCAAAGAAGCAGGGCCAAACCAGAGAGCAGAGAGCCCCGGATACCACGATCTCGACCAAGAGACCTGCCTGTAAGTGAGTGCACCCTTGAGAATCTGCAGTTCCCCAGATCCTGGGTCCTTCTAAATCAGAAGCCAGGCATCGAACCCCCTCCCACCCACATACCCACTTTGGGAAACAGAGGGGCACTAGGGACATTGAAGTTCCTGCCCTGTGGGCCTGATTGAGGAGCTAAGACAGTTAATACCAGAAATTGCGCTGCGATCATCATTAGCGCCTGCGACATATACAGTACAGAGCCCCTCCCACACACTCAAGGGTTCAACATTAGCCATCACTCTGTCCCTCGAGAAACTCATCCACGCACACTTACACACACAGACACACACGCACGCGCGCGCACACACACGCTTGCATTTGCCCCGTTTGCGCCTGCGTACTTTCCTCCCACAGGTACAGCTAGTCCTCAGCACACGCTGAGAGTGCTCAGCTTCCTGAAGAACTCTCCAGACACCAGAGAGAGACAGCACCAGTCTGATCTGCAGAATCCAAAAACAAACAGGGAAGGTTTCAGATAAGCCAATGGCCAGAGGTAGGCGAAAGAACACTTCCAACATAAATCAGGACATCATGACTTCACCAGCAAACCCCAAAATCGATGGATACTCCAATTCAGCAGAAGCACAGGAAAATGATTTTAAAGCCATGCTTGCCCAATTATTTGAGGCTCATAAGGAGGAAATGAACAAGTCTTTCAAAGAGATGGCCAGTCAATTGGAGGCAAAGAAAGAAGAAATAGACAATATCCTTAAAGAAACACAGGCAAACATAGCCAAACAAATAGATACACAAGTAGAGGAAAAATTAGTGGCATATAAGAAGGAAATGAAAAAAGAAATAGAGGCCATCGTAGAGAGACAGGAATCCAAATTCAAACACATGAAAGAAATGGTGCAAGGCATGAAAACAGAATTAGAATCAATAAAGAAAACACAAAATGAGAAAACCCTTGAGCTGGAGAACTTGGAGAAAAGATCAGGAACCACAAAAGTAAGCATCACCAACAGAATACAAGAGATGGAAGAGAGAATCTCTGGAGCTGAAGACACACTTGCAGAAATGGATACTTCTCTCAAAGAAAAAGTAAAATCAGAAAAGTTCCAATCACAAAATATCCAAGAAATCAAGGATGCTATGAAAAGACAAAATCTAAGAATAATAGGAATTCACGAAAAAGAAGACTCCAGACTCCAAGGTCCAGAAAATATTTTCAAGAAAATCATAGAAGAAAATTTTCCCAACTTAAAGAAAGAGATGTCCATAAATATACAAGAGGCCTACAGAACTCCAAATAGACTAGACCAGAAAAGAAACACATCACGTCACATCATAGTCAAAACTCTAAATCTACAGAACAAAGAAAAGATATTAAAAGCAGCAAGGGAAAAAGGCCAAGTAACATATGAAGGTAGACCTATCAGAATCACGCTGGACTTCTCATCAGAAACTATGAAAGCCAGAAGGGCCTGGGCAAGTATCATGGAGACTCTAAGAGATCACAAATGTCAACCCAGACTACTATACCCTGCAAAGCTTTCAATCAACATAGATGGAGAAAACAAAATATTCCATGACAAAACTAAATTTATACAATATCTACACAGCAAACCATCCCTACAGAAGATACTAGAAGGAAAACTCCAATCCAATGAAAACAAATTCACCCAAGAAAACAGGGCATACAGATAATGTCCCAACAAAAATGAAAAGAAAACAAGCAATGAATCAGGCTTAGATCATCGACTCCATTACAAAAGGAACTAACATGCATTGGTCACTATTATCTATCAATATCAATGGATTCAACTCACCAATAAAAAGACACAGGCTAACAGAATGGTTAAGGAAACAGGATCCAACATTCTGTTGCATCCAAGAAACACACCTATGCAACAAAGACAAACACTACCTCAGAGTAAAGGGCTGGAAAAGTGTTTTTCAAGCAAACGGTTCCAGAAAACAAGCTGGAGTAGCCATCCTAATATCTAATAAAATAGACTTTCAACCCAAGTTAATCAAAAAAGATAAGGAGGGCCACTATATTCTCATCAAACTAAGGGCTGAAATCAATCAACTAGAAACAAAACTATCCAAAGAATCAATGAAACAAAAAGCTGGTTCTTTGAGAAAATCAACAAGATAGACAAACCCTTAGCCAAACTAACTAAAAAGCAGAGAGAAACTATCCAGATCAGCAAAATCAGAAATGAAAATGGGGACATAACCACAGACATTGAGGAAATCCAAACAATTATTAGGTCATACTACAAAAGCCTATATGCCACAAAATTTGAGAATCTAAATGAAATGGATAATTTTCTTGAAAGATTCCATCTACCAAAACTAAGTCAAGATCAGGTAGAAAGACTGAATAGCCCTATATCTCCCAAGGAAATCGAAGCAGTCATTAACAGTCTCCCCTCCAAAAAAAGCCCTGGACCAGATGGCTTCAGCACAGAATTCTACAAGACCTTCAAAGAAGTGCTAATTCCAATTCTCCTCAAGCTATTCCACAAAATAGAAACAGAAGGAACACTACCAAACTCATTCTATGAAGCCACAGTCACCTTAATACCTAAACCACACAAAGACCCAACAAAAAAAGAGAACTTTAGGCCTATCTCTCTTATGAACATTGACGCAAAAATACTCAATAAAATACTTGCAAACCGAATCCAAGAACACATCAAAGATATCATCCACCATGACCAAGTAGGCTTCATCCCAGGCATGCAAGGGTGGTTCAACATACGGAAATCCATCAATGTAATCCACTACATAAACAAACTGAAGGAGAAAAACCACATGATCATCTCCTTAGACGCCGAAAAAGCATTTGACAAAGTCCAACACCCATTCATGTTTAAAGTCTTGGAGAGATCAGGGATACAAGGCACATACCTAAACATAGTAAAGGCAATATATAGCAAGCCTATAGCTAACATCAAACTCAATGGAGAGAAACTTAAATCAATCCCACTGAAATCAGGGACAAGACAAGGCTGTCCATTGTCCCCATATCTCTTCAACATAGTACTTGAAGTCCTAGCCAGAGCAATAAGACAACTAAAGGAGATCAAGGGGATACAAATCGGAAAGGAAGAGGTCAAAGTGTCACTATTTGCAGATGATATGATAGTATACATGAGCGACCCCAAAAATTCAACCAGAGAACTCCTTCAGCTGATAAACACCTTCAGCAAAGTGGCAGGATACAAAATCAACTCAAAAAAATCAGAAGCCCTCCTATATACCAAAGACAAAAAGGCTGAGAAAGAAATTAGGGAAACAACACCCTTCACAATAGCCACTAATAACATAAAGTACCTTGGTGTGACCCTAACCAAGCAAGTGAAAGACCTGTTTGAGAAAAACTTCAAGTCTCTGAAGAAAGAAATTGAAGAAGATATCAGAAGATGGAAAGATCTCCCGTGCTCATGGATTGGTAGGATTAACATTGTGAAAATGGCCATACTGCCAAAAGCAATCTACAGATTCAATGCAATTCCCATCAAAATACCAACTCAATTCTTTACAGACCTTGAAAAAAAGATTCTCAGCTTCATATGGAGAAACAAAAAACCCAGAATTTCCAAAACGATCCTGTACAACAACAGATCATCTGGAGGTATCTCCATTCCTGATCTCAAGCTGTACTACAGGGCAACAGTAATAAAAACTGCATGGTACTGGCATAGAAACAGAAAGGAGGATCAATGGAACCGCATAGAAGACCCAGAAATAAATCCACACACCTATGAATACTCGATATTCGACAAAGAAGCCAATTCCATTCAATGGAAAAAAGACAGCATCTTCAACAAATGGTGCTGGACCAACTGGATGTCTACATGCAGAAAAATGAAAATAGATCCATATTTATCACCCTGCACAAAACTAAAGTCAAAGTGGATCAAGGACCTCAACATAAAACCAGATACCCTAAATCAATTGGAAAAAAAAGTGGGGAACAGCCTAGAACTCATTGGCACAGGAGACAACTTCCTGAACAGAACACCAACAGCACAGGCTCTAAGAGCAACAATCAATAAATGGGACCTCATGAAACTGAAAAGTTTCTGTAAAGCAAAGGATACCGTCATCAAAACAAAACGACTGCCTACAGATTGGGAAAGAATCTTCACTAACCCTTTATCTGACAGAGGACTAATATCCAGTATATACAAAGAACTAAAGAAGCTGAAAAGCAGCAATCCAAGTAATCCAATTAAAAAATGGGGAACAGAGCTAAACAGAGAATTCTCGACAGAGGAATATCGAATGGCAGAAAAACACTTAAAGAAATGCTCATCCTCATTAGCCATCAGGGAAATGCAAATCAAAACGACCCTGAGATATCACCTTACACCCATCAGAATGGCCAAGATGAAAAACTCAAGCGATAACACATGCTGGAGAGGTTGTGGAGAAAGGGGAACCCTGCTCCACTGCTGGTGGGAATGTAAACTGGTACAACCACTCTGGAAAGCTATCTGGCGCTTTCTAAGACAAATAGGAATAGTGCTTCCTCCAGACCCAGCTATACCACTGCTAGGTATATACCCAAAGTTTGTTCAAGTACACAAAAAGGACACTTGCTCAACCATGTTTATAGCAGCTCTATTTGTAATAGCCAGAACCTGGAAACAACCCAGATGTCCATCAACGGTGGAATGGGTACAGAAATTGTGGTATTTTTATACAATGGAATACTACTCAGCAATCAAAAAGGAGGAAATCATGAAATTTGCAGGCAAATGGTGGGATCTAGAAAAGATCATTCTGAGTGAAATATCCCAGAAGGAGAAAGACAAACATGGGATATACTCACTTATATAGACCTATAAGATATGATAAACATAATGAAATCTATACACCTAAAAAAGATAATCAATTGAGCGGACATGGGGTAAGATGATCAATCCTCATTTAGAAAGACAGATGGGATGTGCATTGAACGTATGACAGGAGTCTACTGAGAGCATCTGAAAGACTCTAACTAGCAGTGTTTTCAAAGCAAAGACTCATGACCAAACCTTTGGCAGAGTACAGGGAATCATAAGAAAGAAGGGGAGTTAGTCTGATGGGGAAAGGATAGGAGCTCCACAAGGACCAAATATATCTGGGCACAGGGTCTTTTCTGAGACTGACATTCAACCAAGGACCATGTATGGATATAACCTAGAACCTCCACTCAGATGTAGCCTGTGGTAGCTCAGTAACCAATTGGTTTCCCAAAGTGAGGGGAACAGGGACTATTTCTAACAGGAACTCGATGACTGGCTCTTTGGTCTCCCCACCCCCGAAGGGAGGAGCAGTCCTGTTAGGCCACAGAGGAGGGCTTTGCAGCCAGTCCTGAAGATACCTGATAAAACAGGATCAGATGAATGGGGAGGAGGTCCCCCCCATCAGTGGACTTGGAAAGAGGCACGGTGGAGATGAGGGAGGGAGGGGGGGAGGGACTGGGAGGGAATGAGGGATCGGGACACGGCTGGGATACAGAGTTAATAAAATGTAACTGATAAAAAAAATAAAATTAAAAAAAAAAATAACAACAAAAAATGGTTATCAAAAACGGTTCTCAGTTGGTGTTGGTCTGGTGTTTGGGAGCTCCTTGGCTTTGTGGCTCTGGCTCAGGACCTCTCACAGGGTTGCAGTCATGGTGTCAGATATACCTGAAGTTACCAGAAGGTTTGGCTGGATATGAGGATCATGCCAACATGATGTACTCAACATAATTTGAAGCAAGAGCTCGCATTTTATTACTACTGGTAGGATGCCCCAGTTCCTCTACACAAAAGACTTTACGTGGGACACACTTTGAGTGACAGTATGACCTCATAGCTTGTGTTTCCCACATCAAATTATACAATAAAGAGAAATGTAGAAACACAGAGTGTCTTTTAGACAGTGGGAAGTCACACACTATCATTTCCACTATGTGCTGTTAGTCACAGACAAATCCAAACCAATAGGGGCAGGCAGCATCGAAGAGTGTGAGAACCAGGGACAAACACCAGAAAGTATTTTGGAAGCTTGCTACCACATTTATCCAAGGACGGTCAACACTCCAGCACCAATGTCCCATGGCAGTCAATGACAGTAGCAATGGAAGCATCAGGCTGGATACATCCTGAAGCTGATTGATCTCTAGTAACTCAATGGGTTCTACTTATTTTCTAGGCTTGCTCCTCCAGTCTCCTGTCAGTTCTGTTTGGCTTCCACATCCTCACAAAGGGCTTTGGGTTGCTGAAGACAGCAAAGTTAGTGTCTCCTCCCTGAAATCAAGAAGCATAGCTAAAACAGATGATATTGGTCTCCAGGCAGATCTTGGTGAGTTTATGTGATAAGAGTTGGGGAAAAGAAGAACTGAGTCTTAAAGAGTGAAGTTTGTGGCAGAATTCTATGAGGAGCATAATTGTAAGTATCTAAGAGAAAAATATAAGATTCATTAACCAGCTATGAGAGGAAGGATGCTATGAGTGACATAAGTATCAGTATCCAAGAGAAATATAAATATATAAAATATATAAAAATATAAGTAGTATTGAGCAGCTCTGAGAGCCAAGAGGCTTTATATAAAACGAAGTTGAGAGATCATTCATCAATAGGTTTTTTCACAGCTTTTCATTTTAACTTTTAATTCAACAAAATCCATCTTCTTTTAGAATAGAAACCACTGAATTGCTAAAGCATGTACAAACTGTAGAATTCAGACCAATGCAGAAAGTTGGCACAGTCCATAATTTTAGTTTATTCCTTTAGAACGTTAAATAAATCTTATTTTTATATTATTCTGTGGGAAGTATATCTCTTATTTTATGAATATATCCATTTCTCTTTCATATATCTTCATTCCCAGGCTCCCAAGCATAGTCCATTGTTCTGAAAGTTCAAGGTGCATTTGCTTATTTGTGCATGTTATTGCAAGGACCAATCATTGCACTTGCATGCATTTTAGAATGTTTAAAATGTTGTATTACAGATCACATAGATCACATTTGATTCCTGATACAGTCCCACTAGCTGTGCTCTGAAGATCCACTCATTTAGCATGTTGTTTTTATTTGATTCATTACTACTAACTGTTGTGGGGGCTTTCATAGATAACCCCTGCCCATTTTGTCTTTAAATCATCCCAGAAATGCATGCCCAATTTAATCTAGCTTCTGGGAGAACACCCCTTGTGTTCTCCTTCTGCATTGTATCCCTATCATTGGAACAACTGGGCAAGAGGGTACTTGTAGATTTAATTCAACAAGGCTGGGCCTAATTGTTCGTTAGCATGTTTCTACACTTTGTGTTCCTCTAGACATACATACAGGAGACACACTGAACTTGCATAGATTTAAGTTTATTGTGGCACTAGAGATCAGATTCTATTCCATGCTTTTGTCATGACCTAATCTCTTTCCAGAGATATCTTTCCTAACATTGTCATCTTGGTGATTTTTAAAGTACACAAATTCAAATCCAATCAGAAAATCATATTAAAGGAATCTATTTAAGGGATCTTTGTCTCTAATTCAACATTGACAGTCCTACATTACCTTGCTCTCTGAGTCCTCAGCTTCATCTAGATAAGCCACATAAACACAATGGGAAGCTCTCTAATGGAGCTGAGCTTCTCCTAACCTCTTCCTTGGCACTGAGCATATTGCTTGAGCCCACCCCTATTCTTGGCACCAATAAATCAGAAGGGTACCAAACTGCATAAGCCCTATACACCACGTGGGGAAATGTAAAAGCAAAATGATTCAAGAGGTGAGTGAGGGAAACCAGCTCTGGTTTCCCTGTCCAATATGGAAAGAAATGCAAGGTTACAGGAGTGTGGCATATCTGACACTGGAAAACAAAGAAGAAGATGAATTATCCTAAGCAGACTGGATTTCAAGCAACCACCACCACAAAAAGCAAGGGGCCCAAAACACCTCCCACAATTGTGATTGATTTCCCATCATCAAACAATAAACCACCATTTAGATGAGTTTGGTCATTTTCTGGTATACTTGCAGGAAATAATCTTTCTGCTGGTGGTGATGCCACATGGCAGTAGCATGTGATGAAGAGGTGGAGCCAGGAGCATCACAAAAGAATGTCATTAGTTCAACAAACCAATGAAGAATTAGGACAACTATACTTAATACCCCCAATTACGATTCATCCAACAAAGGATCAGAGAGTTTGAATGACTTTTCTTGAATCCCATTGTTGGCGAATTGCAGAACTGAAAAAATGAAAATTAACCTCAAGACAGGGTCATAAAATGTAATTTATGATATTATATTTGTCCTCGTAAAATACTGATGCTGTAAAAGAATTTGGAAAACAAGTGGATTTTATTATAATGGAATTTGATTCAAGTAGCAAGGAGAAAGAGTTAAGTGAAATAAATTACATTTGATGCTTTTAGCTGTGGCACTGCTTACTGAGGAGATGTGGGGAGAGGCTCTAATACCTTTGCTTTCTCATCTGTTTCTTTTTATGCAACAATAAGTGATGTTACTTCATGGGAGTTTCTAAATTTCTGTCCAGCATGGAGGACAGATGTCATCTGCTGCCTACTTCCAACTGTGCATAACTATAGCTCATAGTGTCCCCTGTGGGTGCAGCCTCCTAAGAGATTCAGCCTATGAAGGGGCGGGGCTTCCAGAAGGATCAGAAGTTCATGCCACAAAAAAAAATTTAAATGCAATGATTCTATGAGCCCAGGAAAAAAGCTACAAAATGTCTAAAAAGACAAAAGCTGTGTTTGGTTGTAGACAAAAAAGACCTCCTGTTGTAACCCCCGCTCTTTGTCAGAACTCTTCCCTGAGGCTCCCAGACCTGATTACCGCTCTGTTGTTGCCCCATATGGCTCACAGGGAGAACGAAGAAGCTGGTCCTTGTCATGGTTCCACCAGCCAGAGAGACTGCTGTAGCCAACTCCTGACCTCTTACTGCCCAGCCTCCTCTCTGTCGGAAAAGAGATAGACTGAGGCAGGAATAATCTCTTGACTGTCCTTTCCAGGCTTTCATAATCATGTAAACGATGAGAACAAACCTGGACTAGAGGTGATACACACCTAAGAGAACACAAGGAAAGATAAGCTTGACTTGGACAAGAGCACCACAGTTCAGAAAGTGTCCCCTTCTTACAATGAACGTGAAGTTTGAGGCTTGTGAATTTTGTACAGTTTTATTGCCTTCAGGGTTGATTTACCCAGAGGAAGACACATTTGACTACCTTGCTGGGAAGCTATGCTGACCCTGTACTTTAAGAATGTGTTTGTCGCCTCTATAGGCTGACTATGCATGCTGGTTCAGATTCTCCTGCCAGGGCTGTGCTGATACTTACCTTCTAATAAGGCCCAGGAGCTGGTGCTGAGGATGGAGCCCAGCAGGCAGCAAGAGTGTGGGAACTTTCCTTTCTGCCAATTACTTTTCTCTTACTCACTTGACTCACAAAGGGAGAGAAGATGCAGCTTAGCAAACCCTCAGCGCTTCTCTTACCCTCTTAGCCACTGTGTTTTTTTTTATCTTGATTGCCAGTTTAATTATACTGAGAGGTAGATAAGAGATTAGTAAAGCATAGATGTGGGTGTGTCTGGGCTGGTATTCCTAAAGGCAATTAGATCATAGAGGACTCTGCACTAATTCCTTAATAGGTTCATAATGTTATTATGTTCTTTATTAGGAGGTTCTGAGGGAAGAATATAGGGGTGGAAGAAGTAAATCATTGGGTGTATTCTTGAGGCTGTGTCTTGGTTTCTTCCCATAAGACCCCTCTCTGAATCCTGTGCAGCAAGATGTGAGAACCTTTCTCCACCACTTATGGCTGTCACCATGGGTGTTCCATTCAAGTGCAAAGGACCAAACAACCGTGGACTTGACCCTCTGAAACAATGTCGGGTATGTAGTTACCATAATAAGAAATGAAAAGTAATTCAGAAAATTAGCGCCAGACAAGTGGTGTCATTGCTGTGACTAAGCCTCACCATGTGGCTCTTAAATATTCGACAATGGTTTCTGAGAGGAACTTGGAAAAGTTTGAATATGCAGACTAGAGAGAGGGTGGTATGTTCTAAATAAGGATTAAGGGGTGGCTCTAGGGAGGGCTCAAGAGAGCAGAATTCCAAGAAAAATGTGAATATGACAGCCATGAGTTTAAAGTTTCAGAGGTAAGTGGGAACTGGACTAGAGGCCATTCACGGTGTATTCTGGCAAAGGATTTGTCTATATTCTATCTATGTCCTGAATGAAACTGAATTCAAAAGAATGTACTGATTCCCTTGGTGGAGGAAATGTCAGCACACCATAGCATTTAGGCTGTGGCTTAGTTATTTCTGGCTGCTTTTGGTCAGGTTTGCAGTGAGAATCAAGAACAAAATGCAAAAATGAAAAGATTTGAAAATCATGCTGTTCAGGCCAGACAGGGGGCGAGTATCAGCACCCTTGGGTAAGGAGAGCATGGTTGTTAAAGAGATCGATGCCATTAATAAAAAGTCAAGAATTTTGCACTGCGACGGTAAGAAAGATGCCTTGAGGATATGGGAGAAATTAGTCAGATGCCAACCACTGAAGCCTCAAGGGCTATAAAAGGGTAAGCACATTTGAAAAACCCCCTTACAAAAGAAAGAACTCACATACCCTATTTGAACAAGGATGTCTAGAGGGTTGTATTCCCAAGGTGTGTTTCATGATTCTTAGTGTCCCAGGCATGCAGAGGTCAGTGTATACGCTATCCAAGGGTGCGAGGCGACTAGCTACTCCAGCAGGTGGAAGATCTTAGTGTCATTTACGTGATGGTCATTTTTGCAAGCAGGACAGATTGTAAGAGTTGCGAGATCATGGAGGCTTTCACCAAAGTTTCAGAGGCAGAACTGGAAGGCTGGTCAATACGTGGTGACATCAAGGTATCTCTCAGACGGTGAAATGTGAAGTATGTTGGGATGCCAAGAACTTGGGGTGTCCGCCAAGAAAGCAATAAGTAGTGATCAAAGTCACCCAAGGTCAGAAAACCATGTGGACTGCAGACATTAAAACCATGGAGACAGTACTGCCTCCAGCAATTTAGACTCCGCATGTCCAAGATGATAGACATGGAGCTACAGGATTTATCACTTGCCATTCTAGGTTTTGATGTTGCTTTGATTTCGTTCCTCCTTTCTATGTGCTCACCTCTGCCATCATGCTTTCGAAGTACATAACTTTCTCTTTGATTTGTATAATTGCTCACAGCTAAGTGTTTGCCTCGAATCGCAGAGGAGACTTTGGACTTAGACTTTTCTTGACTCATGGAACTGTTGAGGTCTGGGAACTCTTAGAGACAGAGCAAATGCATTTTTGTGTTATGAAATAGACCTGAGGCTTTGGAGGGACAGAAGTAGACTGGGGTAGGTATGGGTGTTAAGTTGGCAAGGGGTTGGTTGTAAGAGTTCACTCTGATTGTCAACCCTATTGGGCTGAGAATGCCTGGCTTAGGAAAGCATGCTGCTGCCAGTACCTGGGATGCTGCCTCCAGAGACCATCAAATCAGACGTCTGACCTAATCAATGGGTCAATCGCCTAAAGGATTTATTGGGAGGTAGAATTTAGTAGGAGGAAGTAAGTCACTGGAAGTTGTGTCCTAGAAGATAATACATCTACTCTGGCCCCTTCCCATCCCCCTCACTCTTTTCCCAGAGCTGAGCTGTTTCTGCTGTACACCCCTTTTGTCTTGAATTTCGGTTTTGCACATAGGCCAAAATCTTGGACTAAATCTTTGAAACCACAGGCCAAAATATATAATTCTCCTTTGTGTTGTTTATAAATTGATACCCTATGGCAAATCGCTCAACCTGGCTGTCAATGAAAGTATGCTGGACTTTGTGTCACTAGCATACAACATGAGAATTTTTCCTGTGCTGCAAATCTGTCTAAACAATTGTCGAGCTATATTTTAGGTAATTGGACTGGAGAATTCGATACTACGATGGAGCAGCTGAGAGTGGCCATTGTCACAGTAAATTCTACCGGAGTGGACGCAGGACTAGCCACAGGATTATCAACATGGATTGCTGCAGCCATGAATCATCTGAAGGAATGGGCGGGCATGGGAGTGTTAGCAGGCCTTCTGGTGTTGGTCTCCTTGGTTTGCCTGTGGTATATATGCAAGATTAGAGTCTCACAACAGTGTGATGCAGCCATGATCATTCAGGCCTTTACAGCCATTGAAGCAGGACATTCTCCCCAAGCATGGTTGGATACCATAAAAAGCTAAAATGATACGCTCAGGATGCGAGGCTAAGCACTGCACTCAGGGTCAGCCGCTTTGGACCCAGAGAAGAGCATGTCTGATTGCATGCAGGTTGATGCCCCAGGTCCCGCCTCTGAGAAAAAGGTATCGGACGGTCTGATGCTCTTTGGGTGGATGACACCTAAATGAACATCTGTACAAAGTCCCAATTTATTTCTAATATCAGAGATCAGACCTCTACTCTTGCCTGATGCGTCTAAAACAAAAAGGGGGAACTGTAGAGAGCTGCGGAATGCTATGCCTTAAAGATGGAGCTGGTTTCCGCCTTCCACCTTCCCGATGGTGAGTGCTCTCTGTCACGAACAACTCCACATTTGGCTAAGGCCGAGGATCTGGCTTGCTTCCATGTATGTGGACCTATCTGCATTGCCCCCGTGGCACGCCTGGGTTGGCTACCCAGAGGCTATTTAAGCTGTGGGCTGGCTTTCCCCGGGGTCCGAGGATTGTTCAATGTTCCTGAATAAACTGCATTGAAAAAAAAAAAAAGAGTTGTCAATATACCTTCTGGTTCCCCAAATGTCTGAAGCCTCACTCACCTCAGGACTTCTTCAAAAACCTTGTTCCAAAATAACAAAATGAGGTGGGTTTTTTTTTTTTTGTTGTTGTTGTTGTTGTTGTTTGTTTTTGTTTTCTAAAAAGGATATCATGAGTTTTAATTCCTTCCTAGAAAAGTAACCAATGTGTGAATTTTCTATCAAGAATATTATGTAATGATGAGGTTTTTATTTGTCTGATTCTGTGTTCGCCACACATAATTTTAAAATCTCATCAGAAACTTTTTTTAACTATTACATCATCTGGCTGGCCATGCAAGTCTAGAGCTGGCCAAACAAGGTTCCACAAGTGGAATGGCTTCAACAAGAGAAAAATATTTTCTCAGTTACGAAGGTTAAGAGTCTAATGACAAGCTGTTAAGAGGACCATCCTGGTGGCATATGCCTCTAACCCCAGCACTTGAGAGTCTGAGGAAAGAGAGTTACAAGTTCAAAGCTACCCTAGGCTAAAGTGAATTCCAGAACAATATGGGCTATATACTGAGACCTTGTCTCAAAAAACAAAAATAACAGGAAAAGGGTGTCATTAGGGTTGGTTCCTTCAGAAGGCTGTGAACTAGAACCAGTGTTTTGTTGCACTTCTGGTGTTTTGTTGACAGTCATATAATGTCTCTTGGCTTATAGAAGCACCTTGTCTTGTCACATGTATCCTTTCTGAGCGCATGTGGATACCAGGAGCTACTTTTTGTCTGTTTTGAAAGATCATCAGTCATATCAGATGGGAACTCACTCTACCCCAGCATTATAACATCTTAATTACATCAGCAGCAATCCCATTTCTAAATAAGGATGTATTTCTGGGTAACAGAACTTAGGGCTTCAAAATATGAATTTTGTGGGGGCTACACTTGAACATGTATTCTTGGCAGAAACATTGCATGTCAAGATAAGCAGCTCTATTTCCCCACAAACCTTCTCTGCCAACAGCTTGTCTTGCCAATCACAAGGGTCAGGTTTGGGTGGTTAATTCACTTGTTTCACTCATCTACCCAACTGAAGCTCCTTAAATGGGAGCATTTTGCCATATTTCCACTGAGCCTGCCAGGGGCAAGGCAGCATCCAGTGCCATGCAGTGTCGGAGACATATTGGAGCCTGAGGCAAAAGGAGAAATCAATATTGGTCCTGTCTTTATTGAAATGTTGCAAATTTCTGAGACAGTGTCTCACACCAGGAATGCCTGAAACTCTATCCTCCTGCCTCAGCCTCCTGAGTGCCGACATTATAAGCATCACAGCAGATCTGGTAGTATTTTGTTTATTGAGTATCTTTGGCACCAAGTTTGCTTTGCTGAACACTCTATTAAAATACCATTTGCCTCCATTACTGAGACTGTTGGTGCCTCTCTGCCCTTTTAGCTTAGAGACAAGTTCATTTGTCCTCATTTGTCCAGGTCCTCTCTGAATCATTGGAAATAAAAAAAAAGAAAAGAAAAGAAAAAGAAAATACAGCTTGCTGCTTAATCCATGGGGGCAAAGCAATTCTGCTCATTGTAAAAGATAGCAAAATGAAAGACGGTCCTCCCAATAGAATGGAGCAGCAGTAAACCTGAGGGAAACTGAGGTGAGTGTTGAGTTCCTGAGTGGGACACAGGAACATTTTCTATGGACTGGTCCTTGGAGGGACAAGGTGGCTCTGGTTCCCTTCCTCCACCTGCTTCCAGAGCTCTTCTAGGGCCCAGCACAAATAGCTCTGCACTTCTGCCCGAGGCTCAGCTTCAGAAATCTACAGATGCTGTAAGATCTTTGCTTGTTTCTTGTTTCCAAAGAGCTGACCCCATCAGTGTGGAGATTGGGCATCTGAAACACACATCTGTGAATCGGAGGGCATTCACTGAAAATGTTTGAGAACTGCTACACTTTCAGGTAAGAGGGAGTTCAGCACAGCTTCCCAGGGATCTAGGTCCTCACCCAGAATCACAGCCTCTCCATATAGTCTCTTTGCATTCATGAGTTTCTCTTTCTGCTTCATCTCCTTCCCCATCTCTCCTCTACCCTCATTACTCCCTTCATCCAGATTGAGATGGGACACTTAAGAATGAATGCACTCTCCTTACTCCCCCTTAAGAGTCACCCCTGAGTCAAATATCCCATACCTTAATCCTGTGTCTAGGTAATAAATCACCCAGACAAGTAGAGTACGGAGACCTGACCCCCTGGAGCTCCGCTGTGGGAAGAGGGGTATTTCTCTGGTCCACCTTTGTTGGGAACCATCTCTGCCTTTGCCTGGCCACAAAATGTCATGCTGAGACCTGGGAAGCTGGCACAAGCTGGTGGCCCCCATGTGACCTTGCTCAGCAATCAGGGGGTGAAGAGGAAGGACACTGCTGAAAGTGCAGGTTCTACTGGGCACATATTTTCAGATTTCTCTCCTTTCCCAAAGCCACCAGTACCACCAGCACTCTGAGACTCCCACTGGGGTCTCATCCTGAGCCAAGGTCCTCTTCTACCCAGAGGGCTCTCTCTCTCATCCTGTGTGGGCACTAAAAGACTCCATGGAGCCTTGAACCTGGAGCCAGAGAACTTGTTTCATCCTCTGCAAGTCAGTTACATTGTGTCTTAAACGACAATGTCTTTTTTTTTTAAGATTTATTTATTATGTAAACAGTACTCTGCCTGCATGTGGGCCTGCGTGCCGGAAGAGAGCTGCAGATCTCGTTACAGATGGTTGTGAGCCACCATGTGGTTGCTGGGAATTGAACTCAGGACCTTGGGAAGAACAGCCAGTGCTCTTAACCTCTGAGCCATCTCTCCAGCCCCAACGTTGTCTGTTTTTAATAAGACGTTCTACGTGTTTAAAGCATTTTGTATAGAACCTGAAGAGAAGGCTCAGTGGTTAAGTGTACTTGCTTCTCTTCCAGAGAATCTGAGTTCAGTTCCAAGCACCCATGTCAGATGGTTCACAAACGTCTGTAACTGTAACTCAAGGAGGACTCTCTGGGGCCTCCTGCACATACACACACGCGCACACACACACACACATACACATGTAGACACACCTAAAAGTAAAATGAATATCTTGAAAGAAAAGAAAAGCAAGGAGTCATGGGTTACAAAGCACTGTAGAAACCTGTCTGATCCAATGTAGAAGGCTGTGTCCTTCATTGCCTTGCATTCATTCAACAAGCAGCTGCTGCTTTCTGTGTTGTCACTGCTTCTGTGATGTAAAGAAGTTTACTGTTTCCTCAAACCAGGACTTCAAGCACTAATGAGGGATTTTGAGTCACTGGTTTTCAAGGATTTTCCCCATGGTCCAACTACCAGGAGATCCGGGTCCATGTGTATTTTGCCGCCTGGCACATAGCTGCCACTCAATAAATCCTTCAGTAAGTGAACAGTTAGGTAGATGATTGAATAAAATACCCTGATGACAAAAGAGAAGAAATGTATACTTCTAAGTCTCAGGAGAAATAAACTGAGGAGTAGACAAGAAAAACACTAGAAGTCTTGATTTCCTTAAAAATTCATGCAAAATTCATGCACTTTGCATCAAAATATATCTTTCTCTATTTTATGACAAAAATGATGCTTTGAATTACTTAGCAGAGTACAGTTTATGGATACCTTGTGGTTTTGCCCCAGGCACACTGCCAACTGGTCCTGGAAATGCAAAAAGCCTGGCGTGGGAGTCTCATGATCAGCAGTCTCCACCCTTGCAACCTGTGTGTGACCCAAATCCCATTCCATCAGTATCCTGCCCTTTGTCCTGATCTGGTCCACCTACCCAGACCTGCTCTGTCCTTCCAGTCAAAGGCCCCAGAGAGCAACAATAGGTAAAGTTCCTATGGCTATTTTTTTTCCTTTCATAAAACACTGGGTGAGGCTGTGAGTAATTGGTCCTTTCTGGAGAAGGATTGATAATTTGTCTTTCCTGGAGCTATTACCAAGCTGGCCTGCCAAATGGACAAGTGTTAAGAGGAGAGAATGGGGCAGTGGCCAGGATAGGAAAAGCTCAAGATAATGGAGTTGAGAGCATCAGAGAGGTCTTCTCCTGGCAGTCAGACCATGAATCAAGGCGGTCATAAGAGAACAGCAATTCATAGCCCTGTGTGCATCCTCTGCAGCTGCTCCAAATGGCTGCCTCAATTAAGTCTGGACCTGGGCTCCTTGGGTCTTAGGCTGTTGATGCCTTGCCTTCTCCAGACAATATAACCGATGTAAAACTCTCTATCAACAGGGTCAAGACTGTCAATCCATTGTTGAATGAAGCTAGTCTGGGCTCTGCAAGGCAACAAAGGAAGAAAAATGTGGTCTCTCCCAACACAGACACCTGATCACAGAAGCAGCCATATCTACAGCTCTGAATAAGACTGGACTGGACTGGCCTCCATCAGAGTCACTCCTGTCCTCTCAGCCGCCCCAGGAGAATGGCAATGTGCCACCCAGAGGCCCAGCACCCAAGGTGTGCAAAGCCCTTTGATGCTCATTATCCCATTTAATCCTCCAGTCATCTTGTGAATTTTATTTTAGAGTTAGAAACTTCAGTTCGAGATTTCTCCAAGGCTTCAGAGCTAGAAAGTGGTAAGGCTGCTATTCAACCAGGATTTTCTAAGAACTTTTCTTTTGTCTTTCCTCTCACTCCTGGACTATGGGGGAAAGAGGTAAAGTTCGACCTGGTAAGAGGGAAAGAACTATGGGAGTGGTCCTTGGAAAGGGCACAACTAAGCAGGATGACACCATACATAGATGGATTTGAGCAATAGGACAATAATCTGGGGATCCAGATTCTGGGAGCCACCGAGAAGGAAGGAGGGCTGTCTGCTGGACCCGGGACAGGTTCTTTCAGATTTTTCCTGAAGTAAAGTCTGCTAGGGCTTAAAATTCCCAGGTGTTCGTGATGGCCTAGGAACGCGGTAGCAATAACATAGTTCACCCAGATGGAATCAGTTTTGGTTTTTTGTTTGATTCTCTATACAATAGCATATGGACTGGACCTCAGGACCTCAGGTGCCTGGCCCTGTGAGTCCTGAAAAGCCTAGATCTAGGCTTATCACATTTCTTCCATGTGTTTGCTCTTTGTATATTAGGCAAAGGTCAAGTACTTCTCATTGTCTCTTCAGCTCTCCCCTATGCTTAGCAAAACTGGGGCCCCTCCAAAACTTACTAACTCTACCTTTGACAAGGAATCTGCTGCACTGTCCCATTTGCCTCAGGCACAAATGGCCCAGAAGAAGCAGTGCTGCTATTTTAAGATACACTGTGTTGGTTTTGTTGTTGTTGTTTTTACTTCATGCATGGAATTCATATTTCTCATCGAAGAAACCTCTTGTATGGCTTTTTGAACCAAGCTACTTAGTTCTTTTCTGGTTTGGTTTTCCTGGGCCACTTGTCATGGATTGCTCTTCTCTCAATGATAAAGAGTTCTTGATGACCTTCTCAAAGGAAGAGAGTGAGCACGCAGCTCCCATCTCTCAGACTAAAGAATGGGAGGATTCCTCTGACACCCTAAAGTCCCCTTTCTTAAGGTTCTTCAGACAGAAAAGATGGAAAGGGAATTACACATGTACATACATACAAATTTGCACATGCACACGCACATGCATCCACACAAAGAAAGAGAGAGAGTATTTCAGACCACTCATAAAATCTCTGTGCACAGTGAGTGTACAGTTGTCCTAGCAGGGCCACATTTGGGTGTGGCATTAATTCTCAACTCCCAACAGCACTTCCTTTCCTTCTCCCCAGAGTCTCTTTTCTAAAGAAGACCCGGATTCTGTTTCCTTGACAACCAGTCTCCCTCTCTTCCCATATTTTTAATGCTGTGGTGATAAGGTGTATTTAAACCCAGCAGCCATGTTCCCATGGTGACAGAAGACCCCCAGTAAGTTGCCATGGGAACAAGAGATGGCTTTGAAAAATGATAAAAGTAAGTCGGCTTAGCAAGTGATGACAGCAAAGTTAGAAGCCAGAGAGGCTAGAGAAGATGGCTCCGAAAGGCATTAGGTCATGGTTAATAGTCCAGCCTATTCTACCTGTGACCAGCCAAGGTCACAAAGGGCAGGAGAGGTGACACTCATCCCCAGCTCTGTTGCCAAGAAGACTGAACAAAGTATTGTAACCGCTGGAATCTGAAGACAAGTACTTCCCGTTTGCTCTTATTTGCTATTTGATCTTTTGTGTCTCTCTTCCAAAAGGTGTTTAGAAAAGACAGGGACCAAGAGAGACAGATGAGGGTGGTGACCAAGAGCAGGAGGACATTTGCTATCTTCAGCCACTCCGCGCCGTGAAAGAAATCACTTGTGAGTTTGTGAGACACGATGTTCTTGCAGCCAAGAAGCATTACTGTGTTTCCCTCCCAACACTTTATCATCAGCATTTTCAAATATCCAGCAAAGTAGGAAGAACTTAACAGTTAATACCATATCCCCAGCAGCCAGCTTCTACCATTAACATGTTACTGCACATTTCCCCTGTCATCTGTCTCTAGCTGTCAGCACTTTTTCTTCTGACTGAGTTTGCACAGCTAAATAGTGGGTAAATGAGGGTTCAAACCAGGTCAGGTCCTTGCCAAATTCCCTCTTGTTTCCACTACACTACAATTAGAGTGACCAAATATTCCAGTGTGCCTGGTATTGTCTTTCCCTTTGCATGCTGGCAGAGCCCAAAGTTGCTCACCCTAATCCCTGCAGGATATTATTGTTTTAGGGGAACTTAATGTGAGGCTTAAGGAAATGGGTCCCCACATAAGCAGCATATTAGCAACTCCCTATGGAAACAGCTTGAAGTACAGAGTGATACAATACTAAAAACTGGAGAGGATATGGAGTAACTGGATCGCTCATACATTGCTGATGAGAGAGTCAATGGATAGAGAGTCACTTTGGTGCATGGATGGCTCTTGAAAAAAATGAATTTAAATGTAAAAAAAGCCAGACACTAAGGATTCTATTACAAGTCTCACCTATAGTGGTAGACTTAAGAGATCACTCCTGGGAAGTGAAGGGAAAGAGAAGACTGTGAATGAGGCAAGAGGAGCCTTCCAAGGGTGCTGGACATGGGTATACGCTTCAGCTTGATCTTGGGGCTCATTCACTTGGACACATTCACTAAGTTGTATGTGGAGGATGAAGTCAACCTTTCCTCCAGACAGGTTATATGTAGATTTAAAAGTCAGACAAAGGCAGTCTGAAGACAAAATTGAAACTTACAGGGAGGGGAGATTAAATGACGGAGCAGACAGAGCGACTTACACTACAGCTACCAGCCAGTCCTGAAGGAGTTGAAAACAGGACAGTGTGTTTGCAATTTACTCTTCCACTCTGGAAATTCTATCCGCAGAGTCTGTTAGGACCAGGAATCTTCCATCCACCACACCTTTCAGAGCCAGAACAAGCAACTCACAGGCAAAGAGATGCTGCATTTTAAGAGTAGAAAAGTCATGATGTGCCCTCAAGAAGGAGAAAGATTTTCTCTCCTATCTGAACTGAAGGGTAAGTGGAGAAAACAGATTTAGGAATTACCCTGGGGGTATCTTGTAGGAAATTAAAAACTAGAAACAAAGGCAAGGCTGTTTATGTCTTTCCCATGGGAAAGGCATCCTGTCTGGTACATTTGGGTTTCCCTGGAAGAAAAGTGGCTGTACTGGGGACAGGTACACATGATATCACAGGCCAGAAGCATGCCCACGTGCATACGTGCGTGTGAGCACAGATATGTGTCTGCCTCTTGTGTGTGCCTGCCAAGCTTTGCTCCACCCTCCAGGTGCCCTCAGAGTCTAAGCCAGTGGGAGATTTCCTCCTTGGATTTTCTGTCCCTCAGAAATGAAAGGATTGCCAACTCATTTCTGCTCTCCAATCCCCTGGGTCCCACAACAACCACCTCCTGCAGACAAAGGCTTCCCTCTCCTGCAGAGAGCTGGGGAGGTCAGGGCAGGTGGCCTAGACAGGCCCCACTCCTCTGGGCCCTCCTAGACCAGATATTTGGGCTCCATCCTTTCTCTTTTCATTTTGTCTGGATTAATTTCACATTGCCTCATGATTCACACTTCCTGTCCAGGCTCCAAAGCCCATAGCCAGAGGATCCCTCCAGAGAGGAATGCCGATTAATACCTTTAACATGCCTGCTTCTAAGGGTGAGAGCAGAAAAAATACATATTTTCATGTTACATCTCTATCCATCTATATATTTTTAACATGTCATTGTGCCACTTTGTGCAAGATTGCCATTTTAAGTGGAGGTTTGGCCTCACTCCAGGACTTGATGCATCGGGGTCAGATGACCTCTATGGCAGCTGTAATTTTTCTGCTGAGCTCCCATAATTCGATGGGTTAGCCTAGGGAGGTTTCATCACATTGGTGAGTTGGAGTGGGTAGCTCTCAAAAGAGAAGAGACAGTTTTTAAAAAGAAGAAAGTCTTGTCTTCCTTTCCCCCGTCCCATTTTCTGGAGGGAAAAGCAATTAAGTCCTTGTCTGGACAGAGGAAAGACTAAAGAATATTGTGTACATATCTCAGCCCTTAGGTCCCTGTGATACCGTTCACAGAAGCAAGGGCAAACAGAGCCACAGCCTTGAGCATTTATATCCACAGGCTGTGTGGTCTAAGGCCAAAGGGTGATTATTAGAGCCAACCATAGGTAACCACTGCCCTGGTCTGAAGAAAAGGGATTATTCCCTTAACATCTGTGTCAAAATCCTCAATCCAGAGTCCTTCCTTGGACACAAAAGGACTCAATCTGGAAGCCATGAAGAGCAACGGGAATTGAACTGCCCAGACCACATAGCCTCCCAGCCAGTAGCTAAAGAATTGAAAGTTGGAGGTTGGTCTTAAATTCTTCTGTGAAGGACCACCAGAGGAGACATCCTCCTCTCTTCTGTGTGAACTCTGGGCTAGGATCCAGTGGCCCCTTTTCCTACTCCCCGTCCCTCCCAGAAGATCTGCAAATGTCCTTCCCTAATACTCTGGGGGAAACTGTACCTTGTCCCCCAGATCCTATGGTAAATCTCCCCAGCCTCCAAGTGCCTATTTAGAACCTGGGAAAGAAATGGAGGGAAAAAAATATGTGTACAAAATATGTGTATTTTTGCTATTCCTTTTGGTGAGATTCCCAACAAGCCACAGCTGCAAGGAGCCCGACTGAGCAAACGATGGGAAGGTATCAATGTCTAGAGTCACCAGGGCTACTAGTGAGTTCTCTGACTGCAGTCTTGCTTGCCATTTTTAACTTCTAAAAGAGACTACTACAGAGGGAAGGAAGCCTGGGTTCATGGCCAGGCCTAGAGCACAGTGAGCAAAATCAGCCTTTTGTTTAGAGTTAGAAAGACCGGCCTGTTGAGCACATTATTGCATACAGGTGCTCATGTGTGAACATGTACATGTAAATGTGTACGCATGTGTGCATCATGGTGTCCAGGGAGATGGCTGCAGAGACCGAAAATTCTCATTCCCATGCCCCTGATATAAGACATTTGTTGGCATGTGGAGTCAGGAAGGGAAATTCAACAATGATTTTTCAAATCCCGGAAGAACCATTATGCAGAAAATGCCATCCAGCTGTTTTCCACTCCTGCCCTAGTTTCCCATCTGCTGCCTGTTTTAGGTGGTGCTTATGGGACAAGACCACTCACCACCTTTTGGTTGGCAAACCCCTGGGCATTTTGGCATGTGTTCTGCACAGACCATCCCCTCAGAGATGAGAGTTGGCAAGAACTGGCCTTTCAATGTAGACTGGAATCTGAGTCTATACCATCTGGGTGGAAGGGCCTCGCTTAGCGAAAAGGCAGACCTCAGGCCAATATGAGCAAGGCTCTCCAGTTCTCAGGGCACAGTGCCATGCCACTGGTGCCAGATACCAGACTCACTCCCTGGAACTCTTGAGAGCAGTTAAGAAAAGATCAAGACAGGTGATTTGGAAGACCTCCCAGTGGGCATCTGGCTCCTGGCCATGGAAACCAAATCAAATCTTTGGGATGTGAAAATATGGTGCATGCATAAGCAATTCACTCCCCTTTTCAACAGACAAGAACAGAGTCCCCTAGAAGCCAGGGCATCTATTCCAACTTCCCAGTTTGGCCTTTAGTGTTGCCTGTGGTTATTGATATACACTTGCCCTAATAGATAGGGCAACTCAATCTTAACTGAAATGAGTTGTTTCTTCTTTTGCAGGATGTAGAAGAACTGTGTTCCCATTGCGACTACTCCTCAGCTCCTGTGAGAAGTCCTGACTCTAGAAATGCAAACTGTGGGGGACTTAAAGCCTAGATGAATGTGGCTCCAAAATGGAGGTACTGAGGACATGTATCCCATCCACCTCTGGCAAAGTTGCTCCTACCTGAGCAGCAACCAGTCCAGATTCTGGTACCAGGGCTAGAGGCTTATATGATCTGGAGACCTGGAGGCCAGTCTTTATTTTATCCCAGTAGTCTCATTCCAATTTTTTTTTTATTTTAGCTTATCACAATGTAACTGCCACATCTCAGATTGCAAAGGACCCTGACTCCATTTTCTCACTTTTGTACTATCCCTACGCTGAACATTGATCACACATCCACTGGCAGAACCTGGCACATTCCTTTGTCTTTTGTTGCTGCTCTTTTCTCCTGGGCTACAGTGTTTGTTGACTGACCTGACTTATGCCCCTGAGAGTCTCCTGAAGGCTGCTTGGCATATTTGTCAAATGGGTGAGTGAAAAAAGGGGTTGTAGTATGACATGTATGAACTGCTTGTTTTGCTTATGAGTCTAGACACCAATCTTGAGGAGGAGAGAAAGGATGATCTGCCTTCTCTTCTATGAGCTCCCCTTGTGCTTCTGAGTTCTTTCTAAATGAGGAGGGAGAGGAGAGACAGTTGAGCTTCATCTGAAAATCTGCCTCTAGCAATTCTATAGACTCATCTAAAGGGAAGAAGTCTGTCTAAGAAACAAGAAGGTCACTTCAAGGTCAACAGACTCACTTCTTTCGTGCAGCATAGGTAGAAAGCATCAGGTTGGTTGGTCGGTGTTTTTTAAGCTACCATCTTCACACCTAACACACACCCCGGCCCTGCTCACTGACCATAAATCCAACTTAACCCATTCCCATGCACGAAATGAAACTCTCAGATTATGCTTCCAAATTGCTATTGTTTCCATTCCTTCTTCTTTACTGTTCAAGGCTGTGTGTAGCCACCAAAGACCCCTATAGCATGAAGAATATTATGTCCCTGGAGTAAAGCAAGCAATCCCAGGCCAGACATCCCTGAAAACACATCAGGTTTCCTTATCCCCTATGCTTCTGTCACCAGATGTCCACTTCTCTTTTTCTCTAGGTACATTTCTAAGATCCATAGAAGAAGAAGAAGGAGAAGGAAAATTATTCATTAAGTGCTTATTATATGTTGGGCAGTGTGTAAGGAGGCTCACACATATTGCTAAACATCACTCTCATGATGACATCATGATGTGGAAGCAGTTATGACTAACGTCTGTGGAAGATGAGGAAAAGGAAGAAGCTTAGCAGTTCATTCAAGTTGTGAAGCTAGTAAGTGGGTGCAAGAACTAACCAACCCAAATCTTCTCCAGCATAACGCTTCTATCCCACACTTTTCTCTGATCTTAGAGTATCTCATTCCATGTCTGGGAATTTTGCCCTGTGTGTCATCTCAGCGCCTTCTAGATCCTCAGTGTTTACATCAGTGCTTGTCTGATATTGGCCCTTTACAGTCCCCATGCTTCCTAGCCTCCTTCAGGTTCAGCCCAATGCTTCTTTCCTGACTGAATACTTGAAAGGTAACAGCTGGGCAAATAGACAATGAGCCAAATATTGACTGAGTTGATTAGTTGCTGGTCATGTAGCCAAGCAGTTAAGGTCTACATTCGTGAAGCTGGGGTCACTGCTTCATATCCTGAAGGGTTGATTTTGCAATTTTTCAAAGTACCTTCCTTTGGCTAGGTGGGCTGTTATCTGAATAAGGCACTGCCCCACCCACTCAGTGCAATTGCAGCATGTGTCACCTTGCTCTTGGCTGCCTAAACCATATAAACCCCAGGACATAATCTGGAAGAAGCATGCAAACAGCTTCCCCATGGAACATCGGTGGTCAGATCACATTAGAGCTCCTTTGTGTGGCTTAAGTCAGCTGCTTTGGGAAAAGCAAAGGATTTCACAACACGATGTATTTGCCAGGATCAGCACGAAGGCGGCTTGTGCTCCACCCTCAACCCCTCTAGACGGCACAGAAGCTCCCAAACTGCGTATTGAGGGATCAGAATGCAAGCCATGGTCCCCTAGCATCTGATGTCCACCTTGAGTCACCCTTGGCCTCTGCCATCCTGGGGTACCATCCTGGGGTACTGTTTTCCACTAATCCTTTCATATTCCATCTGCTTTAGCATTTTGCTTTTCCAAGCCTCTTAATCCCTCATAATTGAAGATATTTTATGCTGATGAGCAGTGGTGCTAATCATGCCTCCGGGCCATGCCTACGGGGACATTTTATTTCATTCTTTCTTGGGCCTTATGCCAAGCTGCACTTCTTTCCACCTCAAGGGAGGAGGCCCTTTCCACAAGAGTGAATTGAGAGCTAAAGGCTAGCAAGAGCATACTGACTTCCAAGCTTTTGAGACCCTGGAACTAAGCACTGACGGGAACAACTTGAAAGAGAGACACAGCTTCCCCTTCGTTTTCATACAACCAACTACACATAGTACCTTGGAATCCAGAGATGGAATCAAACGGGGCACAGATTTCTCAACAAAGCAGTGAGTGTCAAGTGTCCTGTTCTAGTTAATTCCCCCATGTCCTCAAAGGGGAGGTGCGAGAAGGGGAGTGTGTGAAGTAAATTTACAGCCTGATTATAATTCATAAGAGGCACATATGGGGCTGGGGGTTGGTAAAGTGGCTGCCTTGCAAGCATGAGGATCTGAGTTAGTCCCAAGGAACCACATAAAAAGAGGGATCTGGGGGGGCATGCATTTATAATTCCAGCGTTGGGAAGACAGACACAGGTAGAGCGCTGGAGCTAGCTGGCAATCCAGCCCACTTGGTGAGTTCTAGGCTAATAAAAGAGCCTATCTCAAAAAAGCAGGGTGGTATTATTTTAGAAATTAAAGCAGAGGTTCCCTTCTACATGCATGCACACATAAGTATATCTGCACACACGTGAACACGCACATAGGTACAGACACACACACATTCAAACACACATGTGCATGCTCACAAAGCACACATACAGTCACCTGGGAGCTTCCCAAAGCACGTTCAGAATGAAGCCTCAGATTGCTTGCATAGCTTCCCCTAAATCCCACCCCCTCCCCTGCAGGCTTTCTTGGTGGCCACATCATTCTGCCAGTAGCATTGTTTCCCTCAACTTCAAAGTGGGGATTTCATCAAATTAAAAATTTATAAAGCCACAATCATGTTTTCTTTCAATTTTAGTGCTCATGGATCTAGAAAGGATTGAAATGCCAGTAATAGCAGACAGGGAGGAGAAGAATTTATGACCCTGGAAGTACTGTGGCATAGCAATAGAAAGAAGCATTTTATTCTTTCTGTTGAAGTAACTCATATTAAAAAGCAATAGCGGCTGGGTGACATAGGCCTTGCTTATTTCATCAGACATTCCAACCATCAGCAATTTGCCGTGACTGAAGAACAGGAAGTACTGGCAAACACCATGAATGAGCCAGCACATAGTTTGGCCCATCCGTGAAAGGCCCATCCTCATCTGGAGATGCTGCAACAGAGGACTTAACAACTCACCGGGAGATAACAGCCTTACCCTCTGAGCCTGCAAACGTAGGTAGAGCTTGGTTATCTTCTCTAAAAGACCAGAAGCCAAGAAGCTATGATTTCAGCCACCGATCTAAGAAAGCCGTGCTTCGCACCTTTCTACGTGACAATCCCGGAAAAACCTGAGCCAGTGGTATTAGGGTCACTTCTCCTTATGTTGACCTCTCTCTCTTCTTAACAAAGCTCAGGAGAACTTGAATGTGAATGCCTTGAGCTCTCATCTTACCTAGAAAACCACGCCTTTCCTTTGCCCAGGGAAAACAAAATATATAGACACAGATATTTTTTTTTTAGATTTTAATTTTATTTCTGTGTTTTTTAAAAGATGTTGTTATTTTTATTTATATGTGTCTATATACATGCATGTATATAGACACAGGCGCCCAGAGAGTCCTGAAGAGGATACTGAATCCTCTAGGGATGGAACTGCAGGTGGTTGTGAGCTCTGCCTGAAATACATTCTGGGAACCAAATTCCGCCCCTTTGTAAAAGAAGCAGTTATTCTTAAACCCCTGTGCCATTCCTCTGGCCCACAAATATTAATTTTTTAAAGAAAGCAACATCCTCAAAATAGCTTCATTTTATGGGTGTGTCTCTTTTATCTCCCTTTTGTATGCAGCTCAACATGTTGAGCAACTGCTGGCCTTGTGCCTACTCTAACACTGCCTGCCTGTATATGGCTATCAGGATCGGTTCTGCCATGGTGGCTCCTACACAGGCCACCCTAACCAACAACACCCACAGTTCTTGGTGTCCTTTGATATTATTGTCACTACTTTTCCTTCTTAAGATATATTTTTCTTCTCCAATGACCTTGGAAACAATATGCTGATTCCCCATCAGCCTCTTTGACCATAGTTCTCTATCTTCTTCCTCGTTTCTACATGTGGGAGCTTCTCCAAGTTTAGATGGAAGAACTACATGGTTCTTGCATCTCCATCTGAACTCTTAATTCAGAAATTCCACCTCAATTCTGTTTCAATAGCTACATTCATAGGACTTAGCTGTGGATTGAGCTCTAATCTAGATGACCTTGTTAACATTTTGCCCGTTGGCTATGCGTCATGTCCTCCAATTCCACTCAACTTGTAACGCTCTCTGGTATCCTCTCCACTCTAACCTCTCCCCATTTTCTTTTTCTATGTCTCCTGCCCACTCAACCACACCTCCCACTACCAATCACGTCACTGATAAGCATGCACTAACACCTATGCATATCTCTGATACAAGGTGATGTGTCCACATTTTAGGGTGCACATACTTGACTCCTAGCCTTCTTGCACCAGAGAAAAGGGGTGATGATTGAGAATTAAATAGATCAAGGGTCAAACAAAAAATAAATTTAAGGACCACCTGGAAAAGAAGGAAGTTTCTAGGTTGTTTTCTCATGATCCATTGGCCACAAAAGAACTGGGGAAAAAAGAAAGAAAATCCTCCTGATTCTTGAAACTTCCAAAGAGTTATCTGTCTTTTGATTTTTTTTTTTTTTTTTTTTTTTTTTTTTTTGAGAAGAGAGCAAGGAAATTCAGTTGGCTGGAGTTACAGGTGATTATAAGGCACCTGAGAGAGGTGTGGGGAATGAACTAGAGTCCGCTGGAGGAGCACCATGTGCACTTAACCACTAAGCCATCTCTTCAGCCCAAGGACAGATATCAAAAACACTCAAATTTTTAAGTGTTGGAAATTATAAAATGCATAGAATTGCGGGAAAGTCATCTCCTGGGTATCTAATTTGTGTGATAAGACTCAACAAATTCACTAGGTAACAAATATTAAGGGGAAGAAAGACGGAAGGTACTTTATAGACTTCCAACAGACAGTGGTTATACACAAAAACAAAGAGTGAGTTTGGAGGCCTTCATCACCTTTCAGTCATATTAACAAAATCTTCTTAATTTATGTCCCTGCTTCTAGGCATGGTCCTGTGGCACACTCTGCATTCTGAATCCCAAGATTAGCTATTTAGGGACATTTCTCATTTCTCATGGGCCTTCTAAAAAGCATTCTAAATAAGCTAAGGTTTTTGAGATGTACCCTCTGGTGCAGAGCCAAGGCTAATCCTCTAACCATTCCTAACTGTCCTGTTCACCAAATATCAAGCACTTCCCTCAGTTTTCTGGCCATCAAACCCCCATTCATTCCTTCACATTCAACTCAAATGCCTCCTCATTAGCAAAGACTCCTGTCCAAGGCAGAATCATTGTTTCCACCTCCGTGCTCCCATTGTTAGCTATTTTCACATCTGATAGTACTTACACGCTGGTTGCGTAATGCTTGCAAACTCATTCAGGGAGACACTGGACTCTTTGTGGGAAAGAACTCTGCTTTGTGCCTCACTGTTGCCCCCAAAGTCAGCAGAGAGTCTAGCACATCCTCACCCCACCACTGGTGGTGTTAAGTGAATGACTGAAGCCTTAGCCTTGACTTCATGGTTTTTCTCCCTGTTTTTGTTTGTTTTATTGGGTTTTTTTGGGGGGGGGAGGTGTTGCTGTTGTTGCTCTGTGTGTTTGTTGTTTGTTTGTTTTTGCCATGATGGAAAGAAAAAAAGAATCAGATGAAGAAAAAAAATGGTGAGAATATAACCCTTAAAAACTGAGGAAAAGAAGAACAGAGAAAATTCCATATTTTAATTTCCTCCCCTCCTATCCTTAAGCAAAACTCTAGCTTAGATATGGTTCCAGAAACTTGGCTTTTCCGGTCAGCAATATCATAGATAAAAATGTATGGACACGTTAATTTAGTACCTTAAAGCTAAATAGGACCAAAGATCATTCTAGGGCTTCAGTATCTAGCAATTCAGGAAGCCAGGCAATTGCTACTTTCTATAGCCTCTGGGTCCTAAGTGAGAGTATGGAGACCCTCCCCCGCCCAGACTTCTAGCTCTGAAGATTTCTTCTTCTAGTACAATGTTCCCTTGCTTTGAAGGGGATTTTTCTTTGCAATGAGAAAGGGGTAGAGGAACAGTCTTGAGTTCAGTCCTGTATAACCCTGGACAAATGGGTTCCTGCCTCTTTTAATTTTCTCATTTGTAAATAGGTTTTCCTACTAAATAATCTCTACCATGCACTTCAAATTCTGAATTCATGAAAGCTCCAGCTTCCAGTAGAATAACAATAGCTACTTAACTCACACATCTTCAAAAAGGAAAACAAAATTTGTAAAAAGTAACCCAGGAGTAAATAAAACCAGTCATAACCCATAACTGTAGCACAGGTACGGTACAAAGCCAAGTGTATCATGAAGTTAAAATTGTGCAAAGTCAGGAAGCAGAGCAAGCCGGCAGCAAAGCCATCTGGAAAGGGGATAAAGACCAGGGAGGATGGGGACTCAGAGGAAAGTATCGCGCAGAATGAGAGCTAACAAGGACACGTGGGGCTTGGTGCTTCAGAATGCTGCAGATCACAGAATCTACTGGAAAAGGCTTGAAGGCACAAAACACTAAATGTGACGACCAGGAGAAGGGAATGGTTCTGAGGGACAGGAAGTGATTTCAAAGGGGTAAAATTCTGAGCCCTTCCGGCCAAAGTAGAGAAGGACAAAAATTGACACCAGGAGGTGAAAATGGACATTAAACAGTCCCTAAGAAACAGAAGAAAATCACCACTGCAGAAGGCACACTGCTCCTTACTGGCCAAAGGCACCACATGGTAAATAAATTCCCTTTCAGATCTCAGTAAGAGAATACTCCTGAACTAGAAATAAAACCACTGTAAGTCCCCTCCTCCTCTGTCTAGGTACAACCCAGACTGCTTGCCTATTAAAATGACTAGCTCAAAGTGAACAGAAAGTGACTGACACTATCATAGAAAGTTATTATAAAAGTAAGTTTAAAATGAGATATAAAAAAAAAATTCAGTTACTAAAAATGTGCGCACACACACACACACACACACACACACAGTACAATCACCACAAAGTTGAGGGAAACTATAACACTACACCTCACCCTAGGTTGAACATCCTAAACACGTTTGAACATATAAAAACAATTCAAGTTATAAACTCAAACACTGGCCTGATCACAAAGTAGACCAAAAAATAAAATAAAATAAAACACAGAAAAATGTGGAAACTTATTAAACTTGAAAAATTAGTTGGGGAAATGATAAAATTATCTTATATAAGAAAACTAAAGCTCTCCAAGGGAGAACAAATTTTAGCTAAGGCTAACAAGACATGCAAAGGAAAGCTTCAAAACAGCAAAGAAATTCAAAACTGTATTTAAACTCAGTTCCCTGCACTCACATTTGGGCAGCTCACAGCCACCTGTAACCCCAGCTCCAGAGGATCTGACTCCCTTTTCTGTGTGCACATGTGATGCACACACACACACACACACACACACACACTCATAAACTAAACAAATAAATCTCTAAAATAATAATAGTACAGTGGACTTGTTTCGTTATATTATTCAGCATATCCTCTGAATGTACAAAAAGTTCTAGCTGTAATGATGTAACCATATAGATAACGTGTGAGGAAATTCAATTGGCATGTATGTAAGGAAAGACTCTAATATATTTGTATAAAGTTCTTTAATAACAGAGTACGGTGGTGCATGCCTTTAATCCCGGAACGTGGAATCTCTGCCCTGGCAGAGGCAGGCCAGTCTCTATAAGCTGAAGCCACTGTGGTCGAGAAAGAGAATTACAGGCTGACAGGAAATAGGTATGGAGACTCTGTCTCAAAAAAACAAACCAACAACAAACAAACAATAAACCATCTTTAACAAAGCAAAAAAACAAGTATAAAAATAACAACAACAAAAAAGAGCAGTTGGGCAGTTAGCTTAGTCTAAATTGCTTGATTTGCAAGCACAGGGCCCTGGTTTTGATCCCCAGAATCTACTGCAAAAATGACAGAGAAGGTCAGGGGAAGTGGTGTGCACCTGAGGAGACAGGGACAAGCACATCCCTCAGGCTCACTCAGCCAGATCCGAGCCGATGAAAGACATTGTCTTTTCAAAGGTGCATTGGGCCTGAGGAATGATTCTCTGTGTTGTCTTCTGGCCTGCATATGTGCACACACGTACACACGTACACAAAGACATGTGATAAATATGGGGGAAAGCATAACATTCTACAAAAATGAAGCTATTCTTCCTAACATATTAACACTGGTATTAATAGTTCAAAATCTGATAGAATTACAAGCAGTGATATGCAAGGTTTGGATGTGAAATGGCTCCTATAGACTTGCATGTTTGAACACTAGGTCCCCAGGTGGCAGTGGTGATTTGGAAGATGATGAAATCCAGCCAGAGGAAGTGAGTCACTTGAGAGGCAGGTCTTAGAACTTATAATGCTGCCTGGCTTCCTGTCTGGTCTGTGATGTTCCACCACAATGTAAGACAGTAAGGAGTCTGAGCTGCTTACCTCCAGAGTCACATTCCTACCATGATGGAACACACTTCCTTAAACCATCAGCCACAATAAACTCCTCTCCTTCCTTGTCTTTTGTCAGAAATTTGGTCACAACAAAGAGAAAAACAGCTAATAGAAATAGTTTTCAGACAATTCTGGGCATGGTCCTTGTTGCTAATCCCAGCACTTAGTAAGCAGTGGCAGGTGAATCTCTGTGAGTTCAAGACCATCCTGGGCTACATAGAGAGGTCCAGGCCATTCAGTGCTATAGAGTGAGACTCTGTCTAGATAGATAGATAGATGATAGATAGATAGATAGATAGATAGATAGATAGATAGATAGATCCTCAGAAAATGTGTACTGTCCCTTAAAGATACTGAAAGAATGGGGAATAATAATGGGGAAATGCGAATTAAAAATAGGCTAGTCTTTTGGTTAAGAAATTAAGAAAAAATTTTTAAAAAAAAGAAAGAAATTAGCAACAATTTCTAAGTCAGGCCAGGGGAATGGCTCAGTGGTTGAAGGCTGTGCAAGCCTTCGAGAACTGAAGAGAATTGACTCTGTAATATTATCATCTAACTTGCACATTGACGCTGTAGCTTGTGTTCCCCCTCACATCCACACACATCAATAATAATAATAATAATAATAATAACTTTTTAAACTCCAAAATCTGAGTAACCATTTTCTTAGTGGAATGGTAGAAACAGATCCTCTCTTAAACTTCCAGTATGAAAGCAAAAATGGTCCAGCTCCTATAGAAGGGACGTGGCCATGTCTGTTGAAGTGACATGCACCTTGTCCCTTAATTCTGCAACCCCATTTTCTCAGTTACCCTGATGATACTCCTCTGACCATTACAGAATAAACATGGTCATGGTGCTTTCTTTGTGGCCCTGTGTATAATTTAAAACCCCATTGGAGATAATCCAAACACTCACAAGCAAGAGACTAATTACATAAATGATGATACCAGTGCATTAAGAGACCTCCTAAAGCCATCAGAAGGAGTGTGCTCTTCTTCTGAGCTATAGCCCCAGTCCTTTTTGTACTCTTATTTTTTTAATAGTATTATGCTTTAATTTTTAATATATTCTACAGAGTGAATAAAGTATTTGACTATACTTTGAATTTTAGACATGTTTATGTATGCATTTAAGACAGCATTGTATACAGCCTTTCAGCTTCCCTAACTATTTAACCAGTAACTTTGTTTATGACAATTTCCATTCAATCTCATACTCACTTGAATTAATCAGTTTTTTAAATTTTATTTTATTTTATTAATTACACTTTATTCACTTTGTATCCCCCCATAATCCCCTCCCTCCTCCCCTCCAGGTCCCACCCTCCCTCCCCCTTCTTCATGCATGCCCCTCCCCAAGTCCACTGATAGGGGAGGTCTTCCTCTCCTTCCTTCTGATCTTAGTCTATCAGATCACATCAGGAGTGGCTGCATTGTCATCTTCTGTGGCCTGGTGAAGCTGCTCCCCCCTAACGGAGGGGGGTGATCAAAGAGCAGGCCAATCAGATTATGTCAGAGGCAGTCCCTCTTCCCATTACTATGTAACCCACTTGGACACTAAACTGCCATGGGCTACATCCGTGCAGGGGTTCTAGGTTATCTCCATACATGGTACTTGGTTGGAGTATGAGTCTCTGGGAAGACCCATGTGTTCAGATTTTTTGGTTCTGTTGCTCTCCTTGTGGAGTTCCTGTCCTCTCCAGATCTTACTATTTCCCACTTCTTACATAAGATTCCATGCACTCTGCCCAACAGTTGGCCATAAGTCTCAGCGTCTGCTTTGATGGTCTTCAGGGCAGAGACTTTCAGAGGCCCTCTGTAGCAGGTTTCTAGGTTGTTTCCTGTTTTCTTCTTCTTCTGATGTCCACCCTCTTTGCCTTTTGGGATGGGGATTGAGCATTTTAGTCAGGGTCCTCTCTCTTGATTAGTTTCTTTAGATGTACAGATTTTAGTAGGTTTATCCTATGTTATATGTCTATACGAGTGAGTATATACTGTATGTGTCTTTCTGCTTCTGGTACAGCTCATTCAGGATGATCCTTTCCAGGTCCCACAATTTACCTGCAAATTTCATGATTTCCTTATTTTTCATTGCAGAGTAATACTCCATTGTGTAGATGTACCAAAGTTTCTGCATCCATTCTTCAGTTGAGGGGCATCTGGGCTGTTTCCAGCTTCTGGCTATTACAAATAAAGCTGCTACAAACATGGTTGAGCAACTGTCCTTATTGTGTACTTGAGCATCTTTTGGATATATACCTAGGAGTGGTATGGCTGGATCTTGAGGAAGCACTATTTCTAGTTGTCTGAGAAAGCGCCAGATTGACTTCCAGAGTGGTTGTACAAGTTTACATTCCCACCAGCAATGGAGGAGGGTTCCCTTTTCTCCACAACCTCTCCAGCATGTGTTGTCACTTGAGTTTTTTATCTTGGCCATTCTGATGGGTGTGGGGTGAAATCTCAGGGTCGTTTTGATTTGCATTTCCCCAATGGCTAATGACGTTGAGCATTTCTTTAAGTGTTTCTCTGCCTTTCGATATTCCTCTACAGAGAGTTCTCTGTTTAGCTCTGTTCCCCATTTTTTAATTGGATTACTTGGTTTGCTGCTTTTCAGCTTCTTTAGTTCTTTATATATACTGGATATGAGTCCTCTGTCAGATAAAGGGTTGGTGTAGATTCTTTCCCAATCTGTAGGCTCTTGTTTTGTTTTGATGACGGTGTCCTTTGCTTTGCAGAAGCTTTTCAGTTTCCTGAGGTCCCATTTATTGACTGTTGCTCTTAGAGCCTGTGCTGCTGGTTTCTCTTATTTTGACCTTCAGTCTCACTGACTTGCCCAGGCCTGCCTTCAAATATTCTGTAGCTCGGGCAAGCTTTGAACTTCTGATCTTTCTGCCTTGACCTCCTAAATAAACTGTCTTTCTCCAGTATTCCATAATAAACGTTAAATAATTATCTATTGATCAGTGACAATGGCTCCAAGGTAAAGACTAAAAAGGCATAATAGGAATTCCTGACCATAGAATGAACGCTTTTTAAAAATAGCTTTAAAAACAACACCATTAAGGTAATCACAGAAATCTGAACATGTTAGATATTTGAAAGTCTATTGTATCCCACTTAAATTTCCTTAGTACAATAATTAAAATATCATTATTTAGAAGAATATCCATAGCAAATGTGGCAAAAGTATTAATGGTCAATTTGTGTCAAAATTATATTAATATTTACTACACAATTTTTCCAAGGCCAAATTTAAAATTTTTCAAGTAAAATATTGGGGGAAATACTGTACTTAAAAGAAAAAAAAAACCTATTTTTTAAAACATTCTAAGTTTACCTAATTCTCCAGGCAAAGTATCTTTAGCATCTGTCTATCATGTTCTCACTGCTGCTGGCTCACAGCCTCTGCCGGATCACTGCCAGGATCCCTGGAAACAGCACCATCATAGTTTGCAAGGCCTCTTTCTTCCTCCTCCAAAATCATTCTCCTAAATTAGGATTTTGTGAAGACTCAATTCTGCTCAGTTTTTTTTTTTTCCCAATAGATGCAAGTTGTCCTGGGGCTAAATTCAACCTCTTTAGTCTAGCAGTTCCTTCAGCTGCGAACTTGTATTTTACACTGCTGTCCTGATATCTGACTCCAGGTGAAAGCTGCAGAAGCCACAGAATGAACTCGTTTGCTGCAGAACCTGACTTGTCCCCTCTCCCAACACGTGATTCTGCTGATGAATCCTATGTTTTATAATGCCATCTTCCACCATCACTCAGGCATGGCCTCTTAGACTCGCCTCGGTTCCGCACACTCTTAATGTTTTGTGGCCTCAGTTCCTTAAGCCTGCTGTACTCTTCTCAGTCTCGTTCACCTTAGGCCTTTATCATCTCTGAGTTTGAACCTATGACCAGCCTACCAACTTGGTTTTGCCCATTGTTAAATGTTAAATGATTATCCATCAATAGAGGATAAAAAGGAAAGAAAACCTTGGATCCATTTCCTCTTCTCGCGGGCACAAGTGTCTCTTAGTGAGCAGTAACTGGCAAAGCAGTTGTCACCTAAAGCTTTGGATGAGAAAATGTCACAGAGCTCATTAGCTCTTCACCAAGGTTCCCAAAAACTCAGTGTGACAAATGCCAGGATATTAAAAGACAGAAAGTTCCATTGTCCTGTCTGATTCCCAATGCAGAAATAGAGTGGATACATGGTGAGGAAAAAATCCTCTAACACATAATTGACCGTAATGTGTCTGATGTTCATGGTGCTCATGTGCTCATGTGTGACAATAGGGCTGTCTGGATATACCTGTGGCTGTGGTGGACCCAGCTGATGTTCTAAAGCAGGGGCTGGAAAACTGTGGCCGTCAGGTCAAATATGGTCCACAGCTTGATTTTTTGTAGCCTAGCAATTTAAGGCAGCTTTTAAACTTTCATATTCAAGAAAGATCCAAAACCTTACATGGCTTACAAAACCTAAAATGGTTACCATTAACGAATCAGTGAAAAAAGCTCAAAGGTATACACACATGAATTTTAATGCTGCGATTGTCTATCAACAGCTAAGCAGCTATAGGCAACCACTTAACCCTCGTCTGAAGCTGGTTGTAAGCTACTTGATATGGGTGCTAGGAACTGAACTCAAGTCCTCTGCAAGAGCAGTCAAGGCCCTTAACCTCTCAGTCATCCCTCCAGCTCCCATCACTTATCCTCCATCAGTCCTAGTTTTCTCACTTGCTCATGCAGGTGAAATACCTGCATTTGGGATACTGCAAAAACTGAATTTGTGCTTATGATTTATTTAGTGTGATACTTGACAAACAAGTGCTCCACAATTGTTTCTTGAAGCCATTATGGTTGCCTTTTCAGAAATATATGATCCATATTAAAAAGGGTAAAGTTTTCTCCATGGCTTTCTTCCCTTGGCTGAGATTTAATGGAAGAAGATGAAGGGAAAAAATGGAAATTTCAAAGCCCTTGCCAATTACTCTAGACTGCCAAAGACGAATGTTGGAATATACATTTTACTATTTAGTAGGACATATCAATGAGTCTTTGCATATATAAACAGGGATTCCGAGCCAAGTAGGGTAGGGAATAGAGATAGGGTAGACTGTGCAATGAAAAAGGGAAGAATTAGGTTTGAAAGGGAGAATCAAATACCTTTTTCATTCAAGAGGGCAGATGGAATGTGCTTTCCTAAATACCAAGAAACAGCAAAAATGACAAAAATAATAATGTAATTTAAAGTAGAAGAAAATAAATATATACAAACTCTTGCTCAAAGACAAAGAACAGAATTCTCAGCAGAGTGCAAAATGGAAAGATATCCTTAAAAGGAAAAAGCAGAAGTTGTCACGCCATATACCATATAGGGAAATGAGGGTGATATGCACAGGCCCACAACTGTCACCAATCAGCTATTGGGACTTCATGGCTACAGATAGTAACAGGAGTCAATCACAAAAATAGGAGCCCAGTCTTCTACTATGTGACCCAGATTCTGGACCTCTCAGTGGCAAAGGAAGCCATTCAGAAGATATGCTAATTGGGTAACATATAACACAGAAACAGGGAGAAAGGCAGAGTAGAGAAGAGGATGTGGTTGGCTTTTGAAAGTCTTTTTAGCAATAATAGCCATGAGAGTAGTAGGTGTCAAAAAAAAAAAAAACTCATTTCAAAGGAGATGAGAGATCATTTATTTTGGAGCCAAATATGAGTGACCATGGCCTGGGAACACAGATTCAGGTCATCCCAAATTCCAATGTGCTAACAGTTTCATGAAATCCTTATAGTAACAGAACAAAGGAAGTCATAAATCAAGGCACTTTCCAAAAACATTGGTGGAAACATTAAGTAGGTGTTTACAGCAGCATAAAGAAACCTCAGCTTCGGGACTGGGATGCTATCTGACGACACTCTTAGCCTTTGGGTTGCTGGAAACTAGGTTTTGTCAAGTTAATATTCTCCAAAATGTTTTATCTATTAGTTTACAATGTTTAAGGTCGGACACCTGCCGTAGGTAAGAAATGGTTATTCAGGCAGCTGAAGACAGCCTGAGACAAATTTTAATAAGACTTAGGACCTGCAACATTCCAACCTTTCTAAAATCATTGAAGTTCTAATCAGCTAATACGCCTTGCAGAAGGGTAAGTGGAAGCAGCAATTTCTTTCTGGGAACTTGTGTTCACACAGGCTGGGCAAAAAGACTGCTAAGGGCTGGTGAGATGGCTCAGTCTGTAAAGCATTGACTTTGCAAGCATGAGGACCTGCGTTTGTTCCACAGAACCATGTGAAAGCCAGGCTGATGGTGTGGGCCTTTTAATCCCACTGACATCAAGATGGGAGGTGGAGACAGGCAGATCTCTAAAAGCTCTCTGGCCAGCTGTGTTTACCTGCTTGGTAAAGTTCCAGGTCAATGAAAGACCCCAGCTCCAAAAATAAGGAGGACGATAACTGAGGAATGAGACCTGAAGTTATCCTGTGACTTACACACACTCACACATACACATACACACACACACACACACACACACACACACACACACAACCCATGCGCCCACATGCTCACACGAAAAGGAAGTCTCAAGTTCAGAATTGCCAAAAGCATCATGGCTCTACAGGGGTGTCATTATCTACAACCATAGAGTGGCTGCTACCACCTAAACAAACAAACAAGCAAACAACCCCAAAGTCAATGTCAACTTTGATCAAACATCCTCTGTGGTCAGTACAACAAATATGCTGTCACATTGCAGATATTATGTACATGACAAAAAGAGTTCCATAAAGTCAACAGACAGCACCCCTGGTTGCTGTGGGCATGCAGGAGGGAGCTCACAATGCTGTCAGCTGGCACACACACTCACACACAAAGAGCTGTTCGCACAACAGAAGGAGGGGATAGAAGAGACTCCCTAGCAGTTATCACCACTCTTTCCTCTTGTGTCCTGGGGTAGGGGGAAAGACTGACAGTGAAGATGAGGTAACTGGAGTTCTGGCATCTGTGTGAAAGTGGCAAGAGGAGGAGATACCAGGTTTAGATGCTGACCCTGTCCAGGTGGTTTAGTTTCTTTCTATAGTTCCGTTTTAGTGAAAAATGTCTTCCTGCTAAGAAGCCTAGTAGATAAGGCCATTATCCACAAGGCAGAAGTCAGCTAGCAGAAATGCAGAGAACAGACAAACAGTCAACCCTGGTAATTCCCACACAGGCTCACCAGTCCATCCTACTAAAGGACAATGCACCAGAACCTGTCTCACATACTCACGTAGAAATGTCTCAGGCCACACATGCCCAGGTAACCCAATCCCTGTGCAGTTATTTGAATCATGCCAAGCTATCAGTAAACAGGGTTGGTGGCATCTTCATTCATAGCAAGCAATAAAATGGGACAGTTACAATCACAACCCCTGAGAGAACATTCTTGCTCGGTGGCAAAGGATGCCACCATCTCACGGAAGTGGAAAATATTTCTGGAGAGATGTTATGACCCAGATATACTATGTCCCCACTTATACCCTGTCACCTGGGGAATGACTAAGAATATTTTAGACAAGATAGGATACAGTCTAAGCAAAACGCTAGAAGTTGAAGCAAGTGTAATTTGGGTAATTTTTAAAGCAGATAGGTCCACTGGTTAACACACAAGTACTTAGTGTTAATAAGATTTCTAGGAGTGTCTCAAGGTTGATTTTCAATGGGTGATAACTGAAGAAGAAAGGTGGTCAGCAAGAGTTTGCAAGTTCAGAAATCCAGGGGTCATCGCCAGAACCTTGAGGAGTAAACTTTAAGCAAAAAAGCAAGTATATCACACATGGTTCAACTGATAGATGCTGAAGAGGTTAGAACAACAGATCAAATCATGGAACTGAAGATCATCATATTCGGTGAAATAAGCTACATTTTTTTCTCTTGTAGAAGACAAGGGACAAAGACAGGAAATTAAAATGGGAAAAAATGATAGAAAATAGAAGGGGACTAGAAAAACAGGAAGTTAGAAGAAGAAAAAAAATAACAGGGTAAATATGATCCAAGAATACCAAATGCATGTATAGAAAGGCCTCAACAAAATCCCTTTGTGCAATTAATACAAACTAATAAAAATTAACTAAAATGTAAAAAAGAAAAAATCAGAACAAAGCCATCAGCCTCTCTCCCACTCAAGAGAGGGAGTCCTTGCCAGTCTTATAACATCAGCTACTCCAGATGATGCCACAAGAGATTCATAAGTTCAAGTCCTGTCTTAGTTACAACTTAGTGAGTTGAGGGCCAGCCTGGCAATTTAGTGAGACTTTGTTTCAAAAAAATAATAAATAAATAAATGAATAAAGTAAGTACCACAACGCAAACAGAAAACAAAACAATACACAGAACCCTTATTGCTTAGGCCCAACTCAAAGGAAAATGACCTGCATAAAATATAGTGGAGAGATAAGTCAAGGGTAAAAGCCTAGTGTCAGTAAACACTAGTGAGCTTGTATTTTTTGTAGACTTTTGAGAGTGTAATGTCTCACACCTGACAAGATCCAGATAAAGATCCCTGGATCCTGGACTCCCAGGGAGCCATTTCCCTACCTGTCAAATATTCATGAAGATTGTCAAATGGTCCCTAAATGAAGGCACATTCAATTTGCTGTCCTACCTTGGCTTGTGGGAAAGAGCTGGAGTTAGATGAAGATAAACAGGGTCCCATTGCATTATATGGTGACCCAGGGAAGGAGAGTGAAGTTCTTGGGATTCTCAAATCCTGTTGCTATTATTTTGGGGGGGAAGTAGTGAAAGCTACAAATGACAGGACAGAACATCGCTAGAATGGAGATGATATCAGGGACCAAACAACAGGAGGGTATATTGATTGAGCAGGAGTCTCTAGAGAAACAGAACCAATAGGAGTTGTTTGTAATAAGGAATTGCTCATGACTGTGGTGTCTGGTAAGCTCCTAGATCTGAGGAGTTAGTAGCCAGGAGGGCCATTGGTGCCATTCCTATCCAAAGGCTGGTAGATCTGAGACCTAATATCTCAATACAAGTGCAAAGGTGGGAGAAAAATCAACGTCCCAATTTGAAGGTCACCAGACAGAAAGAATTCTCTTCACTTAGGAGAGGATCACCTCTTTGTTCTGATCAGTCCTTTAACTGATTGAATGAGGCCTCCTCATTTTAGAGAGGTCAACCAGCTTACTTGGTCTCCCAACTTAAACATAAAGTCATCTAAAGACACTGTCAAAGTAATACCCAGAATACTGTACATATGAACTGGTATCTGAGCACTCTGGCCAGTCAAGCTAGCACATAAGATTAGCTGTCACAGTAGGGAAAATAATATCAATCAGCTATTTCCAGTAAACAATGAAGCTCAAAATGTCATCATTCCTATAAGCATTGTGCTTTTTAGTTAGGCATGTGTGTTGATTGTGTTTTCCAGGGCTGTAACAAAGGACCTGACAGAGCAACTTAAATGAAGAAGGGTTTATTTGACTCTTGTAGTTTCAGGAGATTTCAGTTCATCACAGCAGGCAGCAAATATCAGAAGCAGCGGTTGTTATAGCCTTCAATGCCTGTTCTGGGGACTTGTGTACTTTAGCTAAGTTCCATCTCTGAAGTTTCACAGCCTCTCCCAAACCACCAGCTGGAGACCAAATGTTCAAACACACAAGCCTATGGGAGACGTTTTACATTGCAACTCTAATACTGTATCAGGAATTGAAGGACAAAAATGGTTAGATTTCTACTGAATGACTCTTCTGAAGAGACTCATTCCATTCTGCTCCTGAAAGAATTCGTAAATAAGTAAAAATCTAATTTTATGCATATCCCAACCTTGGCCCTAGGCTTCTCAGTCTTTCTTCCATTGGCAAAGCGTAAAGAACTGTCATAGTAATATGGGACACACTAGATAGCTATGATATGGCTTGGCTAATGTCAAGCAATCCTAGAAGGTCTTAGCCAAGCCAATCACACCCTGAATGAGCCCTGCTTGTGTGACAGATCATCACCGTCTTTAAACAGCCGATTTTCCTAATACTGTCAGCCAACTGATGCTCTGAGGCAAATCAAGAATGAATTAATAGTGTTCCTTTTGTACGTGCCACCACACCCCCAAGATTAGAAGAGGTGGGATATGTGAGCATAGGAGAGAAACCACATAGGCCAACAGCATAGATAAAAATAATACTGCCTTCATGTGAGGTCAAGATCCATGAGGACAAGAGATTAAAACACAAGCTGCTCTCACTTGCCTATGTGTCAGAGGTACCACAGGGTCTCATGTCTTGGAATAAAGACTTCTAGATGCTGTTCAGTTTATTCTCATATCCAGAGAATAAAAGAAAAGAGACACTCAGAGGAGGCCAAGCAAAAGGTAAAAGCTGCCTTCTCCAGTGGGCATGATGGGTTAGAGTTCCTCCTGGTGGCTCTGTGAAGATCTTATGCATAACGTCCCCACCCAATGTGTATGTGTGTGTGTGTGTGTGTGTGTGTGTGTGTGTGTGTGCTTTTGATATGTCTGTGTAAGTCTGTATCTGTGTATGCCTGTGTATGTGTGCCCCAAGGGTCTACCTATGTCTGCCTCTGGGATTACAAGCACATGCCACTGCCATCATCACCACTGTTTTTCTTGTTTTCTTTAAATTAATTAATTTATTTATTTATTCACTTCACATCCCAATAGTAGCCCCCTCCTTCCTCTCCTCCCGGTCTCACCCTCCCTCTTTCTTCTCCCTATCTCAAAAAAGGGAGCCACCCACCACCACCACCAACCAACCCACCCCAGCACATCAAGTCACATCAGGACTGAGATTGTTTACCTTGCTTTTTAATGTGGGTTCTGGTGCCTGAATTCAGATCCTCATGTTTTCAAGGCAAGCTGTTTAACAACTGGGCCATCACCCCAGCCTTGTATAATTCTCTGAGAAGGATGCTTCTTCGGTGGTCATAATGGTGATGATTCCCACTATTATAATTGCTTTACTGCAGCATTTGAAAATCTTAAAACTTAAAGCCTCCAAAGGGAACTGCTTGGGGAAGAGGAAAGTTTTGATGATGGATACCACCACTATGTACAAGATGGTAATGCAAGTTTGCCAATTTGTTTGCAGGATTATGGAAAGGAGCTGAATGATGACAGTCTTAAGAAGGACAGATGACCATCATCTTACCTAGGATTCATTATGGAAGTTAGTCTTCAAGATGACTCCAATGACAGGAGCATTCTGATCCCCTGTATCATATATACTATATCATACTGGACAGGGCTATCCTGTGTGATGATGTTTGCTCTCCAGGTAATAGAAGAGAGACATTGCTCTGTCTTGGAAGAGGGAAAGTAGCTGTCATCTCATGAGGACACCAATTCTGCCCTATGGAGAAGTTTGTGTTCAAAGAAACTGAGAACCTCTGCCATCAGGACCAGCTTCCCAGCTGTTGCTGTAACATCTTGGCAGTGGATCCTCCAGTCCTAAGTTCAGATAACTGTAACCTCTTGAGGATCCCTAAGCCAGAATATCTCCCAAACTGCTCCCAACTTCCAGACCCACAGAAACCGTGAACAATTAAAACGTGAAGGTTACTGGCAGCTGTGCACGATCAGGCTGGTCAGTATTCCAGTGTGAGTGAGGAAGGAGTTCACAGGCCCTCCTCCCAGCTGGGGAGCTATTGACAATTGATAGCTGCTAGGAGAAAGAGAAGGTTCCTTTTCTTTAAGGATGGGTTTCTTGAAGGTCCCTGATAGGTTGGCAGTGCTAATGGATGTCCCTATACCTATTCGCTGATTGAGCTCAGTGAAATATTTTTACAAAAACTAACAGGAAGTTTAGAAGGGGTTTGGGAGATGAGGAGAGAATTGGAAGGAGAAATAGGAGGAAAATGATTGGAACACATTGTGCGCATGTATGAAATTCTCAAGGGGTAATTTTAAAATATATACGCATCAAAAACATATGAGTTGTTATTTTAAGCTTCAACATTTTCAGCCATTTTGCTACACGGCAGTAGATAATTAAACCAGCAAAGAGAGAAAGCAAGTCACTTAGGAACAAAGCACAGGAAACATGTGAAGTATCGATAATGAGTAAGGAGGTGGCTTGTGAGTTGTAGGAAGACCTCAGAAGGCATGCTAGTTATAAATAAGAAAGTAGTGATCTGTGAGGCATGCTAATGAAATATGGAGCAAATAGAATGTAAGGTCAAACAAATGTTGTAGAGAAGAAAACTATGATCTCTAAGCTGAAATCTTGTTCCTCCCCCCCCCCCAAATCAGCTACCCATTGTGAGCCTCCATGTGATCTCATTTTGGTCCCTCATGCTCTATAAGAAGTTGACATAACATCCCTGAATGTCAGGAAAGAAAACTGGCAAGTGAGAGCTGTTCAATCATACTTGTTCTGGCAGTGATGACCCTCCTTTCATAGTTCAACTTTATGCTTTGGCCAGGGGACCTTCTGCTCTTCAGGCCTATTGCATCAGCAGGGAGCAAGGATGCAACAGACAGGAGGGAGGCAGATAAGCTTGTGAAAAATGGGATTCAAGTAGTTATGGTCTTCCACTTCCTTGTACCCCTCCCTTCCTAAGGGAGCTAACCTACCCCTCTCTCCTTGCCCCTGCTGTGTGTTTTAAACAGGTACAGTGAACTGAGCTCCAAATACTTCAATTTGGTCGGTGAGCCATTCTATTCTAAAACCCTAGAAGTCGCTTGCTCAGTGTAGAACTTCCAAACTACCTACCACTGCACATGACAGGGACCTTAGGAAAGTCACCTCACAGGTCTGAGTATCAGGTTTCCTATTAAAAAAAGAAATGGGCCTAATGCTGAATGCTTTACAAACCTGTAGAATATACCAGATATTCATGAGAAGGCACAGCCATGTGTCAGTCACACCTTGGCTTTATCATCTATTAAAAGTTGTATACCCACCTTACAGAACTTCTATGAACAAATAATATTTCTGAAAGCATCTACCAGAGGATCTAGTGACCAATGCAGGACAATAGTTCATCTTAAATTTCTATTTCCCATCCTCTACAAACATTGGAGTAGCTGCTTCTGTGCTATCATTTCCAAAATGCAGGCAGTCTCTCTCCATCCCTGCCCTGCAGCTCAGGTCACCCTTTATCCACTCCCAACTTCCTATTCCTTTGAAGGTTAGAGCTTTGTTCCTTTAATGGGGAATTGCTGCTCACCCCGCAGGAAGAAACCAAATTACTTAAATTCACCCTAAGACACAAATGACTAACAATAGAGCTTTGCACTGAGAGGAAGGTTTCCTTAGGAAAGGAAGGAGGAGTTGGAGACAGTTTTCAGAAAAAGGGCACTCAAAGGTGAAAGGAGAAAGGCCTCCACAGGAAAAACTGAACATGGACATTTGGAAGCCCCAGGATCTGTCCAGAACTAACCCAAATAGCCCACTGCCTCAGAAAGACCTGCCAACCAGGAAGCCTTTCTCAGGGAGTCCCTTCCTGAGGATGCATCTTCTTGCTGAAGATTGAAGCCTTCAGGGATTCAGAGGTCAACAAGCAAATGTGAAGCTTGTAGCTGAGTAAGGTGCTGCAAACCTGTAATCCCAACACCTTGAATTGCTTCAGCTTCAAAGTCAGGCTAGGAGATAGAGTGTGATTCAAACAACAGGAATGGAGCCTGCGGCCTATCAAACAGAGTTGAAATAAATTAGGAGGCTTACCTCTGGGGAATTAGCCCCTTTACCTTTGCTTTGCCTTAAAGATTCTCCTTGGTCTCAGGACTAGGCAAAGGGCTTGTGGAGTTTTTAACTCAAACCAATGGTAACTCTGTTCTCTCGGTCTCCAGGTGGAAACCAGAGCCCCCAGAGCAGTCTGGTGACGGAGGGAGATGGCACACTGTAATGGAAACACACCATCTCAAGAGCTGATAAAAGTTTACAGCCCTTGCTTGTTGACACAGAGGCTCGCTAAGTAGCTCAGGCTTCCCCAGAATTCACTGTCCTCCTACACAGCCTCTGTGCTGGGCGCTGGAGTAGCCAGTGTGTGTCCAACCATGAGAATCAAAAGTTTTGAAGAGTTTCGATTTCACAATTGAATTCGATTCCATGTTAACTCTGCCCCTGGCCAATTGACACAAGGTCCCTCAGAGTCACGGGGCAGTCTGGGAGCTAGTGGAGGATACTTCCCTAGCCTTCTACTCAGAAGAAAGAGATCTGAGGTTCCCTGGCTGGAGCCATGTCACAAGAGCATGATTCACCCTGTGTCATTCTAAATCAATATTTTCTTTGTTGTCTAATATTATACTTGGAATTGTGACTTCATTTTCATATAGCTCCTCTTTACCCCAGAATTGTACAAATTCCAAACCTTATAAAACCTGGTTCCACTGCTCAAGGTCCTCAGAGTGTTATTCAATTAATAACAGATTAAGTGAATGGATACCTAAAATGTGATTGGTTTGCATTGTTGGCAACAAATGGTTATGAACCAAATGTTAGATTCCCTCCCTGCTAACCCAGCTCACTCAGGTAAGAGTCGGTCTCGAGACAGAGTATAAACCTCACTGGGAGACTTTGCTCTCTAGCCAGGCCCCCACCGCTGGGTAGCCTGGGCCAGAATCCTCAGGGATGTTCTTCAGTGGATAAAGCATCCAATTCAGCTTTCCCGGAGGCCCCCGGCCTAGTCTTATTGTTGACATGAAGCAGATTCCCTTTCTCTAAACCACTGTTTATATTTTAGCCAAGTGTCTTAGATAAATCTGGGATCCAACCACCAGACTCTCTGGCTGCTAGAGAAATGACCAAGACCAAAATGAAAATAGCCTAATAAGGAGATCATAAAAAGAGTCGGGGTGTCGCTGTGTAAAAGGCTTCTCTGGGGGTGCAATTCCACACAAGTCTACTGTGAGGCTCTAGTAGTGAAGGCCAGGATAGTGTTAAATGCAGCTTCAGAGGAAATCAAGGCTGTTTCAAAGAACCATGGCTCAAGCCAGGGCAGCAGGGCTGTGAAATAGACATTCAGTTCAGGTCAAATTCAGAGAATGTCCTGCAACCTCTGCTCCACAGCGCTAGATTTGATTTCAGTTCTAATCACTCCTTAGTATGACTTCCTTTCCTCCCCCCACCCCCACCCCCGCCTTCATCCATCCTTCTACCGTTCTTTCGAGAAGGAAAATAGAACACAACTTTGTAATGGCTTTGTGGTTCCATAAATTAATATTAGGGTTTGGTTCAGTTCTCAGCACAGTTGTGTGGTAAATTGTGGTTTAGGTCTCATGGTCTGGATGAGGTCCCTGTTTTGAAGGCCTGGAAGCTTGCTCAGCAGTGGCTAGAAATGGCTCAGAAGAAACCTTGTGCTTGGAAGAGGAGGCAGCAGCTGAATCCACTTGGTCCTGTGCTGACTCCTGAATTCTCCAGCCGCACTTCGGGCCTGGATGCCACTGTTTCTTTTCTGCCATAGTCTTGCATGGTCTGGCCCAAAGTAGCTGTTATTTTTAAATAATAATTAGAAAGAGTGAAAGTAATCTTTGGGGAATGCAGGAAGTGAGAAAGTATCTTTATATTTAGACATTCTGGACTTGATTATAAATGCTGGAGTGTGGCCGCTTTGCAGGGAATAGCTTCTCTAGGCAACCTCTGCCTATATGACTAACCGACTACTGCCATCTAGTGGACTTGGAGGCCTTTGCCGCTCTAACGCCAACGGAGAAGTATGTATCCATGTTCAGAGAAGCCATATTTAATTGAGCCAGCAGAACTTAGGATGGCCCACTAGTTAGGGATTAAGGATCAGACACTCTTGGGTATTCCCCTGCGCAATGTCTATTGCCTTGACATCGATTAAATAGGAAAAAGTACAGAACATCAGTGCTTCTGAACCAAAATCACCATTTACGGTGGGTAAGATTCTTGCCTACACAACCCAGGTTTCCCCCTGAGGCTACTGCAGGGGGTTATTCTGGACCTTGGGCATGACCAGAGTGACTGGAAGAAGCCCCCAGCAGGGAGGAAGGAATCAGAGTGTTTGTAGCCAGTTTTGAATGAACTGTATCATTCAATCCAAGAAACCCCAGGTCTCAGCCTCCAGGCTGAGAATCAGAGTGTTTGTAGCCAGTTTTGAATGAACTGTATCATTCAATCCAAGAAACCCCAGGTCTCAGCCTCCAGGCCCTGGATGCATACAAAGAGTCTCCCACAGGGGGAAAAAGTGGCAGAATTCAGGATCACCTACAAATGGCTGTTCTGAAGGCAGATACATAAATGTTCAGAGACAGAGCATTATCAAAGGACTTTCCAGGGAGCTTAAGAAAGAAGCCAAATAAACAACACTAGGGGTAGGCAAATGAGCCTGTGTTAGCCCTGTAGATAGATAAGACACTTGGAGGGACCCCACATGTTTAAATATACAACCACACAGGCTGTACCTACTCGAATATTTCAGTGAGGTGTTCGGTTTCAGTTGCTGTGGCTTCATTTGCTCTGGGACTACAGCCTTGCCACAGCTCCCTGCCCAGCGAGGCTGAGAAGGTTCCATCGAAAGCTGGATATGGAGCAGGTCACACTCTACCCACCCCTCTCCCCGGGCCTCAGTTCTCTCGTCTGGAAAGGAAGGGTCAGTTTAATTATCCTCTGAGCACTTCCAGATGAAGATGTACACGGTACCGTTTTGCTCAAGTGTTGGCAAAAAGTTCTAGGTCTGAGGGACCGAACTCGGGAGAAGCATTTCATACGGAAAGCGGGACAATTTCACTTGGCTATGAACTTGAATAGCCACAGGGTGAGTTGTGTTACCATGATTATTATGGGGTAGACCTAGTGGAAAGGTGGTGTACTGGGTTTCTTCCTGTCTTTGAGTCACCGTGTGACCTTAGCAGGTCATTTATTCACTTACACTGGCTTTCCACGGCTTAAAAAAAAAAGTCCACAGTTGTTTTAATCTCTTCTTAAAAAGTAGGGGATGTATGAAAGGTAAAAGTGTTTCCTTGAAAAATTCAATATGGTTGCACATGTTGGTAGCACATACCCATAATCCAAGCACTTAAGAAGCTTAGGCAAGATTATGATAGTTTGATGCCAGTCTGAGACACTGCAAACTATCTTAAAAAAAAAAAAAAGCTGGGCTGGGTAGATATCTCAGTGGGCAGCAGTGTTTTTTGGTACAAGCATGAAGATCTGAGTTCAAATCCCTAGCATCCATGAAAAAAAGCCAGGCAGGTACATGTACCTGTAACCTCAGCCTTTGGAGTGGGCAGGAAGAAACAGGCAAATCCAGAATTTGCTGGTCAGTCAGCCTTGTCAAAAATGGAAAGCTTCTGGTTCAGTGAGAGATGTTGTCTCAAGGGAATTAGACAAACAGCAGTAGAAAAAAAAACTCACATACTCACATTCCTGCACCACCTACATAAATAGAACTCACACACTCCACATACATACAGTGTATATAACACACACTACACACACACATAACCACACACCACACACAACCACACACCACAAAGGTAAGTTCAGAATGAGTTTAAAGTGCTTCTTTGTGTGTAGCTTAGGACAAACCTATTTGATCTCATAAATTTCTTCCAAATGACACCCACCAAGCCAACAACCAAACAGATCCAAGTCTGAAAGACCACAGACTGTTTCCTGGGTGGTAAGGAACAGGAAAGCATGGCCCCTTTTCAGTCTGTTTCTCTCCATCCTTGGAGGTTGAGTGGCTGCAGCTGAGCCATGAGGGAGAGATGACGTAGCCAGAAAGCTCCAGGAACACAGCTTCTCATCGGACAGGGATGAGAGGAGTGGGCTTTAGTTCCTGGCTCACCTTGTCTTTCCCTTTCACTGTCAACCTTTCTGTGAAAGAGCCACAGACCTCACACTGCAAGACATGGTTCATAATTGTCAATAACATTTGTGTCGTTCTGATGCTCTAACTCTATTATATTAATTGCTTTCCTCTCTACATTTTATTTTAAGGTGAACATTAATTGATTCCCAACTGTAATCACAATTATGGTGAGTTACCCTGATTAATGGAAGATGTGATTAATAGATAGGAGGTCCAACTGCTTCTTCTTACTCAGGAAGAGATGATATATGTTACAGCTCCATGGTAGACTGCATTTCCCCAGAAGCCTAGTGCTAATGCGCAGCTGTCCATCACCAAATCCCTTTGTTGTTTCTGCCCAGTTGGCAGAAGAAAATCCTACCTAGTCTCCCTGCCCACTGACATTCAGTCTTGGATATAGAAGTCATCTGTTCCAGACCTCAAGGGTTCCAGAAAGAAAACAGAGTTGCTAGCCTGTTACCTACAGTTCTGAATTCTGAAGCCTAAGTCCTGATGTGGCTGAGATGGGAAAGGTGATGGATACACACCACCTGTTTCAGGCCAGACCCAGGAAAAACATCAGGGGCAGAGGAAAAAAAAGCAATTGTCCATTTGTGCACCCAGGTGCTTAAGAGCATCGTAAGAAACACACAATGTTTGAAAGGGGGAAATGGACTTTTATTGTCTTCTGTCGTGGGTCTTTACTGTCCCAGATCACGAAGAATCTGTTGGCTCACTGTGTTTCTGGACTCCAAACTACTTCTGCCTAGCTTTACCTTTAGCTTGCCAAACCTGCCATTGCATCTGTGGTCATCTGTGCTATGTCCTGCTCTGTGAGTGTCTGGCTGGGAGATGAGATCATTCAATAAACGTACCAACTGGCATAAGACCAGATGCTGAGGAATGGACTCTCCCCAGGAACCTTGTGACAGGATCCTTGTCTTCTCCTCTTTGTGACTCCTTTCACTTCAGTCAACATCCTTCCCAGACTCATCTCCAGACAGACACTCTGGTGCCTCTTTATAAAACAGTCACAACTGAGCTATCAGTTATTCACCTATGCGCCCATGGCCTTGTCTGTATAAGACAAGCTCCAGAGTGGCTAGAAAGGAAATGAGCAGACTCACCTTGGAACTATGCTGCCTGGCACAGGGAGGCTGTTCAGGCTGTATTTATTTGGGGTGACTGACAGGCTCCTGTGAGAGTGTCCATGGGAAGTTCAGGTTTGTAGACCATCACACTGTCATTGCTGGATCTCAAGTTCATACTTACATTTGTTTTCCTAGGGACAGGAAGCACTTGCCTCTGCCGTGTGTCTATTAAAAGCCCACTCATCTTCTAGGACTTTGCTTACATGTAAGATCATTCCAACCTGGGTGCCCTCTGTTCAGGTAGGATGAGAGAATTTCTACCACAGGCTAGAAAAGAAATTACTGGGACCCTGCAATTCTCAATGAAGTTTGCGCCTGCCCAAATATAACCAGCAGCGGAAGGGTCTAGGCCCAGTCTACACCCTGGTCCTGCTCCCTGGCCCAGAACTAAGCCCACTCTAAGAAGGAGTCCTTCTGCTTCCACAAAGGCTCAGGCCCAGAAGGCATTGCTTCCTGCAGACATGCAGACTTGCTCAGTGTAGTCTGCTCTCATACTGTGAACACTATTCCAGTGGTGCAACCTCCTAGCCATGACCTCAGCTTCTTCACTTTTAAAAACGTCCTCCATCACCCACAGCAGCATATGCATTTGTTGTTGTTGTTGTTTTGTAGATTTTACAGAATGCAGCTTCACCAGTGCGGTGCAGATGTCTCACTAGTGGTCCTCCCTGGAGGACTACAAACAGGTCTGTCTTAATTAGGGTTTCTATTGCTATGATGAAACAGCATGACCAAAAAGCAAGTTGGGGAGGAAAGGGTTTATTTGACTTACACTTCCATATTGTTGTTCAACATCAAAGGAAATCAACACAGGAACTCAAGCAGGGCAGGAACCTGGAGTCAGGAGCTGATGCAGAGGCCATGGAGAGGTGCTGCTTACTGGCTTGCTCCACATGCTTTTCTCAGCCTGCTTTCTTACAGAACCCAGGATCACCAGCCCAGGGATGGACCCACCCACAATGGGCTGCCCCCCTCCTCCTATTGATCACTAATTGAGAAAATGCCTTACAGCTGGATCTCATGGAGCCATTTTCTCAACAGAGGCTCCTTCCCCTCTGAAGGTTCTAGCTTATGGCAAGTTGACACAAAACCAGCCAGTACAAGGTCCTCTCCTTGTAGTCCTACCCTTTTAGCAGTACTTTATGGATCCCCACCCCCACCTTTGTTCTCCTGGAACTTCTTTTCCCTTCCCACACCTGATCATCCACAGACTCTCTTCCAATAAATCTCTGCAAACAAATTTCAGTACCAGAATGCCTCTACTTTACCCCTGTCTCCCATGTTCCACCTCTAGATTACCAATTGTAAGGTTTTTTTTAATTTCTTTTGTTAAAATGTGAGCTACTAATTAAGATATGAGTTTCATGCTTGCCTCCCCTGTCTGTCTGAGACTCAGACTCAGGCTCCTTCACTTATTGGTCATGGAACCTTAGGTAAATCACTTCTTTTTCCGGAGCTTTAGTTCCTTGTCCACAAATATGGCCAATAACTATACTGATCTCAAAGAATTATCGAAGTATGTGTTTGATAGGGATGTTAGGTCTTATGGACAGAGTACTGCTATGTATTATTATTATTATTCTTTTTATAATGGTTGATCTGATACTAATCAGGACTGTACTCCTCCAGCATAGTAAGCAGTTGGCATCATGTATGAAGTAGCCCTGTGTTCACCTCACCTTTCAACCACAATAACTAATAACAGTATTCAAATGCCTTCTGGTGGAAAAGCATACCAGAAATGTACTTACACGTGAGACATGGAAACTGCTTTGTCCCCATCAAGAGCTCACACTTTTCTCACACATGTCAGTTTAATTCCAGCATTGTATGTTCTAAGGATCTGTGGTTGCTGAGTCTCCCATCAGCCTCAGGGCCTTGCTGTTCTTAATTGGTTCACTTCCAAAATAGCTCAGCCCTTCCAGGCAGCAGAAGCTGCAGGCTAGTTTCTGATGGACAGAAAAGAGATATGTGTGGGCATGGGTATATGTAAATATTTAACTGCCTCAGAAGAGCTGAAGCTCAGTGCTACAGATGCATGCTCAAAGATGACATTACAAATGGAGCCATAAGCAAGAGTCTAAGCTCAGAAGCCACCACAGACATTACAAACACGTGTTCAGGTCTCTGTTCAGCAACAGGACAGACTCTGTTCAGCAACAGGACAATGGCTATCAAAAGTTGCACCCTGTCTTGCTCCAGTAGAACTACATAACAATATATTACTTTTGCCATCACTGTGACCAAATACCTGACAGAAACAATTTAAAGGGGGAAAGTTTTATTTTGACTTGTGGTTTCTAAGAGTTTAGTCTGTAGCTCTTGGGAAAGCCATTTTGATGGCCAGAGCACATGATAAGGGGAAGGGAATTCTTTAAGCGGAAACAGATAAAAATGGGTAATACAGGAAGTAACCAGAAAAGAAATAGCCCTCAAGGTCCACCTTTCAGTAACCTGCACCCTCCCTTAGACCCCATCTCCTGCCTTTCACCATCTTTGGATAATGTACCATAGTACATAGTATCCATCAACTGCTGAGGTCTCTCCAGCTCTTTCTTTGCTGTTTTAATCAAGAATGTTGGGGCCTGAGGTTCCTGAGAGTATGAGTGAAATGTTAGACAAAGGGTCCACAGTTTTATTAGATTATCAGAAAAGCTAATAAAAGAAACAGGAATGTTATTCTGACCTTCTGCCAAAAGAGCAAAAAGTTTCAGAAATAAAAATCTTGAATCTCAGTAGAAGTCCAGAATAGTTTACTGAAGAGAGTTTCCTACTAAAGTGGTGGTCCCATTGGCAAAAGCCGCCTTCTCTTCAAAGTCTCTAAGCAACATTATCTTATTTTCTCCTGGGAAGTTTGTAGATGATAGCAAGAAATTGACAATGACTCCTATAGTACCCTTGTCATCACATTAAAAACATAAGCAACAGAATAGAGCCAGATCGAGTGTTGTTTAGAAAAATTTTGACTAGCTCACTAAAGGCCTCCCTCTGGCCATGTACTCTGGGACTCTGTCATTGGCCATATTTATCAATAGTTTTACCAATTATTAAAAACACAAACAGCAGTACATTGAGCTCCATAGAGACGAACATTGGGGCCAGCATAGCCAGACACTCACTGGGTGACTCTATATCTCATGTATGAAAATCAATTAAACATGGGCAAAGGAGATCCTAAGAAGCAGAGAGGCAGAATGTCTTCATATGCATCTTTATGAAAATCTGCTGGGAGGGGCACAAGTAGCTCCAGGATGCTTCTGTCAGCTTCTCAGAGTTCTCCAAGAAGTCTCAGAAAGGTAAACAACCATGTCTGCTAAAGCAAAGAGGAAGTTTGACAGCACGACAAAGGCTGACAAGGCTCGTTATGCAAGAGAAATGAAAACCTACATCCTCCCAAAAGGGGAGGCCAAAAAGAAGTTCAAGGACCCCAGTGCACCCAAGAGGCCTCTTTGGCCTTCTTCTTGTTCTGTTCTGGGCTCTGCCCAAAAATCAAAGAAGACCACCTGGCTTATCCATTGGTAATGTTGCAAAGAACCTAGGCAAGATGTGGAACAACACTGCTGTGGACAACACGGAGCCCTATGAACAGAAGGCTGCCAAGCTGAGGGAGAAATCCGAAAAGGACACTGCTGCCGACAGTCCTAAAGGAAAACCCGGCGCCATGAAAGGGGGTGGTCAAAGCTGAAAACAGCAAGAAAAAGAAGGAAGGGGAAGGTGATGAGGAGGAGGAAGAGGAAGAAGAGGAGGAACAGGATGATGATGATGAATATGTTGGTTCTAACACAGTTCTTTTTCTTGTTTATAAAGCATTTACAACCCCTGTATACAACTCACTCCTTTTAAAGAAAAAACTTGAAATGTAAGGCTGTGTAAAATTTGCTTTTAAACTGTATAGTATCTTGCTTTGTATAATTAACATACTACTGAATGTGTCTTTAGATAGCCCTGTTTCAATGGCCACTAACCTTGTCTGATATAGTTGTAAATGGCATGGAAATTTAAAGCAGGTTGTTGGTGCACAGTACATTAATTATATATGTAGCAAGTAGGCTTTTTTTTTTTGTTTTTTTGTTTGTTTGTTTGTTTTACATCTTCAGTTGTCTGTGATGAAGCTTATATGAAGCTAATTGTTTTTCTGTTAACTGAATACCACTCTGTAATTGCAAAAAAATTAAAAAGTAGCTGTTTTCTTTGCATTTTGAATGCTTTTAAGTAAATACAATTTTTATTTAAAAATTTTTTAAAATAATGAACAAACAAAACTCAGAAAGCAGGCTAATCAAGTTTAGCTGCTAGCATTTGCTGTGGGTCAGGGTCAAGGATAACAACTGCAAAGCCCATACTCAGTAATAGGCTTTAAGTAATGAATGAGATTTAACACAGTCACAAAACCCAAAATTCAGATCCTGGAGAATACCTTGGGGTTCAGAGGGGAAGAAAATCAGAAGTATTACAGTAGCTGCTGAGTAGCTGAGATACATGTTCATGAGCAATGGTTTCCAGGCCAGAAAAGTCAGTGTCCCACTAGACACAAAGTTGTTTCATTCAACTACTGTGTCATCCCAGCAGTGACCAGTAATGGCTCAATTTTCTTCTCAGTGAGGAAGCCATGCACTCCATGACTGATATTACTCTATTTTCTTTCCCAAAATTCCACCTTTAGGCATAAAAGGCATAACTTTGGATTTAACATTCCACAGGTACTAGCTTGGTGTTTATCCCAGGCCGGGCACTCTAGAAGCCACCTTGCCTCACAGTGGAGGTCTATGGGAACCAAGAGAGACACCAAGAGACAACAGTAAGTGGAGAGGGCACGCAGCACACACTGCAATGTGATGTTGCTACAAGAGTGGGCTTGTGTTAAACTAAACACAGCTTACCACAGCAAGCCCTGTGGTCATGGGTCACAAATAGCAGCTTGGTGCATTAGAAAGACTCACTCCTGAGTCACTTTATCACAGGGACATCCACCAGCATGGACACAATAGGTGTGTAATGTACTTGCTGGATGGAGGAGAGACTGCCTGACAGTCTGAGATCAGGTCTCAGCGCTGCCATCCTAGCACAATGAATGAGCAAGCTTTAATATCTTGTAAAGCAGAGATGGTGACCTTCCTTTCACATGCTGGTTTTTAATTTAATGAAAGGGAAGGAGCTGATGGACTTGGTGCTCCATGAAGGTACCAGGATCCAGCAATGGACATAGTGCTCCATCGAGGTACCAGGACCCAGTAAGTATGAATTGTAGTATCTATTTTCTTCTGAACCGTGTGCAAGCAAAATCATGTTTGGATAGTTCTAGACATCACATTTTAAGAATAATGCTCATATGTCTTTTCAAAAACAAAATGAAAAAGGAGCAATGTGAAAAGAGACTAGGAAGCAGAAGTGGCTAAGGAGCAAAAAAAAAAAAAAATTAAAACAATGAGTTTTTCTTGGTCTTCTTTAGGGCCCTAGCAGACTCAACGAAAGCCCCCCAAAGCATGTGGAATTTAAGCTGTTCCATTTTAGCTCTGGTCTGGAAAAACATTCTGACCTCTAGAACTGCCAAGAATGAACAACTGCACTGTCAATCTTTGCCGCTGGCGCTTCTGACTCCATCTGAAGGCATGACTGCGGGGATGTGTACCGTCACGCTCATCCATGAGAATGTCTATTGTGTGCCTACTCAGTGCTCTCGTTTTGCTCCAGAAAACATTGGATTAAAAGGGAAGAAAGACACTGCCTGTGGGTCTAAGACACTTACAAAAGCAGAACTCGGAGGAGTAGGTAAGAGGGATTGTTCATCTGGGTGGGAAGTGGACTTACGACCCCTACAGTTTCTTGACTCTTACTGCTTTATGACTCTATATATTTGCTCATCTAATCCAAAGACTTCCTGGAATTAACAATTAGTAGATCTGGGACCCTAACACTTTAATGGTAAAACTCCTCAAAAGCAATTATAAAAGCACCTTATATCAGTAAAATGCATTTTTCCTGATCTGATGGAAGAGCATGCTCATTTTCTTATGTTTAGGCTGACATCTAACCCATACACAAGACCATGTTTTGGAAGAGAAATATGCAAAGAAGCAAAAATGGCAGCTAGGACTCACCTAAGCCTCTCAGCCTTTGGCAGCAGAGATGAGCAGAGCCAGAGCCACCCGTCTTATTTGCTGCTATCACCAACAGATTAGAGCTCTTTCTCCATTGGTGGATTTTGTCTGGAAAAGTCACCCCACCACAACTCTTCCTTGTATCCCCTCTCCACCTTCCATCTGTTCTCTTCCCTCCCTCTGTCGCCTACCCTCCCACCATGTACTATTGCAAGCTCACTATCTGACAGATGAATGACCTGGCTGATACCCCAAGTTTCCCTCAGAAATGTAGAACTCAACATCCTTTATATTTAGAATTCCAAACACAGCCACTGCTGTGTCAAAAAAAAAAAATAATAATAATTAACTGTTTGAGCAGTGGACCTTGCCGCCAGCCCAAGAGAATGATAAGTACAGAGAGAGAAGGAAGGATGTTCTTTGTCAGCTCAGCTCTAAGTTAAGATGCATGAATGGCTTCGGGTGGAGATGCTATTTTTCCTTTAAAAAAAAGAAAAATAGGGAAATTCAGATGTCTGTACATGTCTACAGGGAAGGGGCCTGCTCTGGAGAACAGTGTTTATGTGCTCTGCCTCATTTGTTTGGCTTTCATTTGAAGCTGAAGTGGCAAACAGGAGATGTGTCCCGAGGCCTGAGCTCCTGCAAATGCTGAGCTGTTTGGGATGCCAGAAACTCTACTGTCATTTTTCATCCACCTGAGTGAATCAAGATGACTGCCTGATCAGGCTGCTGAGAGACAGCATAGGTGCCTGATTCCATCTTGTCCCCTCAGACTAGCCTGCTGCCCCTTCAGGAGCAAGATGTGTATAGCAGAGGAAGGACAGCACAGAGCCTCACTCAGGGTCTGAAGCCCTCCTGAGGTACTCAGAGTGGCTCCCAGGCTGGTTTGAAAGTCTCAGCCCTGTCCCTCTGGTGATCACTTCCAGCAACACCAGAGACAAAACATAAGATGATATATAGCCTTTCAACCATGAAATACCATGCTTAGAATGGAAGTCCTCAAAAGAGACTTTGTATTTTATAATCATGGCAATGTCACTAAATGACCTATATACTTACCTATACAGCTCTCTCTCACTCACTCGCTCTCTCCCTCTCTCATTTTCTCTCTCTCTCTCTCTCTCTCTCTCTCTCTCTCTCTCACAGACACACACACACACACACACACACACACACACACACTCATGTGCACTAGCACATCCAAATCCCTTTCTCTTGTTTTATTTTTCTCTATGGCACTTGATAGTCTGGAGTCACAACTCACAGCAGCCCTGGCTGGCAACGTAAGACCTGCAGGAGGAGATCAGGCCAGTCTACATTCCGGGGCGGATGGGGAGAAGCACACAAGGCCCCATCTCTAGCTGAGGACTTATTGGCAGTCAATGGCTGCTAGGGGAAGAAGAATAATTTTTCTCCTGGAAGGTAGCTTCTGGCCCTGTGAATGCTCCTATACCAATGAATATACAGACAATACTAATTTGACTATGAAGAATTAAAAAAAAAAAAAAGATGTGAAGTTGGGGGGAAATGTGTTGGGAGAACAAGAGGGAAAAGAGGAGGAGGATGGATGGATATGAGCAAACTATATTGCCTAGATCTATGAAATTCTCAAAGGATATATAAAAAATTTTGGAGTCACTTATTTGCAGATCACTTGTCTCTCTCCCCTGGAGACACCTGGGCCACTAAAGGAGGCTTTGTTCTTCATTGCTGCAGTCTACAAAATGGAATGAGCACAGAGTGAGTTCTCATTAAACAACTGTATCCTCACTTGTGGCCTGAAGTCCTCTTATTGAAGATTTATTAACTGAGTTTTCAAAGACTTCAAAGTTATTAAAATGCAGACATTCCTAGAATAGCACTTTAAGCCTTAATAATAATTCTTAGCTAGTAAATTTTGAGAGCAGGAGGCTCTGCCATTGTGTTAGGAAGCACAGATACAGTCTAGAACTGTGTTTGGGATGAAAACATTCAGAGGAGGAGGGCCTGAAGCTAGAGAGTTAGGAACAGGAAGGAGACAGTGAGTCAGGCCTGAAACCATCCTCCTTTTCATTTTGTCCCATTTGGTCAACCTGCCTAGGTGTCAAGATCAGTTCTCCTGCTTCCTGAGTCAAATCCTAAGGCAGGTCTGATGGGAAGAACCTTCCATCTCCTCTCTGCATTACCTATGGAGCCTTTAACACCCGTGATTAACTAGAGGCGCTTCTCTATCATTCATGTCACCTGGCCCTGCCCGGTCAGCTTTCTTACATGCAATCTATGTCATAACAGCCTCTCCTTTCCTGGGGTTTTATGCATGCAAGTAGGTATGACTAGTCCTGGTCAGAGGTGTGTGGAAGTGACAGTCGTTCCATGACTGTTGCTTCTGTGCATGAACAATTCACCGCGGATGTGAGACCTCCTAGAGATCTTTTTCTCTGCCCACTGTGACTACCAGCTTCTGAGATTAGCCTGAACAAGTGTGAGAGTTTGACGAGGGAGGTAGTTGCAGGTGATTGACTGGTTTGCAATTTAAATCTAGATAGGCTTTCAGGGAAATCATCTGCTGCCTCTATAAATTAGGTAGCCCTCAGGGGACAGTGAGCCCAGGATCAAGCCTTCAGTTGCCAGATCACCAACACAGAAAAAAAAAGAAAAAAAAAAAGAGGAAGAAACAGTGTGTGATAGTGACATCTGTGGATGAAAACAAATGAGAAAAATTATTTCATCTGCATAAGGGACAGAGGCTTCTGCCCAAGATAAAAGACAAAAACAAAACTTAAAGAAAACCAATGCCTCCCTGGAGCCCAAGAAGTAGAAAAGAAAGGTTTGAGGAAGAACGATGCTTGGGTTAAGTCCAGAGAATGGAATCCTTAGAAATGTGTCAAGAAAAGAGAATATTTGGGGTTGGTTGATTGATGGCTTCAGACTGAACAATGGGGAAGATTAGCTAGGTTGGAGTGAGAAAGCAGCACTCAGAGGTCGGTGAGAAGGTAAAAGACAGCAAAAGAGAAGGTGGCAAAGACAAAGAAAACAGGCAGGAGCCATGCTGCACAGAGTGGACTGGGATACATACTCAATTCAGGAAGCCCGACTGAGCTAGCGTTAGTGGTCAACGCTCTGGACTTGGCACTATGTTGCCATGAAGTTCTTGTACTTTTCAATAGGACTTCTGCCCACACAATTACAGAAAGGATGGCATGACATCTGAATGACTTATTACCAATAGAATTGCCAAAGCTGGGGGGCTTCAGAGATTTAAGACTCTCCTATGTAAATGAAAAGCCTAGAATATTTAAAGAAATTACCTTGGACTTTTCTCCACGTAAACAAAAGAGGATGAGCTAAATCTTTGGTGCATCCCAGCAGAGTCATTGTGACCCACATACTTCTACCGGGTCCTGATTTTAAATCTGTCACTGCACCAACAAACAAAATGAGCACTCTCGTCAAGATAAGGGAGACTGAGGACACTGGCATAAAAGGGAGTTGACTGAGTCACTTCTAAGATATCTAGATTCCAAGCCCTGAGGGTCCACACCAGGAAAGGAAGGGCCCGGGCCACAGCATCTTCCTCTTAACTTCAGAACTCACTCAGCACCCAACTTTCTCAGTCCTGCTATGGAGAAAGCTTGAAGTTTGGACTCTTCCCACACTCAGAACCTTCCTCCCAAAGGTTCTTTCGGTTTGTGTTGTGTCACTCATGCTGTGGTGAATCTCCATTGTCAACTTGACTATGTTTAGAATAACCTAGAAGGCATAACTGTGTCTGTGAGGATGTTTTGAGAAAGGTTTGACTGAGGAGGGAAGACCCATCCTGAGGTGCTATCATCCCTTATGCTGGAGTCTTGGACACATTTAAGAAAATTAAATAAAAGGGAGCTGAGCACTGACTCTGCTTCTTCCTGCTTCCTGACTGTGGTTGCAATGTGACCAGCCACTCCACATCCCTGCCACCATGCCTCTCCCACCATAAGAGCCAGTGTTCTCTCAAATACTGAGCAAAGACACTGCCTTCCTCCCTTAAGTTCTTCATCCCACGAACTTGTTAAGAGCAACAACAACAAAATGAACACAACCCCCTTGCTAATGTTTACCTGACTGTTAGCTGCCTTTCCTACCTCCTCCTATAGTTCTGACTTCATACTTAGACCATAGGGATGCTTTTTTAATGTGTAACTCATTCATTTGTTGACTATGGAATACTTTTCACATATTAGGCACTATGCTTAATTCTGACAGCCCCTGATTTCCATCCTATATCCTCATCTTCAGTTAACCTAGACTGATGAAAGATCCAAAAATTTGAACAGAACAAGAGTGGGTGCTAGGTGTGTGGCAGAATGGGAGAAACACTGAATTGGGAGGACTTTGAAAGCTACAGAGAAGGACATGACTTACAAAGGTCTTTATTCAGCAAAAAATGTTGGGCATTGGGTAAGAAGAATGGGGTTCAAATCCCAGGTTCTAGGCCAGATATGATGGCACACACCTTCAATCCCAGGACTCTGCATGCAAAAGCAGGCAGACCTAGGCCAAACTAGTCCACATATCAAGTCCCAGGCCAGCCAGAGCTGTATAGTGAGAACTTGAATGATGGTGATGGTAGAGATGGTTTGGGGGATGGTAGTGGTGATAATGATAATAGTTAATAATTTAAAAAAAAAAATTTGGGATAGTTTCTTCCTCTGAGCTAAAAATGAAAATAATAATAATCTACCCCCAACATTGATGTGAAGATCACATGAATGTCTGTGGAACTATAACTGTAATGGGAGACAAGGACTGCCTTTCTAATTATCTACAGGTTTAAAAAATGTGCCTCCCCAACTTCATTCCTAAAGGCCTAGCTGTCAGAGTAGAAATGTTCCCCTTTATCAGGACACGGAGAACCATATAGGCTGGTGTCTGAAGGCTCTATAGAAACAGTCCTTCCTAGGGGTCCTCTTAGTCACAGGCTTTCCCACTCCCCCCTTCAAATTTTAGTCATTCTGTAAGCATCCACAGGGTAGGGAGTCCACAACTGCCTGGGGTGCTCACGCCTGCTTACTCAAGGCCTCTAACTTCCAGAGGAGGCTCTGTGTGGAAGGCGCTGTCCCAGCAAGCTGAGCCGAGTGGCTGTTCAGATAATGGCCTGCACAGCTGCGCCACGGCCGATCTCCACCCAATTAGAGTGGCATTAGGGAAGTTATTGGAAAGGACATTCTCCCACCATTGAGTAGTAAATGCTTTGCTAATTTGCCTGATGATCCATTTATGATGGTTGCTCACTGATCCCCTTCTACAGCCTACCTTTAATGGCCTGTCTGTTAGGACAGGCCGGTCTTCTCCAATGAACCAACTTTATTTTATTACGGCTTATTATTGTATTTCGTTCAGGGAGTGCCTGCAAATGAGAAAGTGGCCCACAAAACTGTGTCATCCTGGGCGTAATGATTGCCAAAGCACTTAGAAAGAAAGAAAAACAAATAATAATCTTTGCTAATTGAAACAGTAAAATATGCACAGTTCAGAATTAGTCCATGTAGAATTTTAAAAGGGGGGAAAGAACCTTACACATGCACACACATGCGCGCATGCCCACTAGCATGCTTCTGAACCCTGGGTAATAAATATGCAGGACTCTTTCATTCAGTCAATTATTTCCAACAAGCCACTGTCTGTTTGGTGAGTGTGTGTGTGTGTAGCACCACGCACTGATTATTTTTCAAATTTGGGGGCAAGACTGTTCTTTAATTAAATCCATTTCCCTTGAGGGGGATTAACTTCTCTCATGTGAATCTCTTCCGTGCTCTTTAAGGAATGAGATGTGAACGAAGGGTTTGGTTTTGTTTGCATTTGATTCTACAGTTGTTCACTGTCCCCCCCCTTTTTTTTTAATTCCTCTTTATTTTCTCCCTCAGGTTCTCCCAGCGTCTGGCCATAGACGTAAAATACAAACAAATCAAAGATTCTCACAACAGCTTTGCTCAATGCCGAGCAAATTGCAGGGAAGAGTTGCCATCCAGAAGAGAAGCCAACTGGTGAGTAAGCAAATCATCATGTAATTGATTTTTTTTCCTCTCTTGTAAAGATAAACTGCTTCTGGATTCTGTTGGCTCTGCTTCCTCCTCTGAATCAGAAAAAAAGAAAAAATGTGCTAGGATGATGAAAGTGGATGAAGCTGAATTTTTCTGGCTGACTCAGAAGACACCTATTTAAGAGGCCAGGAATCCTAGGTAATTGAGTTACATGCAAAACCAACACCTTTATTGGTCAATCTTAAAATATTAGCTGCTTTTGTTGTTTTTGTTGTTGCTGTGACTGAGTATCTGGCCAAGGCAACTTAAGGGAAGACATATTTTAGCTCCTGGTTTGAAGGGATATGGTCCATCATGGCAGGAGGGCATGTCCTAGGTGTTTCCATGGCAGCACGTGGCTAGAACTTTGTACCTCACATCTCTGCAGAAAGTAGGGAGGAGACCAGAAGCAAGACAGAGCTACAAAGGTCCACCTCCTGGACACCCACTTCCTCCAGCCAGGCCCTACCTCCAAAGGGTCTGCACCATTCCACAACGGTGCCAGCAACTGGGAAGCAAGAATGCAAGTACCTGAGCCTGCTGGAGACATTTAATCTCCAAACCACAACACTTCATTTCAAATTTTACATTTCCAGTAAGGGAACGCATGGAAGAATAGCTCCAGGGAAGCCAATCTCTCCCGCTGATGATTGCTAACAGCTCTGGACAAATGTTAAGAATGGGGAGTGCAGTTCCTCTGCCACCGTCCTGTCCTCCACATCATTGTACGGTCAACAAAAAAATTATTCTTCATAAGTGAAGCTGAGGGTCAAGGAGATGGCTCAGCTGGTGAAGCACTTGCCTTGCCAAGCATGAGGATCTAACTTTAGTCCCTGAAACCTACAATAAACTAAAAAGCTGGGTGTGGTGGTACACACTGGTAATCCCAGCTCTAAGATGGCAGAAGTGGCAGATTCCTGAGGCTTTCTGCATAGATCACTTGGCACATTTGGAGAATTTTAGGCCAGTGATAAATCCTGTCTCAAAACCGAGGTGGAAGACACCTGAGTTTGTTCCCTAATACACACACACACACACACACACACAACACCTGCATGTGCACCTGCACATACATGAACACATGTGGACATGCAAACATACATGATGAAAGATCAACAAACAAATAAATAAGAGGCATAGACAAATCAGATCAAAGGAAAATGGTGGATCCGTAACCAGAAGGATTGCTCTAAAGGGGTTGTCAAAGGAAGAACTGAAGGATTTCTCTTGTGCCACTCAGAATGTGACTTCAAATTGCTATACGTTTATATTACATATGGCTGGATATTTATAATGTTTCTGACATTAGGAATTACTAAAATTATATATGTTGAGTTCCTGTTACACACCTTCCATCGACTTCATATATGATTCCTTCTACCTCCATGGACGTGATCCTCACTTACTATAGCATAGAAAACTATACGATTCTCCACAGGCATGTTTGAATTCCACAAAACTGAAGGTCAGAGTGAGAATCCACACTCTTGAGCTCTGCCCTTGCTGACTGATGTGAGGAGGCTCTCACTAATGAGCAGGCATCCTCCACAGGAAGGTGAATGCTGACTCAGTCTGTGTGTGAAGGTTCACTGCTGGGAATCCGGCAGAACAGAGGCAGAGACTGTGTGTACACTTACAAAGCAGTGTTACCAGCTTGCTAGAGAGGACGCAGACCTTGATTTCCATCAGCAGTTGTTGAAATTCCTCAGTGAACGTCATTCCGGAGTCACAAATGCAGAGATGCTCATCTCAACAGCCATATATTGAGAATTAAACACACCCAGAGCCCAGAGCTGAGACTAGAGAATCTGGAACTGCAATCAACAGAACTTCCACCTATAGGTGGCACGGCGTGACCAGCACAGCAATGGGTCAGCAGGTCACTTTGGTCCTGTGTAGCCATTGCTCCCCTCATTCTCACTGAAGGCCTTGACGCTCAGAGACCAGGCTCCCACAAACTCCAAACAATCCAGAAATCAGCTCAGCTATTCCTCCGTCTGGGAAGGCCTTCTTGTTTGTTGAGGCCAACACCTCACACACACAGAGGTCTGGGAGTTGTTGGTTTTTTTGTTTTTTTGTTTTTTCTGGTTTTGTTTGCAGTGTCACTTACCATTTATGCGGCCTGTCATATGAGCCATTATAATATTTGCTTAAGTATTTAAATCAAGCCCTTTACTTAAAGCCAGTGGTGGCTGAGCTTTAATTAAAGTATATTTGCATACATTAATATCACCCAGCTTCCCTACATTTTCACTGTATTTTTGCACTCAAAACATGACATTTCAATAACAATAGTTGTCAGTGCCTCAGCTCTTATTTATGCCACAATTATGGGTCCTGCTAATTACAGCCTGGCTGGCTTCTCCAGCCTTATGAAAAGGGCCTGTTTGCAACCATTGCTTCCAGCCCTCCTGTGTGTAGGTTGCAGCCTTTAAAGAGCACCTCTCCCATGCCGCAGCGATGTCAAGATGTCAAACTTCCTTCTCCACCTCTACAGTGCTCTGGACTTTGGAATTCAAGAGGAGCAAATAAGGTTGTTTTTGTTGTTCTGGATTTTTTTGTTTTTGGTTTTTTTTGGGTTTTTGTTGTTGTTGGTGGTGGTGGTGGTGGTGGTTGGTTAGTTTTTGTTTTTGTTTGTTTGTTGTTGTATCAAAGAGCAGTATCTGTGAGCTTCCTGCCCAACGCCTACGATTAAAGAGAAGACCAGTGTGAACTCTGATCCAGCCTGGAATCTTCTAGAAGGTTAAGTAGTAAGGAAAAGAAAATGTTTTTCAGATAAAAATGCCAGGCTCCCTCCGTCTCCAGCCCTACAAGGTTTCCATCTCTTGTTGGCTGAGAGTGTTAATTGGGAGCACCTGGCAGCTAGTTACCTAGTGTCACTGTAGAGGGGTTGCCCACCGTCTGAGTCCGGCCTCTAATTCTGGGTACAGGAAAAGTAGGCTACACATAGAAAATTCCCTCTACAAGCTAGGTTAGAGCACCCACCAGCCATGCTTATTTTGCTCTCCCTGTCCAACTTGAGGGAAAAGACCACCACAATTTGTTTATTATTTTGTTGCCTACCACATATGGCCTCGTGATAGCATTTCTGGAAAAAACAATTATATATAATACATTAAAAAAAAAAAAGAAAGAAAAGCATGATTCCAGACCTCCAGGGTCTGAAATGAAGTCAGCCATTGGCTGAGGTTTTGATTGTGGGAAAGGGCAGTACCAAAGGCTGTGCCATAACCTGAAGAAGGCTACCTGTCCATCCCCCTCAGCGGACCAGCCCGGCACCCAGCCCCTAACATAGAGACTCCAGGGTGCATGTGACTCTACTCTGTCCCAGCGGCCTGCCCATCAGACCCTGAACTTGCCCTCTCCGTGACTCCTGGGCAATGTTCTGAGATCAGAAAAACAAGTGGCTTATGGTGTCCCAAAACTGCAGAGACAGCCAAGGACAGGAGGCTTTTCCAAGCACGCTCTGTGGCCACTGAGGTTTTCTGGACCACATAGTGAAGCCAAGAGGCCTGAAAAAGCCTGCTGCCTGGCGTTTCCAAACCCGGAGGCCAGAACAATAAACAGCATGTTCAGCAGGCAGAGAGCTTGCCTGATTGGGGTTTCTTGAGTTCCTATCCAAACAGTCTTCCACCAGCCCCAGTCCACAGATAATCTGTTTGTCTATTGTGAGCCCTGGAGCCCTCGGAAACCTCTGGGAGCCATGCAGAGATTTCTGGATAACAAGGTCACAGTAAATGTCTCTACAGCCCCGACAGCAACAATGAAAGACACTGAAAGCCAGAAACTTTTTATAAACAAATTGGAATAAACCCTGAGGGGGCGGTGTGTGTATTTTTTGAGCTCATAACCCTAGATAGCGAGCTAAACTGTCATCTCAGTTTAGCAGCCAATATTAAGCCATGACTGTATACTGCCTCCTCTGCAAGCCTTTCTATCTCCCCACACATTTCAAGTGAAAAAAATATGATGAACACAGATGACATGCCAAATATTATGCTGGATTCTGAAGACAAAGGTGAATTAGACTCAAATTTTACTGTATGAAACTTTGCCATCTACCAGGAGAACCAAATAGTTCATTTTCTGGAGTGGTAACAAATGATGCTTGTGGTGGTTTGAATAAAATGCTCCCCACAGGTCCATAGGGAGTGACAGTATTAGGAGGTGTGGCCCTGTTGGAATAGGTGTGGCTTTACTAGAGAAAGTGTATCACTGGCTTTGAGGTCTCAAAAGCTCAAAGTCAAACTCATTAGCTACAGGTCACTTCCTACTGCCGGTGGATCCAGATGTAGAACTCTCAGCTATCTCTCCAGCACCATATCTGCCTGTGTGCCACCAAGCTTCCTGCCATGACGACAGTGGCCTAAATGTTGAACCTGTAAACCAGCCCCAATTAAATGTTTTTCTTTATAAGAGTGTTCGTGGTCATGGTGTCCCTTCACAGCAATAAAACCCTAACTAATATAGTGTTAAAGGAAAATTGGATATCTATCAGGCATCTAGGGAAGTCTTCCTAGAGGAGGAAACATCCGAACTGAGTCCAGGAACAAATAGGTCCAGGTGAAGAGAGCTTGGAAGTGTGTCTCAGGCTGCACAACGACGTGTAAGGCCTTATGTGTATGAAAGACGCTGGTGGCTTAATATGGCCCTATGTATTATGTAAGGTAAGATAAACAAATATAAAGCTGGTGGCTAGGAAGAAGTGGTGCAGAATATTTGATCCCATTATGAACCCCAAGACTGTGAACTGTAAAAACCTGTTTCTAATTGTGGTATGGCTCAGTCTTTGATCCTAGAGCTTTCTGTTTACTGTAAACAAGTACTTGTGGTGTGGCTCAGCCCTAGAACATAGCTTTAATCCAAGAGTTTTCTGTAAACAGGATTAAAAAGTTAACTCTAGGTCAAGAGGCAGAACTCTTGACAGGGAGTAAACAGAAAGGAGGGACTTTGAGTTGAAGAGTATTTAAGACAGTGTGGAGAAGGAGAAAGAGCCTTTTTCCTTTTTGCATGTGAGCTGAGTAGAAAGGGCTTTTTCCTTCTGGAACTTGAGCTGAATAGGAAGGTCAGCTGGATTCTTTCTTTGCCTCTCTGAGATAGTAGGCTTTTACCCCAGCATCTGGTTCCTGAGTCTTCATTGGTAAAATTGAATGATTGGGATTTTTTTTTCTATATAACAACAAAGAAGCCATGCCAGAGATGGTCATATAGGGCCTTTTGTACTAAGGAGACGCATTTACAGATGTTCCTGTAGAAAGTGTGTTCTTTAACAGGTTTGGGCAGGGAAGTTGCAAGAGAAGATGGATGTTACAAAAACATCTGAATTGCAATGTGGAAGAGGAGTGACTGAATAACATGCGTAGAGGAAGAAGAGCAGCTGGGAGTTGTCATTAGAGTCCAGGGAAAAATGGAACTGTAAAGGCTAAAGAACACCGATGGGTAGAAGAGATATTAGAAGGCAGTCATGGCAGACTTGGCTATGAGACTGGAAGCAAGAAAGAAGCACAGAAACAACATAGGGAGGGATTGCCGCCCTGTGGAGGAAAGGCAGTGCCACTGATTAAGACGGTGAAATGTCATGACTGTGTCAGCAGCTTGCTCTGTGCCAGACATTGATGCAAATGCACGGCAGGAAGCAGCTTAAGGGAGGAAGGACTTATTTCAGCTCATGGTTTGAAGGGATACAGTCCATCAGAGCAAGGAAAATGTGGCAGCAGGCGGCTCTGTGGCAGAGGAAGCAAGCTTGCATCTGGACAGAACAGGAAGTAAAGAAAAGGCTAGAGGAAGGGCAAGGCTATAAATCAAAAGACCCACTTCCTCCCACTCTGCAATACCCCCTGAAAAGTTTTAGTTCCCAAAACAGCTCCACAATTTAGATACCAAATATTCAAAATGTGAGCCTGTAAAGGACATCACACATTCACATCATAATAGCACATGTGCTAGTTCATTTAATATTTACGGCAAGCCTGACAAACTAGACATTCCTTTGCTTTGGAAAATGAGGAGCATAAGACACAAAACTGTCAAACAGTTACTGGATGATCCTGAGCCTTTGAGTCTCAAAATTGCCCCACATGAGGATGGAGACAGTTGGGGTCCACATCTGCTCACCCTCACATTATAATCCGGTTGCTGTGGCAGACAGGGTGCACTCTGGAAGCCTGCTGAAGGCGGTAGGAATGTGCCCTAGAGGCAGCAGAAATCTCCCTGGAATGCAAGCAAGTAGCAGGGCATGGGAGTGAGCCTTTGAGGGCAGTTGGTAAGAAGCACAGTATCTTTGGGATGTATAACCCTCTGAATGGCCACTTCCACCCATCTAAGCAACAGGGAACAGGGACCATAAGCAACAGCACATACAAATGTCCCTGGTGATTAGCTGGTGGATGCCCAAAACTTCTGCAAAGTATCACCATTGAACTTCTGGAGACTGAGCTCTAGGTGAAGACTGTTGTGCTAGCTGACACAAATGGCTGAAGGGAGTGGGGGTAGGTAAGGTAGGGTTAGAGGAGCTTGTCAGCTTTCTTCCTTTAAAAACACTTATAAGGGGAGTATTATTCAAAGCCCCTGGGGTGTTCTCTAAATACAAGGCTGTGGCCCACTTGTGGAGGCTCTGGTCTGATGGGGGACAGCTGGTGCCTTGTCCAAGACTCCACATTCCACACCGCCATCGGCACATTCTTTCCACCAAGCCTCACTCTGAACACATTCCTGTAGATATCACTTGAGATCCTGGCTCCAGGACCAAATGCCCATCATTATTTCCAGAGCAGAAAATTCAGGGAAACATCGCAGTCCAAGGCCAAGGAAGCAACTTCACAGGCTCTTTCCTGATGGTTAGTTCAGCAGCAGTAGAGAGACCACAGTGCCCTGAAATGCTAATTGCAGGCTTACAGCTAATTAAGGTTTAGAGGGATTAAAACAGGGTGCTTTAGGAGAAGATCTGCCAATTAAGATAGAATGTGCAGATTAAAACTGAGAACCTGTGTTCAAAACCATTCAATATTGTCTTCCAAAGACATAAAATTATCCAAGGTGAGCTGACTGGAGGTAGAAAAGTCAGGTGCATCTTTGATAGAAAAGTGGCTTAAAGGTTCAAGGTCAATCACCTTGCCATTAGGTAAACAAACCATGCAGAGCTGCCCATTTTCAACTCCCCAAATTTCCCAGACAGTCTCCCAAAAAGACCCAGGGAAGGCTTAGCTGAGAATAAGCCAACAGATCCATCAGAACGTGCTACAGCAAACTTCTGACTTTCCTCTAAGCTGGAGGCTCAGCTGGAGGTTCACTGTTTACTGTCCATGTAAACAGTGATGGTGGGGATGAAGCCAGCGCTATCAGACATCCAACTGTGTTGTTTCCACCTACATTGTCCCTGGGTGCCAGGTGAGTAAAAGGGAGGCACCCGCTGTCTGAGCAGGGAGTGAAGAGCAGGTGAAGAGGAGAGTGCTGAAGAACAGGAAAGGAACCCTCCCAGTGGCAGATGGCTAAGAAACTGGGCGGCCTGGAACAAAGGGCCATGCTCTCTGGTCCCTACACCCCTGTTCTTCCTCACTTTCTCCTAGAGATTACAGTGACCCAGCACACAAAACCAGCTGTCCCCTGTCCCCTCGCCTCTAGCAAGAACGGCTCCAGTAGACCTTCTTAATGCCCCAATCTGGCAGTCCATCGACTTATTCCGCACTAGTCTGCTTACATGGGAGAAGATGTTCTCTGGGAATAAACTACAAATGGAGGAAGAGATGGCTCTGAGCTTACTTACACTTAGCTTCGCCATAGGTGCTGTTGAGTTTTAACCCCTTATATGTTCACTCCCAGGACAGTTTTGTTCACTACATATTGATTGTGCATACCCTAGCTCCTGTGTTCTCTTTCACACTCACATTCCACCCTAGAGCTTTGGAGTCAAGCATCCTGAATCTAAAACCATGGAGCTAGCTCATCTAATAGCAACATGTGGCCTTCAGCCTGTTGGCCTTTCTAAGCTTCCTATTTAAAAAGAGGAAGAGCGGGAGGGACATGGGGAAGCTAGCTGCAAGTCACCCACATCCAGATTCCTTCACACAGGCTCAAACTTTTCTTGGAACAGAAATGTATAGAGCCAAATTTCTTAGCCCTCTTGCTGCCTGATATGACCATAAGAACCATTTCTGACTAATGAGACAGAATTAAAAAATACTGAATATAACTCCTAGAGAGGCTGCTTCAGAAGCTACTTTGGCTGGAAATTGAATCTTATTTTCTCTTTCCTTGCAGTTCATAACTTCAGTGTCCTGAATAGACCTTTGTGTCTACTTTGGACTACAAGAGGAACAGGAGAATAAAAGGCAAAAATCGCAGAATGATAGAGTTACATGGGTCCTAATGAGCCTGAAGGTACCAGACACCAGCCCTGGGCTGCCTCGCTCTGAGCTTCTCGCCTGTGAGAGAACAAAGCTTTATGTATTTAGGCACTGCTATTTGGAGCGTTGCATTCCAAATAGTCAAAACTTTATTGGGATAAGATGATCACAACATCTCACCGAATCTTTGACAGGGTGAGGTCAAACTATATATGTAATAGTTCAGTACAGCCTGGCAGTCTGAGTGGCTTCCCCAGTTCACTGAAGAAGAGAAGGAGGGCTGATGGTTGGATCTGTCCCTTTTTAGGAACTTACACCCTAGTCACTTTGGGTTCAGTTTGTATGCAGAAGAACCTCACCCCCTAACATTAGCAATCTCCTAGCTGACTTCCACCACACAGTCCCCAACATCATTTAGGATCCAACATCCCTACACACACACCCTCTGTCTTTCTGTGAAGTTAGTGCCACCTGCAAATCCCATCTCCCAGCCTTCTCCTAGAACACACACATTCCCTTCTTAAAGATTACTTCTGAGGTCCAGGCCGGCGTTCATCTGCCTCTTCGGGAACAATCATTGTAGTGTGAGATTCTTAATAGAGGCTATTTAATAGAGTCTCTCACACCTAAAGACTGTATCTCCCATGGGGAATCCACAGGCCTATGCTTCTGGGTGCTATCTTGTTCAAGCTCATGTTCCTACCCTCTTGTCTCTTCAGATGATTTTAATTTTCTTCTCTTCTCTATATCCATCCATATTCAAAATGTGTCTATACGGTGCACACCTTGCTTTTCACTATTTTTGTAAGAAGCTGTGCCTATTTTTCTAACGTCCTACCTCTTCATCATAGTACATGCCCAGATTCATTTGCCAACCCCTGGAGTCTATACCCTTTGTGTATTGGTCCTAGCTCCTAGGCAGATTCACTGTCTTCTGCCTGTCACTAGAAAGTTCTTCATTGTCCTCCTATTGTTCTTCTCTCTGTTCCACAGGGTTTAAAGTATATCCATGAACTCTTCTCCCTTAGAAAGTGGAGACAGCTAGGCATGTGGCGTACACCTGTAATCCCAGAACTCAGGGAGGCAGAGGCAGGTGGATCTCTGTGAGTTTGAGGCCAGCCTTGTCTACAAAGTGAGTCCAGGACAGCCAAGGCTACACAGAGAAAAGGAAAAAAAGAGTGGAGACTATTCTCTTCACTTTGGGGTTTGTATCTTGTGATTCCTTGGGGTCTTCTTCTTCTTCCTCCTCCTCCACTTCATCCTCTTCTTCCTTCTTCTTCTCTTGCCCCTCCCTGCCTCATCTTCTGTTATAGAAGCCAGCTACCATGTCTGAAAACACTCAAGCAGCCTCTTGGGAAGGCTCAGGTCATAAGAACCTGCGATGTCTTCCAATAAACAAGGACCTGAGATCTGCCAACAGGGCATGAATCATTTCTTTGAGATTGAAGTAAACCTAAGAAATGGGTTTTCCAATGCTGAGTCCTAGTTTAATTTTGTTTTTGCTTTTCTATCTCTAAAGTAGCTCCTCCACAGGGCTGGGGTATTAGTTCAGTCAGTAAAGTGAATGCCTTGCAGACATATGGAACTGAGTTCGACACTCCACCGCCCACCAAGCCCATGTAAAACTTGTGTGCTTGGTGGCACATACTCCCAGTGGTGAGGAATCAGAGATGGAGCTTATGGCCAGTAGTCTCTACTGATCGATCAGCTCCTGGCCAGCGAAAGACCCTGTCTCAAGAAATAGTTGCACACTCCCAAGAATCACATACAAATTTTTCTCTGCCCACACCTATACACATGCGCACACACACACACACACACACACACATTCACACAATGTGAGGGAAGAGAAAAGAAAAGAGAAAGAGATGTTTCAACTCTGCCAAGCTCCCAGCTAAGAGAACTCCCAGCTGGTACGTTGAAGGAAGATCCATGAAAGACCCTGAACTAGAGCCATTTGTCAAGAAGCCTTTAGAATCCTGACTCTCATCAACTATGCAAATTAATAAAATGTTTATATTTGAAGCAACTGAGGTTTGGGTCATACCACAAACAACACATAAGCTCTGTGAAGATCTCCCACCCCTTGTCATCTTTCAAGGCATTTCACACAAGGTTCTTCCCATTATAGGCATGTGTCAAGCAGCTGTTAGACAATTGTTTAGACTGGGAAGAACTGGCCAAAGCCTGAGAAAGCCTAGAAAAAGCTAAAATGTGGTGCTTTGAGGGGCCAAAGAGAATATAAAATGATGAACCAAGAATACAGGATGATGGGAGGGATATTATTTTCCTATGGTTGCTACAGAAATTATGACAAACTTGGTGACATAAAACAACTCTTACACCCCTGGAAGCTAGAAGCTGAACATCAGAGTCACTGGCCAGAAGTCAAGATGCCAGCAGAACCAGGTTGCCAGAGAAGAATCCATGTTCTTGCATTTCAGGCTCCCAGAGTTGTCTTTCTTATATCTGTGGGCTCATACTTGCTTCCCCCATCTTCAGTGCCAGCAGCTCAGCCTATTTGAACCTCTGCTACTGTCTACACGACCTTCTCTGTTCTCCTAAAGACCCTTGCCATTCCACATGCTCCATCAGATAATCCAGGATAACTGTCCTCTTCATTTGGAGATGCATAACTTGATCACAACTGCAAAATCCTTCTTTGCCATATAAGGTAACATTCACAGGTCCCAGGGATTGTAGGCATATATGGGGGATTTCTGTTCACCCTACTATAAGTAGAAAAATCCCACTTCTAGAATCAAACAGGTTTTAATTCAAATGTTCTAATCATCAGCTGTTTGACATTAGCAGTAACATTAAGCTAAGCCAGCCTTTCCTTATCTCCATAACAAAAACAAAGAAGTTTATTAAACAAATAATGCAAAAAAAAAAAAAAAGCACTTGGCATTTACTGGGTTTTCCTTTCTTCCTTTCATTGAGTATCTAGGAAAATAACAGAACTGAGCCATGAAGGAAGGTGTGCAAGTTTTCTATGGCTTTTTATCTAATTTGACAATCATCCCCATTTTACCAAAGGGAGAAAACAGAGACACAGTTAAGTGAAATGATTTCTCCCCAAATCACTCTGCTAGCTGAGTGTCAGAATTGAGTTTTCTGGTGCAAATTCCTAAGCCTTCCCCTTTATGCCACGTGGCTTCTAACAGGATTTACACAGACCAGTCAAGTTACCAAATTCTATATGATGAAATAAGATGGCAGTGTTGTGTGCTGTTTGAATTGGTGTCAGGATACTGCACAAAAGCCTCTGGGAAACCGGAAAGAAACATTTTTCTGAGGAGACGGTGTTCCTCAGAGCAGACCTATGTGGTCTCTCAGGAGGAAGGAAGAGGGTAAGACTCCCCTTCAGCTTAATTCATTAGTTCCTGGTGTTGTTGCCATGCAAAAGCAACTTAATGGGTGAAGGGTTTATTTTTGGCTTACAGTAAAAGGAAGTACAGTCCATGGAAGCAGGAGTAGGAGGCAACTAGTCGCATTGTGTCTAGTTGAGAAGCAGAAAGAAATGAACACTTGTGCTGAGTTTACTTTTTACTTTTTTAATTCAGTCAAGGGTCTCAGCCCAGGGAATGGTGACATCCACCTTTAGGGTGGGTCTTCCCATATCAACTAAGATAATCTGGATAATCCTTATAGACAGGCACAGAGACTTGTTTCCATGGTGATTCCAAATCCTGTCACATTCACAGTGAAGGGTAAGCGGCACACTTGCTTACTCTCACAGAGGTGCAGACAATGTTGAGAGCTACCTCTGACCTTTGGGATTAGGCAGTCTTCAAGGATGAGGTATGGCTTTGGCCTATGTGATGAAGCCCTATCACAAGAACTGGAGGCCAGCCAAGGACAATTCTGGATGTGAATAGCAGGGGATTGCCCAGTGACTGGCCTGGAATTTTCTCCTTAGTCATCCAACAGTATAGAGCCAGACTCAGAAAATGAATAAGTTGGTCCACTAGGGCCCACGGATCACACTAGGCTGATAGGGAGGGGAGAAGTCTATTATCACTGAGAATATGAATTATAGCGTCAATAACAGAAACTTCAGTTTTGGCCCTTCCAATGTGCAAAGCACCAAAAGGTTTTTTTTCCCTTAAAATAATATTCGTTGAACAGCAACAAAGCGTGGGTCCTAGAAAATGGCCACCATTTGTTAAGGTTGAATGTATGCTAATAGCTCCAATGGGATCCTTGAGAGCAAGCTGTGATCATGTAACCACCTCAGTTTCTCCATGAACTGTCTTCTCACTGCAGGATGGAGGATCTAGGTTCAGAGAGACTCAGGAGCTTATCCAAGGTCCACAGCTACCAGGTTACAGGTCAGAACTCAAATTCATGAGGGCAAGACACTTAGCAAAGAATTTTAAATACAAATGTCTAGCACCCAACGGACACCTGGAAGGCAGTGTCATTAGAAGCACCTTTGCTCTGAGAAAAAGTGCCCTATGCTAGAGCCACTCCTTTGCAGGCTTGCCCTGGACCACCTCATCGTGCTGTAAGTGAAGCCTCTGCTGGCTCCAAGCCTCTCTTTATTAAAAACTACTCATGGGAGAAATAAACAGCTCCCTCCTAGGGTCACACAGGATAAGCCACCCAGAAGGATGAGTACTGTAAGAAGGCGTGCAGAGGCAGTGCTGTCTAGCTACAGAGAGGGAGTGAGCATTCTGAGATTTGTTGAACTCAAAACCCCAGCATGACATCTTGCCTGCTGTCATTGAAGGATTATGAGCTGGGGTGTGGGGGGGGAGGGGTACCATGGAGCTAAGCACTTTTCCTCCTTCAATCTAATACAGCAGAGGGCACTTATTGAGTACTTCTCTCCTTGCAGTGTCAAAATACCTAACCAAAACAAAATCATTGTTTCAGGGCTGAGGAAGTGAGGCAGCTAGTCACATGACAATTGCAGCCAGGAAGCAGAGAGAGAGAGAGAGAAAGATACACTGACAGATAGACAGAGAGAGAGAGAGATGAGCTAGATCAGTCCAGGACCCCAGCTCAAGGGGTGGTGCCTCCATCTGGGGGTTGGTCTTCTTTCCTTTAGTTAATTATTTAAAAAGGGGGGACACACCCAAAAGTGTGCTTCACTAATGCCTTTGGTGTCCCTTAATCCAGGAAGCTGACAGTGAAGATTGACAGCTACTACTACCTACCACATGTTGTGTTTTCCTTTCTCCTCTTCCCGTCCCCCGCTCCCTTTCTCCTCCCCTTCCCCACCTTCCTTCTCCTTCCCCACTTTCTCTCTTTCCTCACCCCCACCCTGGAAGCCACCTTTGCAGCTTCCTTGGGAATCTTGAGGACCTACTGACTAAACAGGTGCACACAAATACACCAGAGCCTCCTTTCAGACAGCAAGAGACACAGATGGTGTAGAGACCAGGCCAACAACTGAAAAGCTGTCCTGACAAATGTCCACCTCAGCAGCCAGAAGGTTGAAGCAACCCTTACCCCATTCCCAAGCTGGGCAGCCAGGTGGCAAGCCTTTGGATATGGAAAAAGCATACATCCTACTTGGTCAGCACATGAGGAGAACTCTGTGAACACCCAAAGGAACATCAGACTGGAAAGACATTACCATCATCATAACCATCATCGTATCAGACTTGTCTCTCCAGCTGTAGTGTCAATGCCACCTGAAGTATTCCAGATGCCCAGACAGCTGAGAGCCCAGTGTCCTTTCTGAAGAGTAGCAGAGGGAGGGGCTTCACTTCCCGTTCTTGCAACCAGCTGACAGACTTAGTCATGGAATAAGATTCTGAGAGCCTCCTGTGGCCTCTTGGGACATTTTTTCCCCTTGGGGATAACTTCTATTTCAAAAGAAGTTTTGTTCTAGATGAGAGTTACATCAGTCCCAAGCCAGCCCCAGCCATTCCTAGCTAAAAGAACACAGCAAACCCTCTCTATAGACATGCCAGTCCTGATTCCCATCTGAAAGAGGAATTAAAGCGTCTCCTCAGCCAAGCATACTGGTGGGTGCTTTCATGATATCTTAGTACCTGACCATAAAGCATATCTGAAAAGAAATGTCTTGACTAAACGTGAAAAGCCAAGATAGCCCTCAAAGGTTTCTCAATAGTTAGGAGCTGAGGCCTCTGTGACACCTGATCTCATTTCCCATTGACGTCTGGATGTTTTGCAGCTGGCAGACAAACTCAGTCATCCTGCTAATGGCTCCACGTGGGAGTAAGATTCCAAGAGCATCCTGTGACCTCTTGGGACAATTTTTCTCCTTCTGGCTAATTTCTATTTCAATTTAAGGCAATAGCTCCCTCTTGGCTGCGCTCCCATTAAGTTTAATTTACAAAAAGATATTCAAAATATTGAATAGAGAGGACATTCATGGCTTGGGGGGGGGGGGGGAACAGCACCAGCCGTAGAATGGCCTGTGTTTCATGAGGCCCTCTAGAGGACAATGGGGACATGTCCTGCCACCTGGACCTCAGAGTCTGAGGCCCCAGGTGCAGCACTCCGTGTGGGTGAGGTGACTGCACAGAAAGGAGCTGAGGGAGGACAGCAGACATCGCTTATCCCATGACTGAGACCCCAGTTTTACAGTATAGATACTCCAAAGCTCTCCTCCTGCTGGGCTTCTCTGAAGGAAGTGGAGCTCCTTAGGCTCTGCGTCGCCTCTCCTCTGACCTTGCTGCAGAGAACCACGCCCACTTCCTGAAGGATTAGCTCTTGGTGCCTGTCAGGGCTCTCCTCCAGTACAGTGCTGAAATTAAAGGTCACTTCAGAGGTAGTCTGTGGGTTGGCAGGGGTGGGCTTAAATGGATGGAACATATCAAATCTAGGCCCCTACCCATTGGCTGCAAGGCCTTGGTGACCACAGGCAAATTACTCTATCTCTCTCCCCCCTTTCCTTTCTTCCATTCTTTTCTTCCTCTCTTTTCTTTCTTTCTTTCTTTCTTTTTTTTTTTTCTTGTAGCGTTCTGTGTGTTTGGTAGTTGGGATTGTCTAGAGCCTTGTACATGCTGGGCAATCACTCTCAGGACGAGCTCTATCCTCACCCTCTTTTTATTTTAAGAGAGAATCTTAGTAAGTCACCCAGGCTGACTGTGAACTTATTTTGTATCGCAGATTGACTTTGAACTCGTGACCCCCCCTGCTTTGGCCTCTTAAGTTGAGTAGTTGAGGTTACAGGCTCATCAGTGTCTAATTTCCTTGTACCTCTGGTTTCATCCTCTGTAAAATGAAGATGACAGGCACTGCAAGGTTGTTTGGTTCCTTCATGGGAATAAGTAGAACCTATGCCTGGATGGAGAACGGCAAGAGAAGGATTTGTCACATGGTTATTCATTAGGGGTCCTTTCCCCTTTCCCATTTTATTGATGTAGGGACTAGGGAACTGGGAACGAGGTGGAAACCAGCCTCAAAGCCTTTGCTACATATCTGGCAGTACCTGATGCTTTCTCTGAGCATGTCATTTGAGGGCTGTGGCATACAGGAACAGAACCAGAATGGAGTCCTAACCTGAGACAAAAAGAAAACATGGACAGGTGCTAGATATCTCCTGGAGTCTTGCTGGGCTCAGAGCCCTTTGAGGCCAATGAAGAGACCCACAGGCCCTCACTCACATAGGATCTTATTATACAAACTTCCAACCATCTTCTCCCATTGTCACAATCAGACTAGTCTTATGCATGAAGCAGGCATGTGCTTTAACTCTCTCATTTTACACATGAGGAGGTTTCAGTGCTTATATTGTTTGCCCAAAGTCACAAAGCTAATCGGGCATACCGTGAGTGGTTCAAACCCATTCCTTTTGGTCCCCAGTCTTATGGCCATGCAGCAGTGCTCTGCATGCCTTGTCAGTGAGCACCGCTCTGTCAAGGCAGCACCTTAGGCTGAGGAGAAGATGAGAGGCCATCTTAGGTTGACTATAGCCTCTGGGTTGGGGTTGACCTTATTAATTTATCGCTATCTTGACCCTTTCAGTTAGCTACTGGACAGAGTCTATCCCAGGGGAGACAGACAGCAGGGCTTAATGGGAATGGGAAACCTGGTGACAACATGAACCATCTAAATTATAGTCTCACTTTGCAAAAGTCTGATGGGTCTGCAATAATTCCAACCCAGGTCATGTGTCTGTGTCTCCTCCATCATTGATTTCCTTCAGAGTCTCTTATTTGTCATACTCTGTTCCCTATAAGTAGCTTCCCATCCCTCTTACAGCCTTACAGCCTCCCCTACAGTTCCATTCTTGGTGCTCCATACTGAAGATACCCCTGTGACAGTGGCTGGAGCTGAAGGCCACCCACAAAGCCAGACACGGGCATGGAGAGGAAAAAAGGACAGGAGGATGGGGACATCACTCAGTGGGCAGAGTGCTTGCCTAGCACACATGGAGTCCTGGGTTCAAATCTCAATACCACACAAATGGGGCATGGTGGCACACCTTAATCCCAACACTTGGAATGTGGAGGTGGAGGCAGGAAAGTCAGAAACTCAAGGTTATCCTCAGCTACATAGGTAATCTAAGGCCAGCCTGAGCTATATGAAACTTTGCCAAAAGGATGAAGGTGGGAGATTCCACCAGCCAAAAATGTGATTTAGGAACTGTGATATAGGTATAATTAATGCTGGTGAAATAATGCTGGCCATTCTGGGGGTGGCAACTAAAACAGGTCCTAGAACTTCCGGCCCAAGCCAGGGATAACTGACATAGTCCATTACACTAAATATTCTTTTTAAAAAAAAAATCTTAGGACATTGTCCAGTCTCCTAGACTCCTGCAGTAGGAGCCTTTGACTGTGAGAAGGTTTTGGTCGGTGGCAGGGTTGGGTAGAAAACTGTGGCAGGATCTGATGCCACAGGGACATGTCAGCTTTTATATTGCCTTCTGACACTAGACTGATAGTGTTGGAAGGAATCAGATGTCACCTGACCTAGTCTCCTATCTAATTTAAAATATTGCTCCATAATTACCCTAGCAAATAGCCATTTGGCTAGATTAGAGTTCTTTCATGGCTAGAGATCAAGGGCCATTATGGGGTAATCCGTGCTACCCTTTAGGTGGATCTAATTGTTTAAATAGCTTTCCTTCTATTAAGTTTTTTTAAATATCTATCTTCCTGTGGATTTCATCATTTTTATTATCATCCAAGTATATCCAAGCTGTAGCCTCAGTCAAAAGCAACCCAAGATAGCCATGAATGTGACCCAATTGACAAAATCAAATTGAATGTCAAAGGGTTGGACAAACTTAGGAGAGGAAACTAGTGCTAAGGACGTATGTATTATTAAATTTATTTCAGTGTACTTTACTTTTTCCTCCCTCTTCTTTCCTTCCTCTTCCCAAAAGGTCTTCCTTAATCTAACCTACAGCATAGGGAAAGGAGAGCACACAGCACACCCAGCTAGCTCCAGGAGACCTGAACACTGGCTCCAACCATACTATGCATCTAGGCCCCTTACACAAAACTCTTGGTGTGACTCTACATAAATTGCTAGATAATGAATATCTACACGTCTTCTCTCGGATGTATGGTGTAGAATAAGGAAGGCTTTAAGTATAACTATTACTCGTATCTTGTTTGGACACTCATTATAAGCTAGGCATTCTGCTAATCACACTGCATATGTTTTCTTTCCATGTCTTAAGGGAGGATATCAGTTACGATCTCTACTTTATAAGTGAAGAAACTGAAACCCAGAGGAAAGAAACAACTTGATCAAGACGCTGTAACCTGTCATTGATAATTATAAATTTTGAGATCAATTTTGTCTTGGTCCCCAAACATATTCTCAAGTGTTTATGCAAAAATCCAGTCCTCTTTTCAAGGGTCCTAAAGTCTAGTTGAATTGGGGGAAAAAAATGAAAGGACCTCCCTCCCTTACACACACACACACACACACACACACACACACACACACACACCAACTAGGATAGTGAAGAAAAACAGTAAAGAAGACACAATGGTGTGCAGTGTAGGTGGCAATTGTCTGGGCTAGAACAGCCTGGGCCAAATAAATGAAGACGGGCATCCTAAGGGCTTCTTGGAGGATGGAGAGACTGAGGCAGAAAAGGAGATACACTTAGTGAACAATGACTAAGGACCTACAGTGTGGAAGGCAAAATGCCTAGAGAATGCCGAGATACAGTGTAAAGGACCTTTAATGCTGGGTCATGGGATGTAAACTTGATCCTGTGGTCACTGTGGAGAAATAGCTTTCCCGCTGGAGAGACCACTGAGGTCAAGAAGCATTATGGTGTGTGGAGCAGAATGCTCCTCCCACCTGGAAGGACGGAACTTCTCAACACGAACCACTTGCACTAAGCGCTCCTGCTGTTTCAGGTGTGAGTTCTAATGAGAGGACTCAGTGTATAAAGAGATTTGTTAAGACCTCCTATCTTCTGGTCAGTAGGTGGTTTGGAGAAAGAATGATAGGCAAAGGGACGGTGGCAGGAGTGAGTTGGGCTGAAGGAGCAAGAGTGTGACACAACTGAAGCACTGAGCCCGGGCCAGGCTGGAAATGACCACAGTCATGAAGGCTCCTAGATACCACTGCTGAGGTTACTACATTATAGCCTGGGGACCAAAATCTTCTGGGTCGGTGTGTAAGGGGACATCTGTGTAAGGCGCCATAATCTACTCCTCCCTGAACACTGGGCTTTGGGCAGGTATTCTAGAAGAACTGCAACACTCTTCTAGGAGTTAAGGCCAGATAATCAAAGCTTCCAACTACCCTGTTAAATGGCCAGGCTGATGGAGGCAGGGCCTGAACTTTCATGGCTCCAAATCCCCTTCAGTAAGGGCCAAAGGTGGTAGCTGTATGCTTAACAGAGGTGTGGCATGTTGTTCAAAGACCCTGGGCTTTCCCCCCAACCCCCGCAAGAGGAAGTACCACCAGGTGAACCAAGACCACGCTTCTCACCCAGTGGCTGCTGAGCCCCAAACTCCATCAGTCCCTCAGACAGAAGTGTGTCTTAGGGAGCAAAGGTATCTCATGTGTTCACTATAGAGGCGAAGGAAGGGGCACCTTGGGGGTCCAGGAAGGAAATCCAGGCCTAGAAGCAGCCAGGAGCCATAGACAGTCATGCTTTAAGTCAATTCTGGGAGAAAACCAAGTTATCATTTCCTGGCAAGAATTGTTCAGTGACGCTTCTGGAAACCGTTTGGTCAACATTTTATGATTACAAACATCTTCCACTCATTTATCTCACTCAGTTGCCACCATGGCTCTGTAGTAGTTAGTATTGATTGCTAACTTGATTGGACTGGGAGACAGCTAGGATATCTGTGAAGCTTTTACCTCTGGATGTGTCTGCAAAGGCTTTTCCAGGGATTAGATCACAAAGGCGCTGATCTCAATGTCTTGGTCAGTTGCTGGCTCCAAATTTTGAATGGACTATTGAGAAGTGGATAGCCATGGAAGGTGGGGCCGAGGTGAAGGGAGTGAATTGCTGGAACTATGCTGTTGAAGGGTTTATCCTGTTGCTAGCCCAGGCCTGTGGACTACAGCCTCTGAGGCTATGAGCTAAATGAGTCCTTCTCCACCAGACTGTAGTTCTCAGGTGCTTGTCACAACAGCAAAAAGTCTAACTCAAGCCCTCGAAAGCAGATTAAGCTGATTCTGCGCTGCTGATTTTACAACACAGAGAAGTCAAGGACCCGGGGAGGTCTTATTTTGCCCACTGGTGCACATCTGAGGGCAGCAGTGTAACCCAGGATGTCTCTCTTCATAACCTTTGTTTCTCAAATAAGCCATGTTATCTGCTTTACAGTGACTTTCGGATTTGGAGAAAGCAATACACAACCTGAGACTAAGAACCTCAACTGGCTACTTTAAGAGCACTCCAATCTCACAGTGGAGACAGAGTTAAATACTTCCTGGGTGGGTCACAAAGAAAGAGGCTCAGCTCTGAGGATGAGCTGAGATCCACTAAATGCACTGAATGGGCTGGATACAATGTGCACCTTCATTAACATTTATTATTTATTCATCAATCCATTCTACAAATGTTCCTGGAAGTCAAGCACTATGCCAGGCATAGGGACATGATAAGGAACACAGATGACAAGGGCTTCTGGCCTCATAGAATTTTAATCCTAGGAAATATTACAGAAAATAAACTAAACAATACCAAGAGTTAAAGGGCCCTCTGCATTTTACTAAACACGATGAAACAAAACCATGAAAGACTAACTAAGGTAGATCATGGGGGAAAGAGTGTGTGTTCTTTAGAAAACTAGTTAAAGAAGACATTGAACTGGAGACAGGCATGGCTAATCTTCACTGTCAGCTTGACTGGATTCCTCACCACGAGCAGACACCTAGTGCCTGTGGAGATGTGTCTGGAAGGGTTTGACTGAGAAGAGGAGACCCACCCTGAATGCAGCTAGCACCATCCAATAGGCTGTGGGACTGGACTGAATAAAGGAGAAATGAAGAAAGCCTGAAGAACTGCAGGATTCACTTGTCTCTGCTTCCTGATTACAGATGCCCTGAAACCAGTCATTTCACCTTTTGGCTGTCATATCTCCACACTATGCTGGACTGTCCCCTCAAGTAGCTCCTTGATGGGTGTTTAGGCATAGTAGTAAGAAAGAGAACTAATACAGTCTCATTGCAAAACTGAGAAGCCCTATGAGGAAACCACGTAAGATCATCTGAGCAGATGACCTTGCTGATATTTGGAAGCATCTATGGAAGGGTTTTTGTTTGTTTGTTTCTCTATTTGCTTTTGTTTATGCAGCATTTTTCTCTACATACCTCAAGTTGCCATGGAACTTGCCACAATATTCCAAACAGCCTTCAAAATCCTCCCACCTCTGGCTCCTTAATGCTTAGACTGTAGGCAGCCACCCTCACGCCAGCCCCCTGTGGTGTATTTAAGTGCAGATAGGTTCCTGGAACAGAAAGGCAGTGATGTAATCCAGCATAAGGGAAAGAAGTATGTGCCACTCACAGAATGTGTGTTAGCTGAAGGAAGTAGCAGGATTTAGTGACACCTCACTGAAGGGTTTCATGACAATATGTGACATGACATAACACGGTTTTAAATGGTGCTGGAATTGCTGTGTGGAGAATTCAGGTGTAGAACAAAGGAGGCCCATTTGAAGGGCTTTTCAGTTATTTCATTGGGAAGTAAGGGGTGTGAGGATTGGGGAAGGCAGTGGGAAGAGACCAGTGAGTTCAGAATCTGTTAGAAGATAGAATTGACAGTTTTTTATTGCACTGGATAGGTTGTGGCTGGAGAAAAGAATGAAGAACAGGGCTAGAATTCCAGTGTAGGTAATTAGATGACTGCAAGTGATATTTACTGAGACAGAGCAGATGAGGCAAGGACGGTTTCAAGTAGAGCTGTGGAAGTGAAAGGGTCTCAGTCAGATGAACATTTGGGTGTCAGTGGAACATTAGGGAGGAGATGGGAGATATGGCAACTTCAGGAAACAGAGCTGGGCTGGAGAAGTAAAGCTACGATGGTTAGAGTGCATGGCTATGGAGAAGAACATAGGGAAGAGGAAGAAGAGATTTGTGATCCAACCTCAAAGAGGCCCTGCATTTAGAGTCAGGCAGTCTAACAAAGGAAATGGAGAGAAGATGGTGGGGTAGAACGAAAACTAGCGACCAAAAGGTCACAGGCTCCACAAAGAGTTTCATGTTTCAAGACAGAAATGTAATCAGTAGTGTCAGATTCTGCTGAGAAATCAAGATGAATACCATCTGGGCCCCCAAAATGCTGGCAGCAACCTTGAGAACACAGTCTAGTGGTATATGGAAAGAGCAGCCAGAGGAGAGAGGGCTGAGGGATAAACATGAGGTTGGAGATTAAAACAACTCCTTTTCCCACCTGCCAATGTAGACAGTAGATGGGCTGCATTCAATTGTATATTGGTTCTTTGTACTTTGGGCCGTAACAGAGCATGCTTGCCTAAAGAGAATGATTCAGCAGAGTGAGAAAAATTAATGATTTCCAAGGTGATGGTTAATATGTATTGTCAACTTGACTGAATTTAGACTCATCAAGGAGATATAGATCTTGATGGTGTTTGTTTGTTTGTTTCAAGACAGAGTTGCTAAGTTTAACAGCCCTGACTGTCCTGGCCCCGAACTCAAAAAGATCCACCTGATTCTGACTCCAAGTGCTAAGATGAAAGGCATGTGCTACCAACACTGGCTGGTCTGAAGGTGGTGAGTTATCCTAATTGATTGCTCTTGATGGTATTTAAGGGTGTTTCCATAGAGGTTTAACTGAAGACAAAGACTGACCCAGAATGTGCTGAGGGTAGTCCAGGACAGAGGACAGGGTACTGGGCTGGTTAAGAAGGGAAAAGGAGGAAGTCAGTTGAGCATCACCCCCTCCCACCATCCTTGCCTCTGAGCACAATATGATCAGTCACCTCCTCCTCCCTGTGTCCCTGAAACCATGAGCCAAAACAAACCTTTATTCTTTCTTTCTCTCTCTCTCTCTCTCTCTCTCTCTTTTATTTTCTTTTTTCTTTTCTTTTCTTTTCTTTCCTTTCTTTCTTTCAGTTGCTTTTCATCAAACACCTGGCCATAGTGGGATAAGTTAGTGGGATAACTTTTATATCCCCATAGTGGGATAACTTTTCCCATAGTGGGAAAAGTTATTGATAGACCCAGAGACAGATACAGTCTTTGAGATGTAAAAATTGCCCATTCATACACAAGAAATTCTTTTTCCATTGTAATAGGAAGGAAGGAGAGAAGAGAGGGAAAGAGGAAGAGAAGGATGGAGGGAGAGAGAGAGAGAGATGAGTTGTTGCTAATGCCAATAGAGTTGAAGCTTCTGTGGGGAGTGAGCACCAAAGAGCTTCTGTTCCTCTGAAAATGGTGGAGGTCATCAGCTGAGAGTGAGTGTTAGTAAGGGGATGAGGACCTCATAGGGAGAGGGAAATCTGAGAAATGATTGAAGAGTGACTGAAGCAGAACACAGAAGAGCTGCCAGGAAGTGGTAGGTGACATCCTGAAGTGTATCATCACCATACTTAACTTAAAAGGTGGTTTATCCTGTGACATTTCCCCTTGATGATGCTCAGCTGCTCAGGAGCCACCTGGAGAAGAAAAGCATCACCTAGAAGCCCCCAAAGGAGTTTTACAACAAGCTGGCCTGTGGGAGAACAAAGAGTGGAAAGTAGTAGTGATAGCAGCATACAGGTAGATGGTAGAATTTAATCTGGCCTAGGAAAGAAAGAAAGCAGAAGGTGTTGGTAAAAAATGGATGAGAAAGGAAAAGGTGGTTATATCAATAGGGCTTTCATTATTGTAACTAAATGTTCAAGGCATGCTCCCTTATCAAGAGAACTGATTTACCCAGAACACAGTTTTGGAGGCTAAGCAACATGCCATAAGCTTTCCATATCAAGTCAGGATCATACAGACATCTCCATGTCAATGTGGGCCTTTCTCCCTCTTCTAATGCCATAAAAATTTATCCATGGAGAATCTATTCCAATAAACTGACCAAATCTAATCACTTCCCAAAGACTTTACCCTTGAATACCACAGCAAGACTAACTTTCTACCAACTTGTTACCATTAGCATATACTTTAGGTCTTGAACTCCTATATGAGGACAAGGGGACAGTCACGTTTAAACCATATAAAGTGGCTCTGTGAATCTGATGTTTATGTTTAATATTTTAGTGTGTGTGTGTGTGTGTGTGTGTGTGTGTGTGTAGGTGCCATGGATGCCAGTAGAGGGCATCATATCCTCAGGATCTGGAGCTACAGGTAGCTGTGATCCATCTGACATGGGTGCTGGGAACTGAACTCATGTCCTCTGCAAGAACAGTGTCCACTCCTAACCACTGATCCATCCCTCTAGCCCTGAATCTGAACATTAATAACAGAAGGGGTGAGTGGCCAAGACACAGAGCAATAGGTAGGTTAGAAAACAAGATATTAGACTTGGGAAATTGTGTCATTTGTAATGATGGTAAGTCCAAAGTTTGCTTGTCATTGCATGGTCAGGACCAGGGAGGAACAAAAGAAGAGATGACTGACTGGGATACAGCCAGGAACTGAGATAGTGAGTACTAAATGGACCGCTCTTCTGCAAGTTTGCTTATGCTTGCTTAGAGGGAAATGGGAGGTTTAGATAAGTCTATACTTGACACAGACCTACCATCCTCCCTAGATGTAAGTGCCTCACTTGTATTAAGAACTCTACACATGCTCTTTCCTGTCTCACTTGAACATGCCCTTTATGGCTGTGCTTCTCATAATGCTTCCTAAGACACAGACCTATGAAACACGATCTGGCCCAACATAAAATGTTTGCAGTAACAGACACCATCTAAAACTAGACTGTATTTTAGATAAATGGAGTAGCTAGTGTCAAAGGCTTAAGAGAATAAATTTTAAGGTGGGGGAAATTCTATCCATTAACTTAATGCTTTCCATATACTAGGAAAAGGCACCTACCCTACATTGCTTATTTTTCTCTTGAAAAAAGTATATTCCTGAACCATCCGTTATGTATTTCCAGAGCTATGACAGTAAGGAGTGCTGGAAGAGCTGGATGGGAGAGTCTGACCTAGGAAAAAAAAGGACAAGGGGTCCCCACAAAAAGGACCTAGCCATAAAAGAAAATAGCAAGAGCAGAGTGGACCCATTTACAATTCTATATAGATCAAATGAGAACTTGCAAGGAATTGCCCAAGTGTTTTCACCTTGGTTGATTTTTTTTTTTACACCTGACTTCTTTCTTTCTTTTAACTGATGATTTCAACATTTTTTAAAGTGAAAGATAAGGATGTGCTTGAAAAACAGTGAGGTAATAAGGAGCCAAAAAGACACATCTTCCTTCCAAGGACAATCAGAGGATGCTGGGAAATGACACCAGGGGACTAATGTCAGTCATCCCCAGCCTGTTTCTATTCTCCTTGGTTCACTCAAATGGCTTATCTGAGCTGAACACCTGTAACATGAAGCAATTTTAAAAAAAAGAAAGAAGACACCTTCTTATTGTACTAATGTGTGAACAGGAGGAAGAAACAGAAGCTTCCACCTCCCATCCTCTGTTTTCTGTTTTCTCTTCTAGGCCCAGATCAGGCCTGTAAGCAACCTGAGGCAAGAGATTGTAGGATGTCAGAGGAGAAGCGTGAAATACACAGCCTGTGCTTTGCGGGGGCTATGTACCACCAGAACAAGTCAAGCAATCCAAGGGTGAACAGCACCCAAGGCTTTTAGTCAAGTCCCTTCCACAAGTTTCAGTTACAGTCTACTGCCGAAGATGCTCAGTAAACCAGAGCGAGCTTGTGCTGGAAAGAAGGGCTGTGCAGGACTGTTTGGACCTCAAGTGCCTGTAGTAGTTGCTTTTAGTGTTCCTGTGACGGAATGGCTGGTATAACCTAAGGAGAGGAGGGTGTCTCTTGGCTCACTGTTTCAGAAATGTCAGTCCACTAGGGTGGGGAGACTGCAGCAGAGAGCAGCAGCCCACAACGTAGTGTTCAGGAGGCACAGGGAATGTTTAGGGCAAGACATAGACACACACACATGTACACGCACACACTAAAATCTCTCCTCCCAGCAATCAGCTTCCTGGAACAAGGCCTTACCTCCTACTTTTCATCACTTCCCCACATCATCAATCATCATCATCATCATCATCATCATTATTAGTCCATCAAGGGCTTCATGCATTCATTAGGTCAGAGCCCTTGCGATCTTGCCAGTTCTGTACTTGACTAATCTGCTGGTTGTCTCTCAGTCCCATGAAGTCGCCCATCACACTCCTCTGGCACCTTATTAAAACTGTGAACCATGATAAAGCCTTCACGCCTGTCTTTTCCTGAGGGGAATCCCTAGAGAAGAGAACTCCCTGAGGAGAATGCCCAAGGTGAAACCTGTGCCTTGTTCCCATTACCCCCAAATTAAGATAACCACAAAACAGTTATGAGAGGCCTAAAGTACATCCTCTCCCCTGAGAAAGAAAACCTGGAGAATCATTAATAGAGACAACAGGCAAGTGGAACCCTGGGAATCTGTGAGAGAAAAGGCAATAGTCTGCAATGTTTCTTCCTCAGCAGTGAGTTTCCTAGTAAAGATGATCACCATTCGTGGAGTTTACAACTGAGGCTTGGAAAAGTAGGAGGCTGAAGCTTTGGAAAGAATGTCTTCTTCAACACCCAGAAGGAGAGAAAGAAAGCGAGAAAGACTACTTGATGTTTTGTATTGTCTAGATAATCCTGAGGAGCCAAGGATTGTGAGTGTTTAAACGTCATGAGAAGGGCAGGAATCTAGAACAAACTTTATATATAAGATATAGTGTAAATAGGGAGGATTTTGATGGCTACTGTTGATGTCCAACTTGACAGAATCGAGAATCTCCTAAGAAAAAAGCCTCCAGGTATACCTATGAGGGACTATTTAGATCATGCTAGCCCCTGGTTTGTACTGACTAGGTGATTAAAATCAGAAGTTCTGCCCGAATAGTAGGCAGAGCCATTCCCTAGGCTTGGGTTCTGGAATGCATGGAAAAGGGAAAGCTGGCTAAGTGCCTGCACTCCTCCTCTGCTTCCTGACAACAGATGCAAGCTGGCCAGCTGCCCCAACCTGCTGCTGCCTTGCTTTCCCCACCACGGTGGACTGTGCCCAAAAACTGTGAGCCAAAAGAAGCCCTTTCTCCCTTCAGCTGATTTTGTCGGGGTATTTTATCGTAGCAACTCGAAAAATAACTACAAGAGATTTGTTGGTTCACCCAGTCCATCAGAGCTCAATGTTGCCACTGCCAAAGGGAGGCGAAGGGGGGGAGGGGTCACTGTCATTTTTGTACCTTTATTTCTGAGTTCCTGGTTTTATGGTCCAGATTTTAGCTTAGAGGTGTTCATCAATGCTGTCTCCAATGTTCCAGGACAGGCATTATGAGGAACAAGATTTTTTTTACCATAATATGAGAACAACTCATTTTCTGGTCATGTGGATTTTTCTGTATCCGACTCATTTTTCTCTTCAGCCCACCAAGATTAAGTTTTAAAATTATCAATAGGACTCAGACACACAGTGGGAGTATAAACATGTATAGGCTTTTTAAAGGTACCTTGGCAGTTTATATTTAAAAAGACCGTGTGTGTGTGTGTGTGTGTGTGTGTGTGTGTGTGTGTGTGTGTGTGTTCCCTTGGGCCCAGCATGCACTGGTCCACACTTATTCTACTAAAGCAATGGTACATACAGAAGAGGGCATGGTTATGTCTCCATTTAAAAACCATTAAGAACTGGTCATTAGAGGAGGAGCTTGGGGAATCCTTCAGAGAAGGGGGAGGAAGAATTGTAGGAGCCAGAGGCATCAAGGACACCACAAGAAAGCTGCAGAATCAAGTAACCTGGCCTCAGAGGGGCTCAGAGCCTGAACCAACAACCAAGGAAGCTGCATGGGTATAACCTAGACAGTCTGTATATATGTTACCACTGAGCAGCCTGGACTTCTTGTGAGACTCAAAACAGTGGGAGCAAGGGCTGCCTCTGACTCTTTTGCCTGCTTTCAGGACTTTTGTCCTTATACTACATCGCCTCGTCTGGCCTTAATACAAAAGGAGGTGCCTGGTCTTGCTGTAACTTAGTATGCCATGTTTGGTTGATATCCAGGGGAGGCTTGCCCTTTTCTGAAGAGAAACAGAAGAGGAGTAGATGGAGGAGGGTAGGAAAGGAGGAAGGGGACATGCAGTTGGGATGTAATATATGAGAGACTATATAAGTAAGATTTAAAAACAAGAACTGGTCATCAGAATTGTCAAACGAGTTGTGACACATCCACATGATGGATGGTAGGCCACCACCAAAAACAAATGTGTTTGCTTAGAAATTGGTTCACAATCTTTAAATGAGAAAAGTCCACACACACACACACACACAAAAAAAAAAAAAAAAAAAACTTTTGAATACATTGTATCTTTGTGAAATCTACATATGTAATGAGAACAATAAGTTCACAGGATCTGAAAGTATGGTAAGATTGGGAATGTATATTGTTTCTGTTTCCTACTTTGTCTGTATTTTCAAATATTTCAGCAGTGAAGTAACACTTTTGTAAACAGGAAATTTTATTCCTTATTTTTCTTAAATAAGAATCGGCTGGGAATATAGCTCAGCAGTAGAGAACTGGTGTAGCTTATGCAAGACCTGCAGTTTGAACCCAGTTCTGCAAAGGATTAATTAGTTTAAAATATTCTTTAGGTGAATCGTCTTCCCTTCCTCCCTCTGAAACCTACTTCACCTTCTCAGAAGCAGCATCCATTATTAGTTTCTTAGGTAACTCTTCAGCAATGATGTCTGCATGGATAAGCCTAAGTGGAAAAATCCTTTTCATTTTTCAAAACAGCTTTAAATTAAATCTTAACCTAAAGTCAGGAAGAGCTGGCTGCTGAAGAAGGAGGTATATCTCTAAATACTTTTTAACTGCTTCTGACAGGGAAGGCCAGTACCAGGGCAGAGTGAAGCCAATTACCTCAAACATGAGGACTCAAAATCATAAACAGAATGAAGAATGTTAAAATACGAAATATTTTTAGAGCCAAAATTAATAATTGAATTCATGAAAAGCAAAGATGGGGCCAGTATTGTTTTGTTTTTGTTTTTGTTTTCTTTTTGCCTCAGGTTCTGATGTGGTACTGTTTTTGAAGACGACAAAATAAGAGTTAGGATGCGAGAACACGGGAGGAAAATGGGGAAGAAATTACCTGAGCCACCTAACCATCAAGCACTGAGTTGGCACGTCCCATACTCTCGTTAGAAAGTAGAACTTGAAAAAAAAAAAAAAAGTAGAACTTGCCTGTCTCCCTTATTAAGGTCCCCTTGAGACAGAGGAAGACTTCCAGGCCAACACCCCACCCTCTCTGCCAGCTGTCCCTTACTTCTCAGGAAACTGAAGCGAGTCGCCTAATTAGTGGATTAAGAGATATAAGTGCATATATAGACACACCCTTCCTACCTGCCTCTAATAGGTCCTTTGTCCTTGGGGAAACGCCCAGGAGCCTTAGAGTCAATGATCACGTTGCTTTCCCAGAGAATGGCCTCCAACTGTCTGGAGAAGGGAAGGTCCCTCCCTGGCTGCCATACTCCTACTGTACAGCTTCACCTCTAGTTATAGCAGAACAGACACGAGTGGATGCTAACCAGTGTCAGGCCTATCCTTTGGGGTGTTGGTGTTCTAATCCAAGGAGAGCTGATTTGGGCTGTGTACAATCAGGATAAGGAGAGAGACATCTCAGCCTCTGCTGCTGGACTTGTTACAGTGAATCCAAGACCTGGGAAATAATTACCTTTCACCCACTACTACAGACTTAGGTGGTCTGTCCAAACACAGTGCCTAGAAAGAAGCTATGCATATAGAGAAGTTGGAGAGTTGTAATTCTGGGGCCAAATTATCTTGGGCTGCCTTTAGCTGCCTCAATAGCTGTTTGCTGTCTTCTGCTGATCAGATAAATCCTTCAGCATATACAAATAGACCCCTACTTCCTACAAATCAAAAAGCAAGGAAGGCCTATAGTACAGTATTCCTGGTTTCTCTGTAACCAGCTTACCTAAATGATATACCCACTGTGGTAGTTTGAATGCAATTGGCCCCCTTAGGCCCACAGGGAGTGGTGCTATTAGGAGGTATGACCTTGTTGGTGAATGTGTGACTTTGATGAAGGAAGTATGTAAACATGGAGATGGGCATTGAGGTCTCATATGCTCCAGCTATGCCCATTGTGGCACACAGTCTCCTTCTGCTGCCTGCAGATCAAGATGTAGAACTCTCAGCTCCTTCTCCAGCACCATGTCTGCCTGCATGCCGCCACGTCCCTCCACAGTGATAATAGACTAAACCTCTGAAACTGTAAGCCAGTCCCAATTAAATGTTTCCCTTTATAAGAGTTGCTGTAATCATGACGTCTCTTCACAACAGTAGAACACTGACTAAAACCAATATATTTGAAAACTGTGTTGACCTGTTTTTCTATAAACACTACATGAGGCGCTCTCATTGGAGTGTGATATTTGGGAAATACCTGAGTCTGTGTCCTGGGCCATGGGCACACATATTTGGCTCCATAATAAACCATCTCTTTTGTTCCTTTGAGGTGAGAGTTTTTCTTTTGTCAATACCTGTCACAAAGCAGACATATAAGGGTATAGAAACAAGAGATGGTGACAATGGCCCTGTGGTTCCAGGCTCCTTGAAAGTTATTGACTTTGACCTCCATAAGATATTCTTTGTGTGCTGGAGAAATGGCTTAGCAGTTAAGAGCACTGGTTGCTCTTCCACCGTACCTGGGTTCAATTCCCAGCACCCACATGGCAGTTCACAACTGTCTGTAACTCCTGCTCTGGGGGATATGACGCCCTTATACAGAAATACGTACAGGCAAAACACTGATATACATAAAAATAAATAAATTTGGAGACTGGCAAGGTTAAGAGTGGCTCAGAGGTTAAGAGTGCTGGCTGTGCTTCTAGAGCATCTAGAGGTCCTGAGTTCAATTCCTAGCAACTGATGGCTCACAACTGTCAGTTCCCTCCTGGTATGCAGGTGTACAGACAGGAAGAACACTGTGTAGGTAATAAATAATTTTTTTAAAAAAGATATTCTTGTGTAAAGTCCCTTTTCTGAGACTAAGCTGGCTCATGTAGCAGCCTAAGAGTTCTGTTGTGGCCTGTTACTTGCACCTGAGGAGTTCTGACTAAACCAGTTATCAGTGTTCATCTCACTTATTATCAGTCATGTTCATAGTCACGCCATGGTCCTGAGGACTCACTCACCTCATTACTTTTCTGCACTCTGGCATCAAACTTCCCCGAACCTTCCCTCCTACAGATAACTTATTCCCTATCCACCTACCCTCATCACCCTTTGCTTATTTCCCTTTAAAATATTACCCCACGAATAAGTAGCACTGTTTTGTACCATTTACTTCCAATATATGTTATTCAGTCAAGCACTGTTATTAGCTGCTATAGCATCCAACCCCAAATTCCAATGATGCTGCAAAAATAGCTTATTTCTAATTTTTTCAAAATTCCAGTATGAGTGTTTCTGCTTAGGCATTGTCTTTAGTTGGCTCTTATGCAGTAATTTAAGTAACTGCGTTCCTTCTTAAATGTAACTCTTCCAACTTCTAGGGTCCCATAGAACATTCTTTTCTTGCCACGTGGCTGAGAACGAAAGGACAGACCACACACAAGCATGCGGAAGGGCAAGTTGAGGGAAATCTTGAAGGACTAGAAGTGGCCACATCATTTAAATCCACACTGTGTTTGCAGAGTTAGTCATGTGCTTCATCTAGGCACAAAGGAAGTTGTGGAATAAAGGTTAGTTGTGTGTCTCTGAAGATGAGATGGGCAGGTTCTATTTCACAGAGGAAGTGGGTCAGAGGACACTCCAGCTCTCCAACCCGGGGGAAGTCATTCATAAATTTCTCAGGTCTCTTCTGGAAATAGAGAAATTACAGACTCATCGTGCAAAGTGCGTTGGTGCCCTAGGTTTCAAAGGAGGTGTTCTAGCAGTGGTGACAAACTAGAGAAGCTAGGGAGAAATCTGAAAGCACCATCACCAATGCTTTGGGAATTGTGCTCCCCTGTTGTTATTGAAAACCATTAGTAAGAAGTAAATAGATTATATTTTTTTAAATGAAGTCATGAGTATTTAGGACTTATCATTTGGTTATTTTACTATATTTTACTCTTACCAATGTTCACAAGGGTTTTTTTGTTTGTTTGTTTGTTTGGCATCCCATGTTTGGTTTATGGTGACAGTGTCGTATTAGGGTGCATTATTCTGAGCTATAGGCCCAGCTTCACATCAGCACCTTGAAATCAATAAGCAATCCAAAAATGTTGTGAAGCATCCCTCCCTGGCCCCAGATCCATTTGTTAAATACTTAGAGGACAGGAAAGGAGAAGATTCAGAAAAAAAAAAAAAAAAAAAAGACTCAAATCTGGGAATTCCCAGGGTTCAATGTTTCCTCTTACCTCCCTGGATCAGAGCAACTGAAGGTTTGCTGTTTCTGTGCACCAGATTTTACATAAAGCTTTGGTTTGATAAGAGTATTGTAGTGTCTGAAGAAGAATCTTTCTGTGCTGCTGGACTGCAGAACTGACAATTTTCCCTCTTGCTTATCCATTTTTCCCTTCATGTATTGCATTAAACATTTGCTAATACCTACCTGGTACAGTGTAGGTGGAGAAATGGATTCTTTGAGGTAATTTATAATATTAGTGCTTTGCTCTTTTCCCAAGAAAGGGGAAAGAAAGTAAAATGTCATGGGTCAAATGTATGTAGATGATGGTCTCAAGTCAAACTCATTATGAACAGAATTGGGGAGTGCAAGTGTAGACCAGGCCAAAGTACACATGACACACAAATGGCTGATTGCAGAATGATTAATATTTAATATTGAGTCATATAATTATTAAGGGAGCAGTTACTTTTAACCTGCTACTTTATAAATAAAAGATATGGAAAACTTAGATTCTTTTTTAATAAACCTTAATGTACTGGGGCTGGGCAGATATTAACCCTCTAAGCTATCTTGTCTACTCCCTAGCCAAAATTCCCATAAATACTTGTACGTGTTCCACTTGATCAGCTTCTGCTCCATCAGGCTGATCCTCAGAACAAGCTGCTCTTGGCCAAGTACTCCTCCTGATTATGCTAGCTTATGGTGACTTACTCCTTTCTTCTTCCTTCCTCTCTCTCTTCCTCATGGTCTCTTTTGGGCATCTAGGCTCCGCTTACCTCTCTCCTATCCAGCCCAGGTGTACGTAAATTTATTTGCCAATCAGGAAGAATTTGGGAGGCAAGTTTTACACCTTTGGGGTGGAGTGGGGTTGAAGTAATTTTTTTTATACATAGTAGCTCCAGATGAGCCCCAACAGCTGCTCTTGTCTCCACTTCCTCCCACTCTCCTCACCAGAGCTTGAACATTGCCTCTGCAAACACTGAACACTAACAAGTTTACCACACTGTTTCAGTTGCTTGTTGGACATCCATGAACTCTGCACCAGTTCAAGTGGATTTGATGGGACCACGTGAAGCATCTTTCTTACAGATCTTTCCCAGCCTCAGCTTACCCAAGGGCTGTGTCTCAAGCTAACTGTATCCTTCTTTGAGAACCATGCACTGAGATTTGCTAAGAATCAAATGGAGATTTTTTTTTTCAACAATGTTGACTTTCTTTTATATACAATGAAGGACAAAATCCCAAATCAGGAGGTTTGGGGGGAGGGTGTACTCCCTTTTACACTGAGACGCAAGTAGAAATAGGACATTCTGCTCAAATGCATATTGCTCAGGGCAGGAGGAGGCTGAAAAACCAGAACGTTTATTCATTATGCAGTCCTGAGTTCTAATGGCCACTTCTGAAAACACTAGTCTTTGTCCTCAAGGTCCAGGGATAGTTAAAGAGGACCCAGTCACATGATCGAACAGTTTAAATGTCACATCTGAAAGCTACCTTCACAACATTCAGGTTAGTTTTTGACAAAATGTCTGAGCACCATGGCCTACCCAAGGTAACACAAAATGACTATTATGACGAAACGCCTTCTTAAGGTCCCATTGCTCTTACAGGATAGTAAAGTAGACTTCCCCACCTAAGACCTGGGAGGGGTTATTTGGGGACGATAATCTTAATCATCATTCATTCCATAGATGCTACGATATATGATCCAGAAAAGAAAGAGGAGGACTGTTTTGTTTTTTTCCACAGAAATTAGAGGTGAAGTGACTGGGTAACCCTGCATCAGTCAGGACGCCAGCAGAAAACACACAGCACACTTACATTCAGGTTAGTAGAGGAAGTTTAACCAAGACGGTTTACAAGCACATGAGTGGGGCACAGCAGTTAAGGGTAAATGCAGTGACCTAGAGGGAGAGAGGAAGAGACAGTGACCGAAGTGCTAAAATTACAGCTGTTAGACAGGGTCAGTTTGGAAATATCGTGGTCAAGGAATGTGTCAGCCATGGTGCGCTGTGTGAGTGGGGCGGGATGTGAACACCCCGGCCTTTCTTCCATCAACCATGCTTCCCCACCACCTACCACGCTCAGTGAAAAGCCAATGTACAGGAGACCTACTGCTGTGCTCATCAGTTGCTTCCTGATAGTAAGAGCCCACAAAGAAGGATGGAGAGCAAATCTGACATACTCACCCACCTAGAAGTAGGGCCCTCTGCATTCAGAGATTCTGGGAGGATCGATGAGTGAGTACAAAGGTGCAGACACCTGGTCCACACTCTTATGCCTTTCTCTGTTCTCAAAATCCCATGCACAGCTGTAATGTGTGTGTGTGCCACATAACACAAAGAATACGTGAACACTACACCTATGCAACAGGCATGCATACATCTACACAAGAACGCACAGATATACACATCACAGACACGGACATATCTGCACATGAAAATGTAAGAAAAGGAAACCTACATGCACTTACATGGGTTTGCATGTACACATGCTGTGAGCATATCCACATGTGAACCTGCATTTACAGAGGCACCTGTTAATTTGCACAATTGCACACATGCTCACACAGAGAGAGAGAGAGAGTCACATATTTTCTCACCATCTGCAGAGGCTCCTCTAACTCAGCCAGAAATTACAAGAGATAGAACCAACAGAATTTAAATGAAGATGAGAAAAAGAAAGTCCAGGGATGATGGGCAGACTCCCCTAATTGGAGCTATTTTTAGAACCCAGACAGAAAGTAGAAAAAGAGAGAGAGAGAAGAATGAGCCTCTTTAAAAAAATGGAAAGCTGACCAAAGAACCACTTGTTTCCTTCATTATTGGAAGAAGGGGAAGGAGGTGGGAGAGGGCGACTGGAAAACTGGAAAGAGGGAGGCCACGTGCTCCATGAGATGCTAACAGCGTCTCTGCCTATTCTCTCAATCTTCCCCCTCATCTATGCACTCACACCAATCCCCACACACACCTGTCTCCTCTCCCTTTGCAGGACCTGGACACTGGGAGAGAGGAAGGCACTGCAGACCAGGCAGGGTCAGCTAACTGGTTTGGCACCCCTGCCGTGCACTTGGGAATATCTGGTGACCACGAGTATGCTCCTGGAAGATAGCTTTAGACTACAAAGTACCTTTGTGCAAAGAGAGGAAGACACCCACAATAGCAAATGAATAGGAAAACCCCTCTGGTTGGACAGAGCACCTCAGGGTCCCCACTTTACATGATGAAACACCACCGTTTTCCACCCTCCCCACAGCGTGTGCTTGTGCAGTCCCCACTGCCCACCTATGTGCATGCACAAGGCAGTCCACCTCGGCTTGTACTCTGCCTGGGTGGAGATACATCTCCAATTAAGAAGAACAAAAGTAAGGGAGAACCTAGGACTTAAAACTCAAAGTAAGCCAGCTGCCTTTTGTATCATCTTTGAAGACTCAGCAAATGCCAGTGAAAATTGAAATCTTCAAATAAGAACTAGAGGATTTAGGCTCCACTGTAAGTAGCTAAATTCTAAATGACATCATTATCACCATCACTACCATCACCACCATACTCGCCACTGCCACCACCACCACCACCATCATCACCATCACCACCATCATCACTACCATCACCAACAGTGAAGCTCCTGGAACTTCCTACTCATTGCAGAGAGAAGACCAACAGCTCCAGGGCTCCATCCCTATAAGTTCCTAATTGATTTGAGGTAACTTTATTTCCCAGTACGTTAGTTAGTTTTCTCAATGCCCTGAAAAAAAGCAAATCAAGGAAGGAAGTGGTTTTTTTGCCTATGATTTGGGCCACGGGTCTACTGTGGTAGGAAAAAGATGGCATCGGGCGTAAGAGGTGTCTGAGCACATTGCATCAGGCATCAGGAAGCAGAGAGGAGAGGGCCTGATGCTCAGCTGGCTTTCTTCTTTGCATTTAGCCCTGGGTAGCAGTCCACAGAATGGTGCCAGACACGCTCAGAGTGTGCCTTTCCTCCTCTGTTAAAACTCTCTAGAAATGCCCTCAAGGATGCCCCTAGCAGTATGTTTCCTACTGATGCCACGTCCGGCCAAGCTGACAATGAAGATGGGGTACCATGCTCAGGTTCCTCACTGATGGAATCTGACACTGAGTGGGATTTCTTCATCACCAAAAAAAAAAAAAAAAAAAAAAAAAAAAAAAAAAAAAAAAATGTAGAATAAAATGGAGGAATAAAGATATGGATTTTTGTTTGTTTTACATGCTATCACTTGGCTTCTTCTTTTTGTTGTCAACAAAACCACCATTTTGGATGATTCTGGGCTTTGTTCCAGCCATCCGTTGGAGGCACGGCTCTCTGCTCAGGTAGTAAATTTAATTTTCTTCCTTAACAAATGAGCCAGGCAAAAGAAGGCATACATGCCACCAGAAGGACTGCAGGTAAGACTTAAAGAAGAACTTCCTGACATTGGAGCAGTTGAGAAAATGAGAAATGGAACTTTACTCTTTAGGATAAAGACGAAGATCTTTGGAAACAGAAATTAGATGCCCCCACCCCCATCTCTCTGAGGAAAGAGTGATTTAGAAGTATGTTTGCATTGACTCCCGGGACACCCTGAGCCATGGAGATAAGAGCTGTACTTATGAGCCCCTTCTAGGCTCCTCTGTAGGCCCCAGAGGTTAATGTTTCCATTTAAATGGAAATTGAGTGCAAAATTATTAGCAACTGTTCAAAAAGAACCAAAGTACAAGGGGCCGATCTTCTCACAATACAAACATAGCTGCCACCAGTGTTCTGTGCCTTCAGTATTAAGATGAACCTTGCTGAAGGTCACTCCTCCACCTGCCAAGGAGCTGGACTCATGAAAATGTTTCATTTGGAACCCAAGCTGAGAGGGCAGAGGACTGTCTGCAGGCCTTATGTCCTGAGTTGCTCCCAGGAAGTCAGATAGGGACCCTGCAAGAACAAGGACGGCCTCATTCCTCACCTCTCCAGATATCCCTGGGGCAGAAAATCCGACTTTGTTCCTTGTAAGCTTCTACTTTGACATCACCAACACTTGCTCGGGGCTTATGCAGAGCAGTGCACATTCCACAGAGAGATGTGCATGGCCTACCTGGGAGCCAGCCTGGAGGAGACACTCTTTCTACCTGAGAGCCAGCCTGGAGGAGACACTCTTTCTGGCTTCAGGCCTCTCACTGCAAATGCGGTCTTCTTTGTGGTCTATTTAGCACATGTAGTTTTGTGCCTTTGGGGAGGCTATTTTTCTGTCTAAAATGGGCCCCAAGTGTAGCACTGAAGGAATCTCTTTTATTCCCAAGGCTGAGATGTGCTTACAGAGAAATAGTGTGCTGTGCTCACTCCGTTCGGGCATGCAGTGCTGTGCCATTGGCTATAAGTTTAATTCGAATGAATCAGCAGTGTAGTATTATGGCTTGGATCTTAAGTGTCCCCCAAAGACCCATATGCTAAAGGATTTGTCCCAGCCAGCAACTCTACCAGGAGGTGATAGAACCTATGAGTGGTGGGACCTGATGGGAGGAAGTTAGGCCAATGGGGAGCGTGCTCCAGGAGACAATGTTAGGACACTGGCCCCTTCCTTTCTCTTTCTCCTCTCCACCATGATGAAATATGCTATCACAAATGCAAATGATCATGGGCTGAATGAAATCTCTGAAACTATGAGTCAGGTTGTTTGTCTCAGTGTTGTATCAAGAGATGGAAATCTGTTGAGTCTACTAAAAGCACATGCATAACACGAAGCCATTGTGTACTGGTCAGCTTACAGCACAAGTGATATATCCAGGGGCTCACAGGATCCTACCTTGACTTTCCCCTAGGAGCTATCACTATTTGCTAATTCACCAGGATTCAACCAATAAAAACAAATGCTGGCTTCAGCGTTGTCTCCAGGCTCAAATGGGGAGATGGTATCCTGAGTAAATGGTGACCCACCTGCTGGCAGGTTTGAAGAATCTCTTACCCACAAAAATGCCTTGCCCTCACAGCCCAATTTTCCTATGCTCACGTCTGCGTATTCCAGAAAGACTAATAGAGGATTATTTCTGGAAGGTTCTATAACTCATAGCCAGCGTAGAATCCCTCATGGAAGAAAAACTGAATCTTCTTCAAATGAAAAAGATTTGCCAGTGTGTAAAACTATTCAGGAGTCTAAAGGTCAAAAAACCCAGGAGGGGTTAGCACCACCCAAAACTAAAAAACCAGAATCCACCAAACTCTACTTCCAGTCTATGAGAAAGAATCCATGGCAGGTAGGTGGGACCAATCCATGGGGCTGGGCTTGCCCATAGGAACCCTGCACTGATGTCATAGGAGAGAGAACTCCACCCCCTGATGTGGGCAGAGAAGAGGCTGGCCACTGCTCATGTAAAAGTTATGGCCACTACTCATGTAAAAATTATGTAATAAAAAAAGAGCTATAGGCTAGATACCTCATGGCCATAGAAAGAGCAGCTAGGCTTGAGGAGTACCAAAGGGGAGGAAGGAAGAGAAAAGAGTATGAGCACGCAACCTCCCTGAGTATCCTAGCTTCTTTTCCTGTTCCTGTGATAAAATAGTCTGACAGACAAAACGTAAGAGAGAACGGGTTTGTTCTGTCTCACAGTTCAAGGTGCAATACATCAGAGCAGGAAGACGAGATGACAGAAGATTGGAGCAACTGCTCACACCACACCCACAACCAGGAAACAGAAAGTGGTGAGTGTATGCTGGTCCTCGGCTCACGTCCTTCATGTCTTCAGCTCCCCAACTCCTGCACAAGATCTGGTCCCACCCACAATGAAGATGAGTCCTCCTGCATCAAGTAATGTGATCAAGATAATCCTCCATGAGCAAGCTCAGAGGAACACCTCCAGGTGATAATATTCTGTTGAATTGACAACCCTATCACATTAGCTATCATTCCGGCCCCCACCATGAATATCCCTCCTCTTGGACTGGAATCCCCCCCTTAAAAGGCATCATGCAAGCATCATTTGTCCAATCCGCCTCTTGAGTGCCTCACCCTGTACTTCACCTGGGTAAATGAATCATTTTTGCAGAATCCATTATTCTAAGAGACATTTACTTCATCTTGCTACACTCATGAGATAAACTCCAGGAAACCTCTGCCTGTCTGACCCAGCTCTTTCTGGGTCTGACAAGAGGATGCAGAGCAGACTGGAGAGGCTGGAATGCTCACTGCATGATCAGAGGCCACAATCAACACCTAGATTTATCTGTGCATGATGTGTTGCCAAGTAGGAAGCCAGCTGCTAGCCCCACATAAGGGCTGGCTTGCAGCATGAGAAGGTGCAGCAGACAGCCTTCTCGACAGATTTCTTTCCTCTCCAGAGGACCTCTCAGAGTTTCCCTAGCTAATCAGAGCCTCCGGAACATGATCTCAGGATCCGGTCCTTTGAACTGGCAAGACAGGTGGAGGTGCATTATCCAAACCTCTTTATGGTTGGCCTGGCCATGCTGTCTGTTCCACACATCCCAAGGCTTCTTTCCCTGGCCCTCTGCAGGGCATCTCCAGTACTGAATGTCCTTGGGAAGCCTCTTACAAACACTGCTTCCTGAATATCTGCTGAGGACAGGAACTGGTTTCTGGGAACCTGATTTTTTCCTACAACATTCCAATAACATTCTGGATTTCCTGGGAGCCTAATCTTCCACACAACATTCCAGAAAAAGCTGATTAGGAGTACAAATAAACCTTCGAGAGACAGAGGAAAGAGCGGGTGCTGGGACCTCCCTGGAAAGGGTCCATAATGGCTTGCAGTGGGCCAATAGGGAGAATGCAGCTGATGATCTGCCACGCTCCCTAATCTCTACCCCTTGGAAGGCCTCCTTCTTTTCCCTCCCCCATTCATTTCTCCTTCATACCTTTTTGCCTCTGTTTTTCTCTATGTGGAGAATTGAAAAATATAACCATGGGACCCTCAGCTAGCAGGCTGTCTACCAAGACCTGCTTTTTTTTTTTCTCTCAATTACAGACCACCAAGCTAAAGTTGTCTTATCAAGCTCAGTGCTACCCTTTCCTACTTTCATCTTTTACCTGTAACCTTCCCCCTTCTAGACAAAACTCTCTGTGGAGTCTTGGGTTTTACACTGCGATATGCAGATCTGAACACAGCAGAACTGGGCTGTGAGAGCAAGGCAATTTTGCGGGCAAGGCCCTTTTGAGATATGTTAAGCCTGCTGTTCAGGGGTTCACCTTTTACCATGGATACCGTCTCCATATTTGAGCCTGCAGACAGTTCCGGGGAGTCAGAGTTCCTATCGATTGCTTAATACATTCCTACACTGGTAAATGTGGAAGTTGTATTCCGTAGTGTTTCCACGAATGCTGAATTAGCAAATGAGTGATGGCTCGTAGGGGAAATTCAGATTAGGGTCCCATGAGCCTCTCATCACATCACTTTTCTTGTGAATTGATCAATACACGCTCTCCTAAGAACTGTGGGAAGCGAGGCAGGGGAGATAAACCAGGATTTCTGAGAAGCATTACCTAGGGTTGTGATCCTGCAATGATCCAGGTAGAGATCTGAACTGCCTTCTGGTGTACGGACCCCCCACTTCCAGAAGCAGCCCTACACAGAAGCTATTCCACATGGGCTTCTGCTTGGTTCAAATTGGATTGAGGCAGTCTAAATCCTGTTCCTGGCTGCATGGTCCTACAAGACCTGGTCCCTAATTACCTTGCCAAACTCATTTCACCCTTCCTTCCCATCCTCACAGAGAGCTGATTTCACATCCATTAATAAGCCAGATGTTTTCCTTCTGCACCTGAAGCTACTTGCTTCCTGTCTTCATTAGTTCAGACACTGTTACAAAAACTGGGTGAACTGTAAAATCAAACTTGTGTTTCTCGCAGTTGACTAGACCTCTGGGAAGCTCCTGATCAATGATGTTTCCCAGATCAAAGCCTGATGGGAACCTGTTCCTTGGTTTTGAGAAGCTTCTTGCTGGATCCAACCATGTGAAAGGACTGCTTAACTCCTTGAAGCCTCTTTCATGAAGACACTGATTTTTTTAAGAGAGCCGTTTGCTCATGGCCTCATCCCTTTCCTAAAGTCTCCACCTTCAAGGTTAACATATGAACTTGAGGAGACACAGCCAGCTCATAACATTTCCTTTCCCCTGGACAACCCTCACTCCATTCTTTAACTTAGATGTGTCTTTCTCCTTCCCAACTCAGGATTTATGGCTTCCCTCCTATAGTCCCTGGTAACACCTCATTGGCTTCTTTTAAAGTACATTGTAAGTATAAAGTCATTGTCTTCTATACACAGCTACACTCACTAGAAGTTGGGAACTATCTAACTCAGCCCTCACTCCTGTTTTTAACACGCCTTGGTATTCCCTAGATGCTTAGCAAAAGTCTACTGAATGGCTTCCCAAGACATCATATTGACTCCCAAAAATCTGATATTTCTATCATCTCCACCATCCTAGCATTTTCTAACCCTTTTATTGCTCTGTCTCCTGTCCTGATGGTTTTCAGTGTCTAAAGAGTTAGCTCGAATCCTTATGCAGGCTCCTGGAAAACACCAACTAGAGACTAGGGCTGTATTAGCAAGCGTCGTCCTGTGACTGACACAGGGCAGTGCGATGTCATCATCTTCAACAGGCAACATATCTACCTGCCAGGTGCTCACATCTCTGGATGGCCTGTTCCAACTGCATGCAGAACCAGACTTCAAAGAGGTCACCAAAATTCTTGCTGTCCCTAGGGTAGGACTCATTCATTCAAGTCAACCAACAAATAGATACGTAACTCCCACTACCTGTAAGACCTACAGTTAGTTTCTATTCTTGGGGATTCTGGAATGGAAGACAATTGTCTAAAAATAAACTATAAAAATCTGTGGCAGGCAGGGTTCAGAGGAAGATGCTTCATTAAAGCTTAAGGACACTGTCCAGCCTCTTTAGGAGTACCTGAGTGGTCTTTGTTCCATTCAGTCCCGATTAAACTCCTTGCTATATTTGTCACCGCCAGACCAACAGTGAACCCCATCATCTGTCATATCATTGGAGATATATAGGTAAGACTCCAGACCTTGTCACTGCAACCTCTTTGGTGATGACTCTATGTTTAGGTTTAGCCATCATGGTCACCATACTGATGTTATTAGAATGTAACACTGGGAACAAATGAAAGGTCTTCAGATTATCAGGAAGCTGTGTCTTTGCTGGGGGGGGGTAACAAGGCCCTAGCTGGTCCTCTCCCTCTTTTTTGCTGTCATGGCCAGTGGTTGAGCAGTTTTTCTCTGCTGCTCACTCCCACCATGAGGCACTGTCTTACCACAGGCCCTAAGAGCAGAGGGCTAATTAAGTTATAGACTAGCTCCTCCAAAAACCTATAAGCCAAACTGAATCTTTCTTTTCCGTAAGGTGAGTCTCAATTGTGTGTTATGGAGATGAAAAGCTGAATAATGAACCAACAACCCTTCTCTCTGTTTATATCCATTCAGATTTTTTCCTCTCTTCGAGGCCCAGACATCTAGATTTTACCCCTTACTTGAGAATTTTCCTGCAGAGGTTGAAAAAAGTATACCTTAGGTCTCAGCATTTTGGCACTCAGGTCATCTTTTGTGCAGAAGTTATGAGCTCCTGACTTAATCTCCATACAAGGATGATGAGCTGTATAACCTAGGAAGGGGTAGGCAGTGTCAGCTCGGAGTTGGTTTGTCTATGAGGCCTAACAGATATCTCCACATGCCAGACATGTTTCTGTCTTTGATTTAGACTGAGCACCAAAGAGCAAAGGCGAATCCAAACCTCATGTGTGGGGACCACCAGATCCTGGAGAGGTTGCTTAACAACATGGCCTTGAAGTCAGGCTTCTGGCTCCAGTGCCAGCTCTGCCGTCTATGGACTAAGCATCCACGGAGGTTCTTTAACTCAGCTCTCTCAACTGTAAGACACAGGTAACAACAGCCCCAATTTCCTGGTGTTTTCACAAGGATTACTTGGATAATTTATGTAATGCCTCCGTACAACGCCTGCCACACACATGGTATTCGATAAATGTCAGCTTTATTTTTGGAAACCTGCATTAGGTATCCAGCGGGCCAGGCTCCAAGCAAGGCTCCCTCTGTACGAACCACATCTTGCTGGGAACACTGGGAAGAAAGTGGCTTTAAAAGAGATGACATTAACAAATTAAGACCTACGCTGGGAATCCTTCCTCCTCAGACCTTTAGGTGAATGGTGTGTGGCCAGCATTTTTTTCAGGCAATGTTAGAGAAGATGTACTTGTGTTCACATTGTTAGTTGAGCCTTGGAATCCAGAGCTGAAGGGGCCGAGGCAATCAACTGTTCCTGCAGATACCAACAGGAAAGACATCAATCACTGTCGCTTCAACATTCTGACAGACCCTCCGACCCCTATTGCTGTTGGAGGAACTGGCACTCCCCACTAAGACTTGATCTGAAGGCTTCACTTGCTCCGAGATATCCATCTAAGGACACAGTTCCAGCATCAACCCTCTCAAACAGCATTCCTAAAAGAAATGAAAACCCCTTCCCCATCAAAGTGCTGGTGTAGCAGGCAGCCATCAATTTGTCCATCTGCTTTGGCACCTCTCCAATACCTCCTGGTGGGGCAGGAGCTCCCCAATGCTCTGGATTCTGCCCTCCCGTGCTGCAAACACAAGCAGCCACTTTTCTGGCCCCCTTTGTCACTTAAATGAAAGCAGGTGGCAGAGGCTCCGCAAGATGACAGAGGAGCGTTGCTGGGCCAGATGTGGCATTGGTCCTGAAGGCAGCAGTGGTGGAGACAATCAGGTTCCTGGCAGTGACACAAGCTGTGGCATCCAGCTGGCAGTGGCAGTGGCCACAGCAGTGTCCTCATTAGGCCAGTTCTTCAGCCTATAATGGCACATTACTCTGAATGTGTAGCCTCCAGCCCGCTTCTCCAAGCTCTGCTGGTGCTGTGAGGCACCCAGCATTCTTTTATTAACCATCCACGCTCAATTGTCTAGAATCACCCTTTGTTGCCCATGGCTAGGAATCCTGATTCTTGCAGGTAAGAAGGACGAGAGGGCATGGTGACGGTTTCAGAGTCAAGTCTTACTGACATCTCTCTTGCTCGGTGAATCTTCACAGAACCTTTTGATTCCCATGCCCTGGCCCTGACCTGCAGGTGGAAATCATCCCCAGTGTTTTTTGTTGCTGTTGTTGTGTTGTTGTTTTCAGACAAGCAGAAAAGCAAGACCTGATCAGAATGGCAGAGCACGTGCTCCATGTCTGTGAACTGGCTTTTGCTGGGAATCTTCCCAGCAAAGGAAGCTGAGGCCAAAGGCCTTCCTCAAGTAGCTGACACACACCAAGCGAAGGGACTTGAGTCTAGAGCAGCGCGGTTCTCAACCTTCGTAATGCTGTGACCCTTTAATACAGTTCCTCATGTTGTGGTGAACCACCAATGGTAAAATCAGCTACTTCATAACTGTAATTTTTCTACTGTTAGGAATTAGGTGACTCCTGTGAACAGGTTGCTTGACCCCCACCCCTCTACATGCAAGGGGTCACAGCCCACAGGTTGAGAACTGCCAGTCTAGAGCTAGGGCGGTTTGAGGGTCGGGTCAAAGCAAGACAGGAAGCACCGTTGGTGAACTGGGAGCAGGCTGGATGCTCCAATACTTGAACTCCTGCCCAGGGCTTGAGAGCAACCATTGCTTAAAGGGCCCTGGCACCTCCACCAGAAATGCTGGCCTGATGCCTCACTGCACACACACAAATTAACCTTCCCAGACTCCTGGGTAGCTGAAGAAGGAAGACATGGCAGGCCCTGAGAACCATGCTGCGCCAGGCTTACAAGCTCCCTGCTAAGACTTTCCTGTTTCCAAAGACCCTCTGTATCGGGGCAATTGTCTCAGAGGCAGCTGGTGTCTGGCGGAGCAGATATGATCACACAGTGTCTGGGATGTGAGCTGCAAGCTGGAGTTCTATCATAAAGCACTTCTTCATAAACTGCTTAGCTGAGGTAGCACAGTCAGCCAAGAGGAAGGAGAGAAGAAGGGGGGGGGAGATTGTAATGATATAAGCCACCTACTTTTCTTATTTTTCATGTGTGCATGTTTACATATATATGTGTGTGTGTTTGCATGTGTGTGTGTGTGTGCGTGTGTCAAAGTCAATCTCATGTATCACCTCTGAGGCTTTTGGGGGTTTGGTTTTGTTTTATTTTCTTCTTTTAAACAGGCTTTCTCACTGGCCTGGACTCACCAAGAAAGACAGGTTGACAGGCCAGAGAGTCTCAGGGATCTGCCTGTCTCTACCACCCCACCGGAGGTGTTTGTTTGTTTGAGACAAGCGCTTTATCCACTGAGCTGCCTATCCAGCCCCAAGCCATCCAGCCCTGTTTATACAAGTCACAAGAATGTCCCTTTCTGCTCAAGTTAGACCAGCATGTAGACATTTCCCACAGTGTCACCCATTGCCAACACAGTGCCTTGGCACGCTTTGTGCTCTCTGTGTGCTCTCACTTGTTTCAGGAGAAATAAAGCCCTTGATTTTTAGAAGCTGAGCCATGGCTTCTCCTTCTGACTTGAGAGTTGCTCCTTGTGCATGCATCACTCATAAATGCATCACCACAGAGCCTATGGAATCCATGCAGCCACAGGAAGCCATCTACCATCATGCATTGCATCAGAGCCTCACAGAGAAGTGTCAGCAAAAGCCCATAGAAAACTTCAGTGCTTCCTTCCATGTACTTCCTCATAAAAAAGAAAGCTGACTTCTTTCTGACCTCTGGCCCCTGCCTTTGACCTTAGGGACTCCGGATTGCCAGAGCTGCCTCAGAAGATGGGAACTGGCTGACTGCCCACTGTGGGCCTGCACTATAGTCAAATAAAATGAGGCCCTGCCATCTTATTTTCCTGGTCCCTGCCCAAATGGGGCTGTCCGTATTTTAAGCCCACTCCCTGTATCCCATCCTTGGGATGCTGGCACAGGCCCCAGGCCTTGCCCCAGCAACAAGCCCCTCTTTGTTTTCCAGGGGTATGGAAAGTTCTCGCTCCCTGACAGCGTCATTCATTTGGCTCTTAATTAGACACAGAACCCCACAGTGCTCTGCCTTCCACTGTGATCTCTGACAAGCTCCTAGGGGCCTCCCCTGACTCCCTACTGAGTCATGTGATCAGTAGGAAGTCCTCTGGCCCAGTTTGCTGCCAGGACCTACTCTCCAGCCTCATAGCTCCCAGCCCAGAAAGGAAGTTCTGTCTGGAGGTAGTTGTCCAGACATTTTGCTGATATTAAGCTAAATTGGCTTCCTCTTCACCCAGTTTCCATTCTGTCTCCTCATGGAGGTGGCTCAGGCTCATGGTCACAGGATCAACCCTGATTTTATCTGGAAACATGTCGTTTTATCCTTCACAAAATACATAAATTAAGAAACTTCAAAAGAACTCATTTCCTTTCCTATTCTATGTGTGTTTCAGACCCAGGCCATTCTGCTCATTCTTTCCTGGGTCATTTCCAGTTTATAAACAAACATCGACTCACACTGCCTTACCAAAGCCAAAATCAGCTCCACCTAAGATTGTATGTGTGTGTATATGTATAATATATGCAAAACAAAATACATACAGCTGCAAATTATAAACTGACCTTTCTCCCTCAGCCTTCCTGACTAAATTGTAAGCAGCTTGAATGAGACAGAAAAGGTAGCTGTATATAAATCACTATTTCCTCTTTTTTTTTTTTAATTTTCTTTTTATTTTCTGCATGGTCACCACACAGTTAAAACCGTGCTTTTGTAACCATCCTTCGTAACAATGTCACCATGAAATTTGTTTCTAACCTTGGAGACCTAAACAGAAAGGTATAAGAAATCCCCAGGAAGCTTTGTACACTATTGGTTTGCAAAAGAAGTGGTTCTCAACATGGGGGTCAAGACCCTTTGGGAACTGAATGACCCTTTCACAGAGGTCACCTAAGACCACTGGAAAACTTAGACATTTACATTCTAATTCATGACAGTAGCAAAATTACAGTTATGAAGTAGCAACAAAAATAATTTTATAGTTGGAGGGGGTCACCACAACATGAGGAACTGTATTAAAGAAGGGACACAGCATAGGAAGGTTGAGAACCAATGTGCTAAAGGAACATACCTGTAAAAGGACACCTAGTGGCATTCTGTTATACCATAGGTCTCTCTCAGCCATCATCAGAAAAGCTTCTTCCTGTAGCAGATGGGGAATAACACTGAGACCCACAACTGGACGGTGTGCAGAAAGACTGTGGATCACTCCGTCCTAAACAGTATGTCTTCATCAAAGCCCTCCCCTCAAAGCTCAGGGATCTGGGTGGCAGAGGCAGAAAGGCTGTAAGAGCCAGAGAGGATGGATGACACAGGAAGCAGTCTTCCAGACATGGCTTGAATGACTGTCATGTGACCTCCCAGAGGCTGTGGCAGCATGCATAGGAGCTGTTCACGCCAGATGGGATCCCAGAACTGAGATGGGGAAGTGGGCAAGAGTTCCCATCCCTACCTAACCAAGAGCTAGTCCTAAGTAACAACTGCTCTCAAACGAAAAATTAGTTTTCTCCAGTGGAGTCTCACACTTAAGGGTAAGCCCGTGCCCAGCAGTTGACTATCAACACAAAACAGACTTAATGGCATTTTTGTTCTTTTTGTATCATATTGCTTTGTTTGAAGATTTTTTTTTTGTCATGGTCTTTTGCTTGTATCTTATGTTTTTGAGAGATTTTGGGGGGTGGTGATTTTTTTTTTTTTTAGACACAGTTTCTCTGTGTAGTCTTGGCTATCCTGGACTTGCTTTGTAGACCAGGCTTGCCTCAAACACCCAGAGATCTGCCTGCCTCTGCCTCCCTGAGTGCTGGGATTACAGATGTGCACCATCACACTTGGTTATATCTTATAGTCTTCAATTTTGTATTTTTTATAGGCTTTATTTGTGTGTGCATGTGTTTCTGGTGCTTTATATATATATATATATATATATATATATATATATATGTATGTATGTATGTTTGATTGTTTGCCTGTTTGTTCTTTAAAGAGAAAGAAGGTATGGAGTTGGATGGGAGGGGAAGTGGGGAGGACCTGGGAAGAGATGAGAGAGGAGAGAATCATAATGATAACACATTGCATGGAACAAAATTTAATTTCAATTACAAATAAAATAAAAGAGTGAGTAAGTGAGGGGTGGTGGACACTTCTTTCCATCTTCTTCATCCCCTTCTGGAAGCCAGCTGTGCAGCCTGCAGACTCCGTAAGGATGAGGTCTGCACACTAGAGCGGTTAGAGGGAACCTGGCCATTCACCACTTTTTAAGGTCACCAGACCAGTTCCAGATTCCCTAAATCTAGGCTCATTTTATCAAACACACGCGTGCGCGCACACGCGCACACACACACACACACACACACACACACACACACACAACATGTATGTATGTATGTGTGTATGTATGTATGTATGTATAATTTAAGTTAAATTGGGGGGGGTCTCCAATATGCATTCAGACTTAATGCTAAACTTTACCCCTTGAATCACTGTATTTATACAGTGAGTAGTTACATAATTATATATTTACCCAAAAAATCTTCAGCACTCATCATTCTTTTATTTACCTTTTCTTCATTGTATGACATAAAGAAACTATAACAAGAAAAACTTACATTTGATGCACTGACTCTTTGTTGCTCTTCCAACCAATTGCTACAAACTTTATGCCTTCCAAAAGAGAGAGGTTTATTCTCTTACAGTGCTGGAGGCCAGAAGACCCAAATTGGCATTTCTGGTCCTAAGTAAGTGTTGACAATGCTCTGCTCCCTCCAGACTGTAGGGGAAAACATTTTCTTGTCTGACTCAGCTCCTGGAGGCCCCTTGGCACTCTTTGCCTGGAGGCCATGCTCCTCTTCTGTTATAGCATATCTTTTGCCTCCATTCTGTGAAGACACATGTGACTGCATTTCAAGTTCCACTCAAATAATCTAGGATAATCTCTATATTTCAAGATCCTTAGTCATAGATGAAACATCACTGTTTTCCATGTAAAGTTGAGACAGGATATCAATGCAGGAAATATTGAGGGGAGCATCAGGAGAAAAAGGATCCCCTTACTCCAGCATCTGGTTAGAAGACAAAAACTTCAACAAAACTGATAAAATCAAAATTGTTCACTTTCCTAAAGACAGCTCAGTTAAGAATTTTAAAAACCACCTAACGTGAAGCTCCACAGTTTCAGAAGTTCACTGAGATGTATTGCATAGACTTTGAGTCTGGTTGACTTTTATGTGTGGTGTGTGTGTGTGTGTGTGTGTGTGTGTGTGTGTGTGTGTGTGATTTGGGAGGGGTTTTTTCTCCCAATAAAGTTTTCATTTTAAAAAACGGCATTTTAAGTCAAGTTATTTATAAGCTGACTGTGCTTGTTCAGTAGCCTATGCGGGCCTTGAATTTCCAGTTCTTTTGTTTCAGCCCTCCCCCACCCCCCAAGTAGCTGGGATTTCAGGCCTGTGTCACCAGGCCAGGCTCCCCATGTTTTCCCTACCCCTGCCTGCATATCCATGGTGGATAAGTCCATGTCATTTCCTGGACCAGGATTGGCCTACCGTTATGCTGATTGACAGCAGGATTCCAAAGAAACTTTGCTACATTCTAATGCTTTACAAGCAAGCCAGTCCCTTGAAAGAATCCAAGGACAGTCACCCCTGAAAGTGGTGTCTTAGTCTGTTGAAAATTTAGGTTAAAGATAGGCAGAGAGCAGCAGTTACTGAAGGCTGTACACCCCCCTCGTCTGCCTGAAATCTGCTTCTGCCAAAGAGAACTAGTATCTCCCATTCCTCGCCACTCCTGTCACAGGACGAAAGACTAAAGTGCCAGCACACACGGACAGACTTCTGTCACTTCCAGTGTCTTCTTTTCTGGTCCCTTTCAGTATTCCTAAGAGAACCATTTCAAGAGAACCATTTATTGTCCAGTCTGTGGCCTAAAAGACTTTCTCCCAGGCCAGAGCATCTTATCCATTTAGCTCTCCTAAAGACATTAATTGTGCATCTGACATTCCCAGGTCTCCCATCCCTATGTGGAGTTTCTGAATCTTGCTGGGCTGACGGGTCATCACATTGCGGTTGCCCTTTGCACATGAATCAATTTGAGTCTCATTTATACCAGTATAAAGGGAAACCTTTCCCTTCCTCCTACACACTAATGAATGATGTGTCATGTTCACACCTTAGAACATAGCAGTATAATTCACCCATCCTTTTACTCAATAAAAGATGAGGGGTACAATAACCATCCTAATATAGCATAGGAGTCAGGTAGACGGGAGCTATCACCCCATTATTTGGCAGTTACTTAACCTCAATGAGTCTTGGTTTCCTCATCCGTGAAATAAAGACAGAAAAGAAAACAAGGCCTCACTGTCAAAGAGCTATTATGAGAACGAGAAACCGGATGTACACGGCGTGAGGCACTAAGCCTGGCTCACAGGAGACATTACGTAAGTAGGAGATAAAAGTCTTCTAGTCAGTCTTCCCTCTGGTAGTTGATTGGACATTCTTTGGCAGTGAAGATACAATCCCAGTCCCTACAGTCTGCCTTCACAGGTACTAGACACCATACACAACATCCACCATGGACTGTGGGCTCCAGTACAGTTCAACATGGCTGGGCTCTAGCTGTGTCTTTCCTTACTATGTTTGCAACACCAGAAAGTTCAGGAAAACCCAGAGAAGAGTACATTTGTGGCAGGCCCTGCCAGGCAGCAGGGTGGCCAAGAGCTGCTGGATGCTGCCTCCTAAAGGTGGAGGCTGACCTCATGAGCCACTCAGCCTCCACCAGGCAGACCCAGGCCAGACACTCTGCACCGAGTGCCACTGCTCACTGATTGCTTATACGAGGAAAACAGGCCTGATTTGGAATCTTACATAAATTCTAAAAATTGGAGGTAAATTAATTAAGATATAACTTCAGTGACACCAGCCTTCCCTCACCAACAGTTCCTAAGACAGGACAGGCAGCATTAATTGTTGCAATTAATTAGGCATTAAACTGATAATGGGTACAGCTGCTAACAATTAACAGCTAATTATGTCAAGCACTTTAACCATTTCACAAAAGAAATGGAAATTGGAGAGAAGGGAGAGGGAGATGAAAAGAGAGAAAGCAGTTACCTTGTAAACAAATCAGAGGCAGTTAGCTGCAAATGCAGCTGGATCCGGCTGGAGAAACAACACGAAAAGTTGATGCGAGCCCTCTTCCCAGCAAGCCTGAGCCGCATGGGAGCCATGTGAGTTTCAGTCTGAGCAGAAAAGACTGGAATAGTGATCAGAACTAACTCATGCCAGGCTGCACGCTCAGCACTTGGCACATGCGAGCACACAGAAGTGTCACAGTAGAAGTGTGTGGGAATGGCTGTAACATTATCTGAAATTCATGGAATTAAGAAAGGAGGGGGGGACACAGAGTTTAAGTGACTTGTTGAGGGCAACTGGGTACTAATGTGAACCCTGGATTCAAATCCAAGTGCACAGATCTCCCCAAAGTGCATACCACTAATTTTATAAAACTTAATAGTCCTGAAAAGCCAGAGAAATGACATCTTATTGAACCATGCACAAAAATTAATCAACCAATTAATTTTTTCCAGCTCCCTTGAGCTACTTCTTTTCTTATTAAGTTTTTATTTTTTATATTAATTACAGTTTATTCACTTTGTATCCCAGCTGTAGCCCCCTCCCTCATTCCTTTCCAATCACACCCTCCCTCCCTCATCTCCTTCCATGCCTCTCTCCAAGTCCACTGATAGGGGAGGTCCTCCTCCCCTTCCATCTGACCCTAGCCTATCAGGTCTCATCAGGACTAGCTGCCTTGTCTTCCTCTGTGTCCTGGTAATGCTTCTCCCCCCTCAAGGAGAGGTGATCAAAGATCCAGCCACTGAGTTCATGTCAGAGATAGCCTCTGTTCCCCTTACTAGGGTACCCACTCAGAGACTGAGCTGCCATGGGCTACATCTGTGCAGGGGATCCAGGTTATCACCATGAATGGTCCTTGGAGTATTAGTCTCAAAGAAAAAGACCCCTGTGCCCAGATTTTTGGATCTGTTGCTCTTGTTGTGGCTCTCCAGTCTCCTCCAGGTCTTTCATCTTCCCCTTCTTTCATAAGATTCCCTGCACTCTGCCCAAAGTTTGGCTATGAGTCTCAGCATCTGCTTTGATACACTGCTGGGTAGAGTCTTTCAGAGGCCCTTTGTGGTATGCTCCTGTCCTTCTTGTCCTTTCCCTGTTTTCTCCCTCTTCTGATGTCTATCCCATTTGCCTTTCTGAATGAGGATTGGGCATCTTACCCAGGGTCCTCTTTCTTACTTAGCTTCTTTAGGTGTACAGATTTTAGTATGTTTATCCTTTATTATATGTCTAATATCTACTTATGAGTGAGTATATACCATGTGTGTCTTTCTGCTTCTGGGACAGCTCACTCAGGATGATCTTTTTTAGATCCCACCATTTGCCTGCAAATTTCATGATTTCCTTGTTTTTAATTGCTGAATAGTATTCCATTGTGTAAATGAACCACAATTTCTGTATCCATTCCTCAACTGAAAGACATCTGGGTTGTTTCCAGGTTCTGGCTATTACGAATAAAGCTGCTGCAAACATGGTTGAGTAAATGTCCTTGTTGTGTACTTGAGCCTCTTTTGGATATATGCCTAGGAGTGGTATAGCTGGATCTTGAGGAAGCACTATTCCTAATTGTCTGAGAAAGTGCCAGATTGATTTCCAGAGTGGTTGTACAAATTTACATTCCCACCAGCAATGGAGGAGGGTTCCCCTTTCTCCACATCCTCTTCAGCATGTCAACCAATTAATTTTAAGGGAAAAGAAACAGTTCAAATTAAAGCGAGCATTTTCCAAATAAGAAGACAGAAATCCACAAATCTGCATCAGCCCCAAGCCACAGTTCAGTTTCTTTGTGCTTCTGACTGTGAGAACCTAGTTTCAGTTAGTCTGGGGAAATCTGTCACCATGCTGGGGGCTGCCACACAGCTCCTTGGGGAGCCTCAAGATCTGCTTCCCAATGGATTTCCCAATAAACATCATTAGCTGGTTTTTATTCAGGGCTTTTGTTTCCAATAGGTTTTATCTTTATCATCCATGTAAGAAGCAGAAGGGAAATGAAAATTCAGGCCACAATAGACACACACACTTGCATGTATACACACATAAACACACACACACACACACAAACCTTACTTAGACAATTTGGTTATCCCAATGAAGAAACAGCTGCAGCAAAAAGCAGTAAATCTACTTGTCCTGACTTAAACTTGAAAGAGAAAAGAGTTGCCTGGTGCCATGCAGCATGGCAGACAAAGCTGCAGTCCCCACACCCTACCTTAATATGTCAACTTGTTGGAATGCACATTCCTGGCCCAACTTCTGGAGATTCCCAATTCAATAGGCTGAAAAGGATCAAGATACTCTCAGGTGATTAATGCTGGTCCATGGACAATCGTTTGAGGGCCACTGTCCTGCTCTGGTTGCTCATCAGTCCCAGATCCTACCAGCGCCCACTAATTTTTCCCAAAGCAAACTCCTTACCCAGTTGTCCCAGTGGTTGCCAGCAGCTGCTGGTTCCATTGATTTGGAAGCTTAATTTGAACTTGATCATCCTGGTCCAGGGCTAGTTTTTGTTGTTGTTGTTGTTTTGGTTTGGTTTTTAAACAGAAGCCAGGAGAGGAGGACTGTCCTGGTTTGCTTTCTATTGCTCTGATAAGAGACCACAGCCAAAAGCAACTTGGAGAAGAAAGACTTCTACAGTCCATCATACAAAGAAGCTAAAACAGGAAGCCAGAGGCAAGATCTGGAGCAAAGGCTGTGAAAATCCTGTTGACTGGTTTGCTCTTCAGGGCTCACCTTTTTATACCACCCAGGACCACCTGCCAGGAGTGGCACTTCCCACAGTGGGCTGAGCCTGCCCACATCAACGATTATGAAAATCCCTCAAAGACGTGCCCACGGCCAGTCTATAAAGGCAGTTCTTCAAATGAGTTTCTCGCTTCCCATGTAAATCTGCAAGTTTGTGCGAAGTTGACGGAAACTAATCCGCGCAAGAGCCAAATGTCTTCTCTCCCTTTCTAGCTTGCTTGAAAGCAGATGGAACCTTCCGGTCTCCCGGGAGTGAAAAGGTAACCATCCCAAACTGGAACATTACCGGAAGAGCTTCTCCGGCTCCCAGAGGTGTTAGCCAGACCTACAAAACAGGAAAATGTAGCTCATTTACCTCGCCTCCCAGCTACATGTGCCCAGAGAGATTCTGTTCAGAACATAGGGTGAGGAAGGATGCTGAAGGCCCGGGGACCATATTGTCACTGCAGGGAGCCCCTTGTGATTGGATACAAGCTTCACTTCAGAGACACGAATGAGGTTTGCCAGAGAACTCTAGCCCTTGCCACCACAAGGTTTTAATACTTTTGCAGCCTCAAGTCTTTCACCCTTAGAATTTGTGCCTTCATCTTCAATTTTTTAATGGATACCAGTCTGTATCATAAAAAGAAGTTTTGATAAAACATTGGAAATATTATGATGTTCTCCAAGTCATTTAAAAAATTATAAGGTCCCTCCACATTGTTTTATTTTAGTCATTAGCAGAAGTAAAAATCATTATTTCTTTCTGAAAGGAAACAGGAGTGTGTGAAAGACCTTTAAATGTATACTTTTCACTCCTAGGAATTAGTTCTAAGGAAATAATTGGACCAGGTCTCAAAGACATTCGCTACAGTGTTATTAATAATAGAAAAGAATGTAAACAACTTAAATTCATGAATAAAAGCTGCTTTGATTAAATGAACCATGGGAAACAGAGTCGCTGGAATTACACGACTAATAAAAATGATGTTTAGATGTGAGAAAATGTGCATAGTAAGAGTGGCAAATTGTGAAGTACGATCTATGGGACACTGTATAGAAAATGATGTTATCTTTCTAAGACTGTGTGTGGCTGTGTACTTATCCTCTCTAGAGGGGAAATCGACAGGAAGAGAATACATACCCAAAATTTAACAGTGTTTGTCTTTATGTAATGAGTACTGGGGAAGGTAGGGGGTTCCTTTTTTCTTCTGCTTCTTTTGTTTATCTTCCCATCATCCAAATTTTCCACATTAAGCACACAAAAGAACCCCAGGAAAATTAAAGAACAAATAAAATAATTACTAGTGAAATTATTTTAGTTGTCTTGAGTGATCATGATAAATATTTGGGTGTAGAGTATTCCTATTGTTTCTGAAATCTACTCCCATATCATAAGCATGGAAAGATAATTGTTCATACAGCATGGATTTTTTTTTTAAGTTTTCATGAGCATGTGCAGACAGGCCAGCATGCAAGTCTTTGGAACATGATGTACACAATCAGGCATCCCTTATTTCCTTCCATCCCCCACTCCAATAGCAAAGGTTCCCCCCCATAACATCTCTCAGCAGCCAAACACAGGCACTGTTAATGAATATTAATTGACCTAACATCTTGTGGCGATGCAACTGTGCACATTTCCCAGTCTCATTTGGTTGCTAGGAAACCATGAGAGAAAGCCATGGGGCCCTGGGACCCGGACCTTTTAAGTGCAGGCCAAGGTTAAACCACAAATCAGAAATAGTCTGCCTGATTAATTGTGTATATGAGCAACTGTGTATGTATGCAGTCCTGTCAAATAAGCAAGGAATAAATAAATACCAATAGACAGTTTGGCAGTAGACAAGCAAGTGAGTGGAAATGAGCATAGACTCTCAGTTACTGGAACCCCTCCCCAGGGAGCTCCTGAGACAGAGCCCCACGGAACATCTGCTAACATCACCATGCCGCCCCTTAAGATCCAGAGTGGAACCTCAAAATTGGTCCTGGAGGAAGCACCTGGGGAGGCAAAGAAGAGGGAATGACAGTTGGATATAATTATCCCGAAATCACAGGCAACATCCCCTATCCTGCTTGCGCTCAGATGAGATACAAACAAGCTGACGGGCAAACCTGGCCTACAAGCCGTTTGCCCTCTGCATCTGACTTCGGCTTCACCTTGCTTTTCCCCTTACTCTTCTCAGCTGTTCAGAGAGGAGCGTTCCCATCGGTCTCCATGCTGGTCTCTGCTCTGGCTACCTTGTCCCTTTCCATGGCACCAAAGAGTGAGCTACATACATTGCTCTGGGTCCTAGAAGTCAGCTCTTACCAAGACCCCCTCACTCCCTGCACCTGATATTCTGCTTTCTTGCTTTCATTGTCTCCCTTGGAGTTTTTATGTTTCCTAACTAAACAACTAAGTGCTTGCCTTGGTCTCATGGGCATACACTCTGGCTGGCAAGGTCCCTAAAGGGAAGGGCTGGGCTCCAGTGGCATCTTCAGCCTTAGCTGAGAAATGGAAAATTAAGTTCTCTAGAGAGTAAAGGGTGTGAGGCTGAGGGCGGCAGATCTCTCTCTCTCTCTCTCTCTCTCTCTCTCTCTCTCTCTCAGCTTCACCTATTTTCCCCTTGAGTGCCTGAAATAAAAAACAACCTCAAGGACTTCTTTCCAAAGACTGTTCTCCCTGTTATTATGGTCTTTCTTTCGTTTTTATTCCCATTCATTTAGTCACTCAATAAATGTTAATGGGGCATTTATTTACTCCATTCCTAGAATTTTTGCTGGGCTGTGTGTGTTTGTCTATGTGTGTATGTGTTTGTGCTTCTATGTGTGTCTATGTCTCTGTCTGTGTCCCTGTGTGTGTCTCTGTGTGTTTCTGTCCATGTGTGTTTGTCTGTGTGTATGTCTGTGTGTGCATGTGTGTGTGATTTATCCATTGAGAACTTCATGCATGTTAAAAAATATTTTGATGGTACCTACCACTTCAAACTCCCCCAGGACCATCCAGCACATCACCCTCCCAGCTTCTTCACCTCTTCCCTTTTCCTTTTTAATAACTGACTCTTTGAGAATTTTGTACATATCCATCCTAGCGTCCCTTCTTCTGCTCTTCTCAGGACCCCAAACACATCCACCTCTCAGCCCCACATCCTCCTTTCCTGACCCATCATCAAATCTTCATCTTCATAGATAGAGAAGAGATTGGGATCTGGGAAGGAAAGAAACACTAGACACTTCTGAAGAACGGGAAACATAGTCACATGTTTTCTTTCTGTCTTCTTCATCCTTAAAATTTTAATGTCACTCAAGAGTTGAAAGGAAACTCCATATCATTAGGTGCATAAGCCATTTTTTTTCAGAGGTGGCTTCTGGTAGTTTCTTTAGAGGCGGATGCTGGGGGTTGGAGCAGAGGTGATGAGAGCATCAGAGAAGTCAACTGTCTATGTTCAGGAAGGAAGGGCAAAGAGCTATGGTGAGAGAGGAGAAAAGAGGTCACTATGAGAACAGAAAAGAGAAACAAGAGAGAACAGGGTAGAAGTCAGAGGCTGGAGGGTGTATACCAGTAAAAGGAATTAGAGAGACATAAAATGGAAAACTGAGAACAGAGTGGTTGTTCCCTCCCTCCCTTCCTTTCTCTCTCCCTCCTTCCCTCCATCAGTTTTCATTACACCTTTTCACGTACAGACAGTTCACCAAACACAGTTTACCTGATGCAGTCGGGTTGTGAGACAGAGCTGATTCTATTCCAACCTTGAGAAAACAGATGCTGCCCAACACGTAGCTGGATGAATTGGGACAGACAACAAGGAGCCTTGGAGCTTTTCACAAAAACACCCCCTCTTTGTCTCCAGAGGGCTATGTGGCTTACACATGAGCAAAACTGAGCATGGTCAGTCTCTGCCCCTCTATGGCAGCAGCTGGGTGCAGGGTAGTCAGTTATTGTAAGTACATCTGCCCATAGCATAGCCTTCCTGGGATAGGATCTTTATAGAAGAGTCACATAGACTGAAAGGATTCTTCATTAAAGGAAATAACATTAGAGGCATGAAGACAGTTCTTCTTCCATCCACGTATTCATGTCATCTGCATATGTATGTGGAGCCTGCTTCATGATGTACAGCCATGGGCAACAACAGCAAGACAGCTGTCAGGAAAGCCAGCCCTGCCTACTGTAGTCCAGATCTTCTTAAGCAAGACAGAATGCATGGGAAATTTCAACACAGACAGTTAGAGCCCAGAGTGGAACCTATACTCTAAAATGAAGCTAATCTCTCTTTAAGAGATGCTTTTCAACCTCTCCATCCAAGAAGACTTAGTCGTATGAGCAATGGACTTGGGATAAGAAATGCCAAATGACTAGACAGATTTTTGCCTTCTACATCCAGCTGTTCTACACATGGCTAACATGACTCGATCCTGGTAACTAAGATACCTGAGCCATCATCTCAGGAGAGTTTCCAAACAGTTGTCAGGAAGACATAGGAGAAATGGTTTTCTTGACATTGCCCAAGTCAATTAGGCAAAGGTCCCCAGTCTGTACCATTGAGTTTCCTGGTACTTCAGAGTCTCTGGTTCTGAAAACAAGCCCAGCTCTAGGTCTTGTGCAGTGAGGCAATGCAGCTAGGGTTTCCTTGTGCTGGAAGCTCTTTGGGTTTTTAATTGGTTCCCTCTTAAGTCTATCTGTCTCAAGAAGCTGGGCTGTATTAGTGTTGACTGAGACAGAAGTTAGCTATAGGAGGAATGCCTGGAAAGAGAACTCAGTTAGACACAGGAGACTCCCTACAGTGTCACGGAGCACTCCAGTCTCCCTCCATAGGTCCCATGGCTATGTTTCAAAGCTCTTATGCTCTATGCTGTTGAGCTGGCACTTGGGAGATATATACCACTGAGCTGCCAAGAATACATCTTTCAAGCCATGATGCCAAGGCGTGCTACCCAGGGAACCCAGAGCCCACTGCCCAATGTCACAATGCCTTGGAGTCTCAAGGGATTGCATCTATGATGCTACATATATTCAGACCTTTCTGCTTATCTCAGTATTTATTTCAGGACTGAAAAATCAACCAATGAATGATAATGTTCAGTGTTCTGGAACCAAAACTGCTTTTCTGATAGTATCCTCTTCCCTATCTCTTTACCAAGCCAGCTTAAACAGGGGCTTTATCTTGCTATCCTCTGCTAGTACAAAAATAAATAAGTACTGTGAAGAGGTACAAACATTCTGAATAACAGTCTAGCAGTGTCCCTTAATATTAAACACACTTCCAACCCATCACTTCTGCAGTAGATGCCTAGATATCTACTCAAGAGAAATGAAATTGTATGGCCACACAAAAACGTGCATACAGATGTTCGTAGCAGCATTATTCATAGCAGATATAAGCAGAAGCAACCCAACTATCTATCATCTGATGAATGAATAAGTGATACGTGGTATCTCCATTCATGCAAGGGATTAGGATTCATCAATAAAACAGATGAAGCAGCAATCCGTGCTACAATGTGGATAAGCCCTGGAAACAGGACGCCGAGGAAGGGAGTCGCAGGAGATAATACCAGGCAGGAATTCACTTCTGTGCAATGTCCACAGTAAGGAAATATGTAAGGTAGATTAGGAGTCACCTCTGGCTGGCATTAAAGCTGGGATGTGGGTAAAAGTGCTAATAGATACATTTTGTTTTGAGTGATAACAAAAAAATCCTAAACTGGGTTTATGGTAACGGTTGCATAATTCTATAAGCAAAGAACCACTGAATTGTGTACTTAACAGAGGGAGCTTATGGTGTGTAAATTATATGTCAATAAAACTAAAGGCAGAGATGAGATGGATAGAAAAAGACAGGTGAGGGAAGAGAGAGAAAGTGGTGAATTTTAGAACCTCAGAGGAAGCTTCCTGGTGGCAGGAGAAATACGTTCTGATCCACGATAGAGCTCATACCTATGAGAGAGAGAGAGAGAGAGAGAGAGAGAGAGAGAGAGTGTTACATGTGTTGTGTGTGTGAGTGATGTGTATGGTATGTGCATAATGTATATGAATGGTATGTGTGCTGTGGGTGTGTTTGTCGTGTTTGTGTGTGTGTGTGGTATGTGAGTGGTGTGTGTGTGGTGGGAGTCTGGGGGTGGTATCTGTGTCTGTGTGGTGTGTGTGTGTGTGTGTGTGTGTGGGTGTGTGTGTGTGGCGGGGGATGGGGTATTGTGCTTCTTAGGTCCAGTGGAAAACACTCCTAGATGATCACAAATGGCCCACACTGCTCTACAGCTGTGCCCCCTCATGCAGGTCCCTCCAACACAGGCACTGAGCCACTGTGAAGCCATTGGTTCTTGCAATCCACTGAAAGTGGCACATGAAAAGGGGGAAAGAGAAAGAGCCTTATACAGGCCCCACCCACTCCATCCAACCCGGATAGGATGGGGACGGAAACCATTTGGTGCAGAAACAATCTTGGACATTCCAGCTCTGGGAACCACACAGGAGATAAAGAGACTACCAGGCAAGCCTGGCTACCGATAAAACATCACCATTAGTTGTGTGATAAACGTTGCTGTGGTTTGTCTTGTGACACAGACTGCAAGGCTCTCGGCAACATGACAACCTCCACCTCCATCTCCCCACTAAGTTAATGATGGACTTTAATTTGATGGCTTTGAATTCTGAGGTGGATTTAAGGAGAAACACGATTTTAATGCGTGGAGAACACGCCATTTGTCACTGCTGTTTAGTGCCATTTAACACAATATTTATCTGATTGGCATATCAGTTACTTCGCATCATTGAGAATTGGCTGTAACAGGGATTCTGTGTGCTTGGCAACCAAGAGATTGATTATGGTTATTATACTAATGGCTGGAAAAATGAATTTCATCAGGAAAGTTGTTTTGAAGTGGCAGTGACAGGCCTGGTATGTTTACTCATGAAGCACCAGCTGCCTGCACACAGAATGCTGATCTGGAGGCAAGTCTTGGGCAAGGATGCTGGAGCTGGAGACATTCATCTGCATCTCCAGATAAGTGGTACCCAGGGACTGGAGCACCACTCAAAGGTTTTTCTCAGTCTCATCTCTTATCTGGGATGGACCATCTTAGCATGTAAAGTGCTTTGGCAGAGATTTTACAACTCCCTGACTAGAGCTGCTGTGCCTTCAGTGGACTGCTCTGGTGGAAAGGGGGGAAAGAGGGAGCCTTATACAACCCCCATCCTTGCCATCCAACCCAGACAGAATAGAACCCATTTGTGGTGGACTCTGCGCCACCTGCCGCCATAAGCTCTGATGGCGATGCAAAGTGTGTCCGTTTGGACAGTGTTAGGATTCTTTGTGCACATGTGCACATATTTTCTTATGTAACGAAACATTTCGACAGCTGAGAGCATGCCAAATAAAAGGTTTCCATGGAAGGGCTGGAATTTAGATACGGATTTTTAAAGGTAAATCTGGAAAGAAAAATGGTTGGAAATACTTTTTCTCTCCATAACCTGTTCTTGTCACCCAGTTCGATGAATGACTGTGTCTTCCCACCTTATCCAAGCACAGGTCCAGATTTACACCTGAGGTATGGCGTCCTGGCAAAGAGAGGTCATCTTCCTGTTAATTGGAGACTTGCTTCAAATTCCTGTCAGCAGCCAGAAGAGGAAATATGTGCAATTCCTGGACTCTCCCTCAGGACCCACCTTCTCCACAGACACACTGAGACCTCCGCAGACCTTTTACCATCCAAGAAAGAAAATGAGATTTGCCGGATGTCCCCCCCCAGCCCCCCACAAGGAGCCTGAGCTCTCACGATAGCACAACATTAATGAAATTCACCTTCTGAGCCCTTTAATTGCTTCGAGTAGCACTTCACTCACAATCAATGTTCTCTGTCCCCACTGCAATTTTCTTGTTTTGAAAAATAATAGTGTGACTCACACTTCAATTAGAAGGTAGAGGCTGTCCGCACTCCTCAGCACCGGGTGGATGGTCCACCCTGGAAATATTCTGAACCGGTGGTAAACAAATGGAAAGGACATAAAAGATGCGAGGGTGTCCCTGTAATGGAGCGTTGAAATGAGAGGAAACAGAAGAAGAGCGCCTATTAATAATGACACAGTAATTGGAGGTCACTCAGAGAGAGGCCCGGGACACTCCGTGTTCACATTAGCTTTGCAGAAAGAGCCATTACAGATCTTTGTAAAGGGCTAATGTAAGCGATGGCGAGGCTGTTTATCAGATTTACCCAGTGCCAGCCACCTCCTCCTTCCACCCCGGGGGAACTAGAACAGCACAAAGCACCTCACGGCATGAGGAAGCCATTTTGATTTGGACCAGGATGTAATTAATGCAAAGTTCAATTGTACACACAATAGACACTGGGTACTCTAGAGCCATTTGCAGCCTTTTCTCCCACAGGAGGTGTGCAAGCCTGGACTCCTAAGGAATGGGGAGTGCTGAATGTTTGCTCAGAGCAGAACTGGCAGTGCATGGGGAAAGCAGGAGGCAGGGTACCAGGCTTGTGTTCTAGCTGGTAGCTGAGGCTCATCAATCTCACTTGGCGAAATCATAATCCCCAGCTCTCTCCCTGGTTTCTCTGGTTGTTATTTCAACGGGGTTGAAGGAAGTTCATTATTATTTAGTGAAATCTGTATCAAATTCTGATGCTTTTTAAAAATATATATATTGCTTTTTGGTTCTGGATCAAGCCTCACTATCATAATGCTTGGGTCTATTAAAATTATTCATTGCCATAAGTTATAATCATATCAAAATAGGTTTCCTTGACAAAAGGGGTTCTGTTCATACGAATAAAATAATGGATGACAGCTTCACAGGGAAGCTGTGGTGGCCATGTTATCAACGCCTCCAGGTCAGGATTTAAAGCTCCTTTGGCTTGCAGAGTAAAAAGGCACTCTTCAAGATGAGGTTTGGCTGCTCTTGAGATTCTATACACTGCTGGCCTCCACCCTTGGCCTCCTCCCTTTGCCTCCCAGGCTACCCTTACGACTACATCTGAGCTCTACCCTCGTGTGCTGCTATGACAGCAAAATAACTGAGACCACCAATTTAAAAAGAGGAAAGGTTTATTTGGAGCTCAGAGCTTGGAAGGGTTCAAGCCATGGTGGTTGGCATTGCTGCATCTGCACCTATGTTAACACAGCATGTCATGGGAGAAACCTGTGATAAAGGAAGTCTATTCATCTTACCGCCAGGATCAGGGGAATGAAGAGAAGGAAAAGGAAGAGAAAGAGGAGAGAAGAGAGGGAACAAGAGACAACAGTTGGTCGACAATCCCCTTCAAAGACATGTCCATAATGAAGTAAGACTTCCCACTAGGCTGCACTTCTAAAATGTCTCATTGGAACCTTTAACACCAGAGCCTTTGACAGACATTCCAGATGCAAACTCATTATTACAAGTGCCTTCTGGAGCCTCTGAAGAAAAACAATGTAGTTCTGACTCACTATTGGCTTCTCAGAGTAGACGTGAAATTCAAACTTCATAACAAGTAAGATTGCAAGGTCCTTAGCGTTATGAGCTATGTCTACCTTTTTTTTTTTCTCTCTCTCCAGGGGATTAGCATAGCTTCCTCTGTGGATGCCAATCAAACTTTCTGCAGTGAACTTTTGAAGAAATGGAAGAAGAATATCTCTGCTTCTAATTCCATTAACCAGTAGGTAGGATGCAAAGTCTGAGGCTGCTGGGTTGAATAGTGCTTCCCCGCAAAAAGCATCCTCACATCCAGTTAGAATTTACACACGTAGCTTCACCTGAAACTGTAGATGTAATCAAGCTAACATGGGGCCATACTAGATTAGAGTGGGGGCTAAATCCAATGTGACAGTAATCTTATAATCTTCCACTGTCCTTTTAAGAAGAGGAAAATCTGGACACACAGAGACAGAGAGGGGAAAGGTCATGTGGATACAGGAGCAGAGGTTAGAGCAATGCATGTAAGGACTGTCAAGAATTTCCAAGCCATCAGTAGAAGCTGTAATAGGCAAAGAGAGATTGCTTCCTTCCATAAGCTTTAGGAGAAGCAGGACCTCGCCAGCGCTTTGATTTGAAACTTCTAGCATTCAGCATAATGGGAAATGTGTTCTGTTTCTCTAAGCAAAGACCTGGGGCCCTTTGTTACAGCAGCAATGCAAACCCATACAGACACTGTACAGGTGAGAGGTCTTGTACGACTCTCTCAAAGTCTGCAGGCAGTATCATTAAGAGATCAGGAAGCAGAGTGAAATATGGATCACCATGTAAGCCATTTGATTATGAAGAAAGGGCCATTCTGTCACCATATGCTGGTTCTGCCTTCAAGTTTTTCTTTTATAAACATCATTTAGAAAGAAAGAGATGAATCACTCTGAAGGATACATGGAGTCTCTGGCTTTGCAGTGCCTTCATCTCCTCCATCCCCTTGTTTGATACCTCTAGCTAACACCAGACCTCCATACCTGCTGCAGCAGGCTTTCTATCTACATTCTAAGATTCACTTTTATTTTTTATGTTTTGTCTGTATGTTAGAGCACCAAATGCATTCAGCACCCACAGAGGCCAGAAGAGGGTATCAGATTCCCTGTAGTTGTAGTTACAGATGGTTATCAGCTGCCCTATGGGTGCTAGGAACCCAAAGAGGGTCCTCTGCAAGAGCAGCAAGTGCTCTTAAACACTGACCCACCTCTTCAGCTTTTGCATCTATAATCTTAAAGCCCACTGTCTCCCCTCTTCCTCAGATCTCTGTCCTTACAGCTACATCACGCCACTGATCACATGTACTAATTCAATTTTCAAACAATCAATGCACCACGAAGTCCTTGCTCTGGCCTCCCCTAGGTTCCCTAGTCCGTGTGTTCTTTGTTGAATGAATTCAAGTAAGACACACAGAGCACAATGTAGAAGACACCGATTATTAAAGAGAAGTAGAATATCCTTAAAGGGTAGAATGTGGAAGATAATTAGCCCATGGAATGAGAATGGATAACGGCCAGAGAGACCATTGTGTCCACATACATCTCTGAGTGGCCTTTTACCATTTTCTAATGTCTCAGACAGCTTTCCAAGGCAGAATTTAGATATTCATCTGGGCAGTTCTGAAAGTCATGTCTCAACCCATGGCCAGATACTCCTCAGATCCCATTTGTCTCATCAAATATTATGTAATAAAGTAGATTTAAAAGAACTAAGGAAAGGGGGAAAAAAAAGTAACCATGCTTTTCTAGGAGGAAATAGGCCTCCCTTAACTGGCCTCTGTCTTTCTCCTTTTCGAACCATGTTAAGTCTGAGGTAGGCCATTATGGTACTTCCCTTCCTTTAGAGTCAGTGTGTTGCGAGAAACAGAGTAGACGGAGCCCAAAGCTGCCCGTGAGGGCAGAGTTCATCCTCAAAGATCTTCATGCCTGCTTGCATCTAACTACTGACATAACAAATGCACAGCCATGCCCGGGACAAATCAGGGTGCCGTGGCACTCCAAATTTGGTCTCCTCTGGAGTCCGCTGCAGGTTTCAGTTGATGTCTCCTCTTGTGAAGGTCCTAACATGTTGTCCTATGTAATAGTCTGCGATGACAGAAGTCCTCCAGATCAGTGTTGTTTGAGTCACAGTAACCACCAGTGCGACAGAGAAGCCGGATTCTTAATTATACTTCATTTAACTGAATTTAAATCTTAAACTGACATGTGGTGAGTGGCTATTGTCAATAATCCTAGCACTTTTAACAAGATACAAAGGGCCTCTCACACCTCAGACACACACACCTCCCAAGGCTTAACATTATTAATTCTTGGAGCATAAGGAGGAAAGAAAACATCACTTATATGTTCCTTCATTTGCAAGGCCATCCCACCCACAACGGGGCTGATAGTCTACACATTATTCCAGTTTAATTCCTCCCCTCTCAGTCCCCAAACTCCATTCAAACTGCACCCTTTGGGGCCACTGAGAATAAAAAATGGGCCCATTATCAAGCCTCTCACCCCTTAATAGCCATTCCTTTAGCCACATAAGGACCCAGCCGATGCTTTGAGATTGCCATTTATAAGAACTTGATTAAGTAAGTTCTTAAACAAGGTGTCATTCTTTTTCCCTGGCTGGGCGGAGGGGTCGGGGGAGGGGAGAAGAATAATCTTTTTTCAACTACTATTGGCCACCACAAGTTTCTCTCTCTCTCTCCTACCCCCAACCCCACCTCTGGTTCTTTCTCTAGGGCATCATAAAGTACTAGATTTGAATCTCATCTCTTTCTGTACCTGATCAGACATCTATTTATTAAAACCTGGGACCTTGTGTAAGTTCTATGAGTGTGTAGATAATCTAAAACACACCTATTATCTATATGGATTCAATGGAGTAATACAATTTTCTTTTTCTAAATGTGTCTGTGTGTGAAGGTATGTATGAATGGCCATGTATGTACAAGTACACACATGCGGGGCTGAACATTTGTGTGTGTGTGTGTGTGTGTGTACATGGAGAGATGTCAGTCTCAGAAATTATCCACTTTTTTTTCTTTTGAGAATGGATCTCTCATCAGCCTGGAGCTTGCCAATTAGGGTAGGATGACTGACCAGTGACCCTCGGAGTTCTACCAATCTCCACTTCCCCAACATTGAGATTACACATCCTCTGTTGCATCTCTATTTGCTTTTCATAGTTCTGAAGGACTGAACTCAGGATCTCATGCTTCCCAGGCTAATACTTTATTGATTGCACTTCACACCCCATCTTCGATCTCTTTTGTCTCCGCTTTTCTAAGGAAACCTTCCTTTTGAGACTCATAACCAAACCTTCGGCAGAGTGCAGGGAATCATATGAAAGAAGGGAGAGCTAATATGACCTGGAGAGGACAGGAGCTCCACAAGGACCAAATATACCCAGGCACAGGGCTCTTATATGAGACTGTTTCTCCAACCAAGGACCATGTATGGATATAACCTAGAACCTCTGCTTGGATGTATCATGGTAGCTCAGTATCCAGGAGGGTACCCTAGTAAGGGGAGCAGGGACTATTTCTGACATGAATTCAATGGCAGGCTCTTTGACCTCACCACCCCCCAAGGGAGGAGCAGCCTTGCTAGGCCACAGAGGAGGACTTACAACCAGTCTGAAGATACCTGATAAAACAGGGTCAGATGAAAGGGAGGAGGTCCTCCCCTATCAGTGGACTTGGAAAGGGGCAGGGAGGAGATGAGAAAGGAAGTGTGGGATTGGGAGGGAATGAGGGAGCCAAATACAGCTGGGATGCAAAGTTAATAAAATGTAACTCAAAAAAAATAATAAATAGTAAGAAAAAAAAAAAGAAAAGAGCCCATTGCCTCCTACGAACAGACACAGGCAAGTTGCATGCAGGAGGCAAATAGTCCCCGTGCTGTCCACAGTAAGGAACCCAGACACAGCTCGCAGGGATCTTCCTGTAGAGGAAGCTTGGTTGGGAAAGAGGCGTGCTAGTACAGGTGGCTTCTCTGATAAGGGAAGGATTATGGAGCAGGGCGTGGCCACTTGGCCTTTCTAATGCAGCACCATCAGGTACAGTCTGCCGGGTTGTTTTTACCCAGTTAGGTCTTGGGTCCTGAAATGAGCACAGGATTTGTTTGTCTGACTTGAATCAGAGCTACTTGAATTAGCCCAGGGAGCCTTTTAAGATTTTCTCATCTCAGCCTGGGTCTCTGTAGAGTCTTGTTTGATCAATAATAAAAAAGCTATCCGGCCTCTCTAGATGAGCACAAAATGGTTCTCAGAAAGCTGACAACATGGAGGACGATTCCCAAGGGCACTCTGTTGTGCGCAGTTTTAGACCTGAGCACCGGGCCGGGGATACCTCCACTAATTCTTTTAAAGAGGTGAGAGCATCTGAGACAATGAGGACACTGTGATTGCCTGGTGGTGAGCCTGCATTTTGTGGTTTAATTATTTAGGATGCCGGTGGCATTCTGTGTCTGCCAGTGTGGGGATGGTAGCTGATTCTTCTGTGCCACAGACCAAGACTGCACTGAGTCCCTCTTTGCTATCTTCCCCTGGCACCAGTCACTTGCTCCCTGCCTTAAACCCAAGAAACACTGGAGCTATTCATTTCCAGTTCCAGGGCATTGCAACCAAACAATGAAAATGCCAGGCCACCATTTCTCCTGAAAACAACAACAACAAAAACAAACAAACAACAACAACAAAAAATTCCCTGAATTTATTCCACAAACATGCAAAAATCTATATCAGACCTGGGAGTACAACAGGGTCAGTGGTCTAACAGAGGGAGACAAACCCAAAACCAAGTCTTGGCAATAAGGTCTAGAAATAAATGTGGGCAACAGAGTGAGAAACTTTGGAGACACTAGTACAAAATTCCAGCACCCAGGGCATCAGTCAGTCCTGGCTTCTTTCTTCCTCATTGGTCGTCTCCTCCTTGGATTCATTGTTGGTTCTGGGTCTTTATCCCCTATTCTTTTTTTTTTTTAATATACATTTTTTTTTATTCAACAGAAATATTGAAGTACAGATGAAGAGCTCAGTTAAGAGGTTACAAAGACATTACAAACTACCATGCAAGTGATGGTTTATAATGAGTTTAGAAATTAAATATATATATATATATATATATACACACATATTTGTGTATGTATGTGTGTGTGTGTTCACATATGTTATATGTACTTCCTGTGCATATAAGCAGGACAGAGATAGACAATTCATATCTTCCCCAGTCACCCTCTAGCTTTGTATTTGTTTGATGGTTTTTTAAGACAGGGTCTGTCAGGAACCTGGCGCTCACTAGTCTTTCAGCTAGAACGGCAAGCCAGTCAGCCCCAGGTGACTATCTCTGCCTGCCAGTCCTGTGGTTACAGGCAAGTCTCACTGCCCCCTGCTTTTGAGGTGCTTCTTGGGGAATCCAAACTCAGTATTTCATGGTGTGTAACAAGCAAGTTATGGAGTCCTGAGCTTGTTAAAGATGGAGCAGAATGATGTAAGACTATTTTCACTTAGATGTTCTCCCAATGTTCAACTTACCCCTGTCATATTTCATAAACACACACATTCACCTTGTATGAAAAGGAAAGGGACTTGAAATTTGACACCTGACTGAACAAAAAGAATGTCAACCCTGACATTCATGGTGGGATCTTTAGACCTTCAGAGAAGATGGAATTGTACTTTAAATTTTTTTTTATGTTTTTTGGACATGTTTCCCTGTATAGGGAATCATCCTCAGATCTGTTTAGTGATACAAGATGAAAGATAAGTCAATGAAAGGAAATTTAAAACAAAATGCCTTTCCTTTTGGAGTTTAAGGGCCAAGCTGCTGCCTTCTCCTTTCCATCTGTGTTTACCCCTGGGATGAGGAGGTTGACTTGGCCTTAACCAGCTTTTCTAGACTGTGGCTCTTGAGCTTTAAGAACTTCTCAAGCTCTAAACTCTGCCCCAGTTTCCAGATTCACCCACCCAGCTGCCTACTTGCTGCCTTCTTCTATGGTTCAGGTGTAGTTTGTCCTCTCAGAAACTGAGGGGGTCCCTGAAGATATTCAGAGAAGCGAACCCCACAAAGAGATAAAAATGAAAAACTTGTGGATTGATTTTGTCACTCTGGGTCAGACTTCTGGGGGGTCTGATAATAGGCAGCTTATTCCCAATGTTTAAACCCAATATAATCTGGAAGAGGATTTCCTGGTGTAATATTTGCACAGGGAAGCATGATTACATCAAACTTCAACTCAGGGTAGTGTCATTTCTTCCAAGAAGATGGGTTCTAGAGATAGGCTAAGGGCCTAAGAATCTGGCCTGGTCTCAGTCCCACAGATAGTGAGTGTAGAGGTCATTTGGGCTATTAGCCACCTCTGGTCCTGGTTGAGGGGTTCCCCTGGCTATAAGGGTATTTAGATTACTAGCTACCTCTGCCTCTGGTTGCAAGAGCTTGATATGCCTGCCCCAACAGATAACCAGATCACTGGCTGGCTGTCACTTCCAGTTCTCAGCTTTCTGGATGGAAGAACAGGTTTTTCATCTTTCCCATTGGAAAGACAATCCTGTGTGTTTAACATTCCTGGTTTCTCTGGAGATCTGTGGCCTGGAGGACCTTCATGCTACACTCCCAACAAGAAACTAATTGAAATTTGATTTCTAATGATTTTGGGGTTTGGGGGCTATGGCAAGTGCTTAGATCATTAAAGGGCATTGACATCTTCCAAGAGTGAGCTACTGCTGCAGGAAGTCATTATGTGAGCCCAAATTCTCATGCTGTTCCCAGGGTCATGTGTACCTGCTAGCTAGCACTTGCCCACCCACCATGAGATGGGGCACCATGAAGCCCTTATGAGATGCTAGCACTAAGCTCTTGGGCTTTCTAGCCCCCAGACCATGTGCCAACATCAATTTTGATCCTGATACACTACCTGGGCATTTTGTTACAGCAACAAGAAACAAGCTAACACACATATACTCAAGATTCACATTTCATAGCTTCTAAACTGGACCCTGATTTTTCCCAACTAAGCTTGTGTTTCCCAGTCTACCCCTCTCTGCTGATGACAGCCACATCGTTGGAACTGGTCAGGTCAAGGCTCTTATCGTCATCCTGAGTTCCTAACTTCTTCCCAATCCTACATCCCATTCACCAGCAAGTCTCTTTTGCTTATTAAAAGGAAACATTTAGACAAAATAAATTCAGAGTTGATTAAGCAAAGAACAGTTTGTGGTGTGGGAGGCCCCTGCCAAATGCAGAGCTCTGTTCTGCAGTGTGAGTATTGTAGCTTCACTGGCAGAAAAAGAACAGAAATGGCTTCCTTGCTTACAGCTAAGCCCTTTTCTCATTTGGAAATGATCTGATCGGTCAGCTGCTGTGATTAGCTGAGACAAGTAAGTGGTTTGTTTGTTTGTTTTAAGTTGGGTTTCACTTTGTTTACATACAAAGCTAAGTTGTGGTTTGTTATGTAGAAACAGATATGGAGCAACTTCAGGCCAATAAGCTCCATCGTTCTGATCTAAGGTTCCATTGTCTCTTCTCTGGACGACTGTGATAACTTTTTTAAAATGAGTCCTCTGCTTTCAGACATGTACATTTTATTCTCCCCAAGCAGCCAGACTTATCTATCTTAGACCTAGACGGAATACATCACTCCCCACTACAATCATTTTGATTCTGAGAAAGCTTTCAACCTTTTTTTTTTTTTTTTTTTTTTTTGAGCAAGCTTTGAGCAGAGCTTCTGTCTGCACAGCGTCCTCTCGACTCTTCCTTTGGAGTCATTGTATATTCCTAATTAGAGTCTTCACTGCACCCCTACAGACACCTTCACATCTGCCTCCCTCACTTCAAGTCTCCACTCTTCAGGATGCAGACTAAACTAAACACCTGCTCAAATAGCATCACTGCCTTCCCATGGACTCACTTTAACTTTGTTTCTCTTCACAGCATTACCCTCTCATGACATAGGTGTTTGTTTGTTGTCTTTATTCCTATAAAAGTCGGGATTCTCTAAAGGAACAAAGCTAAAAAAGGAACAAAAAAAAATAACCAATAGAGAAAGTGTGTGTGTGTGTGTATGTGTGTTTCTTATTTTAAAGGCTATCAGTTAACATGAATATAGGCTGAATAGTCACACAATAGCAACTATACACTATAGCAACCTACCGAGAACCTGGTAGCTGCTCAGTCCAAAAAGCGGAAACAGTCAGAGCAAAGGGGACCAATGATGCAGCCACAGTCTGAGGCAGAAAGCCCAGAATCTCCCTGGAATCTTGCTGGTAGGAGTCCACGTTCAAAGTGACGAAGCTGGCATCATCTGGTATCCCTGGGAGATAGCAGCAGTTTTAGAGGTACTTCATGGAGAGGAACTGAGCTTTCTTACCTGTAAGCACCATCGAAAAAATTAAATTTCTCCAACTTTTATCTCATCTACATTCACAATCTAATACATGGTGGCAAACACATTCACAACAGTCCCTTCCCCTTCTGTTGCTGTTCCCCAAGTCAATCATCTCTGGAAACATCCTCTCAGGCTTACCTGGAAGAGAGCTGTATCAATCTCCTAGGTGTCTTTCTGTCCTATCAAATCGACAATTAAAATGAGCCACCATAATTCCCAAACTCCAAAGTTCAGGTTCTTTTTGCACCTAAAACTCCTATCCCACAGCCTAAAAGGATGCTCAAACCGAAACAAGTTCATTAAACATGTGCTGAACAGATGAACAAGCAAAAAGTTAGTTCTAATGGGGAAGAGTCTAAGATGCAGAGGGGCTTGTCCAACTGCAGGGCCTACATCTAAGGGAAGGTGCCATTGTAGCTCCTTATATACACACCACTATACTTCAGGTCATGTGACCCTATGATACTGCTCATAACTGATTAAACCAGAAATATATACTCCATCCAATAGAAATCTACGGGGAGACACATATTTTACATAGAAAAACAAAAAAGTGACACCTTTGGGCTGTTTCATCAGACTGTCTGCTTGCCTTTTCAGCTTTTCTCTGACTGGACTCCTCTCCTGCGCAGTTTCTTTCCCTCTTTCCTCTTGTGAGAAACTCCTGCTCTCTTGCTCAGTCACCAGGACGTTTTGTTCTCTCTTTTCCCTGTGCTCCTCGCCTCCTAGGAGCTTCCACTTCCACCTTCAATTTTCCCAGTTGCCCCACCAATTCTGCAACCCTTTCAGAAAAGAGAGAGGAGAGTGACTCCCTTTTGTTTTCCCATTTCAGGCATTTTTTTGTTTCTCATGCCCCTCCATTTCCACCTGCAATTTTTCCAACTGCTCAGCAATTCTTCCAAGTTTAAAAAAAAAAAAAAAACAGAATATAGGAAGAAGAAAAAGAAAACAAAAACAAACAAGATAGAAAATCCCCTCTGGGAACAAAGCGGGAGGTATTCTAGCAGTGGCGGACACAATAAATTTTTAACTTGTGTCTTGAAACAAAATATCTATTCCTTCATCCCCTGCCATTTCCCCTATGACATTGGAAATCAAAATTCCCATTCTGCCTAGCTCTACATTGGGTGCCACTTGTAGCCAGTGTTTGCTACTTTGTGGGTTCTTTCTTACACCCTTCTCCACAGGTTTTCTACCCTTTTAACCCCCTAACACTAAATATGAGAGAAGAAAGAATAGAGAGGACAGGAAAGATCCCTGAATAAAGTCAAAGGTTGAAAAGGAGGTGGCATTATTGTTAGACTACTTCCTGCTGATTAGGGGCATTGAGATCCTTGGGGCAAGTTTGATTTTTGCTGTCAGGATATCTAATTTCTTTTTGTTGTTGTTTCTTTCTTGTGCACAACTACTTAACAAAACACAAACAACAGCAACCAACAACCAACCAATAACCCCCACCCCCACACCTCTCAGAGAACTAACATTTATATACCCTTTAAAAAGTCTCCAGAATTCTAAATATACACAGTTGCAGAAACTATCTGCAGCTGGCAAAATCACACCTCTGCTAGAGCACAAGGCAAGTCACAGCCAGCTGCTGCCAAGCAGCCCCATATCCCCACACCTGGGATTAAAACAAAAACATATTCTTAATATTTCTGTGTTTTTTAAAGAAACCAGAATTCCAAAATTGTCACTACAGTGACATCAATGTAAATAACACATTTTATTTTACACAATATGTCTAAAATATTATTATTTAAGAAATAAGAAAGATACAGAACATTAATGAGGCATGTTACAGTCTTCTGTTTTGCACCAAGTCCTCAACCTCTATTTATTATATACTTATGGCATGTAAGTGCGACAAGCCTCAGCTTCAGGTGCTCAGTGGCTTCTTGACTATCATATCAGCTTGTGAAGGTCTACAAAGGTTATAATTACTACTGAGAACAGAACTGTTCCTTCATAACCAGGACCAGTGTCAACCCTCTTCTACTTCCTTTCTACAAACTAGCTGGCCCAATAAAAATATCATCTCTAATGATATTGGGTTTTCCCTATTTGGTAAGAACCCAAAGCTGCCTTCTAACTGAGATTTCCCCTGAGATAGAGTGGACAGATTTATGGGCAGAGAAGTTGGAAAATTCAGTCAGATCTGGCTTGAACTCTATTTTCCAGGGCAATATTTACTATTGTCTGGTGGACAAGATAATTGTTTTACTCCATTTTCTGTTGCCATGATGAGGTATCTGACAGCAAGTACTATACAGAAGAAGAGGAGGAGGAGGAGGAGAAAGTAGTAATAATAGTTTGTCTAGCTCACAGTATTTCAGGTGAAAAGTCCAACGTTAAGTGGTCCCACCTGTTCTTGTACTATTGAGAGTTTTTCTTTGTGATAACAACATGGAGAAGAAGATGTTCATTGTATAGGAACCCTAAAGCAAGGCCCTGGTGGATGAACCACCTTCCACTGGACCTCAGCAGTTGAAGTTCCCAACTCCTCAGCATTTCCATGCTGGATCTCAAGTACCCAGAATAGGTACCTTGAGAACCAAATCACATCAAGCAGAGATGGACTTTGCTGGCTTAGTAAGTATTCGTCCCACAGCAGAGAACTGCTTAGAAACAAAGGAATGAGTGGGAGAATTCAGACACTGACAGATATTTGAGTCAGAACATGACATGATCTATCAGGAAGGTAGTGCTCAAAGAATATTCCAGATGACCATGAGAATGCGGCTTCCCTAGGCGGTGTTCTAAACAGGCTGTAGAAAGCTCTGTGGTGAGGAAAGAAAGCAGAATCTGTGGAATCTAAAGTGATGAGAGATCAGCAGTCACGGGGGCAGGAATGGGGGTTCTCTGGCAGTTGTTTATTCTAGACAATAACATTCCCATATTCCCAGACCCATGGTCTTTGCTCAGCTCCTTCCAGGTAAATGCATGATCATCACCTGGGATTTCTGCATGTCCCTCTCTTCTTTGCTACACACCACACACACACACACACACACACACACACACACACCTCCAACTCCCCCACATGACTAAGAGTCTACTGGTGACACATTTGTCAGTTCTGGCCCTGTATTCCTTGACCTTCTTTGGTTCCATAGCATTCAGGAAAACAGACTTCAGAGAAACTTGTTTATTCTCACAGATGTCTGGGCATGATTGAATCATTGGAATGGATACGTGATTTCAGATGGGGAACTCCCAGCGCTTGTTAGAAATGGTAGGACTGAGAACCAGCAGTGGGAAGCCCAGCCCTGCTCTGCCTGTAAGATGGCTGCACACTGCCTCCCTCCCCATGGATCAGGTCCTTCAGACTCCACAACTGCCAAGATGAACAGTCACTGCTGATTAATCAGCGACACTAGGTTTCTCTGAGGTGCCTCTCCAACCCTCATCAAGAGACAGTTTATTGGGTTCAGTACTTGAAGTTATGAACTTGAATGGATGTGTTTTGTCCTCTGGGAGTTATTTTGAAATATTTCCTTTAGTAGAAAAAAATTTAAGGTGTTACCTTGGAAAACTGATATAAGATCATAACTGAGAATAGCTATAAATGCTACCCAACACACAAGTGTAAACTTATTTAAAACTTGAGGTTTCTTTTCTGAATAGCAATGTCATGTTGCAGTATCAAAAGGCTGGGCATGCCTGGTAGATTTTTAAAATGAGAGAACCTTTGCGGTTTATATTAATTTTCTTGTTAATTCTGTAATTGCTGCCAATGAAGTATACCTTATTCTGCCAACATTTTCCATGTGGCTGACCTGTGCTAAGCCACCCTTTACAGTTCTCTCTGCTTTAATTGCCTCCTTGGCTTAATTAATTCTTTTGTTTAATGTCTAGGCAATATTATCAACATAGTTAGCTTTATTCCTAAACATAGTCTAAAACCCAGTGCAAGCTAAGAAGAAAAGACAACATAATGGGTTATACAACGAACACTATGGAATCTGAATTCAGAAAATACCTAATAATCTTTAAACAGTTATTCAATAATTTCTTCAACACTGATGGCCTCTTCCATATTCTTGTCATCTGTAGCTCAGAACTCATTTCTCTTGGACAAGGGTGGAGGAGCAGCCAAAAAGAAAAACCTCAGCAAGCAAAAAAGGCAGTTCTCTAGCCCCTATTATGAGTCCCCTTAGAACAGTGGTTCTCAACCTCAAAACCCCTTTGGAGGTCCTAAAACCCTTACATGGGGGTTGAGTATCAGATATCCTGCCTATCAAATACTTACATTAAGATTCATAACAGTAGCAAAATTATAGTTATGAAGTAGGAACGAAAATAATTTTATGGTGGCAGATCACCACTACATGAGGAACTTCACTAAAGGGCAGTCGTATTAGGAAGGTTGAGCACTGCTGCCTTAGAGGGTTGCTGTCCTATGATCTGAGAGTCAGAGGAGCAGGAGGAACAGAGCACGGTGGTAGAGGATGCCAGGACAAGGGAAGTCCATGCCCAGTTCCTCCAAATTGAACACCCCGAATCTTCTTCTCACTCTCGTTAGTTTAAGCATTTTTTTTTCAAATATTAAGACAAAACTTTAAAAACCAAAATATCAGTATCTCCTTGGGTGTTCAATTTGTGCCCCCCCATACACACACCATATCACTATCACTAATTAGTGATATAATAATATGTTCCAAAACACCAGAGAGAAAATAACCTATTCAACAAATCTCTTGAGTTTTGCAAAGTGTGTTATGTAAATATTTTCTAAAAATCTATACCTAAATCATTAGCAGAATTTTTAAAACATCATTATTAACCATCTCTCATCTCTTTTTGGAAAATAAGGTGTGACATGAATTCCAAACCAATGAACCTCATCTATATTACTAATGACTAGATCTTCTAGCTAGCACAATAATCATGGTAATATAAACATATATCTTTTGGGAAGTGTGTTTAAAATTTCTTGAAAAGGACACTTTAGGGCTGTAGAGATGGCTCAGAGGTTAAGAGTGGTGGCCACTCTTCCAGAGAACCAGAGTTCTGTTCCCAGCACCCACATAAGCAACAGTTCTTAACCATCTGAAACTGCAGAACCAGGGCATCTGACACTGTTTTCTAGACTCTGAAGGCAGTAGGCAGGCGCATGGTACTTAAGATCTTCATACAGGCAAAACACCAATACATATAAATATGAGTAAAAAGCAATAACACAGTATGACCAAGATACATTGCACGTATGTGTGAAATTTTTGAAGAATAAATAAAAAAATATTTAAAAAAATAATAAAAGGAAGCATGCCACCTGCTAAAAACAGAGAGCAGGCAATAATGGCTTGAACACATGAGTTCAACCATATAAAGGAAATGTAAAAATTATTATGGTGCCTTCCTTAACCTAAAGACCCAGAATCCTTTTCATCTCTCGCCTCAGCCATCTTTGCTACATGTCTTTCATTCTGAGTACATAGAGGAATTTACTGGCCATGGTGTCCACATAAAAGACAGCAAGCAGAGGATGATGCTGTGCACTGCCCTAAGTAGTTAAGTTGTTTTAAGTTCATTGCTTTATTCTTCTACCACCAAATCATTGTGTGTCCCGTCGCCCTTACATAGGAGCTGAAATTAACAAGGTCTCTGTAAAAGCCACTGTTGTCACTGCTGTTGCTGGCTGTCCAACACCCATCCCTCCAGAGGACATTCCTCTCCATATATTATGTGTCATCTTAATAGAAACAGGGTCCCCTTCCCCTGACAGAACCCAAAGAAACATGACTCTTCCTCCCCCTGCCTTCTGGGGAGGAACAGATAAAAGCATGTGACCCAAGTGCAGTTAGTCAGATACTACAACTTAGCAGCCTCCATCTTAGACATTAGGCATTGGTGATAGAGAACACTGTTAGCAGTGTCTGCAGTAAGACTAGAAGTTTTCTGGCCAGATGGATCCTGCTAGAAGACAATTGTTGATCTCTCTACTTCTTGGTGCCCTGGTTCTGTTCTACTCCTATCTTCCATGCCAGCATCTCCTGCCAATTAAAAGTTCTGACCTCTTGTTGACTTTTCAAATTGTAGCTTTTTTGCTTAAGATAATAAGAATTACCAAAAAATCTGAGCACAGGGGTCTTTCCTGAGACTCATACTCCAAACAAGTACCATGCATGGAGATAATCTAGAACCCCTGCACAGTTGTAGCCTGTGGCAGTTTAGTGTCCAAGTGGGTTCCTCCATAGTAATGGGAACAGGGACTGCCTCTGACATGAACTGATTGGCCTGCTCTTTGATCACCTCCCCCTGAGGAGGGAGCAGCCTTACCAGGCCACAGAGGAAGACAATGCAGCCACTCCTGATGAGATCTGATAGACTAGGATCAGAAGGAAGGAGAGGAAGACCTCCCCTATCAGTGGACTTGGGGAGGGGCATGCATGGAGAAGGGGGAAGGAAGGTAGAATTGGAAGGGGAAGAGGGAGGGGATTATGGGGGGATATAAAGTGAATAAAGTGCAATTAATAAAAAAATAAAAAATATTTTAAAAATAGATAAATTTTAAAAATAATAAAAAAATCTGTTTAAAAAAGAATTAGACAGGTTTTAAATAATGCATATTTTCCTTCAAAGTATTTGTGATATAAATCATGCAGAAAAAATGTTAAAGAATAAATTTAAAGACCTGGTTGGCTCTTTGGCATGAATTACTCAACCACAGAATGAATGGTAGAGAAATTCAAGAGATAGAAATATCATGTTGAGCAAGATGGTCAGGAAAACCCTGAACAGAAAAGGAGAAATTTAATTATCTTAAAGAGAAGGTAGAATCCCAGGTACATAGTATGAGGGGAACCACAGGTGAAAGTGAGACAAAGAAAAAAGAGAGAGAGAGAGAGACTCGGAAAGTCATCCTAAAGCAAATTTTTAGTTCCATCAAATAAACAGGGAAGAAAGAAAAGGGTGAGCTTATTTGAACATGGGTAACCAAGATGGGGTGGATAATGGTTCCTAAATGCTGAGCGGTACATAAGAATGTTTTCTTGTGTTCTGATACACTATTAGCAGCAGGGATAATACAGCGGAATAAAATGACTGCTGCAGGATTGGCAGATGAGGGAAGCCAGGGAAGCTATTTTCCTCTTGGGGATGTTTATATTCCCAGAATAGGTGACTTTTAGGCTGACAAATACTCTTGGAAGTTTCATGGGACAATGAGAAAAGAAATGAGGGCCCAGAGACCAAAACAGGCCATGAAGACTGATACACCATCTTGGAATGTAACTTAGAAGGATGCCAGTTGCCTCAAATGCTATGACTCTATTTCAAATTATTTCCGTTTCTAAAACTAAACTCAGGTGTTCTTAAGTTATTCAGACCTTCCAAATAACTACCAAAAGCAAAGATAAATTCCCTCTGGAAGTCAATAATATCTGGAACTTCAACGTATTCCTACAAGCAATTTTCAATGTAATATCCAGCATACAATCAAAATGACCAGACACATGAGGAATGAGACTACATGTACAGAACCTGCAAAGACACAAGACAATAAAAAACAGACCCACAGGCTCTCTAGATATTAGTTTTATCATACTTGGACTCTGAAACAACTATGCTTCCTATGTTCAATAGTATAGAAGATGAGATTGAAAATTTTGGCAAAGAACTGCAAACTGTAAGATACAAATTTCAAGACTAAATACTGCAGTCAATCATTGAAAGTTACATTCCAACAAGTGCTTTAAGTTGCATATTAATAAGGAAAAAGTAGCTTGTGAAAAACTTTTCCAGAAAAGAGTAGGAAGACACAGGAGAGAGAAATAGGGATAGATGAGATATAGCGTGAAAGCCTAATGTAGATTTAATGACATCCCAACAGGAGAGGAGATGGAAAATTGGTAGTAGCCATAGCTGACAGAAGGAAGGTGGGAAATTTCCCCCAAATGATCAAAGATATCAAGCACAGAACCAAGAGCCCAAACTAAAGAGAAATAAAGTGTACTCATACCTCGGCATACCATACTCACCTACTAAAACACATGCATACACACACCTGAAAGCCAGATAAAGGAGCTGGGAATAATAGGTAAGAATAACAGGTATAGAGAAAAAAGAAGACTCCCTTCTCCAAGGCCCAGAAAATATTTTCAACAAAACCATTGAAGAAAATTTCCCCAAGTTAAAAGAGAGGCCAATAAGAATACATAAGGCCTAGTGAACACCCAACAAATTTGACCAGAAAAGAAAATCCTCCCGCCACATAATAATCAAAACAGTAAGTATACAGAACAAAGAAAAAATACTAAAAGCTGCAAGAAAAAAAGGCCACGTAACATATAATGGCAAACCCATTAGAATCACACCTGACTTTTCAACAGAGACTATGAAAGCCAGAAGGGCCTGGACGGATATCATGCAGACCCTAAGAGAACACAGATGTCAGCCCAGGCTACTATACCCTGCAAAACTCTCAGTCCTCATAGACAGAGAAAACAAGATATTCAATGACAAAAACAAATTTCAACAATACCTACAAACAAATCCAGCATTACAGAAGACACTGGAAGGGAAAATACAACCCAAGAAAGCTAGCTACATTCAAGAAAACACAGAAAATAAATAACCCCACTACAGTAAAACAAAAAGCAACCAAGCACACAACCGTATGACCACAGCCAACATCAAATTCAAAGGATCTAACAGCCACTGGTCATTAATCTCTCTCAATATCAATGGACTTAATTCTCCAATAAAAAGACACAGACTAACAGAATGGATGCATAAACAAAACCCAGCAATCTGTTGTATACAAAAAACACACCTAAGTCACAAAGATAGACATTACCTGAGGGTAAAGGGATGGAAGATGGCTTTTCAAGCAAATGGACGCAAGAAGCAAGCAGGAGTAGCCATTCTAATATCTGATAAAATAGTCTTTCAACCAAAATTAATCAAAAGAGATGGGGAAGGACACTTCATACTCATCAAGGGAAAATTCCACCAAGAAGACATCACAATCCTGAACATCTATGCCCCAAATACAAGGGCGCCCACATTTGTGAAAGAAACATTGATAAAACTTAAACCACACATAGATCCCCACACACTAATAGTGGGAGACTTCAACACCCCACTCTCAACAAAGGACAGGTCAACTAAACAGAAATTAAACAAAGAAACAATATCTCTAACAGAGGTCATGATTCAAATGGACCTAACAGACATTTACAGAACCTTACACCCAAACACAAAAGAATTTACCTTCTTCTCAGCACCTCATGGAACCTTCTCCAAAATAGACCACATAGTTGGTCACAAAGCAAGCCTCAACAGATACAAGAAGATTGAAATAATCCCTTGTATCCTGTCTGATCACCATGGAATAAAGCTGGACCTCAGTAACAACAAAAATAGCAAAAAGCCTACACATACATGGAAACTGAACAACTTGCTACTAAAAGACAGCTGGGTCAGGGAAGAAATAAAGAAAGAAATTAAAATCTTCCTAGAACTCAATGAAAATGAAGACACAACATACCCAAACTTGTGGGACACAATGAAAGCAGTGCTAAGAGGAAAGTTCATAGCACTAAGTGACTTCAAGAAGAAATTTGAGACAGCACATTCAAGCAACTTAATGGCTCACTTAAAAACCCTAGAAAAAGAAGAAGCAAACACACCAAGAAGGAGCAGACGGCTGGAAATAATCAAACTCAGGGCTAAAATCAATCAATTAGAAACAAATAAAACAATTCAAAGAATCAATGAAACCAAGAGCTGGTTCTTTGAGAAAATCAACAAGATACACAAACCCTTAGCCAAGCTAACTAAAAGGCAGCGAGACACCATCCAAATCAACAAAATCAGAAATGAAAAGGGGGACATAACTACAGACACTGAGGAAATCCAAGCAATCATTAGGACTTACTTCAAAAGTCTATATGCCACAATATTTGAAAATCTAAATGAAATGGACAATTTTCTTGATCGATTTGACTTACCAAAGCTGAATCAGAACCAGGTAAATCAACTAAATAGTCCTATATCCCCCAAAGAAATAGAAGTGGTCATCAAAAGTCTCCCATCCAAAAAAAGCCCAGGACCAGATGGCTTTAGCGCAGAATTCTACCAGACCTTCAAAGAAGAGCTAACACCAATTCTCTTCAAACTATTCCACAAAATAGAAACAGAAGGAACATTACCAAACTCATTCTATGAAGCCACAGTCACCTTGGTACCTAAACTTCACAAAGACTCAACAAAGAAAGAGAATTTCAGGCCAATCTCCCTTATGAACATAGATGCAAAAATACTTAACAAAATACTTGCAAACCGAATCCAAGAACACATCAAAGATATTATCCACTATGACCAAGTAGGCGTCATCCCAGGTATGCAGGGGTGGTTCAATATACGGAAATCCATCAATGTGATCCACCATATTAACAAACTGAAAGAAAAAAACCGCATGATAATCTCCCTAGATGCTGAAAAAGCATTTGACAAAATCCAACATTCATTCATGTTTAAAGTATTGGAGAGATCAGGGATACAAGGCACATATCTAAACATAGTAAAGGCGATATACAGCAAGCCTATAGCAAACATCAAACTAAACGGAGAGAAACTTAAAGCAATCCCACTAAAATCAGGGACAAGACAAGGCTGCCCACTCTCTCCATATCTCTTCAACATAGTTCTGGAAGTCCTTGCTAGAGCAATAAGACAGTTGAAGGAGATCAAGGGGATACAGATTGGAAAGGAAGAAGTCAAATTATCACTATTTGCAGATGATATAATAGTATACATGAGTGACCCCAAAAATTCTACCAGGGAACTCCTACAGCTGATAAACACCTTCAGCAAAGTGGCCGGATACAAAATTAACTCAAAAAAATCAGTAGCACTCCTGTATACAAAGGACAAAAGGGCTGAGAAAGAAATTAGGGAAACAACACCCATCACAATAGCCACAAATGACATAAAGTACCTTGGTGTAACCCTAACCAAGCAAGTCAAAGACTTGTATGAAAAAAATTTCAAGTCTCTGAAGAAAGAATTAGAAGAAGATATGAGAAGATGGAAAGATCTCCCATGTTCGTGGCTTGGCAGGATTAACATAGTAAAAATGGCCATCTTACCAAAAGTAATCTACAGATTTAATGCAATTCCCATCAAATTGCCAACACAATTCTTTACAGACCTGGAAAGAAAAATTCTCAACTTGGTATGGAATAACAAGAAACCCAGAATTGATAAAACAATCCTCTACAATAAAAGATCTTCTGGAGGTATCTCCATCCCTGATCTCAAGCTGTACTATAGAGCAACAGTTATAAAAACTGCATGGTACTGGCATAGAAACAGAATGGTGGATCAATGGAACCGAACAGAAGACCCAGAAATAAATCCAAACAATTATGGATACCTGATTTTTGACAAAGATGCCAAAACCATACAATGGAAAAATGATAGCATCTTCAACAAATGGTGCTGGTCTAACTGGATGTCTACATGTAGAAAAATGAAAATAGATCCATACTTATCACCCTGCACAAAACTGAAGTCCAAGTGGATCAAAGACCTCAACATAAAACCAGACACATTAAATCGGTTAGAAAAAAAGTGGGGAATACCCTAGAACTCATTGGTACAGGAGACAACATCCTGAACAGAACTCCAACAGCACAGGCTCTAAGAGCAACAATCAATAAATGCGACCTCATGAAACGGAAAAGCTTTTGTAAAGCAAAGGACACCGTCATCAAAACAAAACAAATGCCTACAGATTGGGAAAGAATCTTCACCAACCCTTTATCTGACAGAGGGCTAATATCCAGTATATACAAAGAACTAAAGAAGCTGAAAAGCAACAAACCAAGTAATCCACTTAAAAAATGGGGAACAGAGCTAAACAGAGAACTCTGTAGAGGAATATCGAATGGCAGAGAAGCATTTAAAGAAATGCTCAACATCATTAGCCATTAGGGAAATGCAAATCAAAACAACCCTGAGATTTCACCTTACACCCATCAGAATGGCCAAGATCAAAAACTCAAGTGACAACACATGCTGGAGAGGTTGTGGAACTGCTGGTGGGAATGTAAACTTGTACAACCACTCTGGAAATCAATCTGGCGCTTTCTCAGACAACTAGGAATAGCGCTTCCTCAAGATCCAGCCATACCACTCCTAGGCATATATCCAAAAGAGGCTCAAGTACACAAAAAGGACATTTGCTCATCCATGCTTGTAGCAGCTTTATTTGTAATAGCCAGAAGCTGGAAACAGCCCAGATGTCCCTCAACTGAAGAATGGATGCAGAAACTGTGGTACATCTATACAATGGAGTATTACTCAGCAATGAAAAATAAGGAAATCATGAAATTTGCAGGTAAATGGTGGAACCTGGAAAGAATCATCCTGAGTAAGTTGTCCCAGAAGCAAAAAGACACACATGGTATATACTCACTCATATAAACATACAACATTGGATAAACCCACTAAAATCGGTACATCTAAACCAACTAAGCAAAAGAGAGGACCCTAACTAAAACGCTCAATCCCCATCCTGAAAGGCAAAGAGGATGGACATCAGAAGAAGAAGAAAACAGGAAACAACCTAGGAACCTGCCACAGAGGGCCTCTGAAAGCCTCTGCCCTGCAGACTATCAAAGCAGATGCTGAGCCTGATGGCCAACTGTCGGGCAGAATGAATGGAATTTTATGTAAGAAGTGGGAAATAGTAAGAGCTGGAGAGGACAGGAACTCCACAAGGAGAGCAACAGAACAAGAAAATTTGAACACAGGGAACTTCCCAGAGACTCATACTCCAACCAAGGACTATTCATGGAGATAACCTAGAACCCCTGCACAGATGTAGCCCATGGCAGTTTAGTGTCCAAGTGGGTTACATAGTGATGGGAAGAGGGACTGCCTCTGACATTTGGTCTGCTCTTTGATCACCTCCCCCTGAGGGGGGAGCAGCCTTACCAGGCCACAGAAGAAGACAATGCAACCATTCCTGATGTGATCTGATAGACTAAGGTCAGAAGGAAGGAGAGGAGGACCTCCCCTATCAGTGGACTTGGGGAGGGACATGCATGCAGAAAGGGGAGAAAGGGTGGGATCGGGAGGGGAGGAGGAAGGGGCTTATGGGGGGATATAAAATGAATAAAGTGTAATTAATAATAATTTTAAAAAGGTTACAAATAAAAAAAAAAAGAAGCTGGGATTATGTCTCGGTGATTAAGAAAACCACCCAGCAGCCACATTGGGCAGCTCATAACCACCTATAACTCCAGCTCCAAAAAATCCAACACCCACTTCTAACCTCTGCAGGAATTTGCATACACAGAAACAGAAACAGTATTTTTAATTTGTATCTGTTTTTATTTTTATGTGTATGGGCATTTGGCCTACATACATATCTGTGCACCGTGCATGTGCCTGGTGCCCACAGAGGCCAAAAAAGGTCAGATCCACTGAGACTGGAGTTACAGACAAACTGTGAGCCACCATGTATGTACTGGGAATCATACCTCAGTCTACTGGAAGAGCATCCAGGGCTCTTACCCACTGTGCTATCTTTCCAAGCCCTGAACATTTATCTTAAAAAAAAAAAAAAGTGAAGGAAAAAAAAATTAAGTCATCTGTAACAAGCCTCTCACCTTCAGTCAAAGACGTTTCCATAAATCAATTAAATTGAAAGGAAAAATAACTCAACAGAATAAAAGACAAAGCTGAGCAGATGCTTTACTACAGAGATGGCATAAATGACCATACGCTTGGAAAAAGGTGCTCAGCTCCGTTTATTATGACTAAAAGGTATAAATAAAAATCATCCTGCCATATCATAACCTATTCACCAAAATGACTCTACAGTGACCATATAAAATATGAGATGATATGAGGCAGCAAGGTAACTCCCACACCCTTCTGACATATCAGCTTTTAAAAATACTGGTTAACAACCAACCAAAGTTGAACAAAGGCAAAATAAGTGTCAAGAAGAAAGAGCATCAAAACAGTGATTTTTACAAAAATCAATATATGGATACCTTTGGGGCCAGTTCTCGACCTGCGAGTCACACCCCTTTCACAGGGATTGAATAGCAGATATCCTGGCATCAAATATTTACATTATGATTAACAACAGTAGCAAAATTGTAGTTATGAAGTAGCAATGAAATAATTTTGTGGTTGGGTGGTCACCACAACATAAAGAACTGTATTAAAAGGTCTCTGCATCAGAAATGTTGAGAACCTCAGCCATTGGAGATAGAGCAGAGATAAGGGAATCTTTGGGTGCTTCTGGAAATATTCTGTTTTGTTTTTTTTTTTTTCATCTTTAGTGCTGTTTTATAGATGTTTATTCTGATATATCATAAACTGGGTGGTTTTCTCTTGTGTAATTTTCCAAGCAAAAACATTTAAGCAAAAAATAAATAAATGGATAAAAGTTGTGTGGGCTGATGAGATGATCAATGAGTTATTGCCAGAGCTGAGGATCTGAGTTCAGTTCCCCAAGACCCACATGGTAGAAAAAAAGAGTCAAGTCCCACAGGCTGTGCTCTCTCTTCCACATGAGCACTGCATGCACATGTCCTTACGCGCACACACACCCCATAAATGTTTTAAATGTTCTCTAAACATAATAATAAAGGCTTTCAACTTAAAAGTGGAACCAAGCATTCTTACATAATTACATATTGATATTTACTGGATGGCAGGTACTATGCAAGTACTTGGAATATGCTATATTGCATCATATTGTATTGTATTAATTATATTCATATCATCATAACGACCCTGAGAACAGTTTGCCTCTGCCCCTCCCTCATTTACTGTCTTAATTCCCTTAGAGCAAAATAAGGGTAATATGAAACTACCTTGAGAGGCTGTGAGCCACCCAACCTGAGTGCTAGGAACCAAACCCAAAGCCTCTAGAAGAGCAGCAAGCATTCTGAATTACTGAGCCATGTTTTCACACACATACCCAAGTAATCTCATTTTAATGACTGAGATTTCTCTTCACAAAATAACACAGCAAAAGGGATAAATGCAGCCAGAGATGGCCATCTAGTCCAGCTCCCTGCTCTATGGTTATTCCTCCCATGAATAGGGCCTGAGAGCCACACCCAGCCTGGAAGGCCCTTCACCAACCCCTACTGGAAGCCTGACAAGGTGCCAAATTACAAGCCAGGAAAGAGCCTAAAGATGGGGGGAAAAGCAGGGCAGGCGAACAAGGGAAAGAACACTCCCTTCACCTCAGTTTAATCCTTTTTGTCTTCTTTTATGTCCGTTTTTGTCATCTCCAATTCAAAGACTACATTCTTAAAATCAAAGATGGTCAGGCACACTCTAAGAAATTCCACCCCTTCTCTCTGAACCTAATTCCTACTTAATAAATCAACTATGAACCCGAGAAGACCTTACAATTTACAAAGGGTTTTTATATGAATGATTTCTTTTAAAAGACAAAAACTTAAAAAATATCCCTGTTGGGGACCTCTTGTTCCATCCTTGATATGTCAAAAGCCAGGGCATCATCACCCCCACTTCTATCACAAGAAAAATCTAGGAAGAAATACAGAAAACCAGTAACTTTGCTTGACCCCACCGCAGAACTGAGATTATGTGGGAAACTGCAACCTCAAAATGTGGCAGACACGTCAGAGTCCAGAAACATGTGCTGAGAGCAGCTTGGAGGTTGGAGACAAAGCCTTGGAGGCCAGAAGGTGGTAGGAAAAATTTAAATGGAAAATTTGAGAACTTGGTAGAGGTTGAGCAAGAGCTAATACAGGAATGTAAAATTCCTGGAGTCATGGTCCTAAGAAAGCCCCCACACTTTGCATCCAGGAAGCCCCTAGCAATAAAGAGTAAGTGAAAACTATGCAATAAAGCCAGCACCTTTTCAAAAATGGCTACTAACCATGTTACCAAGAAAAAAAAAATATGACTTATGATTCACTCCTCGGAGAATGGAAATTCCTCCTATCCTGCCCTGCTCCGAGGCTTCTGTCTCACCTCAGGGAAGAAGAAACACAGTCAGCAGGACTCAGGACATGACATGTCCATGTTCATGTCTGTCATAAACATGGAGCCAGGCTGGGGAGCGAGAATCCCAAAGTCAAAAGATATACAACTAGAGAAGCACATGAGGACACAGCCTAGAGACACAGGACTATTGGAAGAATGAAATATCGAATTAAAAGACCATAGAATCATCTCTCCTTTGCCCCTATCTTACCACCCCACCAATAGGACTCCAGGACAATAATAGCTTGTCTTAGTCACTGTTTTATTACTGTGAAAAGACACCATGACCACCTCAACTCTTATAAAAGAAAGTATTTGATTAGAGCTGACATACAGTTTCAGGGTTAGTCCATTATCAGCATGGTAGGAAGCATGGCAGCATGTAGACAGACATGATGCTGGGAGAGCTGAGAGTTGTACATCCAGATCCACAGGCAACAGGAAGGAGAGTGAGCCCCTGGGCCTGGCTTGGGCTTCTGACACCTCAAAGACCACCCCCAGTGATGCACTTCCTCCAACAAGGCCACACCTATACCAACAAAGCCACACCTCTTAATCCTTTCAAATAGTGCCACTTCCTGGTGACTACGAATTCAAACACAGGAGCCTATGGGGGCCATTCTTATTCAAACCACCAAATAGCCTAAAGAAAAGCAAGACACAAACTCTCTCAGAAGGAAGTTGGGAAACACTGAAACTCAAACTCAAACACAGAGATCTGAAGTTTCTAGAATTAGAGTTACAGCAAACATTCCACACAGTCCAGCTCCTAATCTAATCAGCACAGATACACCCTACAAAAGGCCCATTTTCCTCAGTCCCTAATGCCCAATACAACAAGGCCATCTTTCAACAGCACCACTATAAGTTATGCCAAGAGACAAGAATTAAAACACAGTCAGGAGCCTGCAGAGATGCTCAGTTATCAAGAACACTTGTTGCTCTTGCAGGCCTCTGACCTAAGGAAGATGTTTCTAGCTACACAACCTCTCTTTGTCCTCCAGAGCCCTCTGGGCTCACACTGTGACCTTGTTGAGGTCCACACTCTAATTGCTCTGCCATCTCTGGTTCCCTAGGTAGTACACTGAAAAACTCTTTTCCTCTCTAACCCTCCCTTTGGGATTTTTCCTAGGTGTCTGCGAATGTAATAGTTCTCCATGAACCCCTGGGGAGCCTTAAGCCACTGGGGCCTGAAGCCATCCTGGTACCCTGGAACAGCACAGGCTACTCACCCACTAACCTGCTCCTGACCCAGGATGGGGACAGTGATTCTGCTGGAGTCCAAGCAACCCTAGGCTCTCTGAAAGCTTCACACTGCTGTGGGGGCTCCTCCCCCTAGCTTCCTCCTGCAGCTGAGGGGCTGGGTCTGTAGGCCTCTCCTCCTTCCTACCTAGGAAGCACTTTCTATTGAAAGGCAAGCTCTCACATCACTCCTTAGCAGCCTTAGCACCCCACCTTTGCACTTCTGGGTCACTGGCCTTCTTACACAGATTCGTGTGTACCGCTTAACACACGTTTCCCACAGGTGTGTATAAAACCACAAAGCGGGTTTCTCTGGCTTGCTTCCAGATGAGATCAGAACCTATAATTTATTCCCCCAGCAGCTGTGTGCTAAGGCTGAGGTGGGGAACTCCCAGAACTGACTACTAAAGTCCTCCGTTTTCCACCTGCCTATTCCAGTTCATTATGGGAATTGCTTCCCTTTCCACTAATACTGCTTCCACTCTCTGTGTGCAGCCACCAGAGCCTTCTGTCCTCCCATACTTCTTCTCTGGATCAGGAAGTTGCTTCCTCATCAAAGGCCACCAAGAGGCAGGGTAGGGAGGGCTGCACTTCCTCCAAGGTGCTGTCATAGCAGAGGGACAGATAGGCTATAACTTATGGCAGCTGCAGAGAACACAGAGCAAGGAGGCCTGAAGCAGAGGAATGGAGACAAGTGCGTTGGCTTAAAAGGCCTGGGAAAAGCACAGCTAACTGTGCCTGAATCCTGCCCATGCCACCTCCAGGGACACTGCCATTTCTGGGCTCCAGCAGCCATCCTGAGCAAGGCGAATACAGATTCCACCCATCTGTTCTGCCCATGGAGTCAGGACTGCAGTTCTCCCAGGCAGCACCATAGTAGGAACTGAAAAAGGGTGTCCCTTCCTCGGACACATGCAGCCCTGGGCTAAGATTACTTTGGCAAGTGCAACCCATGTGTCTGTTATGGTTTGAGCCTAAGAGATTGCCCACGGGCTTACTCTTGGGAGGCTAAAGAGCCTTTGGAACATGGTGTAGCCATAAGGATGGGGTCAGAATGTTGTAGGCATACCAGGCTCCAGCTTAAGACCTCTGCTCCCTGATTTGCTGAGATGTGAACAAGTAGTCTTATGTTCCTGCTTCCACAGACCAGATGCTTCAAATGCTAAGCCTTCTCTGCCACAGTGACTGTAGTCTTTCAAACTGTGAGCCAAACTAAATTCTTCCTCTCTTAGGTGGCTTCTTTCAGGCATTCTGTCACACACAGCAATGGGTGAGTAATTAATACAGTGTCCTCGTGCAGAGAAAAACATTCCCTGTCCTACTAGGCAAACTGACTCAACACTGAGCTACAAAGGAAATGAGGTTAATCATGTGTGGTGGATTGAGTACGAATGACCCCCATGCATTCATGTGTTTGAATGCTCAGCCCATAGGGAGTGGCACTATTAGGAGATGTGGAGGAGATGTGGGTGTGGTCTTGTTGGAGAAAGTGTGTCACTGTGGAGTCTGGCTTTGAGGTCTTACATGCTCAAGCCACACCCAGGGTGGCACACAGTCTTCTGTTGCTGCCTGAGGATCAAGATGTAGAACTCTCAGCTCCTTCTCCAGCACCATGTGTGCCTGTTTGCTGCCATGTTTCCAGCCATGATGACAATGGACTAAACCTCTGAAAGTGTAAGCCATCGCTAATTGAACACTTTCCTTTGTAAGAGTTGACGTGGAAAAAAAAAAAAAGAGTTGACGTGGTCATGGTGTCTCTTCACAGCAATAAAACCCTGATAAGACACCATAGTGTCTCAGAGGTAAGAGCCAATGGACTCTTCTAGTTCTAGAGTCCCTTCACCTAAATGTCAAAAGAATCCCATGTGGCTAAGTGAGAGGATAATCAAGTCAATATAAAGTGATGCTGGTGAATAGGCAGCCACCAGCTCATTTCTGCCACCAACTACATGGTTAGGCCTAAGCAAAGAGTTCAGATCATCAATTCTGTCATTTCTTATCTGTTAACTGAAGGCCATAATGTATTGTTCTGAGAAAATCAAGGGCGAAACCCTGACCTCTATATAAATACAGATGTAACTATGGCTGTCCCACAGCAAGACCCAATAAGTGCTCAGTAGTTATAGTTAGTGAGAGATGGGTCAACCTCTTGCCTCCTTACAACCGTATTCTCATACCTCAACTCTTACCTTGGTTTGGGTCCTCCAGACAATGAGATTTGGGGTCCTCAACGGCTTATAAAAGCTGTCCCCTTAAACATCCTAGACAAATTGAAACACCTATGAGGCAAACGTTAGCTGGTTACATGATCATCTCTCTCTGGTCCTGGGCTGTGTGATGGTCAGCAGAAGGGGAGGTTGTGTCTATGTTTAATGGCATCGTCCCATGTCCATCATTCACAGTGCCTTAACTAGCGTGTCTGCCACACCCTGATGACCAACTGGCTTCTCAGGAAGGATGGTCCTGCACTGCTTCCTCGTTAACCCAGGCTCTGTAACCAGTCAAAAACCAAGGCTTCATAGAAAGGAAGACACTATTTTAGGACCTGAGAATCACAGACATCTCGGTGTAAATAAATTCACCAAACAGCAGATTCTTTATAGAGGATCAGTTTTAATTAAGAAAGGAAAAGGTCAGGGAATTTAAAGATTAGTTCTTAAAAGTTTAAAGATGTTGTAAATATATTTTACATTTTTTTTAGTAAAGCTCTTTCCAAAGTATCTGTCACATTGGTTCTAGAGACAATATTAGTCAGCATTGCTAATGCTTTTGGCATTTCCTATGGTACAATAGTACTAAGTACTCAGATGCTGTCTAATGCCTTTAAGCCTCGTAACCACCCTGTGAGGTAGATCCTGTTATTTTATTGATGAATAAACTGAGGCGCAGAAAGGGTAAGTAACTTGCCTAAGGTTTCATAGTATAAACAGTGAAGTAGAATTTGAACCCTACAATTAGGAGCCAGAAGCCCTACTTACAACTACTTTCCTCTATCGCTTCCTACTAAGGTTGAAAGCCAAAGGAAACCTAAACAAAACCTCTTACATCCCTTGATGTTAGCCTCTTTGCTTTAGGTGACTTTATTTTTGTATGTATGCATGTATGTATGTATGTATGCACGTACGTACATATTTATTTATTATTTATCTATTTTTATATATACAAGTGTTTTGCTTGTGTGTACATATGTGCACTACATGCATGTAATAGCCACAGATGCCAGAAGAGGGCTTCTTGTCCTGGTATTGGAGTTACAGATGGTTGTGAGCTGCCATGTGGGTGCGAAGAGCTGAACCCAGGACCTCTGTAAGAGCAGCCAACAGTCTTAACAGCCCCTGCTTTATTTGGATTTAAAACTCATTAATTTCAGAAGTAATGCACTGAATAATTACTGTTAGTCTCCTATCAGATATTATAGAGTCATCGTTAAAATAGCCTTGTACTATCACTAGTAATAGCTAAATAATGGAACTGGGTAGAAAAGCAGAAAGTTTACTCAATCTACACAGAAATTTCATTATACAAAGATTGCTTTTCAACACAGTGGGAGGAAAGTTTATTATTATTCAATAAATGGTTTCCAAAAACAGTCTTGTACATTCATACACACACAAAACATACATACGCATGCATCAAAATCAAAATCCTAAACTGTTCCCCATTACTTTATATTGAAATAAATGTCAAGCAGATAAAAATATTTAGCTGTGAAAACTGAAATCATAAAAGTACCAGAAGCAAACATAATTTTTAACATACTTAACAGAAATATTTCAAGTATAAAACTAAGCCAAAAGAGAAAAAGTAGATAAATCTAACTTTTTTTTTTTTTGGTCCTTTTGTCAAAAATAACATTAAGCAAAGTCAAAAGCAAGCAATACAGGAGGGAAAAAAAATGCTTGTGGAACTATAACAAAAAACTAATTTCCATCATAAATGTAAAAGTTCTAAACAAATCAAGTGAAAGGCACTAAAATTCCCACAGGAAGGAGAAGTGAAGAACACTATTACAGAGGAAAATGTGAAGATTCATATTAAAAGAAATGCAAATTCAAGTCACAGGGAGATCTCTCTCTCTCTCTCTCTCTCTCTCTCTCTCTCTTCTTTTGGATTAGCATAGAGCAAGAAGTTTGACATGTCTCTGATTGAAGCAACATGTGTTCTAAGGCACTGTCCCTGGCTCATTCAAACAGAACAATGTCTTAGATGATCACTTTGTAAAAACTACCAAGTTTAAATCTCACTTTCGAAAATACATCCAACATTGTATACTTGTGCCTGAGTATAGTAACAAAGGTAAGTACCTGAAGCATGTAGACAGAAAGCTAACTATACGTATGTGCATCAAGTTAAGTAAAAGAGAGTGTTAACAAGCTATTGAGAGAACTGGGTAAAACATATGTTATAAAAGCAACTAGATCTGAGTTCAGATCTTCCAGCATTCATAGAAAAGCCAGGCATTGAACCCGCATGCCTGTGAGTAAACCAAGTTGGGAGGTGAAGTGAGAAGGATGCCTTGGTTTGTTAGCCAGCCAGTCTAACCAATCAGTGAGCACCAGGTTCAGTGACAAATCCTGTCTCAAAAAAAGGGGGGATGGTGTGGTAGGGTGGTAAAGATATTTTACTAATACAGTATAGTCTACAACATGATGAGTATAAAAGGAAATGTGGAGGCTGGTATACACAGTGGTTTGTAATTTGCATTTTAAGCCAACTATTTGGGGCTGGGGAGATAACTCAGTTGATGAAAATGGTTATCGCATAAGCATAAGGCTCTGGATTTGGATCTCAGCATCCATGTAAAAGTCCAGGTATGTATGAGATAATCACAATCTGTAATCACAGGCCTGGAAAGGTGGAGACAGGGGGTCCCTGAGGCTTAACAGTCAGACAAAGACCCTATATCCAAAAGTAAATTGTAAAATGATTGAAGGAGACACCCAACTTCTGGCCACCATACACACATACACACACACACACACTTGCACATGTTTGTAGAATATACAAATATATCTTTGTATACAACTGAACATAAAATATTATCAGTTTCAAGGTTACAGGACAACCTGTTACTAGGTGAAAATAAACTCAGATTGCTAGCAACATGGTTTAATGTTTGCATCTTGGGTACTTTTGTGTTGTATTTAAATATTAAATAATTGACTATTATCTTTTTGTATTTCTCTACCATAAAGAGTAAGTATAAATATTATCTGTGCAATTTTGTTACACTCATGCAACTACACAGTGAGTTATGATGAGAAAGCATACTATTCTGCTGGATGGTAGAATTTAAAAGTTTGAAAAATACAGATATTAACTTTCTTTGTAAAAACAACAGTTGGGAAACGGCTCTTATTAGGGAGGGTGAGATAAACACAGAAGAAGGGGAATGTAAATGACCAGTAATGATATCTGAATGGGTCATAAAGAATTCTACTATTAACTAACTGCCTAAAAATACCTGTGATACATGTTAAATACATATATATATATATATATATATATATATATATATACATACACACACACATATGTATTTCAAATAAAATTCTCCCATCTGGTCTGACAATGCTCCCTCCAAGAGCCATAGACCACTTAACACAAATCCCAACAGCAGGCATGAGAAGCCCTCTTTTGAGTCATTGGCCAGGGTTGTCCAAGAGTCTCCCCAAAACATTACAAACTATTGTCATCACCTTTGTTTCCTGTAGAGGTGGAAGGTAAGTCCCTATTGCTGAAGACACCATTCACCTTCAAACACAGAGCCTAGCACTGAGCCAGAACTGAGCTGAAAGCCACAGCCTAGAGGACTACCTTTCACGGTACCAGAAGGCACCATGCAAGCTTCCAAAAGAAGGGAGGTGCCGCTGATGCCTGTGAAGCACAGCGAGGACCAGCATGGTACAATGACACTAAGATGCAGTGCTGGCACGAATGCCCCGCAGGTAACAGTAACTCTCTAATTGGATTAAGGCCCACTCCACAAAAGGGAATTAATTCCTGGTACTGGAAACCTAACCAACTACACTGTCCTAATTAAGTCAAGGATCTTAGAGAACCCACAACCATCACTAAACCAGCATAATCACTAACTACATTCTAAATTGTTGTCCTAATACCCACAGTTGACTGTAGTCCTTACCACTCATCAAGAAAACTTAAACTTGTCTTTGAAACAGACAGAGATCATTACAAAAACCCAAAACTAATCACACTGCAGAATTGTAAAGCCCAGTCTCAACTGATACATCTACAAAAGAATTCTTGCACCTAAGGCTCAGAGAACAGATGAAAAGATTATAAGACCCAGGGGATTGGGGAATTTTCTGTGAGACTGTCTCCTAGTGAGGAGCTAAACCCATAAGCCCTCACCAACATGGCTGCCTAAACATGACCTGAACAAAGACAGCTTCAATAGACATGCTAGCATAGACAGGGGAAAGCTTGCAAGGCCCCAATCCTACACAGAGATCTAGTAAGGAATACAAATACAGGAGAAACAATCTTCCCCAAGGAAGAGCATGGCAGTTGATTACCCAATGCCAAACAGTTTTCAGCCCTGAAAACACATTTATACAAGTAACATTATACACACTGACAAGGTTGTTTTCATGTACCCAGGAATACATGTGTATGTATGTATGTATGATATATATATTAATATATATGTGTATATATATACATATATAAATGTAACAATGGTTAAGAAAAAGCTATGATTTTGAAAGAGAGCAAATATAGGAGTTTGAAGGGAGGAAAGGGAAGGAGGAAATTATGTAATTACATTAAAATTAAAATCTCAAAAAACTAAGTTTTTAAAATTTGAATATTAACTATCTTTGTAGAGACAGTAGTTGGTAAACAGCCTTTAAGGACTTAAGTAGGCTCAAAAGTGGAAGGTATTAACTTTGTACTACTTTATTACCCACTAAAATTATTCTATTAAAAAAGTGTTTGAGTTAAAAGCTAGATGGGATTAAAATTATGATATTCATAGCACTTCTATTAAATACATGCAACAAAAATGCAGATTTGGGGACCTCACTCTTTCACCCCACTGATTGATTGATTTTGTTTCCATCAAACCCAGAGACATTTATCTCCATGTTTATCACTTCCACCAGTAATCAAGGCAACATCATTTCAAGTCTTCTGCCTGATAACTTCACTGAGGTCAGCCACAAGGGCCACGCATGCCTCACCTTACCCCCAAAGGCTCAGGTACAGTGTCCAAAGAGGAAGTGAAAAGACTGCTGAGAGCCAGGGGTCAGTGAGGTCCAGAGTAAAACAGTGTCTTCTAGATTTGGAAGGACCACTGTACTCATGAGCTTGTGACACCTGTGGCTGCAGCAGAAAACCTGCACAGAACCAAGTCAGTCAGCCTCTCTGCACGGGCTTCCCCATGACTGAGGAGCTATGGGCAGCCAGCTGGAGGCTTCTGGTCTTAAGGGTCAGCTTTCTTTAAGGGTGTGGTCCCTTGTAAGTCAACCCCAAATCCAGTAGATGGCCTCACCACCAGCAGTTAATGGGCAGCATCCTTTGGACTCGGTAAGTTATTATAAAGAAAAGGGGTTGGAGAAAATGATGATAATGAAGTTGGAGGAGTGAAATTACCAAAGAATATAAGTATTTTTAAAATAATCCTGTCCACGTACTGCCACTGTTTTCAGCCTGTGCCTATTTCCTCTTAATGAAGTTAATCTTCATTTCGATTATGTTTCCTGTAACTTTTAAAGCAAACATTTCACTGGCAAAATAAGGTTTATCCAGCTCAGTGAGGACTACGTACTGTTTCTCCCAATAGCAAATTTCCTTTGCCACCATTTTCAACAAACTTGGTTTTCTTGCATCTAATTTTGCACAACAGAACTGTAGCATACAGATCTTCTCCAACCAAACGTGTGGTTTTCATTGCCCTGAGTTTTATTTTGTGTTATTTCAGCCCCAGATATTCATCATGATTTGGACAAAGCGTGTTGTATTATAATCCATGAGAAAATTGTAAACATGTTTCCCGGGGTCCTCCAGGCGCATTCTGTGATCCGGGAGAGTCGTTTAGAATTTGAAGCCAAACCGTTTGTGTCTTTCTCAACACTGAGGGTTGTGAATTACTTCTCCAAGCCACTAAAAAGAGACTGATGGCACAGCAGTGTAAACTGCTCTCAGTTTGAGTGATGGTGTCAAAAGGCAACGCTGGACACCTACAGAGAGCTATTCCCAGGCGGTTGGAGCCAAACTGATAGGATGTAAACATAAGCATTAGCCCTGGGGAGAGGCTGAGTTTTTCAGTGGAAAGGCCAGCTCCTCTCCATCACAACTCTCACGTATGCCCAAAAGAGATACGATTGTGAGCAAGTTCTAACGATGTTGTGTGGTGTATAGCAACAAAAGAACACCCCTTGCTCCGGGCCCTGAGAATAAACAGTCAACTTTTCCTAATAAGCTTCAGGTGCTTGAGGCGTCGCCATCCATCCTGATCAAGACTTACCTTCCACAGACATGGTCAAGGCACTGGCAAGAGCACAGGGGCGGTGATAGAAATACACCCTGGCAACTCTATTTGTTATTTTTCTCTTCATTGTAACAAAACGCCTGGCTGAAGCAACATCTTTAAAAAGGAAGGGGTCGTTTGGGCTCCTGATAGAGGTCACAGGCCACTGCGGCGGCGTGGCAAACGCAGCCATGAGTGACGAGTATGGAGGCAGCTGCTTGGTACCTGGTGCTGATAGCGAAGAAGGGAGATAAACAGGGCAAGAAGCAGTATGGGCTGTGAACCACAAGCCCCACCTCCCAGGCCGTGACTCACTCCTTTCAGCTAGGCTTCCTCTCCATCTCACAAGCTCCCAAAGCAGGCTCAGCACTGGGGACCAAGCCTTCAAACACAGGAGTCTGCCGGGTAAAACGGTAAAACCTCACATCCAGCTCACAATGACTAGTCATGTTTTCTTCCATTGAGTTCCTCGCTCGCCCTTCTGTCTCTCCTCCTCTGACATACTCTACCTGAAAGCTGAGCCCCACCGTTTCTAAGCCTGATTGTCTTTATTGTTCCAATCATGGCCTGAATCTACCTTCCTCCCTGCCTCCCTCGGGTCTGAGTACAGCACTTCAGAACCCCAAGTAACGGTCCCTCCAAGAGTTGACTCCTCCGAGGACAAAGCACCATAAGAGAAAGCAGGCTCTAAAAAACCCCGTGTTCCCATGGTGAAAGCCTGATTGAAATTCCATGTTGTTCTCCTTCCTCCAGGGGCGCTTTGGTTGGCTTGACTCTTAAACCATTTTTATAATAAATTTATGTCCTTGGCAAATTCTAATGCTAATCACAGCATTAATTCCAGAGTTTATTTAAATGCATAGTGTTGGGCTTTGGTCAAAATGTGCTTTTGTCTGCAAAGTTATCTTATTAATTTTCTTCATTGGACAGAATGTTTGACAAGATGGTGATTGTTGTAGCAGAGTTCCCTGCCCAGAAACAGTCTAACTGAAATGCCTACCGCTGATGCATGCAGGCTCTCCAGCCCTCTGGCCTGCCTCCCCAGAACTAACTTTGATGCCTCTAGCCCACAGCCTGAACAGAGAAGAAAGAAGTAACCCAGATAAGGGGGCAAAGGCTCACAGCATGCCTCCTCAGCCCTGTTATTTTATTTGGACCAAGGCTACATTCCTCTAGAGCAAGGCAGCTATAAAGCCAGGGGGAGCTACAGAGCCAGCAGAGCCTGTATCTCAGGTTCCTACTGAACAAAAACCTAGCATACACACAGGCACACATGCACACGTGCACAAACACACATGTACATACACACACGCACACACCACAAACCATACCTAAAGAAGAAAGCCTAAGGAAGAAAACCATTCCCTGCAAGGAATTGATTACAGGCAGGAATGAATGCTTCAGAACATAGTATCACTGCATTGATTTCAAATAGGTGCTCTGATTCTTTGTGGTAATAAACCATGGGCTCTCTAGGGGAGCAGAGGAAAGAGGAGGAATAAGAAGCAAGGATAACAACCCCAAACAGCCTCCTTAGGCTATTGTTCTAGAAGGATCTTTAAGTTTCTGTTTAAATTGCCGGGTCTCAGACAGCACCATTGTGATAAACTAATGAATGTCTATTTCTTCCAAAACATAAAATATGTGGATGTTATTTAGGAGACAAATGCGTTTTGACAGATATCTAATTTCATCCCTCTGATAGGATGTGTTTTGTCAGGGTCTTCATTTCGTTTGGGATGCAATCATTTTTGGTTTCCAGTACCTTGCCATGGTGGAAATGCATTTGTCAGGCCCTCCAGATCCAAGACGGCCTAGAAATACTACTATCTGTGCTTAAGACCATGCAAAATCATAAATATCTCATATTACCACTCTCACAAGAAACAGCACCAAGCAAATACTTTCATGCCCACACTTGTATAACAGGGAAAAATTACTAAAAAGCATGGGTTGTCACCAATCACACAGGAACATTAAAGCAAAAGAGCTTCATCCCTTTAGTGCTTGGTGGGCCCCAGGATTCACAGGAACCCTTGTTCCCCCTTCATGGTCTTAATGGAAAGGCTATCATCTGCAGGAAACAATTTGGAACTCATCCTGGCAGCCGTGAGCTTGTGTCCCTATCTCACACTGTAGCTATCCACTCCCCCATGGACCCTTTCATCACTCTGCATCTCAGTCTTTCTGACTTTGTTTGCTTCGGTATCCGTAGTGTCAACAAGAGCATCTACAGAGTAGGTATTCAGTGAGACTCTGTTCAGTGAGAAAATGAGTTGCTACTTCCAGTGAAGCAATTATTACTTGAAGTTATTAATTTATCTGCCATTGTCCTCCACCAGACAAAAAGTCCCTTGAATATGAGGGCTAATAAATTCTACTTCCTCAGTATGAGCAAGGTGTCTGATTCAGCAGATACCCAGTGCATGTGTTGACAGCAGGGATGATGGATGGGTGGATGGGTGGATGGGTGGATGGGTGGATGGGTGGATGGGTGAATGGGTGGATGGATGGATGGATGGATGGATGTTTTTAGCTTCAGCTACTGGGTACCTCAATATTTTTCAGTTATCAAACACACAAATATATATGGAATGTTCTCACCTCTTTAAAAGAAACCAAGAGGTAACACCTTGCATCACTGATGTTAAAAATCTATTTGATATCCTCTAATATGTATTCTGCTACTCTTTCATTGTAATAGAACTCCTAAATTCTAGCACAGATCAAGTTACCTAGAATGATGACATTTTCCTTTCTCCCTTGCAGACAGATGTGAGAATGTGATTGACCTCTGTGTTATGGGAATCCCATGCAACTTCTTGGAAGAGTCCTTCAAGGAAGGAGACATGGCTGCCATCCACCTTTCTTCCCTTCCTTCTGTCAAGACGCAGATCATGATGGCCTCAGGAAGCTGTGTTTATTCATGAACTGAAAGCTCCATGAGCTCCATGTTGAAGTTATCAGGCTAGCATGATACAGTGTAGTCTACTGGCTACTCTCGGGGATTATGAGTTTTGAATGTCCCACCTCTGTATTTTTAATATGAAAAATTCTTTGAGTCTTCTGTTACTTGAAACCTAACCAATCACAGTAAACACAGGCATCTTTCTGGGCCACATTGCGGGAAATAGCAAGAATCTGCAATAGTATTGAGTTGTATTGCATTGAACTAATTGGAGTTGAATTAAACCTGTACTGTGAAGAACAAAGCCATGTCCTTTTAGATGATAGAATCTTCCTGAAACTCAAGGCAAGAAGGTTTGAATTCAGCATGAAGTTGAATACAGTCAGTCATGCATCTATTCACTCCAGGCAAGGCACCCACCTGATGTTTGCTGTATTCTTAACCTGTGGGAAGAAAAACAACCACTACTGCTATTATTGAAAGAAGCCCTTTACTTTCATTAGACATAGTCTCAATGAGAAAACTCGGATCACCCAGTAACCTCCCTCAAGGAGAGTCCTTACTTAGGTGAGAGATCTCACTCCTGAGTCTCTATCTATGAAACATCTTGATGCAAATCACCCAGGACTCAATTTCCATCTCCATTTAGAACACATTGACTGTGGTCATTTTTCTGATAATGTCTGGAGATTTCATGGCTTCTTAAGCAAGACAAGGTAGAATGGTTGGATTTACTGCGGGTGAAATGCTAGCAGAAGAAACTTCAATTTAGCAACTGTTACCATGGACGACTAATCGAGGACTCTTCGGAAGAGTGATGCCATTGAAAACAGTTATTACTCAATGTTAATAAAAAAAATTATGGATCTAATAAAAGTTAATGGGGATGTACCATGTGCCATAAAAGCTGCAGTCAAAAAAGCAAAGAATGCTGGGTCTGGGGAGAAGATTCCAATATAATTCTGTATGTATTGTCTAGGAGCCAAATTGGCCGTGCCAGTAATGCTCCTGAAGTTCAGATGGTTACGCAAACCAAAAGAAACTGTAGAATGCTTGGGGATAGAATCAGATTCTTTTGTTAAAAAGAATAGGGAGGGCCAAACAAGGTATTTCCAAGAAAATCCATTTATTTAGCAAATAGTAAGATTCTGCCCCATAGTTGGAGTTGTCTACTTTTTGTAGATATGAGTAAGCTTTTTTCATAAGGAATCTAGACATGTTTCCCAGATAGATCAAGAGCTGGCAGCTGGGGCTGGAGAAATGGCTTAGCAGATGAAATTACTTGCTGTTCCTGCAGAGTATCTGGGTTCAATTCCTGGCAGTTACAATAGGCAGCTTACAGCTATCTGTAATTCCATTTCCAGGGGATCTGAAGCCTTCTTCTGGCCTCCAAGAACACCAGGCATGCACCGGGGCACATATACACATTCAGGCACTCACACATACACATTAATTAATTAATTTTTTAGCAAAAGAGAGCTGACATCTTCCAGTTGGGCACTCTCATGTGTCCAGATAGGGTTTGAGTCCTGTCTCAGGAATTCCAGCCTCATGGGCTATCCATGATGGTTGTATCAGTTACTGTCCTTGTTGACACCTTAAAAGCAACTTAAGTGTGTCATGCAGAAGGCACGTGTCTTCACAGTGGTGAGAACATGTATCTAGACTCCTGATATCTCTATGAATCAGGATATAGACTGAACAGAAAGTGATGACTAGTACTATAAATAACTCAGGGCTTGTCCCCTCCCCCAGGGACCCATTTCCTCCAGCTAGACCCTACCCCTTAAGAGTTCCACAGCCTCTCAAATCTCTGTGGCACCAGCTGGTGGCCAGATGTTCAAACACATGAGCATGTAGAGGACATGTCACATCTAAACTCTAACGATGCCAGGTGAGAGATGCTAAGTCAGAAGGATCAAATTATTTCTCACGCCCTCCACTGCCACCCTAGTCAGGCCACAGCCACCTCCACCGGGACTTCCCTGCAGCCTCCCAGGTGATCAGCCAACACCCCACGTTTCTTTCTATACTATCTAGATCCCTTCCCCACAGAGCATCCAGAGTGTATGCAACCCTTTTCCACTTACATATGCCACTCTGCCACTCTAGTCTTTCAAAACTCCTTCAGAGGCTTCTCTTGGCCTCTTAGGATGAAAGGACCAATTGTCTTTATATATATATAAAGACTCAAAAGTCTTTCCCAGGGCTTGGAAAGCCCCACTTCTCATGAGTGCCTCCTGCCTCATTCAGACATGCAGAAATATGGATGCACCATGCTCCCAAGAAGATGTACCTGCTTCTCCCCCAATCCCAGCCTCAGCTGAGATCATCCCAACTCATCCTTAATTTCATTGTTTTTTGAAGGGCTCCCAGGGCCCCAACATTAGAGTCGCTCCTGCTGATACATTCTCAGAAGACAATCTCTACATGTTACCTCCACAAAACGTGGTGTTTTACTATATGTCCAATATCTACCCTCCCCATTAAACTTTAGATTTCCCAGTGATAGACACCATATCCATCTATTTCACCACAGTCCCAGCATTTGTGATAATGTGTGGTAGTTATAAGAATCCAGATCCTTCTTAATTGTCTACACAAATAAGCAAATAAATGGACTAGTTCCTAAAACCCAGAAGCACTAATCATAAAGTTGTAGGATTGTTTATAACACTGTATAAAATTAAGACTCAGAAACAGGACTTACATGATGCAAAACTCAATTCAGGAAGGTACAGCATCTAAAAACCACTTTAGAAGTCCCTGTCTAGACATGGAGAAGCAAGGTCTCTATTTACAAGCCTTGAAATACTTCCAAGATCAAAGCTCAATATTTTACCAAGAAGCTGATTTTCTAATCTATAAAAGAGTGCACAAGAAGCTAGAGTTAGGAAAGCTTCACTGTGAAATCCTTAAAATTGTTTCAGGCACCAATCACTAATAGGATTAATATTGGCTGTATGGGGAAGTATTGGTGCAAGTTTGCATGGACTTAAATTGTTAATGAGAGACCCAAAATAAAATAATAACCATACAGAGGAGACATCAAACAACACAATTCCTGGTTAATCAAAATTAAGAGGTGGCAAATTGATATTGTGTGACTACAAGAACAATACCTAAGAGAGAACATTGTATCTTTGATGTAGTCTTCTAGTCTGCAATGCATATACCAAATCCATGATGCAGAAGCCGAAGAGAAACTCAACAGGCTGGAGTATGGGCTAAATTAAAGGAGATTAACAAACAAGACAACAAAATATAATATATATCCGGGAATATATTATTCTAGATTTGATCTTCCACTGGAGGGAAAAACTGTAAAAAAAAAAAAAAAAAAAAAAAGTTAAAGCATTAACTGACAAAATATGGAAACACTAAGTGAATTAAATAATGATACCGTTTAATATTAAACTTTTAGTCGATCTGTGTCCTGTGAAACTGTAAGAAAAATATGGAAAGGACACCTTTATTTCAGAGAAATGGACACTGAAACATTGTCAGGTTAAAGGTCATTATGTATCTAACTTATTTCATATGGTTAAGAAAAATGTTATGAAAAAAGAAAGGGCAGGAGCAAAGCAAATTCATTAACTGTTAAAAAATTTTTAAATGTGGATATATTTTGTGTGGTTCTTATTATAAGTTTTCTATAAATTTGAAATTACTTCCTAATTTCAAAAGCCCTCAAAGGCCCTTCAAGCTTCAACAAGCCCTTCTTCGTCAAGATAATCACCTGCTAAGGAGCATGATGTGTCTTCATATGCAGTCTTATTGGTATCCCAGTTGGGGGTTACAGCCATATCCCAAGCCAGGTTTTACCACCCCTTCTCAATAAGCCAATCAAGACAGCCAAATCAATAGTGAAAAATCAGCAAAAGGAAATTTATTCAATATGGCCACAGTGGCAAGAGGAACACAGAAATCAGCAACTCCCCCACGCGTCTTCTTTAGGGTCTGGAGCTGAGATTAAGGTTTAAACAAACGACCAAGAGCAAGCGCCTCTAAGCAGTGCTGGTCAAGGCGTGGTCCTACCCACCACTGACCCATCACTGTCTGGACTTCAGTAAGCTGCTCTAACAAGTTACTGCCAATGTGTGAGGTCTACTTAATGGAGACAAATTCTCCCTCTGTCTGGAGCCTTTTCCTTTTCCCAGCATGAAATTCCTGAGGGAACTCCCATTTCTTCAGGGTTCATTGTTTTAACTGCCTAATAGTCCTATTGGGAGACACATGTGTCTGTTTAGAATATTTTCATTTCTGCCAGTTACATTGTGAGGCACAAGTATCTTCCTCTAGCATATGATAGCCGTGCAGGCATGGCAAAGATGGGGTGAACCTGTACCGAAACACACAGAGCTGCCGTGTCTGCCCCTCAGAACTCTTGAGGCTCTCCAGAATCCACCCAAGAAATCTTAAAATGCAAAGCACCACCCCAGAGCAGCAAGGCTGCCTTGGACTGTCTGGTTGCCTAGCAACCCAGGCTCCTACTTGACAAGAAGAGAAGCCTACTTGAAGAGAAGCCTTCCCCTCCGGATCCTCTGCCTTACTCCACTCTGGAGGGCAAGTCTCTATTGGTCAATTTGCAGGTGAGGCCCTTGCCAGAGCTGAGTCAGGTCCCAAGCAATGGAAGCTGGCCATGGCTCTGGGGTCGTGAACCAGGCACAGAGCCCAGACCTTGGGGATTCAGCCTGGTAAAAGTTCAACGGAACAGACCTTTAATCAAGTCCCTCTAAACGCTATGAGCCTGTTCCTCACAATAGATAGATGAGTGGTTCTCAAATTCGTCCAGGTTTCAGAACCTTTGAACGAGCCCCATGTCACTGCCAGTGAGCCTAGAATCCCTGTGGATATGTCCAAGCACCTCATTTTTGTAACATTCTTCTGATGACTCAAACATGCAGAGCTGGAAATCAAAGAGTAAAATGGTCAGTGCTCTAGCGTGAATATACCCCCATCAAAACTAGGACCATCAAGAGGCAACAGGGGCTGAGCTGGGGTCACAGCTCAGTGAGTAAAGTGCTTGTTACCTAAGGATAAGTACTGGAGTTCAGACACATGCACACACACACACACACACACACACACACACACAAAGGTCTTCCTGTAACTTTAGTGAACAGAAGATAGAGACAAGGAATTCCTGAAGCTGGTAGCTAAATAGTTGACTCAGCAATATCTATGTTCAAGTGTAAGACACTGCCTTGATATATAAGGTAGAGAGGAACTGAGGAAGACACCTAAAATCAATCTCTGGCTTGCACACACACTCACATCACAAAAACACCTGTGTGTGTGTGTGTGTGTTCACTATCATGCCAAAACAAAAGTTAAGAAAGAGGTGACTTGGCCTAAGGGCTTCTCCTCACAAATGGAACCAGGTAGGCTCTTAAAAGGGACTTGATCTAAGGAATGCTTTAGTCTGCTTTCTATTGTGATAAAACGCCACGACTAAAATCAACTTGGGGAGGAAAGAGTTCATTTGGCTTACACTTCCACATCACAGTTCACCGTCTAAGGAAGTTGGGACAGGAGCTCAAGGGAGAAAGCTGGAGGTTGGAACTGAAACAGAAGCCATGCAGGGACAGTATCGACTGGCTTGGCCCTTATGGCTAACTCAGCCTCCTTTTTTATTCAATCCAGGCCCATTGCCTAAGAGTGGTACTACCCACAGTGGCTAGGCCCTTCCACACCATTCTTCAATCAAGAAAATGTCCCCAGACTTGCCTACAGAGCAGTCTGATGGAGGCATTTTCTCAATTTAGTTTCCTTCTTTCCAAAAGCCTCTAGCAGTGTCAAGTTTACAAAAAAATGAAAAAGGTGGCTCTGCTCTCCTTGTCTTTCTGCCTTCTGCCATGTTTGGACACAGCACCTTGCACGACGTTTAGGCACAGAATCCTCCACAGCTGAACCTTATTGTACCTTGATCTAGAAATTTCTAGCCTCTAGAATTATAAGAAAATACATTTCTACATTCTCCAACTAATCAAATCTTTAATGTTCTGTTATAGCACTACAGGTAAACTAAGACAGACTAAGGGGTCCTGTGTGCCTCTTTTTAGAGTTAATTATTAATTGACTGGGATGCCTAAAAAGGCAGCCTGGATCCTAGTTTCCCCATCTTTTCCTCCATGTGGAGTCTTGACCCTACTACACTTTAGAGTCAGCTCTGCCCACTCATTGGAGAAGTCCAACAGAGTCCAGGCTCCTTGCTTCAGGTTCAGCCATCTTTAGTGTTAGTACAGACTAATATTTCTTAAGGCTGAGGCCTCCCATGAGCTGTCAAGAGCTGTGGAGGTAGCAAGTCAACCTGCCACACTCTTTTAGAGACTGATGGAAAGCACACGATTCCTGTATCAAAGACCAGACATGGTTTATTATTACTTCAAGCAACTACAGCAGCCAGTCTCCTTATTTTTACACCATTCTCTAAAATCCCAGGATCTACTGAGCAAGAAGTCATAAAAATAGAGGGTGGGTTATGTTCTAGGACAGGAGCCCAGATCTCAGGAAACCCAAATATTTCATAAGGTTTACTGACTGCCATTTGCTGCAGAGAGACAGCCCATATCTTCAAGGATGTTCACCATACAAACGTCTTGAGAAGCCAGTCAAGAATGCAGAGAAGTCAGCCTTGCCTGCAAGATGTGCATAAATAGGAGAGTGCCATGAAGAAAGAATCTCCCATTAGCGTCCACCCCTAACGTTCTTTGCTGGAGCCCATGACTTGTTCATAGTATCAGAGTCTCTTGGGTCTTTCTAATTCCCTAATTCCCTCAGAAATAATGTTCTATCTGTGAACCCAGGTTGTATAAAGAACTAACGTTCTATTTGTGATTCCCCAACTCTGTATCCAGCATCTACTTATTTAATGGACAACCACTTGTAAACACTCCCGGAATCCCAACAGTTGCTGTTGTTGCCTAGATTATCTAAAAATTGTGACCCATGGTCATGCTTCTCTGCTCTAGAACATTAAAATGGGGCAAAGCTGACCTCAGGCTACAAGCAAAGAGTTGGAGAAAGTAGGAAGAGCAACACCCAGGAGAAAGGGGTGGCCTCATCCCTAAGCAAGTGGACCTGGGCTATAAAAGAAAGCTGGCTGAGCATGAGGCTGAGAGTGAGTCAGCAAGTGGCATCCTCCATGGGTTCCGCTTCAGTTCCTGCTCTGACTTCCCTCAGTAAAAGGCTGTGACCTGCAAGTGCATGCTGAAATAAACTCTTTCCTCCCCTAGGTTACCTTTGGTCAGAGTATTTTATCACAGCGACGCAACGAAGCCAGAACAGCAGGCTAACATTTAAGAAGTGCTGGTTTGTACTGTGTGATCAACTTGCAGCCTCCCTTTCCAGCTATGGCTAGTTAAAACATGCTGGTGACTTGCCTAGAATGGCCATTAGGAAGAACACAGGAATGGGGGTGGGGGCGGTCCGTGAAAATGCTTTACCAACATGTTCCCAGCAGTTGATGCTGCTGTGGTCTAAGCTTCCTCAGTCTTAGGCTGAGTCATACCAAAAGGAAGAAAGCTTCCAGAAGGAACGTTTTGAAGAAGGTGAAAGTATTCTTAGGCCTTTCAATCCAGGGACAGGAAACCTTCCACAAATCCACGCAAGCTTTGCCTGTGGTGTGTGAGGGTCATCTGAGACAATGCATTGGAGTTACTAACATCACCGCAGATGCCATGCCTCCTGGTTAAACATGTCTGCAGCTGGCTCTACTCCCAGACTTTTATCCTGTTCTACAGGTAGATCTAGATGGAGATTTTGGTCTCCCTGGCCCGCCTGGTTCAAGATCTCAGCCATGCTATCTTCTGCCTACCCCAATGTCTCAATTGGGGTTTCTATTGCTGAAATGAAAAACACCATGATGAAAAAGCAAGTTGGGGAGGAAAAGGTTTATTCAGCTTGCACTTCCAGATTATAGTCCATCACTGGAGGAAGTCAGAACAGGAACTCAAACAGTGTAGGAACCTGGAGGCAGGAACTGATGCAGAGGCCATGGAGGGATGCTGCTAACTGACTTGCTCCCTGTGGCTTGCTCAGCTTGCTTTCTTACAGAACCTGGAACCACCAGCCCAGGGGTGGCCGCATCCACTATGGGCTGGGCCCTCTTCCACTGATCACTAATTGAGAAAATTCCCTATAGCTGAACCTCATGGAGGCATTTCCTCAGCTGAGGCTCCTTTATGTTGATGCTAGCTTGTATCAAGTGAACACAAAACCAGACAGTATACCCACCGTATTCATACTTCTAAGTTAGTTCTCCTTCCTTTGCCTCTTTTACCAAAGAGACCAAAGCCCTTGAAGGCTACAACATCTGAGCTGCATTATAGATGGCTCAACTTCTACTTGGCCGGTGGGAAACACTAGGATGAGATCCCAGTATTTCTTTAACTCTGTGCTAATTCCTCTTCTTATTGTTGTGACTAAACAGCTGACAAATCACTTTAAGAAAAAGGGGGTTCATGCTGCCTCCTAGTTGGGGTGATCAGTACATCATAGTGAAAAGCTTGGCGGCAGGAAGAGAGGCAACTGGGTATGGTCAGCAGTCGGGAAACTGAGAGATATGGGTACTGATGTTCTTCTTGCTTTCTCCTCTTCAGTTTGGATCTCAGGCCAAGTACTGGTGTGACCTGCCTTTAGGATATATCTGACCTCCTCAATTAATTCAATCTAGAAACTCTCACAGGCACGCTGAGAAGTTTGTCTTTTAGATGATGCCAGATGCTGTCATTCTGGTGACAAGTAATGCTGACCACCACACACGCCTCTCTCCCCATAACTGTATCTCCTGCAGTACCACCATGTGTCACCTAAAGACAAGGATATGTGTAAGAGATGTGTCATTTTGCTGAGCAAACGTCACATAATGTACTCATGCAAATGCGAATAGCATAGCTCATGACACACCTAGACTAAATGGGATAGTCATCATATGCACAGCCAGTTGCTGACTAAACCACTGTTGCACAGTTAGCTGCCCTGCTAAGGGAGCCCTGCTCTGTGATTCCAGGTTTATAATTGGAAAAATCATTTCGATAAAACTCTCCCTCAGGCTGGTAGTAGCTTCCTGCTGCTGTTACTTCCAGAGGCATCACTGTCCTTAATTCATTCTATTGGTCCAGTTGAAACAAACAAACAAACAAACAAACAAAACACCCCACCTTCTGGTGCATCCACCCTGAACTCCACCCACACCACAGAGTGAAGTGGGCACAGCAGTAAAGGAGAAGCCACCAGAGACCTCACCCTCCAAGCCCTGAATGACTGTTTTCCCTAGAGAGCTTCCCTCAAGAGAACATAGACTTTTCTGATAGAGCCAAATAAGGCAGAATGGCTGCCCCTGACAGCACATGTGCTCCCGAGGTCCACGTCTAGTCAGGAGGTTGGTACCAGCAGCCCTCCAGAGTCTGGTGATGTTGCCATGGTAGCAGAAGGGTCACTGCTTAGCAACAGACCAGAGCTGCGGGAAGTTGCTAAGGTATTTTCACTCCTGTTAAAGCAAATGGATGTTTATCGCAGTCTCGAGTGTAAATACACCGTGGGGGTAGGACAGAAAGCACATACACACAGGCCACCCAGAGATGTGCAGTGCTGCGTCCTCCTGACCCTCAAGACCCAGAGAAGATGCCTTTTCTCTGGAGGAGGCTGCAGACGACCCGACCAAGCATATCCTTTCATCCTCCCTAAAACAGTTGACCTCCCATTGACCCTGTCATCAAAGCTGCACCATCATTTAATTATCAATATGTCCCCTAAATGGTTTTTGAGCGGCTCAGTGACATAGTAATCAAATGCATGGACATTAAAGCTAGTGCTGGTGGGGTCCAACACACAGCTCTGTTTTTTGGTTTGGTTTTTTTTTTCTTTCTTGTTGTTTCTTTGTACACATCACTTCTCTGTGCCTCAATTTCCTATCACAGCTTTCAAAATTTGTGTGAGAACGAAATTAGTTATTCCTTGGCAATCACACAGGTGACCTATGTATATGAATGATCTATTCCAGATAACATTCCTAGTAATGAACAAAATTATGAAAATTTCTCCATGTGCCTGGCCCTATAGGCATAATGAAGGACATAAAAGTTAGCAAGAGCTAGAGCTATCTCTTTCTTTTCCTTTCCTTTTCTAAAATGTTTTTCGTTAATTTATTTATTTGTTCATTTTATGTCCTAATCGAAACCCTACTCCCTCCTTTCCTCCCAGCCCCACCTTCCCACCCTTTTCACCTATACTCCACCCCCAAACATACCAACCCACCCTGGCACACCAGGTTGAATCCGGACTAAGTGTGTACTCTTTCACTGAGGGGCGAGACAAGCCAGCCTTGCTAGGGAAACAGGATCCAGTTCTTGTAGGCTGTACCCATCTGCCACCCATTTATAATGCTGGTTCCAAAACCCCTCTTACCCCAAAAAAAAAAAGAAAAAAAAAAAACAGACCATTGGACTCACTAGCGTTGTCATGATCCCTATAAACTAGAACCAGAAATATGAAAGAATGACAAGACCAACAAATCCACCAGTTTAATGAGTACCCAGAAGGGCTGTCTTCTGAGCCAGCATTGTATATGGTGGTAGTGGAATGTAGAGCTGTCGCCATGTTGGCAGACAGTGAGAAGAAAAAATTTCTTCTAGAACTCAGGAAGATCCATCTAAGGGCTTGAACCCAGCAGAAAAAAATTGTAAAGGACAATTGCAGAAACCACAAGCATGTGGCAACTGAGGATGAATTAATTTCCTGGCTACAAGTGATGCTTAGTGCTAATTGTCAAAACTATAGCCTCAAGTCACCTAAGAAACAAGCCTGCAGGCACACCTGTGAGGGATTCCTTAGCCTCCGGGCATGTTTATGAGGGACTATCTTGAAGGGGTTAATTGAGATGGGAAGACTCATCCTAAAAGTGGGCAGCACCATTCACTAGGCTGGGGTGCTGAACTGAATAACAAGGGGAAAGTGAGCTGAGCACCACTGCACATCGCTTTGCCTCCCGACTATGGACTCAGTGTGACCAGCCTCTTCAAGCTTTGACTTCCCTACCATAATGGACAACAGCCTTGAACTGTGAACTGAAATAAGCCCTTTCTCCCTCGAGGTGCTGTTACCAGTGTATATCATAGCAACAGGGAAAGGAACTAAAACACTCTCCAGTGTCCCTCAGGACATCCCTGGAAAGCTTGTTGGAGATGTAGTATTTCAGTCCTGTCTGCAGATCACTGAACCCCACTGGGCATTTTAAGTGATCTGAGTGATTAAGATGGCACTGGAGTTAAGAAGCATACCCACTAAGTCAGCCACCTCTTTGGCTGAAAGTGAGAGAAATCCATGATGAGTAATGGGGTAGGGGAAGGAAGAGAATGTTAGTTATGGCCATGCTCCAGTGCAGGGTGGGGAATGTAGCATGTAGCTTCCTTCATTTGCTCTGCTTTCAGTGAGAGAGAGAGCAGCCGCTTATGGCTTTAGTGAAGAATTGTTGACTGACTGCTGGTGGAAATTGGAAATGACGCAGATGCTCTGTAAAACAGACCAACAGTTTCACCAAATGGCAAACATGGAATCACTGCTTCTAGATATCTACACAGGAGAAATGAAAACAAACTTCCACAGGACTGTTCATAGCAGCTTTTTCCACAACTCAAAGATAGAAACAACCCAAATATCCAACAAGTGATGGGTAAAACTGCTTGTCATACAGCATCTTCTTCAGAGTAAATGGAAATCACACAGGATCCTTGATTTATCTTTCAAGAAAAAGATGGTGATGGAGAAATGAACAGAGGCCATAAGTGAGAAAAGAAGCTGTGACACTGAGGCATGGGGAAGCAATTTCTGCTGGAATGTTAGAACTTTCTCTGTCTGTTTTCACACAATCCAGGTGGGAAGTCATCAAAGACCCAAGTTGAGTTTCCTGATGGAAATGTGGACCGAAAGACTCCTTCAGTGCATAAGAAAGGAGCAGGTTCTGTGAGAAAAAGAAGAAATATTAAACCCAAAAGTTTGCATCTTTACTGATGCTGGGGAGGATGTAAACAGCTGGGGTGTGCTCTTCTGTAGCCGAAGACATGACCTAGCTGAGAACATGGCCCACTCAGACACTCAACAAGTATTTGGTGAATCCCATTAGAGTGTTATACAATGGGGCTACATAATCTTAGAGAAGCTGACTCAGCCCAGTCCAACGCCCAACACAGTGCTTTTTACATAATGATTGCTCAGTGTTTGGCAAAGGATAGATGATTGACTGAATAAGCATTTTTAGGCTGAAGATAGGCCACGGCATAGAGGTGAGACATATCAGAGCTCAGCAAATGAATTACCAAATACAATTCCCAAGGGGGTTGGAATAAGGCAACCAATCATGCTTGGTTTCCAAAGCATTGTCTTCCTCAGCTGCTGTCACAGCCTCCAATGAAGTCAGACTTCCAAAACTTGATACTGGGCTTGAAACAGTAAACTGTCCCCCAGTTGTTGATTGGTAGCTTGGTAAAAGGCAATGCAGAATTTTTCCAGCTAAAGGAATTCTCAAAGATGCCTAAACTATTGAAGAAAAAAAGAAGCCCTGAAGGAGAACTGTCATTTTGTGGGAGTGTGACAAGTGGCCCGGTAATTTCCCGAAGATGAGCTGAGCCAGGCGGGGAGTTTACGCACCAGTAGCCGTACCTCTAATATCAAAAGTTTAGCAAATTGACACCATGTCTGTCACACATTATTTGAACTGATTGCTGGTTCTGGATAATGTACTCAGAAAGAGAGAGAGAGAGACTATGGATGTATGGGCTGTGCCCAAATATAAAGAGAAAAGGAATCTTTCCCAAATGCCCTGAGCAAGAATGTGCAAATTACACTGGTGACCCGTGATGAAGGGCCAAGACCACCCCAGGAGAAACATTCCCAGGTCTGAACTTCAGAAAGCCATTCACCTACAGCAAGCACCAGGATGATAAGGGCATCACTGTCCCCCAAGGAAAGCTGTGCCCTTGGGCACAAGCAATGGAGCGAACTAATTTCTAATAATGAGGCTGTGAGCTACAGGGTTTGTCTACAAAACAGGCTTATTCATGAAGAGTAAATATGTCAGCTAACTCAAGAGGCACGCTAAATCTCCATTGTTTTCTGAAGTTCAGGTTTCCTGCCTCTATAAAATGTGATGCGCGCTTTCAATGTGTGTCGCGGAGTCTGGGAGATTGCAGAATGCCACATTAAACTCCGAGCTCCTGGGCTAATGAGGGTAAGTCCATTTCGCAGTAATGAATTGTTGGTAATAGCCCATCATGGAACAGATGTCTCATCCATCATTGCGCTGGGAGTCCAACACTCTGGAGTGGCCCCGCAGCCCAGGGAGGCCTCGCAGCCCAAGGAGGCATCCTCATCTCTGGGCTCCTGAAGGGAGGGACGCCAACCTCATGGGGTAGTGTGAGTGGGTGTGATTTGAGGCTCCCAAATCCACCGTAACTCAAAATATGTCCCCACCCATCTGCCACAGCAGTTAAGACACCCTCCTTTGAATTGTCTCCTATTAAAATGTAAATATGTCACCTGGAAGAAGAAACACGGCACATTAGCATTGATTATCACCCATTTTCACATTATAAGGAGCTGGGCCCTGGGGGGATGGGGAAATAGCAAGTAGTCATTGCTCGGGTGGCTTTCAGAAGGATTTAGCAAGTAAAAGTTTGATGAGGTAAGGCCAAGGCAGGGCACATAGTATATCTGGACATAAACCAAGGCTCACCTATCCTACTAATAATAATATTGTTGCTGTTACCAACAATTCATTACTGAGGTGGTGCTGGTGCTGGTGGTGGTAGTGGCTGGTGTGTGTGTGTGTGTGTGTGTGTGTGTGTGTGTGTGTGTGTGATGCCATGTGCATATAGATGTGTGCACATATGTGTGTATACATATAGAGTACATACATTGATGTTTGGTGTCTTCTTGATCATCTTGACCTCACTTTTGAGACAGGATCTCTCACTCAACATAGAGCTCATCCATTTGGCCAGGCTGAATATCCAAAAATATCCAGATCTCTACCTGTCTCCCTCCTCCCACCCAAGGCCTGGGGTTACAGATGCCATGTCCAGCTTTTAAGCTGAGTGCTGGAAACCCAAACTCAGGTCTTGTGTAGCAAACATTGTATTAACTGAGCTGTCTCCATAGACCCAGATGCTGAGATTTTTATGTACACATACTCTAGGGAGACTATGTGGCAAGTTCCCAGAACCTGCCACATAGTACTGAGAAGGCCCTAGAACCATCCTAATAAATGTTGAATAACTGAATTTTAGCCTCACTTTAAACTCCTAAAGAAATCACATTCACTTTTCAGATGCAGAAACAGATGCCTGGAAAAGCCACTCTCTTGCTAAGCATATAGGACCCAGAGGTACAAGCTATGGATAAGCTCTGTGCAAGCTTAGGGCACACCAGAAAACTAATGGGAGCTAAGTGTATACTAGACTGGGGCCATGTTTTGGAAGCGCCTTTGAGTGTCAACCTGAGAGGGCTGAGTGTTATTCCGGATCATCTGAACAGTGACTGGGAGGGCAGGAAGCAGAAGAACAGAGAGCTAATGAGCAACACAGCAACCTAAACATAGGTTTAGAAAGATAGTTAGCATCAGGGAAAATATGATGGAGAATCAGGACATTAGAAAAGGTGAGAGTTTCCTTGTATGAGGCAGAGCCAGAGCAATCGCGATAAAAACAGAGGTGAGGGCACACGTGTAAGAGAATTACTTAACGGGTAACCAATAAATCTGTTTTAGTAGCTGATTCAACAAAGTGAAGCTGGGAAAGAAGAAGGAGTGAGGACCACTGGTTACATTTCAAACCCACTTGACTGAAGAACAGAAAATGGGCTGCAGTGGGACAGATGGATGAAAGGCAGTCGGTTAAGTGACTGTTCCTAGGGAGAAGTAAACAAATGTCAGTTCACCCCCAATGGGGCGGCAAAACACTAAAGACACGATTCCACCCAAGTCCACCTTGATGAATCAATGAGTTTATTGCAGTTATCAAGAGGAAAATGGGCTCAGCATTGCTTTCAAGTACATGGCTGACTCAGAGACAGCGCATCTCCAAACCCCTTATCCCCACATCAGTGGTGACTGTTGGGATCCATAAGCAGGCATCTCTATGGCCAGCCCTAAGGGACCTAACAAACCAGATATTAGGCATCTGCGAAGCCACCTATGGAACGCCTGAAACCACCTGAGCATGCTCTGGGTCACCTTATAAAAGAACTCACACACGTACCCTCTTCACACACACACGTTCCCTCTTCACACATCTCTCTTTCTCCTGCCCTGCCCAGAGAAGGTCTCTGTGACTCCTTCCCCCCTTCCCTTAATAAACTTCCCACATGGAACCAGTCTCACGGTCTGATTTGTGAACCCACCATGTAACTTTGCTGCACAATCCTAACATTGCTGCGCTTGGCCAGCAATGTTCTTTCAGTGGCGTGGTGGGTGCTTTCAGCACCAGCACCCCACCAGAGCTGCTGGAAACCTATTTCATTTCAAATCTGCCTGCAACCCACTTTCCGGCAACCAGATCGCTCTTGCATGCAACACCAGCTGGACTGGTGAGTTCCCGTTTTTTGGTCAGTATAAATGCCTCCAAAGCAAAAGCACTCATCTTCTTGTACAATTTGCAGGCAACACAGCTAGTGGGAACATCTTTTCTGGATAACATTTGTTACTGCTTGATCTTCGTGAGGGGCCTTGGGAATCTTGTAACTTTCTGAGCCGTGTGAACTGCATGAGTTTTCTCTCTTCCCAAGAGGGAATGAATGCTCAAGCTGAGAGGGAATGGCTGTAGAATACAGAGCCTGACTAAGGATCGTAAGGAACAATGTGAATACGTTGCCAATGGCATTATCATGGGAGGAGATCATAGGACAGCAAGAAATGTGGCATCAAACCTAGAAGAGATTTAATGAAAAGCTGTGGGAACAGGTGAGCTTTCTGAGAAAGTGTACCAACAACTCCAAATCAGAATCATCAAACCTGACTGCACTCAAAGCATGAGTCCAGAATGATGGGGACATGGCCAGGTCCTGCAGAAAAGTCAAGGAAAATGAGGAGAAGCAGATAGTAAATTTCAAGAATAAGTCATCTCTGTCTCTCTTCTAGAGCACAGTCTCAGAAAGGTGGCAAGGACAGGAGAGTAAAGTAGGGGACAGTGAGGAAAGAAAGGAAGAGAGAAGAAAACAGGTGACAGTCAGGGACAATGGAGCCAAGTCTTGGCTGAGCTTTTCCATTTGTCCTTCCCAGTATTGGGAAGCCTGAGTCTGTATTTTATATTCAGAGAGACTATATTCAGATTGGCCCCACGTTTGAATGCTTGGATGGACTTGTTAGAAGAATTGTGTCATTGGGAATGGGCTTTGGAACTAAAACACCCATGCTAGGTCTCTCTCTCTCTCTCTCTCTCTCTCTCTCTCTCTCTCTCTCTCTCTCTCCAAGATATAGCTCTCTGTACTTCTCCAGCACCATGTCTGTCTGCCTAATTCCCCACCACAAAGAAGGAGACTAACCCCCTGAAGCTGTAAACAATCTCCCAGTTAAATGCTTCTTTTGTAAGAGTTGCCTTGGTCATGATGTCTCTCCATAGCAACAGTAAAACAGAGACTGATATCGGTGATGGCCCCATAAAAGCAACTGGAAGCAAGCCTGGGGCTAGGAAGTACAGGGGAAGGCTGAGAGGAAAATGAGATGATGGAAGTCTAGCTTAAAGAAAGGACAAGCACGAATATACATGAGCCTCCCAATGGACAGGAGAGGGCTCCGGGTGGCAAAGGACCAGATTCTGTAGCTGTTAAGTTTCATCCAAAGCAGGAGAGGAGCGAAAGTCATTCCCAACATTGCAATTCTCAGCTTTTTGTGCAGTGAGGGAAACCTGACCCTAGTATCACCAACCCCCAGACATGAGCACTGCAGGAGGCCTGAAACATCCAATTCAACACTTACATCTTGTCAATAACTTAGGGCCCAGATAAGTAAAATAACTTAGCTAAAATCACAATGCTAGGTAAGAAGGAAGCCCAGGCCCTTAGAACCTCACCAGCTCCCACCGAATAGCAGTTCCTTGTGCTATATTGCCTGGGACAATTCTAACCATCAATAACGTCTTCTTTCTGGTAATGATGATTATAATCAGATGCATAACAAAAGCATAATTTCATGTTGGTATCTTTGTATAGATTTTTCATGTTTTAAAAATTGAGAAAGAATGAATAAGAAGAAAAGAAAATCATGTATCAAAACATGCCCCTTGGTTTTGGTCCTTATAAACACTCACAGAACTTACAAGCTAGTTATTAAGCATGTGATTCAGCTGCAAATACAAGGGAGACCCACCACTCACTACTTGTGTGACACTGAGGTATTTGGCCTCTGCTGGGGGAGGGGTGCTGACCCCCAGAAGACAACAGAGGAGGGCATGAGGCAGCAGCAATCTACAGTGCCAGCATCATTGCCTTCCTATGGGAAGGACTGGCAGGTGAGACCCAAGAAAGGGAAGCAGCTGAAGCTGCCATTAATACATTTTCCCTGGGGAATAATCCTAGTGTTTTAGCCAGGGATGATTTGAAGGCTTTTTGAGAGGCAGACCTGAAGAGAAAATGTAATTACTTTTTCCTGCACTTGAATATCAAGGCGGTGTCCTTTCGAAACAAAGAAGGCACTTGAGATGTGGGAGGGAGACAGCTAGAAAAGAAATGAAGAGTGGAGAAGGGCCAGTCACACTGAAGCCTGTGACATTTCACCAGAGTGACTCCCTTGGGGAGCAGCTGGCACAAATGTCACTCAGCTGAGATGGTAGGAAGCAAAGGGAGGGCAGCAGCCCCATGAGAGATAGAATGATCCTCTCCTGAGCTATTTATCTTAAATCCTGACCCTTGGGGGAAGAAGCAAAGTCCAGGCACTTAGCTGAGGTCACTGGCCTCAGACATGGCTGTAGCCATCTCGAAATGCACGGTAGTTGGGAGGAAGAGCCTTTTAATTTCAGCACATGGTAGGGGTCCTCTGCTTGAGATGGCAAAGCCCTGGACCACCCCACCACACCCCATGTCTCCTGTGCAGACTATTTAACCAAGAGAAATAGCACCGTGGAGCTACTTCCTCCAGAGGGAAGTGACACCATTAATCATGAGAGAGTAGACTTCTGGAACAGGGAACCTGGAGCTCCTCAAGAGAACCACAGACTGGGGTAAACAACTGAATGAAATCTGAGTTCTTTGTTTTTCCGTATCAGCAAGGTTATGAGGAAAATGATGGTGATGATCATAGAACCAGAGTTAAGTCTGTAAGGACAGGCAGAATGCTGTTTTTACCACTGTCACAAGTGGCAGGGCTTAAGAAATCTGCTGAACAAGCAAGTGGAAAACTGTTATTATGACAGTAACTCTGTGTGAAAGGGATGTACAGAGAAGGCAAGCTATTCTTAATTATTTTCTTTGCAGACAAAAGTGACCCTGAGTCAAAAACCTGCCTGCTTCTGGGGTCTCTAGGGGAGATGGGGGTGGGAGAGGGCAGGAGCCACAACAACAGTTGCCTATTGTCTCCTGTTGTCATCCAGTCACTGTGGAAGCAGGGTGTTCGTGCAGATACTTATAGCAAGGATTCTTAAACTCTCACAACAGAACTCTGTGGAACTGTAACAGCCCAGGGCTATGGAGGAAGGGTCGAGGGAGTGTCAACCCGATACCTCAAACATGGGGACGGCTGGAGTTAGCTACCTTCCAGCTCCCAATCTGGTGCCATAAAACTGGTTCCCTAACCATCAGCCCTTGTAAGAATTTATTACCCTGACAGTTATCAGGCTTCACTCCTTGTTTGACCTTATTAGTTCACACACACACAAACACACACTATGGCCCCTGAGTATGCAGATGAAGCATCTTCCAACACCCCTTCCCTGGCCTGTGGTACATAGCCACACAAACATTGCTCCAGAAACCCTGGCCACCTCCCCAGGGGCATAAATGTAAGATTTGGAGTACAGGACTGTCTACTCTGACCCTGTTGCAAGTGGCGGGGGGGGGGGGGGGTAAATGAGGGAGGTGATAGCCGACATCTTAGTCACTACCCCACCCCTTTTTTTCTCCTCTTCCCCATTCTTTATAGTAGTTCCTCCATCTGCACAATGGACTTGACTTGGCTAGAGAAAAGCTGCACGGTGAAACCTTGGATTTGCTACATCATCCCTGTCCTAAACCTGCTGGGTGGCTAGAGGGTACCCCTTCCACCTCCAAATGTTCTCAGACACTGGGGGCCAACTAGCCCAGAGAGCTTGGGAGGACCATAGCAAGCTCAGCCTTTTTCACATGCTTCTTCCCCGTGGTGACCAATTGCTGTTCTTTGTGTTCAGGTTCACCAATACATGATAAGCACTTCAGCGCCCAGGTTCACTTGATATCTCATGTTTAAACCAACCCCAAGGTCAAGGTGAAGTCTCCTCCAAGTTCAAATACCAAGCCAAGAATAGCTTCCAAGAAAAAGCTTGAGTTTGGTGGGGAGGATGGCTTCAACACTCCGGAGCTCTGCGCTATGGTCCTTCTGTAGCATACAAGGGCTCCAGAAAACCTACTGATTGGCCACAAAAGAACCAGGCTGGGTAGCCTGGTCCATAGTCCTAACATTGGCTGTGGCCTCGCCACAATCTGCAGCCTTTCGATTCTTTAGTCCACAGGTCAGAGCAGTTCATACACATGCTGCCTCCAAACAGCCAAGCAGTTCAATACTGTGTGGATAATGAGAGTAACCACAGATTGCATCCACAGCTGCTTCCCTCCCGGTGGGCCCAAGATATGTACCCACTTGGAGTTGGGACTGTTTCTGCCCAGGTTTTGGGAGCTGTAGCAAACAGCTGCCTGGAAGGAAAAACGAGCAGGCACTGAGTGTTTTGTCAATGTCTCCTTCTTAGGCATCAATCAATTACAAGCATTTGCTTGCCCCAGCTTGTTAATTAAACACAGATACTGTGCCTGTCTGAGGCATCCCGTCACCCAATTTGTAAGAAAGCAGAGAGACAGGCTGCACTATTTGGCTTTTCACTGCTGTGTCTCTCCTAGTGTTGAGAGCAAAGGAGGGGTTAAGGACCCTAAGGGACCTTTGATGCCCTTTTACGGTAGCACAGTGTCCCCATTGCATCCAGGGGAGGCTCAGGGCATCCATTTTGCAGAGAAAGAAAACACTCTGCTGTTAGGGAATCTCACCTGCCTCCAAGTCCCTTCCCAGGGCTTCCTGTAGCTAGGCTTGTCACTCAATATTCAAGTGCCGCCTTACTCTCTGAGGTATTTTAGCTTCAATTAGGACTCTGTGTTTATTGTTTTATAACCCCAGGGGGGGTTAGCTTCCTGCAGACATGTTTAGCTGAAGCGCAGGATATTTTTTTTTTAATCAAGTTCATTTTTAAAAGCAAGTGAAAACACTCAGGCAAAGCTGGGCATGGTGGCTCACACCTGTGTACCAGGACTCAGGAGGCTGAAGAGGGAAGATTGCTTCAAGTTTGAGCCTCGCCTGGATTATGTAGAGAATTCTATACCAGCCTTGACTATGGAGTGATACCCTGCCCCTAACCAACCAAACAGACAGACATACTGACAGACAGATACACATACACACACACTTCAAAAGCCCCTAGCAAAGCCTAACCCAAAGAAGAATCATGACACAAACCCAATCCTTGCACTTTGAATAAAATGCCTCTGTTGATTTGCCCTCACCTTTTAATTCTGTAGTTGAATTCTTCTTGTACGATCATGTATTATTTCATCTGAAGATGAGCAGCTTCTGGGCCAAGAAGCCAAAGCATTTCAGTCAAGTGTATGTACTAAGTGTTAAGGGTGGGATTTGAACCCTGCTCCTTGGGAAACAGAACCTCTAGTTTTCTTTTATTCCACCAGAAGCATGAGATGCTCATAAGTAGAAACTTAATCTGTGATAACTTTCTGAAAGCTAGAGACCACACCTCCATCTGTTGAATAATTTGAATTCACAGTAGAACAAAATAAATCAACCACCTTCACCAGAAATCATATTTCAAAGTGGTATGGTAAGTGCTCTTTCTGCTTGACTTCCTTCCTCTTGCCTCTTTTTGTTGAGTTCTGATGAACACTTGATCTTTTCTAAGGTTATATCTCTGAATTTGTCTTCCAGAATACCTATAAAAAATAGCCATAAAGCTTAGTTACAAAGCCCCAGATTGTAACAGACACCACCACTGACTAAAAGGGTCAGGACAGGGACTAAAGAAGCCTCAAGGGCCCACCCCATCGTGAGCAATCACCATGAGCCAAGCACGGTGCCACCAGGTTGAACTCATGTCCACATAGAGCTGCAGTGGGGTGTTTTTGAAAGCGTGTTCAGGCATTTGTTAAATACTGCAAGTAAATAAAACAGAAAATTTCCCGAGTGGCTTTGCTCATGGGTCAGGTATCTCAGGCCGTAGAAGGGTCCATTAGTCCTGAAGGCCTCGTCAATCTGTGGAGATAGTGGTGTGGCCACCTGGGAACCTTGGTGGCTTAAGAGTCCAGTCATGTCTTGCCTTGTTGAGTTTTAGGGATGCCTGTTATCCTCGGTGGTGATTGGAGATCATAGGCAGGGACCCCTGCACGATGTTGCCTCTTCCTTGAAAATTCAAATGTATTAACCGCTCATTGAGTACTTGCTTTCTGCTCATCTTTCCAGCACCCTTGCGAGTTATATTATCCTTCTTCAGGCGAGGAATCTGAGACACAGGGATGTGGGCGCGCACCCAAGTCTCTTAGGCAGTGGTAGTCCCAGGCTCCATTTTCCTGGCTCTGGATCAAAGTCAGGTCCCCATTACCACACAGCAAGCTCTGACTGGCTGGGCTATCTCCCGAGCCCCTCAAGTTGTTTTTGTCAGGTATTCTGTCAGCATCCAGAAGAGTAACTAATACACTCAGCTTTGGCAGAGGAAGCGAAATGAGCATGGTGGTTAGGAGTCAGCGACTGAGTGAACGTCAGTAGAGTGTGGCCGATTGATAGGCTCCCACTAATGCATCCATGCTCACAAGCATGGCTCTGGTGTCCTAGCCCGTGGCTCCGCATCCAGCTCACGCCCAGACAAGCAGACGGTGCCCCCGGCTGTCCTCCATGGTGAAGGTCCTACCTGCCCTGCCTTCTCAGCTGGCCCTCTTGGCTCCCTGCCCCATCCCCAATCAAAACCAATTTCCACATCTCCCAAGCACTCATAAGGGAGTAGTGCTAACCTGATAAATTAATTCAGGCTAATGCAAATTATATCTTAATATGTTACCCTTACAGGCAACATTTACATTTTTAAAAGTAGCTTCAGTTCCTTAAATCTAAATGAGTGAGTATTGTGGGAATGTCAAGGCTCGTGGCAGACAGCTAGGGAAGACGTCAGGAAATAGCAGCACCTGTCTGGGGCCCTCAGAGGTCAATCATGGAAGGTCCCATCTGCTCCTCCTGATCTTCAAATATCTCTCGAGCCCAGAGGTACCAATGTCAAAGCTTTGTCTAAAACCAAGAAATTTCTATCTTGAGAAAGCATGCTTGTAATACATTTGACTATTGCCTCTATTCTAATATATGCAGATGAGATTCCTCTGTGCAATCAAAATAAATCTATGATATTGCTTTGCTTAATTTCCTCCCCTATGCCGGAGAATGTGAGTTCCCTGAGGATGGCAGAAGAGAGAGGAGGAGGCACCTGGCCATCACGAGCCCAGGAGAGCTCTATGGGGCACCAGTGGACCTGACCTTCTTGTGCAGATCTGGCCACCAGGCAAGAAGGTACCAGTGACTTCAGTTGCCCCCTGTGCTCCTGTGGAAGTGGAAAGAGAGACCAGGGTTCTAGGGGGCCCAGCACAGGAACCAAGGATGGTTCAGTGGGTAAGGGTGCTCGCTGCCAAGCCTAACGACTGGGTTACAGCTCCAGGCTCCACATGGTGAAAGGAGACAACTAACCTAGAAGCTATCCTCTGACCTCCACATGGGCACCATGACATGGCTGCCCGCAGACATATGAATGAATGAATGAATGAATGAATGAATGAATGAAAAAATGGAGGACCCAGCTACAGAAATCAATTCTACCATGTCACCAAAGGCTCTGGAGGAGGGAAATACAGGAGTCCGTGCATTCAGGACCCAATCCTGCTGACAGATGTCGGTCACAAAAGGAGCCTGAATGCAAAGATATTAGACACACACACACACACACACACACTCACCCTCCACACTCACTAACTACCCTAATTTCTCTAATCTTTTCTTGGACTGTGAATAAAACAAAATGTACCCTTCTGTTTTCTCTGGAGCTTCGTTCTGCTCTCTGATGCCGCTTTTTTCCAGAACGGAGGAAAACTGACTATGAATTCCTTAACTAAAGCAGGAATTCCTACTCCAGGACACAACTGATGACTTCCAAAAAGGATGGGATTCATCCATCCTGCAAACTGCTTCATTCCCTACTCTTGGGACCCAGGATATATGCTCTGGCTAAACACAAAACCAACAGCCATAAGAAAGTGTCTGTCTTTGGGGACTGTTGCAGAGCCCAGGCTTTCCCTAGGAGAACAAGGCAAAGCTGCCTCGGCTCTCCTCTCAGTGTCTCGTGCCTGCTTCCCATCCAGCGCATCATTCATTCCTTCCACAAACAGTTTCCCCGAGTTAATCTTCCACTAAATGTCTTCATGCTTCTGAGGCTTCATTGCAGCCACCTTCACCTTCCAGTGGATGTTACCCCTGTGCTGATGCAGCCTAAGTCACACACACACACACACACACACACACACACACACACACACACACACAAACACATATGCATATATACCATACACACACACATACATACATACACATGCACTCACACATACATACACATACACTCACATATACATCACACACACACACACACACACACTGTGCTAGTATCTTCCTACCTCTGTATTTGTCTAGGGACCCTCTCTGCATGCCTTGACTTCCTTCTATTCCAAACTAGTTCAGCACGTGGAAGGTTCCCTCCAGTGCTTGGGTCCCATGGAGGCTGTTCCCCCTGAGACCTCCCAGGCATTTTCTGATTTCTAGGTTCCACTTTGCAGGCCTCAGATGCTGACCCTTTCTTAGAGTCCTCTCCTGCTTTCAGAAACACCCCAGTTTGCAATGCAGCCCACTGCTCCCTGAATACACATTCTTTCACCACCTTGAACAAAACCCAAACATTAGCATCTCTCTGTCTGGATTACTAGGGCCTCAGAGGAGACTACAAGCTCTGGGGGAGGAGGTCACACACACCTTGCAATCCTTCCTTTTCCTGGAAATAGAAATTAAAGCACGAACATTTGTTTTCAAGCAAATCAGTCTCCTAACTGTGAATCACAGGATGTTCTAAGAGCATCTAAACTACTGCTGAACGTTCAAGGACGCCTCAAATGGGTGCCCAGGAACAGCTCTTGATTTTCACAGCCCTCACATAGGAGTTAAAAAGAAGAGTCGGACAATTTGCTTTAGAAACTCCTGCTCACGGAGCTGGGCAAGAGCAGAGGAAAATAATGCCACACTGGCCAGAGAGGCAAGAAGCCAGAGAGGCTCATGACCCAGAGAAGGTTGGTGGTGATGGTGGTGATACACCAGACAGAGCCTGTGGGCAGCCTGAGGGTAGGCCATTAGAGAGTGCCTGCGGCATGAGAAGGCACAGCTACAGTTCACAGAGCTAAGCAGTGTCCTAGAACCGGGGTGACCAGCTTAGATCAAATGTGAAACAAAAACTGGGGAGTCCTGGAGTATCTAACTTGGGACCCAAAACCTGGTGGAGCTTGAAGGGTCTGGAGTCTGAATGCTGTCACAGGAGGGCTCTAGTGACAGTGTGAGACTCCTACCAGGAAGTATGGGATATGGCCAGTGGGAATGTGGAGTGCCCACACTCACCACTGAATGAAGCCTATTGAATACCCGAGCACGGATAATTTAACTTCGGTAACTTTCTAGTTAATGCAGAAGCTACCAATAAAGCTAGAGACATACTCTAACATCACACTTCATTCCATCTGTAACTTACAGAAGAAGAGAATCTTTAAAAAAAAAAATTCTACACAAGTCTATGCTCAGTCAAATTCTCTTTAACATGCAAAAGAAATTTTAAAAATATGGTATGGATATACAAGGAATTTAGAAAATGTACGTTGTCATGTCCCATTCCTTTAAAAAATTGATCATATAAAGGTTTATAAAGGAACTAGCAGTTATTGAAGGCTGTGTATTGACTACTGAGTCCTGCTAAGTATAGATCTAAGCAACTGCTGTAAATACCATTGCTAAGAAATGCAAATGCCAGGAGAAAGTGTTGAAAGGGAATCTACATAACGTAAGTATAATGTTTGAAAATCAACATCCTAGTTTGTATTAAATAAAGTGGGAAGTTGGGGCAGTAAGAAGAAAATAAAATGTTGGTCGTGGGAGAAGGTAGACAGTGTGTCAGGTTTATTCTCTAATACAGCCTGGTTAGCCTTCATCGTCAGCTTGACGTGGCTTTGAGTCACCCATGAGAGAAGCCTCAACTAAGGAACTGCCTAGATGAAGTTGGCATGCAGCAATATCTAAGGGGGATCGTCTCAATTATTTATGGATGTAGGCAGGACTGGTCCACTGTGGGCAGGGCCATTCCTCAGGTAGGTGGTCCTGGGACATAGCTAGCTAAGCATGATCCATTGAGCAAGCAGTGTTCCTCCACGGTTGCTGCTTCAGATTCCACCTCAACTTCCTGCCCTGACTTCCCTCAGTGATCACTGTGATCTGGGAGTGTAAGCCAAAAATAAACCCTTTCCTCCCTGAGATGGCCGGGGTGTCTTATTACCACAACAGAATGTAACTAGGACACCACAGTCAAAAGTATGATTTCATTCTCTATTTTATCCTAGATATAGACAATTTCATTTGAGGGATGATGGTAGCTAGTGATTTAATTCAATACTCCTGCTAAGAACCACCAAAATTTCCAGAAAGATGGCTGTTGAATCTTTCTTTAAATCCAAGAAGACCAGACAACGTACTGGGAAGCTACCACTAAAGTATGGCAATGAAAACCCGGCCAGGGATATTGAGTGAAAAACAGTATTTGTCCTGAGGGCATGTTTCTACTAACCAGAACCCAGTTTAGGTACCAGTTCAGTGACTGAAGGGGGCAGAAGGGGCTGGAAGTATTCCAGTTCACCCACAGATGCTTCCTGTATGAAAGAGTGAGTCTGTGCAAACTTTCCTCTTCCCAAGCATCCCAAGACACCAATGAGAGAGTTGAGAAAGCCCTCAGGACATGGATTTAACTTTCTGTGTTTCTAGACCAGTAGTTCCCCAAGGCATGCAGCAGAACTAAACATGGGCCCTCTGCGAAGAGCACACCTGTACAATGCCTCAGAGAATCCTCAGACATAGTTTAGGAGGGCAATGCCATTCGTACAGTCAACAGTGGTAGAGAGAATGAGTACAGGCAGAAACTGATCCTCAGAATTCAGATACACTCAGCTGTTAGACTATATTTTAAAAAAAAAATCAGTGACATGGGGCTAGACAGATGCCTCTGTGGCTAAAAGCACTTACTGCTCTTCCAGAGGAACCCCACAGCACCCACAAGGTGATTCACAACCACCTATAACTCAAGTTCCAGGAGATCCGGTGCTCTCTTCTGGCCCCCAAGGGCACCAGTCACACATGCCTACAGACTTACAAATATTCATACACATTTTTTTTCTTTTAAAAAAAAATCAATGATGTAGCTCAGTGGGGAGCTCCTGCCTAGCATGTCCAAGGCTCTGGTTTTCATCAGCACCACCCCCAGCACACACATAAAAAAATCCAACTTCCCTTATTGCGTTTTATAAAAATGATCATTTTTTAAAAAAATATCTGCAGTAAACTCTACAACAAAGTTACAAACTGTTTCAGTTATAAACTACTTCATCACCCTTTTGGGGGAACAGAATGCCTAGGAACACCTTGGCAGAAACAGCAATGGGTGGTTCTAACCACTGAGGAGCACAGCTGAGGAGACAAGTAAGAGAGGAGACGAATCAGAATGTAGTTCAGAGCTCCACATAAAGAAGGGAGAGAGAACCAGGAAGAGGTGATATTTCAAAGGATAATGGTAGAACACTGGTGAAAGTCACCAGTATACACATTTAAGAGGCCAAACTTCCCCAGGAGTAATGAAAAAGTGTGCACAGCCAGCCCCTCCATACATAAACTGAAGAACAGGGGAAGAAGCTGCACAGACTACCAACTTCTTAGTTATAACTATGGTACCCAGGCCAAACAGCATCTTCAATGTACTGAAAACAAACCAATGAAGAATTCAACTTCAGACAAGATGGAAAGAGCAAGAGAAAAAGTACAAACCTCTTTCTTAAAAAAAATAAATAAAAAAGAGGCTGAAATGACATTTTTTAGACCAAGGGCATCTGGGAAACCACTCTTAGCTCACCCAATCCACCCAACCCCTAGGATGCCCTTCACAAAAGGAAACTAAGGACTTAGTAAGTGTTGGCGGAGCTCTAGATGCTGTTGTGTCAAACAGCAGTATAGAAATGCCTGGAGGAATGAAAATAAACGAGGAATTGAAACCCATAGCAACAAGAGGCTGGGTGGTGCTCATTCGGTGAAGTGCTTGCCCGGCAGGCGCAAAGCCTTGGGCTTGATCCCAGCACCACACAGACGAGGCACGTAAACCTTAATCCTCACCTAGCAACCTAGTTACCATCTTGGTTTTCATAAGTTTGCTTTTTGATGTTCCCACGACAGAAACACCGAACCACTTAACCATACATTTCTCAGAACGCAGAAAAGGACACAACTCACCAGCAAGGAGGGAAGAATATTAAAACCATCCCGGCTTCTTGAATTATTGAAAGACTAAAGATATTTAACCAACTTCAGACCTTGGTGAGATAACTTGACCATACAGGAATTTCAGATAACCACCAGATAGACAGAGAAAATATCTCCCAACAGGCAGAGACACCAAAGAAATTATTATTTTAAATGCCTCATACCTCCAATCAAAGGTAAGCAGGCACCATAAATGATGCTTAAAATTGAAAGAACAAAAGAAGATCACAAAATAAGGAGGCAGATTTAATACAAACATACTGGTAATTACATTAAATCTAAATGTACTGAATGCTCAGGCAGGAAAAAGATGAAGATAGTCAAGCTTGATAAAAAATTTAAAACCTGCTAGATCATTCTGACAAGAAGCACATCAAAGCCCTAAGGCCACGAAAAGGCTAAAAGTGAAAAGTACCATTTACACTGATAGTTACTTAATAATTATTCAGCAAGCTGGGCATATGCTTTTATATATGCTCTTTTAAATTGACTATTTTTTATTTTAAAAACTTTGGTTTATATATGGCAATACAGTTTATATATTAAATAGTACTGTAATAGAATAATTTGTTATAGTTTTGTATTTTCTTTCATTAATTTATTTAATCACATTATAGCCTGATCACAGCCCTCCTCCCCCCTTTCCTCCCAGTCCCAACCTCACACCCCTTCCCCATTTTTCCATCCCCTTCTCTGAGAAAGAAAGGCCCCCCCATGGGTACCAACTACCCTAGCACATCAAGTCTCAACAGGACTAAGTGCATCCTCTCCCAATGAAGCCAGGCAAGGCAGCCCAGCTAGAAGAAAGGGATCCAAAGGCAGGCAACAGGGTCAGAGACAGCCCCTACTACAATTGTTAGGGAACCCACATGATGACCAAGCTGCACATCTGCTACATATGTGTAGAGGGCCTAAGCCCAGCCCATGCGTGCTCTCTGGTTGGTGGTGGAGTCTCTGTGAGCCCCCATGGGCCCAGGTTAGTTTACCTTGTAGGTCTTCCCTCAATCATTCTTCTCCACTCTTCCACAAGACTCCCGGAGCTCTACCTATTGTGTGGCTGTGGGTCTCTGCACCTGTTTCCATTAGCTGCTGAATGAAGCCTCTCATAAGACAATTATGCAAGGCTCCATGGGGGGGGGGGGGAAGGGGCTTTCTTTCTCAGAGAGAAAAAAAAAACCAAAACTTGCTTTTTATCTTCTTATGAGTCATGTGTTTTTTGCCTCATAGATTCCTCTTTCTTCATCCCCAAACACTACCCTTTCTTAGCCTCCTTTTAAAATGAAGTGATAACATCTTGTATATACATTTGGAAACTGTTAATAAACTAATCAACGAATGTGTGACCTTTTATACTTATCTTCCAGGGTAAGAACATTTACAAGCTCTCATAAATTTTCAGGTACAAAATATATTTTATTGTATGTTCTTCAAAAAGTACTTCGAAAAGTATATTATTTAAATATTCCTAATATTCAACGGAAGCCAGTAGCATCATTTAAAGTAGACATGGCTACTAAGTCACTGGAAACTGGAAACAGATATAAACATTCTGCACAGCTTAAGATAGAAAACAAAAATGCAAGGAAGGATGAAATGGAAAGTGTAAAACAGTGGCAAACAAAAAATATATAAATCAATCATGAAATAAAAGTAAGGATTTTAACTGCCCCATTAAAATAAAAATATCCTCCAATTCTGCTATAAATTCAAATTCTCTGATATGTTGCCCACAATAAATAGGCATAAAACAAAATAGTAGGAAAAATGGCATGAATGAATGAATATAGATTTTTTTTTTCAGCCAAGTATCAAAAACGCTACAGAAGTGGTTGCTTTGCAGTCAGCAAAGTATTTGTTCCAAGCATAAACCACTCAATAAAATACAAAATGTCACTTTCTATTTATAAAAGTTACAATCCACAATGAAAATATAATACTCATAAATTTTTATGTCTCAAATAATTCAGCAAATGAAGAGAAAAAAAAAACTGGTTGCAACCAAACAGAAAAATTGGTAGATATAATCATCGCAGAATACTAAAACACCCACTCCTATTTGATCAAGAAAAGAGCAGCAAACACAGACGAAGGCAGTTTGAGCAATGAGGTGACTAGGACTGCACTGATGCAAACGCATCAGACTGCCTACCTTATGGTCTCTAAGTGTGCTTTTCCATACATCCGTGAACCGGTCGCAGAGGCTGAGTCTAAGCTACAAAGGGGACTTTAGTGAGGTCTTAAATACGTACCCTATGTAAGCAACATTTCTGAACACACAATAGACTGGCAACTCACAACAAATACGCTTATATTCAAAAAAAATTGAAAACACTATCATAATTTAAATAGCCCAAAGACAAAAATGTTCAGTTATCATACAGAGATACACAAATGTATTCATTGAGCTTATTTACATTAATGGAAGCTCTGAACTAACTTAAAACTCAAGAGCAGAGGTATGATGAAAATATAGTACTTCCACGCAGCTGATAGAAAGTGGGTAGGTTTTCATTGTTGATGTTTGTTTGTTTGTTTGTTTGTTGAGGTTTATTTTATTTTTGGTTATGTCTCTTCTGTGTGTGCCAGTGTGCAGGTGCCTGCAGAGGCTGCATGCACGCTAAGATCCTCCTCAGCTGGAGTGACAGGTGAGCCCGGGCAGTTCACTGTAAGTGATGGGAAACAAACTCTGCAAGAACAGCAAGCGCTCAACTAAGCCATCTCTTCAGTCCAAGCTAGAAAGTTGATATATGATCTCATTAACTAGCCCAGGTTGGCCTTAAACTCACAATTCTGTCTGTGTATACGAGTACACACATATACTACCATGCTGTCATGATATAATATTAAATAATTAAGGAATGAAACTACACTGCATTGTATACCATAATAATTGTTATAGATAATACCATGTGTGAATGACATAAAACTGAATCTAGAAAAAAAATCAAAAAGGTGTGCTCATAGGTGCAGGATATATTCAGCTGAGTTTCGGCTTACGTGTGTCCATATTTTTATAGCTGCTTTTATCTTTTTTCTTTCATTCCTTTGTGCTCTTTAATAGTTACTATATGTCTTTATGTCTTTCCGTGGACTTATTTGAAAACCACCTTCAAGGGCAGATGCGCTGCTACAATGTAACCTGGAATCCCAGCCTGTGGATAAAGCCAGCGAGAGGCCCCGGTTTCCAGCCTGAGAAACACAGGGAGGCTGTCTCAAAAAACAAATAAGACAGCCAAACAACAACAACGAAACACTTTCACATAGCTTTACTCTTCTCATTTAATTAGAAATGAACTTATGGAGCATGTGTTATTGTTGTTGGCTGTTTCGCCATGTGGGTCTTATTGTGTTTCAGGTTTTCATTTTCAGGCTCATTTCCAGAGAAAGTTTCTCTTTCTTTCTCCTGCTCACTTAATTGCTCACCCTCATTCTTGCTTTCTCAATCTCTCTCTTCCACTCTCAAAGTAATTTGTTCGCTCACCAGCCAGCATCCAAGGTCCCCGGAACAGAATTTATCATCCAGCAATGATTCCTGACACAAGGAAATATAAAGGGCTTTCCTTACCTTAACTCCAAGATGGGGGTAAAAACTGAGTTTACCTCATAGGGATATAAAAATTAAATACATTCATTAAATACCAGCAAGAAACATAAAATAATGTCTGACCCATAGCAAGTGCCTAGTTTGTGTTTGCTGTAATTCTAAGGAGCCAGCTCCTTTCCCAAACAGGAAACCCCTACCCCAGCCCTCATTTCAAGCAGCAAACAAAACGCTAGTCCCCTCTTTTGGATGGAAACATTTTATCTCCCTTTAACCCCACAAGAGATAAACTCCAGGCTTCCTGGACCTGCCCTAGTCCTGCATTCCATTGGTTCCGCATCAGTCATCCTGTGACCATTTTGTGTGTGTTCAGGTACTATTTCTAGCTACAGCGTTGGCATCTTATATTTGATCTTGGTCATATCATTCCTGTCTTCTTTTTTTCTATTAATATCTATTACTGGGGCAGGTAGTTAACCATGTGGCTATAGTTCCCCTTGAGTCATGGATTAGAAATGCACACATACACACACACGTGACCATGTTACTGCTCTGATATTGGTTCCCTTGAGCCATGCTACACCCCACCCACAGCCCCACATCAGTTCAATCCCTCCAACAACAACAGAGTGAATCACCCACAAGAGATAAATTAAGGTCTTCTCTCTAAATTAGAGGGCTTTTTAAGCTGGCACATTTTGCTCTGGTTGATGGTACTAATCCAACAGAAGCCAAACTGATTAGACACTGTTTATCCTGAAGAGAAGGTAACCCTGCCTCCTCTGCCTTCCTACACAACTTCTGTTAGGGTCCCATCCAAGTTCCTTCAAAGAAACTATCCTCATTATCCCTCACTCATCATAGCTGCCTCTGTTAACAGAAACACAACACCCAAGCCCCCTCAAAAAGTAGCTACAATTTACTAGGACTCAAAGGAATAACAATGGTGTGCTGTTGTTTTTTTCTTAATGCTCCGAGTCTAAGCGTCCGCATCAGCCATTAGAACGAAAATACAGGCGACCTCATCAAGTGGTTGCGAAACAATGCAGCCTCCTCGGGCTGCTGTCAGAAGTGGGAGTGTTAAAACACAGCCACACTATGACCCATCCATCCCACCCCTAGACACTTCACAGAGGACGTGAAAACAAAGCAGGAAGGATTTATGTGAGTGTCCTTTGTAGTGAGAATTCTAGTGTCTCTAAAAAACCCAGTTATGTTATGAAAACATGGTTCCATCTTAATCACAGGTGTGAGGGATGGGGCTGCTTCAGACTGTCCACAGCAGTGGACTATTTGCCTCGTGAGTGCTCTGGCAGAGGCGTGATTCTGCCAGCTGAAGATAGTTTAAGTCTGGGAACTCTAGAGGGAGTATAAAAACACCAGAGCCCCAAGAGAGGAGGCTAGGCTGTTCCTAATTCTCCTCTTCCTCCTGCTGTTTCTCATGCTGCTGCTGCTGTTGCTGGTTTGTCTATTGGTCGACAGAAAAGGAAACAAGAAGTTGGAGACAGCCTGATGAGATGAAGATTGGATTCGTCCCAAGGAACTCAATGCCCCTAATCAGCAGGAAGTAAGTCTAAAAAGATCTCAACACTCTCCCCACTAACCCATCTCTCCTACCTGGTGTTGGGGTGATGAAAGGAACTGGGGTGGAGAAGGGTGCTAGAGATATAAGAACCCAAATAAAGTAGCTATTTAAAAAAATAGCACCTACAGTTCTTAGCAGCTGCACTCGAATGCTCCAAACTGCAAACAAATGCAATGTCTTTCAGCAGCTGAATGGCAAAGCCAATTCGATGGCAAAACATAAAATGGACTACTATTCTGTGAGGAAAGAAAGATAAGAATCATTAATACATGTATTAATACATGGGCAATAACACAGGGGCAAAACAACATAACCATACTGAGTTCATGAAACTAGACAACATGCTAGTAGATCCAACTTTTATGAAATTCGAGGCAGTGACAAATATTTATTAATGGAAAAAAAAAAAAGCAGAGCATTTCCTGACTGGAAGCAAAATAGACGCTTAAGGGACAGGAAGGGATTACAAAGAAAACACCAGGAAACTGGGAGTGTTTCACGGGGGAATGGTCATGTATGTTTACGATCGTGAATGTAATGATGGTATTATGGGTGCATACCTATATCAAAACCTTGCAAATTCTACACTATAACTATGTGTGACTCCTATACCTTAATTTAAAAAGAAAAAAAAATCTAAATGGCCTTCCAGAGAGAGCTTGGCCCCATCTGAGGAGAAAACAAGTGAGCTAAATGCTGTCATACCGTCCCATTGGACCCCCACCAGCCAGCAGGTGGCTCCAGTCCTGACTGTGGATTTAAACTCCATTTTAACTGTCCTCAGCTCTAAATGAGATATCTATACCACACCCCTCCCCTCGGGGATCAGAAATCTATAGAGAAGTGGGTGGAAAGGTTGTAAGAGCCAGAGGAAGTAGATGTCTAATAGGCAACAATTTTTTTCCAGACATGATAGTACAGTTGCAAGCATGAACTCACGCCCAGCAGCTGGGACCACGTGCACAGGACAGCACACAATCAGGCTAGCAAAAATCTCAGCACACATGCGGGGAGGGGGTTACCTCACAAAATCCCACCCCATCTGAGGAGCTGTGTGGCAATGGGTGGCTTCTGGGGCAGGGACAGTCAGTTTTCTTCGGGAACACAGACCCTGAGAGGCTGTGCTTGCTCCAGCAGGGTTCCCACAGCCATGTACACAAAAGTGGTAATTAATAGACTCGGTGGGCATTTGAGAAGAAAAAGAGAGCACGTGAATCTGGAAAGAAAATTCAGTAAGGGGGGTACGGATGGAATTGCAGGGAAGGGCTTGGGAGGTAAACCTGACCAAAGCACACTACACACGTGTGAAATTCTCAAGCAGTCAATTGCTAGGGTTTAAGCAAATATGCAAAATAAACACAGACTCTTAAAAAATAGATTTATACTAATTATTTTGGTTCTGGCTTTCTCAGCAGATGCTGGTAACAAAACCATGGAGAAAGTCTATTGCTAGTCTATCCACGTGTATTGCGCACCTACAGGAAAGGCACAGGGTGATTCTCTGGGAGTAGAGGGACAAGGGAAAGAGACGAAGAAAATGAATGCACACAACCCGTGTGCCCTCATGGCTGGCAGTCTGGGCTCGGCATTCTGAGAGCTTAATCGATTGTGTGGTAGGGGGCGAGAAAGGCAGCGTGTGTTGGCGGAATTTTTTACATTTCAGATAATTAGATGGCGTCCAACGGACAAGCAGAGTTTGGCACAGGAACTTAAACTGACGTGGTGTTCTCTGAGGGAATAAGCTGAGCAGAAAGCAAAGCCTGTGGAATGGAGGCCATGGCTGGAGAGCCGCGTGTGGGTGGGGAGCGCCCATCGGAGACCACCGAAGGATGTTCTTAGGAGATGTCTGATGGTAGAGAGACAAAGCAGTAGAAGAAAAGCCTTCCGAGGGAACGTGGAGCTTTAAAGGAGAAGGGTGTGGTCACAAACAGTATAGAAAATCGGCATACTCGGTGGGTTGGATCTGCGTGAGACTGAGCTCAGGCCAAGGATTAGGCGGGTTCACGGTCGCTTGGGACACGGCCTGTGAAGCACAGACCTCAGAGACTAACCATGTGGAAATAACAAGCAACCAAGTGTGGCTAGCACTTCCAGGTCCCCTTGGGGGACAGATTAAAGCTGCATTCACCGGGTATTTCGGGCATTTGAGTCAAGAATAAGTTACCAATATTATCCAATAAACATACTTGAAATGTCATCAGTGAGGGTTTGGCATGGGCGCGGAGGCCTGCAATCCCAGAATTTGAAAGCTGGACGAAAGATTCAAGGTCAGGCTGAGCCATATAGAATCACACGCTCACACACACCACCACCAACAACACCACTACCAGTACTATCACTCCACACCACTGCCACTGCTAACACCATCATCATCACCACTAACACCACCACCACCACCACACCACACCATCACTGCCATCGCCACCAACACAGTTGCCACCATTGCAACCACCAGCATCAGCAGCAACAGCAGTCAGGGGGAGGAGGGGAAGTACCATTAGATCATAAGGTGAAAAAACACGGAAACTAATAATTATTTTTAAGCAAGTACAAGAAAGAAAAAGATTGAAGGGATCCTATAGACTCTAACCTTTGGAGAAAGTAGTAATGCATCTCTCTCTCTCTCTCAATATCTCTGTGTGTGTGTGTGTGTGTGTGTGTGTTTTCCAAAACAAAATAATTAAATGTGAAAATGGACCAAAATCTAGAGTTGACTCTAGTCACAAGGTCGGTATTCAATGGGACCAGAAATGCGAAATGGATGCTAAGATTTCAGTCCTGTAGGATAGGAACAAAAAACAACTAAAATGACTGGAGATCATCTTTTACTGAAAGCTGAGACTGAAAGGCAAGGGCTGAGTTCACACTGAAATCTAGAAACTTGGATATGGTTTGTTTTTTCATGTAGAAAAAGAGAGAAAAGTTTGGAAACTAAAATTCAGAAACAGAAAAGTCAATGATTGGTCAGACGTGGCTGCTTAAATCTGTGAATTTATCTCTTTGCATTCTCAGTACCTCTACTAAACTGAGAATAGAGGATTAAAATATTGCAAGCCTACAGGGACAAAGAAGGTAGGCAATGAGAAACGGCAGCAGATGATGAATGATGGGAAGAGAAGGCATTAGCAGACCAAAGAGAGATGAATACCAAGTACACAAAGGAGGGCGTCAATGTCATCTCAGGATGCAGAACACTGGGAAGACCAGGACATGGCTAAAAGATGAAAAATAACAAAGGGGGGAAAGCAGGCATCTTAGGACTCCCCTACCTCTTATGCAGCCAGTTTTGTATGTGATGGTGGGTCACCTCCATCTTCAGGGAGACCAGGCCAGCCATAGACTGAAGAACAGATGTTTAATTGAATCAGGATCTTGTGTTTCTGGCCTCCTTTTATTGTTCACTCTAAGCTGTAATGCTAGGTGGACAGGTCTCAGACAGAAATGAGCAAAGGGCTCTATGAAAGTTTGTAATTTATAAAGTTTGTAAATTAGAAAATAAAGCACACATACATGCACACGCACATGCACACACACACACACACACACACACACACACCACAGGCCCTCTTGTCATCCCTGAGGCACAGTGAGTAAGCACAGCTCATAGGACAGTAAGTAAGCACAGCTCATAGGAAGGGCCAACCAAGGATGTCAAAACCTTGGAAGAAATCTTCCAGAATGAAAAAGGAGATGTGTTGAATCAGGGTGGAAGGAGGGGGAAACAAGGAAGAGAGTAAAACCCAACTCTAACATTTTTAGAGGAATAAGAGCAGATTATATGCATGACACAGAGCAGACAAAAATAGGTTGCTATAAAAAGGAACACTCGGGGAATAATAAAAAGGTCATAAAATTTAAAAATATACATACAGAATAACTGAAATAAAAGAAAATCAATAGACCACTTGAGAGATAAAGTTGAAGAAATGTCACAGAAAGCAGAACCAAAGTGCAAAGAAATGAAAACAAGGCAGAAGAGATGGGATCCAAAGGTTCAGTAATGAAATATCCAAGGGGAGAAAACTAGAGAGAAAATGATTATTTAAATAGTAGTTAAATTCTTCAAAATGGGAAACTGGAGCTTCGAGAATAAGGCGTTTGCATCTCGTGGAGGTTCTTTTGACGCTGTACCAACTGAACCCTAGTGCTAAGGGGAAACTTTCTTGTGCTTACATAGAGGGGTGTGGAAATAGGCCAGGTGTCCCCTCCTGGAATTAGCACCAGTGACCACTAGAATGCAACAGAAAAAGGCCTTCCCAGATGTAAGGGGTAATTATTTCAGCCTAGAATTTAGGCAGATCACCAGTCACACTTGAAATAATAATAAATAGGATCATCAAGTAAATTCCAGGAAACACGTAAATGATTTGCTTTCCACAAAACGCTTCCTAAGAGGTAACTTGAGAATGAACCCAAGGCAGAATCCCTAAGATCCAGAAAACGGAGACTTTGTACTGGAAGAGAGGCAACCAAGGGAAGGACTCGCTTTGGAGGATGCTAAAGAGAGAGTCAAGGGGACTGGACTTGGCAGGAGTCCACCAACTGTGTGATTTACAGTTGTGGAGTATCTGGATAGAATCAGCGACAAGTGACAGACAACTGAAAAAACAAAATTACAGTCAGAGGCCAGCAAGATGGACCAGCTGATATCGGCATATGCCTGCAGCCTGGAAGAGAAGAACTTGCTCCTTAAAGATGTCCTCCGACCTCTACATGGGCACCAGGATACCTGTGCACACACATACACACACTAAAATAAAGGCGATAATAATAAATTATAAAAACACAATCATCATAGCTTGACCTGAGTTGTACTTAAAAACAAAATACAGCTTAGAAGCCAGATCTGATAATTTGTGGGCAGATGTGGAAACTTCCTTGCCATTTTAAACACAAAATTACTACCTGATGTTTATCAATATGCGTAAGTGAATAAAGGGATTAAGAACAGACCAAACAATATGAACTCCCAGTCAGCATTTATCTGCCTGTAAGTACAAAATAGGAAGAATGAACTGAAGTTTGGTGGAGTTTTTTGTTCATTTGTTTGTTTATTTAGATAGTGTCAATGTGCTAAGTGGTCAGGCTGAATTTGAAGTTTGACCCTCTTGACTCGGCTTCCTAAGCACTCAGATTATGGGGGTGGAAGACAGCCTGGTATTTCCTTATATAGCTGAATCTAGCCTTACTCATAAGTAACTGCAATCCTTGTTTTTGGGCCCACAGTTCCGTCTGCTGGTCACTGTGCAGTCACTGCTGTCCTGCTAGTCGACACAGTGTCCTCTCATCGCTGCCGTCTTGGATCCTCTCACTGCAATCCTTGTTTACCTGTCCCTCTAGGTTTCCAGTTCTTGCTTACTTTTTTTTTTTTATTTATAAGAGTATACACTTACCAGAAATCTGTTTATAGGCTTATCGGAAATAATAATAATTGGAGAGAAATTTTAAAAATGGAGAGGTTGAAAAGAAAGAACACAGACTAAGATTCCAGGTGTTCCATGGCAAAAGAATACATACAAGATAAGAATTGTTTAAGATGCACAGGGCGTGTTTGTCTCCCAACTAAACTCACTGGCAGTGAGGGCACACAGTTCTGTGTTGAGGGGAGGAAGCTGAGACTGTGCACAGAAACCCACGAACAATACCTCTCCCTGCATCTTCTCAGCATCCTAAGAGCCATTTCCCTCAGAGAAGTCTCAGCTCTGATTCAATATCCCTTTATGAATGTAATTCCTGTGGAATGAGCTGAGAGCCATCATGTCCAATCCACGAGACCACAGTTCACCCTCTGACCACTATATTCTACAACATGACACTAATCCATCGGTAGGTAAAAACACAGTTCATGCTGCTTGTCTCATTTGGGCATCATAGAGTTTGCATCTTTCTTAAAAAGTTGTACAGTTTGCAATTAAAATCCCAAACTAGTTACCTTGGCTTGTCCCAACTTTTCATATCCAAATAGAGAATTGGCCATGCCCCAAGGAATATTTTGTAGGAAACAGTTAAAAAAAAGCCTAAATGTGCTAACTAGATAAGTAGTCTATTGTTTCCTATAATTACCTGAGGCAGTTTGGTGACAGTATAAATTGTCATCTAAAAGGAGAAAGGAAGAAAAAACTGAGGGGCTGGTGAGATGACTAGGCCGGCAAAAGCACATTCTAGCAAGTGGAAACCCACTTCCATCATTGGGACCTGCATGGTGAAAGACAGAACTGACTCCCAAAAGTTGCCCTCTGACCTTGTACACTGTAGCATGTGTGTGCACACATATACACGAAATAAATAAATATGTAACTAAATGTAATCTAAGAAGCAAGAGAATGAGAAGGCTGGAGAGACGACTCAGCAGTCTTGAGCACTCACTGATCTTGCAGAGCATCAGGGCTGATTTCAGCACCTTATCTAGCAGCTCACAACTACGTATAACTCCAGATCCAAGGGATCTGATGCCCTCTTCTGGACTCCATAGCTACCCACATACATGTGCACATACACATACTCAGAAACACACATACACATACATATATAAATAAAAATAAAAATCTCTCTTTTTAAAAATGAAACAGGGTTTTTGTCAACATTTTCAGTTTCTCCTTATCTTTACTAATTTTCCTCTTTTTTTTTCTATTGAACTACCAATTTACATAGTCTCATGCCAAACCATTGGTGCAAATTATACTTGTGCCGTCAAATTTAAATTTTCCATTTTCTTACTCTTTTTTTGAGAGGTGTATGACTGTTTTGCCTGCATCAATACATGTGTACCACATGTGTGCCTGGTGCTTATGGAAGTCAGAATAGCGCATCATAGTTCTGGAACTGGAGTTTGAGGTGGTTGTGAGCTGCCATGTGGGTGCTAGGAAGTGAACCTGGTCCTCTGCAAGAGCAACGAGTGCTTTTAATTGCTCATCCGTCTTTCTAACGCTATTCTTATTCTCTCTAGCCCTGACCCCAATCTTGAAATTGGCTGCAAAGTGTACACACTTATTGACTGCCCTCTGTCAATGCTACTTAAGCACTATCAAAAAAGGAAAAGGTATTCACATTCTCCCTGCAGAGACCTCTGGAAAAATAATGTAGGCATCATATACCATGATTTCTCCTAAATAAACAAACAAACAAACAAACAAATTAAATAATCTCAAGTAACACATTGAAATGACCATAGAAGGTGGGGCACAGATAAACGCCAGCTTCATTTCCCAAGTATTATACCAAACTCAGTGCCAGGGACAGACCCCAGAGTATCCCTTCCAAGGTTCAGGAATGAACAAAGAAGAAGGGGTGTGAAGAATGGAAGACCCAGAGGATGGGCAGGCATGTTACAAAGAGACATCTTCTGTATATAAGGTGGCCATTGCAGTGTGGTACCTTATAAGCTCTTCACAGCACTGGACCCTCAGCATTTCATCTTGGAAGATGGGAGGGCTCATGAGAGCCCATCCCTCCCTGAGGAACCACTGACAGTTTATGACTGGTAAGTTACCCATGCTTCAGTTTTTGTTTGTTTGGGGGGTTTATTTGTTTGTTTTACTCTGTGCCAGTCCAACAATTCAAGAATAACAGAAAAAAAAAACCTTCAAGATAATATCATAAAATGAAACTACAAAACAACCAAGACTCACAACTAGCCTTTCAACTTTTCCCAGTGGTGTGAGTGAAGCCCAGCATTCATAGGTGTGGAGTGTCCAGTGGGTGCCTCAAGGGCAGATTCGACAAGAGGCAGAGTTCGTCTCCATTCCTGCATTGTAATCACATTGCATTCTCATAACATCTACTGTCAATTCCAGTAACAATCAAAACATGTTTGGTCCATTTTGAATTTACAGCCAGCAAGCCAATTACTTACAGGCAGTTTGAGGCTCATCAGAACCACACACCCACCAAAGAGAAGGAATTTGAACATTTTCATTGATTTCACCCATGGCTAGGACTGAATAGATCCACAAAATATGAGGTATTGTTTTGCCAAACCTAAACAGCTCTAACAAGTATTCCATTGTCTGCTTGGACCCTGGCAAGATTCGATCCACTCTGCACTGTTTTTAGGAGAATATCCTTTCATATGGTGCCTGAACACTTGATTATTTCAGATAAACTGTCTCCTAGGAGGATAGTAATGAGAACATTCAATGTCTTGTAATCAAGAAGCTGTAAGTAAAGATAGCATCTACTTACCAGGTATCACTTCCTCAAACAGCACCAATGCCTCGGAGTAGGAGACCCACTGATCTGAACTGACTTCAGGAGCCTTTGGGGTGCACCCAGCCTCCCCTTGTTGGGCCTCAACTTTCTGAGCAGCTGCTCATCCAGACCATCACTGTGTCCCATCACTTTACCTCTTTCAGCTCAGACAAGGCTAGGCCCTGGAGGGGCAGCTATCTGCTACTGGCCTGCCAGAAGCCGCCCAGGAGAGCTGCCATCCTTAGTGCATAGAATTACAGGTGGGATGCCCCAGACCACATAAAGAGGGGTACAGGACCCTCCCCAGACCACACAGCGCAGAGCAGTGAACTTGTCCAGAGTGTGGTCAATCTCCTACTGCTCTTCTTTAGTAGAACGTTCATCTTTTCCTAGCCAAGTTATGGCCGAGGGAAACTACTCAAGACTTTACGTGAATGATCGTGAGACTGTTTTGATTTGGAATTGTTAATATTGGACTTAAAAGTCACCTTTCTGAAATATAAAATTATCCCTGAGATATTTTTTTCCTCTGAAAGAATTAAAAAACAAACAAACAAAAAAAAAAAAAAAAACACTCATTTCATTTGGCTTGTGTGAACAGTAAAAGCCAAGGTTACAACTCTCAAAAGGGGTTTCTACAAAAACAAAGGTTGACACAGGCATGTTAAAGCAATACACAGCACTGCACATTCAGGTTTCCCTTTGGAGTCAACCCCACTTTCCCAAGCTGCTCCTACAGCTCAGTGCAATGACTTTGATTAAATATCCTCAGAGCTGAGCTTTTGGCTTCCAAAACCTAAACCTTGTGGTGGTTATTTGGTTTTGTTTTTGGCACCTTCCAAACCTTTTGTATATGTGTGTATGTATGTATGCAGTGGGTGTACATATGTATGTTCACATATGTGTGAAGACATACATGTATATGAAGATTACATGTGCACATACATATGTGCGCATCAAGGTGTCTTCCTTGATCGCTCTTTCACTGAACCTGAAGCTCAGTAGTTAGGCTAGTCCAGCCAACCAGCTGTCTCAAGGGATTCCATATCTCTTTCCAAACACCATAATTATAGACAGGCTGTCATGCCCACTATGATAGTTTAAATGGCCCCCATAGACTCATATATTTGGACCCATTGTCCCCACTTGGTAGAACTATTTGGGCAGGATGAAGGGGTGTAGCCTTGTTGGAGAAGGTATGGCTTTATTGGAAGAGGTGTGTTACTGGGTGGTGGGCTTTGAGGTTTCAAAATCCAACCTGTAGATCAGAGTATAAGCTCTTACTTGAGTTACTGTTCCAGCAACATGCCTGTCTGCCTGATGCCATGCTCCCAACCACAACTTCTGAAGACTAGCCTTCTGAAACTGTAAGCAAGCCCTCGATTGAATGCTTTCTTTTACAAGTTGCTTGGTCATGGTATCCTTTCACAGCAGTAGAAAAGTAACTAAGATGTCCACCCAGAATTTACATGGGTTTTGAGCATCCCGTCTCCAGGCCTCACTAAGTCATCTCCCCAGTCCTGTACTGTTTGTTTGGTTTAGGGGCTAGGGATGGGCTCAAAACTAGAAGTCACACCATAAGGTTAGATTAAAGTATTTAAACATATCTTACCAAGGGTACAAAATCATATCAGAAGTGGCCACACAGAGCTAAAACAAGTAAAACAAATGTCAGTCTGGTTTCCTTTGCCCTCATATGTCTTTAATGAGCAATGACATGAAAACACTGGAGCTAAGGCCTCATTAGATGTGAAAGGCTTTTTTCTTGCTTCCTTTCAGCTACTATGCTGTATTTTTCTGACAGTCTGTGCCTATTAGCAAGTTGTTGTCTCTCAGCTGCACATTTGCCCTTCTAAATTCTGCTTAGTAACGGGACTGGGGCCCTGCAAAGCACATCTCTGCTCTGCCAGATGTGGAGCACTGTCCTCTGGGAGTAACATGGCTGCTGCCATCTTGAAATCAGAACAGCTGTGGCTATCCCCATGAGACTCTCATACAATCAGACCTATGAGTGTTCCCTCATAGAAGGGAGTGTGTGGAAGGTCATTAGACCTTCCTGTGGCTTTTCAGCCACTCTTGTCTCTCCTGCGTGCCCCAGCTGCCCATAATCCTTCCCCAGATACATGAAATGTCCGGAGGTGACAGACCCCACAGGCATCAGGAATTTATAAAGCTGCCCTTTATAAACAAAGGACGGCTCCAGCATGAATTGTTCAGGAGGTCATCATCAACACTGAGATGAGCTTTTTTGGTTATGTAGCTGTTTGGGGACACATAAGTAAACAAGCCAAACTCTAAGTTATCTCTTTGGCCTGTCACTGGTACCTTGTCTGGGGTGAACAGATGTTCGCCCTCATCTCCTCAGGGAAAAGTGAGTGATACCATCTAGCCACTTGTTAGGTTCTGCCAACAGGAAGAGCTAGAGAGACTCCAGAAGATGGGAGGAAGAAGGCAAGATCCCCCCATACTTTCCAATTCTTTCCAGGGTGACCCCAGGAGCAAATACTGGTCCCCTCCCCATGGGGGACCAGTATCTGGTTATAATAGGAACCAGCTCCACTTTTCAGCTTCTTCCGTATTCTGCCAGCCAGCCTCCCCATACTGCTCAAAGGTAGCACCACTGCTGGGCACAGATGCTTTCTCAGATCTCAAGATCTGCAAGGTGGAGGCTCTTCTTACAAGCTCTTAAAGCAGTGGTTTTTAATCTGTGGGTCCCTACCCCTTGGGGGTGGGGATCAAATGACCCTTTCACAGGGGTCACATATCAGATACCCTGCATATCAGATATTCACATTAAGGGTCATAAGAGTAGCAAAATTATAGTGATGAAGTTGCAACGATTTTATGGTTGGGGGCAGGGGTGTTATCAGACCTTGAGGAACTGTATTAAAGTGTCATAGCATTAGAAAGGTTGAGAACCGCTGACCTAAATTATTAGCATCAGGCAGCCAGAGTCCCCTCCTCCAGAAACCTGAGTCTCAAAGTATGGCATATTCCCAAAACTCCTGGTTTCAGAGACACACACACCCCACCAACCACTTCTTTTGTTTCCCCAGACCTAGGACGCTATGTACGTCACATAATCGGTGTCCCTGTGTTGCTCCAGCATTTCCTTATTTTTTTTTTTTTTCAGTCCTCTACATCCACCTCTCCCTATGGAAATAACTAATACAGGTTTTGCTTTCCAAGCTCAACACTGCTGGAAAAGCAGTTGGTTTCAAGACTCACCCTCGCCAAGCGTCATGCCACTCATTGTTTCATAGAGTTGAGCTGAGAATCAATGAAGGAGAAAAAAAAGATTGTTTCAGTCATCCCAACCCAGAGATACTAGATACTGCTCAGCTGGCGGGGAAGTGACTAACTGCACACACGCCTAGGGCAACGCCTAGACTGAAGCAGAGGCCATGGAGGACGGTAGCTTAGTGTCTTGCTTAGTCTGCTTCCTTATACAGCCTGCCGAGGGGCGGCACCGCCCACAGTGGGCTGGGCCTTCCCACATTGAGCATTAATCCAGTCCCCACAGACTTGTCTATTGGCTCCTTAGGTTGGAGGCATTTCTCAGTCAAGGTTCCTCTTCCTGGGTGGCTCTGGCTTGGGTCAAGTTGAAAAACTGCCCAGGACACTCTGTAAAAAGCACTTGGGTGGGGGTGGGGTGGAAATAAGCAGGTCCTGGAGCTTGCGGGTCATCAAGCCCGGCCTACTTGGCGAGTTCCAGGCCAGTGAGACACTCTGTCTCAGTGCACACACACACACAAGCACAAACACACCCATACACATATACACATGTGCATACGCAAACACACAGTGACAGGGCATTCAGCTAACAAAGAACTCCTGAATTATTGGGAAATATCCATAAGCAAAAAAATGCCCAACATCTCACCTTCCTTCTGGGGATGCCTTTGCCACCTTGTCCCCACACATGCAGCTCTCTTCCCCAGCAGCCCCAATGTGTTGACCTCAGAATGAGGTAAAGTTTGTGAAGGCCGCAGCTATAACCGCCCAGCAGGCGTGCCTTCTGACTAAAATGAAATGAAATGCAACGTTTCTGGAAAAACCAATTATTTCCAACCTGTTCCATTAGAGCCAAACATGCTAAATGAGCATGTAACATATTGACTTCTGTGCCCCGTGGCATCCGGGGGCCGTAAAATGCCCTGCTTATCATAACACTCATCTCCACAGCTCTTGCCAATCAAGGCCCTCCCTGAGAAGAGCTTCCATGGTCCATTCATAACTTAAGAAGGAGACAGGCTGCCTAATGTGGCTGGAGGGCCTGATCCCTCACGCCCTCAACACTGCCGCACACATGGCTGGACCTGCTGCTTCGACCCACATGACCCGGAGTCAGGGCGCTCTCCCACCTGCATCTAAACAGATGGCAACTGTCCCATGTGGGGAGTCATCCTCTGTGAGGAGGAAATCAGGCTGTCGCCAGGATTGCTTCAGGCTGGAAGACAGCCAGAGGAGTCCCAGCGAAGTGATGGGAAGACTAGTTAGTGTATTTGAATCAGAATGACCTGAGTTTGAAGCTACACTCTGTCTTCATAAGATGCTGGATGAACTCTTTAACTTTCCCAAGCCACATTTTCCTTCTCTTAAAAAAATAAAATAAAATAAAATGAATAGTGCAGCTTCAAAGGCTTATTGCAATAGCTAAATGATGCGAGAGGTATGTGGAGCTGTTTATGTAGTGACCTATATGTCATAAGGACCTGAGAAGGGGACATTATTATTATTATGGTTTTCATTTTATAAAGTTGCTCATATGACCAACTTTTCTGTTTTCCTGTTTGAGGGGATTGGCCTGTCAACAGGTCATTTCCCCACCTCTGCTCTGAATATAACATAAGGAAAAAGGCAGATAGATAAATTTTACAAATGCGAGCTTATTATGGGACCCTTGAACAGATGCACACCTGACACCCTCTGCTCCCTGCCCCAAGCTCCACACCATTCTTTTCCTCCCCTTCCTTTCCTCCGAGCACAAATCCAAAGAGCATGCTGATGCAAGGATGTGAGCATCCTGAAGTCCTGCTATCATAGTACTCTCTGTTCCTGCCAAGTTTCCTTCCACTTCCCATTGCTGGCTGGCTGAATCCTAATGGACCTGCTTCTAATGAGCACCTAAGGACAGAGGCACAGCTTTGTGTAGATCCAGTAGGGGAAACCCTGGGCATCCTGACGGGGTGTGTGCTCAACCCTGCTCTCCCGCCCTGAACTTTCACACAGGTGTGGCACTCGGGATTAGCCGGGAAAGCTGCGTAATTACTTAGAAAGAGTCCCATCTGATTGTCCCTTTCTCTGCAAGCGCAGTCTCTCCTAATAGCATCATCCAACTGAATGCCTCCTAATTCCATCGGAATGCATTTTAATTATCGTCGCTTCTTAGGTTGGTGAGCTGTTGCTGGAGTTTTTGATTTGTGATGGAAAATAGGGAAGCCATAAAGTATTTTGGTGACAGCTCCCTGATTAGGCAGCATAGCAGCAAAACAAGTTGTCACAATAAAACTGATTAATCAAGTTGTCAGAGTAAAACAAATTAATGCCACAAAAACCTTTGCTAGAAATTACCTCCATATCTGGGAGTCTTTGACGGATGGATTCCTTCTATTGGCAGAGACTTTCATCTCATGAGCTACTCTTGCAAGTCTGTGCTTGAGATTTGAGGTGGTCCAGATGCCCTGCAGCAAGGGAGCAACAGAGAACCCAGAGGCCTAGTTACAGCATAGCTACTTACTAGACGTCTAGAGATGCTTTATTTCTGCCTCACTGCTTTGGAAACCATTAGTACCTGCAACATAATCCAATGGCCATTAAATTTTAATGCAAAATAAATACAAATGCTCTCTACCTGCATTCTTACCAAGGAGGCTGCAGTTAGTTGCCAGCGTATTAAGATGTTTAATCCTAATATTCCGGTTGGAAGGGCACTCTGCAATTCTTCTTATGTATTTTTCTGTCTCAAGGAAAGATTTTTACTCACACGAGAGATGACAATGATAGCTCTGTCTCCTACTATAGTTTATCATAATATAGATGATGACATTTGACTATGCAGAATTCTATCCCAATGGTGTCAGCCGGTGCCAGCATGACTTTCTCAAGAAACTCACATCTTTTTTTGTTTGTTTGTTTGTTGTTTGTTTTTCTGAAACACCATGTTTTGTAGCTCAGGCTAGCTTTAATTTACAATGTAACCAACCTTGAATGTGTACCTGTCTCTACTTCCTGAGTGCTTCAGTTATAGGGTTGTGTCACCATGTGGGGTTCACATGAGGCTGGAGATCAAACCCATGGTTTCATGGATGCTAAGCTTCCAACTAAAGTGTATATCCCAAGGGAGTCCCACAGCAATGTCAGCTTTTTCAAATTACCTCCACTATAGAAGAAAGGGAGTTAAAACACCAGATCAAGGAACTATCAGCACAATGGAGTGCAAAGATATTTGTTGCAGAAAAAAAACAGAGTCCAATAGTGGGGTTCAGGTTTTAAAAGCACTAAGCATATTTACCTCCTCTTCTGACACCACTCTTTAAGTGGGCTATGGCCACACTGCTCTTGAGGACAGAAACCTACATATTAGAGGAAAGGAATAGTACAGACTGGGTAGAGATGATGCCATTATGATTAAATCTATCCCAAAATAAAATCCTAGGGTTCTACTTCACCCTTTCAATTTTCTAAAGAACGAACAGCTGATGGCTATACAAATGTGTAGTGAAACTCAGTAGGTGAACAGGCAAGTTCAAAAAGGATGATTATCTAATCTCAAATGCTCAGGTCATCCTAAGCAATGTCCTTTGCAGGGAAAAAGAAAAGGAAGGCATGAGTTTTACAGTCCTCAGGAAAATGAATGCTCTAATCTGCCTCTGCACTGACGAGCAACGTAACACAGAGCCCTGAAAGTCTGTTTGGAAACTGAAAGGTGCAAGGTTAAGCCAACCCTAATTTCAGTAGTAAATCAAGCTCGCTGCCTCCTTCAGAGAGGTGGTAGGAGCATGGACTGGGAAGGTCCAAAGCAGAGGGAAACTGAAAATAACTCTGGTCTGCACAGCTCATTCTACTGTCTCCCCAATACAACTTCATTTTTAGTCCTCTCAACATAACCTCAAGAACCAGACACAATGTTTGTCATCACTTCCACTTTATGGCCAGGAAACAGGTTCTGAGTGATCAACAACTTTTCATCAGAGAAGGACATCTTTTGTGGCACCCAGAGCCTCCCCGAGCCACCTGAGCAGGAATGCTCTCAAAGTCTCATCCTTCCGAGATACTGAAGCCTGCCTCTCACATGCCATCTAGGACCCTAAGCAAAAGCCAGCAGCAGCAGCAGGCCAGACAGGCAGCTCCAACACCCACTGTGGGCAGTGCCCTCAGCCAGCCTGGCAAGCTGGCTGGATCCTACTTGCCTGATTCTACTACTCCATGTTCAGCTCTTACCAAAATGTGGCTCTCAGTCCCTATCCTCACTCCCAGTGCTCCTCCAGCCTCTTCTCTTCCCTTCTCCAGCTGGCCTCCAACAAGCCTGGTCCTCTGGGCCTTGGTTCCATGGTGAAAACCCAACCCTTTTGATGTCTCCTCTTCTTCACAGAGCTAAATGTGTTCCTCCTGGGATGATGACTCCCCATCATACAGAGGCACAAGCCTATTCTGTTGCTTTCTAAACATGGCCTACCTCTGTCTACAGTGATCATCCTGACTCTAATTCTATCTGTAAGCACCAATTCCTTTGTCAAGATGGATACCTTCTCTGGGTAACCCCTTCTGTCATGACTGTGCCCTACACAGATTTCTCTTTTTTATCTTTTTAAGCCTTTGTACTGTTACATGTTAATTATGAGAAATATAGGGTTTTGTTGTAACTCTTTAATGCATGTGTATAATGCACTTGGATCACATTCCCTTCATTACTCTCTTGTTTCCTCTCCCTTTCCTCATGATCTCTTTTCTCTTCCCTAATAACCTCTTTTTGCTTTCATGTCTTTTATGTTCTCTACATTCCACAGATAAGAGAAAATGTGATATTGCCCTGTCCAGTGGGGCTTCAACATGGGTTTCTAAGGGAGGAGAGTGGAAGGAATGGGGGGAAGGGACGAGAAGCGCAAGGAAGGAAGCCAAGTCTGTCTTATCAAAGCTTCATTTATTAGAAATTTTTACCCAACTTATACAGGGAGAAGGCAGGAAAAGGGGGAAGGTAATTAGCTGCTGCAGGAGACAGGAAGAGTGCTTTCATGTGTTAAATAGGGTGCCTGCAAGATACCATAGGGATGTTTTCTCACGGATGCTCTAACAAACGGATGTCCTCACAGTCTATCACCCATGAGTTACGGTCCTAGATAACTTTCATTAAATAGCTTTAGGTCTCCACTAAATGACCTTTGCTCACTATTGGGTTTTGGCCTAGTAAACACCTTTTGTCTCCACTAGATAGCTTTGACTCACTAATTGACTTAGGCTTCAGTAGATAGCTTTTTCTTCACTAGATAGCTTTAGCTCCCGGCAGTGATAGCTATCTTTCTGAGTCTGGTTTATTTTGTTTAACATGATGGTTTCTGGTTCATCCATTTTTCTGCAAATGTCATGACCTATGTAGAAGTATTTGATAGACAAGCTATTCTATCAAAGTCATTTGCTAATGAGCCTCTTCTCCCCTACTTCCAGGCTTTGCATTAGACACTTCCAGAATGCAAAGACTATCCCATCCATCACTGTATCCCCTAGCAGTGCCCAACACATAATACATTTATGATCAATACTCAGTAAATAAGTAAAAGCAGAGATGAATGAATGGATGTTATAATGCAGGAGTCACATGAAAATCTTTTCATGAAGATTCAGTGGTCTTTCCATCACTTCTCTTGGGCTGAGATGCCAGAGACTGAGGAGAATAACCAAGCAAGGAGACACCACTGCTGTTCTTCCCCAAATGCTCACCAGCCTCTGCTGGGCAGTGTCAAAGGCCTAGAAACTGTAGTGCCAACACTGTGGTGCCAACACTGTAGTGCCCCTGCCCCTGACTTCCTATGTCACTCCACATTTCCTGTGCATTGGGCACCTATTACAGAGACACTAGGTGTTCAGAAAGAGAAGAAATGATGAGACATTTGGTACCACCTTCTTGTTTGGAAGATGACTCAGATAAATGAAGGAACCTGTACCAGAACCACAAGCATCTTATGAGAAGATGCTGAAACCTAGTCACTAGCCAATTGGACCGTTAGTCCATCTTCTGTGTGAATGGTCTTTCATGATGTTAGATGTGGGAGGTCATTATCCTAGACTTCTTTCAATCTGCATACCTGTACCATGCACAATTGTCACAGAATGGAACTTTTGCTTTTCCCCAGCCAGAAGTGGGAGTTAGACAGCCTCAGGGTCTCAGTCAGTACCATCTACTTGTTTAGTGATGTGGTACTAATGAGTTAAGCTTTTTGAGCCTCAGACTCCTCACCTACATATACCAGGAGTTTGCTCTTGGTTAACTAATTCGTTACTTCTTCTTGTTGTGATAAAAATACCCTGACAAAAGCAACTTCAAGTAGGGTCTTGGCTCATAGTTCAAAAGGATACAGTGACAGGAAAGGCATAGTGGCAGGAACTTGAGGGGGCTAGTCACAATATGACCACAGTCAGGGAGCAGAAAGCCATGGATGCTCATGATTAGCTAGCTTTCTCCTTTTGACACAATTCAGGACCAATTCTGGGCCAGCTCTAAGTGTGCCTCTTCGCACACACCCCCATTAACCTAATCAAGACAATCCCTCACAAGGGTGCCTAGAAGCTTGTCTCTTCAGAGATTCTAGATTCTGCCAAGTTGGTAATCAATATTAGCCATCAATAGTTAATGCCAAAGCTTTTGGTAACACTTGGCATACACTAGATGCTGAATAAATAAGCATCTTAAATTGATTTTGAGAGATGAGAGTAATCACTTTGAAGCATTCCTTCAAAGGAAGTTTAAAGTCTCCCTTGACGATATTCTGCCAAGAGACAGATATTTCAGAACTTTCTAAATTAGAAAGGTCTCCCATTTTTTACCCCCCAAGTCAAAGAGGTTTTTTTTTTTGTTTTTTTTTTACCCCGATGGTGGCACACACCTTTAATCCCAGCACTCAGGAGGCACAAACAGGCAGATCTCTCAGTTCAAGACCAGTCTGGTCTACAGGGAGAGTTCCAGGACAGCCAGGGCTACACAGAGAAACCCTCTCTCTGGAGGGGGGGGGGAAGGAGCTTCTTCTTTAACATAACAATAATGAACTTTAATAAGTCCCTTCATAAGATCTACATTATCGAAAATAATTTTCTCAATGAAAGCAGAAAAAATCTGTTTCTTGCAGAATAAGAGAGAGGTTTCATACTTTTTAAATATTTTTTCATGTTAAATCAATGTTTACAAACCACTATTTATAAACTAGCCCCCCTCCTCTCTCTTTGCTTCTGCCTGGTTTATTTTCCTTTTTGTAATTTAGTTAATTATTTTATCAAATAAGTACTTGTGCATTGTTTAAGGATTAAATCATTCTACAAAGCTGAAAGTTAAAATCAGCGTAGACCTGCCACCACCACAATCTCCACTGAATCTCCCTTCTCTGGAGGTAAGTGTTTTCCATTCTCTAACCTGGTTTTCTCTTTCTATGCCAGTAAATAACACACTGGTATTTCTTTTTTTTTTTTTATGTATTTTATTGGCATGCCTGGAAGGTGAAGATGTAACCTTCCCCTTTCTCCCTTACAACATGCATAGTGCTCTTCCATCTCCCTGTCCCCATAATGCCAGGAAGCAAACTTGGTTAGGTCAACAAACACTTTCTACAAGACTTTTATTATGTAAATGCTCTTTGCAGCAAACCACTGCTATGTTTTTATTGCTTTTCTATTCTTGCACAGTTTGTTTCCCCTGTGTTTAATAACGGTCTTCTTGGTTTCTACATACTTATCAACAATGCAGCACAAACACACCCCAGTTGTGTAAATCTCTTCTCCAAAGAGCTAAACACACTAGATGTTCCATCAGTGTTGATTTGAGAGAATCTCTCAGGGATCTCATCCTAGATCAGGTATTCTCAAGGCCAGCTACACAATGATCATTTGGGAAACTTCTTTTCCTCAAAGTACTGTGTATCTCCTCCACCTCTGGCTTCTGTTCAAGCTGATTCCTTAGATACTTTCTTTTTCTTGGCTTTTGTCACTCCATCTTGGTACAGCACATCAACAAGGTTATTTATGCCTAGCAAACAAATTGCTTGAGATCTCAAAGTCTTAAGACACCTCTCTTCTACCCTCATGATCAGTTGTTTGGAGATAGAAGTCATGGTTGGGAATTACTTTCCCCTTGGATTTTGAAAGCATTGCTCCATCACCATCTAGCTTCCAGCACAGCTGCCTTTAATGTTCTGAAATCTTATCATGATGCGCCTTGAGGTAGGTGCATCTTTCCCCAGTTTGCTGATCTTAGAAACTCAAATCATTCATCCTGGGGAGGTTTTACAACATGTTCTTCTTCATTCTTTTTCCCTGCTGATTTCTCTATCCCTCTCTTCTGGAATTTCCACACTTTGAATGCTGGATTTCCTGGAGGCTTTTTGGTTAGCTCTGTTTTTTCTTTTTTTCCTTCTTTTCTATTTTTATTCTCTGTCTTTTTGTTCTATTCCAGGAACATGGACTAGAGAAAGTCTTTATAACATGCTCAGTCATTTATTTAACAAATTTTTGAGCACTAATTGTGTGCTAGATAATGTGTAAGGTCCTAAAAATGTCACTTCAAAAGAAAAAAGATAACATGGCTGATCGAAGGTTTTGAATTCAACTATTGAGAATATTTCTCAATATTCAAATTCAAAATTCTGAATTTCCAGGAGTTGCTTAGGGGCTCTAAGTATTCTTTCTTCATATATCCTATTCTAGGTTTTCTTATCTTCTCAGAGCTCTCTTCTCTGGATATTTTGGTGGATTTCTTTGGAACTTTCTTCATCCTATACAAGTTCCAATTCTTGTAAGTTACCTTTGTTTGTTTTGGTTCACATGTTTTATTTTCCTTCCTCAAATATATGAGTATCTGTTTGGTCTTGACTCGAATTTATCACCCCAAAAAGTCATGTGCTAGATAGAAGCTTTGTCTCAAGTGTGGTGACATGATCATGTTATGAAACCTTTAAAGTATGTGGCCTCATCCTAAGTACCAATGTCAGCAGCAGCCTCGGAAGGGATTAATGGTGATCATGCAGGGTTAAGTTAGTTCTTGCAAGCATGAGTTGTTAAGAAGAAGATGAAGAAGAAAAAAAAAAAAAAAGGAAGAGGAGGAGAAAGTTAGTCTGGCCCCTGGATCCCCTTGCCATGATTTTTTTCCCACGTATTCTCCCTTCCATTGTGATGTCATCTGCCATAATACCCTTGTCAGAAGCCAAACAGATTGAGCACCTGATCTTGGGCTTTATTTAGCTCAATACTGGGGCTAACTAGCATCAGAAAATGGACTGATACACTGCTCATATTTAGACATATGAGTGCTACATCATTGGTTAGAGGGTCTGAGCTTATGGCTGGGACCAAATAACCTTGGTTTGTGCAATAAGTATGTAATCAATGCTGTGAGTGTTATCCTTGCAGAGCTGCTTGATACCAGTCTTGTTAGGTCTCTCTTGGACTGGTCAGGTTTCTCAGGGCTGCAGCCTTCAGCCTAGTAATTTTTACTTGATCCTTGGTTTCAATTCCACGGTGCCACCTTCAGCTCCTTGGATCACTGATACAGCAATTGTGTCATCTTACGGTGGTGCTGCGTGGGCACTTCTCTGTCTGCATAGATGTTGTAACAACTATACCGATGATGCTTTTAACAATTACATTAGTTATCTAGTACCGGACAATAAATTTTCCAAAAATGTTATAGCTTAAAACGATGAACATCATCTGTTATCAGGACCAGCTATCTAGACACAGCTTAGCTGCCAGCCTCTGCCTCCGCTTTCTCACAGGCATCCAACAGGTTCTCCCTAGGGCTGTCGTCTCCTCTGAAGGCCCACCTGGGAGAAGACACTAGCAGTGCCCCGGATTTGATTTTGTTTGGAAGTTATTTCTGAAACTGTAGCATTGTTTGCCCTATCCAGAGACTGGACCAGTTTTCAGTTTCAGTACACCCTGGCTCCTCTCTGTTTAGCAGTCCTTCTATTTATCTCTCTCCTCTCTTCTCTCCTCTTACCATAGCAAGATGAACCCAGGAGGCACCTTCAGCAGCCTGGGAATCCCCTTAGCCAGATTACCCAGTTCACTAGGCTCATCTCCTACTTTTCATATGACTTTAGGCAAAATGTTAAGCTTCCACCATGACCTAACAAAGATCACCCTTTGTCCAGGTATCTCTAAGGCTTATATTTCTAGTAGCCATCTGTTCAACTTAAGTTTTCTCTAACTCTTCTGTGCCTTCATCTCCCGACCTGATAAAGTATTCCACTTTAGATATTTTTTACAGTGTCACCCACTGGTGGAAACAAAACTTATACCTGGTTTATTGCTATATAAAACACTACCCTAAGTTTAGCTACTTAAAATATCAAAAACTTACTATGTTAAGTCATGCTTTTGGTCCAGAATCTAGATTTGAATTTTCTGGATACCTCTGCCTCAGGTCTCTCACAAGGCTGAAATAATCTGATGCTATGGTCCCACTGTAAAGCAAAATTAGGAGGAATTTCATTCACGCTTTCTCACATGGTTGTTGGTAGAATCCACATTTCATGACCTATTGAAGCAAGAAAATCCTCTGTTATTTGCCTGCTGCTGGTTGGGTGGGTCCTTTGGCTCCATGCAAACTGAGTTTCTCCAGTGGGAAGCTCAGAGCATGACAGTGAATTAGAGAATAAAATAGGGAAGCTTCAGACAGAACCACCATCTTCTTTATATTACCTAAGCTAGTGTTATCACTTTTGCCATATCCTATTAGTTAACAGCAAGACAAAGTCCAGTCCTTTCTCAAGATAGATGATTATTAGAAAGTAGCATGATATCAAGAGGCAGTGATCACTGGAGATTTGCCTGGAGGCTGTCTCCAAATATATAACGTAATTACTGTAATAGAGCAGAGAGACAGATGACCCAAAATATTGGCAAATCAAAATAACAAGAACACAGAACACAGGACAAAAATCTTTCTTGGGATGATATTTCTAGTCTTTCATTCCACTGTTGAGGTATTTATCACACTGAACTGCTTTGAAGAATGCTGATGTAAACTTCCCTAGAACTTTAAAGATCTAATTATAATACTTATGCAATAATTTTCTGATATTAAATTTGTGTAAGTCAAGTATTATGCAACCAGGAGAATTACTATAATTTGGAGGAGAGGAGAGAGATGCTGGAAAATGTGACCACAGCATCCGTGAACAGGCAGCATTAGAAGAACCTCTGTTTCCCACAGCAACCAGGACAGGTCCTGCTGTGGCTCCTCTGGCTTCCCTGTCTGTCTCTCTTCTTCACAGTGATGCTGGATCCATCGCTGGTTAGCATATAAGCCGTTCATCCGTTCATCGCTGGTTAGCATATAAGCCGTTCATCCGTTCACTCCTCAGCACAAAGCACCAAGTGAGCACCTGCTGTGTGCCAGGCTCTGCCCAGAGCCCCAAGGGAGTCAGTTATGGTCCCTTACCTATCTGGAGCACACAGTTTGTTAGGCAGAGGTAATCAAGGACGATCCTACTCAAAAATAAATAAATAAATAAATAGAAATAAAAACTGAGCTGGTCTCTAAATGTAATTACTGAGTCAACAGGGCTAAGAACAAAGTGTGTATGTGTGTGACATGTTGTGGAAAATTGGTCATTAATATCTACTAATAAACCATATAATTATTACAGTGGTTAATATTTATCCCATTGTCAATCAATAAAAGACATAGAAACCTGTTATATTTTAACATGCCTTATTTCACCTGGTCTTGGCAGATATTAAGTTACCTTGTTACTTCCTAGCCCCATATCCCGTGTCATTTGCTTTAATCATTTCTATCTGGGATGCTTCCCATCCATAATTCCATAAATACTTGCTTATGGCTTTCATCTGGGCTGCTTATCTCCAGCCATGCCAATCCTCAGAGTAAATTCCTCCCAGCCACATGGTTCTTCTCTGCTAACCCATCCTGGTTTCTGCTTCCTTCTTCTCTATGTATGTAGCAAACGTACATAGCAGACAACAAACAAGATGTCACTCAAATCTATTTTGTTTCTTTTTTGTCTTCTTGAACAATGGAAAAGAAAACACTCATTGTGTATTTGTGTGTATGTGTGTGTTAATCAATCTCATAAGGCTTTTGATTATATGAGAATAGATGCCATAGCTTAAAAGGCTTAGATAAAATGTTAAAAGAAGAGTTGTCAGAAACAAATTTCTGACTCAAGCTCCCAAAACATCAAAGCAGGCCTCCATAGACACCACCTTTCCTTTCCCTGTTTTGTTGTTTGTCTGAAACACATTAGTCTACTCTCATTGCTTCCATTAAGCTCTTGTCCTTTTCTTCTGTGCTTAGATCCTTGAAAACACCTATCTTCTACCTGTCCCACCCTCTTCCTCCACTCTCCCTTCATCTCGATGGTTCACACACATCCTCCAGCTCAGCTTGGATGTCCCTGCTTCTGCAACATTTCCCTTGAACACTGACACCCATTAACCAGAGTACCCCATTATCCCCAGAGCTCTTCCTGATATAATACATGTTTGACATTGCCCTTCTGGGTTTCTAGTTTATGGGCTACCTAAAGACAAACACATTGTTTAGCTGCTCACTACCACAGCTCCAGAACAGTTTCTAGTGTAGGCATGTGAGGGGTGTAGGTCAATGTATGAATAAACAGTGTAGCCAATACCCAAGGAACAGGCTACAAGGTCTCATGACAGGACTGTTATACAGAAGATTCTGGATAAGGCAAGAAAAGTGACAGCTATAAATGGAACCCAAGTATTCATAACTGCATTCCAACTTGACAATGTTAGGAAACAGCAAGGAGTAAATCAATAACAGCAGCATCCATCTGGCAAAACCCAAACATTTCTGCAATCTCAGAGAAGGTGTGACAATTTAACATATTCTGTGCAAACCAACCCCCAAGTACTGCTAGGTATCTCTGAGAGTAGGGGCCACAAAAAGCATTTTCTCAAATCTTTGGGGCGGTGTGACAAAAACAGACCTGGTAGCACCAGCCATGAGCATAAATTAAACAATATGGAAAGACCCAAGTGTGATCTCCCAACTGTAAACTTGTGGAGCTCGGGGTGTGTGCTGACTCTATTTGCTGCAGGAACCCAAATAAATATCAGAATGAGAGGGCAATACTTGAGAAAATTTTGATTTTAAAAGGAGGAAAGATAAATGAAGAGAAAGATGGAGGCTTACAAAAGAGAGAGAGAGACTATCCATCCACCACGGGGAGCTGGGACCAAGACAAGCTTAGTTCACCTCAGGCGTGGCCTCCCTGTGATTAGCTGCATGGCAGCCATGGGAGACTAAGCTGGCTCACACTAAAGCTGTTTAACTTGTTAGGATTTTAATCAATAAGAACCAGAGTAACATTTGTGCTTCGTGTTCCTCTTATTTACACAGAAGACAAACTCAAGAGAAGCTCTATTTTTTTCCAGCCAAAAAAACATGTCCTCCGGGGAGCCTTGCTTCTTCAAAGTCAACAGCAAAATGGTGGGGGGTGGGAGTTAAGCACTTGAGCAAGGCTTTTACTTAGCTCCAGCCCAGAGATGGTCTCTTCACTTGCTCCTTTCCAGCTGGTTCCAATCTCAGCATACTCAATTAAATTTCTACCAATTTGTAGTCTCCTGCTGAGGTGTCTGGCTAGTGAGAGAAGGGCAGTAACCAGGGGACCCAAGGTCACATCCAATTCCACACAGCCTGGGCAGACACCCCTCAGGTAATACCACCTTCCGACATTATCCTTCAGGGCCCAGGAGCCTCCTCTAGGCCGTTGCTGGCCGGATAAGAGAAAAGGACACACTCTCAAAGACCTGGCTTTGGATCCCGGGTCTGCTTCTTCCTGTCAGTCACTTTCCTCATGATTGTGACAACTACACCCTGACAAGAAGCGACGTAAGACAGGAAAGGTTTCTTTCCGCTCATCACCTAAGGAGATATACTCCATCGTGGACCGCCAAGGGGTTGGGGGGTGGGGGGAACAACGCACACTGCATTCACAGCCAGGAGGCAGAGAGCAATTACTGTTAGCTCGCTGCTCACTTTCTCCTTCTCCTTCAGTCCAAGGGAACAGGGCTGCCCATAGTTCTTATGGATCTTCTCATCTTATCTAGCTAACCGCTCACAGGTGTGTTTGGACAAAGAGGCATGAATGATCATACATGACATGAACACAGCCATGTTAAGAACACCAGTGCCTCAGACTCATGGAAACGGCAAGACTGGTCTCTTGGACCTAGTTCAGGAGCTGACAGTGTGTGCAGAAAATACAGCTACCTCTGCCCAGATGGCTGCAGGCTCACACTGCTCTCCTGCAGAGACCCCCGACTGAGACTGGCTGACCTGCCTCCTCTCTCAGTTGTGTAAATGAAGTGCTGAGCCTCCCAGCTGCCAGTGTCCCACTTCCATCAGCCCATGGCCCACCCGACACAACTCTCCTGCAGTGTGTCTGTCCTTTCTTCATCCCCTGTCACCCCGGCCAAGTCAATCCCAAAGGCGAGCAGGTTGCAGCAGACATGCTGAGGAGGGTCTTGTGTCCTAGGTGATTCTAGATCACGCCAAGCTGACTGACAATCAGTACTAACCACCATACTGCCTATGCCCCCCCATTAATCTCTCTAAACCCCAGCTCTGTCCTCTGTAAATGGGAGTGTCCAATGTGACAGGTAAGAAGTCTGTAAATACCAGCAACTATGCTTAAACTATCCCCTCCCACCCCAGCATCCACAGAACACTGAGCTATGCACATGGCTCAAGCACTTAGCACATCCTTCAGATAATCTGACAAGCATTTATTTCGTCTCTGCACAGAAAAGCCTGGTCTCTCACTCTGTACCCATCACATTCTGGGTGACTGTAAGAGTTTGGCAAATAATCCCAGGTGAGAGCATGCTACAGGGTCAGCTCATGCTATCAGCATGGGCCCGTGAGAGATCCATGGAACCTACCCAGACTTTGGGAAATGTCTCTGTGCATGATGTTCTTGGTGCTCTGTTCTCTCCTTGATTTGTTTCTTAACCCCCCCCCGGCACTTTAAAATCAAATCAGTCACTTAGTGGGAGGAGCCCATACCCCATTTTAGGACTTGTAGACTATGCAAAAGCTTCAGCAGCCTAGTGGATGAGAAATTAACATTCACAAGGATAACGACTCTCAAGCCAGTGCTCCTGGTGCTGTCCTCATCTGCATGGGCGATAACACACCTCGCATTGTCTTCCAGGAAGGAACAGCCCAAAGAACCACCCAACCGGCCCTAGAAAATGGCTAAATGGCAGGTCAAATTACCCATAACTTTGACAAGGAGGATGGCTGGATGATTCCAGCTCCTCTTTAGGGAGGAATGAAATACAGAATTCGAGCATCAAGAAAAGGAATCATAAAAAAATAATAACAACCCACCCCCATGTGGGATTTATATCCTGCCATAAAATGGGAAGGACTTGGGCTTCAAAGGCATTTTGTATTAGCAGGAAACAAACTTCCCCACAGCTGGACCAAGATGTTTTCCTCCTGACCAAATAACCCAGATTTCTGCAATTGTAGCATACCGGCTTGTCCTTTAAATTATAAATCTATCAGGAAGCATTGTCTTCTGGCCAGAACTATGCTATGTGATGTTCAGTGGCAGTGGCTATGAGATGTGGTAAGATCTCCATCCTGCCTGGGCTCAGGACACAGTGCAGTCAAAGGCAGTATGGGATATGCCTGGAGGACACAGCACAATCCAAGGTAACATGCCCAGATACTCAGTTAAAGCTAGACAGAGGAGGAGAGTGGCCTGACCCTGACCCCAACCCCAAAAAGACACTGACTCTCCCAGTGCCTTTCACAGCCTCTTCTCGGCATGCATACAAGTTGCTAGTGTTTCCTCAAGGAATCCTCACTAAGTGTTTGTGCCAGGCCGTGGGCGAAGCTTCGTGTCTGCTTGAGCCACAGGGCAAGATTTGTGTTTGGATTTGAAAACAGTATTAGTTACTTGTCTGTTACTGTGACAAAATATCACAACCAAAGCAACTCAGAAAACAAAAGGCTTTATTTTGGCTTATGGTTACAAGGGATAAAGTCCTTTGTGGCAGGGAAGCATAGCAACAGAGATGTCAGGCCAGCCTGGCAGTCAGGAAGCAGAAGAATACCAATCCATCCACACACAGGAAGCAGAAAGAGAAATAAGAAAATAAGGCTAAGGCATAAAACCTCAAAGCTCACCCTAATAAACACACTTCCTCAAGCAAGGCTCTAACTCTTAAAGGTTCCATAGCTGCCCCCAAACAGTGCCACCAACTAGGAACCAAGCATCAAATCCCTTATCCTATAGGGGTTATAACTCATCCAAACCACCACACACATGAAGGGCTGGATGAGGAGATGGGATCCAAGAAGCTGGCCTCCCAGTCTCTCAGGTTAGGAAGTGCTTCGTCTCACTGGGAAATCTATCTTATCTTCTGCCCTGCCTTTTCACTCATGCTTCAAGGGCATTGTTTTGTCAGATGGAAGAGCAGGCCTTGCTCCATCACCTAGAGATGCAACGGTTCTCCCACTGAAGTGTCCGTAGACTGACCAGCATTTTGATTACAATCTCATGAGTGTGCCGAGCCTGAAGCATTCCTCAATTTGTATTCCTAGGCACCGTGAAGTTCAAGTATTTATTGTTGTTTTAAGTCATCACACTTTAAGAGTAATGCGCTATAACTAATACACAACAAAATCAATACCCATTTTTCATAGGCTTTCTATCCAGTTATCTATCTGAATGTTTGTTTTTTTTTTTTTTTTTCTGTAGCTGAATATCTCAGAGACTGATCAAATTCAGCACTTCTGAACTAAATGCCCTTTTGACCTCCATGGGTCTCTTCCCAAACATGTCCTTCCATTTGCTCCCTATCTCACTGGATAGCAACAACAGCTCTCCATTTATGGAAACCTGAACCTCTACCACCATCTTTGCCTCCTTCCCTTCTCTCCAAATCCTGTTCATTAACTTACCCTTCCTCATCAGGCCATTGTTATCTCCCTCTTATCTTACCACAGAGTCTCTGCTTTTACCTCACACTTATCAGGATGATTTGAATAAGAGAATAAATCAAACATGTCACCTCCTCTGTGCGAAGCCCTTCAATGACATCCCAATGTCTTTAAAGGAAAGCCCAAGCCCACAGTGGTTGATAAGAACCCCTAGCCTTGTGTTTTGTTTTGCCATGCCCTATCTTGCTCGTTTCTTTACCTGTTGAACTATATGGATTTTCTTTCTCTCCGTTGGTACAAACTCACAGCTATCACCAGACTGACTTGGATTTCAGCCTGAGGAGCACTGCCTCATGCAAGAGTCTTCCCTAAACAACATCAACCTCTGAGGTCCTGCTGCAAGCTGGGTTCCCCAAGATGCAGAGCCCAATACCAAGGTGTACACGTTTCTAAACAAGCAAAGTGTGAGCAGTCAGGAAAGTTAAATTTAACATGCATAGAGAACCAGAGAGATGGTGTGGTGGTTAAGGGTAAGTAGTACTCTTGCAAAGGGTCTAAGTTCAGTTGGCAGCATCCATTTCAGACAGCTCATAACCACCTGTAACTTCAGTTTCAGGGGATTGGATGCCCGCTTTGAACCTCTCAGATACTCACACTTAAGTGTATGATCATGAACATGAGCACATGCACACATGCGCACACGTGCGCACACACAATTTCAAAAATAGTAAATTACTCTTTAAAACAATAATTGTTGCCACCTCTGGAAACTTCTCAAAAATGTCAAGAAGGAGACTTATTACTTTCTAGTTCAACCTATGAGACCAATGTTACCTTCATACCAAAGCCAAGGACTCTGCAAGAAAAGCTGTTGGGACCAGTAAGCAGGCACTTCTATGGCCAGCCACCAAGGGATCTAATAGACCGGTTATCAGGCATTTGTGAAGACACCCTGACCACCTGGAATTACCTGTGCATGCCCTTGATCACCCTATAAGAGAACTGGAGCCCTCCCCTACCTCTCTCTCTCCTCTTCCTCTTCCACTCTCTGACTCTCTCTCTCTCTCCCCCTCTCTCTGTAACCCCCTTCCCCTAATAAACCTCCCACGTGAAACTGATCTCGTGGTGTGATTTGTGGACCCACGTGTAACCTCCACATCAGTGCTTTGGTCCTAACATTGTTGCATTGGGGCTGGGGTAGGTCCCTCCAGTTAGATCACCGAGCGGGTAATGCCGGCACCCACCGGACCTTCTGGAAACCTATTTTTCTCCAAATCCACCCAAGATCTCCACTTTCCTGCTTCCAGTTCGCTACAAAGTCATCCAACACCGACTACACTGGTAAGTTTCCCCTTGGGTCAACATATCCCTATTGCTACACCCCATCTCTACTAGGGCCTCAGTTTCCCTTGGGAGCCTTCTACACACGTTTTTTCTCTACGTGCTCTTGCACAAAGCCCTAGCTAGGCAAAAAAAAAAACCAAAAAAACAAAAACGTATCTTTTCGGCCGTGCCACGGGACACCGGGCCCTCAATCCCTGGCCAAAAATCTAACGAGATATTGACCAGACCAGATCGCTCTCTCCAGAGACTCGCCTTCTTCTGGGACGCCATTAAAATGCCCCATCTCTTTCAGCTCCCGATGGATAACACCCATACGCCGCAGTCTATTCCCCCGACTTCTCCGCTGGGATGTCTTCTACAAAATTTTAAAACTTTGGGTCTATACCCCCAGTTAAAGACTTCCAGACTCATACGCCTCTTTAATAAAACTTGTCCTACATACTCATTAGGTAAGGGTCCAAATTGGCCGATTAACGGCACGTTAAATCCCGGTATTTTACGGGACCTTCTTAACCACTGTCAGCAAACTGCAAAATGGAAGGAGGTGGCCTACATCCAAGCTTTCCTTTTCCTTCGCTCTAAAACTCCTCTCTGTTCCTCCTGTTCTCCTACTAAACTCCTTCTAACCATTAAACTAAATCTAAGGAGTTCTGCCTTTGACCCAGCGGATAAAGTTCCACCCCGCCGCCGCTGCCACCGCCTCACTCCTCCTGCCTCCTCTTCGCCAAGGTAAACAGCCTGAGTCGTGCCAGTCCCGGTGGCCGACAGCGCTCTGAGACATGGAGACACACAGCGCCGTAATTGACTTTTCAAAACTTGGTAGGGAGTTTTACAAAATTTAAAATTCCCACAAAAATCCCTGGGCACAGCCATCTTGGCTTTGATCAGAGGCTTCCACGTGGCCGGTGCCTGGGCGCAGCCATCTTGGCCTTGGTAAAAATGGGCGGGACCTTGGTTACATCAGAGGCTTCCACGTGGCCAGCGCCATCTTTAATTCGGGCAAAGAGGCCCGCCTCCCGTGTGCCTCTCTCCAGAGCCATCCCTCCGCCCCTTTCCCAAGCGGCTTCTATTTAAAAGCTCTCATCCTAATTCCTATATTCCACTCATATATTTTCAAATGCTTTATATAATCTTTATAATTTTCTCATTGGGTTTATGTTCCTGGTCTTTTGGGGTTCGTAAACTGGGCACAATATTTTGGGGGCTCATCTCAGGACCCCAGGACTCCAGAAACCTGACCCGGAAGTTTTTATGCCAGCTGTAAGTGTAATGTTTCTGTGCAATGTTTGTATGTGTAGTACTTTCTGTTCTCTGTTCTAAAAATTCCTCAGAGCTCGAGGTGTCTGTATCTGGGTAGCAAGACGTGATCAAGGTGGTCACAGCTGCCAAAGTTCAGGAGGACACCCCTAACTTCATCAGTATTTTCAATAAATTTGGCCAGCTGGTTAATGTTTTTTTGTCTTAATGTCTCTGTGCAGTATTTTTTTTTGTGTCTACCTTCTGTTTTCTGTTCTAAAAGGCCTCATGAAACTTGTTTAAAATGTGTGCCTATGTGTTTATAAGGTATATGAACGCATATGTATAGGTTACCACGTGGTATGTAAAGTGCCTCAGTGCCTCACCGCCATCTTGACTTTACCATGTAGGTTATAATGTAACCGACATCTTGGTATGGGTAAAAAAATAAAATAAAATAAAATAAACCTTGGTTAAATAATTCTCATTTCCTTCTAGGTTAAAAGGATGAGTTATTTTAAATTGGTATTGGTTTTAGAAATTAAGTTGTTTGCATTGGTAAATTCTGGTTTTAAAATCTGGTTTTGTTAAGATTATGGTTATGCCTTGTGACTTCTCTCCTACAAAAGGGGTACTTTATTTTGATATTGCAAAAACGGGTTTTAAAAATTGTTTAAACGTTTAATGCTATAAAATGTTTAAAGTTTATCAGGCATTTGGGTATGACAATGATCTTGGGCAGTCTAACAGAAAAATTTAAAAGTTTCTCGCTAACACATGGTTAGCCGCCATGATGGTTCAGGGATAGAGAGCACATGAAGCTGTATTTTTGCTGCCATATTTGTTTAGGGCTTCCAGCTGAGTTCAGTTACACGTGGCCAGCCGTCATGCTGGTCCGGAGATAAAGAGGGTAGTGCCATGAGTTTGCGATCACCTTTGTTTAGGTCTCTGAGTTACGTTCAGTCGTCTGATTAGTGCTAAATGCAAAGCTTTTTACTGTTCAATTTTAATGCAAGTGGTAAGATCAGCAAGATTTGCTAGCCTCTCTATAAGCTGTATCTGATTAAAAGGTTTGCTTCGGTTTTAGTTCAGAAAGAGCAGATTTAAAGTCATGCTAAATACTGCAGTTGAGCTATACCTAGTGTCTTTGTTTAGTTTTTTTTAAGGTTAAGCCTAGGATGGGTAACTAAAGTTGCCTTTGTAAATCTACTTAAAATATATAGTCCTAGAACATGCATCTCAGAAATATGCTAGAACTGGAGAGTATAGCATTCTGTTTTTATAGGACACAGTTTAGAGCAGATGATAAAAACAGTAACTCAAATGTGCTGGCCCTCAAGCTTGTCAGAAATCTAAATATGGCATTTTAACATGTGTAAGCTTATTGTGACAGAAAGTCCCAAAATTCTGGCAGTAGCTCTCCAAGGTCTCCGAGAAGATTTGGGCACAATGACAGATGACTTCGACTCTGGATTGTGGTATGCTAACCACTGGGCAATACTGCCTCAACTGGCCCACTGCTAGGGCCCAGCCTAAACTGTGGACAAAACACCTGGAAAGTCAATGTTTCACGTTGCTAAGGGTGAGGTGAGGCCATTCTCTCATTTTTTTCTCCACAGAAACAGTCTCATCTTCTGTGCCTAGCTGGACCACCTCTGCCCATGACGTTATGAGACCCCAGGAGCCAGGGACACTGCCTAGGTGATGGACTAACTAGTCATCTCTGTCATTTTGATTGGCACATGAATTGGTATATTTATTTGGCTCATAACTTATCCTTCTCAGGTCTCTGATCACCTTGACGGCTATGCTAAGCTAATGGTAGCTTTGCAACTAAAGAGCAGACAATTAGATCCACTGTTAGCTCACTAATCAGTTTAAGATATATCACTAAATAAATAAATAAATATATATATATATATATAGCTTATGTAGGGTCTAAGGATAAAAGGAGTTTAGGTTATAAAAATACAAGTTATACATATATGAGAGTCTAAAAATGTGTCTTAAGGTTGGTAATACAATTTATAAATACTTAAAAGTTCTAAAAATGTTTTAAGGTTGGTAAATGCAAATTATAAAGGTTACAAGGTCTAAGGTGATTTAAGATATCTTAAATAGGTAAAAAGGCTTAATATTTCTTCTTGTTGTTCTGCTACTGTTGTATTAACTGTCCAGGGTTTTGACCTTTATCAGTAAAACTCTAATTTATTAATTTGACTTTGATACAAAAACATTCCACTATACCACTATTCCACTATTATGGTCCTAAGCTCAGGATTGCAAGCCTCCATAATGTGTATGTTTATACTAAAGGTTAAGATCAAGTGAGTTTCCCTTTTAATTAATAAAAGGCTTTTGCCTTTTCAGAGTTCACCTTAAAAAATACTTATGCCGTTAACACACACACACACACACACACACACACACATATATATATATACTGCCTTTTTCTCAATGCACAATACAATTGTGATACTAACATGTTTAAAGTTTTATCTCTTTCTTAAAACTTAAAAATAATTCCTATTAGTTGCAGAAAGTCCACCTAAATCTACTACTCAGGACAACTAGATTCCAGATAAGTACTACACTTATTGCCTATCTCAAAAAGTGGGACTCCTCCCCTTTCCTGGTTTGGGATTTCTTTTCCTGGCTACCAGACTGCTATTTACTGCATACAACCACTGGCTGGATTGGTGAGTTCACTCCATTTTCTCAGCATACATGCCTCTCTTGGTAGGGGAAGCTTGACCACAGAGCTCTGACAACTTCCTACTATCTTTTGAGATGGGGGACCCCCCTCAGCCGTACCCCCCCCCAGCCATAGCCTCAATTGTCTAGGTTTGACCCTCTGCTGACTTTCACTTTAGGGCCACACTATCCCTTGGGCAGTACACCCCCTCTACGGGTTCCTTCCCCCTCCCCTCACTCGTGCACGAGCTCGCTCGCTTGCTCATGGGAAGGTCCCCTCTCCCACATGGCTCCTCTACTTCTCTGCCCCCAATGGGAGACGCCCAGACACCCGTCCCTCCAGACAGGCTGGAGAATTTCAGGTTTCTACACCTAGTGCCAGCTGGCACCAGGGTCTCTAAGTTTACAGGCTCCTGTAACCAAACCTCACCTCAATGACAGATCAAAAACAAAGCCTTCTTTAATATTGCCAGTGATTGGGTAAATAAAGTCCTGTCCAGGTAGACAGAGGTTCCCATGTACAAACCTCATCGATCCAAACCTTTCAATGCCTACCTACAGGATTTTCTCTGTGTTTCAGTGTCCTGCCAGACACAGATGTTTCCTACAGCCACAACAGCACCAAAGCAGCTACAGGTGTTCAGCTCTGACCTCACGGACTTCCAACAAGATACAGCTGTTCGGCTCTGACCTTACAGACTTCCAACAAGCTGGACCTGCACCTTCCCTCCCAGCCATGGGCATTCTCACAGACCTGGAAAAGCATCAAAGCAGCCTATTCTTCCTGGACTTGGTCGACACTTCAGCCTTTTGACCTCCCTACATCGCCCCCAGTGTCAGCAGGATGTAGCCAGAAGAGAATCTATGCCTGTTATTCACTTGTTGTTAACAAAAGGCTGAAGTGGTGTGTTCAGGACCAGGACAAGCAGCTCCAGGTTCTCCCAGTGTTCCCCAGTCCTTCCCCGCCACCTTGCATGGCTGGCAACTCTCTGTTCACAACCCTCTACCCTAAACCCTCTACCCTAAATTTTCCAGGGCAGAGACTTCTCTTATTCTTAACCTTGCAACCTGACCATTTGTTACTATAACTCTTCTCTCTCTCAACCTCTTGCATGACAACCAAGAGCTTCTTCCAATGAGCCTAAATTTATATACTTTAACTTACCTTATAAAAGGCAGCCCAAGCTCCCTATTTTTAATTATAGAAAAAGGGAGGAATGTTGGGACCAGTAAGCAGGTACTTCTATGGCCAGCCCCCAAGGGACCTAATAGACCGGTTATCAGGCATTTGTGAAGACACCCTGACCACCTGGAATTACCTGCGCATGCCCTGGGTCACCCTACAAGAGAACTGGAGCCCTCCCCTCTCCCTCTCTCCTCTTCCTCTTCTACTCTCTGACTCTCCTTCTCTCTCTCCCTCTCTCTGTAACCCCCTTCCCCTAATAAACCTCCCATGTGGAACCGCGTGGAACCTCCACATTGGTGCTTTGGTCCTAACAAAAGCAAATTTCAATATTTACTATGAAGAAAGATATAAAAATTCTGCAAAATAATGGCAAACTACATCCACAAGAAAAAGAAATTACAACTTGATGAAACAAGAGACATGAAAGAAATGTAAGGTTGGTTCAACATCTAAACGTCAACCAATATTATATTAAGGTACAAACATACAGTCATCTCAACACAGATAGGAAAGTCATTCAACAAAATCCAAGAGCCCATCATAAAAATTTTTTTTAAAAAATTAAAAAATATATATATAGAATCAGCAGGGAGTGCCTTTGCAATCAACACCAATGGGAGGGAGGAAGCAGGTAGCAGCAAAAGAAGGTAAGCTAGGAGGTAACCTCCCCCTTCAGAAGGGTTCTGAGTGTTCAGTTAACTCAGACCCCAAATTGGAAGAAAACAGATGGCCCTTTTGTTCCCTGAGTCACAGAAAGGTGACAATTTGAGAAGGAAGTCTTCATGGGGCTCTGTGGGCTAAAGGCACTCCACCCATCTCCGACAGCGGCTCTACAAAATCTTCCTTCTAAAGAGGGCTCTGCGGACCTCCAGAGGCTGATATCTGATTCTTGAACCTAACTACAAAAGCAGAAGTCTAGCCTGCGCGTTCTTGAAGTTCAGTTCAGTGCATTTCTCTCTCTCTCTCTCTCTCTCTCTCTAGCATTTAACACTGCCTGGCTTACAGTAAGTGCTCAGTAAGTCTGCTGCATGAATCTGATGGCCCACAAGTGAGCATCGGAGACCTTAGCTCCCACCTGAACCATGATGTGTGGACCCCCCAAAGGAGGGAGTGTTAGAGTAAAGAAACAAGGGAGGGAGCAGGCCACACCCACTGGGTAAGCTCTTTGCTGCTGGAAATACAAAGCTGGAATTACTGGTCTAGAGCAACCGGATGTCCCAAAGGAATTTTTTTTCTTCCTTATTTTATTCACACTTATTAAATTTTAAACAGGCCTCAAAGATTCCAGCCTAACGTAGAAATCAAACACAACAAAACAAAGGGCTTGTTTTCAATTAATATGGTGGAGCAGACAGTCCTACTGCTGCAGAGCTGTGAATTATGGTGGAAATTAACTGTCTGGCTGCTCTGTGTAGATCCTGAACTCTACCCACAGTGGTCCCAGCTGGGCCGGGCATTCCTCTCAGGGGTCAAGAATCCAAATCCCAGGAGCCTGAGATGCCTGCAAATGTACTCCCATACAGGCAGCCCTCAGAGAGATGTTGGCTGCCAAGGAAAGCCAACTGGGTCAAGAGACTGTCCCCAGAATCGCTGATTGCCAGAATAAGTTTCCTGATGCCAGCTATATGCCCCGGAGACTCGAGAGCCAGAGAGGGTTCTTTAAGATTTTCTTATAGGGGGCTGAAAAGATGATTCAATAGGTAAAAGTGCTTTGCTATACAACAGTAGGACCTGAGTTCGGATCCCTCCCTGGGTGTGGCACTATACTCCTATAACCACAGCACTGGCTGGGTGGAGGGAGTCTCTGGCCAGCCAGTCTAGCTGAAACAGTGAGGCCCAGGTTTAGTGAAAGACCTCATCTCGAAAACTGTGGTGGAAGAGTGATAAGAGAAGATATGTAGCATTGGCCTCTGGCCTCCGTGTGTCCACACATAGACACACTCTCATACATGTGCACTGTGCATACATCACACACACAAACCACCACCAGTGACAGCAAATGCCAATAAACATGTAAATAATCCATGAACAGAGAGTCCCTAAAAAAGAACCAGAGAGGGCCTACCGGGATGTCTCAGGTTCATGAGTACCTGCTCTCTACCTTCCTCGCCTCAGCTACACCCTAGCCCTGGATAGGAGGTTATCCAAAGCAGCATTTCAGACAGACTTTCTTAGGAAATATGACAGCAAGTTGGACTGTACTTTTTGTGTTTTGTATTTGGTACTTTTGGGGCTTCAGAGAGTCCATGCTAGCCTCCAACTCACTATGCAGTCATAGCTAGCCTTGTTCTGTTACAGGTGTAATAATGTGCATGCTTGTGCATTTGTATGTGTGCTTGTGTGTGTTCACTTGTATGTATCATAGTATGCTAGCATGTTTGCATATGTACTGATGTGCATGCTTATTTGCTACTGTAAGTGTGCTTGTATTTATGTGCTTACATGTGGGCTCCTGTGTGTCTAATCTATACGTGTTAGTGTTGCGTTATGCTTGTGATTGAGCATCCATGTGAGGTGAGTCTTGATTCTTGCTACAAACACCCAAGGGAACCAGCTTTAAAGGGTAAAGGGTGGCTTTAGCTCACTATCTCAAGAGATTTGGGTCCAGGGTCAGCTGGTCCCATGGCTAAGGTAAATCTGAACATCAAGGCTGGGTGTATACACTAGAAGACACCTGGAGAGACTGTAGTGAGGATTTTGGTTTCTTTAAAAACCCAGCTATGTTAGGTAACTATGTTTTCGTTTTCACCCCAGGTGTGGGATGTGGGGCTGTTTCAGACTGTCCACAGCAGGTCACTATGATTTGCCTCATGCTCTCCTGCAAAGGGATGGCCTTGCCAACTGCTGATAGTTTCTGAGAGTGTGTGACCTTCAGAATTCTGGGAACTTTGCAGAAGGAATAACTGACAGAGCACTGAGGAGGGGCAGGGGTGCTGGGAAGAGAGGCTGTTGCTGTGGCTTTTGTTGCTGTTGGTTGGTTGCAGCTTGTTGCCTTTGGTTTCAGTTGTCACGTAGTCTCCTGCAAAGAAGAAAAACTTGAATATCCTGACTTCTAAGGTCAAACTTGCCCTAAGGAACTTGACCCCTGAACAGCAGGAAGTAATCTAAAGAGGTCTACATCTCCTTTCTCTTCTAACCTTCTTTCTCTCCTACCTAGTGTTGGGGGATTGGGGGTGGTGAGTATGGAAGCCCAAATAAAGTAGCCAAAAAAGCCCAGCTCCAGAGACAAAGACAGGTGGTGACATGGGGCAAAGTAATATCTCCAGGCTTACGCCAGGGACCTACTTTCTCCAACTGGTGCAACCTGGTTTTCCCACAATTTTTGAAAGTAGTGCCACCAGTTGAGGGCCAAACTATCAACATGGGACTTCCTCAAGAGGGTGGGGACATATGAAGTCAGCCCAATGAACAGAACAAAGACAGGGGCTCCTATTAGTAGACGGAGAGAGACTTACCTGAAACAGAGTTGAACAACTTATGTCTTTCAATTCTTTTTTATTGTTTAGGTTAGCATAGATAGTAATGAACTTCATGATGGCATTTTCATACCATGGGTCCTTTGTTCTCCCAGAACCTGCTCTTTCTCATCAGAAACACCTGAAGTCAAAGCATGACCACAGCACTCACCAGCTGAGTAATATTATCCAAGTTCTTTAACCTGTGTGCCTTTAATTCATCTCTGAACTAATCATCATGGCCCCAGGGTCACCAGGTGGTCACAAGGACCAAATCAGCTAACACTGGTGAAGAGCCACATCCAGCACACATAACAGCAGCACTGAATATTAATTCATTAATTCCAGACATTTCACTAAATTGTCTTGTCCTTAACTCCACGCCACCTCCCTTCTGATTCTCAGCCAGTCAGTGAAAGGCAGACATTTCGGCAGAGCCAAACAATGATTGACTTCCACTTCCTGTGCTCAACATCCCTCTCCCTGGGATTGATGATATGGAACTTAAACAAAAACTGAAGTCAGCATACAGATCAGAAAAAGGCATACATGTGCATATGCACACATATAAGCTCAGGCATGCTCATGCGTGCACTCACACAGACACACACACACTCCTCTTTATAAAGAAGGTTGCCATGGAGATGAAACAGAGAAACAGCAAAGACAGAGCCACCGAAATGGCTATAATTAATTTAAGTATTGAAAACAATTAAAATTGTATTAAAGAAAGTTCATTTGAACAAGCATAAATTGGGTGAGAGGATCACACAAAGCATGAACAGAACAAAAGCATTGCTTTGGGGTGTTGGGACAGATACCCTGGCTGTCTTCAAAGAAGAGAGATAAAGTATTGCACAACATTCAGGCACAATACAATATGTAACCTAATTTATCTAATGTTTCTAAAAACAAGGCTGTTGTCCAACAATTCTCTCTCCTCTATCGTCCTATGCCAGGTTGAGAAACATACCTCTTACCACATCTGGGCTACCTTATCAGTCACTGTGACCACAAATTACTCAGCCATGAAGATGGGGAAAGAGAAGGGTTGAGTATCATGGTCTACACACTGTAGATCATCCACAGCCCTAAGTACTTGTGACCTTTCGTGTCATTTAACACTATCAACAAACTCCATAAGAGAAGCCTGGGGGTGGGGGAGTTCTGTGTACCCAACACTGAACTCAGAAACATTTGTAACTCCAAAAATCCCCACAGCTAGTTGGTGGTGGAAAAAAACGCATCAACTCAAACCTGGTCTTGAGTTGATTCCAAATCCATGCCTTTACCTTCATACTGCCCTAACACTCATGCTAGGGACCAAAACAGTGCAACCAGACATGTTTGACCACCACAATACAGCAGGCATGTGGCTACACACTGTGGGATTGGCCTTTGGATTGATCCTCTCCACTAACATCTGTTTCATACAAAAGGAAACATAAGCTCTTGCAAGGCACAGCTTAGCAAATGGTGCAGCCAGCTCCAAGATCAACCTAACCCACTTTTCTTTGTGTGTGTGCATATGTGTGCATGTGTGTGTGCGTTTGTGATATGTACATGTATATTTACAGGTGTACATGCACATATGTATATGGATGTGGAAGACAGAAGCTGATGCCAGGTATCTTGGGTTGCTCTTCCTCGTGTGTGTGTGTGTGTGTGTGTGTGTGTGTGTGTGTGTGTGTGTGCATATATTCAAGTATGAGCACACAAGTGAGTCAACCTTAAACATAGTTCCTCTCCTTCTACCTTGTTTGAGACACGGTCTCTCGTTATTCCCCACTGCAAATGCCAGGCTAGCTGGCCTTCAAACTTTGGAGTGCTCTCCTGTCTCTGCCTTCCATCTCTCCTGTTTCAGAAGTACTGGAATTATACATGCTCACTGTGGCCTTACACAGTCCTGGGGATCCAAAATCAGGTCCTCATGTTTATGTAGGAAGCACTTTGTGCATTGAAATATCTCCCCAGCCCTCCCTGTTGTTTAGACACACTATCTCTTGCTGAGCTTGAAGCTTGTAGATCCAGCTAGATGAGCCCCAGGCTTCCTCCAGTCTCCATTTCCCAAGCACTGAGTTTACAGAAAGTACATCCAGTTTTTTGTTTGTTTGTTTGTTTTGGTTTTTGGTTTGGTTTGTTGGGTTGGGTTTGGTTTTTTTGAGACAGGGTTTTTCTGTGTAACCTTGGCTGTCCTGTCCTGGACTTGCTTTGTAGACCAGACTAGCCTCAAACTCACTGCCTCTGCCTCCCCAAGTGCTGAGATAACAGGTGTGAGCCAGTTTTTTGTTTGTTTTTTGTTTGTTTGTTTGTTTGTTTGTTTGTTTTAATACAGGTTCAAGGAAATCAAACTCAGTTTCTCATGTTTACACAGTAAGCACTTTACCGACTGAGCCGTCATCACAGCCCCATGTAACTCTTTATCACATGACCCCACACGGGCCACCTTCCCCTGAACTCCCAGGACACTGAGGACTACTGCTGCCACGTCCTGCCCTAAGTTAAGCAGCATTTTTGCAAGAAGGAGAAGGTGGAGGGAGGCTGGATACTTCATTACAAAAATTGACGATAAAGCTTTCCAAAGGGGACCTGAACAGGGAGAGCCCATTCCCATTCATGAGGCCACATGAATGTGGACACTCATGGCCCAGGTTTATGACCCTTAGTACCAGGATAAGGTCTTTCTTCATGGATAGCCCAAAGCTACAGAGTCTGGACTGAGTAACACACCGACTTGTCCAAGCAAAGCGGTGTTGATTGTCATAACCAATGTCAGGGAGAGGATTCGGCAGGCAGAGTAGGTCAGATAGTCCACAGCAGGTTGGTCAGGTGAATGACAGAACAACAAGTCAGGAGAGGAAGTCATGAGAGCAAAGAAAAAGAAGAAGAAGGAAGAAGAAGAAGAAGAAGAAGAAGAAGAAGAAGAAGAAGAAGAAGAAGAAGAAGAAGATGATGATGAAGAAGAAGAAAAAGGAAAGAGAGGAAGCCTTTATTATTTGGTGTCTTCTAGCTTACAGGGAGGTAGGCAGGAGAGACACATTCCAGCAACTTCTTTAGCTTCCCACCAGCATTGTCACCAGCTTGGACACATAAGCAGGTAGGTAGGTATCTGTGGCTCTCACCTTATAACATGAATATGATAAGGACTTCTCAAAATCTTTTAATACCTTGAATCTTGATCAAAATCATGAGGTAGACCTATGGGATGATCTATATTAACAGCAAAGGTTTTTAAGGACTTAAACAAGAGCCTGAAGAAAGTAATCATGGGAAGGAGGGACTAGGAAGTTGGCAAGAGTACAGGAATGAACCAGGAAAATGAATGGTGGCATCTGTTTTCTTGGTGCTCAAGGAACTGAGCTTGGATTTATTTCCTATGGGTAGGGTTTCTTTGGGTCACAGGGGGAAATACCAGACCATAAGCTGCCAAGGAAGAGGCCATCTAACTCAAGGTTTAATTAGCCCGCTCCCTGGGTACATTCAATACAGATGGCCAGGTTCCAAAGATGAATTTATTGATCCTAAGAAAACTCAGGGTTTGAGGGAGGCCTCAGTGGCACACACAACAGCCCCCTGCCTGCAGCGTCATAAGCAAATGAGGGAATAATGAGCCCCCTCCCGCTCCTGACAAGAAAGATAAAAGATCTGGCTGAGTAACTTGCATCTCCAGAAATATTTACTCCTCCGTGTAATTCATTAGTGCCCACAAATATGGTGTGCTAGCAATATGCACTCTGAGCTATAATTTTCAGAAGGGTAATTTGCTAGGTCTTGAGAGAAAGCAAACCACTCACCATGGAGGAGCCTGAGCTAGGAGACACTCAGGCACAGAAGAAGGAACAGGCTAGATCTCCAGAGGCAGAAGGTAAGCTGTCTCGAGTGGTAGGTTGTCTCTCATACATTCAACAAATAGTTTGTAGTTGTGTCAGCATGCCAGGCTCTATTCCAGGTACTATGGAGGATACAGTTTCTGCCTCCCATGTTAACAAACTACATGTTCATCTCCATACTCCTCACTCGAGGATGAACAAATGACCCTGAATGACTTCTAAGGCTGTGGAGGAAGCAGCATACTTGGTGTCAGAAGATGGCCCCAGCCACCCACAAACTCAGTGGCACTGGGGAAGTCACTGCCTCCGGCTTCAGTTTCCCCCATCAGTAAAATAGAAACTTTGGGTCCTTGAATTAGCTATGCTCTTTATCGCTGTGACAAGAATATCCAACAAAAGAGACTTAAGAAAGGCTTTGGTTTTTTGGTTCGTTTTGTTTCTGTTTGCTTCTCAGTTTGGGGGTACAGTCTACCATGATGGGGAACAAGAGAATGAGGTCGAATTGCCCTTTTCCCCAGCCCATAAAATAATGCAACCCACCCTCAGGATGGGTGGCTCTACCTCCTTACACCTCTCTGGAAATGCCATCCAGACAAACCCAGAGGTCTCCTAGGTGTTTTCAAATCCCATTGGGTTGACAATTGCAGTCTTCACACTATTACCATTCGAATAACTGAATTAATACATTATGACATATGTATTAATGCTCATGCCTGTGGAGCTAATAGTATTTCCTGGTTCCAGCAGTCTACTTAGAAGTATTTTGGAGGTTTTTGGTTTTTTTTTTTTTCCCCTCCAAGATCAAATGTAGATTCCCCAGGAAGGATGGGAGATTCTTATAGCCCATGTCTTTCAGACCTGAGGTTCAGGTGGTAAGACAAAGGACACTGGGGTGAGAAGTCGGGGTCTGGAGTGAGGAATGGTATGAACCCTTCCCAGGTCTATAAAGGGAGGATGCTTCCTCTGCCCTCTGGAGCAGCTGAACCACAATAACTGGTAATGTTCACAACATGACTTACTCCTCCCGAAGTCCTTCCAACAGATTGCTTCGCTTGGGCCCTGAACAACCCCTCAGCTAGCTGTTACTACTACCTCCATCTTAGGAAATCTGAAGCTTAGTTAAACCACTTTCACAGATGTTACACTGATAAGCAACAGATCTGAGTTCAGGCTCAGTCTAACTCTCAACAATCACTACCCAATAGAAATGCAGTATGAGCTACAAATGTGCCTTCCAATTGTCTGACAGCCACATCATTAAAAAGAAACAAGTGGAATTGATTTAACCTCCCTGGTGAAATTTTCATTGATTTATTTTGTACGTGAGTGTGGGTGCACTTGTGCCATGGGGCACATATGGAGGTCAAAGGACAATCATTCCAGTGTTGCTTCCTACCTTCTCCTGGCTCAGCAGGGTCTCTTGCTGTTTTTGCCACTGTGCAGCAGCATATCCCAGCTAGCTGGCCCGCCAGCTCTGGCTGGTTCTCCAGCCTCTTCAAAGGAGTGCCAGGATTGCAGAGGCAGCCAGCGTCCCCAGCATCTTACATGAGTTCTGAAGGTTAAACTCAGCTCATCAGGCTCGTGCAGCAAGCATCTTCATCCACCAAGCAATCTTCCTCTGTCCTCCTACTTCCCTTTACTATAACCCCATATATACAAAAGCATTGTCAGTTTAACATTAAAGAAGGATATTTTTTTCATTGTCTTTGCATATAGTATTTGAAACCCAACTCATAATTTATTTTTATCCTTTTGTTGTGAATTTTAAATCAGACAGATCTCAATCATAGCCACATTTCAAGCCCTCAATAGCCATGTAGGCCACCATGTTAGACACATCTAGATCAGGGGTCAGTAGATAGTTTTGTAAAGATTCAGATAGACACCTCAGGTTTTGTAGGCCACATACACCCTTTATTGCATTTTTTTTTCTTTTTTCTCTTTTTTATTCAAAGCCATTATAAATGTAAAACTCTCTCCATAATATTCTTTTCTGTGCATACAAGTTGTGCATAAATGGGCCAGGAACTAGCTTTGTCCCATCTGCTAATTCCTGCTGTAGACTCGAAGCACACATTGGGCAGGGGACAGATCTGATTTATAGAGCACCGCAGCATCCCCCAGTACATAAAGCATAGCAGGTGCTGACTAAATATTTGTGGGACTTCGTTTAGCTGAAGGAGGTCAAATGGGATTTATTATTTCCACTTGAGAAGTGACAGAAACAAAATCAGAGAATTGAAGTGATTTATACAAAGCACATAGCTAAATGCAAGCCCCAAGCTGGGTTACTACCCGCCTCTGCTCTGCCCCGTGTTGCCTGCTGCTTTTAATACCTGCCAACACCCTGCTTCATAGAGGCATTGGCCATCACAACGACCCCCGGTGTCTCCGTCTCTTTGCCTCCGGGTTTGATCTCAGCACCCCACCCACCCAGCAGCATGGATGAGAATAGCAGTCAGGGATCCTACATGGTTTTGGAGCTCCCGCTGCATTCCCAGCGGGCAATGGCTGTGCACGATGGAGAGTCCATCAAGTCATGTCATGTCCTCCCTCTCCAGGCCAGGGTCTCTCCGGCAATGAGTGTTTTTGAAAGTTCAGAGAAAAATGCATTTCCATTCTCCTTTTCAAGCGAAAAGTATCGTCCTCCTTCACAGGGAAGCTAGCGAACCAGTTATAATTACACTCGGTACACTGGGGAGCGTGAAAGTGACATTTAGTAACACTTAAGCCTGGGCTGTGTGGTGACTGCAGTCAACATTATATAATTGCTGCAGCATCGATCCCAGCAATTAGCACAGGGAAGTAGAGATAGGATGGAAGGTCTCCAAGAAAATGCCACAAACTCAGAGTAAAACGGAGCCTAAAATCTCTCTTGGAGACAACTTAGCCTCCCCCGGATGTTAAGACTTTTTCCTTATTACTGCCCTCAAAGTTTTTACTACAATTACCCTGGGATACAAAGGGCCTTGAAGCAGAGCCACGGGTGGAGAGAGAAATGCCGGAAGCTCTCTGATGGGCTGTCTACCCTCCAAGGTCTAGCCCAGGAGTAAATGTAGGCTAGGGCAAGGTTCCTGCAGCTGGCTCGTGGGAGGCAAGACAGAGAGAATAAGGCTGGGAGGGTTAAGGCCAGTCTTGCTGCAGGCCGTGCCATCATTGGAAAGGGGTGTGATGACAGAGAGCATGGCCACTTTCTGCTTTGAAGAGAATTAGGAACAGAGGGGGAATGCAATGGCTAAACTAGACATATGTGGGGGATATTTGAGAAGCAAAGTTGAGTGACTGGCTATAAGGGTGATTGGGTTATTCTCAAGTGTCTGGCTTTCTGGCTGGAGGACTGAGATATGGTTGGTATTAATTGTCAACTTGGTATAATTTAGTCTCAGCGTGGGAGACATGCCTCTGGGTGTGTCTGAGGGCAGTCCCAGTGACGATTAACAGACGTGAGAAGAGCCTTCCCAAAGTGGACAGAAGCTCCCCAAATTCTGACAGCTGTTCCTGGACCTGTGAGAGAGAGCTAATTTCTCTGGGGAAAGTTGACCCTGAGGAGAGGCTTGTAGGAAGCCCCACCTGGGGTCTTCATTACCGTCTTCCAAAGGAACAGATGTCTCCAGCCAGTAGGCAAAGCCTCTCCTGTAACTCTGGGGCCCCAGGCAGAGCCCCAGTACAGCTAGGGAACTATGTACTAGCCCACTAGGGTTGCTATAGCAACAGTCCACAGTCTAGATGGTTTAAACATTTACTTTCTCACAGTTGTGGAGTCTAGAAGTCAAAGCTTAAAGTAGTGATGAATTTAGTCTGAGGTAGCTCCTCAGCTTGCAAGTCATAGACTTCTTACTGTGACATCACATTGTGTGTGTGAGTGTGTGTGTGTTTATGTGTGTATGTTCATGTGTGCATGAATCCTTGACATCGCTTTGCATCCAAATATCTTCTTCCTATACAGGCATCAGCCAAATCATTTTAGGGCACCTCAAGTTCCTCATCTTAACTATCTCTTCAAAAGACCATTCTCCAATTAAGTCCTATTCATATGTGCTGAGGGTTAGGAACCTGAGATAGAGTTGACATGATTCAGGCTATAACAGAAGGGAAACAATCCTTTATCCTTGAAAGACAGACAGGTAAACGTTCTCAGCCTTGGCTGTTAGAGATCTTTTGCCCCTGAGGAAAGGATAGGACCATTGAGATAGTCTTCCCACCAAGATCCATAAACAATACTGTGTTAGTTAGAATTCAGTCTGTTCTTCTAGAGTGAATACGTAAAAAGGTGGTATTTATTAGAGTGGCTTACACAGTAAGGGCTGGGCAGTCTAACTGTGGCCATCTGCACACTGGGGAGACAGATAACCCAGAAGCCTCTCAGTCAATGAAGCTGGATTCCTCAGCAGCCCCAATCTGGTGCTGAAAGTCTGGATGACTCCTAGGGAGCTGCTGGTCTTCGGGCCGTGCTGGAAGACTGAAGAAGGTGTGTCAATGAAAATGGCAGCGGCTGTGGCTACAGCAAGACAGATGCAGGCCACTCACAACAGGAAGAAAAGGCTGGCTGTTTCCTTGGATGTTTTCAGTATCTTGGCTGCCAGCGGCGGGTACTACCCATCTCAGGGGCGTGGCTTCTCCCCTCAGTAAACCCTTCCTGAAAGTTTCCGCTTGTTAGCAAATCTTGCCTGATGGGTCTGTATTATAGGTCGGAGGGTCCAATGCTGGGTATGACCACTGCTGTTTCTTCGACCCCAGCATCCTGCATGGCACCTTTCAATACTCTGAAAGCTAACCACCAGGCCGAGTCTCCTGGTTGGAGAAAGATTCATTTTTGTGTCTTATTGTTTCAAATTTAAAAAGAGTGGAATAGACAATTTGTGTGGCAAGAAGCACAAAACAAACCTAAATAAATAAATAAAGGGAGCCAACATCATTAGGCACCAGGGAGATACAAATTCAAACAACAATGAGACACCACTTCACAGCCAGCACAGTGGCTAAGATGATTTCTAGTTGATTCCTGCAAGCTCCGGAGAGACCGAAGAGCAACTGATTGGTATACACGCATCTGATTCAAATACAAAATGATAGGACCACGTAGGAAAACAGTTTGGTAGTTTCTCATAAGGAGAAACAGCCCCTCATCAAACCACTCACCCGTCTTGCTCAAGCCATTTAGCCAAATGAAATGGAACTTACCTTAAAGAAGCCTGAGGGTGAATGTGTGATTGTCTTGTGAGGGCACCAGGTGGGAAAGCTCAGCTGTGAGTGTCAAGACCACACTGTGCCTACCAGATAGCACCACATAGCTCTGCCCCCAAGTAGTCAGCACTTACATTCCTCCAGTCCCCTCTCCCACAATGCTCTCTGAGCCACAGAAGAGGCTATATGGTGAACAGTCACTTGTTCTCAGCACCGTGAGTCTCCGCAGTAACCACAAATCTCTGCAAATAGATGCTTCATTGACCAAGGCTTAGGGCAGCACTACCATGTGGAAATCAACATTTAAGGGACAGCTGGACAACTTGTCACTTGGCAAAGCAGAAAGAGTAAGCTCACTCCTAGTGCCTATGACCTCCTCAGCCATGGTCACCATATCATGGCCTCTGAGCTCTTTACTCACAGATAAGATATGAGAATGTTTAACCGAGGACTCTCAGCCTTTGAGGTCACCTTCTGCAGACACCAGAACTCAGTATCAGCACACGCATTCCAATGTGACTTTGCAGCTTTCTTTACAGAGAGGTATTTACTTATCCTCTTTGATTCGTTTGGAAGCTTTTTTCTTTCTTTTTATATCCTTCCTTTTTTCCTTTCTTTTATTCTTTCTTCCTCTACTTCTTTTGAGGCGTGGTCTTACTGTGTAGCCCAGGCTGGCCTGGAACTCATAACCCTCTGCCTCAGGCTCTCAAGTGCTAGGGTTACAGGTCTATACCTGTATACAGGTATATACACGCCCAGTTCTTACTTCCCTCTTGAAGTGTCTTCTTTAGTTTCCACATTTCTGCCTTTCTGATATGTTTCATAGTTTCTTTTGTACCCTGATGAACTTGTACCTATCTGCACTTATAGGACCAGGATTAGAATGCTGGCTTTATCACTTTCTGGCCGCAACCTTGGGCACCGTTATCCTCTGGCCTTCGGGGTTCTCCTCTGTAAAATCTATGTATTGAGATTAGGAATACATCTCAGTGGTGTCTAGTATTTTCAAATCCCTGGGAGACAAACACACAGAGAGAAAGGGGCAGGTAGAAAGAGGAGGAGGAAAAAGGAGAAGGAAGGAGAAGGGGAGGAAGAGAGAGGTTAGGAGAGGAGAGGACAGGAGAGGAAAGCTAGGCATGGAGACACACACTTGTAATTCCAGTGCTGGGGAGGTAGAGACAGGCGCATCCCTGGGGCTCACTGACCAGCCAGTCTAGTCTACTCAGAAAGCTCCAGGATAGGGATAGAGAGATTTTCACAATAAAACAAGGTGTGTGGCACTTGAGGAAGAACACTCAAGGTTGGTCTCTAGCCTCAACATGCATGAGTGCACACATATGTGCATTGCATCTACATACATACATACAACCACAGATGTGCATGCACACACACACACACACACAAAGAAAAAGGAAAGGGAAAACTAAATATATGTAATGATTTCTACCTCATTGGATCATCACAAAAGTGAAATTGAAAGAGACTATGCACAGAGGGAAAATTCTGCATAATCCTTGGCATAGATCAGAGAGGCAAATGTAGCTCCTAGCAGTATAAAATGTTTCCAGTAGTAATTCTCAACAATAAGGACGTGGCTAATAAGTTAAGCTATATATGCCATGATTTATTTATAGAATGCTGTATAATACAACCATTAAAATAATGCTCTGAAGAATAGTTAATGGCACAGAAAAATGATCACAATATAATTTTAAGAGAAAAAAATGAGGCTATAAAACTCAGGTCTTAATTTTGTTCTTAAAAGAGTGGTGTGTGTGTGTGTCTGTGTGTTGTACATGCATCTAGAAAAAGAAAAAATACAGTGAAATGTTGATTGGCAATCCTTCCTTTTATACTTCTTGTTTTTTATTCTTCTGCATTTATAAGTTTTCTCTAATACACCTGTATTATTCTCATAACAATACATGTGTTTTTAAAAATTCAGACACCAACTTCCTTATTCAACAAAGCTTGGGGGGCTGTTAGTTTTCATCTTGTTTTGTTTTGTTTTGTTTTGTTTTGTTTTGTTCTAGCACACAGTGTGAATTAAGCAACATTTCAGACTCTGTATATACTGTGTTGAGAAAGTTAACAGGACAATTTTCTCAAGACACCCTCTAGCCTGACATTCAACTCCTCTAACCATTTGTTGCATGGCTTTCTTCTTCTGTACCTTTAATTCATTTACTCCCGTGGGAAGGGACCATGTAGTCCTCTTCCCTGGCGCCCTCACACATGAGGCAGAAACTTACATTTGGCAGAAACTCAATAATAGATCTCATCTTAACAATCTGATGCCATTTGACAATGTCCAGTTTCCTAAAACCAGTTCATATAGGAAGAGCACATGTGAGATGCCTTCCCATGCTCGCTTATTCCTGTGTTGTCCCATTCCTCCACTGTCGTGGAAGTGATGGGATTTAAATATTCGCTCAAGGTCCCAACCTGCGATGACATCATGGTTTGAACATCAAATTCTTTCAGACATAGACCGGACTCCAAAATCCAGGTGTTGAAGGCTTAGTCTCCACCTGGTGGTGCTGTTGAGCCTGGACCATAAGGATTCTTGTCTTCCCAGATGGATTAATCCATTGTTGGAGTCATAATGTGATGGCACTAGTGGGAGGCGCTAGAGACGTTGGAGAGAGTCTGTCAGAGGAGGCAGGCCACTGGAAACGTGTCTTTGAGAAGTATTTCACCCCTGCCCCTCTCTCCAGCTACCGCTATCTCCCTTTCACTGTTCCCATTTCCTCTCTGCTTCCCTGGCTTACTGAGAGGTAAGGCAGCTTTTTTCTCCCACCACAATCTTTTCCTCCCCAATCCACAACCTGAAAAGAATGGAACCAGCCCGCCACAGTCTGAAACTGTGAATCAAAACAAACCCTTCCCCTCCTAAATGCTGTATCTCTGCTATCTGTCACAAGAAGCCAGCTAGGACATGCTGCTTGGACCTCCTGAAAGCACAACCTCGAGGAAGAGGAGATTTTTCTCTCCCCAGACTCCACAAAATATATGACTAATATAGTTTTCCCACAGTAAGCAGATTGTGGTACATGGCAGATTTTTTCCACTGTTGTTTTGTTTTGCTTTGTTTTGCTTTTGAGACAGAGTTTCTCTATGTAGCCCTGGCTGTCCTGAAACTAGCCTAACCCTGTAGACAAGGCTGGCCTCAAACTCACAGAAACCCTTCTGACTCTGCCTCCCAAGTGGCGTGTGTGCTACCCCTGCCCAGCTTCTCCACTATTTTTGTTCCCCACATTCCTTGGGCAAAAGACAAAGTCTATAGACCTTTCCTATAATAATATTTTAGTGTATAAACAAATACATAGGATTACAAGAAAAACTACTTACACTGAAGCACAACTCTTGAAATATTATGTCTCAAACATACGCATAATATAGGAATAGATTTGCTCCTTTGAGCCACATTAAAAAAAATGTAACACTACCATTGAAAAAACAAGCAATTAAGTTTTATTTTTAAAAGACATAAGGACTGTTTTGCCCCGCTGGAATATTAACGAGAAACAGTGGGAGGTAATGCATTTGCCATTTTGTACAATTAAATTGATTTTGACTTTGTGTGTGTCCAAACCTTGCTAAAATCCTTAAAGATGCATTACTGCAAGCAGAATTAAGGCTTTCATGATTTTCACAAATTAGAGATTTCTCTCATGAAGCACCAAAATTCATGCTTTTTAGTTAAACTCTAGTCAACTTGGTTATTATTACTATTATCATTATCATTATTACTACATGTATATGTGCATGATTCAGGGCAGGGAAGGAACATGTTCATGTAAGGGTCAGAGGACAGCCTAGTGGAGTTGGTTTTCTTCTTCCATCTTTGCACTGGTTCCAGAGGTTGAACTCTTGTCCTCAGGCTTGTGAGGCGAGCACCTGCTGTGACACCTCACCAGCTGTCAGTTTGGATTTTGTCTGCCGGTGCATGAGCTTGTGTCTGGTGAGGTCAACGCCTTTAAGAGTTTGTATCAATAAGGAAATGTGACTCTGTGATTCAGGTTCAATGCTATCCAAAGACAAATGCTTTTTGAAAGCGTTTTCATTTTCAGGGTGTTTGTAGGCCTTTGCTTTTAAACAGTCTGACAGGATCTTGTAGCTCCGCTGTGATGAGGAGAGTACTTCTCCTAGTATTTGCACATTTTCAGGGATATCAGTCTCAACGCTCTTTTCACGCCAGAAGCTTAGCCAGGAAATCTAGAAATGTTTTCAGGAACATCCCTGATGGCTACATCACAACCTGGAATCAAGATTCTTCTCGCACAAATAATTAAAAATATCTGCATTTCAGCCAACCAGTCGGCAAACTTCTGCCATTCAGTGCCCTGGCACCAGGTTTTCTTCTCCTTTAATACAAAGAATAAAAAGTAAAACTTACCCTTTAATGACAGCAAGCTGCTTCTCTGTAGGGGTTCTTAGCAATTGTAAAGGGGTCCTCAGGGTGTGGCCCCAGCTCTTGCAACCCCTGTAGGTCTAGTTCCAGAAGATCCAATGGCTTCTTCTGACTCAGACACACACACGGTACACAAACACACATGCAGGAAAAACATACATACACATAGAGTAGAAAGAAAGAAATCTGAAAAGAATGTTCCCTGTAACTTAACTGTTGATACATAAAATACTTCACTTTCTGCTATTGTTTTCTGATAAAACCTTTACACGCTATTTTTCAAGACCACTTTTTGAGAAAATTAGTGACTTTTTAATCAAAACTTTCTGGATTGTTGGGAGAAGCAGTAAGACACAACTGTTCACTCAAAACAATCCCCATAATCAATTCTAAGGCATCTCCCACAAGATTGCAACTTGGCCCCATCTCCGAAAGAAAGATCCCACCATCTCCCAACAGGCTGGGGACCAACTCTGTAAGCACATGAGACTTTTGCAGACACTTAACCAAACCAAAACACGGTTCAAATACACCAGCCATTATTCATAAAGTACCTCCTTCAACTGGGAAACCAGTTTTTCCTCTTGTTCCCACTAACAAATCTGCTCACGAATTCTGGAGTAGATGGCTTATGGTCAAATTTCCTTAGTGGGCCTCTTTTTGTTTAGCATCTGATAGCAAGATTCAAAATCTGCCCAGGAGGTTTTCATGAAATTGTGACTATGTGTTGGAGTCACACACATGTGTGCATCTACCCTGTCCTTTTATTTGGGAGTCTCTTTACACACAGGCAGGATGCACGCAGTCTCTGTGCCTTCTTGCCTCCAAAATTACATTCTCACAATTTTTCCATGAAAGGAAAAAAAAGCAATTTTGACTTTTCCCCCCTTTTTGGCCCCGTCACTTCATTAATGTAAATGAAACTAGACACATTTTTCCACTAGACCTTCCTTTTCTTTGCCCATGCAAGATAAATTGAGTCTGTAAAAAATAAATAATAAATAAGGTTAATGCAAAATATTTTATTCCGCTGACATTCTTTGGAGCCTAATAGTTTATTTGTGGATCATAAAGTAATTTGTTTGATAAATTTACATAGGAGAGAATAATTTATATGTTCAGTAAAGTGTAAAATATTCATTAAATTCTGTAACGAGTAAGTAAAGTAAGGCAGATTTTATAAGTCAGGAGTTCAGCACTATTAGTGTCTTTTGTCTTGGTATAGATGGAAGATCATAGCAATTATAAAAGAGTCCTGTCTTTCCTGGAATTCAGCTCCTGTGGTAAGTGACTGTCTTTCTAGAAGTCATGGCTGTCCTTTCTGATTTTGTCAGTGTTTTTCACAAAGGTGTTTTGTAAATGTGTAGTATTTTCACCAAATAATAGCATAAGAACATCAATAGCACACTGTGCCTGTAAGACTAGACTACGTAACGCAGATGCTGTATGGATAAAGATCAAAAGGTTCTTCCTCTGCTTCCACCAGGTCTTATCACACTGTGCAAGCCCCAGATCACTGTGCCCTCGGTCGACAGCCACAAACACTGCTGGACATGTCACACTGACCGCCCAGCAGGCAGAAACATGACAGCCGCACAGAGCCACCCGAGGCTGCACTCACTGCCTAGCGAGAGTTAAATTCAATGAGAAAGAATCTGATTTGTAGAACTTCAGGGAACTTTAAAAATAACTCCACCCACCCACCCCACCCCCCCGTGTTGAACTACAAACAACTTCAGAGAAGAAACATTGGAAGCTGTGGTCCCCGCTCTCTGGCTGCCCCACTGATGCACACAGCTGCCAGGTAAGAGCCAGCCAGCCAGCTGCAGGAGAATCTGAGTGACAGGGTGATCTCCAGCTGCCTCCCAGCCAGTCTCTCAGCTGCTGCAACATCAGCTACCAGTGGGTGTAAATAACATTCCAGATATCTACACTGACTGTAATGTGATATGAAAATATTTGGGCTGTCTGCTGATGACAGGATCACAGGCCATGATAATCCTACAGGTTGTTTCTATACTTGTAAATTGGAGGAAATTCCACTTCTCACACAAAGCTTCATCAAGAGAGAGTTGGGGGGAGGGGCTGAAGGAGCTGGAGAGCTGGCAGGCTCAGTGGTTAAGAGCATAAATAAACTGCCCTTATGAAGGACCAGGATTCGGTTCCTAGCACCACATCAAGCAGCTCATAAGCACCTGTAACTCCAGTTCCAGGGGACCAGATGTCCCTAGCCTTAGGAGCACCTGTATTCACATGCACACACCCACACACAGATAGCACAAACATGTTAAAAAAAAAAAAATCTTTAAGAAATCTCTCTTCTGTACTTGTGGATCAAGATGTAAGTTCGCAGTTACGACTCTGGAACTTTCTCGTCTGCATGCTGCCATGCTCCCTGCCATGACGGTCAAGGACTACCTAGTCACTGTTCCGTTGCCAAGAAGAGACACCACAACCAAGGCTATTCTCATAAAAGAAAGCATTTAAGTGTGGGTTTGCTTACAGTCTCAGAGATTTAGTCCATTATTATCATACGTGGAGTCATGACAGCACACATGGTATTGGAGAAGTAACTAAGTAAGAGTTTTACATCCTAGTCTCTAGGCAGAGGAAGAGAAAATGAACCTGGCATAGGCTTTCGAAAACTCAAATAACACCACCTTGCAGTGGCACACCTCCAACAAGGCCACGCCTCCTAATCCTTCTAATCCTTCCAAAGAATTCCACTCCCTGGTGACTAAGCATTTAAACATAGGAGCTTATAGGGAACATTTTAATTCAAACCACCACATGGACTCACTCTCTGAAACTGCAAACCCCAAATTAAATGATTCCTTTTATTAAGAGGGGGCCAAGCAAGCTGGAAATTTCTCCCTGAAATTTCATGGGCTTTCTGACTCCTGGTCCACTAGCCCATTGAAATGGAGGTCCAGGGGCCCCAGTTAAGAGCCACTATGTTAGATGCTTCTTCTTGGTTGTGGAATCAAATCCATATTTCAGATAGGAGAAAGAAAGAAACAGGTGAGCATTTATAATGCTAAATTTAGCTTAGGGATTTTTTTCTTCTTTGCTCTTAAAATGATATTTTAGAGAAAAGATAGAAGTAGATAAATTTTAATGACTTTGCTAAAACAACAACAACAAAAAAAAAAACTAAGTAGTCAACAGCCCTGTCAGTTCTTGACACACACATTTTAGCCCTTTGGGTACTATGAGTAGAGCTCAGGCTTCACACATGCTAAGAAAACATTCTACCATGGAGCCATGCCCAGCTCTGGTCTAAAACACAGTGCTTGAGATTTGTTGTCCCTGGATACCATGACAAACCCGCCAAGCTCTACTTTCTACTCTCTACAAGACATAATGAGTGCATATCCTCACTCTTTTAGGAGAGAGGCCCCTCCCTAGAACAGAGTGAAGTCCTAGGTGATCTAATCTATTTTGGGCAACCATTCTCTTAGCAGAGAGATTGATGTGGAAGGTGGGGGTTCTATCTACCCAGTTGAACCTGCAAAGAATCAAGTTGTGTATGATGTCTGGAAATGCTAAGGTCACATGCTATTACAGGGAAAGATGATTTCCAGATAAGGATAACAGAATGAAGACTGGGGGACCTGAATCCTTGGAACATCACAGAGATGATCCTACCAGGAGCCATGTCAACCCTGGACTTCATGCCATGTGAGGTTATAGCCAATTGTTTATGACCATTAACTTTTTTGATTGATACTTAATAATTAGATTATTTAAGATGTACGATGTCATGTGACAATTAATGTACACCCTATGTACTTACCAAATCAAGGTAATTAGCATATCTATTACTTCAAACATTTGTAATTTCTTTCTGATGAAATATCAGAATCTTTTAGCTAATTTGAAGTATTCAATGTGTTATTATTACCTGTGTTCACTTAGGGTGTTTTTTCTCCTTCTTTGCTTTTAAAATGACATTTTGGAGAAAAGATATATAGGAGTAGATAAGATTCCAAGCTTCTTTATGGCTAAATAGTCTGCTGCATATGTGTATCAGATTTTCTTCACTTATACATCAGATAATGGACACTTAAGTTAATTCCCTAAGTTGGCTATTGTGGCTAATGCTGCAGTGAAGAGAAAAGTGATGGTGTCTACAATGTATTGATTTTATTTCCTTTGGTATATACCAAATAGAGTGTTCCTGAATCATATGGTATGGTGGTTTGAAAAGAATGACCCCCATAGAATCATATGTTTGAATACTTGGTTCTCAAATGATGGAACTGTTTGGAAAGGGTTAGGAGGTGTGGTCTTGTTGGAGAAGGTGTGTCATTGGGAGTGGGCTTTGATGTTTCAAAAGACTTACCTCATTTCCAGTATCCACTCAAGGCTTCCTACTTGTGAATCAAGATGTTAGCTTTCAGCTGTTCCTGCTACATTTGCTCTGCCAGCATGGACTCTAATCCTCTGAAACCATAAGTCCAATAAATGCTTTCTTTTATAAGTTGCCTTAGTCACAGAGTTTATCAAAGCAATAGGAAAGTAACTAAGATAGATGGTAATTCTGATTGCAATTGTTTGAAGAACCTCTGTATATTTTAGGGAGTCCTTTAATGTACAGGTGATGTCATCCTATTTGATCCAGCTGGGCACCTTGGGGAACATTAAGAAGGCTCCTTGTCTTTTCAAATGCACTCCTATATCATAGACTAAATGTATGAGCTCAGTATATACAGATGACCTCTCCTGTAACCTCAACTCAACCCACACACCCCACCATGTCCTGCTTATTTGCCCTCCTGACTGTGCCACTAATCCTTCCTGCTTTTCTGGCCATACTGCTGACTTGAGATCAGTAACTGCCAGATCTTGTCTGGTCTAATTCATCGGCTCCCCAACTTCTACTAACAACTTTTCCAAACAGAAAAGACAAAGGAAATTTGTTATGATGAAGATCAGTTTATGTTACTTTCCTCTTTAAACCCTTGTCGTGGTTTTCTATTGTATGTAGAATGCAAAGCAAACTGCATAAATTATCTACAAAAATATATAAAAACCTGGTCCTACATGTAGCCCTCAGTTCCTACCCTGCTGCCTCCCACTTTGATCCCATCTGCATGTCCATTTAAAGCATTCTGACCTTGGATCTCAGCTTGGCCTTCACTTCTGCAGAGAAAATTCTCATGGCCACACTCTTCACCTGGCTCCTAATATAAACCCTCACAGGACTCCACAGTGTCCTGCCAATGATTCAGAAGAGTGTTTTGGCTCACTATTGGACGCACAGCCTGGGATACAAAACATATTTGTGGGAGGAACAGAGAAGTGTTCACAGATCAGCAGTCAGATGCACCCCTTGGAGGAGCTTAGCTCTAGCTGCATCAATAGTACCCAGAATCCCTATTCCCCAGCTCCGTGTCTGTTCACAGACAGCAGCTTGCACTTAGAGTCCCTCTAGCAAAGTGCTGAAGAAAGAGCTACCTGGCTCCTGCTGTGGTTCCAACAGTGACCCAAAGCAACCCCCACCTTTTCTCCAAACTACTGAAGAAGAAAATACTGTGTTGTGTACATTATATACTGGATGTGTGTGCCCCTCAAAGTAGAGGTATTAGGGGGTAGGAGACTTTGAAAAGTCGTTATGTATAGATGTAAGGAAGGTATTTGGACTAAGTAGATGAAGTCCCCATGATGAGATTACTGTCCTTCTACAGAGAAAAAAAATCTAGAGTGGCCCCCCTCTCTCTCTTTCTCTCTCACTCACACACATACAAACACAAAGAGAGAGGGAGATTGGAGGATACAGCAAGAAGGCAGGCATATCCAACCAGGGCCATCACCAGATTCTTTTTACCACTTGACCTTGGACCTCCAGCCTCCACAACTATGAGAAAATGGATGTTCATTGATAAAACTACCTGTCTATGGTTTTTCAATGTAGCAGCCCATCTTAGTTACTTTCCTGTTGCTATGAGAAAACACAACAACAAAAGCCAAACTTACAGAAGACTTTATTTTGTTTTATTGTTCAGAGGAGCAGATTTCCACATGGAAATGCGGAAGGCATGGAGGCAGAAGCAGGAAGACAAAAGAGCACATCTAAGCTATACACAGGAAACAAAGAGAACGCCTGGAAGTGGACACAACAAACTCTCGGAGTCCATGCCCGATGACATACTTTCTCCAGCAAGGCTGCTATCCTGGAAGTTTCGTAACGTCCTCCAGACAGGGCTACCAACCGGGAACCAAGCATTCATGAGCCCATAGGGGACCTTTGTCATTAAGGCAACCACGCATCTTAAGCTGCACAGTGCATAAGGAGTGTGAGCCACAGAATCAGAAACACAGTCTACTGTCGCTCTTGCTGGCTATGCATTTTTCTAGGGCTTCCGCTTGCCAGCAAGGTATATTACAGCTCTCAGCCCCAGCACCTCATCTTTTAAATGGTACAACAACAGCATGAAGTGCATAGAGTTGCTGCGAAGATGAAATGAGACACCGTATCTAAAATCCTTAGCAGCAAGCCTAACACACTGTGTAAACCTTCAGCCATGAGTGCTTTTATTCCCATTTGGATTCCTGTGGCAGAGCTGAGACCAACCTTTGAGATCAGGAAGTAAGCAGACTGACTTCAGCGACGATGAAACTAGTCTAAGGAGGCACTAGCGGCAGAATGAGCAGAAAGAGGCCAGGCAGCACCCACAGGGCGCTGTTTTCTATCACATCTTACACCCACATTCGTTCTCTGGGGCCCAGCAGCTCTCAGAAGATATAGCACTAGACATTTTCCCCCTCTGGACTAATGATGAGTTGAGCTACTTGTAAATGCAGAAAGAAATGGCTTCTAAGTTCCCTGAGAATGTCTATTGCCCCAGGAACAGGAGTGTATCCCAGACAGAAGTCTCAGAGAATCCAGCAGCACCCATCTCTTTCAACAGCCGTTACTGGAAAGGACACCCCAGAATGTGCATCGGGGTGTGGGGTACGTGTGTGTTTGCCCTGCTACAGACCAATGGCTTTATCTCTGCCCTCTGCCACTGAGCCACATCCACAACCTCAGTGGGATCCCTTTCAACACAGTGGCAGCTTTCTCCCTGTCCTAGGACTCCAGGCTGGTGAATTTCATGACAGCCTTATGAGGTTGATCGTGAAAGACTGTATTGCAAGAACACGGTTCAGAAATAGCTTCACAATGTGCACGCATTTGAAAAACAGGAACAGTAACATCTTCTTGATACCTGCCTGATATTTAGCTGAGAGACGCTACTTAACAACAACCGAGAGAGAGAGAGAGAGAGAGAGAGAGAGAGAGAGAGAGAATGTAAGATGTGTGCACACCAATGGGGCAACTCAATCAATCACTTCTAAAGGGCACGCTTCCCCCGGAGAACAGGTTTAAGGAAATAAGCACGCAGACTTAATGGAACATTTTCAGAGTCTATTGATTGAAATCTGTTGCATTTTCTTCCTATTTGAGAACACATAATTTTTGCATTAGGCAATTGGTTTATGACTTAGGTAAATAGAAGAACACAAAAACTTTTCAGAGATGGGAGAGTTTAGCAAAGATGCCTCATTCCATCACTCTGTGGTACTCATATCTCCCTCCCTGTGGTCTTTCTGATGAGTTTCCTCCAAGCTCTTTCAGAAGAAAGTCCCCTCTCTGCCCCACTGCTGATAATAGTAATCATGATGACAACAGCAGCTGTTCCCACAATGCATCACTCTCCTTTGTCTCCTTCCTCTGCAGAAACCACCCCCTCCACCTGCCTGGAATCTTCCTTCCCTGCCCTCCTTACCCACCCCTGTCCACCATCATCAGCCTCAGAGGCAGTCTCCAATACCATCTCCCACAGGAAGCTGTGTCTGGTCCCCAGCCGTAGTAAGAGCCTCCCCAATGGCTTCCAATGGTGCCTTGTTCCTACCCCTGTTGTGACAATGATCACACTGTTCTAACTACCCCTTCCAAACATATTTTTATGCATTTTTGTGTTCTCATAAGGCTAAGTCCCACCCTACTGTGATAATGACCACTCTGTCCGTATTGCTTCATTTTAAAACATTTTTTTCATATTTCAACATTTCTAAAATCAGGGATGCTTTGAAAATAATGTATACACTGAGTGTGGTAGTGTTTGTGATTTTTTTTCTTCTAAGAGGGTGTTATTATGTTGAGAGCATACCTTAAAATCGAATAACTATGTTTCATGTGCCTTGACTGTAAGCTCCCAGGGAGCAGGAATGGTATTTTAGTCATCTGTGCCTCTCCACCCCTCAGAAGAGCACCTGCCATGCAGCTGGTGACCAGCCACTGACTGGAGGAGGTGAGGAATGGGGGTGCGTTAGTCCTCTCTCTGCTGCTGCAGTGGGTAATTACACAGAGAAATGCATTACCTCTACACTCTGAAGCTGGGAAATTGAAGGTCAAGGTGCTAACAGATTCAGTGTCTGATCCAGCCATTCTCCCTTTCCATGATGCTGTCGTGTAGGCTGTGTCCCTGGCAGAGGGTAGAAGGGCAAGAGAGAACACTCTTTCCAAAACCCTTTTTATAAGGGCATTAATCCAGTCTTTTTCGTGAAGTCTTCATGATCTAGATAATTCCAGTTAGGTCCTGTTCCCAGCAAACTGGGACACAATGATACCCATAGCAAGGAGGCAGACAAGGAGAAAGGGAGGAAAAACTTCCTAAAACCTAGGGAGCTCCTTTGCTTACCTTTTGCATTTGGCTTGACTTCCCATCCCACTGAAACTCTAGGGACTTCTCCAGAGGATCTTCCTCCTTACCACCCCCTACACTTCCCTGGGGGAGGAGGTGTCACAGCAGCACAGAGGTAATCTACCACATAGGACATGCTAGGTGTTTACTCCTGCCATCTTCAGGAGACTCACACAGGCAAGACTGACCTCAGCCACCGCTACCATCTCGTGGTGGCTTCAAGAAAAGAATCAGAGCTTTCTATTTTTCTATTATTTCTACTTTACCCGAGAGTTAACCTCGGATTTCAAGCATGCTGCTCAAGCCCTCCAGCACTGAGCTGTATCCCCCAGTGGCTTTAATTCACTCCTTTTCTCAGAGATCTTTGAGGCCTGGCATCTGACTGCCTTCAAGGCTCGTTTTTTTTAAAGTGGCAGTCATGCCTAGCAATCGTCTATCACCTCATCTCATCCCAGCTACTTACACAGTCCTCCCTGTTTCAGGAAATGGTGCCATCATCCCTAAAGTGATCAAGCCAGAGAGGCATTCCTGATGACTCTTCCCTCTTAGCCCCAAGACTGGGCTTCAGTTCCATGTCTTGGCCGTTGATGCTACATCCTAAGTTAACTGAGTCCTCGGGCCACTGTTCCTTCCCTAACAGCCTTACCTTTGCATGCAATCCCCCTGGCCTCTGCATTCTGCCCTCCTTCATCTGTTGCACTTCTTCTGCACTTCAGACCTCTACCTGCACTTTATTTCCCTCAGGAAGGCTTCTCTGTTCAGTAGTTTTAGGTCAGGCCACCTGCCTCCAGCTTCCCCAGCATGACACTATCTCTGTCTTGTCCCAAAACGCTGCCTGTTGTTTGCTTGGCTACTCTTGCCACCCAGATACAGCTAAATGATATGAGGACAGGGAAAGAATCTGCTTCACTCATAACAGCCCCAACATATAAGAGATGCTCAATACGTACTTCTCGAATTATTGAGTTCCATGAAGGAACTGTGAACTTGATTGGGCAAGGTTTAGTTCACTGGCAAATTGTTTGGCTCAATGCCATGAGACATGAGGCGTAGGGAGAGACCAGCTCTGATGACACAGCAATGGGACTTTGGTCATCCCATGAGGCTCAGGTTCTTCGACTGAGAAATGAGGATGCAAATATATCGTATGTGACTGTCACAAGCTAAACGGACAGCATGCAGAGTAACATGTCTCTCGACTACTATGACTTCTGTCCAAATGCACCCCTGGTCACCTCATCTCTGAGTGACCTCACCCTGGCTGCAGCAGCTGTCACAAAGGCCATGGAGACCCAGCCTGGAGAGCAGCACTTACCAGTGGGGCTCAGCAGCAAGTTAAGCACGCCTACTCTGTCTCCACCTTTCCTGTTGTCTCATAGCAATAGGGCCACTTCCAGAAAGCCTCATCACTGCTCCTTCCAGTACACTGTCTCGGTGGAGGATTTCACGATCCTGAAGGCCTGGGAAATACACTGAATTAAAAGACAAAACAGATAGCATTGTGCATTTTAGTGAAACAGCAATTAGGAGCAGCAGCCACCATGTACTCAGGAGGGCAAGAGAGATGAGGAGAAAAGGGATAAAGTGACCTCATAAAGACACTTAATTTCATTACCACCAGACACAGTTTCCCATTATTGCTCTGGCTGTTTAATGGTTTTATGATTCCATCTATTGATGCTTAGCTAGTTCATTAACTATGCTGCTAAAAATACAATTATCTCCAACAAACCTTTCATCACTAATAAAAGGAGGTATGGGAAACTCCATCATTACCAGAAAGCAATGGTGTGGACACACGGGTATAGTAGCACCTTGGCCCCAAACTAAGAAACTAAGACTATGCTACCAGTTCAAACGTGAGCCAGGCAACTTTTTTGTTTTTTAAACTGACTCCAACTAGTCTATTGAACTAATTTTGCACACCCATTTGGCACTGACTTTGACTGAGCCAGCTGAGTAAATGTACATCAGGTTAGTGATGACTCTGAGATGTGAGATTCTACTAAATGGCCCCTTCATTCATCAGGTATTTAAAAAGCCTTTCAATCCCCATCCTGAAAGGAAAAGAGGATGGACATCAGAAGAAGAAGAAAACAGGAAACAAATTAGGAACCTGCCACAGAGGGCCTCTGAAAGGCTCTGCCCTGTAGACTATCAAAGCAGATGCTGAGACTTATGGCCAACTGTTGGGCAGAGTGCATGGAATCTTATGAAAGAAGAGGGAAATAGTAAGATCTGGAGAGGACAGGAACTCCACAAGGGTGAGCAACAGAACAAGAAAATTTGAACACAAGGGTCTTTCCAGAGACTCATACTCCAAGTACCATGTATAGAGATAACCTAGAACCCCTGCACAGATGTAGCCCATGGCAGTTCAGTGTCCAAGTGGGTTCCATAGTAATGTGAAGAGGGACTGCCTCTGACATAAACTGATTAGCTTATTCTTTGATCACCTCCCCCTGAGGGGGAAGCAGCCTTATCAGGCCACAGAAAATGACAATGCAGCCACTCCTGATGAGATCTGATAGATTAAGATCAGAAGGAAGGAGAGGGGAACCTCCCCTATCAGTGGACTTGGGGAGGGACATGCGTGAAGAAAGGGAAGAGAAGGTGAGATTAGGAGTGGAGGAGGGGGGGTTATGGGGGAATACAAAATGAATAAAGTATAATTAAAAAATAAATAAATAAATAAATAAATAAATAAATAGCAGCCTTTCCTGGATACCATGCTTTGGTCAGCCAATACTGGACACATAAAAGAGGTAGGGGGCACTGGGATCCCATCATCAGAGAGCCTAAAGATGAACCAAGAATATGTTTGTACTACAATGGGGGGGGGGACAAAGCCCCAGTTATTGAGCTGAGCATCAGCATAGACCTCCAATCCTGATTTGAAGCAGTAGAGGGAAAGGTGGATGCTGAGCAGAACAGGAGGAGGGTGATGCTCTCCATCTCACTTATCATAAAAGCCAAAATCAATATGATGACTTTCACCATGTGGTGGTTTAGATGAAAACAGCCATCATAGACTCAAAGGGAGTGGCGCTATTAGGAGCTGTGGCTTTGCTGGAGGAAGTGTGTCACTGGGGGTGGGTTCTGAGGTTTCAAATGCTCAAGCCAGGCCCAGTACCTCTGCCCCCCGCCTCTCCTGCCTGCTGATCTGGTTATAGAACTCTCAGCTACTTCTCCAGCACCATGTCTGCTTCCCACCATGATGAAAACAGACTAAACCTCTGAACTATAAGCCATCTTCAATTAAATACTTTCCTTTATAAGAGTTGCCATGGTCCTAGTGTCTCTTCATAGCATTAAAACCCTCCAAGTGGTCTGGTCTACTCTCCAGCCATACTGTTTTTACCTTTCTGGGGATCTGAAGAGGAAGGAGAGGCCAGGGCATGTAGTCTGGGCCTATAATCAAGAGGATTAGAGAGATGACAAAAGTCTGTGTAATGTTATAGACAATCTGTTTGTCCTAAGGATGATATTTATGGATAGAATGTGAAATGTCCACCTCTGGACTCACGTCTAAACATTTGATCCCCAGCTGGTAGCACTGTTTTAGGAGGTTGTGGAACCTTCTGGACGTGAATAATACCTGGAGCAAGTTGGTTCCTGGGAGTGGGCCTTGTAAGTAATGCTTACTTCAGGTGTGAAGCCCAGCACTCTGCCCTCTGATTGGGCAGGAGGTGAGCAAGCCACGCAAGATCCCACCACCAGCACAGACAAAGCTGCTTCTGCCACTGTGCCTCCCCTGCCATGAAGCCTACTTTCCTAAACCTGTCCTGCTAGAGTTCCAGTCACAAGAAAAGTACCTTATACAAAGGAATCCCCATCTATTCATCTAGGACCCAAACTACGTACCCTATCTCCTACTGTTCCCCTGTGTCCTCCATGTTGGCATCTTTACTATTCCTTGGCATGGCAGTCACTGCACTTGCTCTGTCTCTGTCTACAGTGCTCCTCCCATCCCTGCCCCCTTCCCTATTGCCTTCTTCTGTATGTGTCTTACTGCCATTTGAGATAGTATATGGTTTACTATCATATTTCCACTGATAGTCTTCTCAGCAGAAATGCTGGCTCCTAGATCCCAGGGATTCCTCTGTTTTTCTCACTGCTCACTCCTCAGCACCACACACTTCCTGCCATTTAAATGGTATTTAATAATCTTTTGGATGAGTTGATGTTACTATTTATTGTTTCCCAGCCCCAAGTGTACCCTCTGGATACGTAATGCCAGGGTCTATCTGGCAGATGACTTCCTCAGATGATCTCTCAACAGAGATTCTGGGAGAATGTAAAAGACTAGAGAAAAAGGGAAGCCAATGTTCTCCCTCTATGTCCCATTCACTCTCCTTCTATTGATACTCTAAAGTAGGGATGTGTTGTTTCCATCTTCCCAAGTCTAACAGAAACAGAACCCCATCACAGCCAGTGTTCCTTGTGACCCATTACTCTGTGGGTACTTTGGCTACTGAGCTCTCGCTATTGCAGCCACTTCCTATGAGAAATAAGCTCTGAGTCAGTTTAAAACTTCACCTTGCCGTCCCATGCACCTATTCTTCCCATTGCTAGGGTTAAATTCCTTCTCTCTTTGACTACCTAGCATGGTGTCTATATCCTGACAAATCCAAGGACTCAAAGGCAGAGAGGAGAGTCAAGACATAATCTTGGCCCAAGGGAGCCAGACAACCCGGGGAAAGGACAGCACTCCAATATAGATGATTCCTCCCCTCAGCTCTGAGAGGAATAAGGAAGCTCTGAGAAGTGCAAACTTGTCCACCAACAGCCAGCAGCCAAATGCAGGCTGACATCCCTTGATGGTGGAGTGATGCCCACCCTCTCTCCTCCCTCCCTCCCTTCCTGTGTGTAGATGAAATGTGATCAGCCAGTTTCCTGTTCTTGCCACCATGCCATGTCTTTCAAGCCAAGAAGGCTCTCCCTCAGCAACCATCAACTAAAGCAAACCCTTTCTCCCTCAGGTTGCTCTTGGTCAGCGTGCCTTATCACATCAACTGTATGAGTGGTGACACAGTCACACCTGAGGAGGCGCTAGGGGCCACTGGCATAGGGATACTTCCCAGGCTTGAGGTTAATGGCTAGCTTTTAGCTCAACCTCTGCTTGCTGGAATGAAAGAGCAATGGCTGGGTTGGAAAGCTGTGCTCCCAGGATTCCAGAACTCCTCATCCAGAGGCTGTGCTTTCCCTATAAATGACTTCTGGATTCTGTAATTACTCAGGAAATGTCATGTTTGCCACTGTACTGTTAGTATAGCAAACAGCTCCACACCAATGTAAATATTTTTCATGGCATCATTCCAGCTGTAACGCATTGCTTCCAGATCATCACACAGGAGAGCACAGCATCGTCTGCTATGGGATGTGATTACAATAGGCTGCCCAGAAGCCAGTGCCACTCTACTGGGAAATCTAGGCTGATCCCTGCATTAGAACCAATGACTATGTTCTCTCACTAGAGACTGCGCACTGTATCTGTATGGACTAGGAAATCAAGAACTGGCATTTGAGCAATTTTCACAGCATCTATTAGTGCAAGTATCACAGGGACAAAAACATGAGAGAAACCATTTGCCTTCAAGCAAGTCACTGGACTGCACAGGCCTCTGTTGCCTAGTCTGTAATATAAGAATATTGATCTCATCACATAAACAAAATGAGGATACTGTCATTAGTTACTGTCCTCTGAGCCAACCAACTGCCATCTTGGGGAGTTCATCTGTGTCTCCTTGAAAAGATCATCCCAGCTGGGCTGATTGGCAGTTTATACTCCCCTCCAACAGACAAATGGATTGAAAAAAAAAAGTGTTGCATGTATTTGATGGAGTCTAACACAGTCATAAAAAAGAAGAAAAATGCATAAAATTGGATATAATCATGTGAAATAAAACAAGTCAAAGTCAAGACAAGTACTACCTATTTTTCTCTCATATGTGGAATCTAGATTTAAACATACATGTATATATTTGGCATGTAGATTGAATATATTGTACATCATACATATCACATTGTAAACAATGTGTCATATCATATGACAAATGAAAGTAGAAAGGGAACTACAGTGAGGAGAAAAGAAAACTGGAAATCTGGTAGGAGAGACAGAGTAATGTAATATAGAAACCAAACATAAGCAAAGTACAATGATACAAGAATATGAAAATGTCATAAATAAGTGTAATATTTTATATGCTAATTAAAAAGTTATTTAAAACTAAATAGGTCCAAAGTTTGTTGGAACATTTCACTGATGAGAATGTTTCTTACATTACAGTGGGAAGGAAGGTAGTATGAACTCTCAGAAGCAGTTTGGAATCTTCCAGAAAGCTTTCAGATATAGGCCTGGGCTCAGGCCATGTGGATAATGGCAACCATATACGCCTGGGCTATATAAGAAAGGTTGCTGAGTGAGTGGAGAAAGCAAGCCAGTAAGCAGCCCTCCTCCATGGTCTCTGCTTCAGTTCCTGCTTCCAGGTTCCTGCCTTGGCTTCCCTCAGTGATGGAACAGCCTGCCAGCCAAAACTCCCTTTCCTCCCCAGATCGTTTTTGTTCAGTGTTTTATTATAACAACAGAAAAGCAAATTTAAAAAAGTCTTGAACTTAGCAATTCTACATCTAATTATAATACTATAACAATTTTTGGGTTTTCATTTTGTTTTTGCTCTGTTTTTTCAGGGGGGGGTACATGCTGGCTAGTTTTATGTCAATTTGATACAGGCTAGAGTTATCTGAAAGGAGGAAACCACAATCAGAAAAAGAATGCCTTCATAAGATCAAGTCGTAGGCAAGGATGTAGAGCGTGTTTTGTTTTTGTTTTTGTTTCTGAGACAGGGTTCCTCTCTGTGTAGCCTTGGTTCTCCCGGACTCACTTTGGAGACCAGGCTAGCCTCAAACTCACAGTGATCTGCCTGCCTCTGCCTCCCTGAGTGCTGGGATAAAAGGCATGGACCACCATACCTGGCTTAGAGGATTTTCTTAGTTAGTTAGTTACCTAATGATGTGGGAGGGCCCAGCCTATTGTGTGTGGGGCCACCCCTGAGCTGGTTATCCTGTGCTGTATAAGAAAGCAGGCTCTCTGTGGGGAGCAAGCCAGTAGGCAGCTCTCCTCCATGACCACTGCATCAGCTCCTGCCTCCAGGCTCCTGCCCTGACTTCCTTCAGTGATGGCCTGTGATGTGAAACTCTTAATCCAGATAAACCCTTTCCTCCCCAACTTGCTCTTGGTCATGGTATTTCATCATTGCAATAGTAACTCTACCTAGGTTGGTTGGTTGGTTGGTTGGTGGGTCGGTTTGTAACAGCACAATTCTAGAGACAAACCAAAAGTGGTTCAAACTGTATAAAAAAATACATATGCACATGTATTCAATGTGTAAAGACTCTGGAAGGACACACAAGAAGCTACTGTGAGGTGGCCTGCCCATCTGACACAGCGGTGGGCAGGGGACTTGGCTTTTATCCTATCTCTTCTTGTGCCTTTTGGATCTCGTACTAAGTATATATTTTACTTACTATAAAACATCCAAGTAATACATAATGAAAACCTTAGCCCTGCCCTGAATCTGGACCTTGCTTAATGGTCTGTATCCTTTCTACCTATGTCGTCATAATTTATGACCAATTTATAGTATTTTCTACATCTCACTGTTTGTGAGCACAGAATTCACGTAAAATATAACTCACATGCTTGAATACATATCTTGTGCAAACCCCCATCTTTAATACTTTACATGCATTGCTCCACTCATTTTTCTGTGGCCTCTGATGGTAGAGGCAGTTACAGCCCAATTTCACAGGCAGACGGGGGACACTAAGCGTACATATTAGCAGTCTCCTAAGTGTCATGCCTAAGACCACTGGCTGCAGGCTGGCGATGTTGTCTGACTCCAAGACTACTCGACCCCAGTTCCAAGTGCCTTCAAGTTGGCCTTTTCTACCTTGTACTGTGGCTCACTCTTCCAACCCCCTCAGGGCCCCACACACAGTACCTGCAAATTTAGGAGGAACTCAACGGTGCTTTTGAATGGATGAATAAGTGAATGAACAATGCCCCTGCCACAAGAGCCTGCACACTATACTTGTAGGTCCTGTGCATGCTGTTACCAGACACAGAGAGGAATGGAAAAGAATAGAACTGCTTATAGATAGCCACAGGTTTCCATTACTGCCTGGAGAAAAATATGAAGAAGGAATTTACCAGCTTAACAAAGACGAAGGGGCTGGTTGTTTCAAGCAGGAAAGGAAATTTTTAAGCAAAGGTGCTATAGCTTAGACAAGATCCCAAGAGCCTAATCTATCACTTGCACATGAAAGAGCTTATTTCTTAGGAAATGTCAAAGAGGCAAATGCATGGTCCCTGCCAGACAGAACCCACAGACTTCCTCCAAAAGCAGCAGCCTAGGCAAGCTTACCCTATAGCCAGAGATCTGGAAAGCAGAGAGTCCCATATGGAATCCTTCCTCTTCAGCAAAGAAACAAAAGTTTCTGATATCCATGACACACCCCAAAACGCTGGCATGTTTACATATACGTCTCTTTTACAACCTTACAGCAAATGCCCCCTCAGGCTTCCATTGGCAACTTGAACCAAGGCCACGATTCTTGTCTTACATGATTTATATATGGGGTTTAAATAATGAATTGCATGGATGTTGTGGAATTCATAGTGCTCCAAGTAGGTCATTAAATAGATCAGTATATAATTTATATAAATGAACTTAAATCGTGTGGTAAAAGTATTTCATTAGAAAATGTATCCTGTGGGTAGCTAAACAAGAGGACAGGTGAGAACAGGCTGCTCTGGAAAAGTCTCTGCACGTGTGATCAAAGTGAAAGTGCTCTCTGTGCTTCAGGGCCATTCAGTCCCGATTCTCACCAGCACTGCTGTCTTCAGGAAGACCTGCTTCTTTGTAGCACAAGTCAACATAGCCACAGAGACTGAATCAGCTACCAAGCAAAGCCAGCCCCTTACCATGTCCAAGGCAGATCCCTGAATCACAGATGTCTTATGCATTCCAAATGAGGGAACCCCTGGGGTCCTTCTGCCAACTGCAAGCATGTCTCCTGCTTGAACACAGACCAAAAAACAAATGCATGATTCTTTGCCTGCCAGGTATATTCACCTTGCCATGGGCAAATGTCTTGCCTGATGCTGCTAACTGCCAGCTAATGCTGCCCCTGGTCTCCTACCAGAAGCACAGTCCAGCCGCCGCCTCCTCCTCCTCCTCCTCCTCCTCCTCCTCCTCCTCCTCCTCCTCCTCCTCCTCCTCCTCCTCCTCCTCCTCGTCTTTTCCCTTCTTCTTCTTCCCCTCCTCCTTTCCCTCCCTCTTCCTCCCTCTCCCTCTTCCTCTCCTTTCTCCCTCCTTCTCCTCCCCTCCTCCTCCTCCAAGGTGCAAAGGATAGACTGACTAGTCCATTGGGCAAATCCAGTTAGGACAGATTATGCTCGTCAAGGTCCTCCACACCCTCAGCTGACGACAAGAACCCCCAATCATTACCCCACAGGGAAAAGACATCGTTAACCTAAGCCTCCTCCAACCAGGACTTGGATCCTGAAGGCTGACCCCTGGCACAGATATCATAGGAACCAGAATTTCAAATGAGAGGAGAGGATTCTGGACTCTTTTTTTTTTTTTAAAGGAGCCTTTGTTTTTTGAGACAGGGTCTCACTGTGTAACCCTGCTGGCCTGGAGCCCACTTTATAGACCAGGCTAGTTTCAAACTCACAGAGATCCGCCAGACTCTGCCTCCTACATGCTGATTACAGCTCTGAACCACCAAACCCTTTTAGTCCTCTATTCTCTTAAGTAACATAAAGATTAATAGAATGGACCTAGACAATGTAAAAGATGAACATAATATTCCAACAAAGCCCTCCAGGAAAAAAAAGAGAGAGAGGGAATCTCACTAATCTACCAATCCCACTATCCCCTATCTTAGTTAGAGTTTCTATGGCTGCAACAAAACACTATGACCAAAAAAGTAAGCTGGAGAGGGATGGGTTATTTCTGCTTACACTTCCATATCACTGTTCATCATCAAAGGAAGTCAGGACAGGAACTCAAGCAGGGCAGAAGCCTTGGGACAGGAGTTAATACAGAGCCCATGAAGGGGTGCTGCTTGCTGGCTCTCTCTTCACAGCTTGCTCAACCTGCTCTCTCACAAAATCCAGGACCACCAGCCCAAGGATGACACCAACCACAATAGGCTGGGCCCTCCCCCCATCAATCCCTAATTAACAAAATATCCTACAGGCTTGCCTACGGCTCATCTTATGGAAGCATTCTCTTAATTGAGGTTCCCTGTTCTCAGATGATTCTAGATTGTGTCAACTGGCATAAAACTAACCAGCACATTGCCCAACCTACTTTCTAGTTTTGTTTTGTTGTTTTCTGTTTTGTTTTGTTTTTCTTGCCTCGGTACCTGGTTATCTTGTTTGATTGGTGTTATTTTTGGTCTGATTTGGTGTGGGATTTTTGTTGTTGTTTAGTGTTTTGGTTTGGGTTTGGGGAGATTCGTCTTGGTTTTGTTTTGTGGGTGTTTTGTTTTGTCTTTCGCTTTGCTTTTTGTCTGTCTGAGACAGGATCTCACGTAGGCCAGGCCTCCAACCGCTCCCTATACAGTCCAAGATGAGCTTGAAATCCTGATCCTTTCCCTCCACCTCCCAACAGCTGGAACTGCAGATGTGTACACCACATCACACATTTATAGTTAGGGTTTTATTTTTCTATTGTCATTTTGTAGCACTGGAGTTCAAACCCAGGGCCTCAAGCATGCTCAGTAAGTGCGCCTACCGTCGAGCTCCACCTGCAGCCACGGACCCCACCTGCTGCCCTCTCTGAAGCTATTCCCCCTACACCGCCTGCCTTCCTGACCCCGCTCTGGGAGGTCTCCTCCAGTTGCTCTTGGGCTTGCACTTCCATGCCACTGTTTTGGCATCTAAGCTATACAGACACTCCCGAAACCATGCCCAGTTTACCAGTTCTCTCTTTTCCAGAAGATGTACAGGAATGATTTGTCAGTAGCCTTTAAATAGCCTCATTGCTCCCCATGCCTGCCTGAAGCTCTTCCCTAAAACATACGCATAGACCTCACCATTGGTATTGCCATGGTAAGGCTGTTCAAGCCACGGCAGTAATATGATTATCAGCCATGCATGTCCTGCAACTATGTATTTTCAAATGATTAGTCTTTTCTAAAACACCCATCCCCTCCTCTCCATTAGCCCATGGCCCTGCTTACCCATAAGTCCTGGCCCACATTCATTTTCCATGGAAAGCTTTCTTGATGAGTCTCATCCAAATTATCCAGCACCTCCACTTCCAGCCCCTGCTCAGTTTCCCGTTCCCACAGCAAACTGCTTCATGAGGGCACACTCAGTAACACTAGTCCTGGTACAGCTTTCAGATATGTGTCCTGACTCAGGGACGTGCATCTAATGGTCTTCCACAACAGATGTGGTAACATCATCAGGATCCTACAGCCTACAAGGCAGTAACTCCCCACACAGTACATACTCAATAAATTTAATACAGAAGAAGCCCTAAGACAGCATCCAAGCCCCGTCCCCACAGGCCTCTAGCTGCCCGCTCTGCAAACGGCAGGCGTCAGGAGCTCCAGGCTCTCCACCTGCTCCCAACCACACACAAATTATAGTGCACAGTTGCGTGACTGACTCACCCTTTGGCATGATCTGAGTAGGGATCAGGTGATGGTCAGAGCTAAGGGCTGCAGGGCAGGATCTCAAAAGGTCAGGCCTGTCACAGAAGGCTCTCAACTGAATCCCCAAAGCAGTGTGGGAACAGCCTGAGATCAGCCCTGGCAGCAGCATGCCATGAAGCCCCCCGGCACTTCCTACCACAAACCCCTCCCTGCTGTCAGCTTCAGGGACTTTTCCTGCATCCTTCCTTGATCCCCATCCCCATGGCTTTTATCCATTGCTTTCATTTGGATCTGGAGTGTCCTCCAAAGGCCTATGTGTTAAAGGCTTAGTCCCAAGTAGTGCTACCAGGAGGTGCTAGGACCTCTAAGAGTAAGTCAGATAACTGGAGGTATGCTCTTAAGAGGGACATTGGAACCCCTGCCCAGGCTGTCTCTTTTCCTTCCTGGCCCCCACTAAATGATCAGGCCTCTGCTTCCACCGACTCTCACCACCATATACTGACCTGCCAGGAGCCTAGAGCTGACAAGGCCAAGCAGCTGAGACCAGAGGAACGGTGAGTGGATATAAACCCCTTTGCCTTGGTTATTACAGTTATCTTTTTTTTTTTCAACAATGCAAAATGACTGTGCAACTACTTTTAGCAAACATGGAAACAAGAAAAAACCCATGTGGCTGCTATATACATACATATATATCAAAAAGTACTTTCTTTTTTAACCAAAAATAAAAACTAACACTGACTTAAGGCTCATGTTTTATGTCCAGAACTATGTAACTCTTACCTCACTGAACACACACAACAATTCCATTAGGCAAATTCCCACCATCTACTGCTGTTTTAGAGAAAGGGGAACTGAGGCTCAGAGAGTAAGTGTCTTGAGTTGGTAAGTTCTCCTAAAGCCATACAAACAGGACTATAATTGGGATTGGAGTCTACATGGTGTTCGTGGTAAAATGGCATTTTCATACACCCTGCTGCCTCTTGAGAGAGGAGCGCCCTTCCAAACAGGAACATGAGCCCCTCCTGGACCCTACCCAGTCAAGGAGACCAGCAAAGGGAAGGGTGGCATACTGAAAAGAAACCAAACACCCACCCCACCAAGGGAGTTTGCGATTACTAATGGCCACAGGGCTGGAGAGAGTAAGGACAAGCACTGCTCTCGAAAATTCAGTTCCCGGCACTTACTGCAGCCATCTGTAACTCCAGCTGCAGGAGGACTCCAAGCCTCTGGCCTCCTTGGGCACCTGAACTCAGGCTCACAGATACACACAGACACACACAAATACACATCATTTTAAAATAATAAAATAAATTTTGGAAAAATTATGTTTACCAGACTCTGGCCCATCCCAAGTGCTTTGACCACAGGTAAGATAAAATAGCTCTTTGGTTTAGACCCTTGGCTTATCTGACAGAGCTGCAGAGGTCAGCTTTGAAAGCAACGCTACAGTGCTGTGAGAGGACACAAGTATACAACAGGTCCACTTTACCTCCACTCATTAGTAAATACCATTTAGGCTGTGCCTGTTGAATGTCGTGCACGTGGTATGGGTTGTCTAATCTGTCAGGGGATGTTGCTATGTGCACTCACATAGAGTAGAGGCGCTGCATGCATGCTGAAGCCCAAGAAAGGCATTGATCGGGGCGTTGGCCGCACAGTGATGAGCACAGCTGCATCCCAGAGCTGGCTTTTACGTGTCTTTTATTACTCTCTACCTCACTCGTTTGAACTGGAGTCTCTGACGAAACCTGAAGCTTGCCACTTGGTCTAGACTGAATGGCCAGCGAACTCCCAGGATTCATGCGTCTCCTCCCTGCAGCATGTGTTTCAGGAGCACCTGGCCACGCCTGGCTTTTACATAGGCGGTAGAGATTCAAACTCAAGTCCTCATGTTTGCACCATCATCTCTCCAACCCCGGTTTATCTAATTTAATCTGCACAAAAACCCAATAAGGGGTATTACCAACCCACCTTCAACAGGAGACCAGGACACAGAAGGATGCAACAACTTTCTCCAGTCTTCATAGGAAACGAACAGAAGGACAAGAGTGAAACCCATAGCTGCTACCTCTAGAACATGAGTCTGCAGACACAGTCCCAAAGAGGATTTTATTAGTCAGCACCCTGGGTGGCTCCAAGGTCCAGACACAGGCTCAGGTCATTGGGGTGTTGGTGAGCATGGATGAACACCTCCCATGGAGAACAGAGGAGACCTGGGTAAAGAGGGCTGGTCAAGCATCAGCCATGGATAGTCTAGAGGGATCAGAGCAAGAAGAAGAAAGCATCCTGGTATCAGCCTGTAACCCACAGGCCTCTGAAGGGCCAGCAGCACCTGGAGACAGAGTCCTGAGTCCTTTCCGTTCATATTTCCAGCATTCTGGTTTTGTCCAATGTTCCTCTCAAATAGTCATTGTCCTGTGTGAGTAGAATTCTCTCAAAGCTGTAAGTTCTCAAAATTAAAACTAGCCTCAGGGAGAGAGCTTGAGCAGTGAAGAGCAGCAAGCACGAGCATGGAGACATGATATGCTCTCCAACAGTCATGAAAAAGGCCAGGATGGAAGGGACAAATGCACTTATAATTTCAGCACTGGTTAGGATGAAGGAGAGCTGAGACAGGAAGATCCCTGGGGCTTCCTGGCCAACCAGCCTAGCCTAATCAGCAAGTCCCAAGTCCCAGGGACAGAACTTTTCCAAAAACAAGGTAGATGGCTCCTTAGAAATGAGACCTGAAGTTGACTTTGGCTTCCACACACATGCACACATACACACATACACACACACACACACACACACACACACATATACATACACACACACATACATACAAACACATGACACAAATACACATGTACACACACATAAACACAAATACACACACGTACACATACACACATACATGTACATATCACACACATGCACACATATACCCCCCACACATACACACACACACATAAACACACACACACACACACCTCAATTTTTGATTCATTCTTCGTGCTACACAAAAGTCTTTTCATCTAAGGAGGTTATCCGACTAAGCGTCTGAAAGCCTATTGAGAGAAAGAATTTACACCTCTTTCCACGCCTTAGAAAGAATTGTCATTTTGGTAGGAAAGGCATGAGAGCTGATTGCAATGCTGGGCACAGGCAGGGCTTGATGGCTGCACAAACGGTCTGTTTGCATTAGGACACAGGCCTGTTAACCAGAGTAAGTGCTGATGACTGCATAGAAATTAGAGTGAAATTTCAGCCTGGAAGATTGAAGTTGTAATTGATCTCCACTTTCATATTCTGTTGGAAATTGCTGTAATATAATTATCATGAAAAATTCCACAAATGCATGCGAAGTATTTGCAACATCAAATAATTGTGCTAGTGTCTTAAAAATATGCCAGGTTTGTGGTTCAGTAATCCCCCGCTGTCCACAAATTCCAAGACTCCCAGGGGATGTCTGAAACAGCAGCTAGTGCCAGACACTGTGCGTTATGCTTGCATACATATGTAAGTATTATCCACTTATAATTAAACAAACAACGACTAATGATAAACTAAGGCAATAATTAATATGATATTGAAATGGCCATCATTAGGCGAAATAACTTGGAAGCGGCCCTGTGATACCATGACATGCTGCCAAGTGACTGATAGGTAGCACAGATACCGTGGTCCACTGGACAAAAAATTAGTCACATACCAGGTAAGATGGAGTGGAAAAACATGAGATTTCATCAAGCCACTCAAAATACCACATGATTTAAAAACATTCTTTAGTGTTTCTCTTTTAATATTTCTGACTGCTGTTAACCAGGGAAAACTGACACCACAGTTTGTGTTGTGGCGAAGGGCACACTGCAAAGATCTGCTCTTCCCCATATGTCATACAGGAGAGTTATGAGACCTCCCTTTCTGTCTGTGGCAAAGCCAGATGAAGACCATCCAAGCTCCCATTTGTTGCTTCATATGTGAGCCACTGAACTGTTTTATCCCTGACTGTTCAACTAGAATAGGAGCAAAATGTTTGTTTGAGAAGCCTAAGTCATAGCTGGGGATGTGGCTCAGTCCAGAGCGTGCTTGCCTAGCACTCACAAAGCCCTGAGCACAGCTCCCAGCACGTCATGGACTGGACATGGTGGTGTGCACCGGTAGAGGCAAGAGGATCAGAAATGCAATGTTATTCCCGCCTATATAATGAATTGAGAGCCAGCCTGAGCTATATAAGACCATCTCAGAAAAAGAAAAACTTGAATTAAGAAGTCATTTCTTTTTCCTTTTCCCAGGTCCTTGAACTTAGAAAATACTCAGCCTGAGCCAGCAAACAGCCCTTCAAAGACTTGGGTCCCCCTGGTAAAGTGTGTCTAAGCCTGTCCTGACCCTTCCAGCACACAGTGAGCTCCTTATCGAATGGCAGAGAAACACTTAAAGAAATGCTCAACATCCTTAGTCATCAGGGAAATGCAGATCAAAATGACCCTGAGATTTCACTTTACACTCATCAGAATAGCTAAGATCAAAAACTCAAGTGACAACACATACTGGAGAGGTTGTGGAGAAGGGGAACCCTCCTCCATTGCTGATGGGAATGTAAACTTGTACAACCACTTTGGAAATCAATCTGGGCACTTCTTCAAAAATTAGGACTAGTGCTACCTCAAGATCCAGCTATACCATTCCTAGGCATATATCCAAAAGATGCTCAAGTATACAACAAGGACATTTGCTCAACCATGTTTGTAGCAGCTTTATGCATAATAACCAGAATCTGTACACAACCCAGATGCCCCTCGACTGAGGAATGGATAGAGAAGTCATAGTATATTTACACAATGGAAAACTACTCAGTAATTAAAAACAAGGAAATCATGAAATTTTCAGGCAAATGGTGGGATCTAGAAAAGATCATCCTGAGTGAGGTATCCTAGAAGCAGAAAGACACATATGGTATATACTCACTTATAAGTGGATATTAGACTTATGATAAAGGATAAACATACTCAAATCTGTACACCTAAAGAAGCTAAGCTAGAAGAAGGACCCTGGACAAGATGCTCAATCCTCATTCAGAAAGGCAAATGGGATGGACATCAGAAGAGGGAGAAAACAAGAAACAAGACAGGAGCAGAACACAGGGGACCTCTGAGGGACTCTACCCACTGGAGTATCAAAGCAGATGCTCAGACTCAGAGCCAAACTTTGGGCAGAGTGCAGGGAATCTTATGAACGAAGGGGGAGATAGAAATACCTGAAAGCGACAGGAGCTCTACAAGGAGAGCAACAGAACCAAAAAAGACCAGAGGTCTTTTCTGAACTGATACTCCTACCAAGGACCATGCATGGAGATAACCTAGAACCCCTGCACAGACGTAGGCCATGGCAGCTCAGTTTCCAAGTGGGTTCTAGTAATGGGAACAGGGACTGTCTCTGACATGAACTCAGTGGCTGGCTCTTTGCTCCCCCCCCCGAGGGGGGGGAAGCCTTACCAGGCCACAGGTCCTGATGAGACCTGATAGGCTAGGGTCAGAGGGAAGGGGAAGAATACCTCCCCTATCAGTGGACTGGGGAAGGAGTATGGGAGTAGAAGAAGGAGGGAGGGAAGGATTGGGAGGGGATGAGAGAGGGGGCTACAGCTGGGATACAAAGTGAATAAACTGTAGTAAGTTTTAAAATTTTTTTTAAAATAAAAAAATTTTAAAAAACAAAAGCAAAAACCCAAATGCCGCTTTACCTAACTTCTGAGGCACTTGTGTATAATGTGATCAGAGCATTCTTCCTTTAGCAGTAGGCCCTCTCCATCCCCACCCCAAATCCTTGTAATGGTTCTTCAAATAAAACCAAGAGTGCATTATTTAACAACCACAGGTACCAGTGACCTATGCTGTCCATGGGATGACCCTGACGATCTCAGATGCACAAGTGTCTTCTGAAAGTCCCCAGAATCTTAGAATGACCAAAAGAGTGGTAACACACCTCTCTTCAGCATAGTCATTGGTCAGGATGCTCCTACTGCTTCAGGAGTGCTTCAGGTCACTCCTGTGGCCCATGAACAAAGGCTAGCCATGCCTTCCTTTACCTGTGCATTCATTTTCAAAGCCCTGAGTGTCTATTTGGCCCAGCCTAGGCCATGTTCTTGGGTCCAGAACAGGAAGATATCCCTATTGGCATCCTAGGAATGAAATGACACTCCACATTCTACCAATATTACTCACAGGTTGAAGAGAGCTTATGAAGAGAGAAGAGTAAAGAGTGGGGAGAGAGTGAAATGTCTCCCATAACCTCTTGTTTAGATACTAGATTTTGGCTTGTTTTTCAGTGTTGTTATTAAATGATTTGCACCTACTCCAGGACATCGATATAAAACATCACAAATGAAGGTCTTCCCAGAGCAATATGTAGATTCACCAATGACACTGCTCCAGCTGCTCCACCTCCCTCTGTCCTTTGCTCACACCTTTGCTTTTGATGAATTGGCCCAGGTGCTAAGACACACAGGCTTATTTTGCTAACCAACAAGACCTTTGGTTTTTGATGCCCTTCCCACAAGCCTGAGCCACTCGTCACAGAAGATCCAAGCCCCATGAGATAGGAGGAAGAGAAGATGTCAGCATTACCCTGCTACCTGCTACTGCTGGGACTTCTGCCAAAGGCCAGTGGGGATGGGCAATAAATTGTTGTGCAGCATGCCAACATAGCAGCTGGTGACCAGCCATTAGAGTAAGCCACCAAGCATGGGAATTTCAAGGACCCCTCAGCACACGGCAAAATGAGAGTTATTGCAAAGCCAGGTGTTCGGGTCTAATTGCACGAAGAAGCAGTTTGAAATGTTAATCTGCTCCTGCAAACTCCTCTTCTCTCATGAGGAGTGAGAAACAGAGACTCCAGGCCAAGTCTTAACAGGGAAGAATAAATACCTTGTTCCCTCATTTCCTTACTCCTTTGAGGTTGTGTGACGGTTTATGAGCTGTAGATTCACAGAGCTGGGTGGCTAGAATTGACCTTGAGGGCATCATCTCTATGTCCCACTCCAGCCTGTCAGCAAACTGTGCCAACCTGGCCCCTGGCAGGGTGAGTGTATGCTTCTAGAAACCTGTCAAGTGATGCCTCTCTCATGACACAGCAGCCAGGCATGTATGCAGTTCGTCCATGGGCTCCCTTTAGTGCCAGATGAGTCAAAGACACCTGTTCCGAGAAACTGTTAACCTTGAACATCAAGTGAACCTCAAAATGGAACTGTCTTCCATTCTCTTCTATGTTCCTGCCAACTGTATGACCTGGGGCATGAACTATAATCTAGATGTTGAGTGTCCCGCAAAGTCCATGGTTAAAGGTTTGATCCCCAGGGAGATGTTATCAAGGGGTAATAAACCATGTAGCAAGTCCTTGGGGCATTGAAAATACACCCTTGAAGGGAATTATGGGATTCCTGCTTCTTCCTCTATGTCCCCTTTGCTTCATGGCTATAGGTTGTGCTCTAGCCATTTAATGCTGTGCCTCCCCACAGACTCAGTCCCTGAGGCAAGTCCATCTCGGAGTAGTGTCTCCAAAACTGTGAGCCAAAACAAACCTTTTATCTCTATAAATTCATTATCTCGGGTATTTTCTTATAGCAATGGAAAGATGAATGGCAAGGCAAGAGTCTTAACCTGTTCATGTTTCTTGGAGGTTTTTTTTTTTCCCTCCTCTAGAAGAATGGGGATAGTGACATGAACTTCATAATCTAAGGTAAATATCAACGCAGTTCCATAGACAAAGCACCTAGCAAAGTCTGTTTCATGAGTCCACAACACAAAAATAACCAAGTATTCTTAATAACAGGGTTTCTTTCTCCACTTCTCAGCCATTGTTTCTAAGAAGTATTTAAGGTTGCTTGGTAAACATACATCTTGTTATTACAATACAAAGTTATCATAACTCAGGCCTCTCCTGGGTAAAGAATCCAGGGGAGAGTGAAATAAGTTCTGGGTGCCCTTTCAAGCAAATCCAGCTCTGTATAATATTGTGGGCCAATTCCCAGAACTAAGAGAGTGAGGACAGAACCCAGCAGACCTCCAGGGCCACAGGTAGACTACAGTGGTGGCAGTTCTGTGTTTACTCCATCACATGGACAAGGTAAAGTATGACAGCACCCCCCTCCTGCTTGCCGCTGCCTCTTCACCCAGTGTCTCTGCGGCTTAGAAGGTGCTTTCCAGGGAGGGTGATACAGTAGGAGGAGATGCATTGACTTGCCTCTGGTCATGGAACTTTTGTTCTATTTCTGAGACAAAATGAATTAAAAAAAAAAAAAAGGAGAGAAAGAAAGCTTGGGTCTGTTAAAAGGTGGATAGCATACCAGACCACCCCAGCAGTCACCGAAAAAGAAATTTTAAAAAGTGAAAGAGACCTGAGGAGACAGCTCAGCGGGGAAAGTGTTTGCTGCAGGCATGTGAGAATCTTGGTTTGATCCCCGGCACCCACATAAGAAAGCCTGTCCTGGTGGGGTAATCCATAATCCTCATATCCTGAGGTGGAGGTGGTGATCCCTGAGGCTCTCTAGACAGCCTGGCTCACTACTCACCAAGCCTCAGGTCCCACTGACACTGAAAGGCCCTGTATCGCATAAACAAGCAAACAGACCCGGAGGGATGGCTCTGGGATTTGATGCACAAGCATGGAAACTTGAGTCTGATCCCAAAGACCCATGTAAAGTTAAAAGAAAACCTCCCTCACAGAGTTGTCCTCTGACAGGCGTGGCAGGGCAGGCACACGCACATTTATGCACCACGCGTACACACACAATTTTTTCAACCAGGGTAGGCAAGGCCTGAGTAACTGTATGTAAGGCTCACCTCCGAGTTCACAAGCACATGTACACACAACACCCACACACACACACACACACACACACGCCACAAGGAAATTCATTCACACAAATACTGAGAACAGGAAAAAGAAAATAGTGAGAAAACCCAAAGAAGAAAGTCACAATGAATTAAGTCATCCTGACAGCAAACAGCATCCTCCAGGGCCACAGAGAGAACGGAGACATCTTTCAAATGAATTCCATCCCCGAATAGTATCTGGAGACCTGGAGGAGGTAAGAGAGCCAGCCACCAGAGAGGCCCACTGAATTTGTTTACGTTTCTTGGAGTTTCTGTTTTCTCCTCTGTGGGAATGGGGATAATGGAGGCCCTCTGGAGACTTCAAGAGTCCACCTCGCCAACATTTGAGAAAACCACAGTTCTTCCCGGAAACCAGCAGGCTTTCACAGCATCTGGCATCCCAGTGGAGGGCCATCCTGACTGTGCACGAACTCAGCCACCGTGTCGCTTACTTGTGCTGTTGCGATGACCGAATCCCTGACAAGAAGCAACTTACAAAAGCAAGGGTTAATTTGGGTTTACAGTCTGAAGGGGCGCATTCCATGGTGGAGGGGAAGGCTCCGCGGCATCGCATTCCCTAGTGCGGCAATGGGGCTCCGCACGCGCTCACTTCTCGCCCCATCGTGAACACAGAGTCAGCACGCAGCCTAGGACAGTCCTTCCCAGTCACGGTACATGTTAAAGCAACAAAGTCCCAGAGGAGTCTGCTTCGACCCACCAACCCCCATTCGCTTTGCCCACCCTTTCACCCACAGCCCCTCTGATTCCACTGAAGCCTAGAAAAGGATGAAGAACATGAGTTGTGGACTCAGTTTAGCTCAAGCCACAGTTAAGAGTCTTCGTTCTTCGTTAGTTCCTTAGCTAAAAAAAAAAAAAACACCTCTCCAGACATAAGCAAGGCCCAAGCAAGCAGTCATGGACCTGACCTTGAACAGCCAATTCTCTGCCAAACGCCTTAACAGTCCCTGGCAGGCAGGCTCTTCCAGAGCCCAGGGTGCAATGAGCTCTGAGCCTGTGAGCCCCGCTGGAACCCTCTGGACTCTGACACTGTGTCAGATTCAACGCTGAATGGGACATCCCTCGCTCCCATCTGGCCCACGCTGGGGAATCCAAGAACACCTGTCCTCAAATAGCCAACTAACCCTACAGAGACGTCTGATACGAGGCTGTCACACAGGGATGGCTTTAGCAGCAGCTTCCAATGTCACTACTGGCTAATCAGCCCAACTTGGACCCGCGCCCCCACCCACCCACACCTCACTAATGCAGAAATCGTCCTCATAGCTTCAGGGTCTGAACTTTTTTTTTTTTAAGTTGTCCTTGGGCTACACAGGATTTGACAGAAAAAAGTTTGGGGCATAAAACTAGCAAGCAAATCAAAGGCCCGACGTTCCCTCCTGTCTCTGACGTCTTCATTTGAAGCAGAGAGTGTAGTTCAGAGAACACTGACAGCTGCAGACCCTCCAACAGGAGGCCGGGAGCCCACGGTCCCTCCAAATGGCAGCTTCGGCTGTCACCTGGAGCCTCGCTGGCCTTTGTCCTCGGATTCACAGGCAGCCAGGCCTGTTTTCTGCTGACACAGGCAGGCCCCACACAGAGGAGCTAGGAAGGTGATACAAAGTGAGAAGAGGATCTCGTAGGCACCTGCTTCGGTGATGGGAGCATGACCCCTCCTTCCCTCTAAAACATCCCACCGCCCTGGCAAGCGTTTAACTGCTCTACCTGAATTCGGGGAGCATGCACCACTGCAGCTGTGCAGGCCCTTAACTCCCCTGCTTCTGCCTCCCTCCCTTTGCAGCCCTCCCCACCCCACTGTTGCTCTCAGTACTTCCAGTGAGGTTTAGTCCCAGGAATCCCCTGGATGTGAGGAATCCTTTAAATCAAACCTGAGAGGGCGGTGTGGCACAGTTAATAGAGTGTTTGCCTGCCGTGTGTACAGCACCCTGGGTTCTATTCCCCCCATCCCAGAAACCAGGTACACACGCCTGCAATCCTGCCACTCTGGGGAGGTGGAGGCTTTACAAAGTGTTAAAGCTGATTCTATTTAAGTGCTGGCTTCTGAAGCATTGGTGGGGGTTGGGGGTTGTCATTCATCAGTTTCTGCAATTTGCACCAAGAAACTCAGAAGGCAAAGACCTGATCTGAGGTAAGAAGTTTAAAGTCGTGTGCCCCAGCCCACCTGTGGTTTCTGTGGACCCAGCTTTGGAGGTAATCGCTAATCCTTTCTCTGATCATTAAGGACACTTGGGACCTGGTCTCAGGATCAGCAGACTTAAAAGAATCCCTTTCTCACCCACTATGTGTGGAACTGTTTTCCATCAAACCTCTCGAGTACAGCCACCCCGCAAAGAACTATGATGTGAGACAAATTGTCTGTCTCGGCCCAGGAACCCAATATCTCCTCTTTCCAGTATGTTCTCTGTAACCTGGAGTCACTTCAAAAACAACTCAGTAAAAATCAGTGAGCTTTTTATCCTCCTTCACAACGTTTGTGCCTTTGTGTTCTAGTTTTTAACTCTGTCATATTTTTTCCCCTGGTGGATAAGTGCACAAACATGTAATTAATCAAGCACACACACACCCCCCAAGTGAAATACTGTGGCTTCAAAATGGCCTTTCTAATTGTGTAGGAGTTCACTGAGATGTATAGTTTGGGACAGGACAAGCTAATCTAGCTGTATGATGTTTCTATTGGTGACTTCATTGCAAGAAGGCTGTTTTTATATTTAAAAGCTAGTTTTAAAAAATATAATTGTACCGTAGGAATATCAATTCCAATAACATTCAGGAACCAAAGTCCATTTAAAAGAACTGACATAATGCACATTACAGAATATATGTGTGAGTGTCAAAAATATGAATTAGATCTGCAAAGCTGAGACAAAAATAATCTCCAGGATATACTACTTAGCTTGTGGCAAAAGTCCAGTTGCCCTAAGGGGACAAGGTCATCCCCTGCCTAGCAAGAAGGGCTACCCATTAATCACCAGAACTAATGCTGGCAAAGCATGCCTCTCGGCTGACAGCCAGATCTAAATGGTTAAGCACAGTGGGACAGGCTTTGGGGATAGTTTTGTTCCAGGAAAAATCAAAGCTGTTTCCTTCTGAACAGAAACCTGACCACAGTTGAAAAGAATAAAGACAGGCACAAAATTTTTGTGTATTTATGCTTCTCGGGGATAGAAAGCAGTTGGCTTGAGATCAAAGCTAGACATTTCTAAGCAAATGGCGGCTTTGGGAGGTGGGGACTATGCATGTTCATGTGTGCATGCATGTGAAGGCAAAGGTTGGCATCAAGTGTTGTTTCCTTGAGTGCTGTGGTTTTGTAAGATGTGTTCTTAATATTTACTTATTTATTTGTTCATTTACTTATTTATGAAGGCGTGTGTGTGTGTGTGTGTGTGTGTGTGTGTGTGTGTGTGTCATGTGTGCACAGATAACCTCACAGACCAGATGAGGCATCGTATCACCTGCACCTGAAGTTACAGGCAGTTGCGAGCAGCCCAGTGTAGGTGCTGGAAACCAACAGGAGCAAGCGCTTTTCTCTTCAGCTCACTTCTTGGCTTTTGACACAGGGCCTCTCATTAACACCTGAGGCTCCATGATTAGGCAAGACCAGCTGGCCAGCAGCCTCAAGGGTCTACCTGTCTCCACCTGCTCCGAGGTGGGATTTCAGGTAGGTATCGCCATGCCCATCTTTATATGTGTGTGCTGAGGATTGAACGCAGGTCTTCACTTACACGCAGAAAACACTTGGCCATCTGAGGTATCCCAGCCTCCAGTCATGTTTATTTCCTTCTCTCTAGATCTTTAATTTAAAAAACAAACAAAAAAAATCACAAAGCCTAGGAGATCCCCATTCCTTAAAGGACAAAGAGTCACTGTGTTGCCTGGGTCTAAATTTCAAATGAAAGTTGTACACTCCCAGGGGAGATTTGAGGAGTGAGACCCACAGCAGAAGGGGTTCTTCAAGAGCCAAATCTCCCTTTTACTGGAATCCAGATCTTCTTCTTGCATTTCTTCTGCACTAGAAATCCATGGCCACCTCAGCAAGGCCTGACATAGACGACTGCACATTTGCTTTGAACCGTGTATATTCACTCTCTTTGGTCAGATAAATGGGTGTGTGGAATAAAGACCATATTTCCCATATGCCTGCTAAGAGGTGTATAAAATAGGTAAAGTCAAAAGAAGGTAAAAGCTGGTGAGATGATTCAGTGGGTAAAGGCACTTGCTGATTTCCTGAGCTCAGTCTCACGGGATGGGAAAAATGGCTGCAGGCTGAGCAACACCTTGGAACTACATATCACTGGGCAGGTGCCATCAAACCCCTGGTCCAACTAGTCAAAAACTGAGCTGTACGTGTAAACACAAAACCACAACTATTTTACGAGTTTTAATCCCAGCACTTGGGAGACAGAGGCAGGTGGATCTCTGTGAGCTCAAGGCTAGCCTCGTCTACCGAGTGAGTTTCAGGACAGGCAGGGCTACACAGAGAAACCCTGTCTCAAAAAAAAAAAAACACAAAACAAAAACAGCAACAAAGTTGACTTCTGTTCCCATCTTTTAAATGCAAGGTCTCATTCCTGAAAACAAAAAGCTATGGTTTGGGAAAACACATTATTAGTTGCTAAAGGTTTCAGGTGAAGGGGATTATGACTATAAAGGGGCAACATGAAAGAGTCTATAGGGCTAAATAAACAGTTCTGTAATCTCCTTGTGTTGGTGTTATGACATGAATGTGTGATAAAACTCATATATTGAAAGCTCGAATTTACAAAATAATTCCTTGAATTAAATTTCAAAAGGTTTCTTCTAAGTAATCAGAAAATAAGCAGGCCCATGGGGTTGTTCGTTGTGAAACTAACCAGGAATATGTAGCCACTCCCTCTAGATTCTGCTGTCATCTAGGAATCAGGAATGCCAATGCCCATACCCACAGAAGTATGACCCACTGTGTCATTCAAAGATGGCAGTGGGAATGAGCTCTTAGGTCATGGGTCCAAGCCACTGGTAACAGTTGGACAAGAGGAAATCCCAAGAGCTGTTAGATCCTGTACTGGGACACTCTCTGTACCTGGTGATTCACGGGAGACCTTCAAAGTAAACAAAATTAGCCAGCAAAAGAGAAAAGGAAGGAGAAATGCTATTTCTTTACTCTAAGGAGCTGACCCTAAGAATTCTTCCATCACTCCTCCATCTCCACACCCCAAAGAAGTATAATGGGAGCATTATGGTCTGCCTTCTATATATATATGCTCAAACACTTGTAGTGACTTCCAGAAACCTAGAAGCAAGCATGGAGTTAGACAAGAAGCTGGGACACAGGATGAGACATGCGTGGGATTAAATCCTTCACCAGCTCAGGACAATGAGAACAGAGTTAAAACTGGGGATTAACGAGAAAGCCCAAAATCGGGGTTTTCTTACTCATTTATGTTTGGGGGTTGAGATCAGTGCCCACTATCTCAATACTCACCTTGTGCCATCACTCATGATAATTCTATAGATTCCTCCTCCTCCTCCCATGTTCCAGGAGTAATGTAGCTTAAGATTTAGACCACTACTCAGCTCACCAAGAACCTCAGCCACATCTCTGAGAAATAGGGCTCTTGCAAAGTCCAGCTAGCCACCTGAAGCACCCTTCTTGTCTTGCCTGTCTACCTCTGGACCTTTCCCCCACTCTCTTCTAGGAGCTAAGAACTCAAGCATCTTAAAGGCAGAGAAGAGGCCTCAACCATCAGAATCAAGAAATAGATGGGAAGGGGTGTCTGAAAAGATGGCTCATCAGATAAGAGCATTGGCTGCTTGGGGGGGATTCAGTTCCCAGCACTCATGCAGTGGCTAACAACTGTCTATAATGCCAATTCCAGAGGATCTGATGACCCCTTCTGACTGCCTCGGGTACTACATACACATAGGGTGTGAGCATACAGGTGAGATACCCACAGACATAAATGGGATTAAAAATAAACAGGATGAGAAAGAAAGGAGCAAACACACAGCTCGCCAGTGGGGTGATAGCACTCCCGACAGGACTTCAGCGGGCCTGAGCACAGCGCCCACTTGAGCCATCAGCCACATGCCGCCCCCCACCCCAGCTCCTTTGCACAGATAAACCACAGATAAATCCCAAGTCCTTATTTAAGGCTCCGCCTCCAGTACACATCAACTAAGGCACATGGCTGGACTACTCCTCCCTACCCCATCCCACTCACCCCTTTGCGTCCTGAGAACCAGCTCTCGGGGCATAATTGGACATTTCCATCAAATGCCAATGGCTGGAAAAACTGAAACCTCTTAATGTCAGTAACTAGGTGAAGGCACTTTGGCTGTTTCTAATGAGGAGGCTACAGCTATTTCTCTTTGCCACCTCAGGAAGCTGCAGGTTTCCACTGTACACCTGCACAGTCCTCCAGCCGAGGCTGCCCAGGGCCCTCAGCTCTAACCAGCAGGTCCTGACCACCTCTCTCATCCGCCCCATTTTGTATAACAGGCTCCAGGAGACCAGCACACTAAGCCTTGCAGTGGCCATCCGAGGGCTGGAGTAACTCTTTCCCTAATGAAGGAGTTGCGAGGGCTGCACAGAGCATCCTTCACCAACATCCAACTCCAGCCTGGCACCAGGTGGCACCTCCGTCTCCCCTCCCTCACCAGCCTGTTCCAGCCTGCCGCCTCCCAGCCACGACTGCTCAGGTTAAGAAGCATCAAGATGGAAACTTGCCACTTGATTAAGATAAAAATAAAATAATCAAAATATGTACCATGCTCCCTCCTCTGAACAGATGGCCGGGGAGCTTGCCTCATAACACTGAGCATCAAAAATGAATCAGAGGCTCATCTTCCCGTATAATCAAGAGCTCGCTCCCGGTTTGTGCAACAGCCAGGCGGGACTTAGAGACGCTATCGGCAAAGGTTGAGAAATGACAGGGAAACTACGAGTGTCACAAGCCACTCAGTCTGTGGGGTGACACTGGCCTACACCAGACTGCCTGTCAGTGTGCTCAGGAGGCGACGGGAGCATATAAAATAAATGACAGATGTTTCAAGAGGGCCCGGAGCAACCCTTCATCACCCGGCACCCATTAATGTTCCCTCCAAAGAAAGAGCATTCCCACTACCTCGTACTTTTTATCTCTCGGAGACATCCCAAGTCTAGACACCTGTCACCTCACCCCAGCGACAACACCCAAACCCATTGTACCACGATTTATGTGTTTGCGTGTTTTCACTCCCTTGAGCTCTTTGAAAGCAGAGATCATTTCTTACATGGCTTGATAAGCCAGGGCCTAGCAAACACCTAAATCAGTGTTTGGTGAATAAATGAATAAAAATAATCAGAATTATTCAAACGATCTCTTAGTCTGGCTTCCTCTGCCATATTCACTCAATTCCAGTGAAATCTTAAATCAGCTTAAATCTTTTCAAACCCTTCAATAAGACAGATCTATCTATACTATAAAATTATCTCTAAAATATATAGAAAAGTAAAAAAAAAAAAATAGGTACAGAATAACGTGTGCTAAAGACACAGATAATTGATTTAGAATGAGGGCAGAGATATATCATGCGCACACACACACGCACACACACACATTCAATATTACTGAGTACATGAGTACTCATATCCTGCCCTCTCCCTCTCTTGTGTGTGTGTGCGTGTGTGTGTGTGTGTGTGTGTGTGTGTGTGTGGTGTGGTGTGGTGTGTATTTCTCAATATTCCCATGACATCTAAGAGACTGAAAAAAAAAAAAAAAAAAACAATTCTGAGGAGGATCCCAAGGAAAGTAAAGAATCCTGGTTTTATTTACATATCCCTCTGGGCCCTTAATCTTAGCCTTGCATATGAATTTCTCCTTTTCAATTTAAAAGCCAGTTAATAATAATCATTCTAAGAATCGCTGGTCAAAATTGCTCCCCTGTTCAAAAATATTCACTGACTGCCCATTTCCTTCACGTTAGGTATGCTCTTAAACCCCAACTTGATTTATTAACCTTTGCCTGATGAAAAGTCTCCATCGACCCTCTCATCAGTTAAGCCAGTCTCTATGCCATGGGAATGCATGTATCATCAGAGCTCTTCACAAACAGTTCACCTTCCAGGCACAGGGCAGGATTGTCTTTCTCTGCTTCTCGAGAGCTAACAGTGTCACACCTGGGCATGGAGAGATGTAGCATGCAGAGCTTTCAGGAGACGCCTCCTAGAATATGTCCTTGACCCTTGCCTCCTGGTATCTGTCCACTAGTGTGATCTCCTCTCCTTGAGCGTAGGCTGGTGGCTACTGTATAGTGAAGAGAATACAGCAAGAGCAACACTCACTGTTCCTCTCTCTCTTCTTTCCCCTCCCTGCATCCATGCTTACCCTAATGAAGGTCACCTACCAAGAAACAATGGTTATTTAAGGTCGCTTGTTTTAGGCTATTGTGCTGTACAGCAACAGGGTCACTGTCCCTTGCTCTCCTCCTGATGAATATTTATGAGACAGTCAAAAGGATTGCTCATAGGATCGTTTCAGCAAATGAGAGCACATATACAGCATAGTTCAGATGACCATGTGGTCTGTAAAAACTTTTCAAAGGTGGCTATCACAAAAAAAAAAAAAAAAAGGAGAAGAATGGAAGGGATCCTGCTGTTGTTTAGTTTTTGTTGTTTTATTTATGAATGTGCATGCATGTTTGTATGTGTGTTTGTAAGTGTAAGTGTGTGTGTGTGTGTGTGTGTGTGTGTGTACATGCAGAGATCAGAAGAGGATATCAGATGCCCTGTAACTGGAGCTACTGACAATCATAAGCCACCATTGTGGGTACTGATAACTGAACTCTAGTCCCATGAAAGATAAGCAAGTGATCTTAATCTCTGAGATGCCCTTCCAGCCCTCACAAAAAGCCTTTTCTCTTCCTCCAAAGACAATTTCTATGAAAGTCTTTTTCCCCATTCACTCATGTCTTCTTTCACATGGTATCCCTACAGTTGGGGCTTTAGGACTTCAAGAAATGAATCTTCAGAGACAAAGATCATGTGAGGAACCCAGGGTCAGGTCCTAGCTCCATCCACAGCTCCAAAGAGGACATGAGGAACCCACTCACAGATCAGCTTCTCTTTCAGCTGAGGCCCATCCCAACCTATCCTCAAGAAAGGTTATAATATGTCAGAAGCAGGATCAAATGAAGAGTTGGGGTCTGGGTTCAATAGATGCTTAGGTTTTCAAGACCTAAGCATCTTGAGGTTTTCAAGCAACAGGGAACATTAAACTAAGCTTGGGTCCTTCTGAACAGATGGTCTATAGGGCCTCAGCATTTACCCATGAAACAGTCCTTGTCTTCAAACCCCTCCAGTGGGGGCCAAAATACACCGGAAGAACTGATGGGCCATGAGCCAAGACATCTCCCACGTGACTTCTCCTTCCAAGCAACACCTAATATCCCAAATTCGCATTCCTAAGAATCACCTCAGTATTTTGATTCAAACCCACAATAAAAACTTGTGGGTTCAACAAAAGAAGAAATTGATGTTTTAATACAACTCATTATGGCACCTTTATTAACTGTAGAAATAAAAATAGGATATAAAACAGAAAGATTAGTTTAAAATCAACACTGTGCTGGTAAGGGCAGGGTGATTCTGTGAACATTAATTGCTAGGTAGCCTCATTACTGATTAAATAAGAAATCTCCAATACCATTAAACAATTGTGATTAAATGTGCGTCATCCTAATTGAATGTGTGGTCTATTGCCTTCCTCTGAATCGGCAGGTCACCTTCCTGTTTTGTGCCTTTGAAAAGGGCACACCTATGCGGTGACAGCACAATGACATTATCTCTAAGAGCCTGAAACCCTCAGAGTTGTATCCTAAAATATGACTGTCTGTGCAGGTGGTGAAGAAGGGTGCCACACAACAGGGAACCTGAGACAATGACAATAAACCCACTTAACGTCACAGCTGGGAGCATCATTACTCAGCTCTGCCTCTCTGAAGCCAGTGTAGCTTCCCGTCTATCTGCCTTTGGGGTTATTTGAGAACTAGAGCAGTCAGTATCTTCACAGATCACAGAGGGAGCTCTGTACCCTGGAAGCTAATCAGGAAGTCCTAACCAGGTGAAGACTGTGGGGCAGTGGAGAGCCTGAGGTCTGCTCTCTCCTCCGGGCAATTATCATCTAAAGCTCATTCTTTTGGGTTTTCCAAACACAAGGTTACAAAATTAATGCTTTACCCTTTCGGGCTGGGCTTTATAGTTCACATGTATGGGTCTCTCCTACTCCTGACGTCACTTGGCTGAGACTAAGTACCAAGGTGAGATGAGAGAAATGTCTTGACTTATGTGCCTGTGGCTACATTGTCCCATGTGACACATCATCCTGTAAGGCACCTCAATAGCGCCAATCCCAGCCCCGACCTGAAGAAAATTACACAGTAAATTGTTCTTGCCAGGAGAACAGAGAGACAGAGAGAGAGAGAGCAAAAATTCTAAATTTCAAGTCTGGTAACATCACTACTCTGTGTTGTCAGTAGCAGCTCAAGTTTCCCCACTTCTGGACCCTTCCCAGCCTCTCCCTCTCTCACACTCTCTACCTCCAGGTAGCAATCCACAATGCACCCCACCTCTCTCAGTAGACACCACTGTGTTTGGCTTGTGCAGACTCTTCCCCCGTGGGATGTTCTTGTCACAGGTGGGAAATTACTACTCTTGGCATTTCTTCAGAGCTGCAGGTAGGGACTTGTTTCCTCTGGGTAGGGCTGCCCTGCCACAAGGGGTTAGCAAACAGCATCTCCTATGCTGGATACTAGAGTGGTGCACCCTGACAAGGTCTGCAGGTGAGTACTGATTTTGTAGGCAGATGACCATGTGGTGCCAGAAGATAATGGTGCTGGCATAATGTCCCTATACTACAGAGTAAAGGTAATGAGACTGAGCTACCCCCAAAAGTTGTCCGCTGTCTGAGAGGTAAGACTAGCCTAGGCAGGGCGCTATAGAGGTGCCACAGTGATAGATGCTGAACACAACACCTAACCTGGCTTAGAAGAGGCATCAATAAGTGACTGATGGAAGAGTGGATGGATGGATGGATGGATGGATGGATGGATGGATGGATGGATGGTACTAACTTTAGCTCTGCATGCAATGCTATACGAGCCTGTGGAAGATAGAGATGGTCCAAGGGCTGTGGATGATGTCAACATTAATTAAGACTGCTTGGTCAAGAGCAAGCCAGTTTATGATGGACTGGGAGAGGTGAGCAGAATCAGCAAGGAAGCTGGGGCCTTCTTAGCATAACCCAAAATAATAGGATGGAGGAGGCACTAGAAAGGGACAGAGAAGGAGGCAGCTGCATCCGCTTTCCCCTTCCCTCCCATTCCTCAGCTGCAGCTCTCTCATCCCTGGTTACCTCTGCCTCCCCCACACCCCACCCCATTCGCAGAAAGACACAGCAAGGCTGGGGAAAGGAAGTGCCCCAGGCCACGCTCACTCTTTTTATGTAGGCAGACACAGACAGAAAAGGCATAAGCTAAAATAGCTGCTACTGATTTCCTGGCCCGCATTCTGGGGCAGAGGAAGCCTCGGCACTTCTGTGAGTCTGTGAGGAAGAAATAAATGATGGAGGAAGGACCGCGGCTCAATTGACAGGCTGCTGCTAGGTGCTCACACAGGAAGGCTCTCTTCCCGAGATCATCCATTCTGCCTCGGTACGAGACAAAAATCAATAACAACTCACTTCAGATTTACAACTTTCCCAATTTGGAAGTTCAAGTTTTAAGGCTGCCTTAAATATTCTACCCTAGGGCCCCAAATCTGAGCACAGGATGTTGTAGCCTGAAAATGCAACCGAGAGAGGATCTAGCTGAATCCGATGCTTCTCCATGGTAGACTCTGAATTCAGGGAGAGGTTGAGGCAAGAAAAATCCTTTGTGTGCAAGGCTAGCCTAGGCTGCATAGGAAGTTCCAGGCCAGCCTTGGCTACATAGTGAGACATTGAAGATTTTGAAGTCGAAGGCCCCAGAGCCTAATTCCAAAGCCTCTAATTCCAAAGCCTCTGCCCTGCACCACAGGCTAGGAGGCATGAAAAATTGTCTTATCTTTATCTAACCTTTGTTGGACCCATGCTTGCTTCAGGGTTTAACTTTAATATACGGCTTCAGTTTAATAGCAAAATGGTTCTCTTAAAATGTCAGGCGATAAAATGCTGAGTCACTCACAAAGAAAAGCTCGGGCCTGAGGAGAAATTGGAATCACTGGGGTGCGAACACTGACACCACATATCCTCGGCCTAAATAGAAGGAGACAGAGCTTAAGTTCAGATCAAATTTAGGAGGTGGTGTTCAGCCTCGGGGACCGTTTGCTCTGAAAGACGAGAATGAATCAGAATGATCCGGCATCGGGTGAGATGCTGTCACCCAAACTGTAAACACAGCCGTGTACATGTGACAGTCAACACTGCATACTTAACAACTGCCTAAGCTGTACCAAACAGAACCAAAACTATGAAAAGAATCGGGCAAACAGCGTTGAGGGTGCACAGGGTGCTGCTCCGCTGCAATAAGCCCTAGAAAGTTGGTTTGTTTTCGTTGATAATTGTGTTGTCTTTAGAAGCGAATCCAACTGCACAGTAATAATTGATCCAAGCAGAATCATTAATGAGTCCTAAACTCACCACAGAAAAAAAGAAACACAAAGAGAAAAGGAGTGTTTATGTCATATTCACTCGTGAAATACACAAGAAAGGCTAAAATAAAAATTTACCCAGCTAGAAGGACCCTTAGCAGTTACACAGGGAGGAGACCCTTGTCCTGAAAAGCTCCTTTCCAATCTCAGAAAGAATCTTGGCAGCTGAGGAGAAATAATAGAAAGACCAAAAAGTTGTGGGTCTGCGTGCAGAGCAGTTACCTCTCACACACAAAGCCCCGGGTTCAGTTCCCGTCGTTACATAAACAGGGCGTGGCGGCAGATCCCTGGAATCTTGGCACTCAGACGGTAGAGGCAGGAGGATCAAACGTTTGAAGCCAGCCAGGACTATGTAAGACCCTGAGTTTAAAAGGGGGGGAGGGGGGAAGCATCCATACAGAGTTTGTTTCCCTCCTGCTTGTGTCAAATACTCAGTTTTCCCAGATAAACAGCACAGCTTTGGAGCTCCCAGAGCTCGTGGAAGATGAGACCAAGTGTTTTCCCGCAAAATCAAGCCGACACCTGCACGGTGAAGCGCCCTCCATCATTTATGAGATATGTCCATCCTGCACCTGCGCCAAGAGGTAAGATGGAGCAGTGTGGAGTATCATTCTCTGTCCTGGTGCACAGCAGGGCGTGACTGTGGTGTGCAGGGGGGTCATCACGGCAGTCACTCTGCACTTACCTGGACATCAAACTGAGCAACCAGTCACACTCCAGAATAGTGCATTTGAAGTCTCCATTCAGACTCTCTCTCTCTCCCTGTAGGATTTCTTCATCCCACGGGGTGAGGCTGGGGATAGGTGAGAGTCCTCTGTGAAAGACCAGACCAGCCCCCGTGGTGATGACAGTTATCACCACAGTCATCGTGCTCCGGTCTATGAGGCACCTGCTTCCTGCAGCCTCAGGATCCACTCAGCATGCTCCCCACTGTCAGCTTGCTGCAGGAGACATGATTTCCCCTCTCTCACCAACAGCCTGGTTCCACCACGCGTGCAAAGGCATGGGCTTGAGAAGCATGCGCGTGTCTGTGTGTGTCTGACAGAAGAGGCAGCTGGAAGGGGTCCCCCCCCCCAGGGCTCCTTTGCACGGAGACCAGCTGGGAGCCCTACAGGTGCCATTCCCACGCAGGCCCCTCCAGGGGGGGGTTGGCATTCATTCCCCACTCACTGCATCCGCTGCCATCTTCTCACCCTCATGCACACAGACATTCCTCTCCGTGTCGAAGAAGGGGCAGGAGGACGCTGTTCCTGGGGACCCACACGCTCCTTGGCTCACAGGCAAGCAGGCAGTGTGTTGCTGTGTGGCCACTGAAGTCACTTTCCAACTTGCCTGTTCACCTCTTTTGGGGTGTGTGTGTGTGTGTGTGTGTGTGTGTGTGTGTGTGTATGTGTGTGTTTGGTTTTCCAGACAAGGTTTCTCTTCGTAGCCCTGGCTGTGCTGGAACTCGCTCTGGCCTTGAACTCAGAGATCTGTCTGCCTCTGCCTCTGCCTCTGAGTGATGCACCACCACCAGCTGCTGCTCTCTCTCCCCCATGCCCAGCCAGGTTCGTCACTGCTTCCTGTGCTCCGTGGTGTGCCCAAGAGATCTCCAAAAGACTTCAATGTTAGACAAGCCAGAAGCAAGCTCTGGCCCTGAAGCTTACTGGCTATCCATCCATAGATGATTTTTGCCCTCTCTCTTTCCAGTTGCCTCGGTTGTACCAGAGAGAATGATACCACAGCCTTGCCTCCCTCATGTCTTCTAGTACCCCAGAAAGGGACTGAGGCTGAGTGCTAAGCCATCTCCTATTGACGGTGTGCTGGTTAGTCACAGAGAGCTGGATGCCACCCAGCGAGGTGGCACACACCTTTAATCCAGCCTAGTCTACACAGTGAGTTCTGAGCTAGCCGGAGCTACATGGTGAGGTTCTGTCAAGAGAGAGACAGACAGAGAGAGTACTTATTTCCAATCTCCTTAGTAAAATATAATGACTGATTGTTGAGCAGAACAGTCTGTGATGTGGGCCCTTTGTCCATATAGTCACACTTCACACTGCTGGTCTATGAGGTAACAATCTTCAGGCCCTGATGAGCAAGGACCATGCTCATCAGAAGTTGGAGAACTTGCTCAAGGGCAAAGGTCTAGGAGGTAAAGAGGTCAGAGCTCAAATATCCTGATTGTACACAGCAGGCTTTCTAACCTCCACAGCCTCGACTCTCTTGCCCTGTATATCCCAGGATGGGACTGACATTGACTAATGAGGCACCTGCAGACAGTAGATCCTGGAAGCAGATGCAGCCAGGTCCAGGATCCATGGGAGCAAAATCAGTGACAGGAAAAAGAAGCTCTTGAGCTTGTGTTGGGGCTGGAGCCTCAAGCAAGGGGTGGTGCAGTTTTTCCTAAGATGCATAGCAAAATGCAAGCTGCTCTGGAAGCTAAGTCCCGTGAGACTAAGTGTCCTGCAAGTGGTCAGCGGTGGCCACATTGCTGCCTTTTCCCAGGTGGTCTCCAGAGCCACAGCGTCACCTGTGAGACTATTCCAAAAGCAGAATCTCAGCCCCCGGAGCAGACTCTGAGGTCTATCGTGATCCACAGTCACATGAAGAGAAGCAACAGATCATCGGGAGCTGGTCCCCAGCCGCTGATGTGGGGAGAGCAGGCATCTGTACCTCTTGGTTGAAATCACCTGGGAAGCTGTGAGAAGCCCAGCAGCTCCGCTAAATCAACCTCAGTGGGAATGCCATGTATTTCAAACGTCAGTATAACAGACACTGCTGTGTAACTGTTAAGAGGAGGAAATCTGGTGACAAGTGGACTCAGGTTCAAATCCTGACCCTGTTTACTGACCATTTCACCAAGGGCAGGTCACCTCATGTCTCAGAGTTCCGAGGTCCTCGTGCGAATAAAAGCGGCAATAACCATTTCTAGCCCACATAAACTATAAGCACCCTCATAAACTGTGAAGTGCTGTGATGGTGGTCCCTACTCTTCTGGCCTTCCTTGTCACATTTTCCTGCAGAACTAAGGAAAGAAAGGCCTCGTCTCTTTTAGTTTTGTCATTTAACTTCACCCTATTTCAACCCACAGTGTCCCTTGAAGGCACAGAAGAAAAGAGTCATCCCCCGGTCGTGCCTCACTTAGTGCGTACTGAATCTCCTGCCTGCGGTGGCACATCTCATTTCCCTCCTAACATCCCATGGCCTGTGATACAGTGAAGGGGAGAAGAAAAAGCAATCGGGTCGGCTCTCACAGGCTCTGCAGCCTGATGGGCCAGCAGCTTTCAACTACCAGTTCGTCCGGGGTCCCCGCTAGCATCCTCGCCACATGGATCGAAGCCAAGAGCTCATCTTCAGTTTCAAGATCGGAGACCGAGAGCTGAGGTGGGAGCGTGTGATGGAAAGAGCCGTGCAGACAGCGCATGGAACCCTTAACCGCAGCTCTGCGTTTGCTTAGCTTTGCGACTCCTAGGTTGTGCGCCTGCTCTTCCCATCTCTCCTCCTGCAGAGCCCCAGCAAACCATTGCAATCTTGTTAGAAAGTTCCAAGTAGCCCACCCAGGGTCAAGCAATGTGCAATGCCTTCAACTCGTGTATTAAATTACATGATAGACAATAAAAAAAGAAAACATTACTATCCATCTACAGGTTCAAAACTGAGGTTTGTATCCATGTTGAAATTGCCCTTGGGGGCTAGAGATGTGGCTAGATCCAGTAAGAGCATTGGCTGCTTTTCCAGAGGACCCAGGTTCAATTCCCAGCACCTCCATGTTGTCTAACAGTGTCTGTAAGTCTATTTCCAAAGTGTCTAATTCCATTTTCTGGAATCCACAGACACTGAATGCAAAAGGTGTAAGCAAAACTCCCATACACACAAAATAAAAATAAGAAAATCTTAAAAGAAGATTACCCAAAGTCCTGGAGTTTTACCTGAAAGGCAATGTCAAGAATAAAATCCAAGACAAAAGTTTAATATATTATGTTATATGTTATTATATCAAGTTGTATAATGTTATAATATATAATAACATACTATAAATTAAATAGATGTTTGGCAATATACATGCATTTAGGAATTTCTAAACCAGGCTAATTAGCATATGATGTTGCCTCACATAGTTTAGATCTCTTGAACTTACTCCTCCTGATAATTGCATCCTTTGACCAAAATCTTCCTTTACTTAAGGCCCTTTTAACACCATCTATGGTCTATCTTTATGAATTCAACCAGTTTAGATCCCAAGTAAAAGAAAGGTCTAAAGCAGTGCCTGGATTACTTCACAAGGTAACACCTTCCATTTCATCCACGTCGGGGCGAAGTACAGAGTTCTCCTTCTGTGAGGCTAGACAGTATTTCATGCTACCTCGTTCTTACCGAGCCAACCACTGATGAAAGTTTACATTATCCTATATTTGACCATTATAAAAAGCTACACAATGAACATGGGGATATTGGCATCTCTTGAACATACTGATTTACATCTTTTGGACATGAATGAAATTGATGAATAATATGATAGTTCGATATTTGATTTTTTCTCTTTTTTTGTTCTCTTTTATTTATTTATCTATTTATTTATGTTTTGTTTTTTGATACAGGGTTTTTTCTGTGTAGCCTTGGCTGTCACTTTGTAGAGCAGGCTGTCCTCAAACTCACAGCGATCTGCTTGCCTCTGCCTCCCTGAGTGCTGGGATTAAAGGCATGTGCCACCATGCCCACTCCTTGCTTAATTTTTAAAGAACATCCACATGGTTTTCCAGAATGGCTGTACTAATTTATATTCTCATCAGCACTATACATAAATTCTAATTTTTTCATGTCTTTGCCAATACTTTTCTTTCATCCTTTTTATAATAGCTACTCTAACAATGTGGGTGATATCTTTTGTGATAACTAATAGTCAGCCTAGTGGGTTTGGGGAGAAGGAAGCTCAGTTGAAAAATTGCCTCCAGCAGATTGTCTTGAGGATCTGCCTCTTGATTGTGAACTGATGTAGAAGGGCCCAGCCCACTGCTGTCCTTAGGCAGGTGAGCCTGGGCTGTATAAAAATTAAAAGTTAAAAAAAAAGGAGCTGATGTGAGCTAGGGAGCAAACCTAGTTCCTCTATGGTGTCTGCTCCGGGTTCCTGTCAAATCCCTTCTCTGACCTCCTTGGTGATGGACTGTAGCCTGGAAGATGAAATGCCCACTCTCCTCCCCAGAAGGGTTGTTGATCATGACGGTTCTTAAAGCAGCAGAAAAAAAAAAGTAGAATACTTGATTTACATTTCTGATTATAAGCTTTTCAATATACCTATTGGGTGTCTGTAAATAAAAAATAGAACTTACTAAACAGTCAAAAGCTGTATGTGAGAAGCAATACATGAACAATACATGAGTAGAGGGGCTATGATATACAATCCAAGATGCATTATGGGTGACAAATATTGTCAAAAGGGTCTTACTTCCTGGGCTTTGCGGGGTCTGTTGTCTACACGTTAATGATTCTGAAAGTGGGTGGAGACACGCAGACAGTGCCTCTCACAACCACAACGCGCCAGGGAGCTGTCACGGTTAGGTTGTCATGGCCCAGGCTCGGGTAGACTTGGTCTCAGCTGTGCCTGTTGTGAGCTCTTTAATTGAATTATGTACATTGCTGTGATTACATGTGAATTTAATTGCCACTTAAAACATCTTTTAAAAGATTCCGCTATAGTTTGGCGCTGAAACAAGAAGTTACCGCACACATAGAAAGGTGTAGAATTAGAGCAGCAGGATGTAATTTGGTATTCCTGAAGCAAAAGAATGTTAGAGGAGTCATGGTTGAAAGCCACACTTTGGGGTCTTTTTTTTTTTTTTTTTTAGCTTTTTAAGGGGAAAAAAACATGTTTTATAAGACCTAAGAAAGGAAGCTATTATGTTTTATCACTGAGATATATGCAAATATACCACACATGTGTATATAACATATATATTCAATACGTGTCAAACAAAGCAAACAATGACAAAAAAGACACTGCCAAGCCCTCAAGAACAGACAAAACAGGTCAAAATGAGAGGCTGGTGCGATCAACTCAGCAGTTCCACAGGGCTGTAACATAGCAGTACGTCATAGATTGCACCGTGATTTTATGAAGTAATGAAGGCAAGTACTGACAAAGCATGCTTGAGGCAGGTGAGGTGGCTCACAGGTATAGTCTCGGCCACTCAGGAGTCAGGGAACAAAAGGATTGCGTGATCCTAGGAGTTTGAGGACTGGGCTAAAACCAATTCCAAAGAGAGATCATCCTAAAGTATTTTGAGTAAGATTACAAGACAGTGGTTTCAAATATATAATCAGTACTAGAAGCATTAATTCTGTGAGAAACAGTGATTATCAGAAGACAATAGCAATATAAAATCAAGAAAAAAACAACTCAGCCTGAAAATTATGTTTCTGAAGAAGAATTCAGAATGGGAAAGAGGAGCAACAACTGGAGATATAATAAAAGAAAACATTCCAAAAATAAACAGTAAGAAAAGGTGTGAAGAAAGACATGTTCATAGTACAAACAACAAAAAAAAAAAGAGGGGGGAATAGATGTCACCTTTAGTCCTAGCTACTTAGGAGGCTAAGGAAAGTGGATTGCTTGAGTCCAGGTGTTTGGGGCTAGCCTGGGCAACACAGGGTGACCGCCCCCCCATACTTCAAAAAAGGTGGGGGTGAGGTGTGGAGGAGAAGGAGGAAGAGAGGATAAAAAGGAATCAAGACAGAGTTATGTCCAGAAATACCCCAGCAAACTTCTTAAGTCTAAACAGCAACAGTAATAAACAGTACCGTGTACATCCTGAGCTGACAGTAAGAGAGAGAGAGAGAGAGAGAGAGAGAGAGAGAGAGAGAGAGTGCAATGAGCACAAGGCATAAAAAAATAAAATCATACTGGCCCTGGTTCCTTTCTGCAACAATAAAGCTACTGAGCTCTGACATGAAGATTCCAACACAAGAATTTACTCTGCAATAAGCTCTAGTGTTTCAGAGGGTACCACATTCAGAAAGCCGGCCACTCACGTTTTCCTTAAATAGCCTTGTCAGTTTGCACTTCAACTTCCCAACTGATGGGTTGACATTAGGAAATAAAAAAAAGAATAAAATAAAAGGGAGCAGACAGGGGAAAAAAAAAAGCAAAAGCAATGGCAGCCATGGGATCCAATTCAACAAAGAGATCAGTTAAAGTATGGTTACAAGATAGAGTGATTTAAAAACATGCTAGAATGGAAAGCCATACAACACCAAAAAAGTAATTAAATAGTCACTCAGACCCCAACCTCAACCAACTTCATGAAGGCAGGAGAGACAGGGTAAAGTGAAAACACACCAGTTTCTTCATTGTACGCAGGTGAGAGCCTGTCAAAGACTATCAAACCCCTTTATGCTTTAATAAAAGAAATAGTATTTGGTAACGCCATACATTTAAATTCTTATTTATTCTTGGGTAATTTCAGACATGAATACAATGTGTTGAGATCATAGCCACCCCTACGCTTCCCAGATATATCCATACCAACACACACACACACACACACACACACACCCTGTTTTGTTTGTTTGGGTTTTTTTTGTTTTGTTTTTTTAATGGCGCACTGAGTCCAGTCAGTGCTGCCTGTATGTGCCATGCCATCGCCATCGCTAGAGCATGGGCTACGGACCATAGCCACGCCCCGTGCATACATTACATAGGAGAGCAGGGGCTGGCCTTTAAAGGAGAGGTAACTAATCCACCCTGCCTCAAGGCATTCCCACCTAGCAGACAAGAACGGTTTTATTTGTTACAAAAAGAAAATGAATGTTAAATTCCTTGAAGAAAAGTGCAAAGAACCTATCTTCAAATGGAATGCAGGCCTTGCTGCCTATCAGTTCTTTCCACTCCTCTGTAAAGCTTCCCGAAGGTTGATATCAACGGACAGCAGAATTGCTTGTCAGTGTGGTCCCCTCCAACCTGCGGGCAGATCCTCCTGATGCCAGCATGATGAGCTTGTCCAGTGTCCCCCCCCAGTATCCTAGGGATGGCTCTCTGTATTAACTATTGTCACACACCGGGGCAAGAACCATCCCAGTACGCAACATTTGTTTCCAGTTTTACAAATGAGTCTGAGAAAAATTATTTTTCGCAGTTATGGTAATGAATGGCAGGGAAGAATCAATTTCCGGCTTAAAGTTCATTGGGCTCTACCACTCCATTTCCCTAATCCAAGAAAAGAGAGTGTAGAGAATAAGTCTGTGATTTACTGAAGTGTGAGAACAGAGCTGCCTTTTTCACAAAATAATGAGAATAAAGCAATGCACCAAGCTAACCATCCTGTCCGCAGAGCTCACCAATCGCCCTGAAACCTTCACGGATTGGAGGCGCTCCTCCAGGAGCAACCAGCTTTTTAATTAAAAAAAAAAAAAAAAAAAACAAAAAGACAAACAACAAAAACGATCCTGACCTTCCCAGGAAATGTGCTGGTCTCAGGTTTGTCTGGCGGGGACCAATTAAAGGACATTTCATCCTATTAGGTCTCCAGTATCTAAACGAACCTTTCTCTTGCTGAGGATGGCCCGATTAAGTCACTAACTCACCCTGAGGGACCCTTGGCTGGGGTCTTAAAGAAAGGGTAGTATATATGATTTAAAAAAAAAAAAAAATCATCATCATCATCATCCTCTCCTCCTCTTCCTCCTCCTCCCCGACACACACACACACATACCAAACAATTCTTCCAGCCACATCTTACTGAGCGAGCAGCATCCTGGGGACCCTGGCTTAACCTCAGGATTACCTAGCTCCATAATTGGCTCCCTACAAATCTTAAGGACTAAATCAGGGTGTGCCATGCCCCGCGCCAGTCCTCCAGGAGACATCCGGGCATCCGGCTGCCTGGCATTGCACCAAAGCCCATTCTCACCCACAGGACACCCCCCTCAACCCCCGGCCGGGCCAGCCCCAGTGCCCAGGAGACGAACCACGCCCACCCAAGCCCTGGTGTTGTGGTCCTCGCCAAGGGGCTGCGCCCTGGCTGCTTGCGGATCGCTGCTGCCACCTGTCGGCCGCCTGTCTAGAGCGTCACTCTCAAGGGGGCCCTGGCCCTGAATGGAGGAAACCGTCCTTGTAAAGGCTTCCTACAGGAGACATCTTCCTGTCCCCTGGCTTCTTCCAGACACGCACTCCTAGCCCAGATCAAGCCCTAAAGAGCACACGCCTGGCTCCCAGGGACCCCACGAGGACCCACGAGCCTGGACGAGCTAGCCCTTAGCTGGGACATCCTGGGGGCACGAAGAAATACAGGGAAGGATCTTTCAAACCCAGGTGCAGATGTCAGAATCCCCCAGAGCAGAAACCAAGAAGCTGTTAATTAACTCATTAATAGTGCCATAATCGCCCCCCCAACCCAGGGGTCCCCAATAGTTTGGCAGCTTGGAGACTCACCTGATCAATACATCCAGGTGATCTTTTTAGCCATGCACACACATTAGGTAGAATACCAATGCCAGCTTTGAGACCGCTTACTTACAAAAGTCTATGAGGAAAAAAAAGGGGGCGGGGACTCTGCAATGGAATAGGAAAGATTTTCACCGTCTTTCCGATCGGTCTCAAACCTCGCATGGTTCTCCTACCTAATTAATCCAACTCTAAGAAGCCTGTGTTCTAAGACTAAGTAACCACTAAAAAAAAAAAAAAAAAAAGAAGAGTACATGCAAACTGGAAAGAATGGTTTTGTTTCATTCCTAAGTCACCACAACTATTTTGAAACGCTATGGGAGTGGCTAGTGGGTTCTGCAGGGCTTCTCAGACCCCGAAAATAAGCTAGACGCTGACTGCCACCCTCTGTTTCTATACTGACTTTCCCGGGTTTCTTGTTGTGGTCCTTAATGCTGTCATCTTGACAGAATCTAGAATCCCATAGGAGACACAAGCCTGGCCGCATCTTGGGGGTAAATGTCTAGACTCCCTGGCTGTAGCTGGCATCATTCCGTGGTCTGGACTCTAAGATGGAATTAAAGGAGAAACTGAGTGGAGCCCAAGCGTCCTGCTCTCCGCTTCCTGGCTGTGGCTGCAACCAGACCACATGCTCCGCGCTCTTGCCGCCATGTTTTACCCACAAGTTCTTTCTTCCTTAAGCTGCTTTTGTCTGGTGTTCCATGAGAAAAGTACCCAGTACACTTGCCTAGCCCTGCTGATTGCCCTATAGGTAGCTGGTACCAGGCGGGCCTCTGGCAACCACATCTTCTGGCCTGGACCGTGTTTCCCTCTAAACTCCATAACAAGTGTGACTGGCATGACTGCTCTAACTGCTGTGTTCCTCCTGATTGACAGGCAGGAGCCTGGCAGACACAACTGCAGTAAGGGGCTTGGCAGGCACCGACCGTGTGCCCTCTGCTGTACTGGATGCTAAGGAGTCACATGTTTAGACAGTTCCTCAGTCGAACAGGGATTATCAGGGACCTCATCTACAGGCCACGGTGGATTGGGGGTCACCTCAGCTCACTGGGAGGAGTTTCAAAGGAGATATACAGACCAGGGTTTCAGTGGCTGAATACAGCTTGGGACACTCACACAGGATATGGGTATGTGGCTCCTGGATAGCATGACCCAACTTGTCTAGCATGCACGCTGCTCCAGGTTTGATTCTCGGCACGAATAAGCCAGGCAGACCTCTAATTTCAGCACTGAGGAGATAGACGTGAGGATCAGGTTCAAAGCCAGCCTGGGCTGCATAGTCAATTCAAGGCCAGCCTGGGTTACATGAGGCCATTTAAAAGAAAGAAAGACAGGCAGAAAGGAGGAAGGAAGGAGTGAGAGGAAGGGAGAGAGAGGGAAAAAGGAAGAGGGAGAGGGAAGGAGAGGGGAAGAGATTGAGGGAAAAGAAGAGAAAGAGGGAAGGAGAGGGGAGCGAGGAAGGGAGAGACTGGCTCTGTTCTGTTTCCCCTCCCTGCAGCTTGGTTTTGATCATGTTCCTGTTAGACCATGTAGCTCATGTGGGGAAGATAATTTGCCTTCCTCCTCCTCATCACTACACTTGCCTTGGCTTGGCTCATCTAGCATCTTACTCTGTGAGGGATAATCATCTGTGTAGGTCTCTCCTTCAGGAAGTTTGTGCTGACTCAAAACCAGGCCAGGTCCTGCTTTTCTGTGTTTCAAATAGCCTCTTTACAACCCGACCCTGGAACGTGCCTGGCTGCATTGTAATGACCTGTGTGTGCTCGGTCTCTATCCTGAGGCCATGAGCTGTTCACATGACCTAACAGGTGCTTTGGCAGACGTGGTCAGCTGGGGTCTGACCTCTGTGCAGAACATGTTCTCATAAGACCTCAGACATGGAAAACCTGCATCCAGAGATGGCTGATGGGAGAAAGGTAGCCTGGCATAACACAAAACATTCCTAGAGACCTAGGAAAAGCTAGCCTCTCTCCCCCAGGAAACCATCTTTCTGAAGCTCTCAGTCTGTACCACCAACTGTTTGGAACAAACTGTTCATGACTCAGCTTCATTATTCTTTACCCCTGATCAGAGAACAAGCCTCACCTCAGCTATGCGTCAGGTCATGGTGACTGCCTCCTCCACAAGCTGCAGCAACCCCAGCCTTCCATACTAGGCAAATAGCTTATGGAAGAGCTCTTAACATGAGGCTGAGGAGCAAGAAAAGAGAAGCACTTGGGAACAGAGGAGACGCCCCTTGTTTTGCCTGTTGCAGAGGCTTGGCACTAGAAGGCCTTGGTAGCAGGCCTTAATCGCCAGCCTTCGCCACAGTGCCTTGGTTCATCAAAAGCAGGAAGCATGCTAGCATAGGGCTTGATGATACTATCTGAGGCGGACATGAGAGAGAAGGGCTGCAGCTCCGGGGTTGGCAGATTCCGCCGTGGCCTTCGGAGGACTGGCTGCTTCCCTGCAGATAAACTCAGTGGGGTTAGTGTGGGAACAAATGTTTCAGGAGCTCCTGATGACCAAGTGTCTGTAAGCACAGAGAACACTGAAAGGTCACAGAGAAAAGAGAGAGAGAGATCTGGCAGAGGAAGAAAGCCAAGCAATTTTTCTTGGAAGAGATACTGGAGGGAGAGATGCAAGTAATAGCCGGGCTAGGTGGTCCTGCCATGGAATAGAAAAGCAGATACAAAATAACAGGCTCGGTGATGCACGCCTGTAATCCCAGCACTCAGGGAGGCAGAGGCAGGTGGATCTCTGTGAGTTCGAGGCTAGCCTAGTCTACAAATCTAGTCCAGGACAGGTAGGGCTACACGGAGAAACCCTTGTCTTGAAAAAGAAGGAGAAGGAGGAGAGGGAGGAGAGGAAGAAAGAGAAGAAGGAGGAGAGGAGGAAGAAGAAGAAAAGAAGAAGATGAAGAAGAAGAAGATGATGATGAAGAAGAAGAAGAAGGAGAAGAAGACAAAGAACTTAATGAATTCATCACTAGAGCCTGCAAACTCAGGCCCTTCGCTGTCATCCCCAGAACTGGGTCACCGGAGGCTGAAAGCCGCAGCCCCCAGCCTCTCAGTTGTCAGCAGTCCAGGTTCTTCGTAGTCTTGTCTAAATAAAAGCTAAAAGGGAAGGCCAGACCCACTGAGGTTCCTCTTCCCACGTAGACAGTGAGGTCTTTGCACCGGAGCTCCAAGCTTTGCCATCACACCTCATGACCTGACTCTGCCCAGCCTCTCCAGCCCACCTGCAGCTACCTCGACACAGTCAGATCTTTCTGTACCCCACCCACCTCCAAACCTTTGCTGTTCCTTCAGTCCCAACTCTGGATTCATCCTTCTCCTAAAACCTGCCCGCCCCCAACAACTCCCGGGGAGACATTGCTGCTTCTGCGAGCGGACTTGCTTTGAGTCCTCCAGTCAAGACACGCCTCCTTCGTACAGAGGGGGCTGCCCACTAAGCCTCCTGACTGGAAGAAGCGTGAAAGAGGGTGAGGAGATGGCCCAGATGGTATTGAAAGCTAAGGCTGAAATGTCCCGAAGTACAAAGAGTGGGACCACAGTTGTGGGACTCTGCTGTTAAAAGGTCAAAGTCGGCGAGGGAGGGGGCCGCAGCCAGGATACCACTACATATAAATCAAGTATCCCTAGCATCTTTAACCCCAGTGAATCAAACACATTCACCCTTTTCACCCTCCCCCGGCCCAAGGCTTATATATATCCCTGATTCCACATGAAATAAACGTGCTGAGTGTTTTCCACCATAGCCGTTTTATTTGCGGGGAGGAAGGGCTCCCCTCCTCCCTGGAGGTTCATCGCTGAACTCCCAGGGCTTGGCTGCCAGCCAGGGCTGGCTGGAGCCTGCCCAACCTCCACCAGCTGGGTGTTGACCTCCAGTGAAGCATTCAGTGTGCCTGGGCCCACCTTCTGGCCGCTGGGCCTGTGTCTCACCAGACCTGCCTTCTGGTCCACAGCTCAGCACATGCCCTCGATCTGTACAGAAAGCTGCATAAGAATGGGCCGTGGTCGGAGGACATACCCATGAGAACCACCTGTTCCTATAAGCCGGTGACTGTCGACAGTTGCTGGGAAAGGGGCGTGTCAGCCCAATGGTGGGGGACTGGGTGGAAAAGAGTTCAGAGAGAAAGGAAGGAGTAATTACCCGGGGGTAATGAGGATTAATATCATCACAATACAGTGTATATGTGTGTGAAATCTTCAAGAAAGAGAGGTGAAGAAAAAAAAAAAAAAGGCCTGGTGGCGTCAACTGCTAGGAGACAGGAGGAAGGCGTCTTGTTATACAAGCCGGCAGCCACTAGAGGGCGATGCTTCCTCGTGAAACATCTCACCAACTCAAGGGCATACAAGGGTAAGAAAACCACATTCCATTCATGCAAAATATGTTTTCTTGGATGTGGATGGCTCCATGGCATATGCACCTATAAAGCTGTCGCCTTATCTGGTAATTCTGTAGTGCTAAATATTCCTGATTAAATGTGATACCTCAACGAGACAGCATCTTAGCGCCAGTTTTACCTAATCAGTTTCTTCCTAATCTGAACCATCAGACACAAAGAATTCATGGGCGGTGGACTATGATGAAATGGAGCACAGAGTAAAGGAACCCAAAAGCAAATTCTGCCTACCTTAGACCTCACCGAGTTTGGGATCTTTAAATCTCTGAGACATGAACTCAAAAAGTCAGAAAGATTCTCTGTAACAGCCTTCTGTCTCTCTGCCTTCTAAACCCTCTCCCTCTGTGTCTCTCTCTCCCTCTCTCTCTGTGTCTCTCTCTTCCTCTCTGTCTCTGTCTCCTCCTCCTTCTCTCTGTCTCTGCCTCTCTGTGTCTCTGTCTCTCCCTCCCTTTCTCTATCTCTCTCTCCCTCTCTGTCTCTCTCTTCCTCTCTGTCTCTGTCTCCCCCTCTTTCTCTCTGTCTCTGCCTATGTCTCTGTCTCTCCCTCCCTTTCTCCATCTGTCCCTCCCTCTCTGTCTCTCTCTTCCTCTCTGTCTCTGCCTCTCTCTGGGTCTCTGTCTCTTCCTCCCTTTCTCTATCTCTCCTTCCCTCTCTGTCTCTCTGTGTGTATATGTATGTATGCATCTATGTGTTATGTCTGTCTGTGTGTGTCTCTGTGTGACTCTGTCATCTTTGTGTGTGTGTGTGTGTGTGTGTGTGTGTGTGTGTGTGTGTAGGTCTGTGCATACCATAACATGCATTTGGAAGTCAGAAGACAACTTTGGGGAGCCAGTTGCTGCTTTGCATCCTGCGGCAGCAGCGTCTCTCTCCTTTCTGCTGCTGTGTAGGCCACTGGCTTCTGGCTGGCACTCCTCTCTCCACCTCCATCAGAAGTGAGTGCCAGCATTAGAGTTCTGTGCTACCACATCTGGCTTTTTGTGTGGATTCCTAAAAGCAAACTCTGGTTGTCAGGTTTTCAGGCTAGCACTTTTACCCACGGAGCCACCTCCTGGGCCCTGCTACGAATCTTTGATCCTGTATTTGCATTTCAATAACAAGCTAAAACCTTTTATTAACATTTGGGATCAAGCAGATATCTATCTTACAACCAAATCAAGTACCTGAATCTGAACACCGCTGTGCACCCCACTGAGAAAAGAGGCCCCGTCCTGAGCCTCTAGAGCAATGGTTCACATAGAGGAGGACCCCAAGCCAGCCCACCTATCTAGGCGCCAGGACGGCAAAGAGTGCCAAGCCCATAAAATGGATGTTACCCACTTGAGCCTTATTGGGTTTCAGTCTTGCTTTTGCCTTTAGATTTATGAGGCATGTATTATATACATCTATATGTATGTATTCATGCTTGCATGTATGCATGTGCATATTTGTATATATGTGTGTTACATATATGGGTATATATAAAGGAGTTATGGGGTTGTTTTTTTTTTTTTGCCTGATTGATAAAAAGGTAAGTTAAGAAAGTAACAAATTCAAATAGAATCTAAAACAAATGAATTCACTATCAAATATACATTTATAAGTACTTTTATTAACCATGCAAGTACCGGCCTACCTCTGAAAAATATAATTGGCATTTGATTTATTTAACACACTCCAGAGAATATGTCAAAATACTATTAGATCTCCTCTGTAAGTCAATGGTAAGAGGGGGGTGGTTAATCATAGTTCTTTAAAGTCTGAAAAGAAACTTTGGTTTTAAAAATGTAAAGGATCCAGAGGACAGTAAAGACACCCGAGAAAGGGTCCTTACCGGACCACTGCACCCTTGAACTCACAGCAGCTGAGGTCCTGGACATGACAGGACCCACTGTTTCCCTGAACGCACAACCCCCTGCAGCTGCCTGTGTAAGCTCAAGTCAGCCCACACCCCAGCACAGACAGGGGAGGGCCTCGGGAGAGTCAGCCCCTATCTGAGGCACTGTTGGCTGCTGGGGGCGGGAAAGCCCGTTTTCATCAGGAGAGTGGCCCTGGTAGGTTACCCATGTGCTCCAGGTGGTCCTACACTCATACTTGTATGAACAGTGCTAACTGGACTCAGGTAATTAAGAAAAGGAAAGGACATAGAGTTTGGAGGGAGAGGTGTGGGAAAGGGGCCTAGGAGAACTAAGAATTGAGAATGAGAGGTGGAAATGATCAAAATATACTGTATGCGTGCATGAAATTTTCAAAGAGTAAATAATTTTCAGTGTGCTTTCTTGACCTAAACTACTTTAAGTTCAAAGTGTGATGGTTTAAAGAATAACCCTATAGGCTCATAGATTTGAACACGTGGTCACCAGAACTACTTGAGAGGGATTAGAAGGTGTGGCCTTTGGAGTAGGTGTGACCTTGCTGGAGAGCATGTGTGATGGAGTGGGCTTTGGGGGTTTAAAAGCGAAAGCGACGCGCAGTGTAGCTCTCTCCCTGCTGCCTTTGGCTCTACGGAGAACCCTCAGCCCCCACGCTCCCTGCTGTGAGGACAATGGACCAAACCTCTGAAACTGTCAGCAAGCCCCAATCAAATGCTTTCTTTTGTAGGAGCTGCTGTGGTCGTGGCGCCTCTCCTCAGCGATAGAACACTGACTAAGACAAAACGTAAAACGCAAACAGAGAAATGTCAAACGCAGGCAGCACAGAGGATGTGGGGTGGAGGGGTCTTCAGGCTGAAGAGCAACAGAAGACTGAAAAAATGCAAACTTAGCCAGTCAAACGACTGAGCAGGTTTGAAGTCTATTATTTAGATGAGCTGTTCTTTAGAAAGCAAGAGACAGGAGAGCAAGGAGAAGCAGGGCAAAGGCCAGTGCTGGGTGAGGTGATAAGTACGTGATGGCAAACTGGACCCATCTGCATTCAAAACTAGTAATCAATGAAGTCCGTAGAACAAAGTCGGAATCAAATAGACTCAAAATTTAATTCCTCCTGCTTCTCCTCACCTCATATAACAAATCCTAAACGGGTTCTTCTCTTTAATCCACCCTAATCCGGCCAGCACAGATTGTGGCTTTTTTTATTTATTTACCCACTTGTTTATTTATTCTGTGCATGCACGTGATGTGTTTGTGGGCACAAATGTCACTCGTGTGTGTGTGTGTGTGTGTGTGTGTGTGTGTGTGTGTGTGTGTAGGTCATGGGATAATGTGGAGTTGGCTCTGTTTTTGCATCTTTATGTGTGTCCAGAGGATGGAACTCAACATCACCAGGCTTACACAGCAAGAACCTTTTCCCCGTGAGCCATCTCTCCAGCTTCAACATAGTAGCTTTCTGGAGATAAAATATAAAATACATTAAATATAGCGATTTTAAAATGAAATTAAGACGTTTTGGTGAAAGGACGGGTTTCAGTGATCTTTTTCTATTTAAATGACATACAGTACTGACTTTCCAATTTTTGAAAGAAACAGACATTTTTTTTTCTTTCTTTAAGTTCTCTGATGACTTTCCCAGGCTCTTCTGGGCTCTGTAGTTATTACGAAACAATACAATGCAATCACCACAGATACTTCACCAGACAGATTCAGCGTGAATCATTGATACCTGTTTACCTCCCGTGAGAAAGCCCGACTGTGTGAGTCTAGATTCCCAGCCCCCCCCCCCCCCAAGAGACCGGGTGAGTAATTTATGTTTCTCATCATCACAAAACTTCATTGCAGGGAGCTGAGAGAGTGAGGACAGAGATCCCTGGGCGGAGCAGGCAGGGCGCCCCACGCCCCACGCAGCGCTGGGCCTGGGTGTGAATGTGGAGGCGGCTCTGAGGCCTGTGGGTGGAAACGGCGCAGCTCACACACCACACAAGAGCGCTTAGGAGCGCGCAAAGCTCGCCAAGTCCGAAAACTCATCCATGGTGCAGAAAAGGGAAATGCAGCTGAGCGCCACGGTTTTGCTCGTGAATTTTTTCAACGCATTTTAAGGGGGGAGGGGCATGCGCTGACAGTTTTAAGTTACTGTCTGAAATCTTTTCAGATTTGATTACTTACAAGTATTTACGCCATGATGAAACCCGTTATGTATACAACGCTCTCAAAAAAAAAAAAAAAAGTAATTTCGGTAAAATTCGTGTTCTGAAACGAACACTGTTCTCTTATAAACATCCGTGAATTCTAAACACCAAAGGCACTGACACTGAAAAGTAAAGTCTAAAGAAATTCCTCCTAATCAGAGAGCTTTTTTTTTCCCTTCAGTAACCTCCGCTTCCATTTCCTGGAACCCCCCCTCCCCCACAGATTTGCATCTTAGGGTTTTTAATACGAATTTTCTTTTTAGCTATGCACACGTGTCTGTGTCTGTGTGGGACGTGTGAAAATATGAACAAGTTCCCGAGGAGACCAGAGGCGTCGGGCTCTCTGGAGCTGACGTCACAGGTGATCTGAGCGACCCAGCATGCGTGCTGGGAACCGAACTCCGGTCCTCTGAGAGAACAGCACACCCGCTCTTAATCACTGAGCCGTGTCTCCTGCCCCAGTGCCTAAGGTTTTAACCATGAAAGGCTTTTATTGATCACATTATCAGTGTGGCTTTCTACAACAAAATGCTATCAGTTTTACCTTTAATTTCCTGTGTTCCTGGGCTGTATTCTCAGACTGGGAGATTATTACATTGCAACATATCTGACAAAATGAACAACTGCTGGGATTTAATAACCATTACACAGAAATACAGTGGGTTGTAGACATCTCTCACTGTGTAGCTCCCCTGAAGCTTAGGGCTCTCCTACTTCAGCACACGTTCCTAAGTAGTTACCACAGACTGCCACACTGGGGGGAAGCTCAGAATCACTGCATTCCTATCTTCTCTAACATGGGCACTAAGGAATGATGTTCACATAAACACAGAATATTAATTCAAAGACAGCTTAAAATTTCTGACTTCTTTAATATATGCCAAAAGTCACAAGGAAAGGCAACCAGATGCTAAGAGTAAGAACTTTAATGGTACAATGCCTGTTGATGGGTCATAAGAGCCATTCTTTTTTTTTTTTTCAATAGAAAGACCAGAGTCAGGAAAGTTCTCTGATTCTAGGACAATGTACCAATAAGAATCAAGGATAAATGAACTCATATCAGTTTATTACAAAGAGAGACAAAAGGCTGCTGTGAAAGGCGGGGGTGGGAAGAGAGAACTCACAGGCCACAGACATCTAGACTACTATTAGACATCCATACAACTCGGTGAAAAGGGAAACGAGAGCTCTTTCCATATATCACCCTGGAGTGACTCCTAGGCTCTACCTTTAAGTAAGAAACAAGTAGCAGACTAGGACATGGCAAAGTAGAATTCACCTAGGTAAAGACATGCAGCACCTCAGGCACCTCTGTGCTTAGTACCAAGGAGGAAAGACACAAACGGAAACTAGAGAAATGGTTAAGACACTATACCAAAGTCATGAGCCACAGGAGGAAAACTGATGCGTACACCGGGCTCCAGAACATCTACATTTTAATTCTTTATGACAGTACTACTGAGGGAATAAGAAGATAGGCCACAGAATGCAAAGCCATGTGTTCAGGTGACACACCTAGCAAAGGTCAGTTCTCAAGTACGGAACAGAAGATGACCTCCTACGACATGGTGAATGAGGAGGATGGGGATAATAAATAAGAGTCGGTGGTCTGTAGGCACATTTTAAAATCTATCTCCATTTATTGGGGTTTCTTATATCTCTTTCTCCCTTCTCCACCCCAGTCCCTTCCAATACCCTATCACCAGGTAGGAGAGAAAGGTTAGCAGGGAGACGGAGCACAGCTCTTTTTAGCTACTTGATTAGTGTCTTTAAGATCCTCGGGGAAGGTCCAATCTTCATTTCTCCAACTTCTCCTAGTCAAACTGCATCAGCAACAACTAGTAGCAGCAAGGGGGAGTGTCCTCCCCCCACCCCCACCCCCTGCACACCTTCTCTCTGGGCTCTGGCATTTATCCCTCTCCAGAGTCCTGTGAATTAAACTCTCTTCTCAGAGCCCACACATGGCAAATAGTCTGCTGCTGTGGAGCAGCCCCACATCCTACACCTGGGAGTCAAACAAAAGCATGTTTACATTACATAACTGAGTTTTTAAAAACTCACTACACTGTTTCAAAGAGGACACTGGGAGAGGATTACAAGTCACAAATAGGACTGCTAAAGAGTAGAGATGGAGAGCAACTCAGCAGTGAAGCAAGCAGCGCATAGCTCCCCAGTACTGACTCTGTGGTATGAGTGGAAGTCCAAAACATAAGCCAGGTGGCCCTGGTGAAAAGAGAGAGACTGCCCACCCACAGGACACACAGGCAGGGGGCAAGGGGTTCATTTTGCCACTGCCTGTGTCTCAGAGACCTGTGACCCAGGTACTGTCTTGAGAAGGAACCTATTGTACAAGAAACAATGAAAAGTCAGGGAGCTTGACGTCACCTGCCACAGTCCCTGGGTGGGAGCCAGCTACACAGGGCAGTCACGGATGAGGGAAGAAGGGCGGGGCCCAAACGCACGGTGAAGCTTGCGGGCCTGGAGGCCCCAAGAGTGGAGGGGTCCTTGCTCAGTGGCCCCCAGCCACCAGAGTGAGTCCTGGGGCCAGGGGTCAGTGCAAGGCATGAGCTCCTTGGCAAGTCAAATGGTTTCCATTCCAGTGCTGAGAATCCCTACAGCAAAGTCCCAACAGACACTCCTGAAAGGACAGGGGTGTTTGCCGGGGAAGACCCAGAAAGAGGCCAGCCCCGAAGTCCAGTTGCCAGGTAATATCTGCAGAGGAAGAGAGAAGAGGGCTAAGAGACCACTGTTATGGCTAAAGAAGCTCCACTTTTATGCTAGGCATCCATCTGGGTACCCACTAGCTGTTTGTCTCTGACTCCAATCCCTGAAAGATAAGTTCCAAGTGATCCTGACTCAGTGTCCCCACCCAAAAATGTACAGCTGTGACCATCCTCTTGTTATGATATGACTAGCTGCTTTTTTTTGCCTCTGTAACTTGCTTACATAGATAACCAACGATTGTTTTGAATTGCCTTAATCATTTAACGGAGCAGGATAGCACAGAGCAGTTTTCACTTGCTTGTATAGATATTGAAGGTCTTCATGTGGCTTCCCCTTTAAGAGTCCTTCCCCATACCCCTCCTTCAACCTCAGATTTTCGTCCTGCCAGCAGATAATCTATAAATCTTTTAATTATAATCAGATTGAGTCTATGGTCTTTTCCCAGGGTCTTTTCCATAAGGACCACAATCACTTTTTAGCTTAAATCCAAAAAAGAAAAAATGTCCTGTAAGGTAAATAATGGGCCATGAAATACAACAGAATCCTCTCTTTAGAGAGAAACACCTGCCCAGGTGGACTCCAAAAGAAAGTCAAAACAGAATTTTATTAACAAACATGAACTACAAAGAAATTCTTGAAGCAAAAGAAAAATTATCTAATGAAAGTTGGTGACTGAAGAAGGAAATTTTGATAAGTCAAAATAAATAATGATTTTTCCAATGAATAAAGCAGCTTCTCTGGCTTAAAAGATGTGTGTAATTAAAATGTGTGTCTGCAAAGTTAAACTAGCAGGAGGTCAATTGACTTTAAAACCATATGCTGCTTATGAGGGGACTGGAAAGATAGCTCAGTGGTTAAGAGCACTGGCTACTCTTCCAGAAGACCAAGGCTTGATTCCCAGCACCCACATAGCAGCTCACAACCATCTGTAACCCCAGTCCCAGGTGGTCCAAGACCTTCTTCTGTCCTCTGCAAGCCCCAGACATGCATGTGATCCACAGACACTCATGCATAGAGGCTAGAGAGATGGCTCAACCAGTACCATGCTTGTCTCATGTTCAGTCCTTCAGAGTCCACATTAAAAAAAAAAAAAAAACAAAAAAAAAAAACAAAACAAAAAAACAAACAAACAAAAAAAAAACTAGATGTGATGGTACAGGCTTGTTACCCCAGGGCTGGGGAGGCAGAGACAGGCAGATCCTTGGAGCTCATTGGCCAGCCAGCTCGGCTTCCTCAGCAAGCTGGAAGCCAATAAGAACCCTTGTCTCAAAACAAGGTAGACAGCATTTCTGAGGAACAATGCCCAAGTTGGTCCTCGAACCTCTACATACACATACATACATGTATATGCACACCACACATACACATGTACACACAGAGAAGATAAAGGAACATTTTAGACTACTTGTATTCAAAATAACGGTAAATGTAATACTAAATCTCTACTGGTCGATGGCATGCTCAGACATTTCCAATGTGAAAATTTCCCTAATTCCAAAGTTGTCGTGCCCTTCACATTATAGAGTACATAATATACTCTATAATAGATTAAAATACTATGTACTTTGTTCTCTGTGGTGTGTATCCAAAGGGAAGTTATGAAAGGGGAAAGTCCATAGTAACTGTGCAAAGTTGCCAACAGCATCTGCTTTGTGATGCTTCTTAGACAAACCAGGGGACCAGTCTCTCCTTCCCGGGACACTGCAGGTCAACCAGTGTCACAGCACTGTCGACATTAAAAACCGCTCAGTGTTCCCTTCTTCAAGTTCTCGTTGTGAGCCCTACTTCTGATGGTTCATTATCCTATGAGAAAGGAAACATGTTTGGGACGGGGTGATGTTACTCCCTGATCTTAGACCGCTGTTGGACTCTTCCTAGCTGTCCTGATGCCTTGAACAAAACACCTGGCAGTTAGGCAGCCAACACAACTACCCTGGCCATTTTGAACCCTCCACTGACCCAAAAGGAAACGATGTGCCTATCACAGCTGCTTGATCTGCCTCCTAAATGTGAGGCTTCACACAGGACTCATTTAAGCCATTCATACTAGACCATTTAACTATCACAAAGTTTGGTGAACTTTAAATGATGGAATCCACTTACGCCTAGGCCAGAGAAAGCACTGTCCCAGTGCCGACTAGGAAACGCCACGGCTGATGCTGAAAGGACATGACTGGTGCGAGCACAGCAGTCACTTCCGTGTGTAGTGTGCTGTGATATGGTACAAAGCCTCCCTCTCTTGCTGGCTTCGCGGCTCACTTGGTTACTCACTGCTCACAGTAGACACCCTCCTGAGCTTCCTCCCCTGGTGTTGCAATGTTAGGCCCAATAAAAGGCTTCTCTTGAGTGGTCAAGAGGCAGTGGAGTGTCCGAAGCAGCCACAGCTGGGCAGACAGAATAAGCTGCAAGGCTGGCAGGGCGGGTAGAAGTTTGGTGCCTAGAGCAGAGTCAGCACTAAGCAGCCGCAGGTTGAGCTGCAAAAGCAGCAAGGGACAGCCTGCTCGGCTGTCCGGACAGTTCCGGTAGGGGCAGGAACAAGGTGATGACAAAAGCAGAAAGGTCAGTGAGCTGAAGCTCAAGAATAACAGAAGGCTGTAAAGACCCAGAGAGGAAAAACTTCAGAGTTTTTCACTAGCAGAGTTCCAGAAAGCTGTAACACATTTAGGACAAGGGTCTCAGACACCTTAGTCCTGAGAACCTGCTCTAACAGTGGCCATAACCAGGCATAGAAGACGGAACTCTCAGGAATCTTGACTTCCTAGGCCCGCACAACATGTATAACACCTGTAAAACTAGGAGTTCTGGTAGCCTGGGCCTGCACAAGAGCTCTCTGCCACTTTAGCTAAGGATCCCAATGTGCAAAGCGTGCATGAGAATGTGACACTAGAGGGCGCCACGAGCCACCACTTCTGCTCCTGCCTGTGGCTCTCTGCTGTCAACACAGAAGGATAGATACACTGTGCCCCCAGCCAGCAGTCGGAGAGCCTCTCTTTGCCTACTCACAACATCTGGCTAGCAAAAGGACTCCAGCCAGCTGATCACAAACACTCCTAGTGACTGCGGGCTGGCTGAGTCGTGCAGTAACTGTAGAATAACCCACAGTTGTATAAATTATGCTAGGTGCACATCAGTCTTCTTGAAATGTTCTCTGAGAGCCACATTTTTACAAGTTACAAAATCCCCTCTCGAGTCAAGTGTAATATAAGACCAAAGTCTTTGCATCAAATTTTTGTGAAATTATCTGATCAGCAGATAACCAGTCCCCTTGCCTACTGCAGCTGGGGTAGGAATATAAGTAGTTTCTGGGTAACTATGTCTAGCTGATCTTATTACATTATTTAGTTGGAACAAAGTTTTAATAACTGTGTCAACCAAATGTGAAAGAGCCAAGCCTCCTCAAGAGTAACCCAAGGAAGAAATTATATCTTCATGCATCTCTAGCTATCGAATTCCCTGGTTCGTGCAGCCGAAGCTATGTGCGGGCCAGTGGGGAAAGTGCTTGCCGCGTACACCTAGTCACCTGAGTTTGATCCAGAACCCGCTTAAAGGAGGAAGAAAGTGGTCGACTACACAGTCAGTCTTCTGACCTCTGCACGCATGCCCTGGCAAATACACACACCACACCCTCACAATCATAACAAAATCTATCTCAAGGTTTATCCCATTAAGATCACTCGGGACAGTGGAGTTCAGCCTCAGACTCCTTTCAAATCCTTTAAATCTTACATCTGCTCAACCAGAGTAGCCTGAATATTAGCAGTTCCTGTAGCTAAAGGCCTTCAAACAGGATAACACAGATCATGTTCATAACTGTTTCTATTTAGACTAACACTTCATAGCAAGAATAAGTAGACAAACAATGATAGACTTGAATCCCTACTGACATCTCCACAGAATCGACCTTCACTGGAAGGTACTTCCTCAAGAAGCCCATTACATTTCTAATCTGTATTAATTCACACCACACCTGCCCCCACCTCCAGCTGTCATATCAAAATACAACTTAAGACTTATTTCCCCAGTTCTTTACTCTCCAATTTTCAGTAAGAGAAAGGCAAAATCGCAGGAACCATTTTAAACAGACAGGTGTTTGGTTGAATGTTAGCACATTTGCTGTAATACAGCCCATCATGACTGCACACTGCTCAAGACCGAAGTTCTGTGCTCTGTTGATGCAGGCACACGTCCATAGTCACCCACCTCACGGCGCCCAGGAAAATGTTAGGAGGTCCAGAGGGGACTGGCTGGGGTGAGCGCGCCTGTATTCCCAGCTTTTTCGGCGCCAACTCGACAAGACTTCAAGTTTCCACATGGTAGAAGGAAAAGAACCAGCTCTCACGAGTTATCCTCTGACTGCTGCACATACACCACCACACACATGCACACACACACACGTGCACACACATACACACACGCACACACGGCTACAAAATGTAATTTAAATAATTACATTGGCGCTGCCTTTTTCAAAGTAGAATTAGAGAGGCCCTTAGTTTAGTGGCACTTGGGACAAGATTGTCACTTTCCAGGGCCTATGATTCTGGGGAAACCATGAGAGCTAAGAAGCATGAGATGTATGTGAACTCCTCCTCCACAGTTCTACCACCGATATTCCAGGAAACACTTAACAAGCACCCAGATCTCCTTTACGTGAGCACATTTCAGCCTTACCCTAGCCACGTGGCAAATATAAAAACCACTGGCAGGCTTGCAACGGTGAAAGCTGAAACAGCTTTGCCCATCAGGTCTTCTGGAAATTGTAGCAAATGAAATAAGCCAAGCATAAAGACAGAACAGGACCGCTGTAAACTACCACAATGGAATCCACCTCCTTCACAATGCAGAACGGTCATTCAAAGTAATAAATGACTGAGTGCCTTCCACAGACAAGGCACTGAGACAGGCACTAAGGCTGAGAGCAGGAAAAGAACAAGGTAGATGTGGCTCCCGTCTGCCAGGAACTCCAACAACTGTCCACACAACTATTTGTTTCCTTGTAGGTAGAGAACCTTACAAAATTACATAACAGAGGCTCTGATCCAAAATAAACTTACTTCCTGGAACGGAAAAAGCCAATGTCTTGCCGGATCCAGTTTTGGCAGCTCCCAAGTGCGTCTTTATGTTGCAGAGCCAACATGATGGTCTGCTTCTGTATCTCTGTTTCAAGCGGTACTGGGCTTCTTGCAAACCTGGCAGTGTGGAGAGGAGAAGGATACTTAGGAAAACTCCTAAAGGATGATGCTACAGGCAGGACTGTGTGTCCTTCCGTCTCAAAGTTCCTACATTGGAAGGGTGGGTGGTGCAGCATGCCTGCAATCCCAGAATCTGGGAGGCTGTGGCAGGGGGACCACAAGCTTCAGAGCTACCTCAACAAAACCGTGAGGTCTTGTCTTAAAAGAGAAAGAGAAAGGAGAAGAAAGGAAAAGAAAAAGAGAAAGCCAGGCATGCTGGCTCACACTTTTAATCCCAGCACTTGGGATTCAAAGAGACAGGAGGATCTCTGTGAGTTTGAGGCCAGTCTGCTCTATAAACTAAGGTGCAGAAGGACAAATGCCTCATGATCTTACTTGTGTGTGGAAGCTAAAGAAGCCAAATTCACAGAAGCAGAGTTGGATGGAGCTATGAGATGGTGGGGTGAGGGCAGGGAGACTCAAGACATGAACTTGCCAGTTAGACAAAGTTCAAGAGATCTATTGTACCTCACAATGACCACAGCTAATTATAACACGCTGGACACTTGAAAACTGCTGAAAGACTTTTAAGTGTTTTTATCATTAAAAGTAAGCATGGATCTGGCGAGATGGCTAAGTGGTTAACAGTGTGTACTTCCCTCCCAGAGAAAACGTATTTGATACAACTGTCTGTATCCAGTCCCAGGGGCTCCAACACCTTCTTCTAGCCCATGCCAGTGCTCCAGATACATTCTGTGTACATACATAAAGGCAAACAAAATACTCAAACACAGAGAGTTAAAATAAAAAAATTGTGTTTTTAAAACTCAAAGCATGTGCTGCCTTGAACATCTTCTACCTCCAGAATGTTAAAATACTAAGTCACCACAGTGATTGTGGAAGGAAGAGTCACTTTGATCATCCTTCAAGGGCTAGTTTAAGAAAGAGCAGGCAACTATGAAACACCTCCCAAGGAATATTGAGGAAGGCTCAAGGAACATTGAGGAAGACGGGGCTGAAAGATTGTGAGAGCCAAGAAGACTGGAGAGCTTGCTGTGAGCTTAGCTCCTCGTCATGTCAGAAGCTACACACATAAAACCTCATAAACATGACCGTCACACTTGAGCTGAAGAAAGAACAACAATAGACATGCCAGAGAGGAAGGGGGAAAGCCCATGAGTCCTACGCAAAGAATGACAGGCAACTAAGAAATGCTAAGCCTGGGAGAATTAGCCTTCCCCAAGGAGGAGCACACCAATCAGTTATCAAATAACAAATAGCCCTGAAAACATACATAGAGGTGGCATACAGGCTGAGCAGGTTGTATTTAGGAATGTATGTGTATATTCACATATGTATTTAATAATAATTAGTGAAAGAAGAGACCAGGAACTTGAAAAAGATCAAGGTGGACTATCTGAAAGGGTTTCTAGGCAGGAAAGGAAAGGGAGGAATAGTATAATATTTTACAATCTCAAAAATAAAGAAAAAAAAAAGACAAAATGACCTCAAACCACAGCCCATGGTGAAAACAGTTCTGTTTACACACCTTATAAAAGAGATTGGAATTAGCTGAAGAAATAAATTCTGACAGCATGCTTCTCTCGAAGCTGCAAGCACACATTCATGCTTGATAATTCTTGATTGATCATTCAACTTGATAATTCTTAATTGAAGCAAACTGAAGGAGGGGCATTCTCTTAGTTTGCTTTTTTCGTTTAAATAAAAGTAATCAAAGCAACATGGGGAGGATCGGGTTTATTTGACTTGTGTGTCCTGGTCACAGTCCATCATGAAGGGAAGCCAAGGCAGGAACTAAAGCAGGAACCTGGAGGCAGAAACTGAAGCAGGAGAGACCATGCTGCTTACTGGCTTGCTCTCCATGGCTTTCTTATCTGACCTAGGACCACCTGTACCTCCCAAAGTAGGGTGGGCACCCTCCCTAGGGTGGGCATCAATCAGCAATGACAAAAATGCTCCCAAAGACTTGTAGACCTCCAGGCCAATCAACTCAGGTTCCTTCCTGGCTTGCTCTCCATGGCTTTCTTATCTGACCTAGGGCCACCTGTACCTCCCAAAGTAGGGTGGGCAAAAGTAGGGTGGGACATTCAGTTCAGGAAAACTGAATGTCCTGAACTTCCTTTCAGATATTGAGGAGCTGGTTAGCACAGAGGCTGGAGGCAAAACTATCATGTCACTCATGACCCAGCAAAGGAGAAAGCTGCGTGTGTAATTTCTACTAAGGTTCACTGTAGGTGATAAGGGGGTGGCTGCTGGATTTCACTGTACAATCTACATATTGCCTTTTTCACAACTTTCCTTGGGATGTGGGAAAGGTCTCACTATGTTGTCCAGACTGTCCTTGAACTTGAGATTCAACTGGCAGATCCTCTTCTGAACAGACATCAGCACCTGTTCCCCGTTCTGCGCACTTCTGGTAACATCAGCTGAGGAAGTGTTCCCTTGAGTAATGGAATACTCAAGAGAGGAAGGATAGGCAGCCAGCTCTGTGATCTCCAGCAGATATAACACAGGCAGTTGGGCGGGGGTGCTATCAAAATAGAAAGTTTGGCAGCCTGTTAGCCTCTTAGAGGGACAATCAGAAGATCAGGATTGTTCTAGCCAACCACTGCCAACCACAGCCAACCACTGTGGTACAGAATATGCACACACTATGAAAAGAGAATGCCAGGGCAAGAACAGAACGTTTTCACTACCCTGCTGCCCGAGAATGGGTTTCAGCAAACCATGGCTGAATAGGCCCAAGCCAATTTGCTACCTGGTTTCAAAAACCCTCACCAAAGCACAGCTGCAGCTGGTCACGTATACACCCTCATAGGTGTGACAGGCTCCACATCCCACAAAGCCTGACCCTTTTCCAACTCTTCCCACCTCCACTAGAAGATTCTGTTCAGAGGAATCCTTGAAAACCACAGCAGAAGACAGTCCTGATTCCCACAAACAGAGTCACACTCTCTCCTTCCTTTACCATTTCTTAGGAACAGCAAAACAACCTCCACCCCTGGCACTATACCTTCCTCAATAAGCTTAATATCCAGGTCTGCATTATACACACACACACACACACACACACACACACACACACACTCACACTCCCTAGGATGGCCTCAGGAATACAACGCTCAGATCAAGTGCTTCAGGGAAAACACTTGACCGGAAGTGCTGGCTGTCTCCTCCATTACTCGGAAAGCCTTCCTTTCCCTCACCTGCTCCGTCAGTACCAGAGCTCAGCAGCTGTAGCTCCCTAACCCCATCATGGTTTCACTTATCTATGGCCCAAAAATATTACCTAAAATGCCAGGAACAACCCCTAAGTGCTGGGCTACATTTATTATAGCACACAGTCAGCATGATTCCATTTTATTATTGCTGATCTCTTACCGCACCTAATCTTAAGTGAACTTTATCATAGTTGTTTATGTATTGACAGGAAAATGTGGAGTTTACGGTTTGGTGTTTTCACATTTTAGATATCCACCTCAGTCTTAAAATTCATCCTTCACAGTAAGGGGAGGCAACTCTCCCATGGCTGTCCCATTGTTGTGTGGGGGACGGGAGGTCGGAGGGAAACTCCTTAGACCGGTTAAATGTAATGCCATTTATTTGAGCAAAACAATGTATGATTCACTCATCTCTAAAACTAGGGCAGGTCTGGGAACTTCAACAAGATTAAACAGCCCTTGGAGGAAAACAAAAGCAAACCACTGAAAATGACCCATACAGCCTGGTCAACGTGAGCCAGTGAGTGCCGCTAATTTTTTAACTATTGACAGTCCAACTCGTTCTGCGGCTACAAAGATCTCCGAAAGCATCCTGACCTGTTATTAATATTAACCGATTAATATTAAACTATGGCTTGACATGTTGGCCCAGAGCAGGAAGTCAGTCCAAACTATGGCCTCCTACAAAGGCTAATTCTATCAACCCTGGAACCAGAGTCGACATCAGCCTGGTAGAAATGGTCTTAAAATCGAGCTTCAGGGAGTAGGAGTAAAATTCAGTTGGCAGCGTGCCTGCCTAGTGTGCATGAAGCCCTGGGTTCTGTCCCCAGTGCACCATAGACAGACATGTAGGGCACACCTGTAACCCCGGCACTCAGGAGGTAGAAGCAGGGGAATCAGAACGCCATCACCAGCTACATAGAACTATGAGATCCTGTTGCAAAAATAAGAAAAGTTCAAGTACATATTGAGTGAATGTTTGATACTTCAGAATATAGAGCATTGTTGACATTTTCCAGAGTTGGTCGACATTTTGATCATATATTTGCCAATGCTGGGATTCTGTTTCATGTAAAATAATAATAACAACAACAACAACAACAACAATAATAATAGCAGAAGTGTGGTCAGAGCCATTTCAAACCCTATTGAAAGTCCTGTCTTAATCACAAGTCAAAATTCATTAGAAGATTTTTAATGAAATTCAAGTCACCAAATCCAGCAGCAGATTCTCAAATCAAATATTCTAACACAACACAACCCCAAGATGTGTTGACTGACACTAGAAAGCTAAGACATCATGGTGGGGAAAGAGTAAAAGCCTTCATTTTCCAAAGCTAACCCGTTATCTTTCTCAAAAACAGAAACTGGACGTACAGTAAAAACACCACAGCTGGTAGCGTACAAAGATTGGAATCTGAGCAGAGGTGTGCCAAGCAGCATTTGCTGGCACTCTGTGGTGTGATAATGGCGTGTGTGTATGTGTGTGTGTGTGTGTGTGTTGACTGTCCAGAGCTGCAGTGCCGTCCTTTGATGAAGATGGAACAGCATGTCCAGAAATATTGAGAGTCACTGCATGGTTTTTGATTGACTGCTGTACATAAAGGCACCTTTTACTGTTCCCAAGCCCCCCTCCACCTCCACATGCAGCTGTGCAGTGGGTCACAGCCCAAGTTTAAGAAGCTATAGACCAGACCAACACTCTAACCAGCCTCCCAGCCTCCAGGTCCCTCAGATCTTGAATGACTCTCCTGAGCACTGCCTGCCTCTGTAGACATTTTCTCTTCTTACTGTAGTGAGTGTTCAAGGTGAAGAAAGCCTAACTACAGTTCTGTAGGTTCCAAGTCAGGAAAAGGTTTCACTTAGCTGAATTCAAAGTGCCAGTAGGCCTGTGTTCTTTCTAGTAACTCAGAGGGAACTCCATTTCCTTCCTCTTTCCATTTCTCTTGGCTATGACCTTTTTCTCTCTCTTCCGTTTTCTTCCCACCACCATACCCTTTTTGAGTTGAGGTCTCACTGCCTCACTACGTTTCCCAGACTGGCCTCAAAGTCCTGGACTCAAGGTACCCACCTGCCTCAGCCTCCCAAGTAGTTGGGACTATAGGGAAACGCCACCAAGGGCCAGCATCCCGTACCATCTGAAGAAGTCAAGGGTGTCTCATATGGCATGACTGTGACTCTCCGACCCTCCTCTTCTTCCACATTTTAGGGCCCTGTTGATCACAGCAGGCTCACTGAAATGATCCCTCTTCTTAAGTACTGTGAAATGATAAATCTGCTAGCGTCCAACACCTTCCCAGGTCCCAGGGATAAGAACAATGCCATTGCATGGGGACATTATTCTGTCCACCACACACCACAGTCTCCAACACCATTTAGGGTTCAGCACCAGGCCCCACTCAGGACTGCAGGCCATTCCAAGGAACATTTCCTCCCTCAAGAACACCATGGGTTTCCTCTTCCTTTTACATTTTCTTTTGCAAAGCATCTCCACAGTGAAATCCTCATTGAAGAACAAGTTCCACTAATGGTCACCACAAGCACTGGGCAATCGATGCATTGCAGAGGCACTTAGAAAGGCTTGAGCATGGGGGCTGAAGTCCACCCCACAGCCGGCTCTCCAGCCTACGGCCAGCCAGCTCTTCACTTTGCCCCTGTGGAGCATCGGGAGGAAAAGTACCACGCCCAAGGGGAATAGCTTCTTTCCAACACATCTGGCCAGGAATGCCATACAGAATACTTCAAGCCCTTTTCCTCACCGCGCCATCCTCTTTTAACTCACTAGGTTCCATGCTTCCTGTTTATTGTAATGCATTATACATATTTACTATTATAGCACCTGTCAAAACGCATCAGCCTCAATGTCCTCTGGGTTGCCTGGGGACTCGGATATGTACATTTTTGTCCATGTGTATTCAAATAAGCTTCAATTAGCACTTGTCAAGTTGTTCCCATTTCTCTGCATCAAAGGGTCCACTATTTCTCCAACAGGGCTAGGGAGCACCATCTGTGTAACATGGCCCCATAATAGGTGTTAGGCACAAATGGTACCATCCGAGGGAACAGGACCTGAGGGCTTGCATCAGTGACCATGGTAATAAAGATGCTCTTCAAATGAATGTGCACTAGCACCGCTCGCTTGACAAGAGATTGCACTCTGTGTTTAAGTCTTGCTCAAATCAACACAATACTGAGAGAAAAAGGGAACTTAGGGAAAGAGGATCCTTCAACTTTTTAAGATTTATGTTTTACTTTTCATTATGTGTACAAACCATTCTTATAATAAACAGAGATCAGAGGGAGCTCTCTACCTGTGAGTGCAGGTGTCTGAAGAGTCCAGGAGAGGCCATGGGATGCCATGCAACAGGGGCTAAAAGATGCAGGAACTGAAGTCAGTTCAAGTGTGGTGTGTGCTCTTAACTGCTGAGCCACGTCTTCCACCCCAGCTACAGTATCTCACATGCAGTGGTTTGGAGGTCTGGTGTCCTCCAGACCCGGGCTATTGCTCTGTCACTCCCGGTTAACCTTGCTGTACCTTGACGATTTCCTCCCCTGTGCGCTGGGGGCAATCTGTTGGAGTGGGTGTTGTGAGGACCCGCCAAGTCAATGTCAAGGCTCTGAGGTGGAGACGAGCAGGTAGACAGGAGGGCTTCTCTTCCTTTGGAACCAAATAGGCTCCTTCAAGGAAAGGTCATGTTTCACAAGGTTCGTATGATAACACAGATTTCACAGAGCCAGACCACTGGCATGGACACTGTGTGGAGGGTGAGGGGAGAGTGAAGAGGAATCCAGAGCTGGGTTACCGAGTAAAAGGCCTGAAGGCCTGAGTTTGAACCTCAATCCCACAGCCAAATGTGGTGGCTCACATCTGTAATCTCTTCGCTCGTGGAGCAAGACTGGAGGTGGAGACAGGAGAATCTCCTGGAAACTCATGGGCCAGCTATGAGTTTCAGAAACAACATGAGCCACCAGAGTGACAGAAACAAGAGATACCCTGCCTCAACAAGGCAGAAGGCGAGAAGTGCTGCCTGACACATGTCCTTTGACCTCCAATGCCTGCCATGTGTGAGTCCACACACACGCACACACCATACATACACACCATATATACATATACATACCACACATGGACCACACACACACCCATATACCTACCATACACACACATCATACACACCATACAAAAACACATTACACACACACATGTATACCATATATATACATACCATACATACATACACCATAAACACACCTCATACACACACACAAATAAAATATATTTTAAAGAAAAATAAATCTGGAGAAGAGAAGTCCGCCTTCAAATCACTGAAAGCATATAGGGAAAGGTCAAGGGTACCTACAGTTGCTTGTGCGGGCAGAGGTAGACCTATAACCAAGAGATGCAAGGAGGAGCTTGGCTGCTCAGTGCAGGAGTTGTTAGACCGAGAGCTAATTGGGCTGCCATAGGCCATCATTTGGCTGTGGAATACACGGGGCATGTGATGGGTAAGCATCATTGCCAGCTTGGCTGGATTAGAATCAGGATATGCCAGACACCCACGTCTTCTTGTAACGCTGAGGGCGGTTCCAGAGAGCAGCTAACTGAGGGGGAAATTTCACCTTCCATGTGGGTGGCACTATCCCACGAGCTGGAGGCCTGGGAAGAATGGAAGGAGGAAAAGAGCCGAGCAGGCTGCAAGGGCATCCCCCTTCCTCTGCTTCCTGGTTCCTATGACACAAGCAGCTCGGCTCTGCCACCTGCAGCACCCCACTCTTTGGACCCTCTGAAGCCCTGAAGCAAAATAAATCTTTCCTCCTTTTAAACTGTTCTGTCAGGAATTTCACCAGTCATAAGTAAAAGCAACTAGAACAGGATGTGAGAGAGCTTCAGCTGGATTGTGTGGGAGGCTTTTCTCTGGGTCTCTGGGGCCCTCCAACCTCTGAGAAGTGACTGTAGGCCTGTTCCTGCATGGGTCTTTAGAGGCCATACTATCATTTGTCACCAGAGGACTCAGTTGCTCCAAAAGAAGCCGCAGACTTGGATTTTGCAAACTTGTCTGAAAGACATGGTCCCGCCCTCAACCAGAAGACTACCCACTGTGAAGTCAGGGCTTAACTGGCTGCTTTACTGCTTTCCCAACACCTTGCAAATGTGGGTGGAATGTATAAAATAAATAAATAAACCAAAGAAGTAGTTAGTTAAAGGGTTGGGAAGAAATCTTGGTCGGCAAAGTGGATGCCATGCAAGAATAAGTTCCTGTCCCTAATGTCAGCACTGGGGGGTTGTGATGGGAGAGGTGGGTCCCTGGGGCTCGCTGGTCAACCAGCCAGACCTGAGCAGTGAGCTCCAAACCCATAAAGAGACCTTGTCTCAGAAACAAATCAAAACAAACAAACATATCCAAGTGGATGGCGCTTGAGAAACACCAGGTTGACCTCTGGCCTCGACATGCACACACATGCACACAGAAAACAAAGCACATTTGTGGTTCCGAAATGAGAGGGAACCCAAAGCAGTGAATGGGACTGGGCGGTGCTGTAGGACTGGGCTGCAGGATCTGTGCAATCAGTTTTGACAACAGAAATGACACAGAGAAGAGAGGATCCACTGCCGCCCAGTGGATGGACACACTTGTAATCCCAGCGCTCAGAACCCAGAGGCAAGAGGATTACTCTTAAATTCCAGGCCAGCCAGGGCTACATAATGAGACCTTATCTCAAGCAAGCAAAAGCACAGCATTGCGTTCCATAGTATTAACCCTGGGTGGGGTTGCCTGCAATGTACTCAGCAGGATGGAAAGAAAAAAAAAACCAGCTACCAAATGCTGCCTGGGGTTAGACTTTGCTAAGAAGAATGGAGAGGTGGAGACAAAGCTTCTCCCCAGGAACTGAGCCAAGCCACCCTCAGTGCGTGCCAGTGTCAGTCACCAGTCATCTGAAAGGCCTGTTCCCAGACCAACAGCTCAGAGGAACACTAAGGTGCCTGGGACTGAAGTTCCAGGACACAACTTCAAAACTTCTAGACAGGGTTGAATATACAGGACAAGAAAGGGAAAATCCACAATTCCTCCATCTCCAGTAAGCCCAACGGGGGTTAGAGAGAGAGCTGCCCTTGCAGTGGACCCAAGTTCAATCCAAGCACCCAAATGGTGGCTCAAAACCACCTGTCTGTAACTCCGTTTCCAGGAATCACACACCCTCTTCTGACCAGGCATGCATGCTTTGCTGCACACACATACATGCAGGCAAAACATTCATACACATAAAATAAATAAGTCTAAATAATAAATAAATAACTAAGAATAAGCCTACAAATTCAATATTATTAAACACATTAAGAATTCTCTTGCTAAGTGTTAAAAGGCAGCAGCAGCAGCAACAGATAAACCAACCCAGATGAAATGAGTTCTAGGTAGCAGCCTGCAATCCTACCCAAGGGTGTGCAAAGGAAGGTAAACTACTTCCAAGCAGCTCACGCAGCATCCGTGGCTGAGCCCACCCACTCAGAGGACCAGCAACGCACATGGCCAGTCCCTGCAGCCCATTTCTGCTGGGGGCCACTGAGGGAGGAGCAGGCCCTAACTCTCAAGCTGTTGACTGAGCAAACACCAGCCTCTTCCTGGAAGAACTGGAGGTGGGGGCAACATCTGTGGGGAATGGCAGGACAGGGCCCCCAGTGTTCTCAGCGTGGGGTAGTGCAAACATTTCCCCCAGCATGTAGATCCTGAAGAACCAGCCTTCCGGTGGCAGCTGCGTGATGTAGCAAGATTGTGGCGGGTATGTGGCGGGGATGCAAGGCAGGAAAAAGCATCGTGGGTTCTCCTCCAGACATGGTAGGCGTTGTGGGCATGGGGCAGGTGATGGTTCTTATTGTCACCCAGGATTGTCTACTGCAGCACAGCACCAGTTCCTGTGGCTTCCCGACAGAAGCAAATGTAGGGAGGGTTCATCTATAAAGAATCAAACGGAAGCAAGTTGACCCTCTGGCTTAGCATCCACTAATAAAACAGGCAGATTTTTTTTAATTAATTTTGGAAAAGAAAAAATTGCCACTACATTTGAAAACAAAATAGTTGTTAAAAATCTCTACAACGCATGCAATCAGACATGCTCTTCTCTGGGTCCAAAGCGGCTGACCCTGAGTGCAGTGCTTAGCCTCGCATCCTGAGCTTAACATTTTAGCTTTTTATGGTAGCCAACCATGCTTGGGGAGAATGTCCTGCTTCAATGGCTGTAAAGGCCTGAATGATCATGGCTGCATCACACTGTTGTGAGACTCTAATCTTGCATATATACCACAGGCAAACCAAGGAGACCAACACCAGAAGGCCTGCTAACGCTCCCATGCCCGCCCATTCCTTCAGATGATTCATGGCTGCAGCAATCCATGATGATAATCCTGTGGCTAGTCCTGCGTCCACTCTGGTAGAATTTACTGTGACAATGGCCACTCTCAGCTGCTCCATTGTAGTGTCTGATTGCATGCGGGTTGATACCCCAGGTCCCGCCTCTGAGAAAAAGGTATTGGACGGGTCTGATGCTCTTTGGGTGGATGACACCTAAATGAACATCGGTACAAAGTCCCAATTTATTTCTAATATCAGAGATCAGACCTCTACTCTTGCCTGATGCGTCTAAAACAAAAAGGGGGAACTGTAGAGAGCTGCGGAATGCTATGCCTTAAAGATGGAGCTGGTTTCCGCCTTCCACCTTCCCGATGGTGAGTGCTCTCTGTCACGAACAATTCCACATTTGGCTAAGGCTGAGGATCTGGCTTGCTTCCATGTATGTGGACCTATCTGCATTGCCCACGTGGCACGCTGGGGTTGGCTACCCAGAGGCTATTTAAGCTGTGGGCTGGCTTTCCCCAGGATCAGAAGATTGTTCAAGGTTCCTGAATAAACTGCATTAAAAAAAAAAAAAAAAAAAAAAAACAATGCAGCCATTCCTGATGTGATCTGATAAACTAAGATCAGAAGAAAGGAGAGGAGGACCTCCCCTATCAGTGGACTTGGGGAGGGGCATGCCGGGAAGAAGGGGGAGGAAGGGTGGGACCGGGAGGGGAGGAGGGAGAGGCTTATGGGGGGATACAAAGTGAATAAACTGTAATTAAAAAAAAATCTCTACAATGGCCAAGTACGGTGATGAACACCTTTAATCCTAGCACTCAGGAGGTAGAGGCAGGAGAAGCTCTGTGAGTTCAAGGCCAGCCTGGTCTACATAGTGAGCTCCAGGATAGCCAGGGACTCTCTGAAGAGAGATCCTGTCTCAAAAAAAAAAAAAAAATCTCTACACTGGTCAAAATCAGAGAGGTAACTGATATTTTTTAAGTCAGGCTAGAGAGATGGTTCACCAGTTAAAGGTGAATGCTGCTCCCCCACCCCCAGAGAACCTGAGTTCAGATCCCGGCTCCTGCATCACTCAGCTCACAGCTGCCAAAAATAACTCCAGCTCTAGGGGATCTGATGTCCTCTTCTGGCTTCTGAGGGTATCGAAACTCATGAGCACATACTTCACACATATACATAATTTTAACAATAAAATAGGTCAATGAAGAAAATGGGCACGATAGAATCACCCAGAATTCAACCACAGAGTCAAGGAGGTAAAAGCGTGCACAGCTCAGGTGTGTAAGGTAGTTCCAGCACCTGGGGGGTGGGGTTAGGTCATCCTGCTCTAGCCGGACCACGTAGTGGTACCCAGCCTCAAGAGAGAAGAAAAGAACATCCAAGAGTGGCCAGAGGATCAAGATACTCTCACAGCCATCCAGGAGAAGTTCCAGAAGAAGATGGAAGGAAGGTTGAAAGTCCTCACCCGCCACATCCAATCCACTAGCTGATTTTCTTGCCTCGCCCTTCAAAACGCAGGACTTCAAAAAGCCGGACAACCTCCCACACCAGCTGCCACTTTAAAGAAGAAAATAACTTTCTAAAACATAACTGAAGAAAAAAATGCTTTCAACTTAAAACAATACTGACCATAAAGTTAAAGATTAGAAATGCGATTATGTGGGAATTAAAATGCTTATTCAAAAACATATGCCACAAAGTGAAGTAAAAATAAGCCACAGTAATTAATTTTTTTTTTTTTACAATTTCATACGTGAATACTGTTTTTACATCATTTTCTTCCTTTTTCTCTCCAGCTCTTCCTGTGCCCACCCCACTTCTTCACATCCTGGATTCCCTTTGTAGACCAGGCTGCCTTCAAACTCACTGTGATCCACCTGCCTCTGCCTCCCAAGTGCCGGGATTAAAGGCGTGCACCACCACACCCTGCTGACTTCCTTTTTATTAGCGTTATATACTCTTTCCACGTACACACCTAAATGTGTGTATTACAATACTAATAAACATCTGTGTGTGCATGTGTGTGAGTGTACATATGTGTATGTGTGTGTGAGTATATGCATGTGTGCATGTGTGTGTGCATGTGTGTGTGCATGTGTGTGAGTGTACATATGTGTATGTGTGTGTGAGTATATGCATGTGTGCATGTGTGTGTGTGCATGTGTGTGAGTGTACATATGTGTATGTGTGTGTGAGTATATGCATGTGTGTGTGCATGTGTGTGTGTGCATGTGTGTGAGTGTACATATGTGTATGTGTGTGTGAGTCTATGCATGTGTGCATGTGTGTGTGCATGTGTGTGTGTGCACGTGGCTGTGTAGTCATAACCTACAGAGTCCATTTAGTGCTGTTCTGACTAGCAGAAGGCTTCCAGCCCTCTGACTTTTACAAATTAATCACATTTTAAAGGAAGAAAGAACTCACAAATGTTTAGTGATTGGTATCCAAGAATAATAGTAAACAAAGGTATTTGTCTTGTAAAACAAGAATCCAAACTACAGCATCCCATGGCAGAGAACATCAGAAGCATGTATTCACTAGTGTGAAGAAAATTCGCTTTAAACAATGCAGTCCTACTTTGCACGGGATTTCCAAAAATTAAATCCTCAGAGCTACGGAGTGCCGCAGTCGCTCCTGCGAGGAAGTGGCTCTGCACCAGAGACCTGAAAACTGAGAAACCTTCACTCTGAGCAGCTGAGGGAAGAGCTTCCCAGAACTCCATGTGAGAGGCCTTGAGCTCTGGAGACACCAAGAGAAACAAAGTGTCTCACACTGGGGACACAGTGCACAGGGAAAGTCTGTGACTGTATGACAGACCCATGACATGTTAATGGGGTTGCTAGTGACATGCTCCCCTAAGCATGTCCCTTCTCACTTCCTCATTCTGCACCTCTCAGAACCGGCAGCCCCCAGGTGACAGGAGACAACCTAAAAGACCTGCCTTGCTTTAGAAAAAGATTCCATTTCATTCAGTCGTAAAGAATGGAATCCTGTTGTTTATAGTTGTTTGGAAAGAATGGAAAGACATTGTGCTAAATGAAATAAGCCAAGCACACAAGATGCATGATCTCTCTCATATATGGAAGTCACAAACCCAGCTGGATGCCACGGGGAACACCTGTAAACCTACCACTCAGCATGCTAACACAGGTGGATGAAACTTTTGAGCCCAGCTTGTGCTACAAACATGCACTAAGAAAGAAAAAATAAAGTAGTCACATGATGTGGAATCATACTTTCTAAAGTCTAGGAATGGGCGTCTTACAAGACAAAAGGAGGCTAGATTTCAGGTTTGAGGAATGCATGCTGTATGCATGTCAACACACTATCACACTGGACTTAACTAATATGTTCAATTAGTACATGTTTGTCAAAAATAAAAACAGTTCTTTAAACTTCAAAATCACAAATTCAAAACAATTAAGCCTGATGCAAGCGAAGACCCTGAAGGCAAGGCACCATTATCTTCATGATAAGTCTGCTTCTGTCTCTACACACCATAGGTTGCAATGAAAGTGTTATTTGTTTCTCTGCACCACTGCACTGGATGATCCTGCTGGGGAGCAGTTCTGTTTTGCCCCGCCCCACACAGTGCTTTCCACAGCAGACTGGGTGAGTCTTGGGGCCTAAATTACATGGACAGAGACTACCAGCCCCACACAGTAAAGTAAAGCCTTTGGGACCTGTCTCTACACTGCTGCTCTTTCTCAGACGCCCATCCCCAGGCCCTGAGCTCTTCAGTGCAGACAGCCTTACCCCACTGGTTCTCAGACCTGTCCTACTTTCCTCTGTGGTCTTCTGCTACCACCCATCTTGCTCTCTTCCCTCTGCCAGAAGACTCTCTGAACATTATCCCACCATTGTCTTTTTACCAGTGTTCCTTGGTACCAGGAATTCTTCCCCGCTCCTGGCATGCCCATGTCCTATACTTCCCCGAGGGCCCAAAGCTTCCTCCTTCTCTACCAAGCACTCAAATCATCCTTCACCTACCCCCACTTCAACGACCATTGCTCTCTACCACATTTTATTGCTATTTGTGCTCCTTAGGGCCCTCTTGAGTAAGTCTGCATATGCTGTGTCTTTACCCTGCAGCACAGTGACCCAGCATGGAACAAATCATGAGGGCCGGGACCCTGCAGCAACTTTATGATGGCCAAAGGCCCCCAGAGACTAGCCCAGACACCCACTGTGTGGGTTTGATGGGTTTGTTGTTTGTTTGGTGGTGGTTGTTGCTGTTGCTGTTGTTTTTACTCCTGGTTTTGTGTCCAAAGCAGGAAACAAGAAACTCAAGCCCTCTCCTCTTCCAAACTGGATGCTATGCCTTATGCTGCCATATTCCTGTTATTCCGAAATTAAGGTATGCAAAATAAAGAAGAATACATACAAAGATATAGTCATCACTTCGTGACCTCTTACCTAAGAGCAAATATTGAGATACGGTTCTATAAATACAGATGTCCCTCTCCCAAGGACATGTTCCCTGAGAAAGGCACAAATGTTCCTCTGTTTCCTTCCACCTTAACCACTAGCCATATGATGAGGGTTATCTTAACTGTGGGAGTGCTGAGTGAGAGAATGTTTGAATAAGTGGCCACTGATGCACCCAAGGACCTGGCTATTTATTTATTTCACCCTATTTAAAGTTGAGTGCAAGAAAGCAATAAGCAATGTTTGTCCAGGAAACTGGGAAAAGTACTGAAAAGGCTTTGGTATAGACCTGGAACCTTGGGGAAAAGCCTCAAGGACATACCACTGAGTTGAGCTACTGGGTCAAAGTGAAGCTGAAATCATCTCAGGCAGGAGCCTGAGGCCTATGCACCATTGTCCTTTAGAACTTGAAACCAGGCTGGAGGAGAGTTGCAGAAACACAAAAACTTTCTTACCACCCATCCAACCCTGACCTTTCACAAGGTAGTCACTTCTTGTTACTAGCCCCAAGGTTCTAGCCAACAAGGAACCAGGAACATAGAGTTTCTGGGTAAATTGTTGAGTTCAGGGGCCAGCACCACCTTCCCATCAATCACAGTCTCCAACGGTGAACGTTGATCCAGCCCACAGTGTGCAAGGCCCCTCTAGCTCTATGCCCCGCTCTGCAGCTTCTCTTGGATCATCCTGTGATACACAAGTCAAGCCACAGGAGACCTGTTGGTTTGAGCATTGAAACAGAAAGGTCAGTCTTTTCATCGCTACCCGTAAGAACCGAGTGGCAGAAAACAATAAACAAACAAGATGTGTCTGTCCAGGAAACTGGGGAAGTACTGATAAAGGGCTTTGGTATAGACCTGGGACCTGGGGGAAAGCTTCAGGAACATATCACTGAGCTGATCTGCTGGGTCAAAGTGAAACTAGGGACATCCTGGTACAAAATAGACCAAGAAGTCAAGCCACAGGACTTCTGTCAGTTTGGCCACTGAAACAGGTGGACCTGTCTGTCAATCATTTCATCTACACCCTTAAGAACCATGCATTCTTCTGTCGATTTTTGCTAAGTTATTTGGCTACCACTTCCTATTAGTGCAAAGGCAGGATTTAGCTTCTAAGCATATCCCTCTGGAGGAAGCAGGACAGAGTTCTGCATGTCTCAAATTTGATAACATCAGCAGACTCCCTCTTCACCGCCTATCTTACACCAGGAAATGACCAAACACATCCTCCACTCAGAACACTCATGATAGTTTACCTGAAGGCTAAGACCGAGATGCACACGAGAATTATGTCACACTTGAAGCCGCTCACCAAGGCAAGAAAACCCTGACTCTCACACTGAGGGTGAGAAAGCTGATCTTTCCCCAAGATGACTCAGTGATAATATAAAAAAATATAATTTCCATGCCTTAATTTCTGCTATAAAACATGACTCTGCTTTTTCTGTTCTTAGAGAGACAGAGATCCTTGAGGATATGAAGCTGAGGCAGCTGACCTAAAGACTAGATAAAGTTTACGTCACAAGCAGACACCCTGATCTCTAATGCTTGGTAAACACACTATTGGGTTCTTCAGCTGCCCTATTTCGAAATGGGGGAAATGTCTGTGCTGGGAGCTGAAGGACAGGTGTGGGGAAGAGATCTCTGGCAGATGGGAGATGTTGGGAGAGATAACTGATGGAGGGATTTGTGGACTCTGTCTCAGTGTCTGGATGACTCTGTAGACCTTGTAGCGCTGCAGGAGGACTCATGTGGGTCTGCCATCAGCTTTGCCTCAGAAAACCCTCTCCTCTTGGTCTGGATGGGAGTCAAGAAGGGACTAAAGGAGACACTGTTATGTAGACTAGGCAAGAAACACTACTGAAAACACCAAACACATAAAGTCCGGAAGACAGCTCCGTGAGATCTTAGAGAGCGGAGGCTGGAGGCAGCCTCCTGAATTCTTTCTTTCTTTCTTTCTTTCTTTCTTTCTTTCTTTCTTTCTTTCTTTCTTTCTTTCATTTTTTAATGATTCGTTTTCTTTGCCACACTGAGGATCAAATCTGGGCCTTGCTCTAGGCAAGCACTTAACAAAAGCCTCAGCCTCAATTCTATTGTATTCTTAAAGTAAACCCAAGGTGTGTGTGTGTATATATATATATATATATATATATGTATATATATGTATATATATGTGTATATATATGTATATATGTATGTATATATTACATGTACTAATTGTAAAAAACAAAAATGGTAACAGAGAGAACTCAAAGGAAGAAATAAAAATCACTCCCATAATATCCAGTTAGAGACAGCACCCTAACATCCTGCCGAGACTGCCTCCTGTCTTTGTGTCCTCCTCTCTACAAACTGGGGAATGACACCCAGAAGCTAGCCTCTCTGCTACCTGTGAAACACTGAACTTCAATGTTGCACAAACATATGGCTGATCCTCGGGCCAACACCGCATGGGAGAGATCCTGGGCTCCTTTTAACAAGAATACTGAGCAGGGAGGTTGCTGGTGCACACCTTTAACCCCAGTGCTCAGGGAGACAGAGGCAGGCCACAGGGCCAGTAGAGAACAGACCAGAACCCCTGCCAGCCAGCTTTCTGTGCTGTCTTCTTTGTAATCTTTTTACATCATCTTTAACAACGTCTCACTCTTCAAATACTTGCGTGCCACATTATTACAAATGGCTCCAAGCTATTGCCCACATAGTCCCCGACTGGTATGCATCTGAGATCTTTTCCATTTTCACTGTCTTGGAGAGGACAATGGTTGCCTTCCTCATATGTCATTCTGTCCACTCAGCAGTGGTTATTTCTTTAGAGCAAATTCATAGAGTCTGAACATGTTGACCAAAGGGTTTGTGCATTCTCAACACAGTTCACAAATAATATCAACATAACTGAATGGCCATTCTTCCTTTTATAATTTATGAGTTCTATGTGGTGGTAATCCTGTTGATATTGAGAATTATCTTATTTGTATTAATATTCACTGAAGTTATGAATGAAGTTCTTGATTTCTAGGATCAATAAAGAGTTTTTTAAATTCTTGATTCCTGATGAGTAGAATTTTTCTAAAGTCATTTACCATTTCATAATTAATTTTAATAAGTATTTACATACACTCTTTGGAGGATTTGAGAATTAGAAGAATGTGATCTGAAAAAAATTAATATCATTCATCTAACAACTACAACAGAAAAAAAAAACCCACACACAGCCAGGTAACACATACAGGGAATGTTCTATACCTTTTTGGTATTAAAATGAATATAAATAAGCAAATATTGGACACCTACATTATACTGAACACTTATTCCAAATACCAGAGGAACTACAAAAGAAGATAAAATGTCTGTGCTCCAAGAATTCAAAAAATAGTTAGGAAAAAACCAAAGCGGCAATAGGAGAAGGTTTTTAAACCCAGTTGCCCTCTCATCTTTTCTTTCATGGACTGACTTTCCACCTCCTTTATGGCCTGGTTGGACCAACCTCAAACCACTGCTGTTATCCACATGCCTCTCAGCTCACGTCACCTGGAAGCTCAGGGGCAGGGATGGCGTCTTACTCATAGATCTGTCACATCACGCCCGTGAGTGGTTTCATAGTAACTTCCTAATTACTCAGTGATGTACATGAGGGGCAAATTGTCATGTCCTCTGCCCACTCTCTGCAGCCCACTTCCATATTATTAGTTCACTGTGCACCTGAGAGCACCAGGAGCATGGGCCAGAAGCTCAGACATTCTGTGATAGCAATGGACATCAAATTACCATCAACAGCATCGACCTTCAGTTTTGCTGAACCCCTTTGCAGGGTCAAGGGATCTCCATCCAAAAGCTGTTCTTGCTGCAGATTCTGGGGGATTAAGAGTTCTGGTTTTTACTCTTTCTTATGTCTTGCAGGCTTCCACAGCTCCTAGAACACGTGATTGTCACAAGGGTGATTAGGAAAGGAGCTCTCAGACTGAGTCTATTTCACTGCCTTCACTGCGGTCGTGTTTACCCCTCTTCCCTGCTCAGCTAATCCAGGCACCTCGCCAGCACTATCTCTCTGTCCTCTCAGAGACACTGTGGCCCAACCCCTTTGAGGTCTCCTTTCCTTTTCTCTCAGTCATGTCTCACATCACCACAGACAAGTTTCCCCTTAAGTACTTACTAATGCGTGGCCTCCAGGACCAGCTTTCTGAATAAACACCTACTTAATTGAAACTCAGTGAGTTGCTTCACTCGCTGCTTAGAATGACAGGACATTAGATAAGGAGGTGAGAGAGAAACAGGTCGGGGGAGGGACAGGGACAGGTCGAAAAGACTGGCGGCTAAGGCAAGACTTGAACACAACTTACCAGTATAAATAAGGAGGAGGAAAGATGGCTCAGTAGTTAAGGGAATCAGGGTCCCAGGACCTACATGGGACAGGGTTATAGTGGCTCATAACCTTCTGAGACTCCAGTTCCAGAGGATCTGACACTGTCTTCTGGCCTCCAAGAGCACTTCACACATGTACACAGACATACATGCAGACAGGACACCTGTACACATAAATTTTAGAAACAAAAATATTTTTAAGGGTAAATTTGATTGAGAGCTTAATAATAATGTGAGCATTATTATGTATGCTTTCTTTGCTTCTCTCTTCCACCTACTTCTGAGAGGCCCTCCACGTGGAGAGAAAAGGCACCAATGCCTGCTGACAAATAGTCTACTGGAGGATGGGAGGCAAGACAGGCGGTCTGTGTGCCTTGCTCATGGTCCACTGTGAAGATAAGGAGCCTGAGGTTCCAGGCATGCACATGCCACACAAGTGATCTCATCCCTCATAGAACTTCCCCCCTCCCCTCCCCCGCCCTTTCTGGAGAAGCTTGCAGCAGTGAAAAACTGAAGACTGTGGAAGAGCGAAGACCTACCAGAGCAGGAAGCCAGTTCCCAGGGATGTGACCCTGAGTGAAGAAAAAAAGAGTGGAATCGTCATCCCCATCCTGTAATGTGCCTCGGCAGAAAGTGAAGCTCTCTTCCTGAGAACAGTCTCAGACACCTCACCTGGGTCCCAGGGCATGTCACAGCCACCACTGACCACAACAGCCCCACACCAGGCACTGTATCCTTGTGACCTCAAGGACATCACTAGGCATTGTGTGTCTCAAATCCCTCCTTGATCCAACCCAGGTCTGGCCTGTGTTCTTTCTGTTTGGGACCACTCTTCATCACTTCTTTATCTTTCCTTCAGCAGTAGAGTGTTGTTTTGTTTTGTTTTGTTTCTTTTTGTTTTGCTTTGAGACAGGGTTTCTCTGTGTAGCACTGGAACTCAATCTGTAGACCAGGCTTTGAACTCACGGAGATCCACCTGCCTCTGCCTCCGGGAGTGCTGGGATTAAAGGCGTGTGCCACCACTGCCCAGCTTCATTCCTTATCTTTCAATCCCTCTATAGTATTTCCTTGCCACACATCCAAGAGGTATGTTCCAGTTAGCACCTAAAAGCAAATACAGCAGCTGGAGAGCTAGCTTAGCGGTTAAGAACACTTCTTGCTCTTGCAGAGGACCCAAGTTTTGTTCCCAACAAATTTTAAAAAGAAGGAAAAAAAAAAAAAAAAAGCAAGTACAACTTGGCTTAGGAAAGCACACCCACAATCCCAGCATCCAGAATGGCGAGGAAAAAAAAAATGTTCGATTACAGCCAGCCTGATACAGATAGAAGACCTTATCTCAAACACGGATGGAAGGCTGGATGGATGGATGGACAGACATTCAGATCAAGTAGAATCTGAAGGTGGGAATGAAGGAAGGAAAGTTAGGCAGCGAGGAACTGGCTCCAGTGTGACTCTGACCCCAGTCATCTGGAAAACTCCCCCGATGCCAACTTCAAATGCTCCACGGATCAAAGCCTTCCGCTTAAGGAGCTCCATGGATCAAGGCACTCTGCTTGATAGCCTTTAGATAATTGTACTAGCTCATAACAGAGCTCCAATGCAGGGAAGAAATTCCGCATCTTGTACACCAGGAGACAAATCACCTTCTCAACAGCGACCCACTGTTGTTTCCTTTGTTCGGTAACCGTTTAAAGACACTTAGCCCTTTCCGCTTGAATGATGTTCTCTCTTGGAACCCCTCCTGCCTTGGGAGTGTCTCTTTCCCTTTCATTTCTAATTAACTGCAACATCTTCAACAGAGTTGGTGGAAACACTCAACTCTAAAGTATGGGGGCTCCGTTCAGTTCTTCATCGTCCACAGAACCTGATCCTCGGGCCACAGTAGCTACAACCCCTGCAGTTTTCTGTCTGTGCTGTTCCATCCCCAACCCCTCTTCATCAGCTGCCTCCCACACCTGCTCTCCCCGCTTCCCTGCTTCAGCTTACCAGCTCACGCCGCTGCTGTCTGAACTTATAATCACCCCGGGTGAGGCCAACACCCACCATTGTCAGATCAGTGAGAAAATTCGCTGCATCCTATGGTATTGTTCACTCTCCGTCTTCAAACTGTCCACGCTCTAGTGAGTATAATGCTACTTACTCTCTGCCACTGTGGATCCCTCTTGGACACTGCATCCAACTGCCATGCAGTCATGAACTTTCCTGTCAATCAGTCCTTGTACCATTGTTTGTTTGTTTGTTTGTTTGTGGACAACAGCACTCCTTGCTGAAGTCTTCCTAACTCCCAGACTTATATATCTGGCTTGGACTTTCTTCTGGAATGACACATTTGCATATTCAACTGCAAGCTGCCCCGAGGTCACCTCAAGCTGAACTGTCTCAAAACGAATTCACAGTCTCCACCCTGGCCCTAGCCCTGCTCCTCCTGGGATCCCTCTCTTAGTGGCACAACTCACCACCCACCCATCCAGGCAAACCCGACAGACACCCTGCGTCATCCTGAACTTCACCCTCTATTTGGCAGTCTTCCTCTAAGAGCTGCTCCTTCAATAGCCCCATTCTTTTCCGACAGTTAACAGTCTTATGCTCGGCCTTGACTATTTTGTAATCACCACTCGAGAGTATTGCTGCAACCTCATCATTAGAGCCGCTGGTTCCAGAGTTACCACTCCCACACCCATTTCCCTATACACAGTCACTAGGGTGATTATCTGACCCCAGATCTGGATATGTCATATTGTTGCTTGAAAACTCCCTATTGTCTGTGGGTAGGATTCAAAACCCTTGGCATGACCAGCAAGGCCTCCCATGACTTGGTCCATTCATGCACCAGCACCGGCACCGGCCTCTCTTTGTCCCGAACATTCACCTGTTAGTCATTCCCTGCTCGCACCATGCTATTGCACACCCCACACTTCTCTCTTCAGGAACACTCACCCTTTCTTGTCCACCCTTCAAACCAGCTCACCTACTGTTTATTCTAAAAGGCATCACGGCCTGCCCCTCACACTCCTGAGGCATCTTCTGCTTACTCTAGATAGACCTGTGGTACAACATCAAACCAAAAGCAATTGAAAAGTCCTGCCAAAGGTTGATATATACCTTTCATGTTACACCCTCAAAAATATGAAACTGAGTAATTCTTACAGCAAGGAGGTGCTGTTACACGTGAAGAGAACGAGTCTCCGAAGGTCAGGGAGCTTCAGGTATAACCTGGGAAACACGAGCCAGGCCCAAAATAGAAGTGAAAGTGAGATGGCCCTGACTCAGAAAGTCGGTCTCCGTGAGAAATCTAAGGAAATGAAGCGAGGAAGATTCTAGCAAATGAAAAAAATATAGAATTGTGGCCTGGGTATTATTGGTTCCTTTCCTTTTTCTTTTTCCTTTCTTTCCTCTTTTTAAAGACTGCTTTTTACCATGCAGCCTGCAAGCAGGCCCGAAACTTGTGATCCCCCTGCCCCAGCCTCTCGAATGTTGCGATTACAAGCATGTGCCACCATATACAGCTAACCTTATCATTTCCAGGTAGAGCCCTGAGACACTAAACTATCAGACGAGGCCTACTCACTACCTAACTCTAGACGCTGCCAGCTCACATAGCCGGTGTGCCCGTGAACATCCACAGATCTGAATCATAAGCAGCTTCTCCCTTGCACTTACTCAACCTCTGCTCAATAAGCAAGCAGACATCACCTCTGTGACACAGGCTTCCAGGAGATTCCTAGTTTAGATCATGACAGGGAGTGTCCACAGATTATCCCATGGATAGAAGGTAATGCACAAGGGTTGCCATCCCTCAGCCTCTACTGAGAAGGCTTTGTGCCTCTCCTACTTACTTTCCAGCAGCCTTCCCCTGCTGCCTGAACACAGCAAGAAGACAAGAGGGGCCAGGAGGCTGAGACATGAGACAACCCAAAGAAAGCTGAAGCCTAAAACCTCAGATAGTGAAGCAACACTGTGAGGCAGCGATAAAGAGAGATAGTTAGAGCCAATGACCTCCTACACCTGCACATATCAGAACACCGCCCTTCCCTGCACTCCTTCCTCCAGAGGTCCTAAGATGGAAGGTAATGCTCCTGGATGAGGAAGATAAGGGTGATAGGTTGGTATAGTTACATCTAAAGAAAACTACAACTATTATCTGATATCTACAGAATACAAAAGGCGGGGGTTGCAGATAACAAGGAATAAAAATAAGGTCCCCTTCTCCAGTAAACCCCAAACCAAACACAAATGAAGAGCCAGAGGTCCTGGTGAGAACACCCTACCTACCCTCTGTCCTTACTTAATTCTCTGACAACCAACCCAACTTCTCACCTCCTCAAGTGATCCTATTCTTGCTTTAAAGCCCAAGGTCCTAGGAGCAGAGAAGGTGTTTCCTGCCTGGGGAGGAGACTAATCAGAAGATTTCTGGGGTCCTGCAAACAGCCCTCAGCCCTGCTCACATTTTTCATTCACCAGTGGAGACCTTCAGACTGCTATCCCCCTCCCCCATTGTCCTCTGAGACTGAGATAATGGCCTTTTGTGGACAAAGTTTCACAAGGAAATGGAATTTGTTGTCCTCCTTTCCACCTCCCTTTAACCAGCTCCACCCCGTGTCAGCTGCAGGGGAAGGCACCAGCTGCCTGAGCCACATGCGGGTGTCCTTGAGGAGGACATACAGCCCTGACTCACCTTTCGTTGCTCAAGAAGGGAAAGAAGCCTGGGGCGAAGGAATGGGCAGCTTGAAGGCACCAACTCAATAGAATCTCTCCAGTAATAAGAAGAAAAACAAACATTCATTGAGTGTTTTCTCTTTGCATACGTTATCTCATTAAAATCTCCCGACAAACACAGAGTGGGAAATCCCATTGTGCCCCCACGATAGAGGAAACTGAGCTGTGAGATGCTTGGAGGCCACACAGGTGACAAACAGAGTCACAGAAACACAAACACACCAGCCTACCTCAGAGATCGGGCGGTCACCAACCACTCAGGGACCCTTCTTCTTGCCCTGAAGAGGAACCTCCTCCTCTTTGCATGGATGACGATGGTGTGCCTGTTAATCCCTTCTGATATAACTTCCCCAAGATTAGAGACCACTTTCTGATGGTGTCTTGGGATTAATGGCAGCTAGAACATAATGCTGACAAACCGAAACACATTTAATAAGTGTAACTTATTGGCTGCTATTGAAATAGTTTTTCATCAGGTAATGTTTTTCCTCTACAGCAAGATTTCATGATTGCAGTATTACTGACATTTCAAGCCAGATCTGTCTTTGTCATAAGGATTGTTCTCTGTGTTAGAACACCCCTGACCTCTGCCTCCTACATTCCAGCTGCACCCTCAGACGCCACCTATGTGACAGCCTCAAATACCTCCAGACATTGCCAGATGGCTCCTCGGTGTCAAAAAACCACCCTCACAATTGAGCACTGTTGCTTGAGAGTAAACAAGTAAGTAGAATAAAACCTCTCCAACATCTGCCGAACAGCCTTTAGTGCTCACAGTCAATAAATGAAAATTCCTGGGAATCATTAGAAAAACCACAGAGCATCGTTTAAAAACAAAAACAAAAACAAGACATCTCTTCCTGTTGTCCTGAACCAAATTGTTTCCTGTATATAGGAAACTTCATGATGTGAAGTCACGGGCTAGTGGGACTGTGTAGGCAGCCGAGCCTGGGTTCAAATCCCAGTGCACAGTCCCAAGTCGCTCTGTAAAGAGGTAGAGCAGAAATAACCATCTAACTCTCAACCCTGTACACAACAGCTTTGCTCAGTTCATAGGGTATCACCTCGCTCACCTCGCCTCCATTCCTGCAATGGCTCGCAGCTGTGAGGAATACATACAGAGGGTGAATGCAACTGTTTAATACCGTTTGGCCCTAAAAGTCTTGAAAATAGTCACTTCTTCCACTCCTATTTGTCAGCAGACCCTTGAAGTCATCAGGAACTTTGTTTGGGTCCTTTCCTACATGAACTAAGTCAGAATCTCTGCCTTGAGGGCACATAGCAACATATTCACTCATAATAAAGTAACATGTTGTCTTTCGAGTAATTTTATTGATTCCAGAAGTTATAGTATAATATTCATGTTAATTCTTAAAATGTTATATTACATTAATCATTTTCTACTAACAAATTATACATGGCCTATGTGAATCAAAACATCTCCATATGGCATCTCTTATCGTCTTAAGATGAAAATATTTCATTAAAATGTCTGCATATTTATGTGGCTATTTATCTATCTACTTAACTATTTATCTCTAGATTGGCTCTTATGTATTCAGTGTGCATGTGAGGGTGACCTTGAACTTTTCATCCTCCTGATTCACCTCCCAAGTGGTGCTGGGATAAGAGGTGTGTACCACCATGGTCAGTTTATTTATTAGCTGAGAATCAAATATAGGTCTTCTTAAGGAAACACTCTACCAACTAAGTTACATCCTCAGCCAGAATGTTTGATGATTACTCAAAATTTTTATGATATTTGTGAGCAAACAGACCTAGGTTATATGGCAATATTTATAAAAATAATATCTTAAGTATACCAAAAATTATAAATAATTGTTTTTAAATAAACATTTACTTTTAAGAAATTATCAAATATTTTAAGATATTTTTTTAAAAAACTTATTGTTTAAGTGGTGATCTTCAACCAAAGAACATGCTCAGAGCATGACTTTTCGTTTAAGTCTTTCTCAATATTTGGGAAAACAGTCCCACAAATAATTCTGACATCAGTGTATCAATAACAAATTACATGCACAGCACAATCACAGCTTTGAAGGTGTCTAGAACAGGATCTGTTTGTCATCAGGAAAGTAGATGTTTGTTTTGGCTCACGGGAGAGATAAGCTGCCACAGCGTGATAACATTGGAAGGCTCCTGCACGACATCATGGCATCAGCACCAAGGGAAAAACCAGATGCCCATTAATGGCAAATGCTGTTATCATTTAGGCAATAAAATGAATTCAAGGGTCCTCCTGGTCATCATATGACACTTAACAAGGATGGTTTGGGGCTGGGCTTGGGGCTGATCTTCATAACCCAGTTGTGAATAACTGGGCCACCACTTGGAAGTGTGTATACATGACATCACACACCTCTTGGGACCAGGGCTTCTCTTCTCCCAGAGCCAAACACACCACCAAACAGCACCAAACATAGAGACATTTGGCAAACATTTGACAGGATGAGTCCTATCCTTCCCTTGTATCCTTATTCTTTCTATCTTTCTCTTCCATGCACTCTTAAGTCTGTACTTTGTCAATCTGGTGTTTCTCTAAGATATCCAAAATACCTCCTGTCCTAGCTAGGGTTTCTGTGATAAAACACCATGACCAAAAGCAACTTGGAGGTTTATTTCAGCTTACAACTCGCTGAGGGAAGTCGAGGCAGGAACTGAAGTGGAGGCCATGAAGAAATGCTGCTTACTGGCTTGCTCTCATGACTTGCTCAGTCTGCTTTCTTACAAAACTCAGACCCATCTGCCTAGAGGTGGGACCATCCACAGTGGACAGGACCACATAAGTCCTCTGTTAATCAAGAAAATGCCAGACAGACTTGCCTATAAGCCAATATTATGGAAGCACTTTCTCAGGTGAGAGTCTCTCCTCCCAAATGGCTCCAGTTTGTGTCAAGCTGACATAAATGTAACCAGGAAAACTGCCTGGATAGACTAGGGTATTAGAAAACCAATATACTTTCCAAGAACTGGAATGAGAGAAGCCCCCTGAGACATCTACTTGATTTTATGCCTGGAGAGGAGTCTCCATCACAACTTTGTCAGTACCCTGCTAACTCACAGCTCAACCTGAGAGTTCTAACGCATACTACACTGATCAATCTCCTGTGTATTTTCTCACTATGGAGCCTTCTGCTTTAACTGTGGGGACAACACTCTGGAGTTTCTTGATAAAACACTGCACCTTTCAGAGCCATTTCTAAGGACAGGAACCAAGAGGACCCTTGCATTTTCAGTCCCTGGTATGGTTTGCTTAGTTCTCTGCAAAACGCTGCAATGGGCTGCTCTTACACTCTTGCCTCCCAGGGAGGAGGCCACATACAAACTCACCTTGGAGTGTCCAAGCACTCACCCCCACCCTAACTCCTCCTCCTCTGTGGGTGACCCCTCTCCTCCTTCCTCTTCTGTTTAGCATGGGAGACACAGAGCCCTGACTTCTCTTGTCTTATTTCACTTCCTCTCCCGCCAACCCACTCTCACCAGCCCACCAGTGTCCTCAACACTTCAGCGTCTGCCTTAAAATGAATGAAATCAACTTCTTCTTTCAGGGAGGCCGTGGGGCCTAACCTTGGGAAGCCGATCAGACAGTGAATAATACCCTTCCGGAGACACAGCCTTCCAGGTCCTCCTTAAATACCCACCCATGCCTTCTGATACAGCAACACAAGGCACCTGAATACCTCACAAGGCAAACTTTTAGGCTCCTGGACTGTGGATATCAGAAGCCTAGATACAGCACCATTTTTTTAAATTCTTTCAAATAAGGACATTTAAAAATAAACAGTTGAAATAAGAGAAAACTATCTAAAATATATATGACTTCATTTAAAAGGGATATTTAGACAAAATATCAAAAAACTGAGGTGAAGAGGCAAATGGTCAACCCTGAAAGCATCCATTCAAAAACTTAACAGGTAAAAACATAAAAAATAAAAATAAAAAATTAAAAACTTAATAGGTGACATTTAGGAAGATATATACACATACAAATACATGTTGTCGTGCAATGACAACTGATAAAAAAATGAGGCCATGAATTTGAAGGAGAGTGGGGAGGTCTATATAGGAGGGTTTGGAGGAAGGAGAGGGAAGGGGGAAGTGTTGTAAATAATCTCAAAAATAAACAAATTGAAAAACTAGGGCATGCAAGATGGCCAGGCAGGTAAAGCTGGCTGATACTAAATATGACGCCTGGAGTTTTATTCCTAAGACCTGCATAGTTCATATTTTTAAAAGATAAACTTTTAAATTTTTTTAACTTTATTTGTTTGTTTATTTATTTATTTATTTATTTATTATTTGGTGTTTTTTTGTTTTGTTTTGTTTTGTTTTTGAGACAGGGTTTCTCTGTGTAGCGTTGGCTGTCCTGTACACTCTTTGTAGACCAGGCTGGCCATGAACTCACAGTGATCTGCCTTCCTTTGCCTCCTAGAATGCTGGGATTACAGGCATGCACACCAAGCCTGGAGACATTTAAAATTCTTTTACTGCATTTATTTGTTTATCCTGTATGTGAATATGTATCTGGGTGGGCAACCTCAGAGTTCCTTCCCACTTCTAGTGTTGCAACACAGAAGAACCTTTGCAGTCACTCAACCAAGATGTCTGAAGAAACCCAGACCCAAGACCAACTAACAAGGACAAAGAGATTGAGACTTTTGCCTTTCGAGCAGAAATTGTTCCATTAATGTTATTGATCATCAATACTTTCTACTCAAAGAGATCTTTCTGTGGGAACTCATTTCAAATTTGTCAGACATTCTGGATAAAATCAGATATGAAAGCCTGGCAGATCCCAGTACCTACGCTCTGAGCTCACTCCCAGTGACCAAGTTCAGTCCCTCACCACAGTAGAAGTGGAGTGTCCAAAGCCAGTTTGGTTAATAATCTCAGCACTGCCGCTCACCCTGGAACCAAAGCCGTCAAGGAGACTTCGAAGCTGGTGTGAACATCTCTACGATTGGCCTGTTAGGTGATGGTTTTCATTCTCTGTATTTGTTTGCTGGGAAAATGGCTGTGATCACCAAAGAAGATGATGGGTAACATGCCTGGGAATCCTCAGCAGGGGACAAGTCACAGCAAGGGCCGAGGACTAGCACATGAGACTCTACGGGTCTTGAAACCAAAGTTACCCTGTACCTGAAAGATGACCAGCTGGAATGCTGACAGGACAGACAAATCAGGGAGGTTGCAAAGAAATATTCTCAGGTTCTTAGCTGTCCCATTTCTCTTTTCAAGGAGAATAAATGGAATAAAGAAATCAGTGATGATGAGGTTAAAGAAAAGGAAGAGGAAGGAGCAGTGGTGGCACAGGCCTTTAATCCCAGCACTCCAGAGGCAAAGAGGCAGGTGGATCTCTGAGTTTGAGACCAGCCTGGTCTACAAAATGAGTTCCAGGACAGCCAGCCATGGCTACACAGAGAAACCCTGCTTGAAACACCCCTCCCCCCAAAAAAGAAGAGGGATAAGGAGAAGAGAATAGAGGAGGGGAGGGGGAGAGGGTTGGGAGAGGTCGTCTGATTTAAACATGAAATGGTGTTAGTTCTGAAGAAGGAGGAGGAGAAATGAAGAAAGAGAGGAAGGAGAGAGAATGAAAGGTGACAAGAAAAAAAAATCTGATTAAGGAAAAGTACACTGATCAAGAGGAACTCAAGAAAACAAAACCTATTTAGGCCAGAAATGCTGATGGCACTAAGTATGGTGCATGATGTAAGAATCTGGCCCACAGTTGGGAAGAGCCTCTGGAGATGGAGTGTTGTTGTTTTTTTTTTTTTTTTTCTGTTGAAGGACAGTTGGAATCCTGAGTTCCTTTTATGTTTCAAGATGTGATCCTTTTGATATATTTGAAAACAGAAGTGGGGGGGACAAAATCACAAAAAAAAAAAACAAACAAAAAAGTTGTGTCTACAGAGTTCTCATCATGGGTAACCATGAGGAGCATCTCCCCAAGAATGAATTTCATTAGAGGAGTGGTAGGTTCCAAGGAGTTGTCACTAAAGAATTCCAATGAAATGTTAAAAACAACAACAACAAAAAAAAAAAAAAACAGAAAAAGCAGCAAAAGTTTTGAAAGTTGTCAGAAAGATTTTGATAGAAAAATAAATGTTCATTGAATCTTCTAAAAACCCTGGAATTCATGGAGACTCCTAAAGTCAGAAGAAGGTTTCAGAGCTGTGATCCTGTCTCTGACTACATGCCTTATTCTGACAGTGAGAAGCACCAAAATGAAGGCAAACCAAAAGCATGTCTATTCTATCACAAGGCTAATTGCTCTCTGCAAGTGATCTGTACAACTGAGCTCATTAACAAGCAGTGTGCTCAAGCTGAAGAAGTTTAAAGGGAAGATCTTAGAGTCAGTCACCCAAGAGGGTTGGGACTCCCAGACAAGGAAGAAGAGAAAGAGAAAAAGGAAGATAAAAAGACAAAGTGAGAAAGCCATGGAAGACCTCATGGGTGGGGGAAACCCAGACCCAAGTGGGAGCAGAGATCACGCCAAATCAATTGGTGACATTCCCATGTTCTATTGTTACAAACACGTGTGGATGGACTGCAACAAAGGGTGACCAGGCAGCAGAGAGACCCTTGGCAGAGGCTGACAAGGACAAGTCTGTGAAGGGTCTCATCTCTTGCTGTCTGGAACCGCATTCTTGTCCACTGGCTTCAGTGTGGAAGGTCCCCAGACCCCTGCTGCTCTCAGACTGAGAAGGACAGCCTCACTGTGGATGACTGAAGAGTGGCAGCCATTGGAGGAGACAGCAGCACATCATACGTGTAGAACAAGACTAAAATTTTCTAGGAAAAACATTTGTTCACTTGTTCAATGCTTACCTTCATCCCCTCTGAGGAGACATCTCCCAGGACACTTTGTTCTGTTTTGTGCTAGCATTCTAAGGTTCTCTAAGGCATGATACTTGACAAGCAGATAGGATTTCTTTCTACTCTCAAGCAATGCCCCAAGCCTCAGGCTATAACGCAAAGCTAGTAACACTTTTTCCAGTTTTGCTTTGGTTTATTTATTTTTAAAATATCTTTAGCTAATTTTTTTTTTTAGAATTATATACAATATATTTGGACCATATTCGCTCACCTCCCTCAACTCCTCCTTTGTTGTAAAACTGTTTTTAATAGTCTTATTTTGTTGTGTGAGCATTTGGGCCTGTGTGCATGTCTGTGAACCACATGTGTGCCTGGTGCCTGTGGAGGTCAAAAGGTGTCAGACCTCCTGAACTGGCTTTACAGATAGTTTTGAGCCACCATGTGATTTCCAGACCCTTTATTGTAAAATTTAGTATAAGGCCTTATTTACCTTGTGGTCTAAAGTGTTTTCGGAGTCATGGACTTCTTGGTAGATCAAATCTTTTGTCACCATGTTCTTAGATATGGAACTTCTTGGTAGATCAAATCTTTTGTCACCATGTTCTTAGATATGTCTTAATTTTTAGAACAACAACGAAAGTTAAAATGGCTTGAGTTTTATCCTGTAGGATCTACTTGCTAAATCTTCCACCTCTTGTGGTTAGGTTAGCATGGATTAGTACTTTAGGAATAAGGTAAACTGAAACAAGCTGGTGGGAGGGATTCCCCACAGCTTCTTTTCCACAGTAAAATATTGAGGAACAAAACTCTAACTTCCCCATGACCTGTAAAACTGAATGGGAAGTAGCCGAACCAGACTTATAAATGGAAATGTCCTGTCCAAGTCACACTCTGCTCTAAAAGGTAAATACAGATGAGAGAGACGGGGTGGGAAATAAACCAGAATAAAAAAGGCAGTCAAAAGTTTTCAAATAAACACATACATTTGGTTTTCTTTCTTCCTTTCTTTCTTTTTTTCATCTCACCACTTTGTTCTTGCTTCTATCATTCTATAAAGACAAGTGAGGGGTTTCCCAGGCTGTCTCTGGGGGCTGTGGCCAGCCTGGAATTTGACAGCTGACTATAGTGTCCCCTTAGGCACCATGGGTTTGAGCAGCCAAACACCAAAGTAAGGACAAATGACACAAACCCAGCCATCAAAGTATATTATCCTGTACATCACACTGTGCACTTAAAAGCACAATGAGGACAGCGGCATGATCAGAGAAATGCTTGAGCAAAGACATAACAACTGATTGCTGTAACAGGAGGCTTTAAGGCCCACAAACAATGAGTAGGTTAGGCAAGAGTCTCAGATGTACTAGAAAGCATACACACGGCAAGTTAAAATATGCTGTATTTTGGCTACATCTGAATAGAAAACGCTAAGCTGAGCGCACACATGCTAACTAACCAACCAGGAGAGCCGTCAGAAGAGGGTCTCTATAGCATGGAAGCTATACTGTATGGGAGCTACACCATAGGGTGCTGCAGAGTGTGGGAGCCATGCAGAGGAGGAGCTATATAGTGCTGGGGCTACCTAGTAGAGGAACTCAGGCCAGTAAGAAGACATATGACCAGGATCCATATACTTCTACGCTTGGGGCAAGTTCTTCCGTTTTTCTGTGCTGCTTCCTCAATCGTGTTGGAAGGGGCAACACGACAATTCTTTCTTAGGAGAAGATGAGGTTAAACTTCCTAAAGTGTCACCTAACAGTGAACCGTAGGAATAAGAAGCCTAGTGAGCATCTTCTAAAATGCTGATCACTGTTAGCCTTGAAGCACAGAGGCTGCCCTCATGACTGTGACACACACACTCTAAGGCAACAGGCAAAGGCACAGTTAGGTTGGTACCTGTGGACTTGAAGGTAGAGGCTCTCTGCTCTGTGCCCTCTGGCCCTTCTGCCTAGAGTGAGTCCAGCAGACTAACATGCCGTGGTGGAGTGGGGTAGGGACGGGGAGAGCCCTACCCCAGAAAGGGCCTCACTTGTTGCATCTTTGCCTTCAAACCCAGACACCATCCTCTTGCAATCATTCAAAAGGCTCAAGCAGGTGAGCTCAAGCCTGGAGTTCTCAGGACATCAGCCTGGAGGTCTCAGCCACATCATGACCACACTGTTGACATACTTAGGAGACAAGATCAAAACCCCAGGGCTCCTCAGACCAGCAATCCCTGCCTCTAGCGTTGGCCTCTTCTGGTGGATTTAAGGGACTCTCCTTTTAAACTTGGACCTTGGAGGGATAGGTGCTTTCTATTCCCTGATAACTGTCTTTCCCAGAGGGACCAATGAGATAGTGCAGCAACTGATGAACTTTCTACAGAAAGAAGAGGGAAGGAGAAAGAGGAAAGAAAGGAGGAAGGGAGGGAAGGGGGGGAATAAAAAGCAAATTAACATATTTAAAACTTTTAAAATACTGTTCTGACAGTCTACCTGACACCTCAAACAATTCACATACAGCTCTCGTTTAATATTCAGAAAGATATCCAGATTTGGTGCTTTGGTCCCAATTCTTAGAAAAAGAGATTTGAGCTGGAGGGGTAGCTCAGGGTAGGACCCCCGTGCCTAGCAAGCCCGAGGCCTTGGGTTTAATTTCTAGCCCTTACCTCACCACCACCTCCCCCAAAAAAACATGGAGACTAGAATTTAAATAGTTTAGAAAAAGCCAGTGTTATGTACAACACTAGACACTAAGCCCTGTCATAATCCATCACCCCAGCTCACCTACGAAGCCCACAGTATAAATAAAAACGTGTATTGAGATGAAATTCACAGGCCATGAAATTCACCCTGGGGGTCTTTAGTTCATTCTCAGGGTTTCAGTGTCATTACCAGTTCCAGAGCATCCCCAACACTTCCAAAGAAGCAGCAGTTAGCACTCACTTCACTTGCCTCCTTCCTCCAGGCCTGACAACCAGACCTGGCAACCGATTCCTGCTTCCTATATCCGCAGAGGAGTTGCCTATTCCGAACATCCACATAAGGGAAATCACACAGCACATGGCCTTCTGTGTTGGGCACTTTCAAAATGTAGTCTACCCCAGGATTCTCTGCTGGCAGTGTGTGAAGCGACACTTCATTTCTGCTTTTAAGTGACAGTCCATTGTAAAAACAACACCACATTTTGTTTATTTTTTTTCACGTTTTGTTTATTTATTCAAAGTGGATTTGGAGTTATTGGGAGGAATGTTTCCATAAACACTCCTGTGGATATTTTCGTGGGGGATTCAAGGTTTTTATTCCTTGAGATAAATATCCAGGATTGGAGTTCGGGGGCCATACAGTAACAACTCTATGTGTAACTGATTAGATGCCGAACATTTTTAATAGGCAGCCACATCGTTTTCTATTCCTGCTGGAAATACACAAGTGTTTGTTCCAGGGAGGGTCTCTATGCTACACCAAAGACTGAGTCATTGTTACCCATCTAGGGTTCTAATCTGTGCCCAAAATCCAGGTCCAGCCGCCCATCTGCAATAAGACAATTAAAAGAACCAAGCTGAAAGGGACACTTACTTATGTGCCCACAGTGAGAAAACACAGACTTGAGGGATCAATGACTCTCCTTGTCTCTCTTCCCAAAATGGCAACACTGAAGAAATCTCCTTTTCCTGTTTTTCATTTTTTTCCTTTCTTTCTTTCTTTTTGTTTTTGTTTTGTTTCTGCTTTTGTTTTCTTTTGTTTGTTTTGTGTTCTGTTGTTCTTTCTGTTTTTGTTTATTCCAGACAGGGTTTCTCTGTGTGGCCTTGGCTATCCTGGACTCGAGTTGTAGGCCAGGTTGGCCTCGAACTCACAGAGCGCCACCTGCCTCTGCCGGGATTACAGGCATGTTCACTGTTCCCAGCTTAATTGGCTCTTTTAATTGGCTTATTGAGGGCAGGTGGCCAGACCTGACCTGGCGCACAGGCTGTGACCCCCAAGTTTGTTCTCATTATTGTGGTGTCTGTGGTGTCGCTGTCGCTCTCGTTCACATTTCTCTAACGACTAATGTTGCTGAGTGCCCTTCTACGTGCATAGTAGCACACTATTGCTTCGGAGAGAGTGTTCGAGCTCTCTGCCCATCTACACACACACGCACACACACACACACTTTTTTTTTTTTTTTTTTTTGAGACAAGGTTACCCTGGCTGTCCTAGAGTCTCTTTGTAGACCAGGTGAGTTTCAAACTCAGGGATCTACCTGCCTCTCTGCCACCGTTACTCAGGTCACACACATTATTCTTATCGGATATATAAGATTCATAATATCCTCTCCAATTATGTGAGCTATCTTTCACTTTCCTTTATAGTGACTTTTGAAAAACAGAAAAATTTTAGTTCTGATAAAGTCCAATTTATCTTTTTTTCTCTCTTTTTCTTTTCCTACTTTTGTCTTGGGTAGCACACCTAAGGAGCTATTGTCCCAACAGAGGCCAGAAAGATCATACATTTTCATAGTTTTACATTTAGATCCTTGGTTCATCAAGAGTTAATGTTTATATATGGTCCAACCTGATGCTTTCGAATATGGATATCCAGTTATTAACAACATCTGTTGAAAACATTGTTCCTCCCCCATTGAACTGTTTTATTCCCTTTGTCATATCATCAGTTGGTCAGGGTTGGGTAATATGACTCAGTGGTACCGCGCTTGCCTGGCATGTGCAAATCCTGGGTCTAAGCCTAAGAACAAGAAAACACGCAATAAGTCACCTGCTCATAAACACAGGGGCTTACTTCTGCCTTGTTGATCTACATGGCTGTTCGCGGGCCAGTACTGTCCTGTCCCATCATACCTGTCGTTAGTTTTAAAATCACTCAAACTACTTTGTTTAGTTTTTCCAACGTGATTTTAACTATTCTGGGTACTTGCAGTTTTCAGTATATGAACCTTGCACTCCTCTTGTTAACTCCACTCAGGCGAGCAATCTTCATGTTTACTCACACTTCCTGCAGCCAGTTTAAATCTGCTGGATGATCTTAGTAGTTTTTAAAGTAGTAGTTTTTTTACTATTAGTAGTTTTTTACTATTAGGTATTGTCTTAGTCAGTGTTCTATTGCTGTGAAGAGACACCATGAGCATGGTAACTCATAAAAAGGAAAGCATCTCATTGACACCCTTCCTCCAACAAGACCACACCTCCTCATTCCTCCCCCTTCCATGAAGGAGCACAGCTTCCTAACGACCAAGCATTTAAACATATGAGACTGTAGGAGTCATTCCTATTCAAACCACCACAGGGGCTGGTAGTTCTCTGTGAGCTCAAAAAGTCATTAATCTATTTAATTTACTGTTGGAATTTTAACTGCAGAACTTGTATTTGGTTCTCTATGTTTTTAAAACCATCCCTGTCTCTTTATTGTTACTCTTTATTTTGATCAGGCATAATTTTATATGCCTTCCTTCAACTCTTTAGACACAATTCCTAATTCTTTAAATATATTAAATATATTTATAATTTATAATAAGTATAAATATATTATATCTAGTAAATTCAACAAGTGGATTCCTTCAGGTACAGTTTCTGTTTACTGATAAATTTTCCCTTCTTTCTGGGCCATAGTTTGTTGTTGTTTTTAGTATGTATTGTAGGCCCTCTCTCCCCTGTGCTGAGAATCAAACTCAAGGTCTTGTGTGTGTTAGGCGTGCGCCCTGTCCATGAGCTACACGCCCAGCCCCGGTCTTGTAACTCTTTGCTGCAGGCTGACCATTCACACACCATGAAGTGCCAACTTAAGTACTAGATTCCCTCCCCCACCCTGCAGTGTTGCCCATTGCTGCTGCTGGTATTGGTTTCTGAGTTTCTTTTACTGATTTTATAGGATCTGAATTCCTTAGCATGATGACCCCTGAGACCCCATTTAGTTAACTTACTGGTTGGACTAATGAATGGATAGTCCCAGGATTCAATGAGCACTCCTCCTCCCTCTGTGTTCTGGGCTCGTCTTCTGTGGCCAGCTGGGCAGTTTATGGCTCTAACCTTAGAGTTTTCCTGTTTGTGAGAGTCTCAACGTGTATCAAAGGTGAGAGGGGTTTTCCTGACCCTTTCTTAATCACGTGTGGAACCATGTGAACACAAGAACTAGCTTCCTAGGAATCTGCTGGAGCATTCGAAATTCTCTATGAACATGTTTTATGTTGTTGTTGTTGTTTTAATTCAATCTCTTGGTCCCAAATGGAATCACTGCCTCAAGACAATGCTTTAAAAACCCACTTTGACCAACATGCTAATAAGGCTGTTTGCAGAGAAAGTTCTTAATCCAATCAAAATAGTCATAAGTTCTAAGCATGTGACTTTATAAGAAGATTCCAGAAAGGTCACACAGACAATTCACCAGAGATGCAACTATTTTGAAAGACCCCAAACCTAGATTCTTCTATCAGTTACTACTTTTCTGGCCTCTACAGTTGCCATAGTAACTGTACAGGTGCCAATTTCTGTGGCCACCATGGCAATGAGGTTAGAGAGTAGGTCCAAACAAGATAAAATGCCACTGCAATCACTATTTTCAACTACATCCAACCACTCTCTTTACTTAAATTCATTTCCAGATTAATCCACAAGATGACCAACAGAGCAAACTAGCCAGGCCCAGGAGGGAGCTGTGGAGATTGAAACACCAACCAAGGACCATGCATGGACTGGACTTAGACCCCCTACACAGATGTAGCCAATGGGCAGCTTGGGCTTCATGTGAGTTTCCTAGTAACGGGAGTAGGGGTTATCTCTGACATGGACTCTGTTGCCTGCTTTTTGATCACTCCCCCTCTGGAAGGGCTGCCTTGCCAGGCCACACAGGAAGAGGATGCACTCAATCCTGATGAAACTTGATGTGGAGGCTAAGAGAGAGGGAGGTTAAGGCTGGGAGGACGGAGGGAGGGGCCTACAATAGAGATGTAAAGTGAATTAGTTAATTAATTTTTTTCTAAAGGGTTTTGAAAAGCAAATTTTGACAATTATTGCTGATATTTCCACTGCTGGTGTTGAAGACTTCATGCTTCCTTGAAGGGACACTTAAAATTATTACCTGTGATTCAGGTCCTGTAAATACTTCTGCAAGTAAAGGGTGCTTCATACCAAGCTTGATTACCTGAGTTCAAGTCCCAGAACCCATGTGGAGGAAGGAAAGAACCAATTCCCACAAGTTCTCCTCTGTCCTACACAGACACACACACACACACACACACACACACACACACACACACACACACTCATGCGAGCACACACACTTGCACACACATACACCACAAGGGTAGCATATACAAATTAATTAACTAAACATTTAGAAACTATTGTCATGGTTCAATAGTATTTTTATTTCTTTTCTACCCACGATGTAACCTGCTTCTTCTCTCTCATCTCTTCAGTGAGTAAATTATAAAATTTTAGGAGGAATGGGAATAGGAAAAAAATATTTTCTAACTTTTAAAAATAGTTTCCCTGTGCTCTGGCACCATGGAGGGAAGTTTCAGAAACAATGTGGACCAAAGCGTTTCTTTCCAAATAAACAAATAAATAACATGTGCTGGGGGTGTATCTCAGTCGGCAGAGTGCCTGCCTATCTTTCAGGAAGCCCTCGATCCAACCCTCAGTGCCGTATCAGCTGGCTGTGATAGTGCACCCTGCAATCCCAAAACTTGGGACGTTGAAGCAGGAGGAACAGAAATTGAAAGTCCTAGACTGCAGCCATGGCCCAGTGGTTAGGAGCTCATGCTGCCCTTGCAGAGGACTCCCACTCAGAACCATGGTCAGAACTGCCTATAACTCCAGTTTCAGCAGACCCGACAGCTTGGCCTTCCAGGGCAATTGCTCTCACACAAACACACCCACAGGCACTCACACAAACATGGAATTAAAAATAAAATAAACCTCAGGTGTGGTCGCACACGCCTTTAATCCCAGCACTCAGGAAACAGAGGCAGGCAGATCTCTGGGAGTTAGAGGGCAGCCTGGTCTACATGGCAAGTTTCAGGCCATACAAGGCTACATAGTGAGAACCTGGCTCGAAAATTAAATAAATAAAATAAGTATATGTTTTTAAAAGGTTCAAGGTCATCCTCATGTCCAGAGAACTTGAGGCAAGCCTGGAATGCATGAGACCTTCTGTCTTAAAAAGAAATAAGTAGGGCTGTCGTGGTGAAGGCTCTGTGACAAAAGACATCTGCCGAGAAACCTAACAGCTTGAGCTCAATCCTAACGACCCATGTTATGGAAGGAAAGAAATGACTCCTGAAAGTTGTTCTCTGACCCCCGCCACAAACACAAACACACACACACACACACACACACACACACACACACACACACACACATGCACGCACGCACGCACGCACGCACAGACTGTGGCCTGTATATCTATCTCCCTGTCACTTCAACCCCCAGACAGAATCAACAAATGTAATTTAAAAATAAGTAAATAAATATCCAGTCGTTCCAGGTCTAGACTAGTCATGAGGTGATGTGGAAACTGGAGGAGATAAAGAGAGCAGCCATGCCCGAGTCTCTGTGGATTAAAGCAGGGCTTCCAAATAGACCACCTACGTGCAAATTACTCAACTGTGGACTTCCACTTTCTGGCGGTTACCACTTCTCAGCAGCCCTTTCCACTTCTTCAGCTATCAGGTGCTGAGATGAGGGACATGTGAAATAATTTGTCAGTCTTCTTGGGCAAAACTGGAATTGGTAAAGCAGCATTGGTGACACAAAAAGTGGAGGTTGGTGATTCATTCCGGTGATGTCTTGGGCCAAATTCCAGAAGGCAGTATTTTCAGGAGGGAGGGAGGGCGATTTGCATGCATGACCTCACCCAGAAGCTCCAGCCCCAGAGCATATAAACAGGAGAGCCGTCACTCCTCGCCAGTCTTGCTACTGCCAGGCCCAGCAACCAGACAGACCGGGACCATGGCTGTGCTTCGATCCGTGCTGCCACACCTTAGGCTGCTTGTGTGCCTGGCCCTGCACTTTTCTCCCGCCTTCTCTGCAAGTGATAACGACTCCTGCGTGATCTTCGATAAAGTCTTTTCCTCCGACACCTTGGGTATCAACATCACCGAGGCTAACATCGCTGACGGGTACACAACCTACACAGGTGAGTGAAAGCCATTCATTCTGCTGTCCTTTGTTCTCCACAGAACCTTAACCAGACTCTCAGAATGTACCCCTCCACCGCTGCTCTCAATGCGTGTGTGTGTGTGTGTGTGTGTGTGTGTGTGTGTGTGTGTGTGTGTGAACAAGATGGGAACTGGGGAGGGGTGGCTAATCTGTGAAAGAGTGGGTTGGAAGGACCATTTCTGTAGTTTCCTGCCCATGACTAAATCACAGGTGCTGTTAAGCCGCATGTGCCTAAATGAACTAACCCCGGCCAGATCCCACCTAGGCAAAGATCTGGCTGCTTTAAATGGGCATGGTGTTATTTTGAGGGGTTTCATGGCAGTCTACAATCCTATTACATCCCGTTGACAAAATGTACCACACAGGACACCAGGAAGGATGACTTGCAGTTACTGTCTGCTGAAAACCGTGTGAGCTAAGGGAAAACTTCGGTAGCCCACCTCACGGTGAGCAGCCTGAGGCACGCAGGTGTTAAATGACTCACTGGGAACTCACGGACTGGAAGTAGCAGAGCCCTGTGAACCTTGGTTGGTCAATCCTAACCTAATGTTCTCCTTAGAAGTATCTAGAAAGTATTTCGTAACTTTCCCCTTGGGGATTCAACAAACCTACACGTTAAAGAATATGCTTTCTACCTAGCTAAATTTTTTTTATTCATTTTTTAAAGCATCTTCAGTTGATTTATTTTTTTATTTTTTTATTATTATAGTGTGTGCTCTTTTGTGATGTGTGTATGTGTGTGCACACAGTCACGCACACGTCCTGGCACCCACGTGGAGGTCAGAAGATAACTTTGTGGAGTTTCTCTCCTCCCCTATTATGTGTGTCCTGAGGCTTCCTTGAACTCAGGTCACCAGGTTTTCACGGCAACTGCCTTTACCCACTGAGCCCTTTCACCGGCCCTCCCCCCACTCACCACAGCTAGTTTTATAACAGCAGCAGAATTTTTTTTTTTTTTTTGGTGCTTCATAGATGAAAACATGACACTAGGCAGACCTGTTGATACTCCCCGTTTCAGTGATGAGGAGACAGACACAGACGCTGGGTGACTTGCTCCAGTCACAGAGCTGTGGAAATGGCGGAAGTAAATGTCAATCCACATTATAATGTTAACACAACTTACTATGTGCTGGTATTGCTCTAAGGGGAAAATGCTATTATTAACTTCCATTTTACAGGGGAGAAGGAAGGCACATAGAAGTCAAAATTTTACCCAAGGTCACCAGAATGTAACAGAACTAATATTTGAGCCTAAGAAGCATAGGGAAGGCCCATCATTCCTAACTCCTTCGTCACCCTTCCCCTCTTAAAAGTCTAAGCAAATTTTTGCAGAGATCACCATGGTAACAGCCGGTACTCCCGGTCTGCAGACCCAGCCTCACAGGTGAACTGCTGTGCCTGCCTTCCCACACTCATCCTGCTTGTCTCTCTACTGTTTCCTGGGGATGTCACTACACAGGCTCTCCTGCTGTAACAGGGCTTCACTCTCACTCCCTGGAGAAGTGGTCTTTTCATACCAAAGCAGGGAAGATAAGTCTGTAATTCAAGATGAATGCTAGGTTAGCATGTATATGAATCCATGACTGCAAGAGCGATTTCAGACCTCCGATGAAAGATGGCACAGCAGGAGAGTGTCGGGTCTGCTGCTGAAGTGGGAGAAAGAGACATGAAATAGAGGGAGATAAGAGGAAGACCTGGAGCCGGTCTGAAAGGAGGAAGGCAGGAAGGGGGAAACAGGAACAGGGGGGAAAGTGGGGAAGAGGGCAACCGCAGCAGCTCCCCTAGCCTCGGGGAAAGAGAAAAGAACTCAGCTTCCTTGACTGCCTACACTTTGCTCTTTTATCAGATTCCATTTCAAACCAAAACCCATTGGAGTTCCGAGCTCCGAGGTAAATCTGACTCATACTTTAAACTGAGGGTCAAAAAAAACCTCTGTCCGTGGGGGTGAGAAGGGCTGGATTCCACACCTACAGTTACGAAGAAGGCCTTCCAAATACCTCTATAGCGCGCCACAGCCAGGATTCAGGCCTTCTGGAGACCCTGGGTCAGCCACCTTTCCTTGTTTTGGCTTGAAATCTTTTCCATTTCAGCATTGTGTCGACATTGGTAAGCCATGTATAAATGGCTTGGCAGACGTGAGACGGCCACAGCTTAGCCGGCATCTCAGAGACCCTTCCGGACCTGTTAAAGAAGGAAGCCTATAATATATAATATATACACTGAGACGTTGCTCAGTCAGCCTCTGCCCCGTTGTTCATTTCTATGGATTAAAAAAAAAGGATGTAATTTAGTACTTCCTGAACTTTCAGGCTTTAAGGACATTGGACTCCACTGGATAAAGGACTGTTTTTTTATTTCTAAGTGCGAGAGACAGAACCCAAGGCCTTGAAGCCGCTAGACAAGGTGATCCACCGCCAAGCTACACTCCCCGCCAGCCTCAATTCGGGGCTTTAGAATCAATCAAAAACACTTGTTTAGTGCCCAGATACTGACCAATGAAACCATAAAATGTAATTAAGTATTTAATGCTATAGAAGGGGGTGTGAATGTTCCAGATATGAGGGGGAAACAGGACTAAGTTAGACCAGAGGAGGGAGGGGAAAAGATCTGGGTGTGGAAGTGGGGATGGGATGAACGATAACAAAGGAGAGCTCCAGACAGACACCCAGACGTGAGCGAACACCAGGGGCAGGTGCGGGTCAGATATAACCAGGTGCGTTTGCAGGACAGGTAGGGGTGGGGGAGGTGAGAAACAGCTGCTGTCCCTAGAGTAAAATACAGACAGAGCGAGGCTGGGTGTTGGATCCGATCACTTCCGGGAGAGATGGGAATGTGAAAGCAGAAATGTTTAGATTCTCTCGATGTGTGGGCACACAGCCCACCTGACAGGTTATGTGAGGAAGTCTGGTCTGACCACCACATGTTGCAAGGCATCTTGAGGGAGGCTGAAGCTACAGAGCCAGAGAATGCAAGTGCTTAGGGAGGAAAGCTAAGCCCACAGTGAGAGGCAAAAGGCAGAAAGGGACAGTCAAGAAAACACTATTGGAGAGCGAAGAAGATTGCTGACTGTCTATCTAAATGGCAGTATTGCACATCATCTCCGCCATGCAACAATGCAAAAACGTACCACAAAAGTCAGCTCCCCTGAGTGAGCCAGGACAGACAAGATTTTGGGTCAGCTGACCCTCTTGGCAAAGCAAACCAGGGCAATAAAACATAATGTGCTTAAATTAGTATTAACGATCACAATTTATGCGATAGGAAGCACCTGTTAGCATCTTCCATCCTATCAGGAGCATTTGCTGATAAGTAGCATCAACCCAGATGAGGGATAATGTCATTCCCCAGACCTGGAGCTATGGCAAGCACAAAGTGGGAACTTGGGAAAAAATATGTACAGGTCATCAGGGATGTAGCTTAATTTGTAGAGTGCTTGCCTAGCACATACGAAGTTCTGGGTTCAGTTTTCCGCATTTCATAAATCAGGCGTGGCACTGCACAGCTGCAATGTCTGTACGAAAGAAGGAGGGAGTTCAAGGTCATCCTCAGCCACGTTTGAGTCCAGCTTAGGATGAGGTCCTGTTTCAAAACACACAAACTGTCCTCCCCTCCCCCAGTGGTCACTGAGGGAGAAGACGCCACGGCTCAGAGGTGGCCTGTTCTGCCCCTGAGTACTAGAGCCAGGACACAGATCCGGACAGTCTGACCATTGTGCTACTTGATGCACTTGCTTTGCTTTGGGAAGGAGCCTTGGAAGAAGTTTCAGATAACTGGCATGCCCCAACATTAAGAAATTTACTCATTGGGCTCTTCTAGGGAGAAAAATGGAAGACTGAAATATCCTCATGTTGAAATTAACAAAATGTCAGCAAGGTTGGAAGCACAAGCAGGCTGGGTCACAGACCTCATCTGAATAGAGAATACCCCCACGATGTAATTTGGTCTTTGAATTAGGAACCTGTGGCTCAGACTTCAGTGCATCATACCAACCCCTGTCCTACTCCCACCCATCACCTTCAACAACAGAGGCCAAGAGGATCAGTGTTTCTGGGGTCAGAAGCAGGGCTTTACTTTACTTGGCAAAAGCACTCCCTTGTAGCACTTTCTAGGAGGCCTCCTTACCCATTCGGGGGAGGAGAGGTCAGCCTCTTCACCCTTAGGGTCTGTCCACCTGTAGCAAAACCAGAGCCAGAGGATGGTCTGACTCATACCCACCTTTCACTGTAGAGTATTTGGAAAATAAAAAGCAACTCTGGAGACGACTATTAAAAATCATCTATAGCCCAGGCTGGCTTTAAACTTCTCTGTAGATGAAGAGGACACTGAACTCACTATCCTCCATCCCCCACCTCCAAGTGCTGGAATGGCAGGCGTGTGGCAAACTGAGTTCCCAGTTGGTAGCTCTGTACTTTCTTCCAGGCCTTCTTCTTCAGTTTCTCTCACAGAAACAGAACCATGCTGTCCATACATTTTAGTTTCACTTGGCTCAGGCTAACTGCTTCCTCATCTTTTCCTCCTAGTGACAATCCCTGTGAACAATTCAGTCAGAGCTGTGATCCTGAAAGCAGTGACCCAGAGCAATGACACAGTGGGTACCTGGGTTGGAGCAACTGAGGGATGCAATGGCACCAGCTTCTACGATGTGACACACCCAAACAATTCAGCCATTCAGACAACGTGGAAAGTTCCAGAGTCTGAGGATTTGACTACAGTTGACCTGCAGTAAGATCTCATATCACTTTGAGCTTTTAAATTTTTGTAACAGATTGATACAGTTTCACATTAATCTGAGACTAAACTAGACGGTGGGTGTGAGTGGAGAACCCAAGCAATGCACAGTGCTATGCATAATTAGGAAGACCGGGCACTATTTTTCTTTCAAGTTCTCTGTGTTTAAACTAGAGAATTATTTTTTTTAATTTCTGTTAGCAAACAAAATAATAGATTTTATTATGACATTTTATCAAGTATATCATTGTACTTTGCTCCTATTCACTCCATTGCCTTTTCTTAGTCTCCTTTTCCTTCAGTTACCTACCTTCCTGCAACTAGTCCCCCTTCTACTTTCATACACACATACATACATGCTATACATGTATATATGCACATATATGTATAAATACACATGCTATATATGTATATATGTATACATATATATATATCTATATATAATACAAATCTAGTGGATTATCATTCGTAAAGCAGACACTCATTTGGGAAATGTGTACCTAAAAGATAACTGAGTAATAATACAAGTTTCCTCCTGTCATAAAAGATGGAAGCCCTGGGGTTCTAAGAAAAGGTCACATATAGCTAACATTAAGCTTTCACAACAAATGTCTCTCACTCTGAGGACCTGATGACACTGACTTTGGAAACCAAGTGTTGTGAAGAACTTATGCTCCTGAAAGGGCAACCTGGCAATCAGGCTGTGTCCACTGTCAGCATCCCTGTCTCTGTGGAAACTGGTGATGCTGTTAACCCATTCTTTCCTCTCTTGCCACACTCTAGACCTAGCCAGGCTTCATCAGTTTTTGAGGAGGAACTATTATGCCCATAGTGTGATAAATGAAAACAGAATCCAAAGGGAGCTACTACTATCAACCTACCATGGCAACAGTTGCTTAGAAACCAGGCAGATCTTAGAATAAGGATGCTGACCACACTGAGCACCAACAGGTACAGTCTGCAGTGGCCCAGCAACAACAATCTACAGGAGAAACAGTTACAGCCCACCAACAATGTGGCTTTCATCCTCACTTGTACACTCACTACGAGACACTAGTCTTTCTGCTTGTCCATGATGTATACACTCATGGTCTTGATCAGCAAGACTGATTCAAGGAGAGGGGACACAAGGAACACCACCATGGAGGGCACTATGCTACGCAGGGTACAACAGGATGTCAAAGGTCTCAGCCCATGGGATTTACAGAGAGGCTGGGAAACATGACCAACGCACATGTGAGTACTGAGTGAAATGCTTCCTCTGCTTTCCCTGAACACGTAGATTCAGAAGAGCGCTGTTACACTCTCTCCAGCCTTCCTCTACCTCATCACATGCATCACAACTGTAACTGACTCCTTAGCTAATTATCTGGATATTCATAAAAATCTGTCTCTCAAAACATTATAAATGTCATGAGCACAAAAGCCATGGCAGTTGGGTTCACCGCTGTCTGCTCACACCAAGCACGGTGACTGCCATGCAGATGGGGTCCTTTCGTTAGTGACTTGCTGGATGTATAGACAAGGGCCTAATATTACAATGGACCCATTGCTACCCTCAGAACAAGCTCTGAGGGTAACTTAGTGAACAGTAAATGCCTGAAGGACCTGCCCTCCAGAATTCAACCCTACAGCGGATAGAGAAGCTCATAGCAATTCAATATGACAAAAGACAAGAGATCTGTCCAGGTTAGCAAAAGGAGACTACTGAGTTTCTGAACAGATGTGACCAGGAAAGTTATTGCAAGCCTTTCAGGAAAGAATGAACAAGAGCTGAAAACGGGTGCCAGCCTGTGGGGAGTTTCTAATGATGAAGCTGGTGGGGCTGGGACGTAAGGGAGCAGTTTGGAGTTAAGACCCTTGGAGGAGTCAGTCACGTCAATACAAAGTAGGTCAATATTTAATGATCTGCTTATTGTGCAATCTAAAAAGTATGCTCAGAACAGATTGACAGGATGGGTGATCCGGAAAGGCAAAAAGTTGTAGCTTGTGGGCTGCACGGACAAGGTCCTCACCATTTCTCTTACTGATTTGCTCTCCAGAGTCTTCAGAGTCATCAATCGCACCGCCTTAGTGTCATCTGTGAGTCTGGAACAAACAAGTGAGTTCTGTTGCAAAATCTTTGTATATTTGACAGTAAACTCAAGCAGTCTGGAAAGTTATTTTGCCCAGGTATCTGTTGAGTTTCCCACACTCCTGGAACCTATGTGAGATTTTTCCCAACCTTTTGTTTTATGCTACCTGGAAAACAAAAGCCCTCTCTAAGATTTGTGCAATTTTTCAGAAATCCCTATGGTCGCCTTTGGCTCCAAGCCCCTGCTTCAATGGGGACTGTTTCTGTTAAGTACTAGACAGGCAAATTGATATGGAAAAGCAACATAATTCTCAGTTTCCACACAGAACCTGAAAGTCCCCTCACACAAGGACTTCACAGAGTCAATTTTAACCAATTTTAGTCAATTTTAAGAGAATTATGAGGGGGTCGGGGAATGGAAGCTTCTAGTTATACAAAAGGCATTGTTATCCCCAGGCTCCTTATCCTTCTCTCTACTCCCCATTTTCCTATTTTCCTGTAAGACGCCAAAGTATTCAAAACTGAAGTTCAGAAAGAAGAGTTAGCTCGCCTAAGAGCACAGAGAAAATCCATAGCAGAGTGAGGACTCAGATTCAGCATCTTACCATGTTTTTCTACTTTTCTTAGACTTACATTAAAATTAGAGAGATCATGTTGAGGCAGTTTTTATTGTAAGATTTAGCCAAGAGCATGTGTGAACCTTGGGTTCAACTCTTCAGCTTGTGGAGAGAGAGAGAGGAACATTAGTCTCTCTCAATATCCAAATACCAGGCCTTCCTCATGAGCCGCAGAGCACTGGAAGGCAGAAATATCAATATACTGCCAGTTTTTCTGTAGGTCATTTACTACAAAACACACAGGCAGAATAATTATTTCTAACAGCAAATTTTAAAGTGTGTATGCCTAATTAAACTATTGTATGACAGTGTTAATTGTTTCCTTGATGGTTTTCCCTCTGTGAAGTTATTTTCTTCTTCAAGGACATTTTTTTTTTTTTTTTTTTTTTAGAAAAACACTTGCAGAAATGCTAATAGAGGGGGAATGTTTATTTCTAATCATTAGCTCCATCCTAAAAAAACACAGTTTAAAAATCAGGGGACAGGCCAAAAGTGGTGGTGTGTACCTATGTTCCTGACAGTTAAGAGGGTAAGGCCAGAAGATCCCAATTTTAAGGCCAACATAGGTCACACAGAGAAAGACTGCCTCAAACCAAACAAAAGGATAAAAGGGCAGGGCAAAGCATGCAGTCTCTGGCTGCATGGAATGCCAGAGACACACGGTCCTGGAGAAGTGCTAGAGAGAGAAGGCATTGTCTTGGCCAGGGAGCCTTATTCCAGGCAAGCAGAATGCCTAGGCCTGTGGCAATTTCCTTCTTCCTCTTATAACCAAGTCTTATAGGGGAAGAAAGTGACCATGTGAGTATGTGTATGTGTGTGTGTGCGCATGCACATGCACGCGCACACACACAGACACAGACACACACATTGGGAGGACAAAGGAGGACATCCTGTGCCTTCATCCACAGCTTCACTTCTTATGACAAGATAGGGGCTCTCACTAACCTAGACCTTCCCATTTTTCAGTTATGCAGTTGGCCAGCAAGCCCCAGCAATTCTTCTGTCTCTTCCCTTCCCCTCAAGTACCCTCTATCCAGTGCTGGGGTTATAGGCCCTACTACCAGCTCATGTAAGACACCCTTGAAGTGTCTGTGCTCCAAGCTCTAGGTTTTCTGGCATCAGACAAGTCTGTAGGCGAGCAAGTCTGGCTTTCTTTGCTTCTCTGAAACCATCACTGAGTACCAGCATCCTGCCGGAACCAACATGAGACACTGCCTGTGGCTTGCAAGCCAGAGAAATAAAGTAAAGGATTTATACAGGGCATCTCAAGCTAACTTTAAGGCAGAGATCACTGTTCTTGGTTCTACATGATACTGAATTCTCACTAGGACTTGGAATTAGCATTGGATCATATTTACATATTTACTGCCTTGGATCATATTGACATTACAGTCAACAATATGAAGATATTTGAGGGCAGACTACCCAACCAACGACAAATTCATGTTTTATAAATTTTGTAGGCCTTCTCCTCATTTCAACAGACTATGCAGGGGCTGGAGAGATGGCTCAACTCAGCAGTTAAGAACATATAGTTGCTCTCCCAGAGGGCCCAGGTTCAATTCCTGGCACCCGTATGGTGCTCACAACCATCTTTAACTCCAGTCCCAGGGAATCTGATGCCCTCTTCCAGCCTTTGAGGGCACTACATATATGTGATACACATACAAACATGCAGGCAAAATATCTGTACACATTTTTTAAAATAAATAAGCAAAATAAACCAAAGAAGCGTATAGACCTTAAGAACAGAGACTTACTTATTTTTATTGCTTAGCAATCTGACCCTTCTAGCTTCCTTCAGCTTCCTCCCTGCAGCACTAGAGAAGTGTTGATTGCTGTTTGATCATGATCTCTGGCTTTACTGTCTTAAAAAAAAAAACTTTATTATTACTATGCATACGCATGCATAGTAATAATATGCATGTGTGAAGGTCAGAGGACAACATTTTGAGGTCAGTTCTCTTCTTCACATGAAATTGAATTCAATGACAAATGCTTTTACCAGTAGAATCACCTTGCCAGCCTTTAGCCTCTTTCTCTAATGCCTACCCACCTCCATACAAAGAACTGATAAAATTGGCTTCTTTGTTTCTCCTCTAGTGACAAGTGCAATCCTGACTCCCGCCCTACCTACGATTTCTGAGACCATCCAGACCACAACCATGACCATAGCCAAGAACTCAGCCATGACCACAGTCAATAACTCAGCCATGACCACAGCCAATAACTCAACCATGACCACAGCCAAGACCACAGCCATGACCACAGCCAATAACTCAACCATGACCACAGCCAAGCCCACAGCCAAGACTACGGCCATGACCACAAACCTGGCTATTAGCACTCTCAGCAGCCCCCTGGCAGCTACCCTCCACATCATGCTTGTTTTTCTCATCAGCAAACTCCTCTTCTAAAGGAAACTGGGGAAGCAAATATCAAGCCCCCACAGCATCTTCCCAAGCTCATTCCAGGCCAGTGTTTAAACTGAATGAAGGTTTTATGTCCTCAGTGTGCAACTCCACCACCTCTGACCACAGACCTGTGACACTCAGTAGTGCTTTTGAAGGACACAAACGTTTGCCTGGATCTTTCAGGGCACAAATTTTGTTTTTTGTAAATACTTAGGCCATCCTAGTTGTAATCTGGAGTACTGATTCTCAGTTTAACATGTTAACAAGCAATCTGAACTTGTGTTTCTTGCCAAAGGATTCCCATGAGCCCCCTGGGTTTCAGGGTGGGGAGGGAATATCCTTCTTTACTTTCATGCTGATTTCTGGCCAAACCTACTCAAGTTACAAAGAACTTTTGTAACTTACATGACTGAAGGAGAAAAAGAAATGAGTGATAATCCTGTGGCCACTAGCAGATTCCCACTGTGCCCAGACCAGCAGGTTTTGAAGAATGAAAATATATGAAAACTATGCCTGAGAAGCCAATTACAGGGAACATGACTCTTTTTTCCCAAGTCAAATAAATGATACATTAAACAAGAATAATGAATGTGCTAAATTGAAAGATAAGCCTTAATGAATGACAAAATACAAAGTGTTACCTAACTTTATTTTTAAAACTATGAATGAAATTGTGTGTGTGTGAATGTATGTGTGTTTTCAAAGACAGATTCTACCTTTATCTTAATTTGTTTTTTCAGTCTAAGCTGCTGATTTCTTCCTTGATGATAATTTCCACTAAGAAATGGAAAATAAAAAACTTATGTATATAATACAATGTGAAACAAAAGTTATTTTCAACAATAATCCTGTAATAAGCAATAAAATTTTCCTTTAACAACTCCTTTCGTACACCATCTAGGACCATTTACCTGGGGAGGCACTGGCCACCTCAATCTTTAATCAAGAAAATGTCCCACAGATTTGGAGACATCAGGCCAATCTAGGGGAGGAATTTTCTTGGTTTTAAGTTTTCTCTTCCAAGATGGCCCTGGTGTGGGTCAAGTTAACAAAAAGCTAACGAGCACATGGTGTGAAGAAACTCCCTCATATGACTCTCTGCTAGGTGCTGACCCTGTTAGCTGCTTTCACGTGTGCCACATGTGCAAGTCTCACAAAAATGTGCTGTCCTGATAGTTGCCTGGTCATTCTGTACATTCATTCGTTCATTATTCACTTTACATCCCAATCGTAACCCCCTTTCTCCTCTCCTCCTGGCCCACTCTCCTCCCCTCTTCTCTTCCCCTACCCCTCAGAAAAGGGGAGCCTCTCCCTCCACCAGCAAACCTGCTCCAGCACATCAAGTCACACCTGAACTGTGCACATGAATCCTCTTCCTCGGTGGCCTGGCAAGGCAGCCCCACCACGGGAAAGTGATTGAAAAGCATGCAACAGAGTGCTTGTTAGAGACAGCCCCTGCTCCCCTTACTAGGGATTCCACATGAAGACCAAGCTGCCTTTCAGGTGCGTATGTGTAAGGATAAGAAGACAGAGGGGTCAGAGAACATGGCAACCAGCCCTAACCACAGAGCTAGTGGATGGGTACAGCAGCCCTCCCCTAACCACAGCTCTCTCGGAAGGCAGGAGAGAGGACGGCTGATAAGTTTGGGGACAGTCTGATCTTCTCATAAGTTTAAGGCTGCTCAGGGATACACAGAAAGACCCTGTCAGAAGGGAGGGGCCAGAAAAGGAGAGACACCACAGAGATGATGAGAGGCAGCACAGAAATACAGACAGCTCCAAAGGCTGGGTTTCCCACATAATCACAAGTTTCTGAGCTGGCTCTGCCCTTTAAGGGGCTGAAATAGGAGCCACCCCTGTTCACTGAGTGTGCCAAGACAACAATGCCATTCATGGCAGAAGCAGTAACTACAGAATCAACTGTAGCCGTGATCACAAAAAGTCTCAGTGTATGTCTTTGAATTCCCTGCAGTTTGTTGTTTTCTGAATGGAGACAGGCATTCATGTCTTCCACCAGCTTTGGTCATTTTCAGCACATTATCTTTTTGTTCTTTAAGCTTCCTTCTCTCTTCCCCTTTGAAACTCCAGTTATATGTATGTCAGCGCATTTGTATCCCACAGACCTTTCATCTTTTTCTTTGTTTTGTTTTGTTTCCTGCTCCTCAAACTAGATCATTTCAACTGGCCTGTCTTCAAACTCACCAATTATCCTACCTCTTCAAGTCTCCAGTTAAGCCTCAATTTTATTTTATTTTTTTATCTGTTATACCTTTGAGCTCCAAAATTTCTATTTGGCTTCTTGATATTATTTTTCTCTGCCCCCCAATATTCTCTGCTCAGAAATAATTTTCCCTGGTTTTACTTCTTTGTCATGGTTTCCTTTTCCACTTGGAGCATAAATAAAATGGTTGACACCATTTTATTAATCTTTTCCTCTTAGGCCCAATGGCCGGACTTCTTTGGGAACAATATCTACTTTTTTTTTCTTCCTTTGAATTGACCATCCATTTTTGTTCTTTTATGTCTTGTAAATTTTGGTTGAAAACTGGGTGTTCTGAATATTACAACACGGTGACTCTGGAAAACCTGATTTAGATGTACAAATGGCTATTGTTGACTGCCAGTGATTATAGCTGCAGACTGCATTTCTTGTGGAGTCGTAACATGTTCTTTTATGATTTCTAGGTAGTTAACCAGTGAGCTGATAGATTTTGTTAAATGCAAAATTTTAGCATTTTTACCCTGATAGCTTTTTTTTGTTTGTTTGTTCTCTTTTGTTTTGAATAGATTGCAGAATTCTAAATATTTTGGCAAGGTGAGGCCATGTCAGTGGTTGGTCCAAGGGAGAGGCCAGCACTGGAACTCCTTGCTCCTTGGTTTTTCTCTTGTATCACCAGCTGGGTGCCTACTAGTGACCCTGCCAGCCCTTGCCCTGAGCACTGTACTTATGAACCATCTCATTTAATCCTTACACCAAGCCAGGGGTGGGGATTCAACTCTGTATTCCTAGCACTCCAGAGACCAAAACAAGAGGACCGCCATGAATTTGAGGCCAACAGCTTTTAAAAGCTGTTCTGAATCATTCTGAGCTTGCCCCTTAATCAGGATGCCTTGGGGCTCCTGATTAGGTCCTAAATACCAGGGATTCCCCCAGAAAAACTGGCTCAACGGGTCATATGACGGGCGGGTGTAGGTGTCTCTTGCTGACACTCACACATATGCTGTGTTCTCTGGCAGTTTCTCCAGGCCCGACTGCTCAGTACCATCTCCAAAATAAACACTGGTAAATCCTGACCCAGCAAGCTAGGAGCAGTTTCGTATTTATCTTTCATGGCTCAGCCCGTCCTTCATCTCAGGTTCAGTGTGGAAGTTGTGACAAGTATTGACTTTGTTACAAAGTGCAATCCCGGCAAAATCATTCTCTGAAGATTCTTAGACACACAGAAGTCTGGGCAGCAGAATTCAGCCAGGCAGCCGAGCAAGAAAATGAGATTAGGAGATCCGAGTCAACTTCTCTGACCTTCTAAGAAGAAGGGAGGTGAACAGAGACAAACGGGTGTTCTGTCTTCTGTGAGATGGTGTGAGACAACCCTACTGTCCCGGCTCTCTCTAGATCTCAACTTGGCCTTCTCTGTTGTACCCAATCCTAATTTTTCTTTTTCTTTTAAAAAATTCTTTTGCTCTTTTTTTTTTTTTCAATTTTTATTTTAACTTTATGTGTATACGTGTTTGCCTGCACAGATGTATGTTCACCATATGCATGTCTGGTACCTATAGAAGTCAGAAAAAGGTGTCAGATGCCTTGGAGCTGAAATCATGCATGGTTGTGAACCGCAGGATGGGTGATGAGGACAGGACCCTGCTCTTGACTATGGAGAGCTAGCTCCCAGTTTTAAAAATCCAGTCAGGGGAGATAAGTAAGTGTTACCTCATGCCACACCTGGTCGACTAACAAGGACTTTGGGAACATTGCTGAAGACTGCGAGGCAGAACAGACTCCGAGGAACGCAGTATTCCACAAGAGTGGCCTCAGAGGCAGAACTGAAGCAGCCTGGGTTGCAGGCGACTGCCACCCTTGGTTGCTCTATAAAGGAGTTCATAAGCAGCAAGCACAGCGGCAGCAGAGTGAAACGTGAAAGCGCTGAAATGGTATGAATAGCTGGGAGTTCCAGGAATACAGAACCCTGGTCTCCCATTTGCACATAATCTTCCGGTTCTCATTGACTGAAGCCTGTGAGCTGCACCTCAGCCACAGGAAGAAGAGGAGACAGTAAGGGAACAGTTCCCGTTTGCTACTCAACCTTCTTTTCCCACCTCGAAAGCTATCAAAACAGATACTGATGGACAAGACGGCCGAGCATTACAAACAATAAAAATATGCACAAAACGGTGTCTAGAACAGGGCCAAAACTAAACATTTGTAACTTCTCAAACTTTCCAACCTTGTTTTGCTTATAGCTTCACACTTTATAAAATCAATATATTCCAATCATTAGGAACAAAATCATCTACCCACCTAAAGGGTGTGATCCTTTCTGAGAAAGAAGAAAAAAAGAGTGATGCCTTCCAAACCCAGTTACTTCCAAGATCTTCAGAAAGGGCCCCAAACCAGGTCAACAGACCCATTATTACACTAACAATTCAAAGCAAGTAGAAAACCTAGAATTGTGGGTTATTATTAAGCTCTTTTTTCCATCTAACTGAGGCTAGCCTTGGGGTTCCTCATATGCTTGTCTCCCTCCTCCACCACAGTGCTGAGATTACAATGCAACACCGTATCAGGCTGCTTGTAAAGAAAATGCTTAAAACTAAGTGAAAATCTCCTGTTTCATAGGATGGGTGGCATGCTAAGTGATCCTGAAGTCACATGCCTGAGTCCAGTCTCACGTGGTTCTTGTTAGCTGTGGGACCTTGTAGAAGTAACCTCTGTGTGACTTGGCTTCTTTGTAAAATGACAGTAGCAGCCACCCAAAAGGCTGCTCAGAGGGTGAAGTGAATTCACACTCACAGAGCATCTAAGACAGTGGCTGGCACAAGTGTACACCATCCAAATATTGCTACTTAATAGCTAAAAAGATATCAAAAGAGATAGTGACAGACAAGACGGCCGAGCATTACAAACACTAAAAATGTGCACAAAATGGTGACCAGAACAAGGGCCAAAACTATACATTTGTAACTTCTCAAATAACTAGCTAATGAGGGATTCTGTACCATCATCCCTTCTTCCACATTCTTCCCCAGCTCCACATTCTCCCTGCTAAGCAGAATGTCTCCAGCTGTCTGGGTCAGCTCCTGGCTCTGTTCTTTTACAGAGAATTCAAAGAATGGATAATGAGAAGGAAAGATTAAGTGTTCTACATGATTAAGAGATGATATGGGAAAGGGGGGACCAAGAGAAAAGAGCAAAAGCAAACTTTGAGCTTAGTATTTTGGGGACTGAGATGCAGGGTTCAGAGCCAGTGAAAGAAAAGCCCTGGGACTTCTCAGGGATCACTCGAGGTCACAGACTGGATCTCCCTTGATGCCCTTCAAGGGGTACAAATAAAAATTAAAATTATTTGACTTCTGATTGCTGAACTGTAGTGCCATGGATATGACTCAGTAGAGCTAGCACAGATGCACTGTCCCACATTGATTTTACCTACATCCATCCATGCAAAGAGGTAAAATGAAATTATATATGTGCTCTTGAGGTAAGTGGGAAACATCAATATATGCAAAATCTCCATGTTCATTTTTGTTTCTACTCAAACTGTGGCACAAGCTAGAGCCCAACAAACTCAAAAAGCTTTTAAAAAATAAAGTATGCATGTAGTACATATTTAAATGGCTTGGAAAGTTTTAGATAGTCATTTTAACTGTTTTACTTGGAGGGCGTGTGTGTGTGTGGCTGTCCACATACATGTGTGCATGATCACTCGTGTTTTAAGCAAAAGAGACTCAAGTTCAAACTTGGTTCTTCACTTGTGGGATGACCTTCAGCAAGACTCTGAACTTGGCAAGGTGTGGTGGTTCAGTGTAATTCCCGCAGTTGGCAGGGAGAGGCGGGAGACTCAGGACCTCAAAGCTCTCTACAGCTACAGGAAAAGAAGAGGTTCTTCATTGTCTTGAGCCTCAGATTTGTCAGGAAACGGGAGATGATTGCCACTCTAGAGAGGGGAAGCGATTAGCTGAAGCACAGCAAATGCTCCATGGAGGGCACAGTGCTCATTCACAAGCCAAATCCTGAAATGTGCAACGATGCAAACAGCACATCCTCAAGTCTCCTTATAACCCAGAACTTGGTTTTCTTTTCTTTTTTTTTTTTTTTTTTCTTTACACTGTATTTCTTCTGTGTATACACAGTAGCAGGGAGTCTTTGGCAGGTGTGTGGAGATCAAAGGTCAACTGGCAGGAGTCCATTCTTACCTACCACCCTATGGGTCCCACCATGTAGGTCTTAGGTTTCGAACGCAGGTCATCAGGCTTGGTGACGGGTGCCTTTACCCTCCTATTAATCTCAAGAGCCCCCTTATCTTTCTTTTTTCCCTTCTTATGTATCTGTATGTGTGTGTGAGCATGTTTGCATGTCTGTGCAAGTGCCTGTGGAGGCCCAAGGCTGAAGCCAGGAATCATCCCTGGCTGCTCATATTCATTGAGGTGTTAGCCACTGAGGCAAGGTCTCGCAACCAAACCAAAGCTTACCAATATGGCTAGTCCCAGCTTGCTCTGGGGATCATCCCGGTCCAGATGTGCCACCGTGACTGCCCAGCATGGGATCTGGAATCTGAAATCCAGGCCTCAAAGCTCGTCCGGTAAGCACTCCAATGAGCCACTCCACCCTAAACCCCACCTTTTGTTCTTCTCCTTCAAGAACAGAGCCTTGGGCTGGTGGGATTGCTCAGTGGTTAACTGCACTGACTGCTCTTCCAGGGGACAGGGATGTGGCTCTCAGCACCTACACGGTGACTTACAAACATCCGTAACTCCAGTTCCAGGGAATCTGATGCTGTCTTCTGGCTTCCTCAGGTACCAGGCACACATATAAACACATACAGGCTGGTACTAAAACTCACACAAATAGAGAAGCCTGGAGCCTCCACCTTCTCACTAGCATTAGCAAATCACTAACCATAATCTTATGGTCATAATTGAAGAAGTCGGGCCCTTCTTTTCTGACAAAGCACATTGCCTTTAGCTCAGCATTCCAAAGACACTGCTCTCTAGGCCAGGAACAGAGATCATTGTAAGCTCACCCAAAGGACAAGGACAGCTGGAGAAGAGCTTGGGATTACCACTACTGAAGCCTTTCCCCTGGATCCTGCTGTCAGAGGAGCCCTGAGTCGAGGCTGCGAAGGCTGGTGTGGACGTGAGGAGAGTGTGAAAGGTGAGAGACTGAACACTCCAGGTCAACATGGTCCACACTGGCAGTTAAAGACCTGAAAAGGTTTGACTCAGAATGGAAATGGAAATGTTCTAGGAATGCAGAGTGAGCAGGACAAACAGGTTTGAAGGGAATCTTGGGGGCTGTTCTCTGAAGTACAGAAACTGTATCAAAGGATGTTACCTAATGCTCTAAATGGTTCTCGAACATCTACCAAGCCAGGGTCAGCCAGGTTTCCAGAGACATCAGGAATGTTCATTATTTAACAAATAAGTGTAATTGGGCCCCCATGTCTGTGGTTCCACAACCATGGATTCAAGAGCCCCCTTATCTTTCTTTTTTCCCTTCTTATGTATCTGTATGTGTGTGTGAGCATGTTTGCATGTCTGTGCAAGTGCCTGTGGAGGCCCAAGGCTGAAGCCAGGAATCATCCCTGGCTGATCAAAAATACCTTGGGGGAGGGGCTGCATCACTTTTGAACATATACAAACAAAACAGTGTGACAGCTACTCATCAGTGTTTTTGTATTAAGTATTACAAGCCTACAGGTGACTTACAGTCCGTGTGAGGATATTCATGGAGTGCTGGGCCATACAGACCTTGGGAGGCAGAGTGGAGTTTGTATTATATTCTGAAAGTAAGACGGTACTTTCAAGGGGGCAATGTGAAGAAGACAGCGAGACCTGAATCACTTAAGTGGATGTGTGAAAATCAGAAGAGGAAGTCAGATCCCCTGGAGCTGGAGTTACAGGCAATTGTAAGGCTGTACATGGGTGCTGGAGATCAAAATCTAGTCCTCTGGAAGAGCAGGATGTGCTCTAAGGAATACCTCTCCAGCCCCTAAATCACTCTTTTAGACAGGTCCACTTTTTAGAAAGGAGTGTGAAAGGGAACCAAGTAATAGCAGGCAATGAGGCAATGGCAGACTCTAAGCAAGAAAGAATGGTGGCAGATGTTATTGTTTTGTCTTGTTTGTTTTTGAAACAGGGTCTCACTATTTAGCTCTGACAAATCTGAAACTTGCTCTGTAAATGAGACTGGCCTTGGACTCTCAGAGAACTGCCTCCATTCCTTCTGAGAGCGAACGAGTAACCATGCCTGGTGTGGTGGCAGTTTTCACTAGGGTAATGGCATCAGAAAAGGAACACTAGACAATGAACACTATACAATGGGAGGTAGAGCTAAAAGGACTGTGATAGGTTAAGTGTAGGAGGTGAGAAGGTGGTGTTGGGGGAGGGGCACAGGACAACGCCCAGCTTTCTAACCTGGAGAAAATGAATGGTAGTGGCGTAGGGAGACTGGCTGGCCAACAAGGAGACCTTAGAGAGCTGTGTTGGGAAAGGTTAAGTCTGACACACCTATGAGATGTCCATCCGCAGTTCTGTGATCACATAAAAATAGTAACAGGTAAAATTAAAAAAAAAAAAAGGTAACACCATCTCTCCCATTTCTTACAGCTGTTCTTACAGTACTATTATATGAAAATACCATGAAAAGTAGAAGGAGTTTGAAATGTTGGTTCATGCTTATTATCCTACCGTGCTGGCAATTTCCAGGGTGGGAAAAATCATCAGACTGAATGAAGATGAACTTGGGCAGAAGTGAGAATTTGCATCTCTGTGAACACGTGCCTGGGATGTCACCTCACGTACATAGGGCATATAAGGGAAGAGAAACCTGCCCCTCGGTGCTCTGACAGCGTTCCTGGGCACACGCCTCTCACTGCACCCGTGTGCTGACAGTTCTCTCTGCAGCTACATGGAGATTTAACACCATTTGTCTGCAACGGTTTCCACAAATGTACTGTAGCAGAATTTTGCTGTAAAGTGAAACGAACAGTGGTTCTTCTGTGTGGAAGGGGCTAGAAATATCTAATACAGCAGCAAACTGAGAACAATCCGTTTCCCATCGTTCAGGTACTTTCAGATCTAGGATGAATTTAAAGGCCAGGAGTTTGAAAATCCAAGCCACTGTGCGCTGGAGGCCACCTGTACACCACTGGTCAATACCCATCTGGTCTTGTTTGTTTGTGTTTGTGTGTGTGTTTGTTTGGCTGTTAGAGACAGGGTCTCTCTAAAGATCTGCCTGACTCTGCCTCCCAAGTGCTGAGATTACAGGCATGTGCCACCATGCTCAGTCCTATCTGACTATTTTTATAACTCATTAGTGGTTGCTACAAAACAATACAAATGATGGCCAAGCTTGCTCATTATGCTCACAAGAAATGGTAACAAGCCAGGCAGGGTGGCTCATACCTGTAGCCTCTACCCTCAGGAGGAAAGCCAGGAGTTTGAGACCAGTCCGGTCCGGGCTACACAAAAAGACTGTCTCCAAAGGCGGGGGGGGGCACGAATAAATAGCCCAGTCTGTCAGGCACCTGCCACACAAGCATGAAGACCCTACCCAGAACCCACACAGGAACAGTCAGGTGTGCTGGCACACCTTTGTAATTCCAACACTCGGGAGGAAGGAAAGGGCAGATTGCTGGCGCTCACAGGCTTAGCCTACTCGACCATCCCCCATGAGAGACCTTGTCTCAGGAACAACACTTGAGTTTGTCTTCTGGCTTCCACAAGTCCTCTTGCTTACATGCACGCACGTGCGCACACACACACCTCAAACAAAAAACCAACCTGAGATACGATGATTATTTTTTTCTCACTTTCTCCCCTTAGAGTTTTGTTGTTGTTGTTGTTTTTGTCATCTCCGCTCTCTGTCCACCCACAACAACTGTTTCTCGGTGTGGCCCTGGCTGTCCTGAAAATTGCTCTGTAGACCAGGCTGGCTTCAAACTCAGAGAGGTCTGCCTGCCTCTGCTTCCCGAGTGCTGGGATTGGAGGCTGGTGCTATCAGGCTCAGCCTTAGAGTTGTTTTTATTTCCCAGAACTGTGCTTTCAAGAACTTTCTGTTTCAATACCCCCCACAATTCACCTGTAAGTAACCACTGCTGATGAGACTCCTATAAAAGGAAATGTGTTTTTTTTTCCCCTACTGTCAAGAAGGTCAGAATCCACATTCTCTAACCACCTTTCCAACCTCACCCCTAGCTATCTCTGTGTGACAGTTTACCCACTAGCAATGCTTCTAAAGAACAAAACACAGAAACAGTGTGAGGTACACGTAATGGTGACTGACTTTCTGACAGAGTCTCCCTTGTTCACGCTGAGGAAGCAGCCATCATGCTAGGAAATGCCTCAGAAGACAGAGAACCTGAGGTCTAAGTTCAACCATCCTGGGTTCAGCTTTCTACAGCCCAAGTGAGCTGGGAAGTGGATCCAACCTGTCAGGCCACTCAATGCCATGTATGGAACGCTGAACCGGAAGTCACAAGCTAACCATCCTTGGCTTGCTGGCCCACCGAAACTGAGATAACAGTGCACTGCATTGAGTCATGTGTAAGCTATGCTATTTGTTATGCAACAGTAGATAACTAATATGCTAGCCCAACAGGGTGGTTACAAGGATAAAATAATACAAATACACCTAGACCAGGCACAGTCACATGCCTGTACTCCCAACACATGGGAGGTGGAGGTGAGAGGATCCAGAATTCAAGGTCATTCTTGATTACACGGGGAAGCCCTGTCCCTTTTCTGAATTTTTATTTTTTGAAACAAGGTCTTAAAACCAGAAAAAAAAATCATCTAGGAAAATACCTGATGCCATAGAAGGCACCTCATAGTGTCAGCTCAGTTCTCTTCCCCCCACAGTACAGACACCCTCAGCTTACTTCCCATGATGCTCTCACACAGCATCACTCTACTAAAATTAACCTTGCTGGATCTGGGATAGACTTCTCACATTCTCACCCTGGGAACTTTACTAGGCAGTGTTTGCCCTTTGGGTGCTCCTTACCCCTCTTCTCCTGGATTTCAAACCACCATCGCTAAGTACCATCGAAGACTCCTTTTCCCTAAGCTTTCCCAGACCTTACCACCCAACAGCAATCGTCTTCCTTCTCCAAATTAAAACATTGACTCATTTGGTATTTTAAACCACACAGAGACCAGGAGATAAAGGCACTTCTTGTCAAACATGACGGCCTGAGTTTTGATCCCCAGAAGCTACATGGTGGAAGAAAAAAACTGATTCCTGAACATATTTCTCTACCTTTAGATGCACTGTGGCATGTGTGTCCCCCCCCAAAAAAAAAACTGAGTGTGAAATAAATGATTACATTTCTATTATAATAAAGCAGAGAGGCTGGAGAGACAGTTCAATGGTTAAGAGCACTGGCTGCTCATCCAGAAGATCTGGGTTTGATTCCCAGCACCCACATGGTGGCTCACAACCATCTGAAACTCCAGTTCCAGGGATCTAGTAGTATGTGCTCCTACTGGACAACACAGGCTAACAAATAAAAAGCCTGGTGCCAGGGTGTGTTGCTTCTTTTGCAGTTGTTGGCCAGTAACACCCATAGCCTCAACCCCCCACCCCTAAACATTACTGGATATTGTCACTGCTCTTGGTTACCTTCCAGAATTCGATGGTAAAACCCTATTGCCGAAGACACAACATGATTGAAGAAATCAAACTGGTACTGACCTGGAAGCCTCCTCCCTCCTAACTGGCTCTCATAGTGCTAGAAGGTGCTGTGCACACTACCACAGTGAAAAAGTAATAGCCAGCTGTGAACCTTGCAAACTACAATGGTGGCTGGCCTGGAAAGACATGCATTGGAGCAAGAGTCAAACATCTGCCGGGGCCATGTGGTGTTTTGGATGAGAAGGCCCCACAGGCCCATATAGCTGCATGCTTAATCCCCAGTTAGTCAACTGTTAGAGACAGATTAGTAGGTGTGGCCTAGTTGGAGGTATGTCACTGGAGGTAGGCTTGTCTCTGCCTCTCTCTCCTGCCTGCAGATCAGGATATAGAGCCCTCAGTCCCCTGCCTGCCTGCCACCATGTTCCTTGACATGTTGATCATGGCTTAACCCTCTGAAATGTAAGCAAGCTCCCAATTAAATGCTTTTTAAATGAGCATTGCCTTGGTCATGGTTTTTCTTCATAACAATAAAACAGTAACCAAGACAATAACCAACTACTTTCTGGTTGGATTTAAATCCTGCTCCACACGATGAAACCCATCCTTGGCACCATTATCAGGCTATGTTTAGACACGCCATAGGCCCTAGGAGAGAACCCACTATTTTTATTCTGTTAAATAGACATTATTAAACTCCCCTAATGAGTTATTATTATACCCTTAAATCAAAGCATCTCTCAACCTTCATCTGAGAAGCTTCTATTTATAGGAAATGGTGATTAACTCAGACCCACAACTGGCCAAGGTACAGAGAATGAGACTGCAGAATGTTCAGCCCCAAAGGGAACATATATAACATGCACATGAATACACACACTCACAGAGAGAGAGAGAGAGAGAGAGAGAGAATGAGAGAGAGAGAGAGAACTCAGGAATCACTGCAGAAGAGAAGGCAGAGAGAGTGTAAGAACAGAGGTAGGTAAGGCAGAGGTAGCAGATGACCATAAGGAAACACTGTCTTCTGGAAATATGGGGGCAGCTACATATATGAGCTCATAGGAATTGCAAAAGCATGCACAAAACTTGTGCAAGTCCAAACCAGACCAAATTCCATGGAGAGGGTACACAATCTCACCACTAACTGTAGAGCTATTAGTAACTGTTACTGGCTGAGAAAGGGAGGAACAGTTCTTTCTGAAAAGGTAGCTCCTACTAAGTCAATTGTGCTCCAGAAGAAGGCAACACACCCAAGAGTATTTGGACAACACAAATTAGTCTTGAAGGGGTAAAAGAAGATACAAAGCTGGGGGAGGAGTCTGGGAAGAGTTGGTGAGGGAGGATGGAAAGAAGGAAGAGGAATTGGAATAAAAAACTTCAGAAAGCATCTAGTCTAAGGATTCCGTTTACAGATAAAAGAACTAAGCCTAGAGATGAGTGTGACTCTAAGTCAGCGGTTCTCAACCTTCCTAATGCTGTGACCCTTTAATACAGGTCCTCGTGTTGTGGTGACCCTCCCCCCAAACATAAAACGATTCTCATTGCTACTTCATAACTGTAATTTTCTTACTGCTATGAATCAGAATATAAATATCTGTATTTTCTGATGGTCTTACATGACCCCAGTGAAACAGTCATTGGACATCTGAAAAGGTTGCAACCCACAGGTTGAGAATACTGCTTTAAACAGTAACCAGTTTGGAACCAATACTTGAGCCCCAAAATGTTCTCGTTAATCAAATCCAAAAACATGACAAGTGTGATAAATTTTCAGCAGTTAACAATTTGCCACTCATTTACCTGATTAACAAAAATAAAAGGCATTGAGTACTATTTACTAGATGTTACTTCGACTTTGCCCACAAGAAATTCACTAGCAAGAGTATAACAAAAACCAACCAAAAAAGCAAGAATTACAATGAAAGCTGAGGTTGCCTCTGAAAGAGAGAGATGTGAGGAGCCAGACTAACCCAAGACTTTAGTAGAGGCCCTGAGGAAATGACAAAAGGAGCTTTAGTTCCGTGTCCCTTGTCCAGGAGTGGATGTGGCAAGGCTGATCTGGTGCGGGGGGGGGGGGGGTACCTAATGCCTTGAAAGATTCAAGATTGCAGTTCTGGGGACCCAACTCTTTCCCCTGGGGCTGTGGTTATCAATCCTTAGGCAGGCATGTCTGAGATATCCCATGTTCTGTTTGCCAATGCTGTCTGAGTTAGCTCTCTGCTGACCTTAGCCATCTTCCCTCTGCAAACAGTGTATACGATGCTATTACTACCACCACCACCACTACCACTTCCTCTTCTTCCTTCTTTGTTTTTTTGGTTTTCTTGAGACAGGGTTTCTCTGTATAGCCTTGGCTGTCCTGGAACTCACTCTGTAGAACAGGTTGGCCCAGAACCCAAAGATCCACCTGCCTCTGCCTCCCAAGTGCTGGGATTCAAGGTGTGCACCATGACCACCTGGCCAATGCTGTACATCTCAATAAACTTGGTCAGCATAAGTCATCAACCTATAAGGACCTCCTGGCTCCAGTGATTGCTTTTATTTCTCATATTATTTTTTTCTCATCTCTGGGCCTCTCACTCAACTCTTTGAAGCTCAGGACCCTTAGTCCTGCTGGTTTGGGTCAAGTGTACTCAACTCGGAGCTTGAATTCATGGGCCTGAGATGATCATGCTCTACCAACTGAGCTATTCAGGCATCTGTCATTTTGGTTGTGAGCCTAGCCTTCATGATGGCTGAGCCATCTCTCCAGCCCTAGACCAGCTTTGTCAAGCCCACTCCTAGAGAAGAACACAGGACTAAAGTTCTCTCTGTCCTTTCATTAGGGCCCCTGAGAAAGTCTTTAGTCGGCCTGACTCCCCACAGAAAAGCAAGCTACCTGTATAGTAACTTTGGTTCTTTAAATGAGCATTATTCACTCATGCGTTCACTTTATAGAGAGTAAACAGACAGACTGATGACAGATTTTAATGGGAGGGCAAACAGAAAAAGCAAATGTTATCCTGGACCTGATTGGTAAGTAAAAGCACTTGCTGCAAAGCCTGCCTTGAGGTCAGATGGCTATGGAGGCCACAGGAGGGACAGGGTTCCATGGAGTTGGAGTTACAAAAATTTGCCAACCACCCATGTAGATGCTGGGAACCAAACCCCAGTCCTCTGGAAGAGCAAGTGCTCCTCCTAACCTCTGAACCACCTCTCCATCCCCTAGAGATTCAATTTAATAGATTGAGTGCCCTTAATTACTTCTAGTTATGCTAAAGGCACACATTTCTTCAGTGAAAATTGAACACACAAATCATGTGAGGCCAAGAATGATGCACAAACTGACAGTATGTGAGAGTGGTGGAAATGCTGTCTTTGCATGCATTATCCACTATGGTTTTGAACAGCTTGCTGAACTGTGAGCTGCTGCTGTGGAACAGCGTATCAAACACGCCATCAATGTCAGTAAACTACTTATTTATATTTATCTGGAATTCTAGACGTAAAGGCCACCTGCACCATTTTACCTTAGAAGACTGCACAGTAACCACAAATTGTACATCTTGTTAGGGTCAACACAAAAGAGCAATGCTGCTCAGTGAAGCATCCCCTATGCACACTCTTTTCCTGATTGATCCTGCTTTGCTCTGAGCACTAAACTCACGTAAGTTGAACTATATATACTCCTGGTATTCTTCACTATCTTTTCTTCGTGACTATATTCTCAAGAATGTATTTGCTTGTTTTGCATGAGCAGCTCTTATCTTGCATCCTGTTTGTATTCTACATTTCTTAAGCATAGGACTTTATACTTCTCTTCACATTACAACTAGTACACACTGGATTCTCAGAATGTTGTTACCTAATGATTCCTGAGAGGACTTATGCACTGATTATAATTCTAGAAACATCTGCAGAAAAATAGACCTGTAGAGAGTAAACAAAGAACTTTTATTCCCAATTTTGACAATGCAATGCCCACTTAGTTAAATTATAGTATGTTTTAGTTGTCAAAAATTGTATTCATGTGCAATTTTTTTTTATTTTGTATTGATTGCTTGAAAGGCAGGATTGCTGTTATTACTTTGAAAGGTACTTTGTGTTTCAAGTTCTACAAATACCATTTAAGGAAGGCATTTTTCCATTTTATTGATAAGAAGTTTAAATTGAAAAAAATGTAAGCTATTTAAGATCACTTAACAAATAAATTGCAAATGGGCCATGACACCAAACACAGACTGAAAAAGAAACTGCATTATATATTATATATCACATATATTACACCACCCTACTTGGCAACAGCAATGACATCTACCACGTGCTTCTCTCATGCCATTCATGGTAGTGGTGTTTCTAGTTCGGCCTTTCTCTACCATTCACTCACCCCTTTGCTCCACTATCTTTCCCACCTTTCTCACCAAATACTCATTTGTAGTAGTGGCATTGGAAACTGCAGTATGTCACTTATCATTATTATCATCACCACCCAGGCAACTTTGCATGCGAATATTCATTGCAATGAGTCCTTGGTCTGGTTCAAGTCTTCTGGTGTCTGAGGTACTATAAATTATGAATACTGGACCACTGTTGAGACTCATTTCAGCTATTATACTGTTGCCAGAGTCAGGGTGATCTGCAGCACCAGCCCCTTCACATGCTCCAGCAGCTTGTAGATGGGGCAGATGCCGGGGGAGACCAGCTCAAAGCCCTGGACCGAATGGCAGCCGAGCTGGTCAGCCTGCAGCAGTCCCTGGGGCCTGGCCTGGCAAAATTGCATAAACATTCTTACTATTTATATTATTCCAAGAAAAAAAAAACACAAATGTTGAAAATAAGGTATATAACAGAGAATACATACAACAAAATGGGCTTTCTTTACCTTTAAATAATTCTATATCAAAACATTTCGCCGAGATGAAATAATTTTTAATCTCTAGACACAAGATCCCCACAATGGCTGAGAGGACTGAGTACATGCTTCCCATGAGTGAGGCCCTGACCTCAGTCCTCATTTCTCCTCTGCTTCCTCACCAAAAATATGTTCAGGATATACTGCAAGTTTGATTTTTTGATACATTTAAATATAGACCTTACAGGTATTTTAATGCTTGGGTATTCCAGAATAAAAGGTGGGGACACAAGTATGTGGTGACTGCTGTGTATTCTAAAAGGACAAAGAGTCTTTCAAACATGAAAAGAAACTAGCCTTTCTGCAATATTAACCCTAAGGTCTATTCTCCTTTATAGACTACAACGTTGTTGTCAGTTTCATACACTTTTACTTTATAAAGAGCTCCCACTGGAAGAAGTTTCTGGAGCTTTTCCCAGATATAGACAGCTACATTTTCTGTCGTGCTGGAAAAAAAAAAAAGAATTAAAGAAGTTCAAAATACAAATAATGAACAAAATTTCAAGTTTAATACATAGGAAAACACAGGAATTCCAATAACAAAATCTACCATGACAGCAGTATTTTAGAAATCTCACGATAATCACAATGTTAATTTGTCTCGTTTCTACTGCCCAAGGCAGGACAGTGGCGCCTACCTGACAACATCTGCGAAGTGTGGCACATCCAGATCCAGGTTCTTATGATCCAGGGGCTTCATGATGGCCTCCTGCAGACAAACAAAAGGGAACCACTGACCTCATTTAGAACTCCAACCCCAAAGGGTTCCTTCCCCCATAGTCTCTGCGTCTCCCCTCTCGATTGGCCAAGACTTGACACTGGGAAGCATTCCTTCCAGGTTCTACAGAGCAGGTTGTGAAACAAGGTCAGACCTAGTTTCCTGTATTGACCATGTGTCCTGGTTTCTGAATGCAGAAGGAACCACAAAAACAGGTTCCTGGAGCTTTCTAGAAACACAGCCATCGTGAGTCACAGCTCAGTTCAGCACTTCTTGAATTCTGTTCACAAAGTTAGCAGAAACACTCTTCCACAGCACAGTCACCTACAGAACAGTGCCCTACGTCACTGAGACCTGGTCTGAAAGGATGGACGTTTTCTACATTTCTGCCCTGAAGAATAATTTAACAATGATCTTCTGTCTTAGAAGAAAAAAAATACAGAGAATATCACTTTAATATAAATATTTAATACAAATATTAAAATAATGTTTCTTTTTGTCATTAGCAAAGACTGTAATTGTTTGATTCTTTCCAATCTTTACCATTAGCTCTCTTACAAAACTTTAAGCATTGTGAAACAAACTAATTTTCCACCTGTTTTGATTTCAAGAAGGTACACTAATTATTTCTCCAGTAAAACTAGAATCATATAAAAAGAATGAGTCCTAAATCAACTAATTTTTAAAAATAAATTAAGAGATGTGAACACCAAGAAAATAACTATCTTTGCTCTATCTTGGATCCCGGTTCTGACCCCAACTTCTCCATCAAAGTTTCTGCAGGGCTCTAACTTCAGTCTATGGCCACCAGAAGCCACCCTTACTGGGGAGTGTGTTTAATAGCGTAGGCACCCAAAGGAAGAAGAAAATCTCAAAAGCCTCCTAAGTATTTAATCCTTTGGTTGCTGAGGTTCCTCACTGTCATCTTACAGTGCACAACATTGTGTGTGTGTTCTGAGGCCCCTCTTCTAAAGTCCTCTAAATTAATAAGCACAGAGCTATTCTTTCTTTCTTTCTTTCTTTTATTTGTTTACTCAAAAATTTATGACTACTTACTATTCTTTACCTCCTAGTAAAGATAATGTATACATTCTAGGGGCTATGTCTTGGTTCATTCATTTTCATATTTCCAATAATTAGCTTTTAAAATGATACAAAGAAACAAATCTGTTGAATATATGAACAATATGAGAAAGTAATCATTAGTAACATTTTTTAACAAAACATCTGTCAACCCTGAGAACAAAAGCAAGCAGAAATGAAGAACTAAACAAGCAGGTTCAAATGGTGGGACAAAGGGAACAACCAGAGGAAATACAAATTCCCAACTCTGTGAACAAGGAAGACCACATAGCCTGGGGCAATGGCACTAACTACCCAGCATCCCTCATTTAAATCCACGGAATGAAGAAACTGGTAGAAATATTCTCTAAAATACCTTACAACACAAGAATTTTACAATGATGCAATCAAGAAACTTTTTAATGAATACATTCTGATGCATTATCTCTATCATGAATTGTCTCAAAAACTTAGCATAAAGCCACAGTTGTTAAATAAGTGTAGTACAGGGGCTGCAGAGATGACTCGAGATTGAGTGGCTAAGAGCACTTGATGCTCTTTCAGAGGACCTAAGCTGGGTTCCGAGCACCCACAAGGGATGGTTCACAGCCACCTGTGACTTTAGCTCCCAGTGAGGCTCCCAAGGCTCCCAGCCTCTACAATCACCTGTGCTGGTATATTTATGAGGTTATGATTCATTCATTCATCTTTGTATTTCCAATACTTAAGCTTTAAAAAACTGACTCATATAATTAAAAATAAATATTTTTTTTAAAAAGGAAAGTGGTATTTTAAAATTTTTATTAATGGTACAACATTCAGAGAATGAGCAAAAGCTTCAAAGAAAAAGCTGTGTTGTAAAAGAAGGGTAGGATCTTATAAATAGAAAAAAAAATGAGTCTCTTCTAAAGAAAAGTAGTGATGGTCATATGACATTTCTTCCCATCATTACAACACAACTTTGACTACTTTCTATTAAGAAGACCAAAGAAGACCAATAAAGCAATCGCTACAAACACTCTCCCACTCCCCCACCTACCCCAACTCACAATGTCATGGTATCTCACAAGATACAGTGAATAGGGGGTACTAAAAGTTATGCTGAGAGCAGATCACACGATAAGTACCCAATGTGGTATTACCTCCATGTATTCCTTGAGGTCAGTCAAATTCATAACCATCCCTGTAACAGGATCAATCTAAGGAAAAAACAAGGGTGAGTATCATTCTAGTAGGCTCTCTATAGTATGCTTTCACAAAGCTGGCTGGATGGCTCACGCCTGTAATCCCAGCACTGTGACACAGAATAAGGAGGATCTGGAGTTCAAAGCCTTTCTTGGCTACACAGGAAGTTCAAGTGCAGCCTAGGCTACATGAGAGCCTATCTCAAAAGTAAAATCCACTTGGCAGGTTATTAAAGGCTTCACAACATGCAGGCTCTGCCACACTCCCTCACCCTCGGGACACTTATTGGTCTCCGTGCAGAAATGTCGTGTACTTCCAGCACGCTGCTCGCTGGATGGCTCCCCATCTACACATCACAGAGCTTGCATGGCAGCAGCTCACCACACAAAAAAGACCAACAGGGAAGCAACTGAAACATAAGCTTTCAACACAGGTTTCACCAGTGTCTGGAAGATGGCCCCGCAATTTGAAAAAATCCACACACCATTTCCAACACGTACCTCTCCGTGCACTGTCACCACAACTATGAGAAAGAAAACAAAAATACCAACAAAAATGCATGACTTTCGACAGATTAGTACATACACACAAGTTAGCAAATTGTCAGCTCTCTGACCCCCAAGGCTATACTCCAATTTTTCTCCAAGTATCTATTCTTTTAGTTAAAATCATTTTATCATTCAATGCAAGACTCAACCCAGACAGAGGCGCTTGGAAGCAGCTTTGGCTCAGCAAATTAGCCAAATCCAAAAAGGTGTTAAAAACTTCTGTTTATTAGGTTGTCACATGCCTGGGAGGAGGGGCCTGGAGAAGTGGAACATGCACATGCATGTCCAGCTTTGCACCAAAACCACCCATTCGCCAGCAGGCAAAAATACTCATCTTTTACTTTCAGGAATGTGTACTCAGCTAATACAGCAGGTGTTCACATGAAGCGCTTGAAGTAAATAAATGACATACACAAGTTGTATTTTCTTCCATTCCACAGAAATATCACTGGATATTGCACAGTGAGCAAGTACACTGAGGTTTAGAAGTACATAGAGAAGACAAAGGCCAGAGACTGAACCTGAAATCCTGGTCTTGAGAGGCTTCTGTAGCCCTATCCTATCTCACCACACACTACCACACTCTAGGGCTTACAGAGTGTGTGTTATGGCATCAGGTGTCTCTCAAAGAATCAAGTCCTTTTTCCTCCCATGTTGGAGGTTGTCTGATGCGTGTTACTGGCCCTCAAGATCTGGATACACCTATCCTTGATGAGTAAACCTGCCTAAGACATACCTGATTGGTTGAGTAAATGGTATATGCCTGGGCAGGGCAGAATGGGGTAGGGCTAAGGTTCCTGGGCTTTTGAGGACCAGGAATCACGGGAGACAGACAGATGGAAAGAGAGGAGGAAGGAGGCTGCCACAATGTGTTAGCTGGGTTAGCATGGAGAAGTAACCACATGGGTCAAGAGAAAAAGACTCCAATAATGGTGTGAAAAGCCCCAGATAAAGAATGCAAGCAAGTACCGTAGGATTATGGATGGAAGGTAGACCAGATGAGGAGGATCAAGGTGGATGGCACTGGATGGGTGCTGGGAGATGGACAGTGAAGATACTGAGACAGTGTAAGTGAAATATCTGCCCAGGCCAAGGTACATAAGGCAATTATAAAATCTAACAGGCATCTGTGTATTATTATTTGTGATAGCAGATCAAATAATACCACTGTGATAATCTTAGGGCTAATAACAAACATTATATAGCCCAATGTTAATTTTTTTAAATTTATAACTACTCCCACAAATTATTTTCTTAGAACACTACCAACAAAGTTTTATATACAAACTGCTTTTCTGCCACAATACATGCCTAAGCTATACACCTCTTGCATTGGCCATTACTCAAAATAGTAAATTTTTTATATTGCTATGACATTTTTTAAAATTTTCATTTTAACAAATACACAAAAAATATAAAAAGTCTACATCTAAAAGGGCACTATTTGATGTTTCAATTCATATATACATAGTATGATATTTAAATCAGGTTAAACATATCTGTCTCCACAAACATAGATTATAATCAAATTTTAACATTAGTTTCAGCCCAAAATAATTAAAAGGAAACAGTTAACAGCAGTTTCATTATGCATTCAACCGTCAAAGAAAATGCTTTATATCATTTTTCGTTGTTGTTTTCTACTATCTTTAACAGCGTAGACAACTGTGCGGGAAGAAACAATACTTGTCCAGTGCTCAGAGCCCTGACACTGTCCACCAGGCTTCTCACCTACGACCCTTGTACTTACTCACTCCTCATTCCTACCGACAGGCTAGGAGTAACTGTGCTCTCCCTCACCTTTATAGTTGTGCCCATGGCCATTGGGATTGTTGCATTTCCCAAACACTTTCAAGTTCTCTTCATCGCTCAGGGATGGGCTGACAAAGTCAAAACAGAAAAAGTCCGTGTGAGCGAGGCACAGTGACATTCACCTGTCATCTCAGCACTAGGGGCAGAGGCAGGTGGATCTCTGTGAGTTCAAGGCCAGCCTGGTCTACAAATTTGAGTCCAGGGGCAGTCAAGGCTACACAGAGAAACCCTGTTTTGGAAAAAAAAAAAAAAAGCAAAAAAAGAAAGAAAGTCTATGTGACACAATTAAGACACCCAAATTCCTGTTTTGCTCTGGGTTTTGAAAACTCTACAATTTAATTTTACTTTAGACGATCAACTGGATGGATCTCTTGGATTTCATCATCCTCATTTCCATCAAGAACCAATGTATGCTCCCTAACGAAACTACAGTACCATATAAACTATCAAAAATCTTAATTTCAACCCAGTTATTCCACAGCAAGATTCCAACAAAATCTGCGCAGAGTCAGCTCTTCTCTCCTGCCCTCTCTCTCCTTTGTCAAGGTCTCCTATATCTTATGCTGGGCTCAAAATTACCATGTAGCTTAGCATGACTCTGAACTTCTGATCCTCCTGCCCCCACCTCAGGAGTGTTGAGATCTGCTACCACACACCGACTTACGTAGGGCTGGGGCTAGAGCCCAGGACACAATTCATGCTAGTCAAGCTCTCTACCTACTGAACTATACCACCACCCCGCCAGCACTTTTCAATCCAACAAGCACTGAGTATTCGCTATGGGACAAGAGCAGAGGAACAATGAAAAGCACAAAGAGAGGCCCATCCCCCATCCCCCCCTGCTTAACCTTCCTTTCTCCTGAAACATAACAGCCTGGGGCTCTTCTAACTACCTTGTTCTTCTCTGCCTCTACTATTGCCAAGAGGAAACTTAACCAATACGTTCTGGGACACTCAAATTACATCGTGGCACATTAAAATTACAACACATAGATGTGGTTCCAGATAGAAAACAATTAACGTAATGAATCTGTGTATCTATACCAACTCAGTCAACTTCTTATCTTGTGCATACTAAACTTGTGTTTGAGCTTCCTATTATAAAAATCCCTTTGAGGGGCTGGAAGGATGGCCTAGCAGTTAAGAGTCCTTACTGCTATTACAGAAGACCAGGGGCAGCTCAGAACTGCCTGTAACTTCACTTTCAAGGAATCTGATGCCCTCTTTTGGCTTCCACAGGCTTTTTCACGTAAGCTGTGCACATAACACACAGACAATTTTTTAAATGTAAATTCTTCAAGATCTTTCTTATTCCCTTTACTTCCCTCCCACTGCTCACACTTAGAGCACTACAGTTCACGAGGCTTTTGCAGAAAATTCACTTTATGAAAGTTGGCCACATTTTAAACGCCACACGGTGTGGGGGGTGGGGGCGGTGACAACTGTGTGCTGTTCCCTGCAATAGCCTAGTTTGGGACAAAGCCTGGTCCAGTAAGGAGTGGTGGATGCTGTTAGAAACAACTGTTCTCAGACAACAAAGCGTAGGTTCAGAGAGCAGACGAAGCTCCTGTCATTGTGCCTTCAGGATGCGCTGGGTACTGTACCGTGCGGGCAGCCTCTGGAAGGAACCTCTCCCGAGTGGGCCCTCCGGATGAGAGCTCTACCGCCCTCTCCCGGAGGAGGCGGAGCGCTACTCCGCGCTTTCAGTTCCTCTTCCGCCCGCCCCAGGTCGCTCTAACTCAGGCGCGGGGCCACGCCCCGGGGAACGTAGCGGGACAAGCCCCGCGCGTGCGGCGACCCACGTGGGCACACCCCACCTGTGCAGCCGGTGGCTCGCGCTGAAGGACACGAGGCGGGACAGTCGCGCACGGCGACGAAGGCCGCCCGCCGCGCTCATGGTCTTCAGGCCAGCGACCCGCGACAGACAAGCGCTTGCGGCTTCCGGGGCCGAGGCCAGCCCCGCTCCTCGCGCCTGCGCAGTGCAAGCTCGGCCCTCCTCGCCGGAAGCGCTCCTCCGCCCGCCTGGAGGCAGGCATTAGCGCCTCCTGCTGTTCAGTCTTTGCTAGGCAGTCAGAAATACCTTGGGCCAGTGAGGAGCCAGAGGCCTGGATTTTTAAATTGCTCACAATAGTTTGTGTCTTGCCCTTTCCCCATTTTTGACAGCCCTGGGTAACAATAGGCCAATGTAATGGCTGGGTACCCTAATCAGATGCTCTCCAGCCCAGTACCACGTTGAGAGTGTCCTTAACCAAAGGAATCCCTAGCCAAGGATGGCAGTGTGCTGTCATTAGAGTTACTATGGAGGCTAGGGTGGAGAAGGTTGATTTTAGGAGTTCCGGTCTATTCTAGGCAACATACTACAAAACACAAGCTCAAGTGGAAAATAGAAAACTGACAATGCCGTATTCAAGTGAGAGAATGTCATGCAAAGACCTCCTCAAACCAGAGGCAGCCTGAAAACATATTCACCGTTCAGAACCCTCAGAAGGAACAAGCCAATCCTGGTTTTAGATTGCTGGCTTTCAGTGTTTTGAAACTGAAAAGCATTCCAGTAATCCCCACTGCCCTTGTACAATATTTGTGGGCTCTGCCTTTTGGATCCTTTGTCTCAAAAAGTCTATTAAATGCTGTCTAAGAGTCAGATATAGCACATTTTGTAATCCCCAGCACTGAGGCTGCAGCAGGAAGATGGTGAGTTTAAGGTCTATAACAAAAGAATAAAACCCAATAATTCAGATGGACATCTTTGGCAAGGCAGCCCCACAGCCATCGCCCAGCCAAGTAAATTAAAATATTAAAGTTAAAGTGTTTACCTAAGTAGCTTTGGCTGTCCTGGAACTCAGGCTGTAGACGAGGCTGGCCTCAAACTGACAGAGATTTTGGCTGCCTCTGCCACTCTGCCTCCCAAGTTCTGGGATTAAAGGCACAGCAGGCTAAGATCTTAATAACAGATGCTTTAAGGATTAGACACATGTACCTCAGAACAACAAAATGGCCCCTGCCATCTGAAAGTTCAGTTTAATGGAACAGTCAAACAAGTAATATGACAAGTGAAAAACTGCTAATTCTGCATCAGAGAGTAAAAGAAAACAAATTATTCTGAGATGGATTTTAAGGAGTCCAACAGATATGTAAACAGGAAATTCCAGTAGGAAAAGAAATGAAGTGTGGCTTGCTTGATGCATAGTGACAAATCCATGGTTACTTTGGGTTGTGAGACAGAGAGTGTGTTGGAAATATTGACTGGAGACGGATTAATTGAAGAATTGTGAATGTCTTTTTACATATAAAGGAAAAAGAGGCCCCACGTTTCTCTTTTCATCTAGTTTCTATCTAAGAGAAAGGTGTTTCCAACTGCTTGAATAATATTTCCAGGCATAACTGAGTTCTGCTTGCTAGGGTAGCTGTGGCTTATTATCTGGAGTTATGCACACAGGAAGAAAAGATAGAAAGATTGAATGAAAAGAAGGAAGGAAGAAGGAAAGAAGGAAGGAAGAAATCAAAGTGGAACCCCACACACACACCTCATCAATCCTGACCATCTTACATTCACCTCTGTATCTTGCTTCCTTGTGGCAACTAAGCCAGGAGCAGGCCGTCTCATTTTTGTTTGCCTCTCTTTTATACACTGACCATCACTCTTGGATTTAGATGAAGTAAAAGTTTGTGTGCAGAAAAAAGATGCAGTGAGATATGTGTGCTTTCCGGAAGGCAGATGCCCCACAAACCTCCATGTCTAGACAGGTTATATTAAATCTCCATGTTTTGTCTGTGGAAATACATGGAATGCTTTTTCCCCCATAGACTTCTGTGAACACCAGGAGACTTATCCTCTCAAGGTTCGCGGCTTCTGTGCACCCACTTCTGCTGCCTTAGCTCTGTCTATCCATCATGTTCGGCCTCTCACAAAACTGCACATGGGACTTAGCCCTATAGGTGACTGTCATGGTGCAAATATCCACACAAGGCGTTTATGTATAAGGTACACTTCACTAAAGAGGAAAGGGTTAATGGTGTTTGGAATAACCCCTACAGAATGTAAGAAACTGACCCTGCAGAGAACATAACTATAGGTTAACCAGTGTCCCCAATCACATCTTGAAGAACTTCTTCAGGAACAGTGAAAAGGCAGGAGGACCGTGGGTAGTTTAGCTGGCCCAAGATTAAAGCACAGCCAAGAGGTAATGGGAAGGAAAGAAAAGGCATTCTAGGGGCCTGCGGTTTACTTGAATGCTGTTAAATAAAAACTAAAGACTTAGAAATGTGAAAATTATATGGTCTCTACTGCCACCTGCTGCCCAACTGAAGAAAGAACCTCTTCACTTTCAACAATCCCTGGAAAATCATCTGTCTGGGGATTTGAATTAAATGCCTGCTTTTAGCAATGTCCCTCAGAATAATCACTCCTGAAGACTGAGCTGAGGGAGAGATGGAGAAGGAAGTGGGTGATCTGTCAGAAGAAAACTAACATGAGTTGACATAGCACCTGCTGCAGACATCAGAGAAACACCCCGTTCAGAGTCCACCAAACATGATAGTAGCCCTGGCTTATTGTCCCAAACATGGTGGCAGACGGACTGTGACCTGTTACAGGCTTGGAGAGAGCAGGGTGCTTCTCTAGATCCTAAGTTAGTGGTTCTCAACATGTGTGTCTCTACCCATTGGAGGTCAAACGACCCTTTCACAGGGTTGCCTGAGACCATCAGAAAACACGGATATTTATGATTCGTAACAGTAGCAAATTTACAGTTATAAAGGAGCAAAAAAATTAACTTTATGGTTGGGGGTCACCACAACATGAGGAACTGTATTAAAGGATTACAGCATTGGGAAGGTTGAAACCACTGTTCTAAGTCTATCACTGTCCTTGACCGTTTGTATTTCTTTCCGCCAGGGCCTTTGATCACCTGTGGCAGTGGAAATGACCTACTTTTAGCCTTTTTGTGTGTGTTCTTTTTTTTTCAAAAATTGTATATATTGGGTAGGGGTGGTAACACAAGTGCCACAGCACATGCAGAGGAGCAAAAGATAACTTTGTGGAGTCAGTTATCTTCCTCCTTCTTTATGTGGGTCCTGGAACCAAACTCATGACATCAGGCTTGCACTGCAAGCACCTTTACCTGCTAAGGCCTCTCGTGTATTCTTTTAGCTAGAGAAAAGCATAGTCAATGAATGTTCGACTATCTTCAAAATATCCTCCAGGGCTTTCAAGATTGCTCAGTTAGTAAACATGCTTGTTGCACAACCCTGATAGCCTGAGTTTGATCCACAACCTACAAAGGCCAGATGCAATGCCTTGTATCTATAATCTCAGCACTCCAACGTGGAGATGGTAAATAGAGAATTTTGAATTGCCCAGAAGTTCGGAAGGAGAAAACCTACTGTAGAAAGTTGTCCTCTGACTTCCCAAGCACCCCATGTCTGCACGTATATGCACATTGTCCATAGATACACAGAAATAACGAATAATAAAAGAAACTTTAAATATTTTAAACTTCCATTTATTTGTTTGTTTGTTTGTTTGTTTGTTTAGAAGACAGGAGCTCACTACATAGACCAGGCTGACCTTGAACTCATGGAGATCTGCCTGCCTTTGCCTTAGAAGTGCTGGGATTAAAGGTGTGAGCCACCACACCTGGTTCAGCAAAAGTTTTACATATTATACCAATGCTTGCTTGGTAGTTGCAAGCAAGAGCCCTGAGACAATATAAAACCAGGGCTGAAGAGATCACACAGTGGTTGAGGGCATGCATACTGCTCTTGGAGAGGACCTGAGTTTGATTCCCAGCACTACAGCGATTCCATGGGTACCTGTGCTCTCTCTCTCTCTCTCTCACACACACACACACACACACACACACACACACACACACACACACATGTGCCCAAACATACAGTCACACAGAAAACACAGAAAAATTTTTAATTCTATAAAGGGGCTGGAGATGAGGCTCAGTGATTAATAGTGCGTGTTTCTCTTACAGAGGTCCTGGGTTCAGTTCCCAGCACCTACACAGTGGTAGGTGGAACCACCTGTAACTCCAGTTCCAGGGGATCTGATGCTCCAGTCTCACCTCCTCCGGCACCAGACATACATGTGGTACACATACATACATGCAGGTATAACATTCACACACATAAACTAAATCTTTTAATTGTAACTCAAAACATGTATGTTCATAATTACCTCAAAATTATGTTTTAATAGAAATGAAAAGCCATACATCCGGGTTTATTATCATTATTAGTTATTTTACCACTGCTACAAAACAAAGCCAAACCTCAACGGACAGAACAATTTAAGGAGGAAGTGTTTTCTTGGCCCACAGTTTCAGGAGATCCAGCCTGCCCTAGCAGGTTAGCATGGTGGTGCACCCCATCAGTGACATGGGGTGAAGGCCATTCACAGTGGAGTGGACCGGGAAGCAGAGAGAGAACCTGGGCCTTCCAAGGCTGGTCCCTGGTGTCTGGGAGGCCTCACCCACTAAGGTTTCCACAGCCTCCCAAAATAGTGCCCCCAGCTGGGAACAAGCATTCAAAATATGAGTCCTTGGTGGTCAGGGTGGGGTCCAAACCACAATAGGTTTGGGGTGAGACCCACCATTTTCTCTCTTCTGTAAGGTGCTCCCCTTGGAACCTGATCCCAGACCCTGTGGTTGTGGCATCAGATGGGCACAAATGTGCCGTGGAACCCATAAGGCATCCGCACAGGTACTTCTGCTCGCCCCAGTTCTGCAAAGTTCTTGGCATCCAAGACAAGGAGAAAGTTACTTTCACTCTAGGAAAGGAAAGCAACAATGAGAGTCACTCTTCATCTGAGAATCCATCTCCCCTGGCCAAGGAAGAAAGTGTGTCGTACTCATGTTCATATCTGTTCCTGGCACCTACTGCAAGGCCTCACCTAGCCACCCACTAACTGTACATTTGCTGCACTGGATGGAAACAGCAAGACTGAAGAAGTTCATACCCTAACGCAAAGAAATAAAGCTGTTCGTGCCAATCCTCCTCATAAGATGGCTTTGAGTCCAACAATATCTTTAGTTGGCTCTTTCCAGTCTTGTAAAGCACATAGGAATTCTTTCTCCCAGATTAGGATCTGTACAAAGATCAGCATTGTAAGTCAGACTGAGATTTGTGCGTATCTAGTTGTTAGAGTGCTGAGTGTCTGAAATAAGCTCCTAGCAGACATTATTAATTAATCACAGCACAATGGCACTTTTTTAAAAAAAAAACTAAACCATTAAAAGGCACAGCATCCCACACCCAGGTGCCACTAATAATTGATCAAAGCTGGTCTTGCTGTAAGATTGCCCAGACAAGTCAATAAGTAGCATTATTGAGACAATCGCCAGAGCTCATGATACTGGACATTTTTAGGTCGGTTCACAGATGAGGGTATGAGCATCAGGCCAGAAGCCAGATGATTTGAACACTGGCTTTACCACTGTGAGATCAGACACAAGTCACCTGCAACTTCTTGAAAGTGGCAAATTCCACATGAGTGAAATGCTATCCCATAGTTTTTAATAAAATCATAATATCTAAGAAAGTGCATCATATATAACAAGTACCTAAGGAAACATCATGTTGCTATGACTTTGCACATAGAACTTTAAAATGTGATAAAGTGTGGTCTGCAATTTGTTACAGTGGGGAATGTTACACAGTAAAAAGGGGAAGAGGACAGAGAAGGTGCCATAAGGCGTCAAAATAAATTATGGGCTGCAGCATTACAAATCACACTCCAACAAATTAGTGCTGCCCTTCTCTGACCAGTGACAGGTAAATAAACTTACCTGGTTGGGGGTGATCACCACAGAGAGTATAACCCCACTATCTTCCTCATCAGCTCCTGGCACTGGAACAAAAATGGGCTCTGAGGGATAAAAGCCATCTTCTCTCCAAACCTGCAAGTTCCCCCAGTACACACACAAAAGACATCTGATGAGAGGTGAGGGGTAGCTGGGAGGCATTCTACAGCATTTGTAACTCATGGCATAAATTAGGCTGTCAACAGAATGTTCCAACCGTGAACCCAAGCCCTGGCTTACTGCACTGAATACAGGTAGAAGAAACCTCTACTGTCTCTAGCTCACCGTCTAAAACATTTTCCCATCAACCAGAAATTTAGGGGTCACTACAACCTTCGCCCTGTAGTTTCTCCAAAGATGACATCAATTTACCATTATTTCCCCAAGCTTTGACTTTCCTTTAGATTTCCTTTGTTTAGGAGATCCATGACTCTCAAACTTAGGAAAACAGCTAAGCCGTTGTCGTAATATTAAAGAATTCGGAGACAGCTCGGAGACAGCCCAGCAATAGGAACACTGGCTGGTCTTACAGAGGGCCTGGGTGTGATTCCCAACACCCATGCAGCAGCTCACAATTTCCTGTAACCCCAGCTCCACGGGATCCAACACCCCCTTCTGACCTCCAGAGCTCCTGCACACATGTGATGCATAGAATACACTCAGCAGGCACGAAAGCACGCATGCACGCACGCACAAGACAGATATTCAAATTTTTTTGGGAAAGGTAATACATCTGAAAACTACCTTAAACAAAGCAGAAATTAATTCAAAGGGCAAAACATGTCTTTGAAAAGACAAGAGATTTTCATTACCGTCAGTGTCTTGTTCACCACGTCCACCTTAATCAGAGAGTCCCCCACCAAATGCCGAAAACCACAGCCGTAGAAGAAATTATACTTTTTGCCATTGACTCGGCCATAGTTGATCTGAGGAAATTCAATCCCCCCTTCCTCTTCCAGGTCCTGGTGGTGTAGATTTTCAGGAGAGCACCAGATCTAAGAGAGATCCCCCAAGGGTGTAAAGTGGCTGCTTAATTCTCTTTATCATCTTCTCTCAATTCTCTTTCCTTTCTTTAGTGCACAAGTTGTGACAGGAGTTGAGAACTAAAGTTTGCGTCATCTAGCACACTATTCCCCTTTTCCTAGCGAGTGTCCATGCAGATGATGTGGTCAGGTGTTGTGACTAAGATGTCATGTGGCACAGGAGGTGGGGTGCTTCCTTGTTTTGCTAAAAGTAAGGCATGTGTAGCTGAATTTCAGTGAAATTCCCATGGGAAAAGCAGTGTCTTTGAAAGATGAGGCAGATGGGGTCAGTCTGAAAAACTCACACATTCTACAACCACTGGCAAGTTGCATAGATCTGGCTCAAGACACAGAAAGTGTGGTTAAACACCATGTCCACCCCTCCCCTCCAGTTTCTGTGACTCTTGTGCAAACAAGTTTCCATGACCTCACCCAAGCTCAGCCAAAGGTTATGAAACCTGCAGGACACCAAACATTTGGAGAGTAGCCAAATAAATAAGTAAGCCAAATAAATAAGTAGTAAAGTAATGTCACCAAATCCTCGGCCCAATGTCTGCCGGGAGCTTACCTCCCCATCACCCTGTTTCACAGCACTGGCTGAAGAATAGGACAGTGGGCTGAGGTTCTCTCCCTCAGGGGTATCCACACTGACATCTAAGGGCAAGACAAATCTTCGGGGGAAAGATTTTGCCATTGACTTATAGACCTGTTCAAAACAGAGAAATCAACAGATGGGGGGGGTGGAGAAGTCATCTCTAGGATAATTAACTAGTAACTTAAATTCAATCATTACTAGACTTGTACAAATAATTCCAATTCATTCATTGAATACATTTTTATTGAGTACCTACTGTACTAAATATTGCTTAGACATTGAACATAAAATTTAGATTCTAGGGGTGGAATAGTAACTATAAAATTAAGAATTTATTAATTAGCATCAACTAAGCAAGTGATTAGGTAGTCAACGGCCCCAAGGACTAGACAGTAACAAGAGAAGCCCCCTTTTCATGTTTGCTGGTTCAAGAAAGGGCCAGCTTAGCAGCCTAGGGTTGCTCAAACCCCACAGAGTCTTGAGCAAGACCAGCTTTCCAGACTGGCTCCTGGAAACTGAGTTCTTCTTAGACTGCTGTATCTGATAAGATGTGTGAGACCTTGAACGACACCATGTAGCAATAAAGAGTTCATGACAACGCTATGGTTTAAAAAGAGCACCTGGGGGCTAAAGATGTAGCTCAAAGGTGCAGTGCCTGCCTAGAATGTATAAAACCTAGGGCTTAATCTCCAGTGAAAGAGGAAAAACATTAATATCCAGGGGTCGAGAACTTCAGGACCTGCAGTTGGCTGTGTAGGCCTGAATGCCTATGGGCATGATCCCAGTGAGACCCTGAACAGCCGTGCTTGAACGTCCCAGGAACAGAACAGCTCACACATGGCATCACGACTCCTTTACATGTGCCCTGTGCAAGCAGCCTAGTAGAGTATGCCTTGCCTGCTGCAAGCTTAGGGCTGGCTTCATCCAGAACCTTTTTGTTTGTTTGTTTTGGATTCACTTTGCTGTTAAACTAAGCCTTGTGGGTCTTCCTTGTGAACTCTGATGCTTCGGGCGATCCCAGGAACTTCGAAATAGTCTGAATGCTAAGATGGTATTTCAGCAGAAGATGTAAAGAGAACATGCATGGTTCATGCAACTGCATGCTTTAAGTATACTTTTGACCCTATGTCACTTCCATCTCACACAGAGATGTTTTCACTGGGGAAAATACAATGCTGTTCTTTATTTCAATTTTTCTGAAATTCCCAGAGGATTAGCTCTTTAAAATTTATCAACATTGTTTCCTTTTGTAAAACCTTAGCTAAACAAAAAGATATTTAAGGTTGGGTCTGGTGATGGGAATCAACTATTCTTTTGAGAAGAACTACAGAAAGAAAAATCTGGATAAAAATGCTTAAAATAGGTGTTTGGTGGCAATTATGAGCTAGAGAGGCCACAGAAGACAACGAGGCTGAGATTTAGGAGGGAAAGGAAACCCACAAATGAGTCAGGTGTTAGAGGCAACTCTTCCCCTGGGCAAGAAGCACAAAAACATTAGTCACTGAGAAACGTAAATCAAAACCACAAACACCATGCCACACCCAGTGGGATGGTTATTATTTTTAATGAAAACATTATTGAGGCTAGGTCAGTGGTTCAGTGGGCAAAGACACTTGCTCTGCCAGAGTCCATATAAAGCCAGGGTTAGAAGTTTGCATAGCACAAACATCTCTTACGCCCCAGCATCTACTGGGAACTGAGGGGCAGAGACAGGCGGGTTCCCAGAAATGGTGGTTTTTCTACCAGGTAGCTAGGATTACAGGCCTGTACCATCAGGCCTGCCTTAAACTTTTTTCTTTTGAGAGAGAGTCTCACTATGTATCCTCGGCTGCCCTGGAACCCACTATGTGAACAGACTGGCCAGGAACCTATAGAGACCCAGCAGTCTCTGCCTGCCAAGTGCTGGAATTAAAGGCATCAGTAGCCATATCTAGTTTAAACAGTTTTTTGTTTAAAAGAAGGAATCGGTGTACTTCATCACACTAATAAAATAAGGGATAAAAGCCATGGGATACTCTCAATAGTGAGGGGAAAATATGAAATGCTACATCTATCCATGATAAAAATTCTTAGTAATATAGAAATAAAAAAGAGAAGTCTTCTAATCTAACAAAATATACATTTAAAAAAAAATCTAAGGCTGAATGTATTTGCATATGGCTGTAATCTCAGAACTTGGAAGACAAGGGCAATAGGGCCAGAGTTCGAGGGCAGTCTTGGCTATACAATGATTCCAAGGCTAACCTGTGCTTGGTGAGGCTTTGTCTCAAAAAGACATCTACTGAAAATTTATGTTCACATGCAATCAGTGCACAATAACTTTGTCATATTCATCAAAACTGTAAGCTACCAAAATGTTCTTAAAATAGTCGAATGGATAGTCAACTAGTATAAACACACAAGACACTGTTGTTCAATAATAATAATAATAATAAAACTATCAAGACTCAATAAGACATGGAGGAACCATAATTGCATACTACTAAAAATAAAAGGAAGGAAGGAAAAGAGGGAGAAAGCCTAAACTGAGCACATCTATAATCATTCAAGAGGGCAAGGAAGGAAGATGCTGCATGTTCAAGGCCAACCTGGACTACAGACTTTGTGAAACAGACAGACTATAGAGACAGCATTTAGTACATTTAATACGATGGGTGAGCCTGTGGTGATAATGGATCATCAGGTGTGGCAAATGTTTCACAACAATGCAAGATGTTAATGTTGGGCTGGTGAGATGATGATGGGGCAAAACAGTTTGCTGCACAAGCCTGACAGCCTGAGTTCAGTTCCCAGCTCATGCACACACACCAGACATATACATACATACAATAACAATAAATAAAAACATACAAAATAGTAATACTGAGGAAAGTGGGGAAAAGAAATACATGGGGAAACGCTCCATGCTTTCTGCTTGGTTTTTTTATTATTATTATTTAAACTTAAGCTTATACTGCTCTACACAGACCGTTAATTAACAGAACAAGCAACAGTATTAAACCTGTTGCTTGTTAACCTGTCGTTAACACCTGGCATGGTGCCGCGCCCCTTTACTCCCAGCACTCAGAAGGCAGAGGAGGTCAAATGTTTACCTGATCAAGCCCTTCCCCAGCTTTCCTGAGATTCTGTAGCTGGTAAACTTCTAGGCTGCTCCCGTCATCCTGACAGCACAGATCAATCACAATGCAGCCCTGGTCCTCAAAGGCATTGATTTGATGAAAGGTAACAAATGGCTTGCTGGAGTACACTCCTGTGAGAGGCTGCAGGGCGCACAGACAACGCAGACCGACACTCAGTTCTCTCTCCCTTCCCTGCCCTTCCCCTCCTTTCTGCCTCCTTTCAGAAGAAAGTCCACAAAGCCCAAATTAGGAGATAAGCCATGGTCAGTAGGGATAAAGAAAGAAATAGCAGGATACGCACCCCCACTCAGATGCTATGGTTGGGGATACGCAGCCCACTTACATGCCATGGCCAGAGATACGCCCCCATTTACATGCTCTGGTCAGTAGGTATAAAGGAAAAAAATCAGAATACAAAAGCAAATATACTTTGATCTAAGCCTTGCTTGCTTAAGTCATCTCACTTCATTCTAATCAGTGAACCAAGGCTGTTTGACACAAACCCATCTATTGTTATGACTAATTTAAAGGTCCTCCTGAAATGTGGCCGAATGTTCTACAGGATAAATAGATCCTAGGCTCTAACTGCAAGATTAATAGAAAGCACTGCCACTTACGATGTTTATTATAAACTAAGTGAGGAATTGAAAAATACACTCATTCCAATGATTTTGTAATGAAATGGGGGTACCTTAAATTTAGGATGTTGTCTTCTTAGAGAGAAACATAGACAAATACAGTGGTGCTATTACTGACGGGGACCCTGAGGAGATATTCGGCCGACATGCATGGACTTCAGTGGGGACAGCACGCCAAGAAGTCCCAGAAGCAGCTACCTTAAGCCGTGAAGTGTCATTGCAGAAGTGACAAAGAGCCCTGATAAACTGCACCCCTCTGCACTACTGTGGCACAAGAGAACTCGTGATGACAGAGCCTCCTGTGCCCTTTCAGTTCAAGCCCTTGAAAAACATCCCCTACAGTTTCCCAACATACAGCGTCCACCGTGCTCATTAATAAACAGCCAGCCCAACCAGCAGAAGAATATAACAGCCTTAATTAGGAACGCCTTTCAAAATAATGCCCGGCGAGGGTGAGAAATCAGCCCTGCAGAAATTCGCCTTCGGGCACAGACACTTTCGTTACACATAGGCTCAGATACTCAGCCTGTCCGGTGTGCTTATCCACCACATGGAATCGTGTGTTATACTGGGGCTCCCAGCTTATCCCGTCAGCAAAGGCCTTTCCCCGGATCTTAGAAGTGACAAATTTCCACAGCTTCATCTTTAGAGGCTGCTCGATGAAGATTACATAGTTTTCTGTCATTCCTAAAAGGTTCCAGGAAACAATAAAATGTTACTTGGCAAACTAGAGTGAGCTGAAGTGTGTTAGTAAGGGGGCCTGCTGGCCTGAGCAAGCACCATCCAGAAATACCTAGCTGTTTGACAGCTCAGCTGAACATATTTCCTGTTTCTACACAGAAAAGAGAACTGCTAAGAACTCTTGGGCTAATGCCTTAGTTGGTTTTTTCCCCACTTTAAATCATTTTGCTTTAAGGATAACAGAAAGCAGAACAATATTAAAGTGCCACTTATGCTCAGTGCACTTGGTCCTCGGTCCTCCTCCTGTACACGCTGGAGGTGAGGACCTAGGAATATTTGGCTATATCACAATATATAATACATAAAATAAGTGTTCTGAAGAAAGGCTAAAGCATCTCAAAAGTTAACAAAACATCATCATCATTATTATTATTATTGGTGATGGTGGTGGTAGTGGTGGTGGTTTTTAAAGACAGGGTTTCTCTGTGTAGCCTTGGCTGTCCTGGACTCACTTTGTAGACCAGGCTGGCCTTGAACTCACAGAGATCTGCCTGCCTCTGCCTCCCAAGTGCTGGGATTAAAGGTGTGAGCCACCACATCTGGCACAAAACATTATTTTTAAAGGCTGAAGCAATATGCAAAATATAAACACACACACACACACACACACACGAAAGTCAAGACCTTTTCATGTGTGACTATTATTTTAGGACTTTAACATCGACTAAAATTTTTAATCATCAATTAACATTTCTAGTAACTACTTTCATTAAGCAGACATGTCTCTTCAAGCAATCTGCAGGCTAGCGTAAGGAGTTCAAGACTAAACAGAGTAACTTAACTGGCATTGATGTAATCCTGATCTCATTATCATGATACTATTAGACATGATCAGCGTGGTATTTGCCAAAACTGATCTTCCTGATACAACAACATTAAGGCGGAGCCCAGTGCCACCCACCTCAGCTATAGACTCACCAAAGCTGTGGTAATAAGAGGGCTTCATCGCCTCCCTGGAAGTGATAGAACACAGCACCTGTGCTCCGTGAATCGTCTCCCCAGACTCTCTCTTCTCTGGGGGAACCCGAATAACATTATAGCAAGAACCTGGACAACAAGAATTTCTCCCTTTACCATTTTCACTTGCATTCTAGAATGAAATATAACCCTTGCCCTTGCGAGTATTTAGTGAGTGTGCCATAAATAGTCATTGATGGATTAACTGATAGCACATGTTTATGTAGCTACTCAGTGAATGAATAAATACTTAGATAGTACTGGATTATCTTCCTGGTATTATATTTTGCAGTATAAGACATGATGAACTTGTACAATTGTGAAATTCCATTTCACAATCACTATTGTTCTTTAGGAACAAAATAACCACCATTTTTTTTTCTTGGTTCGTTTATTCTGTGGCCATTTACTGATCGCCAATTATATTCCAAACACTGTTCTAAGTATTCTAAACACTATATCCCAAACTCTCCTATATAGCAGCACACAGAACAGATAAGATCTGTTCGCCTCTAAAACTCAAATTCTAATAAAATATCTAAGCAAAAATGCATCTGATGGCAATATGAGCTGTAAATAAAACAAGCTAGGAAGAGGAACTATAGTGGTTGTGTATGGGTGTGCTTCACTCTTTGCCATTCTGAATATCTGGAGGAAATGCATCCTAGCAGAGAAAGTGCATATGCAGCCAGCAACCATTTGTAGTGTTCAAATAATAACGAAGAGAGGCCAGGGTAGTCCTGTCTAATAATCAAGGAGGAGAATCTAAAAGCTAAGACTGGAGAGGTGGGTGGGGTTAAGAAGCCAACTGTGCCACTATGTTGAGAACACAAGAAAGTAAGATAAAGGAGTTATCAAAGAAACCGAGTAAAAGGTTAGTTCAACAATCTTGATTGTGAGAACGTGGTGGCCATGGAAGTGATGACATGAGGGGGAGGATTTTAAAGGTATTTTGAGGGCATTGCTGAGATGAATATTTTGATTAACTGGGTGTAGGTGTGAGAGAGAAACATGAAGAATAATGATTCCAAAGCTGCCATTAGCAATTAGAAGGATGGAGTCACCATTTTGAGAAAATTTAGAGAAAAGATTTTGAGAAAAGATCAAAAAGTTGGTTTTGTGGCGCCTGCTGACATCCTGGTAAAAATGCTGAATGAGCAATAGATACAAATTACTGCAGGTGTCCAGAATGGAGAGGCAGGTTTTGAGAGACCCCACTACCTACACAGGAAACATCATGTTCCAGACAGTGACAAAAATACAGACAAGAACAGTGATGGATTAATATGAAGAAAACAGTTTAAATATTAAAAACTAACTGGGTTAATAAAACATCCAAAGAATTTTTGCTAATTTATAAAGAGGATCTTAAAATATCTGAAAAGGCTAAAACATCATTATGATTCTCACTTTAATTTCTAAATCCCCTTTCTACACTTCTTAGTTCTTAAGAGTAGACATTAATTGCAGACATTTAAAATTACACTACGAATTAACATACTCCCCAAATATATCCTGGGAATTCAGGCTCCCTGCACCTACATACACACTTAGTTCCAGTTCAAAACCAACTCACTGAACCAGATAATCAAATGAGAAAACAGAAGCATGTTTAGTGTTGGTTAGGATTAGAGTATAAAAGGATTCCCAGTGTTGGCAATTGGATTACTCAGTTCACTGAATTTAAACACTTACTCACTAAACTATTCTAGCTAGAGGACTCTGAAGGCATCTTGAAGGCATTCCGAAGGAGAGGCATCTAATACTCTGAGGGATGCGAAGAGGACCTGCCTTGCTCAGCACCTTGACTCGGATTCTGGCAGAGTCTCCAGGAAGTTGAGGTGAAGTAACAAGTGAGATTCAAAGGCTGCTTGTACCAAGCTCCCCTGGGTCCATAGTAAGGGTGCAGATTCTCCGCCTCTTTTCAGTTCTGCTAAACCAGAATTCCTACAGATGGGTGGAGCCATGATCTACTCTGATAGCAAGCATTCTAGCTGATTCTTAGATGCATTAGGTCGAGATTGATAATCTAGTGACTCTTTTAGGATATATAACTAAAAATGATATTTTCAACATTACAAATACGGTTCAAAATAAAGCACTTGCTTAATAGAGTTAATAAGTGGATTTTATGATCAAAAAAGTGATGAGTGAAACAAAAACCCTGCTGAGTCACTATATCCATTGAACTGTTTTGCCAAGAAGGCACTCTACTGTTTCCTATAACGCTTTTTAAGAATCAACCCCAATTACTTGGCTCTATCTGGCTAATAATGAATAAAAATGGGGGATATAGACAAACAGGTGTGGGCTTATAGGAAATATTATGAGAAGCCTTAACCCCCTCGTTGGAACATCCTGCGTCAGTTCTAGAACTAGCAGTGGTGGTGTCCGAGGTCTGAGTAGGTTCAGGAGACCGTTGCCCCCAGGGGCGAGACGTGCTCCATGCCAATTGACTAACTCCATGTTTTCCTCCACTTTTGAAAGTCATTTAAGGTTCTTAAATTATTTTTTCCCTTTTTTTTAAAATTTTTCATCAATTACACTTTATTCATTCTGCATCCCCCCCATAAGCCCCTCCCTCCTCCCCTCCCAATCCCACCCTCCCTCCTCCCTCTGCTTGCATGCCACTCCCCAAGTCCACTAATAGGGGAGGTTCTCCTCTCCTTTCTGATCTTAGTCTGTCAGTTCACATCAAAATGGTGAGTGCTCTCTGTCACGAACAACTCCACATTTGGCTAAGGCCGAGGACCTGGCTTGCTTCCATGTATGTGGACCTATCTGCATTGCCCACGTGGCACGCCTGGGTTGGCTACCCAGAGGCTATTTAAGCTGTGGGCTGGCTTTCCCCGGGGTCCGAGGATTGTTCAAGGTTCCTGAATAAACTGCATTGAAAAAAAAAAAAAGAATCAACCCCTATCTGAGAGCAAAGAAAACAAGCTGGGTGGGAGATTATTCGAGAAACCCCATCTGTACCCAAGCCAGTAAAAACTGGACCTGTAGCATTCGCCTTCACGTACACTCAAATGTGCACAGATATAGGCCTACAAGGGAGCAATCCACAAAGCCAGCTATTCACAAAGGTACATACCGTAACCCTAACCCCAGTCTCCCTGACTGTAGACAACCCTAACCCCAGTCTCCCTGACTGTAGACAACCCTAACCCCAGTCTCCCTGACTGTAGACAACCCTAACCCCAGTCTCCCTGACTGTAGACAACAGGCTGATTCAAGACACATAGTCATAAATATCGAATACTCTCACCCAGGACACTCTTGTTCAGAAACGTGTGTTCTCAAGCACAGAGTGGGGTTATATGCTCAGAGGAAGTGGAGGAAGAAATGGTGACTGGGTGTAGGCAGAATGTTAAGTAATATCAACATAGCCTTCAGGACTCAGTGACGTAAAACTAATAAGATAGCCCAACAGAGTGACTCACAGCAAGCCTTTGCGTGTAAAGTCAAGCCCAGTTTCAGGTCTGGCTACAGAGACATGGAAAAAGGCTCAAGCAAATGACTTAAACATCCTGGGAGTTCACTGGCCTCACCTGTAAAGTAGAGGTGATAATACAGCCTTCGAGAGTTGGTATGTACGGATTAAAACAGAAAGCACAAAGAAATATGTTTATCCCTAGCCCATCTTAGGTATTTAACAAACATGCACTGTAATCATTAGGTATTGGAATGTTCTGGAGCATATCGGTAGCAGCTTTGGAAGTGTGTAGATGACCAGCAAAGTAGTATGGGGTAGAGTTATGAATGCCACCCCGCTATGACCCTAACTTACTTTGTAGTTAGTTACTCCTGTGTGGTAGACATTGGGCCCTCCCTAATTACCTTCTCTGTAGCATTTCACATCTCTTGCTTTTACAATATAGTATGTTCATATATTTAAAGTTCATATTCAAGAGATATGTGCTAAAAATGCCTACAATGTTTATACTACCAAAGTCACAATGGAGCATAAAAAGACAAAGGAGATCAATCGCTAAGCAAGGGCACAAAAGAACCACAGAACACATATTTATACGTGCCTCTTTGGAGGCTGCTTCCTGAACCCCTCAAGTGATGTTTCCTGTTTATGTTTTAAACGTAATGGAACGTTGGGAAACAGTTTATCCTTAATTATATCTAAAAATACTTTGATCTTCACTTCACCTCTTGGTCCATAGGTGTTTCCCATATTATACACAGTTCCATCTGGGTCGTAATGAGGGTGTGCGGTTGCCCCATTCACAGCAATGAACGTGCTCCAGTCCACCTGCAGGTTTAAGAATTATAATGATACCAATATATCTTTATTGTAACATAGAAGCAGGTCATCTATGCTGAAAGTATGATATAAGAAAGCTCTGAGAACTCTACGTCATTTTTCCTGCTCAGGAGAAAGAAACAGATAAGAAACAAAACAATTAAAACCAGCAGTACTGCGGCCACCAGCCAAAAACATCTGTGTGGATTCGTCTAATATCACAACAAAGTTCAAAATAAGCATAGCAATTATAATCAAAATTGAAATTAAAATTTTAGTCTGAGGTGATGGAACACACCTATAATCCCAGTACTTGGGAGACAGAGGTAGGAGGATCACAAGTACAAAGCCAACCTAAGGTACACAGAGAGTTCCAGGCCAAGGTGAGCTACAGAGCAAGACATGGCATCAAAAACAAAATTGTTCTGAAATTTTACTAATGAATGTGCCAGGGCAATATGGGTCTACTCAGCCTCTACTCTGATAGTCATTGTTCTTTGTGATGTTGAAACTAAGGAAGGAGTTTGGGATTATCTTTAAGAAAAACTAACCCTCTTCTTCCATGAGAATTCTGGCACTTTGCCCAAAGTTTGGCTATGAGACCTGGAGGGGATAGGAACTCCACAAGGAGAACAATAGAGCCAAAATACCTGGGCCTGGGTTCGGGGGAGGACTTGCAGAGACCAATACTCCAACCAAGGACCAGGCATGAAGAGGAGGACCTAGAATCCCTTTTCAAAGAAAGTCCATAGGCCACTCAGTTTCTAAGTGGGTTCCCTAGTAAGGGGAACAGAGACTGTCTCTGACATGAACTCAGTGGCTGGCTCTTTGATCACCTCCCCCTGAGGGGTGCAGCCTTGCCAGGCCACAGAGGAAGAGGATGCAGCCAGCCTTGATGAGACCCGATAGGCTAGGGTCAGATAAAAGGGGAGGAGGTCCTCCCCTATCAGGGGAGTAGAGAAGGGGCATAGGGGGAGAAGAGGGAGGATGGGTGGGACTGGGAGAAGACAAGGGAGGAGGCTACAGCAGGGATACAAAGTGAATAAACTGAAATAAATAAATAAATCAACCCCGGGACCCATTCTAATCCTGCCAGAGGGTGCTGGTAGCCTAAATTAATGGATGCCTTGTATGCGTGAGGATGAGCCTCTGATTTCTTCTTTAGCTGCAGAGATTCTACAAGGTACTCTAAATAGAAAGAAAATTAGGACCTATTTTATTCATTTTGGGCCTACACATTACCTTTTCCGTCCTTTCCAGAGTTTCAATGTCCACTTTATTCATAAAATTGGTCTCTGTGCTCAGGAAATAATCACCCTTGTACTGTACGAAGTTGACACTGGTGTTGTCAGTCATAGCTGAAATCAGGGAGCAGACACTGAGCACAGACATTGAGGGAGAAAATTCACCCCCTCTCTTTCACACACACACACACACACACACACACACACACACACACACACAGTGTGGATTTTTTAAGGGCTGGAGAAATGTCTCACAACTTAAGAGCACATATTGCTCTTCCAGAAGACCTCAATTCTGTTCCTAGCACCCACATAGGGCAGCTAACAGCCATCTGTAACCCCAGCTCCAGGAGATTTGACACCGTCTTCTGGCCTCAACAAACACCCACCATCACAGATACATATACATAAATAAAAATATCTTTTTTAAAATCTATATTTTTCAAAAATTCTATTTGTACAGATACTAATTTAATTAGAGATCACTGTTATTTTAAGGGCTACTTACTGGGTTGCTCAAACCTTGACATGAAACGTTCAAAAATATTCTTGCATGGGTCAGGCAGGGCCAGTGTGCCAAATTCTGAGATCACAATTCTGTCCCCAGCACTGTTGGCCTTGTATGTGTCACTCTGTAGAAACCTGCTCTTGTATGTCACTGTGCCCTTCTCCACTCTGAACTGGTGAAGCAAAGCCATCCCATCAAACCAATGATTGTATCTGCAAACGGGAGGAAAGAATAGAAATTCACTTATGAGTAAGGAAAGCATGGGTCATAATGAGGGGGCAGAGGGATATTTTTGCCATCTAACTAGAAAGATAGTAGAGTCATGTTTCCCCAGAACTACCCAATCACGCAGAGAACTTGAAATTATGGAACAACAGTGTTCTCAGTTCTCTGGGCTACAAAAGGGAAGAGCAACTTGCATCCTCCTGACCCCTACCCTATGACCCTTAACCCCTGTCAAAAATCTCACTTTCCAATGGGCTGAAGTAAAACCCTACAGTGGTGATCCCTGAGATAATTATGCTGATTTTCCTATAGGTAAGAAGACAGAGAAAGCGTGGCATTTTCCAAATCAGAACAAGTTCTTAAAAAGAAGCCTTTGTCCTCATATCTTAAGTGCATCTGTTTACTATAATTTTTTCAGTTTTATTCTTTGCATAATCATTTGTCTTATGACTATACTTAGAAATTGCCTATTAAAGAGATGGAGCAGGGTTAGCAAGATGGTTCAATGGGTAAGGTGCTTGCTTGCCAACAAACAAGCCTGTTGACCTGAATACAATCCCCAGAAACCACAGGATGAGAGGAGAGAACAGACTCCTGAATGTTGTCCTCTGATCTCTACATATATGTGGTGGCAAATGTGAAAATAAAAACTAAACCATGGAACACTAAAAACCTGTAAGAAAAAAAAATGTAGCCTTGTTTCAAAATAAAAGTTGTCCCAGCCAGTGTGGCAATACATAACGACAATCTCAGTATTTTCTGGAGAGCTGGGTGCAGGAGGACTAGGAGTCTGAGGCTGCCCTGAGCTAAGGCCCTGCCTCAAATGCTTGATGTCGTCAGCACGGGCAAGGAAGGCTTATATCATTGTCCGAGAGACAGCCGCTCCTGAAATCAGAGCTGCTTTCTGTTCACTTGGGCTCCAGTCAGCCTTACTCACAAGAGCCAAGAGAAATGAGTAAAGTTTCCACTGATGACTAAGGACAAACCAGCTGTAGAGGTCAGTGCTCGTTACCCCAAAATCCGCCACTCCGACACACCATTGTGAGCCTGAAACACTTGAAAGTCAGCAGCTTCAAGAGGAGCACTGTGACCCGTTATCTTTCCAAAAGTGGGAGATAAAACCCTCTCATGAAACATGGCCTCCCTCCCTGTATCACGAGGAAGGCAGGCATCTCTGTGCCTGGAGACGGGGAGTTGAGGCAAAAAGAAAACCTTGCTAAACAAACTCCCTTTGACAGTGACCTTCCCATGATTAACTGCCCTAGTTCCAACCCTTGTCACATTCTCACAATTTACTACTCTTGGTCCAGCTACTACCCAGGCATTAGTGCTAAGAGATTTTTGAGGATCTCTCTCTCTCTCTCTCTCACTCTTTCTCCTCCCTCACGTGGATAAATATATATACAAGAATTATCAAGAACACACTGAAAATAAGAATTATTAGTATGTCTCTGTGTGTGCATTGTTTGCTTGTTTGTGACAGGGTCTCACTACTTAACCCAGGCTGGCCTTGAACTTGCTATGTAGAGAAAGCTAACTTCAAACTTGTGATCTCCCTGCTCCAGCCTCCCAAATACTCAGTTACAGGCCTGCACCACACTTGGTGACTCTTCATTTTTCTTATATGAATTGTGGAAATCCATGTTTCAGCATAACATGCCCATGACATTGAGGCAGGAAGTTTGTTTTGAATTCAAGTAGCTAGTTCAGGCTACAAAGCAAGACCACATCTCCAGCAAACAAAACAGCCAGAACCAAATCCCTTTCCTAAATATTGAATCTGCTGCTGTCTTGAGTGATGCTTTTGTCACCAGCACAGTTCTACATCCTGTCACCTTCAATTTTCCTGTTGTGTTTAGTTGTCTTATTTATTTTGGTGTGTTGGGTTTCCTAACCTTTCTTCTCGGTGGGGGTGGGGAAACTTACTCCTTTACTTAAGGTCTGGCCCCTAAATCAATGCCTTTATTCTAACTGCATTTCTTACATTGAACATCGAGTTATTGCATAGCAGTGGAAACCCTGAACATCTTCCCTTGGTATGGAAAAAAAAAACATTTTAGCAATTTCCAGTTTAGCCTTACTACCTGAGCTTAAAGATACAGGCATGAAGAAAGAGATGAGATATTACATATTCACATGTATATGAAATCATGTTAAGAAACTATCTGTTAAGTTAGATTTTCCTGTAACAGTTTACAAGAAACAGATGGTAAATTTCAACAAAAAGGCTTCCCAGCCCCTATAAGAAAGTTCTATTTTCCCTGAGACCAATTAATAATATGACACAGGTACATTTCCTAATGATGAGCCAGATTTGCTTTCTTGGACTTAATTCCGCCTAAACTTCATGAATTTTTTTGTAATGTGATGTTAAACTGTGTTTGTTAATAAATAATTTATCAGTGTCAAATTGTTCTTTTGTATATGTGTTTATAAATATAATTAGTCTGAGATTTCCTTTCTTGCACTGTCTTTATATGCTTCCTTCATAAAATCAGTTGGTACATTTTCTTCTATTTCTAGGGCTATAAAATAATTTATAAAGCAATATCAGGATACCTCTATGTGATTTTTTGGTGGAATCATCTTTGAAATAATCTGAGACTTGTGCCTTAAAAAAATAATATATTTTTAATAATTGTCTCTATTTCAGCTGCCAAAAAGTCAATCTACCTAAACATTCTATCTCTATCTATTCTAGTAATTCATATTCTCTAGAAAGTTATTCAGGGTTTTCAAGTGTATTTGCATTGAGATCTACAAAATCTCTTACAGTTTTTTTTCTGTTTTAATAGCTATTTCTTTGTTCTCTCTCATTTTTGTTTATCTATGCTTTCTCACTTTTTTCCATTCTGTTATCTATTGGTTTGTGTACTTTGATTTTTCTCAACTTTCAATCTCTATGTAGGCCTTCATCCTCCCCTCTACCTACTGCATCCTGACCTCTAACGTAACTCCTTATCAGCCTCTTGCAGCAGCTGGCTGGGGTGCTCTGCTGTGCTTGGTGCATGCATACCATTCAGTAAAGACAAAGCTCTGCAAATTAAAATAAACGCAAGTATCTCTTAAAAATGTCTTAAAAATATCCTGAGAATGTCTCCTTCTCTTGGTCCTTGGCCTATTTCCAAAAACAGATGGAGAGGCGTGATGGAGTGTGATAGCCAGGCACAGCAGCTTGGTGTAGCTGACAGAAAAGCTGAAAGGTAGTTGATAGGAAGGAAGGAGGGGCAGGAGGTGGGGAAGAAAGGAAGGGATTAAGCCTTAAAGCACAGTGTTCAGTTCTGTAAAGTGAGTTCTGTGGATGGGTGTAATGGTGGCGGCACCCCAGGTTGGATGAACTCAAGGCTACTGAACTGTACCCTTGTAAGTAGTTAAGATAGCAAGCTTATGGGAAAAAAAATGCATTGCTCAATTTTTAACAGGTAATAAGCCCTGGAATATCAAGTCATTAAAAATACTGATCATCCCTATTTTGTAGCAACATAAAATTACGGTTGTGTGAATTTTTAAGTGTGTATGTGTGTGTATGTGTGTCTGTCTGGAGGTCAAAGAACAGCTTGCTGGAGTTGGTTCTCTCCTTTGGCCATGTGGGTCGCGCTCAGCTCATCAGGCTCGCTGGCAAACACTTTTACACATTGAGCTGTCTTGCTGCTGTGATAGCACAAATTTTTAGAAAGCGAAACAAACAAAAAAAATTCCTAGTGATGATTGCAATTCTTATTGAATTTGTTTTTGATTTATTTTATTTTATGTGTATTAAAACTTCTGTTTTCATGTATGTATGTGCAGCACATGCATGCCTAATGCCCAGGGAGGTCAGAACAGGGCATCAGATGCCCTGGAACTGGAGTTACAGATGGTTGTAAGTTACCATGTGGGTGCTGGAACTTGAACACGAGTCCTCTGCAATAGCAACACGTACCCTACCCACTGAGCAATCTCTCCAGACTGCAATTCTTAAAAAAGAAGTCTGTTGCAATACTGGAGAAGACTGGCAGAGAGTAACATGAAATTGATAAAAGAGGACGTGCCGGGTAGCACGTGCCCACCCCCAGCTCACCCCAATAACTTTACTATAGTTCAACTTTTTTTCATACAATAATTTTCCAACATTAAAAAAAAGCTAAAAAGCAGATTACATCCTAGCCATAGGCATTTCTTCTCATCATTCCATATCCCTCTTATACACCCAAAGAAACGATATCCTAAAGACCCATTGAGTTTTCACCCATTGTATCTACTTATTGAGTGCTAGCTAGGTACGATTCAAGATATTGGGAACATCTGGATAAGTTAGGAAGCATCTCTGCCCTTGTGGAAGTTACATCCTAGTGGAGGAACACAGCTGACATACATCACCGAGGAAAAACAAACACGAGGAAAAACAAACACGGCTGGAGAGATGGCCCAGCAGTTAATAGTTCTGGCTGTGGCCCCATCTACTGCAAGAACAAAGACCATTCTCAGCAAGCAGATTATTGACACCCCAGAAAATGTCGGCATCACTCTGAAGGGGCTCACAGTCATTGAGGTCCCAGGGGAACCCTGCGGAGGGACTTCAATCACATCAGTGTAGAGCTGAGTCATCTTGGGAAGAAAAAGAAGATGCTCCGGGCTGACAAATGGTGGGGTAACAGAAAGGAACTGGTCAACAGAAAGGAACATGATCAAGGGTGGTACGCTGGGCTTCCGCTACAAGATGAGGTCTGTGTATGCTCACTTCCCCATCAATGTGGTTATCCAGGAAAATGGGTCTTTGGTTGAAATCCGAAATTTTGGGGTGAAAAATACAGCTGCAGGATTTGGATGAGGGCAGGTGTTCCTTGTTCTATCTCTCAAGCCCAGAAGGATGAATTAATCCTTGAAGGAAATGATATTGAACTTATCTCAAATTCAATGGCTCTGATTCAGCAAGCAACAACAGTTAAAAACAAGGATATCGGAAAGTTTTTGGATGATATCTATGTGTCTGAAAAGAGAACTGTGCAGCAGGCTGATGAATAAGACCTAAGTTACCCTGCTCCAGAAACAAAATCTTGAATTATAAGTTTGATTTGGGGTGTCTTTTGGAACAATAAAAGACATTGAAAAAAAAATAGTTCTTGTTGCTCTTACAGAGGACAAGTGTTCAGCTCCCTGAACCTGCATGGTGACTCACAATTATCCATAACTCCAGTTTCTGGGGATCCAAACGCCCTTTTATGATCTCTGCAGGCACCAGGCATATACATGATACATATACCTACACTCATGCAATATAAAACATATAAAATACTCATACAAATAAAATAAATGATTAATAGGTAATTTTTTAAGACAAACAAAGGAAATGGGCACTAGTCACAATACTTCTATGTAGGAAACTGGCAAGGCAATCAACCCTGGTGTTTTCAGAATGAGAAGTCACAGAAGAGATTGAGGGAATGGCCAACCAATGCCTGGCCCAATCTGAGACCCACCCCCTGGAAGAGAGCCACCCCTCACCTCACACTATTAATGATACTCCGTTATGCTTGCAGACAGGAGCCTGGCATAGCTGTCCTCTGAGAGGCTCCACCCAGCAGTGGAACTAAACAGATGCTGAGACTCACAGGCAAATATTGGGTGGTGTTCAGGGAACCTTGAAAGAGTGCAGAGGGTGGGGGTGAGGGACAGAAGGACCCAGAGGGGACAAAGACCAACAGAGCCAACTAACCTGGGCCCAGGGGTGCTTATGGAGACTGAAGCACCAACCAAGGGCAATGCATGGACTTCACCTGGGCCCCTGCACATATGTAGCCGCTAGCCGATAGGAAGCTTAGTTTTCATATGGATTCCCTAGTAAGGAAAGCAAGAGCCATCTCTTACATGGACTCTGCTGCCTGCTTTCTGATCACTTCCCTCTGGCAGGGCTGCCTGGCCCAGCCACAGTAGAAGAGGATGCACTCAGTCCTGATGGGACTTGGTGTGCTGGGATGGGTTGGTAGTGGTTCCTTTTCTAAGGAATAGGGAGAGGGGGAATAGAGGGAAGAAGGAGGAAAGGTGCAGCAGGGGGAGGGGAGGAGTGGTGGAAGGGGCCTACAATTGGGATGTAAAGCAAACAAATAAAAAATAAATAAAAATTCACAGGACAATTCAAAGGAAGAAAAAGAAACTCTCCCCTACCAGTGGACTTGGGGAGGGGCATTCATGAAGAAGAGGGAAGAAGGGAGGGATTGGGAGGGGAGGAGGGAGGGAACTAGAGGGGGGATACAAAGTAAATAAAGTGTAATTAAAAATAAAATTAAAAAAAGAAAAGAAAACAAAAATAATAAATAAATAAATAGATAAATAAATAAATAAACAAAACAAAAAAAATCCGTTCTTGGAAATTAGGGAGGAAAAGTAAAAAAGCATCAATGCCAAGATACGAAGCAAAAATATGAGGAAGTGAAAGAGATCATTGTGACTGGGAGGTTCAGGGTGGTAGAGAAAGAGGTAGGAGGTGAGAGCCATGCCCTTTTTTCAGGACCTTGTGGTGAAATACCTCAGTGGTCTCACAGAAAACCTTGCATGGTTCCCTTGGGGCAGAATCCAAAGAGAACTTCAAATTCACAATTTGTGCTGGGAGTGAGGGGGCAAAATAGTCTTAAAAATACTTTGTTGCCCTTCTCTAGGCAACATTTACCCTGTCTGAAGCCAAAGGCAGTAGACACCTCAGAGAGGAGAGTTGAATGTATGCTCTAGAGACTCAAAAGCCCAAATTGTTCTCCAAAATCCAGGCTTACTCATCCTTTCCAAACTCGAACTTCCCAGGTCCTACTCGAAGCAGGTAGCCATTGAGCCACTCAGGAATGTGTCCTCGGACTTGCGCACAGACAGTATTTAGAGTCTCCTCCACCGTGGTCAGCAGCGGGGCAATACACGGCAGGCTCTGCTGCGGTCGCAACATGGTGCTACAAGTGCCCACATGCACTGTGGAAGAGAAGCAAAAAGCACACACACACACACACTCATAAACAAGTACACACACATGCATGCACACATAGAGGCATACACACATAAACAAGCACGCACACCCACGCATGCGCACGCGCACGCACGCACACACACACACACACACACACACACACATTGTTACAGGATCTCCTGTTAATATGTTCATTTCCCCAATTTTTTTTTCTTTTCTTTTTCATTCTCGAGGTACCAACATGGATTCTCCATTCTGGACCATAACAATTTTTAGCCACAAGAGCAATCATATCCTATAATCAGGAGCAGAACATCATTCCTGTTATTTCATGCTTAAAAGACTTGGAGATAGTGATGCACTAATGCAGAGAGGTGTGGTCAAATACAGCTCTAGTTACAACAAAGCTACTTGTAACTTCGGCTACAATCCTTTACATCACCGAAGTTATCAATGGTACAGGATCTAGACTAGAAAAATTAACAGATAAACTTACCCAAAGACATGAGATCTACGTTCTTTTGGCAATTTATGTTATGGTATATGATCCGATTTCTTTGAAATATTAAATTTTGAGCACATGTGACCTTTTACTTTCCTAACTATAACCATTCAGTCGGGCCCAGCTCTGTTTTTCCAAATAATATTCATTCCACTCTGAATGCCCTTCCCAAAGCCTCCCCTAAGAAAATGATAGCTGGGAATGTAGATCAGTGGTAAAGCGCCTCCCCAACATGCACGAGGCCCTGTGTTAAGTTCCAACACTGAAAAATAAAACAAAGCAAGACAAGAAGAATGTTGGACAGTTGCAGTGGCACACATCTGTAATCCCAGCACTCAAAAAGTAAAAATGGAGCATATAAGGGGCCAGCCTGGGCTGCCAAGTAAGATCCTGTCTCTTGGGGAAAGGAGAGCAGAGAGAAGTGGGAGGATCAGAAGGTAGCTCGGTCAGGAAGTTGTTTGCTATGCAACCCCAACACCCACATAAAGAACAACAACATTACGACACTCTGGTTGCAGCATCAAGACTCGTTATCCTATCACTGGGTCGGTGGAGGATTCCACGGGTTGTTGGCCAGCTCATCAGCCTAGCCGTGATCAGCTTCAGGGTCAGAGAGAGATCTTACCTCAAAAAACAAAGGCGGAAGGAAATTGAGGAAGACTGCTATCAACCTCTCACCTCAACGTATGTACAGAGAGAGAGAGAGAGAGAGGAAAAAATCGACCTATTGTTCAAAGTCTAACTCAAATGTTAGACCTTGTTTTCCTTTAAAGAGAATGACTAGAGTGCCTAGGTTCAAATCTTAAGTCTCTTCCAATAGTTTTCAACCTCTCTGTGCTTTTTCTTCTTTTCTAAGACAGAGAAATAGAATTTTTTATCATGCCTAAGGTTATAAATAACCATACGACTTTATGAAAAAGCTTTAGGACACAATACATATCCCCAAAATGTTCAGTGTTATTTAACTTTTAATGATCAATACCATAGATTCACTACGGATTTTCTTTCTTTGAATTATTTCAGTTTTCCAACAAAGAGCCAGACACTGATGAGACACTGAAAAGCCTCCAAACACAACAAGAGGAACTCGTTGCATAGCGGGTCAGATGAGTCATTTCAGCATCGTGTCTCTGTCCTGTCTGAAGACGATTTTCAACAGAAGTATGACCCATTACTCTCTGATACAAGAGCTGACATAGAAATGCCTAGACTCCACTCTATCTAATATTACATAGTCTCTGGGGTGGTGTCAGCAAGCAGGCTAAAAGATGAGGAGTTTTAGAAGTATTAAGAAAATGCTTTGAAAAAAAAAGTAAAAAGAAATCTAGACTTTTCTTACTCTCCCCAGTGGTGAATTTATCAGATTCTCCTCTTACATTAAAATTCCCTGATACCATAAGATAGGATAAACATACTAAAATCTGTACACCTAAAGAAGATAAACAAGAAAAAGGACCAGGGATAAGATGATCAATCCTCACCTAGAAAGACAAAGGGGATGGACATTGGAAGGAGGAGAAAACAAGTAACAGGACAGTAGCCTACCACAGAAGGCACTCTACATAGCAGTGTATCAAAGCAGATGCTGAGACCCATAACCAAGCCTTCAGCAGAGTGCAGTGAATCATATGAAGGAAAGAGGAGTTAGTATGACCTAGAGGGGACAGGATCCCCACAAGGTCCAAATATATCTGAGCACAGGGGTCTTCTCTGAGACTGTTTTTCCAACTAAGGACCATGCCTGGATATAACCTATAACCCCTGCCCAGACATAGCCTATGGTAGCTCAGTATCCAAGTGGGTTCCCTAGTAAGGGGGACAGGAATTGTTTCTGACATGAACAAAGACTAGCTCATTGAACTTCCTCTCCCTCCCTCCCCCCCCCCCCCAGGGAGGAGCAGCCTTGCTAGGCCACAGATAAGGACATTGCAGCCATCATGAAGATACCCGATAAGCTAGGGTCGGATGGAAGGTGAGGAGGACCTCCCCTCTCAGTGGACTCAGAAGGGGGCAGGGAGGAGATGAGGGAGGGGAGGATTGGGAGGGAAAGAGGGAGGGCTACAGCTGGGATATAAGTGAATGTATAAAATTATTTAAAAATAAAAAAATATTTTTAAAAAATTTCCTGATAAAAAATAGGGTTAGCTATTTTAAATAGAGTTAAACTGAACAGCCCAACTAGATACCATGAATGGGAAGTGTTTCATGTTTTATGTCTTTTTGCTGTGTGCATGCCTGTTACCCTCAGAATTCAGAAGAGGGTGTTAGGTTCCCTGGGACTGAAGTTAAAGATGGTTGTGAGCCACCATGTATATGCTGGGAATCAAACCCAAATCATCTGGAGCAGCAGCTAGCCATCTCTCTGGCCCCTTCATTTTAGATTATATTTACATATCTGTATGCTCTATACTCCACAATACTGAAAATCTTATATTCTTCAAACTTTTTGTAGTACTTGATATGGCTGCCACCATCTCCTTACACTTGTTTCCACTCTTGGCTTGGGAGACAAGCTACTCTAGAGTTAATTGCTGTTTTACCTTTGCTGCCCTTTGACTATGCTTCTTTCCATCAGCTTCTTTATTCATTAGCTGGAAACCTTAGGCAAACACCTTAACCTGATGAAACCTCAAGTTTTTCCAAGATAAAATAAGGATTGAGAGAGCTTAATGATTCCTGCTTATATCTATCATCATAGTTAAATATAATGATACTTTGCAAATGTTAACCTCCTCCTCTGATCCTTTCCCTTTTATTGCCCATAAATATCAAGGTATAACCTTGGACCTTTACTCTTTAATTTCAACATTCTGCACTAGTAATCTCATCTTGGCTCTTAAATTCTCCAGTTATGTCTTAGATGTGGCTCTCACCTCTTTTATCTTCTCTCTGCATCAGCTCTTCCACCAGCAAACATCTCACTTCAGTCTCTCTTTGGGCACAGAATTCATCTTGTTCACTCCCCTTATAACACAGTTCTGACCACAGTGGCACAGGGCAGTAGGAGAAATTTTTTAAAAAGATGACTTCCGTGGCTTATGCATAAATTTCCCAGGCTCAAAATTCTGCATGAGCAACTTTATTTTCACCAATCTTTCCTCCCTTGGACTACACATTTTTTTCCCATCCTAAGCCCATCTTCCTCAGCACTTAGGCCTCAACTTCTCTTTCCTACATGTCACTTCCTTCCTACTGCCTGACTCAGGCCCTTGACTCTTAACTGGATTACAGCCTCCCAACTGGAGAAGATGGAAAGAAAAACAGTGATGATGAAGCTTCTTCTTCACACCAGTACTTCCTACTTAGTGAGTTCCTTGAGTCCCTTGGCTGTCTTAAGGGTTAGAGGCCTAAAATAATTGCCTCCAGCTCTAAATAGCTCATCAGGAATTCAGATTCTCATTTATCTGAATGAGCAGGGAAGATGATTTTCCACCAGTGCAATAATATTAAGAAGGTAGAGAAGTACCGTTACTAAATTAAATTTCCTACATATAAAATTCTGCCTGCATCATTTATTCCTCCATAACGCACAAACCACTTATCCTTGTTGAAACTACCTGCCCAGGCACTTGAAGGCCTTGTATGGTCTCAGCCCACCTTACTGTTCACTCCAGCCTAACTGGACATATCCCCAGTCTCTTCTCAAGACTATTCTTCACCTAGAATATTCCCCATCTCTTTCAGATGGAATTTGCATGTATAACTTAACCTGTCAGCCTCGGTGTCTGGGTCACCTGCTTCCTAAGCGCCACATTCCCGTTTCCCCACTGCTGCTTCGGATAGCTTTCCTGTGCTCCTCTTCTTGCTATCTTGTGTGATCGAGTGCACTTTACAACCTCTCCTAGCAGTACTCCTTGAATACAAAGTCTAGTTAGCCCTCCCTCTCCTAGCACCTAACACAAAGCCTTACATTCTGCAGCACCAAGTGATTAGATAACTTTATCATTTCCTGTGCATATTGGTGCAATTTCTGGCAGTTTTATATCAACCAATTACTGAAAATAAATTCTTGAAGTTCTAGCTATAACAGAAAGCTACAAAACAAAACCCATAGGGTTTGAAACCATTTCTCAGAATGCAAATAGGAAAACCAAACCTTTACGTCATAATGCAAAGCAGTGGTTTTGGGTTGGGAAAAGTCAGAATAGAGAAAAACCCTTCTGATGAGGTATGCAAGAGAAATCTCTAGACTGAATCCTGCCCCAGTGCGTCATATTGAGTGAAAACAATGCTGTGGTTGGTAAACCAAGCCTTCTTTCACTTCTCCCCTGTGGAGTACTGCCTGCCTCACACAGAGAGAGAAGCTTCGGAAGCCTGCCATAATCTTCAGGAGCCAGGCACAGCAAGCAGTCCAACTGCAGACTGGTAAGAAGTGGGCCAGGAAAGAAAGAGGACGGGGGTGGTTCCCTACCTGGAAGCTGTGCACTGCCACAGAAAGGACCCCCACTGCAGTGGCAGGAAGGCTGCTGAGGAATCGGAGAAAGAGTTGAGAAATATGATTTAACTCAGTTCAAGGATGGCAGCAGGTCTCAAGAGTTCCAAATCCGCAGCCACTGGCCTTAAGTAAACAATGAGCCTGGGTTGTGCCTGGATCTGTGACAAAAATGAGACTAGTGGGGGAAGGAAAGCAAGGGGCGGGGCTTCTAAACACTGGTAAACTTAGTCTCAGTTCCATGGCAAGTAGCCTAACCAATTATAAATAATCTTTGACATTAAAATGGGACTGATAGTCCCCCTCCTTAACCATCCCTTTCCGGAATTTGGCCCCACCTGTAGTTAAGTCCCTGGAACTAGAGTCAGGAGTTCAGTACACAACGTGTCTCCAAATGATTCAAAGAATAAAGTCCAGATTTAGACTGTGAGGCAACAGGTCACCCTTTTCCTTTCATCTCATCCCTTTTCTTTTACATTCATTAGTTTAAAAAAGAATTCTCTCACAATAAAAGACAGGACACCATGAATACATGTAACGATACATGATTTTCATTACTTTAACAAGCATCTTTGATAACTTAAACAGCAAATACTGCTAGGATGCAAAAATACCAAAACACAGGATTCAGCACCCCATTCCTTTTTTTCCCCCTTCTTTGTATTTCTCTTTCAATCCCAACAATCTAGAGGCAGAGGCAGTGGCAGCGGCAGCTAGAACTCTGGGGTTTCAAGGCCAGCCTGTTCTAGTGAGTTCTAGGCCATACAGGGTTACATACACCCTGCCTCAAACAACCAAAAGTAACTTGATGAAATGAAAATTTAAAGTTTACAAACAGCAGGGTAAAAGGACACTGCCTAATTTAAGAATACAAATTCCTTGTGGTGTCGTATGCAAATGTACCCAAGTTCTAATTGCTTATGTTGGAAAATATACATATGCAAGACCAAACTGTTTATATGATTAAAAATGGAGACCGACTTTTTTGGACCCAAGTAATGTAGTTACCTATTATATGGGTCATTTTGAATAAAATGTTAGCTGTACTTAATTCTTATCAAAGGAGGAATTTTTTAGTTTGATACAAGATTCTCTAGACCTGTAGGTCACAACCCCTTTGTGGGTCGAATGACCATTTCACATAAGTCTCCTAAGATTAGAAGACAGATACTTAAAATTCATAACTGTAGCAAAATTATAGTTATAAAGTAACAGCAAAAAATAATTAATGTTGGGGGTTACATGAGAAACTATATTAAATGTTTGCAGCATTAGGAAGGTTAAGAACCACTTATCTAGACCAAATTCAACTTCACATTATCATGATTGAAGAAGCCTGCCAAAGCCATGTTTAAGCTGACCTCCTGAGTTCCGTATTACTAATTTCCATCTCATCTGCCTTATAGCCAAAGCTTCTAAATATAATTTACTAACTTTACAAATCAATGCGGTTAATAGGGAAAAAGCCACTCAGACAGTCAGACTTAGTGGTACATAGCTTTAGTGTTGTGTTGATACTAGGGAGGTTGAGGCAGATGCACCATGAATTCACCTGTGTTCCATACAGCATGACACTTAAATAATAAGGAAATAGGTTATAGTCACTTCCAGTTTTTATTTTTATCACAAGAAAATATTTTAATCCAAAATTTTATTGGTCAATGGTTAAAGGTAAAAATAATCAAATGGTAATATTAAATGAGAGCAGCACATTGTTATATTTTTATAGTTTTTTATTTTTATTAATTATAGTTTATTCACTTTGTATCCACCCTGAAGTTATATTTTATTATATGTTGAGAAACTGGACAAATTACCTTTAATGTTTTGATGTTCTTTTATAATATTGACCAAAAAACATTTTAAAACTATCTCCAAAATTATCTGCCATTTAAACAAATATTGTTAGCCATAATCAAATTAACAGAGTCCTCTTTCACAGTTTAAGAAGGGCTAAGCAATTTAGGAGTAAAGGATAAAGAACATGTATATAATTTTTAATTTACATTTTTATATAATGTGACAAATATTTGACCCTCAAAAGACATATTACACACTTCGTACTAATGTCCACCTTAAAGCCCCCTTTAAATTTAGAAAAAGTTACAGTTTATTATATATTTTCTTTAACAAGTATAGCACAGCAGTAATAGGAACATTTTCAGCTGGTATAAGCACTTTCCTTGTGCAGAGTGTTGGTAATCACTGTAAACCTCTGCTTCAGGAACTCTCTTTTTTGTACTAGGAAGTTTTCAATAATATTGGCTTCTTTGAAGAGTCCATCTAGCTCATCGATGTAAGATGCATCTACTGCTGCTCTCTCACTAATAGGGAAAAAGTTGATATTAAAACAAGTTATAAAATCTAGACACATCATCACTGTCATGTTTTTTAGAATATTTATTATTATTACTATTTAGTTAGTTATTCACTTTACATCTCAATTGTGGCCCACTCCCTCCTCTCCTCTGTTCCTCCCTCATCCCCCCTCCCTTGCCCCTCAGAAAAGAGACCATTCCTCCCCCACAAACCCGCCCCAGCACATTCAGTCTCATCAAGCTTGTCTATTTCCTCTTTCACAGTGCTCTGGCAAGGCAGCCAGGCCAGGGTGAACTGATCAAACGGCATGCAACAGAGACCCATATGGAGGCTGAGCTGCCCATTGGGCATCTATGTGCAGAAGGTGTAGTTCTAGTTCATCCCTGGTTCTTGGTTGGTGGTCATATTCTTTATACTTTATTTGTTAGCTATTTCATTTTCATGGCTTTGCCCATGAGAGCCTCATTAACTAATATGCATCAAGAAAATATTAAAACAGTCCAGAAAATATTTTTGACTACTTAAAACACAGAAAGTGCATCTTATATAATTTTAACTATAAATTACATAAATTATTAAAATTAAACAAACTATTATTTGGATATAGTGACTATCCAGTAGCTTATAAAGCATCTTGTAATATTTCATTTTCTCAGGCCAATATTTAGATTCATCCTTCAAATGTATAGTGATAAAATATAAATATATGGAATATTTATATTTAATCTAACCCAATTAATTTTACTAAATAATACTATTCTCAAAGAAATATCTGTATAAAATGTAAAAGATATTATCTTCTAGAGACCAAGATATATCCACTCTGGTATTAGCACTAGAAATATGAGAAATGTTTAGATAAATTGGGGATTACTCCCTTAAAATAATCAACTCACCTATTGTAAGGAATTGACACAGAATTGTAGAACTCCAAATTTTTAGTTACCAGATAGATTTTTAAGCCATGGAATTAAATTTGTCACTACTGAGTTTTAAAAGAAAAAGATTTCTAACAAAAATACTCAAAAAACCATAATTACTTGCCTTAAAATCTTTGCATATGTAGACAACATCAGATTAATTTCCTTGCTCATATCTGTTCAAAAAATTGAGTAGGTTATAAATATAACCAACCTGCATGATATAGTTAATACACATAAATACAAGCACTGTTTATACATCACCGCTCAGATCCTTCTCCAGGGCTTCCTCGTTATAAAAGAGTCCAGAAATCTCAGAGAAAGATGAATCTGATTTTCCAAGAGGTGGTACCTGTTGACTATCAGACACCTGAGGCTAAAAAAAGAAAAAAAAAAGAAAAAAGAAAACAGATCAATGGTAAGGTCTTTAAGACATATATATTCTGCTTGTTTAAAAAAGAAACCAAACGTTTTCAGAAGGGCTAGGGACTGTTCTATAGGACAGTGTTTACCTCGTACACTTAAGGTTCAAACCCAGTACTTCAAAATTAAAAATGAAACTCTATGCTTGGGATTAGGGTTAGTTTAGAGGCAAAGCACTGGACTAGGTTTCAGCAGTGAAAAAATACCAAAAATACCAAAGATTACATACCAGTTATTTACATTTTTATCATCAAAGAAACCATTAGACAAAAGAGACACGTTACTCAAAATACTAAATTTTTTCTTTAGATTTTAAAAATGGCCTTTAACTCAATGGAAAACAGCCTTGTATCTTGCAGTGGTGTATATTTTTATAATACTACAATAACTGTAATTTAAACAACAGCCAAATGCCTGCAAAATTTTGCAATAGAGAGACTGACAAGATGGCTCAGCAGTGAAAGAAAGCACGTCCACTAAAATGTGGACATTTTATGTGGACATAAATGATTTGAGTACAATCCTTAGACCTGTCTGTAAGAATTTTACTCATCTTAGCAAATAATTATGCATGTAAAGTCCCATGTACCAAAAGCCATGGACTCACTTTACAGTTACATTTAAAACCACAAGCTACCAAGAAGAAATTCCCAAACAGACATTCATATATCTGTTCTTATCGAAAAAGCTAGGTGGCGTCCACACAGTTCCTCTCAAGACAATTCTACCTCTAGGCATTTTCTTAAAGAAAATATTAGAAATAGGTAAAAATACAATAAGCAGCTCCAGGGGGCATAAAGGCTTACCTCCGTATCTCTTAACCTCTTGCAGTTTCTAGAGTCGGGTTTTACAAAGTGGTTTGCCATCATACTCTGGATATACAAAGTATAAAGTTTAGAGAAATGTCAATTACTCCACACTACAGTTCTCTTCATCTATGTCCTTTCCCCAATTAGTAACAATTCTGTTACTAATTTCTGCTCTCCTAATCTGCCTCTTAAATTTATTTTCTCCCCTCTAATTCATCCTACCTCTCAAAAGTTTTCGTTCAAAAACCCTCTGGGTCAGTAAGTTTTATCACATGGCATCTAACATCCTCCATTATCTGAGACCAACTTATGAATCGTACCATTTTCAGCTACTAGCCTCAACTAACCACTGCAGTTCTAGCTTGTTTCAGCACTAGAACATTTAAGATTCTTCTAACTTTATAAGACTTTAATGTTAGAATTAAGAGATTAGAGCTCCCCTCTTTCTGTCCTTCACTCTTTCCAAATGAGGAAGTGGGCAGAGATGGTTGACCACATTTAAAAAATAAAACTGAAACAAGATCTTCCAGTCTGAGATTGTTTCCATTGCCCTACCCTCACCTTAACATGCCATGAAATAGCTTTCCCATAAATTCTGAAGCTATTTCCCTAGGGATCTAAACTGTTTTTAACACTTTATTCATTTTTATTTTTTTTTATTTTTATTTTATGTGCATTGGTATTTTGCTTGAATGAATGTCTGTGTGTATGTGGAGTTACAGACAATTATGAGCTGCCATGTGGATGCTGAGAATTGAACCCAGGTCCTCAGAAAGAACATCAGTGCTCTTAACCACTGAGCCATCTCTCCAGCCCCAGGTTTTAAACTGCTAAGATTTAAACTTGAAAAGACTTTGGAACCTAAAACTACACCTTAAGAGTTGTGGAACTATTTACATTCAAATTATCTTTTATTTATTTATTGGTTTTTCAAGTCAGGATGTGTGTGTGGATGTGGGTGTGTGTTGGTTTGTTGGTTTTTCAGGACAGGGCTTCTCTGTGTAGCCCTGGCTGACCTAGAAGTTACTTTGTACACCAGGCTGGCCTCTAACTCAGAGATTAAAGATGGGCACCACATACCCGGTTCTATTTGTTTCTTTTAAATACCATGAGCTAGACAACTGTAAAGAATCTGAGTACTTACATATAGTATGCATAAGATGGAAACAAGAGCAAAAAGTAGATTATAAAGACGCTTCTAAATGCACAGTACTTCCATGTGCTTACTACTACCTTCACAGTACTAAGCTCAAGTGGAAAAAAAAAAATGGAACGCATGGATACACTGACCGTCCTCAAGTGTTGGAAAGTATTTCCAAGAAATGAACACTAGGAAAAAGTCTTCTTCCCCTTCTAGTTTTCCCTTTTCTGCTTCTTCTTTCCTTTTACAAACTACCAGAACACATACACACATCCAAGAAAACTTCCATAATTACATAATTCTGTATTTGTGAAAATGATTTCTGTCATAATTTAAAACTCCTGAATAATCCAAGTCGAGGTGAACAGGCTCATCCTCTCCCTGGGAAAATATCATGACCTGCCGCTTTGCCATCCTGAGGCTTTGCCTTGTGCAACTGCCTGTTGTTATTTGTTTAGTTTTTCTTCCGCGGGTTTGGCTTCGGGTTTTATGGGACTGCGACTCACCCCATGAACCGAACTGGCCTGGAACTCACTGGGTAGCCGAGGCTGGACTCAAACTCGCAGCAATCCTCCTGTGCCCCCGCCCCGAGTGCTGGGATTACAGGCATGCGCTACTACTGCCGCTTCAGCGTGCTGTTCTCCCTTTACAACGCTACGGTCTCCTCGGTCCTTTCTCGCCTCTTTGCCTCGCCTCCCTCACACCTTCTGGTTAGCGCTGCGACCCCACGCCAGGCCCAAACCCGGACAGGCCGCGCCCACCCCACTCCCTGCCTCCCTTCACACTCCACTAACCATCACGCGCGCACTCACCCTCTTGCCCCACCAGCGATTCGGCCACGACCTGCCTCCTCAGAGCGGAGCGAGGGTGAAGGCTTCGTGCCCCTCTGCGCAGGCGCCAAGTGCGCGGCTCCCGGCAGGCAGCGCGCGCCCACGTGACTGGAGCCTCACTTCCGTCCATTTCCCGCCCTTTTCTCTCACCTTGGGAGCTTGCTTCCCACACTGTGGAGAAGGAAGAGTAAACTTCAAAACCGGATTCCAGGAGGGAAGAGAGGTGTTGCCCTTGGAAAGCCGGGCCAGGACTCTCAGCAGATGAGCATGAAATAGTTCCCACCCGCTCCTCTCAGGAAAGCGCATGCTCAGCCTACGGTATGCAGACAGGAGAGTCAGCCGGTTCCTTTAGCCCACAGTCTCCATCATGTCCCTCTTCGTCCCTGTTGAGACCAAACTCTCTGAAATACATCCTTTTAATAACGTTATGAATAAAAAAAAAAAATGTCAGTAACTTTAGCTGACTTAGTGTTCAAAAGTTCACATGGTTCATACCCTCGAAGCTTAACCTTTATTGGGTACTGTCACATGCCGACTTTGACTTTCAGTTTCCAAGACAAACTTCCTAAAATCTTTCCGGCTAGTTGACTTGGTACAGAAGTAAGTATATTGCCTCATAAAACAAAGGTCAATGACATGCCTCCATGAATTCTGAGCATAAAATTTTACATTTTAAAAGGCTGTTATTTAGCACGTGGGTTTTTGTGGTGTTTTTTTTTTTTTCCTTTTGTTTATTTAAAGGCTAGCATCAAGGCTGAGAAGTGGCCAGCGATATGGAGCGTTATTGCCTAACTAGAATGTTCCTTCCCTGATGTGGGAGCTGAGGGGCACTTGAAAGTGTGTTATCTGTGTTGAAATTTTTACCATCTGCAGTACAATGATAGAAAAAGTAATACATTTTTTATAAATTTGATTGTCTTCATTTTTGTAGGACTTTCATGGCCCTGAGTTCATTCTCCAGCACCCATAAACCAGTGCACACATGAATTCCAATACTACTAGGAAGGTAGAGGCCAGAGGATCCTAAGTTTAAGGTCATTCTTGCCTACTTTTGAGGCTGCCCTGGGATACATGAGACCTTATCAAAGTAAAAGACTATCCCTTGTTAGAAGACTGGCTTTTCTAAAATTTTTTGGTATAAACATGAATTAAAATGGATTTAAATTTTTAAGCATTCCTATTTACCAGATATAAAGCTCTCCACTCAGTATTTATTTGGTTTTGTTTTGGTTTTTTCTTTGTGTTTGTTTGTTTGTTTGTTTGTGAGACAGTCATGTTTTCTAGTCCACGCTAGACCAGAATTTATAATCCTCCTGCTCCAGTCTTAACTATTCTATAGTATTATCATTAGCATAGTTATTTTATTTAATAAATAACTATAAACAATTTATTTTTAAATTCACTTTACATTCCAATCGTAGCCTCCTTTCTCCTCTCCTTCCAGTCCCACCCTCCCTCTTCTCCCTATACTCCCTACCCTACCCTTAAGAAAAGCGGATTTCCCATCCCCACTCCCCACCTACCCATCCCAGGACATCAAGTTTCATCAAGACTGAGCAATTCTTCCCCTCTGGCCTGGTAAGGCAGCCTGCCAGGGGGAAGTGATTGAAAAGCAGGCAACAGATTCCATGTCAGAGACAGCTCCTGCTCCCCTTATTAGGAAATCCACATAAAGACTAAGATACCCATCGTCTACCTAAGTGTAAGGGGCCTAAGTTGAGTCCATGCATGGTCCTTGCTTGGTGCTCCATAAGCCCCCCTGGGCCCAGGTTGATTGGCTCTGTTGGTCTTCTTGTGGTTTTCTTGTTGGTCTTCTTCCTCTTTGTCTTTCTATTCCTCCCCCATTCTTCCACAAGACTCCCTGTGTTCCACCCAGCATTGTTATTTTTAAAAGTCCATTAAATCAAAAAGTTTCAGTGATATTGGTCTATTTCCTCTTCCAACCTTCACATTGTAATAATATCTCTAAACAGATAATTATCCATTTGGTTCTTAAATATTTCAAAGAAAAAAATCTATCCTAATGCATGTTTTTATTAGATTAAAAGAAAACTGTAACATTATTTTCTTGTTTTAATATTACCTTCATTGTATGAATTAAATCGGTCATGAGAGGGCGTGGAGGGTGATAGTTACCCAGTGTCTTAGACTCTTCCAAGGACTGCCAACAAGTCTATAGAGAAACACAATTTACTCTGTATCATAGGAAAGAAAAAAAAAGAAGAAGAAGAACCTTGTGTGCAAATCTTCAGAGCTGGAGGATGCTCGCTGGCATCCGCTGCTGACCTCTTTCTACATGTTGCATATTAAGCTCGGGACCGCTGGCTGAAGGCTCTACAGTCAGCTCCCCTTGCTGCATGATTAGCAATCATTCTGTCATTGCTGTCACTTGGAGAATGAAAACTTGCTATTTCAAATTCAGTCACACTCCTGTTCCTACCACAGTCTTTAAAATGTTACTTTTTTTCTCCTCATATTCCATCACACCAAGCACCTCCAACCATCTCATCACCAACTCCCTCTGTAATCATAGCTATGGACATGTTTTCATGATTTTAGGAAATGAAAATTCTACCCTGTTTAAAAAAAAAAACCTTCAAAACTACCTGTTTACGCAACATTTTATTTCCTGACTTTAGAAGCTCTCTTACAATTTCTGTACTGGGAAAAAAAAAAAAAAAAACAGTCACTTTGCTAATTTCATTGCTAACAAAGCAATAATTTAGCTGTGTCCAAGTAAAAAGTCCCTAAGAAATACTGCTATCATTTCATTTATATTCTATTTTTTAGAAGTAACATTTTTGAACAACATCAATGAGTTGGTTTGAAGGCTGTATCAATGAGTTAAAGATAAAAAATAATATCCCAGCCGAGCGCAGTGGCACACACCTATAATCCCAGCACTCTGGGAGACAGAGGCAGGCGGATCTCTGTGAGTTTGAGGCCCATCTGGTCTACAAGGTGAGTCCAGGACAGCCAAGTCTGCACAGAGAAACCCTGTCTGGAAAAACAAGACAACAACAACAAAAACCTCCCTAAATCATATTTCAAATATTTTAAGCCAGAAATTTGCCACCATCCTAGGAATAGATGGTTCTGTTTTGTGTTTGTATTGGGAGAGGGTTGCCTGCAGATGCTCTAATGACACAGTACACATGTGTCAATCAGAGGACAGCCTAGAGTGTCTTTGCCACGGCATACCTGGCCCCGGAGCTCCTGGGGAATCCTCCTGTCTCCACCTCTCATTTTCTAAAGGTGTACTGGAGTTAGACACTAAAGCTACTCTGTCTAGCTTTTAGTCAAATTTTTACTCAAGCTTTTTATTCAAAAAAAGTTCTAATGGTGGAACTGAGGAGACAACTCAGCCAGTACAGTTCTACCACAGAAGCACAAAGGCCTACATTCAATCCCCAATTAACTCACATTAAATAATAATAATAATAATGTTATTATTATTAACATTATTATTGTTATTATTATTATTAACGCTGGCATAGGGCCGGGGAGATACCGCAGCACATAAAGGCGCTTACTGCCAAGCCGAACAGCCTAAGTTCAATCCATGGGGCCCACGTGCTGTAAGGAATAAATCCACTCCTGCAAGCTGTCGTCTGACATCCATAGATGTACCATGGCACATGCAACTCCCACACAGGCACACAAAACAAAAACATACATATATAATTATTAGTATTATTAGCATGCTGGCATGTACTTGTAACCCCAGCACTGGGTAGTGGAGACAGTCAGGTTCCTGGGTATCACGAGCCCATCCTCTTTGATAGCTAAGTCATGTGAACCCCTTATTCTAGTGAGAAACCCTGTCTCAAAAACCATTATTGACAGTTCTGAGAGCAACACTTGAAGATGGACTCTGCCTCTACACGAATGCACATCCCCCACATGCACACATGCAAAATTATAACGAGATAGAAAAAGTTATAATGATACAGGTTTTGGCTGGTATTTGATACGATAGTAGAAAAGCTTTACAAAAATGGGCTGATTCCAGACCATTGAGAAGTAAACTGGGGTGGTGGTGCAGGACTTTAATCGCGGCACTCAGGAAGCAGAGGCAGGTAGGTCTGTGAGTTTGAGGCCAGCCTGGTCTACCAAGTGAGTTCCAGAACAAGCCAGAAGTACACAGAAAAGCCCTGTCTGGAAAAAACAAACAAACAAAAGAGGTTAGAAGTAAATCTGAAGAGCCTCTATCAGGTGTCATACGACACCATGCTGAGCTTGGGAAGGTAAAATCCTGAATAAGGTCTTAAAAGGAAAGAAAGAAAATACAAAAGTATTTATTTCCCCCAAAAATATAATTTAGGGCTATTTTAGGTATAATGACTATATTTTAGAAATTACTCCAGTATAACTGATTATTCACTGGTATTAAATAAATACATTTCATGATGAAATGTGACAAGAGCCTCAAACACAGAGGCTGGTGTGAAAAATGGATGCTCTGCTCAGCCAAGCAGGTTCACTTCCATACATTGCTTTCCTAACCTTCTGAAAGAGGCATGGACTTTGGAAGGGCCAGGCCCCAACTTTTACAGAAGGGCTGTTTCACTAAATAGTGACACTCACATTAAAGGAAATGTCCATATTTTCCAGCATATTGCTTCAATTTTTCTCGTGCCCTGGAAAAGAGGCACCATCTGAAGGCGGGTCTGAGGCGTGCCAGGGGCAGTCTCCTCCCTTGGCCTCTCTCCTTCCTCATTCCTCCCAGGCCTTTTCTCTGACTGCAGCTGGATCCACACCCGGGCTGCAGATTCTCTGCGCCTCCATGCCCTCTGTATTCCTGGCTGCCTGCTCTGGCCCCTGAGAGAACTGCCAATTCTGCAACCTCCAGTGTCAGGAAGAGGAAAGAGGCCGCCAAGCTTCCAGAGCACTTCCTCTTGGCCCAGGTAAGACATGTCCCTCTTTTTTCGGACACGCTAGCATGAGAATTAGAGGTAAATAAGCTGAAATGCTACTGAGAGTACAAGTCTCCTTTATCACCAAGACAGGAAGTCAGTAATCTCAGAAGGAACAGAAGCAGAAGGAACAGAAGCACATCTTTATTAGACATGGGAGAATGTCACTTCAGGGCAGAGATTCTCTTTTCTCTCTTGAAAATTATTAAGGACCTGGGGAGCTTTTGTTTCTCTTGGCTATTTACCATATTGCTATATTGCACTGTACTAGAAAGTAAAGCTGAGAATTTTTTTTTAAAGTTACCTAGTGTTTTATTTAGTTTTGTTTTGTTTTGTCAAGTGTATCACTTATATTGGGGGTGGGGGGGCATTCAGACAGGGTTTCTCTGTGTAGCCTTGGCTGTCCTGGACTCACTTTGTAGACCAGGCTGGCCTCAAACTCACAGAGATCTGCCTGGGATTACATGCATGCGCCACGGCACCCGGCTTATCACATGAATTCTTAAATGACATTTTTAGAGACAGCCATCTATCCTGAATAGCCTTTTGTATATTTACAAATCTCTTTAATGACTGGCCCAATGGAAGAAAGTGGGATTCTTCTGGCTTTGTCTTCAGACTGCTGCAGTGATACACAGAATTCGCCTCTAACACTCTCCTGTCCCCTTCTAAGAGTATGAGATCTAAAAGGCAAATGGCATCCAGGATTACTAGAAACAGCGTCAGCTACTCTGTGAACCCTAAGAACCTCTGCTTTGGAGCGTTGAAACGAGCTTTTCTTTCAAGGAAGTCTCAAATCCAAACCAGTTCTGTTGAAGCAAACAAGACAATGTGCAAGGTTGATAATCAGTAAGCTCTGCAGCAGAAGACTGGGTTGGTCTGTACTTGGGTAGTATTGTGGCATTCTCTGGCAAGACTATTTCACAAGGAAGGGCTGAATAAGTAAATGATCTCTATTTTTCAAGTCATATAACAAAACCAATTAAGATGTCCTTAATCTCTTTACTTGCTGCCTCTTTTCAGCTGACCAAATTCTATGCCATGCTCCTTCAGAATATCTTACTTTTTTTTTTTTACCTGAGGTGACTTCCCACTGCTGTTAAGATCAGAGTTTGAGTCTCCCATGACACCCTCCATTTTCTCCTGTTCACAATAAAGCAGCTCCACCCGCCATCTCACCCCACCATACCTCTGTTCCCCCCTCATGCACAGACTCTTCCTGGGTGCCCTTCTCCCTCCGTCCAAATATGGAGCATTTCTTCTCCCCTTACACACATGCATTCCAAGTATGTCAGTTATGTGTGACCTTTTTTTCAAGTCTATATTTAACAGTTGATTAAATATACCTGTCATTAATGATCTAATTTCCTGTTGGGTTCTGCCCCTGTTGCTTCTACATCCCACATACATCTTACTAAACTGAAGTACCACCTGGCCAGTGAGATAGCTCAGCAGGAAAAGCACTGTGTCAAAGCCTGCTGACCACTGATCCATGAAACCCTTATAAAGATGGAAGGAGTCCCTGACCTCCACTCACATGCCATCATAAACTACACCCACACACACACACACACACACACACACACACACACACAATACAGGTATTTTGTTTCTGTTTGTCTAGTTTTGTTTGGTTTTGAGACAGGGCCTCACTCTGTATGCAGCTCTGGCTGTCTTGGAACTACATAAAGCAGACCCCTCAAACTCACAGAGATCTGCCTGCCTCTGTCTCTCAAGTGCTGGGATTAAAGGCATGTGCTGCTATACTTGACTACAATATAGGCATTGTTTTTGTTTGTCTGTTTGTTTGTTTTAATGTTGAGTGTTGATCTTGTTGAAGTCAGGATGACTTCCCATCTGAATGTAGAAATTTAATCATGTAACTGGCCCCATCTGTCTAACCCACATCTATTCCATAAAACTGGAGTTTCACAGACAGGAAATATGGGATCAGAGTTGCTTTTCAAGTTCAAGGCATTTTACTTGTAATACAATATTATGTTTTAAAACTCCTAGCAATTTAAAAATACTGGCTGAGCAATATTCTATAGCTGTGTATTGTTTTCCAGTGGTTCTCAACCTTCCTAACGCTGCAACACTTAATACAGTTCCTCACATTGTGCTGACTCCCAACCATAAAATTATTGTTGTTGTTACTTCATAACTGTAATTTTTCTACTGTTATGAATTGTAATGTAAATATCTATATTTGTGACCCCCACTGAAAGGGTCGGAGGACTCTCAAAGGGGTCAAGAACCTCAAGTTGAGAACCACAACCAGAGGACATGGCTACTCTGACATTGGCCTCATATAAATGGCTCTTTCCTGGCAGCTTCCACTATAGCCTAGAATTGCAGAATGCTCGGGCTGTAGAAAAAACTCTAAAGCTTCCTTGTTTTTCAAATGCAGAAACTGAGGACCCCCCCACCAAGTCAAGTAACTCGCCCCAGACAAAATTGGAACTCATGTGACCTAATTTTCATCATGAAGCTCTGCCATTCACTCTCTGTGGACTAGTTTTCAAAGATTTATACTACATCTTTTTTGTTTTGAAGATCCAAATCTTCTATATACTCCTGGGAGGCTCTTTATGAGACGATTAGATGAAGGCTACAAAAGTACACTAGCACCCGAGTTCACTCTCCAGAATGCAAGTTTAAAGAACAAACGAGCTGTGTGGTGCAAGTAAATTCATAATCCCAGTGCTAGTCTAACAGAAACAGGGGGCTCCGTGGCTCTTGCTGAAGATCCAGTCTAGCCAGCAGGCAGGTTCCAGGACACTGAGAGGTCCTGTATCAAAAACATGGGGTGTGGCCAGCAAGATGACTCAGAGAATAAGAGCGCCTGTGGGGAAGCCTGGCTCCAGAAATGACTTCTGCAAGTGGTCCTCTGACCATACTCACACACACACACACACACACACACACACACCACAGAGTAAGAACATACATGGACATTTACACATACATGTGCAAGAAACTATTGGATAAAATGTTCAGGCCATTCTTATCCTCTGGGAACTGTATTTCATAGATTAGAATTGAGAAAGCAAAGAAATATGAGTGAGAAGGAATTAGAGGAAAAACGGGAAGAGGAGTGGAGAATAGGAAGGTCACAGTTGCTACCATGATGCACTGAGAGCTAACATACGAGGGGACAAATAAGTGAAAACCAAAGTAAATACACGAGACAAAATCAATCAGAAAGCAAAGACTGTTTGAGAAAGTATTACATTTTGATTCACCAGCTTTTAGGCTTCCCTTCTTTTCTTTCTTTCACTGGGTGTTAGAGGGAAGTTTTAAGGCCTGTCCCCAAATAGAATGTAATGGTGGCACTATGATCCAGGTAAAATTTTAAAACTCAAATTTAACCTGTCTTTCTCCTACCCAAAGAGATCAGGCATGCATAAACAAGACTTACTACCTGGCTTTCCTTCCCTGGTTTTTGTCAAACTACACTGCAAGTTCCTCTGAATTACATTGGGCAAAATTCAAATAATGTGATAGGAAAATGATGGTTTTAACTTTATAAGTAAGTGGAAATAATAAGAACATTTCCAAGTTAAACACTTGGTCTAGATTGGCATAATTTCAGTGCTGCTAGGCCAAGGGGACTGTCAACTGTTAGCACTATTGCCAGGTGGAAGACTGTGGAACTCTCTGCCTCCATCACTATGGCATAAGTTAAGCCATTCCTTACATATCTCAAAAGCTCTCCCACTGAGCCCTAGCTCCAACCACTCTGCCCCCCCTTTTTTTTACATTTTTCTAAAATTTGGGGACAGAAACTAAGTGACCTAAGCTGACCTTGAAACTCATTCTGCATTCTCTGCATTACCTAAGCAGATATCCTGTCTCATCTGCCCTTGTAACTGGAGTTACAGGTCTGCTCCATCAGACTGGATTATAATGCTGTTATTAAAGTATTATTTTATTACAATGTGTGCATGTGCATGAAACAGGCGTGAAGGGGACAGAGGACAACTCCTGCTGAGTCAGTTCTCTGCACCACTATATAGGTTCTGGGATTTGAACTCAGGTTTTCAGATATGGGTGGCCAATGCCAGAACCACCTCACCAGCCATATATTATTTTCCATCACAACTATTTTATTTTTGCCTTTTTTGAGACATGATCTCACAAAACACATACTGGACTCTAATTCTCTGCGTAGCTGAGGATAACCTCCTGCCTCTACCTTTAACCCCTACCTCACCTTTTCCTACCAAATGTGATTACTGGTGTACAGCAACACGCCCAGGCTTAAACATTTTCAGATCTGATAACAACATTATCAGTGTATTAAGGGGAATTGTTACTCTTTGTGACATGAACAATCTCTAGCAAGATGCAAGTATACAGTACTAAGAGGGCCAAAGTACCACCATGATAAGGTGCGAGGAGAACACACCCTACAAAGCATTGTTAATAATGCTGAGAAGTGAGTGGGGAAAACGAATGTGCCCACATTGGTGGCCATCCACGTGTGCACCCCAAGAATGGTGCCCCATTACTGTTACATTTATTACCAAGAAATAAAATAATCTTGGAAGCATGTGGGGTCTTCAGAAACACATCCTTTCTGAAAGCTGTGACTGCATTTACAGTTTGTATGGTAAGATGAGGAAACCTCAAGGAAGCCTTGGTCTCTCAGCTTCCCAGCTCCCTGGCCCTCCTTCCTAGAAACCCTCCCCTGCTCTTGACAAGGCTGCTCCTCTGTCCATGCTGCACTGACATCACTGTGAAACCTTCATCATCACCACAGAGCCTCCTGCATCTCCACCAGTTCCTACTACATCTGGCATTCTTTGTCTCACCCACAGCCATCTGAGTCACTAGAAGATGGGAGCAAGTTTCAACCAGCTTTTAGCCCCGTGATTGCCTCATAGTCGATAGTTAGTGTCTGGATGATAAACAAGTACAAGAATTGTGGGAAAGGGTGTTTTGTTTCACTGTTGCTGGTCTAATTTTGGAAGGGCTGGGCAGAGCCTTGTGCCTGCCAGGCAAGCTCTCAAACACTGAGCCACATCCCTGACTTTATTGTTTGAGACAGGGTCCCACTATGTAGTGTTATGGATGCTTTGCCTGCATGTTTGCCTGCTGCCTGTGGAGTCCAGGAAAGGGCATTGGATCTCCCGGAACTGGAATAATAGATGGATGTGGGTGCTGAGAATGGATCTGGGTCCTCTTGAAGAGCAGCCAGTGCTCTTAACCACTGAGCCATCTCTCCACCCATAAGAGTGGTATTTTAGGGTAACTGAATCCTTCTCTAAGGTCATTTACCTAAAGACTAATTAAATACTCACTATAGTAAATGCTAGTAATTTTAAAATCCCATTTTTGTCCATTGTGTTTGCTGTATTCCAGGCAAGTCACTTTGAAAAATATGTATACTATATATTAGAGAAGACAACACAATCCATTATTTCACTACAGTGAATCAAAATAGAGTTCTACCTTTTCACTGCTCTAGTCTTCTTCCTCCTTCCAAATAGTCTCCCTCCTACTTTTCTTTCTTTCTTTTTTTTTTCTTTTTTCTTAGTTTTTAAAGACAGGGTTTCTCAAACCCAGAGATCCACCTGCCTCTGCCTCCCCAGTGCTGGGATTAAAGGCATGAGCCACCACTGCCAAGCTACTTTCATATTTTCTTAAGTCTAGATTCTTCATTTGAGAAAAAAAAAAAATAGGTCATTCTGAGTCTGTTTCGTTTCAGTTAAAATAGTAACTTCCAGTTCCAGCCATGTCTCCCTCCAGTAATGCTACCCATCCTTCTTTACGGCTGAATAATACTCCATTGTGTAAATATACCACATCTTTTTTCATTCATCTGTTGATGGCACCCAGGCTGATTCTATAACTTGTCCCTTGTGAAGAGCAGCGTAAGTAACACAGATGTGCAGGTATCCCTACTGTGCGTGGCTTTGCTTTATTTAGGTATATACCCAGGAATCAGATACCAGGTTAATATGATAACTCTATTTTTTGTTTTTTGAGAGACCTCCATCTTTATTTCCATAAAGGTTAAAATAAGGTCCATTTCTACCAGGAATTTAGAAGGGTTCCTTTTTCTCTACATCCTCACTAGCATTTGTTAGGAATTTCTCTTTTGTTTTGTTTTAGTTCTGGGTTTGTTTGCTTGTTTGTTTTCATGAACTCATTTAATCAGTTTACAGACTGATCACAGACCCTTGCTCCTCTCCTTCCAGTCCTACCATCATAACCCCCTTCCTGACTCCCTCATGGAAGGGGACCCCCCCCCCCCATGAATACCAACCCACCCTGGCACATCAAGTCTCAGCAGGACTAAGTGAATCCTCTCCCAGAATAGACAGCCCAGCTAGAAGAAAGGGATCCAAAGGCAGGCAATAGAGTCAGAGACAGTTCCTACTCCAATTGTTAGGGAACCCACATGATGACCAAGCTGCACATCTGCTACATATGTGTAGTGGGCCTACATCCAGCCCGTGTATGCACTTTGGTTGGTGGTTCAGTCTCTGTGAGCCCCAACGGGCCCAACTTAATTTACTTTATAGGTCTTCTTGTAGTGTCCTTGACCCCTCCAGCTCCCTTTATTCTTCCTCCCACTCTTCTACAAGACTCCCTGAGCTCTGCCTCTTGTTTGGCTGTGGGTCTCTGCATGTGTTTCCATCAGGTGCTGGATGAAGCCTCTCAGAAGACAGTTATGCTAGGCGCCTGTCTGCAAGCATAGCAGAGGATCATTAATAGTAATAGGGGTTGGCTCTCTCCCATAAGATGGGTCTCAAGTTGGGCTAGTCATTGGTTGGCCATTCCCTCAATCTTTGCTCCATCTTTATCCCTACTTCTTGTAGGCAGGACAAATTTTGGGTTGAAGGTTTTATGGGTGGGTTGGTGTTCCCCTCCCTTCACTGGAAGTCCCACCTGGCTACAGGAGGTGGCGACTTAAGGCTCCATATTCCCCTGATGCTAGGAGTCTCAGCTAGGATCACCCCATAGACCCCCGAGAGCCTCCCCAACTCAAATATTTCCTTTCTTCCTCCCAGTCCCCCTCCCCACACCTGATCTCCACTCCCACTCCTCTCCCCTACCCAGTTCCCTCTGTCCATCTACTTCAGATGTCTATTTCACTTTTCCTTCTGAGTGAGATTTGAGCGTTCTCAGTGAGATTGTTTTTGTTTTGAGACACGGTCTCTCTGTGTAGCCTTGTTTGTCCTGGACTTGCTTTGTAAACCAGGCTGTCCTTGAACTCACAGAGATCTACCTGCCTCTGCCTCCCAGCGTGCTGGGATCATAGGCATGTGCCACCACACCCAACCAACTTCTTTTTTATTTTTTTTTTTAATGAGTTTTATTTGTGTCTTAGAATTCAGGAGCTGGAAAGTCTAAGTGAGGGCCTGTGCTGCTTCAACTCCTGGTTGAAAGAAGAAAAACAACCAGGCACCTAGAAAAACCACAGTCAAAGGGCTTGCTTGTCAAATAGCATTTCCCAGCACCCAGGTCTGTAACTAGAGCTCTAGGGGATACAAACACACACACACACACACACACACACACACAGAGAGAGAGAGAGAGAGACACACACAGAGAGAGAGAGAGAGAGACGTGCCCTCTAATGTGGGCTCCACTTTAATTATCCAAATTTCTATACAAAGCCCCACCTCCAGCACTGATGTATAGAGACCAAGTCTCAACAGGAGTCTTGATGGCTACACACCATAAACAATTAGGAGCTGTGACTCAGTCACCATCCTGGAAGCTCCACCCATTAGAGAGAGCAGCCATCCTCTGGAACACACTTGTGGCCCAGGAGAAGTCGGGGGTTTCCCCTGAAGAGGCTGTGTTTGCGCCTGCTGAAATAAGACTAACTCAACAGATTAACAGGAGCAAAGGCTGCTCGACATTATTTACACCCACAGGCACCTGGGCTACAGAAGGCAGAAGGAGAAGTTTGAATGCATTCCTCAGACGGGAAGTAGAAGTAAGGCTTGCGGGGCATTGAAGGGTAGTGGATTACTTGAGGGAAAAGAGTGGACCCAAAGTCAGATGTAGATGTGGTGGCATACACTTATAATCCCAACATCCAAGTGGCTGAGGCAGGAGGATTATGCTGCCCAGGCCACCGGAGGGTATATAACAGAACCCTGACTCAAAAGAGTAAAAACAGAAAACAAACAAAAAAAATATTGAAGGTAATTTTGTCCCTCTTCAGTGGACCCCAAAATCAGGAGACAGAAAATGGCACATGAGGTTCTTTCCTACTTTAGGAAAGAAAGGGATCAAGGGAACCTACCCGTGACAGTGGGGAGGGATTAGAGAGACCTGAGGCTGCTGCTTCCATCCAGCCCATTGATGTCATTAAATTAAATGCAAGAAACTCATTAAACTAGAATAGTTATTAAAAGCTGAGGAGCTGAACATTAGGACAGGGACTTCTGTAGCAAACCTATCATATAGCTTTGAACTCCTGATCCTTCTCTCTCACCCTCACAAATGCTGTCAAAAAGAACTGTTAAAATGTTATATAGTGTTTTTGTGCTCCTTATTAAGACACGAAGCAACAAAGATCTGTCAGGGTAACTTCAAAGTGATAAAGAACTTAAACCATGTTTCAAGGCTCCTGTAGCAACCGTAACATGACAACACATGAGCTTCTCTATTAGTAGCTGGGTCATGGGTACCACTGCAAACACCGTCATTTGTTTCTTACGTAACACTAGGAAGGAGTGCTACATTTCAGCTTAGACATAGATGAGAATAAATAGGTATTTGTTTCTACCCCCAAATCACAGATTTCGCATACATAGAACTTCAAGACAAAGCCTTATGCCATGACAAAACTCTAAAAGGGTACACAGGTGTAAGTGGACAGTGGGATGAGGGAAGGGCAAAAAGCAAATACAATAATGTAGATTTTTTTTTTGAAATCCTATTTTTTGAGTTTTTGGAGAAACACCATATTTATGTATTACTCATTCACGGACATGGACAACCCAGATTTCAGATCCAAAGGTGCTGCTGCCTGGCGAGGAAATCCACCAAAAGCCAGAGCCTCTCGGCGCTCTCCCACCCTGCCCCAAACACCAGGTGGAAATACCACTTCCTATCACCTCCTCTCCTTTACCACTGTGACCCTGAAGTTATGAACCCTCAGCACCTGGCCACTGGGTTTTAAGTTCAGATAGAACTGGTTTCCAGTTAAGGGTATATTTCTAGCATCCTCAGTGAACAAAAAAACTAATAACTCAATAGTGAGCCATACTGTTGCCCTTTAAAGTGTTTTTTAAATGAAACAGCACTCTCCTGATTCCAAATAGGTAATGATCTGTAAAAGAATATGGGCACCAGTGTCATAGGCTGATGCTTCACATTTATTAAGCATCTGCAGTATTCATCAGCATCCTGGATGATAACTGACTTTCAAATTTGAAGGTTTAGAAGACTGCATTAAGGATCTGGAGAGATGGCTCAGCAATTAGGAGCTCTGACCTCTTCCAGAGGTCTGGGATTCAGTTCCCAGCACCCACATGGTAGCTTACAACCATCTGTAACTCCAGTTCAAGGGGATCCAGCACCTTCTTCTGGCCTCTATAAGAACTGCATCTGGTACACAGACAAACAAAAACAAAATACCAAATACACAAAACAAAAAAATAAATTAAAAAAAGGTAAGCAGTCCGTTCATATTATGTGTAGAAATTGCAGTCTTTGCCTCTTCATTGGTGACTCTTTGATTTTATTAGGAATAATGATGGCTGCCACACCAGAAGAAGGCTCTTGCATCAACTTCAAGGAAATAATGTTTATTGACAACACACTTTACTTTATACGTAAGTCTAAACCAGCTTTAAAAAATGCAGGGCTCAGATACACATATTCAACTAGAAATCATGGAGTGAGCTTAGGCTCCTGTTTGTCATCAAATTCTACTATAATGTTAATGACTCCCCTTTCTAAAAATAACTGTAAGATCACCAAGGCCCCAGTGCCCTTCCCCACCTCAGGGAGTGGCACTCTGGCAGTAGTTCAGCAAGATGGTACCTGGTACCCATCATGAAAATCCCATAAAAATGTGCCATTGAGAAAACACGCTTCCCAAAAGAAATCCAAGTCATGATATTCTAGGCCTAGAGTTCTGTGAATAGTCACACCATTCAGGTGAATGTACTTGATGAGAGAGAGAAAGCGAGAGATTCTTCTGATTAAGTTTCATGGGCGATTTGACGTCACTGAAAGTTCAGCTTTCTTTGGAGGCTTCTTGAAAAGTCCTTAGATATTTTCACATTTAAACAATAAATTTAAAAGAAATGTTTGCCAGTTTATTAAAAAATATTTTAGCTATGTACTGAAATTCACAAATCCTGGATTTAACGATTTTAATTATTATTATTTTATGTATATGGGTGTTTCTCCTGCATGTGTGTCTGTGTACCATATGCATGCAAGGCCCACAGAGGCCAGAAGGGGACGTTAGATCCCCTAAAACTGGAGTCACAGATGATGTGAGCCACCGTGTTCATGCTGGGCATCAAACATGGCTCCTCTGGAACAGCAAACAGTGCCCTTAACCACTGAGCCATCTCTTCAGCTCTGGGTTTAAGTTTTATGCCTAACATGTTTAGCTATGTTAGCACACTTGAACCCTAATAAGCTTAATGCCTGCGCTCCTGAATGCTTTGTCACATGATATTCCTAATGGAGGCCCACAGAGCCCATCACCATTATACAGAGGTTAAGGAGTGAGGAGTGGGGCCATGCATGGTGGCACATGCCTTCAATCCCAGCACTTTAGGAGGCAGAGACAGGTGGATCTCTGTGAGTTTGAGGCCAGTCAAGTGTATAAAGTGAGTTTCAGGACAGCCATAGCTATATAGTAAGACTCGGTCTCGGGAGAGTTGGGGGAAGGGAGTGGAAGGAAGAACAGAGTTGCAAAAGGGCAGAAGAGGGGGCATGTTGAGCTGAAGTATACAATCTAACATGTTGTGTTTCTCTTTTCCTCCCTTTAGCTGAAGATAATGGTAAAGTATAAATTTATCTTTTTTATTTTTCTTCAAATTAGATGGTACTTAAGACACATCATTGTCGTATGGGAGATTCTGACCATAGGGCTGCTTCCCTGGCAGTTAATAATTACAATTAGATTAAAATCATTTGGTGAGAGCATAATAAAAGCTTAATTTCTCGGCTGGTAGACTTAGAAGTTGTTTCTACCTTACTACTCAATTGTTTACAGCACCCTTGCAGGATTATTGGAGATCTCTGTTGTTTGTCTGGTTTAACACTGGTTCTTACTATACAGACTAGACTGACCCAGAACTCACTATGTAACCTGGACTGGCCTCAAACTTGTGATCCTCCTGCCTTAGCATCCCAAGGGCTAGGATCACAAGTGTGTGGCAGCATACCCAGAAGCATTCTTATACAATAGTGTTAGCAGAATGTGTTAGAGTGTTCAGGATAAAATCTAGGAAGTAGAAATGCCAGGTTGACAGAAGAAAAGGAACAGTTGGCAAATCAAAGCTTCAATCTGTTACATACAGAGCACAGTTTGGCTCTGTCTTAGACACTGGGACAATTTTTCTGTATTTTTCTTTGGTAGAGAAAAATAACTGGTCCCACCATTGAGTTTATAAGTATATTAGCAAGAGATAATTCCTTAGCCAAGCATGGGAGGCAGAGGCAGGCAGATCTCTGAGTTTGAGGCCAGCTTGGTCTAAAGTGCAAGTTCCAGGACAGCCAAGACTATGAAAAGAAACCTGTCTCAATAAAAGGGGGGGGGGGATGGAGAGAGGAGGAGAGGAGAGGAAAGGAAAGACAGAGAGAGAGAGAGAAGGTAGATATAAGATGATGGGGTAAAGATCCTGAGAGGAACAAGACTTGAAACTACAGTTGTGGCCTATGAGAAACAGGCCGAACTGGAAAGCAAAACGCGAACCACCACTGAGCCTGCGGTGCACAGTTTTCACATCTGTATAAATAGGTTAAGGATCTAAGTACTAACAAGATGCTATAATGAAGCACATGGTGCAATTAAGAAGGGAAGGGCAGGAAGGAAATTGGCTAGGGAAGAGTTTCCAGAGACAGGACATGGGAGGGCATCGTGAGATCTCAGAACATAGACAGCATGAACAAAAGTGTGAGAAAACAAAAAGGGCAGGACACTGGTCAGAAGGTAACATATCCGAACCGTTGGAGGAAGAGTAGCTCGAGTACAAACAGGAAACTTGGTGTGCTCTTAGAAGCAGGTGAAAATCACTCAGCTCGCTGCTCACTGCTGCTTCCAGAACCGGAGGGTTGGACTGACTCACTTGTTTATCTGAAAAAACAACTTACCACTGATGATTCAATGTGTGTTATAGGAGACCTGGAATCAGACAGCTTTGGCAGGCTTAGCTCTACAGCCACGGTGATACGAAATATAAATGAGCAAGTTCTCTTCGTTGACAGAGGAAAACAGCCAGTGTTTGAGGACATGACTGATGCGGAACAAGAGGGTACATTGGGCCACCCACTTCTTCCCTCTCCATTTTACTGCCTACATTTTCAAATGTCAGACCCTTTCCTCAGACGGGAATTCACAGCAGCAAATATAATTTCACCTTAGAGAGCATATTTTTAGATGGAGTGAGGAGTTGGATCCAAATACAATAAAAGACACTGATAGAGGCCATGGCGCTCTGAGACTGCATGTGTACTATCAGCTTCCTTGTTTCAATCGTACCTCTGTAGAAGAGCCATGTCATGTTGGGTCCTTCCTCCCCACTGTTAGAGCTCAACATACTGCTGACATCATCAACACTCAAAATGAAGAGTAAAACAGAAGCATTTCAAATGAACCCATCTTCCACCAGAACACGAGAGCATCTCTGATGAACAAGCTCACTGTTGCCTCTCGAGATTAAAGTTCCAAATAGCACAGTTTGGGGCCTGGCTGAATGCATATTCTTGAAAAAAGAATCCTATCCTAAGATTTTCACCTCAACAAATGTTTTTAATATTCTGTTGAACATTCAACGGTTAAACATGGTCTCTAGATTCAGAATAATGTTGTTTGGGGTTAGTTTGGGTTTTTGTTTCGGGACAGTGTCTCTCTGTGCAGCCCTTGCAGGCTTGGAGCTCACTCTGTAGACCAGACTGGCCCAAAACCACCTGCCTCTACCTCCCGAGATATGCACATCCACACCCGGCGAGGTTCGTGTTATTTTTATCACGCTCAAAAAATATACATATCAGAATATCTTTAACACACTCGGAACACTTTTTAATGTGCGTTGGTGTTTTGCCTGCATGCACGCCTGTGTGAGGGGGTCAGATCTTGGAGTTACAGATGCTTATGAACCCCCATGTGGGTGCTGAGAATTGAACTCAGGTCTTCTGGAAGAGCAGTCAGTGCTCTTAACCACGGAGCCATCTCCTCAGCCTCACTCAGAATATTTTTTAACACACTCATGTTGCCCACCTTAAGTGTGTTTCAAGGGGTGTCTGGCTAGGTGGGCGTCATGTCTGTCGACTGTCTGGCCAACCTGAGGGCAGGGTAGTGACTAATATACTAAAGGGAATCTTATCTGGAGAAAAATACTCTAATTAATGATCTCATTATTAATATTAATTCCAGCTAATGGACCCCAGACCAGACTGATAATATATATGTATAAGGATACTGAAGCAAGGGGGCTGGCTGTAACCCTCTCTGTGAAGGATACAACAATGGCTACCCTCTCCTGTAAGAACAAAATCATTTCCTTTGAGGTAAGATTCAGCTTCATTTTGGTTCTAGTCATATTAATGGACAAATTTACAAAAGCCAGATATCCTCATACCAGCATTTTATCTGGAGCCCAGAGAGCGGAGACAAGCACTGAAATGGACTGTTTGTGGGGATTGTCAAGCCCTTTGGCCTAGTGTGATGATACTCATTTGTCTAATTTTGTCTCTGAGCCTGTCAAAGAGGAAGGAGCAGCTGAACGATTTCTTTCAGACAGGGTTTCCTCTATTCTAGACTGACCTCAAACTCAGTTGAGGGTGACCTTGAACTTTAAACCCTTCCATCCCCACTCCCAGGTGCTAGGATTATAGGTGTCTGTCACTGTGCCCAATCTCACAGTCTGGGTCTCCCACTAATACAGATCTCAGCCACTGTGGAGACTGGATTTGGAGAAGACCCAACTTCATCTCCCTGCCATATGGCTAGGGCTTTGTAGCTAAGAACTACCTCTCAGTTAGACTTTCAGCTTCAACTTGATCCTAGATCGTCTCCTTAAAGTCTCTCCCTAAGTTGTGTTTGCTAGGCACAGCTTCGGAAGCAGATGCTAATGAGAGAGTAATTCACATCACTGTCAACTCATGGCTATACTTGTGGCTGAAAGACAGTGACTGTCAGCTCTGTAACTGGTTCGGTGGAAAGCCCCTCAGAGTCTTCTGTGCATCTTAGGAGGGTAGGATGCTTTTTTCATTTTTAATTTTGATGAGGCCCTTTCCTACCATCGGGTCAAAACTAACTCCAAAATATCAGCTCTCTCATGACCTTGGAAGAATCTTAGGCAGCGCCTATATTTCTTAACCCACCCTGAAAGGTAGACAGAATTGGAGATTAGGAAAAGCCAGGCACTCCTAGCAGACCCATGCTCAGTGGGAGGAACTGCAGCTTCCAGATGCCTAATCCTGATAGCACCCTGGCATCTCCACAAGATATAGGAATGAGTACTTGGCCTTTCTGGGCACGACCCAGCCAAAGAGAGTAAACTCAGGACAGAAAGGCGGGACTGCTGAGCAGCGTCGCACTTGGCAGCAAGGCAGCATTCAGAGGCCACAGGCTGAGTCAGTACAGCCGGGCTAGGTATCAGGAAACACATGTCTCAGCAGAGTGTTGGGTCTAATCACACTACAGCTTGGTTTCAGGATCCACAGAAGGAGGAAGCGGAGATTCTCTACCCCTCCTGCATCTCACATTGCTGATCCAGAAACTAGGGCTACTGAGCGCAAGGGAGGAGGTCATCCGTGTGTTTAGCTATGGACGACTGACAAGACGAGAACTGAAATTAGTCCAGAGAAGTGGCTGGGTCTGCTAGAACTTTACTTCATCAATAGTAGGACACAGACTCCACATGGTGGAAGAGAACAGAAGGAAGCTCTCGGGGCATAAGGGAACCAGGAGGCCTCCATAGTGAGGAGCATCTCATGGCGGAAAACGTCAGGATGGATAGGAAAAACAAGTTAGGGATTAAAGGGAGGCAGTCAGTCATACAATCAAAGGGTTTTGTGTTTTTTGTTTTTTGTTTTTTTCCTTAACTTTTGAAAAAAGTAAAACTACCTTAGGTCTGCTTAGCAATACACTTCTAAATAAACTGCACATATTCAAATTGGTAATATCCTTTTTAAAATATATATTTCATTTCCTGTGCATGGTTCTGTGTGTATGTGTGTTTGTTTGGAGGCCAGAAGGGGGAGTCGGATCCCCCGGTGCTGGAGTTGAGGCATTATGAGCTGCCACTAGGAGCTAAGTTCTAGATCTCTGAGAAACCAGAGCAGCTAGCACACTAACCACTGAGCCAGGTTCCAATTGTTTATATTCCTAAAAATTGTGTATTTTGTGTTTTCTCCACAGGAAATGAATCCACCTGAAAATATTGATGATACAGAAAGTGATCTCATATTCTTTCAGAAACGTGTTCCAGGACACAATAAGATGCAATTTGAATCTTCACTGTACAAAGGGCACTTTCTAGCTTGCCAAAAGGAGGAAGACGCTTTCAAACTCATCTTGAAAAAAAAGGATGAAAATGGGGATAAATCTGTAATGTTCACTGTTACACCCTTACATCAAAGTTAAGCATTAAAGTTTTTGTGTTCTAGAAAGATGATTAGAAGGCATGAGCCTTAGGATAATGTATACCTGGGGGTGCATAATTTATAAAGCAAGCAAGTTTATTTGTCTCATGTGTTTTGCCCAATTTTTTACTCCCTGGAGAAAGGCCCTGAATGTATCACAACATAGAAGACAAAAGGAAAGAAACTGGCCATATGTGAATTTCACGTGGATGAGCCTCCCCTTGTAGCAGCTCATTCTTGAGAGAAACATTAGATCTTTTGGGTGCTGGGGCCCTCGTGGCCTAACCCTCTCCCATCTCTTAAACATCTCACCACCTCAACACAGTTGTCCTTTGGACCAAGTTTTCAACACATGAACCAAAACAAATCTACATTTGTGGCATTGAAATAAATAGCAATAGTAGCCTCAACATGTTGTTAAAGTCTGATAATAATTACATTAAAATTTTTAAGATAGCACTTGAGGGGTGGAGAGACAGCTCAGTGATGAAGAGCACTTGCTATTCTCCCAGAGGACTCAAGTTAAAAACGATTACTATTGTGCATATGATGGTAGCAGGCACATATCACAGTGAGCGTGTGGAGACAGTTCTACGCTTCCATCTTTGTGTGGGTTTTAGGTTCCAGGTTCCAGGAATCAAATTCAGATTATAGGCTTGCATGGCAAGCTCCTTTACCTGTTGAATGTGGCCATCTCTCTGGCCACATTATGCTATTTTAGGCATTTTAATTTTTTTCACTGTAAAAAACTGAAACATGACGACATTATTAGACAGTTCACAGTGCCCATCATCCCCACTCCAGCAGTTCTCTCTCTCTCTCTCTCTCTCTCTCTCTCTCTCTCTCTCTCTCTCTCTCACACACACACACACAAAATACCAAAATCAAAAATAAAATAAATCAGGGGCTGGAGAGATGGTTCAGTGGTTAAGTGCACTGTCCACTGTCTGCTTTTCCCTAGGTCCTGAATTCAATTCCCAGCAACATAGTGGCTCACAACCATCTATCATGTCATCTGATGCCCTCTTCTGGCATGCAGGTGTACATGCATATAAAGCACTCATATATAAAGTATATTAATTAATTTAATTAAGTAAATAAGAGTAAAAAATAAATCTTTTTTAAAAATTAAAACTGAAAGCAAACATGGAGGTGGGGCTAAGCTTTAACTCCATTGGTGGAGTGCCGGAAATATGCACACACTGCCATGCTGAATGCCCAGCACTGCATAAAATGAACCATTTTATACTCCTGTAATCCCAGGAGTAAAAGCAAGAGGACTGGAAATTTAAGGTCATCCTTGATTATTATAGCAAGTTTGAGGCAAGTCTGGCTAAAAAATAAATTAAAAGTTAAACAATATTCTCTGTGAGTTCAAGGCCAGTCTGGTCTACACAGAGAAAGTTCCAGGACAGTCAGGGCTACAAAATTAATTTAAATTTAAAATATATATCAGGGAAAAAAAATCTTAGGCCTTCTAAAAATTCACACAATAAAAACAAAGTACAGGCCAGGTGTGGTAGAAAACACCTATAGTCCCAGGGAGGCAGAGGTGGGCAGATCTCTGTGAGTTCAAGGCCAGCCTGGTCTACAGAGCAAGTCCAGGACAGTCAGGGCTATACAGAGAAACCTTGTCTCAAAAAACCAAAACTAAAAATAAAAAAAGGACAGGAGAGAAGGCCCACTGCTGGGGGACTTTTCACTGCAAACATGTCACGTAAGTCTCGAAAACAAAGATTTTAAGAGACGCATGTGGAGGGCCTCTTTCTTCATAGCTTGTAAACACGGGACTCTGTGGAAGGTGTTCTGTGTAGGCCAGAGGGCTAAATGACACAGCAGATTAGTCTAGTAACTCTGGGGGCGGAAGGAACAACACATTTTCTACATTTCAATTTCTTCTCCATATTCTCAGCATTCTGAAAGTAGTAGGAACTAGATTTTAGATTTTTCAGGGTGCCCCTCTTTGTCTAGAGTCGTATCTGAGTTCCATGGTGTAATACCAAGGAATCAGGGATGGGATGGGTGGGGAGCTCAGCCCTCTGTTGTTACCACCACACAGTGACATCTGCTGAGCCGTCTACAACTCTCTTTTGGTCTCTGGCTGGTTACTTAGGAGACTCTCACTCCTGTCCCTACAGTCCTTTCAGTTTGGCTGTCTCTACCTGCACGGCTGACATTCTTGATCACGTCTCCAAGATCCATTTTGCCTCCCTCCTTATTGTGCAGGTTGCTGAGGCCATTGGTGTTGATTGAGAGAGGCACCCTGGTCCCTCCCAGCTTCGCTGGCAGAGTTCCATTCTCTCATCCCTAGAACTCAACAGGGAAGCTTTCATTAGATCCTTTCCCACCTCTGCCCCAGACTTGCTATTTTGGGAGGTGGCTGAGCCTGTGAAACCTGTAATTCCCCATCACTGGTTGCAAATTACACATCATTTAGGTCCCTTAATGTTCTATGGCTGGACTGTTGATACAGTATGAAGCGAAATGGGACAGGAGAGGTGAGGGAAGATCAGAGCTTCACATTCATCATCCTTCACCACTCAACAAGTACAGATCTAACCTGGGATAGATGAGACCTGTTTTTTTTTTTTGAAGAGAAAAGAAAAACCAGGGAGCTAGCAACATGACAGTTTGCTATAGGACCTGGTGACCTGAGTTAGATCCCCAGAACCCAGGTGTGGGAGGCAAAGAACCAACTCCTGTAGGCATCCCCCACCACCCCCGACAGGGTTTCTCTGTGTAGCCTTGGCTGTCCTGGACTTGCTTTGTAGACCATCCTGGCCTCGAACTCACAGAGATCTGCCTGCCTCTGCCTCCCCGAGTGCTGGTATTACAGGTGTGTGCCACTGCGCCCTGCTTAGGCATCTTTATTTTAACTATTTTAATGGGGTTCTTATACCTCTACCTCCCTTCCAACCCTTGTCCACCCTAATACCTTCCAACCCCCCAACGCTAGGTAGGAGAAAAAGGTTAGTGGGGTAAAGAAATGTAGGTCTCCTAGTTACTTCCTGCTGGTTAGGGGTGTCAGGCTCCACTCTTCCTTTCAGGGTATCTCCAACTTCTCATCAAACGGCAACAACAGCAACCAGGAGCAGCAGAGAGGAAGCAGCCGCCACCTTCTTCTTTCTCAGAGCAGCCCCCACCCCTTTTCTCTCCTAGTTTTGACATTTATTTCCTCTCAGAGTCCTCAGAATTAAACTCTCTGTAGCTAGCAAAGGTCATGCTCCTCTCCCAGCCCAAGAGAGGCAAATAGTCTGCTGCCGTGGACAGTCTAAAGCAGTCCCATATCCCACACCTGGGATTAAAACAAAAAACGTGTGTACATAACATAACTGAGTTTTTAAAGACTCCAAAACCTCCACCACAAACTCCTGCAAGTCGTGCTCTGACCTCCACTTACTTGTTATGCCTTGTAAATGAGCATGTGTGCAAACACACCCACACAGACACACACACACACAATCAACCAACATAACGTAAAAGTCTGCAACCCTGCAAAGCTCTCAAGTCCTGAAGACCCTAGTCAATAGCCTAGACTGTCTGTGCTGAGGGGCAGAGGGCAGTATCTGTCACTGAGGCTTTGCCTTGTCGTTTATCAGTGGCTGGTAGCCTCAGAATCTTGTGTGGTTAAAGATTTACTATGGAAAACAGACTATGAATACCTTCTGAGCCAAGAGTGGTGAGGTCACTGGGGCAGGCTGAATGTGATGTGCGGAGCCGACACGCTGGTCCTGCCTGGTCGGCCTGCCTCTTCCACCTTGATAACACTACACACCCCAAGACTTCCAGTAAGTAACTGCAAAGGCGCCACCCTTCTCTCTTGGTACCTTGACACAGGAAGTTGAACCTAGGTAAGGGATCAAGCATGCCCATATTAAATGCCTTGTTATATGCCAGGCAACGTGTCATTTACTGCACAGATGGCAACAAACCAAGTCCCTAACTCGGTCTCCAAGGGCAGTCTAATCTCAGGGAGGTGTGCACAAGTTGCTTAAGGAAGCAAAAACAGCCTGAAGGTTCAGTAGAGACACAGTGAAGACACAGTGGAGTTTCCTCACTCTTCTAAGTAGTCACTAAGCCTTTTAGTAGTAATAGTAGTACTATGTTTGTATGTGTGTGTATGTGTGTGCATACACATGCGATTAGGATTGCATGCTCACCATGATTCGTATATGTGGAAGTCAGAGGACAGCATTGAAGAGTAAGTTTTCTCTCCTTCCACCATGTAGATCCTGGAGGTGAACTCAGGTCATCAGGCTTGGCAGCAAGCACTTCTAGCTGCTGAGCCATCTCATTTGCCAAATTTTGAACCTCTGATCCTCCTACCTCAGTCTTCCCAAATTCTAGCATGACAGCCACGTGCCCACCATGCCCAGCTCAAATATGTATTCACTTTATGTCTGCATGAAGGTCATAACTTTATATTATTTAGGAAGTCACCATTTAACTGCATGAAAGAAAGGGGTGATCTAAGAAAGTGGGATAAAGCGAGGGCATGAAAAAGACAAAGTTCTCTAGTAAAAACAAGGGAATGAATCACAAGTCAGGGCCCCTGAAAGACTCAAACATATCAATTGTTCTTTTTTTTTTTTTTTATTCACAGCTGTTGTTCTTTTGGCTTATAGCCTGCATGTGTGTTGGGGAAAATACAATTAAAAACAAAATCTTGGGGCTGGAGAGATGGCTCAGCAGTTAAGAACCCTGGCTGCTCTTCCACAGGACCTGGGTTCAATACCCAGCACCCACACGGCAGCTCCAGTTCCAGGGGATCTGACATCCTATTCTAGTCTCCCCGGACACTGCATACATGTGGTGCAGAGATATACATCCAGCCAAAACACCCATACACACACAATAAAAATAAAGGAAAAAATTAAACACCCATACACACACAATAAAAATAAAGGAAAAAATTAAACACCCATACACACACAATAAAAATAAAGGAAAAAATTAAACACCCATACACACACAATAAAAATAAAGGAAAAAATTAAAGGCAAAAAACTGTGGTCATGAGCCAGGCCTCAGCAGGTAAAAGCACTTGCCACCAGGCCTAACAGGCTGAGCCCATCCCCAGGAACCACATTATGAAGGAGAGAACGGAGTCCCACAAGTTGTCCTCTGACTACCACACAAATATGGGCCCTCCAGTCACTCAAATAGAAATAAATGAAAAACATCTTAAGTGTTGGGATTCACACAAACAGCTGAGATGCCTATTTAACCAAAGCAGACCTGGCCTCCAGGTTCTCCCAGCATCTCAGTCCCTACCTATTGCAGGGCATGGCTGGCATACTCCATCCTCTAAACTTTTCATCCCAGGGCCTGGGCTTCCTCTCCCCCAGAGGCTCTTCTTCACTCTATTATATAGGTATTTTGGCTCCCCTGACTCTCTCTCTTTCTCCCTCTTTCTGTTTCTCTGCCCCTGCTTTTCTGTCTCCCCCTCCTGTGAGATCAGTGAACCCACCTAAGAGCTTCCCCCATTAAACCTGCATATATATATATATATATATATATATATATATATGTTTTTTGAGACAGGGTTTCTCTGTGTAGCCTTGGCTGTCTTGGACTCACTTTGTAGACGAGGCTGGCCTCAAAATCACAGAGATCCACCTGCCTCTGCCTCCCAGAGTGCTGGGATTACAGGTGTGTACCACTGCGCCTGGCTCAAATTGTTTCTTAATATTTATTTATTTTTTGTATTATCAATGGTTTGTTTGCATGCACATCTACAGACCAGAAGGCATTGAATCCCTTAGATGCTTGTGAGCCACCATGTGCGTGCTGAGAATCAAACTCAGAATCTCTGGAAGAGCAGCCAGTGCTCTTAATCACTGAGCCACCTCTCCATCCCTAGCCTTTATATATTTTAATTTGGCTTGAAGTGGCTCATTTCGTTGTCTGAGAATACATAACCCATTAGACACATTCCTAAGATGAATCATAAGTAATCTCCCAAAGAGTTCTTGATTACATATTATCCATAGCTCATCCTAATTTTACTGTGTTCTAGTTTTATTCTCTTGCTGAGATGCAACAATCCAACAAACAATGGGGGTGGGGCTGGTACTTGTTCACAATTACAGCTCATAAGCTTAATTAGGGAAGTCGGAGCAGAAGCTCCAGGTAAGAACTGTTCTATCTCTCCCTCCCTCTCCACTCTCTCTCTCTCTGTGTGTGTGTGTGTGTGTGTGTGTGTGTGTGTGTATGTGTGTGTGTATTGAGGCAGGGTCTCCTATAATCTCAGGCTGACCTCAAACTCTCTATGATGATAACCTTCGTTGTTGACTTGATTACATACGGAATAAACCTGCAATCCAGAAATGGAGGGCACAGCTGTGAGAAATTTTTTTGCTTGGTTTGAAGTGGGTGAATCCACTTCCTCCTACCTTTGAGGTGGGAAGGCACATGTTTGATCTGGATCTTGAGGCGGGAAGACACGTGTCTTTAAATTGGACCTTTAATCTGGGCCACACCTTCTGCTGGAAGCCTATATGAGGACGTGGAAGAGGGACACTTTTGCTCTTTGCCTGCTTGCCCTCATCTTGCTAGCAAGTACATACCTTCTTTGGCATTATAGCCTACTTTTTCAGGATTCCAGAGTCTACTGAAGACCAGCAGAGACACCTAGCCTTGTGGACTATGCAACTTCTGGATTCTTGAACTTTATGTCCATAGACAGTCATTGTTTGATGAGCTAGACCATGGAGCCTGTAAGTCATTCTTGTAAATCCCCTTTACATTCTTTTGGGAAGAGGTTTTGAAATGGATTTAATTCTGACTTGGAGGTGACTTGGAGTGAATTCGTTCTGTACCCCCATTACTACTGTGAGCACGTTAAGATGCTAAAGAGGACAAGCACCGAAGAGCCTTTTACCATTTTGCTTTAGAGTTGGCTATTACACCATTCTCAGCCATGCACACTGATTTTCAGCACAAAGAGTAAAGTTCCAACAGAATGCAGCAGCTCCTGGGCACCCTAGCTGCAGCTTGCTCAGTGCCAGCTTTGCCTGTGCTCATCATCTGCAGCTGCCAAATTGAGCAACACGCGTGGGGATTCCCAGTGTCAGTGGAAATGGCCGAGTGGAAGCTGGGTTCACATCAGGCAGCTCTCACTCTGCCTGTGACTCATGTTTTCATAAGCTTCACAGGCTCTACTGACTCTCTTCTCTACTTAAGATGTTTATAGACTCAGTATAACACCTAATGCCAGAAGAATCCATTTTCACTATGAACGGTGCTAAAATTACAAAGACATCCAGGGAAAAGCTTTCTCCTCCTCTGTTCCATCCTTTTCGTGTTTTGTTGAGATGGGGGGGAAGTATCTCACTATGTAGCTCAGTAGCTCAGGTTGGTCTCAAACTCAGAGATTCTTGTCTCTGTCTCCCAACTACTGGGATTATAGGCATGTGCCACCACACCCTGCTAATGCTGCCTCTTAAGTGGTGTGTGTGTATGTGTGTGTGTGTAAAGCACATCTGAAGACATGAACTCAGTCACAAACAGAAAAAAATAAGCTAAGATAAAAGGTGAAGTAGCTGTGACACAAGGAGAGGAAGAAAAGCACACAATAAGGTCCAAAAGCGAGTATGCTGGCACATGGCTGCAATCCCTGCACTCAAGAGACAGAGGCAGGAGGACCAAAAAAAGAGTTTGAGGTCAGCCTGGGCTGCACAGTTGAGTTCAAAGCCAGCCTGAACTGTGTAGCAAGACCCACCTCAAAACAGAAATTTCAAAAAACAAAATTAGGGGCTAGAAATGTGGTTCAGTGGGTAAGACCACTTGCTGTTAAAGTAAGAGGACCTGAGTTCAAATCCCCAGCCTCCATACAAATGCTAGGCATGGCAGTGCATACCAGTAACCACAGCACTGAGGGCAGGGATCCTATGAGCTCACTGGGCAGCTAGCCTAGCCAAAAGAGTGAGAGACCCTGTCTCAGAAACGGTGGAGAGAAACAAAGAAAAAGATCCAGCATCCTCCCCCGGTCTCTCCATGTGCACAACCATACTCCCCCTCACCCCCAGACACAGAACAGAAGATAAACCCGAGCGAATTCCACAAATACAGAGGTTAAGGACAAAGATGAAAAACTATGTTCACCACAAGACAAAGATACATATCCAAGACCTTTCATCACCTCATTATTTATGATAGAAAACAGATCCAAGCTCGAGATGTGCAAAAGGACCAGGTGAGTGGATAACGAAACATCCGCACACACGAGGTAGTTGCCTCTGGCTGCCAAGTAAGCACACTCGCCTACTCTGCAAGAATAGCGCTAGTGCAGAAAAGTGCATGTAAGGGCTGTCTGGAGGCAGACACGTGCAGATGGGAGCAGCTGTACAGGGATATCATCTAAGACTCGGGCTCTTCGGTGCTTGCCCTCTTCAGCACCTTAACTTGTGCTCATGGTAGTAATGGGGGCACGATGAGAGAAACAGTGCTCTGAGAGTTGGTAGAGATGTCAGAAAATGGAAGAGGAGGCAGAAAGTCACACTTTTAATAGAGTAAAAAGTACAAGCTGTATTTTGTAGATTATATCTACCCTGATGAACACACCAGAAAAAGAGAACTGGCCCCCAAGGGCCTTGGTTCCTTGTAATTGTTGCTGAAGGGCACAACACTGTCTTCCTCCCAGAGTGACATGCATCTCCAGCATGAGAGCGACATTCCACCCTTTCAAGCCAACCATGGAAGAAATCCATCCTATTATTACTTGGGAGGCTGGATGACCATTGTTTAAGAACATTTACTCCTCTTCCAGAGGACCCTCACTAACAGCACTTACAATAAATTTGTGTGTGTGTGTGTGTGTGAGAGAGAGAGAGAGAGAGAGAGAGAGAGAGAGAGAGAGAGAGAGAGATATCTGGTGCCCTCTTCTGGCCCCCATGGGCACTGCAGTTAAGGTGCTGAAGAGTGTGCCTACTTGGCAGCCAAAGGCAACTATCTCGTGTGTGCGGATGTTTCGTTATCCACTCACCTGGTCCTTTTGCACATCTCGAGCTTGGATCTGTTTTCTATCATAAATAATGAGGTGATGAAAGGTCTTGGATATGTATCTTTGTCTTGTGGTGAACATAGTTTTTCATCTTTGTCCTTAACCTCTGTATTTGTGGAATTCGCTCGGGTTTATCTTCTGTTCTGTGTCTGGGGGTGAGGGGGAGTATGGTTGTGCACATGGAGAGACCGGGGGAGGATGCTGGATCTTTTTCTTTGTTTCTCTCCACCGTTTCTGAGACAGGGTCTCTCACTCTTTTGGCTAGGCTAGCTGCCCAGTGAGCTCATAGGATCCCTGCCCTCAGTGCTGTGGTTACTGGTATGCACTGCCATGCCTAGCATTTGTATGGAGGCTGGGGATTTGAACTCAGGTCCTCTTACTTTAACAGCAAGTGGTCTTACCAATGAACCACATTTCTAGCCCCTAATTTTGCTTTTTGAAATTTCTGTTTTGAGGTGGGTCTTGCTACACAGTTCAGGCTGGCTTTGAACTCAACTGTGCAGCCCAGGCTGACCTCAAACTCTTTTTTTGGTCCTCCTGCCTCTGTCTCTTGAGTGCAGGGATTGTAGCCGCGTGTGTGTGTGTGTGTGTGTGTGTGTGTGTGTGTGTGTGTGTGTGCACATGCAGGGAAAACTCACATACACAAAACAAGAAATAACTGCACCAGGTCCTCTGCATATATGTGTGACTGTTAGCTTGGTGTTTTTGTGAGTCTCCTAATGTCAGAGCAGGTGCGCCTCAGACTTTTCCTACTGGGTTGCCTTGTCTCAGTTTCCATGGGCTTTCGTCTTGCCTTACTGTATCTTGTTTTCTCCTGTCTAGCTGACCTCTCTTGGAGGCCTGCTCTTTTCTAAGGGGAAAGGGAGGAGGAGTGGATCTGGAGAAGAGAGGAGATGGAAGGAAGCTAGGAGGAGTAAAAAGAGGGGAAATTGTGGTTGGGATGTATTGTATGAGTGAAGAATCAATTTTCAATTAAAAAAAAAAAAACATTTGCAAAAACAAAAACAAAGTTTAGGGACAGCAAGATGGCCCAGCAGGTAAGGTGCTCAATGCTGAGCTGATGACCTCAGTTGGGTCCTCAAAACTCACATTGTGAAAAGAGCTGACTACTGCAGGATGCCTTCTGACCACCACAGGAGTGTGTCGTCCTAGTATCCAAACACATACAGAACAGGTGTTTAAGAATTCTTTCTTTGGTTCACCTTGCAGTCAGTTAAGGGTCAGTCACTCCGAATAGCTAGAACTCCGGATGTGCCTACAGCATCATTACTGCTTACCATTGTCACTTACCCTTCAGCTCTGTGGCTAGGAAGGGATCACTGAAGCATCTCTGCTGCCAGTTCCCCTTTCACCTTTGCACCAGGAAGGCAGCACTCCTTACACTTACTGATACCAGTTTGCTTTTAGCTTTGTAGTTACAATTTTGAAGACTCTGCCATTGGGTCTTCCAATTGGTCACCACCAACTATGAAGACTTACTAGTTTGAGGCCAGTGCTGGCTCACTTTGAATCTGGCCACAGAAGGCCACCACTTAACATGACACAGGCAGCTGGCAGGCTCTCTACCACAGTGCTTGAACTCTGCCTTCTTAGCTCATTATTATTATTGCACATTACTTGTTGCTTGAAGGATAAACAGTGAGTCATTTCTTCCTCCATCCTGTGTTCAGTTCAGCTTGTCATGCTTGGCAGTTAAATACCCTCAACTGCAGAGCTTTTTCATCCATCTCTGTCTTTTTAATTATTTTTTTTGGGGGGAGGGGGGTCACAGCACAGCTGCGGAGGTCATAGGACAATAGGAGTCATCTTTCCACCAAATGAATCCCTGGGATCAAACTGTAAAATGAACTTTTATTCACCTGTTACAATTGCTGTCTCTGAGGCTTACTGCCTACTTCTGCTAACCTAGGCCTAGTCCTGGGAGCTTCTAACCTCTGTACAATCTAACCCAGGCCTAGAATGTTTTCAGCCTCTGAGATTTACTGCTTACTAAGCTTACCCTTTCTTGTTCTGAGCTCTGAGCTGGCTGGCTCAACTCAGCTGTTCTGGCTCAAACTTCTCTCCCAGCTAACTTATGCAATCTGTCTGGCTTTTTTCTTGGCCTCTGGATTGCTCTGCTTGGCCTCAAACTAAATCAAGCAATCTGCTCTCATCTCCTGGCTCCTCATTCTTTGGCAAATTTTGCTTCTTTGGGGTATATTCTCTCATTAACAATTCCCATGGTGGGAAATCACTTTATTACTTTAGTCTTATATTTGGACAACTCATTTCTGCATTTGAAGAGTAAGTCTGTTTGGAATCTGTCATATTTTAACCCATCCACAAAGGAGAACTCCCTAAATTGAACTTCTCTAAATCCAGCTTTCCCTTCTAAGATTTAGCAATTCAGTAATCTGAGACATGGCATCTTCTGATTTGAAGAGCCATGAGCAGCTGGTGTCAGCTGAACAGTGGAAGGTTCCAAACTGAACACTTGCCCATTTCGTGCCAAGTCTGACTTGTGAATGAACAGTCCTCCCTCCCAGTCTGAACAGAGAAGTCTACTCTTATCCTGAGAGGAATAAGCCGACTCCCCTCAAGAAACGTGAGCTCATGGACTGTTCAGTCACTGAGAGTCATGTGAGCTGGCAGCCATACTCAGTGGGATATGGAACTCAGACTGATGACTAGTTGAACCTAACTCCTCTCAAACCTTTTCCTCAACAAATTCTGAAAATAAGCATGTAATTTGAAGAAATTCTGCCCACCAATGGACATGTCCTGAGTTCTTCTTGAGTTCTCTCTCTTGTCAGGAGCCATTCTGTTAAAGGAGCTCATTAGGCAGGTGGACCTTCTGGAACGGGATCCTGTATTTTGCAAAGTCTGTACCATGATACAGCCCAAAATCGCTTCCAGTCTCTGACGCTCATTCTTTGTGCACTGCTGCATCTCTCTATAATCTGGGATGGTGTGAATCACCACTTTCTGGATATTTACACACCCTGATTGATCAAATTTCCTACGGGATCTTAACGAAGATGTACTGCTGTTCAGATGAATTAATTCCCAATTATGGAATTTCTGATTTGATTCAAACAATTTTAAAAGTTAAATTGTTTTAGAATTTCTAAAACAACTTTAGAAAATTTATGGCTGCAATAAATACCTTTGTGGACCTTGCCTCTAGGAGACAGGCTTGAGATAGATTTGTCAAGATAAGCCTTCATTACAAATCCTGGTAAACCACATATATATAAACAAGTTGGTTTAAACTTCCCATGAACCCAAATTATAATGGGGCTACCAAGTAATGTCTAATTAGGCACAAACCTTGATGTCATTATATAAAAACTGTTCTGTCCTTATACTTTGTTACCTTGTGTTATATACTGTTATTTTAAATTTGCTTTGTTTCTTGGAATGAAAGACAAATAAGATTATCGCCCCAAAGATAGCTAAAAAATGTGTAGCCAAGTCAGTCCTAATTGAAAACTTTTAGACCCTGTTAACCTTTAGACCTTGTCAACCTTTGTTACTCAGAACTCACTATGAACTTACATAATGGATACATAGATAAGACATGTTTAGTTTTAAAACATGTAACCTGTTGTATTTTAGAATTCATCTGTTTTTATGCTTAATTGCCTTTTTGACAATGAAGTAACTCCTTTTCTGGGAGCTTTGTCTCAGAGGTTTAAAGTCTATACAACAAAAGACAGCAGGACATATACACCCTGTTGGCAGAAGCCCAGTGGTGGAAGCCCATTGAATAGAAGCCCGATGGAATCTGCTAAGTTGTAAATATGTATACAGATATGTTTACATGTAAATATATATATATCTGTCTGGTTTTTGTATGTTACATGAGTGTATGTCAACTCTGTGTAAGGCGCTCCTTTTGTATCGTCCATTGAATGTATGTATAAATATGTACAGCTCTATATGTCTGTTTGTCTATGTGTATGTATGGGCTGATACTTTGGAACTGGCAGCCCAAACTTGCTGCAGTTTCCGCAGACGGGATGGTAGCAGAAATCAACATCATTGTCATATGTAAGCTTGTGGGAATTCGTTGAAGTTAAACTTCTTAACTTCATCCACCTTTTCCCTTGAGCATGTGTGAATGAATGGTCTTTGCTTACTTCCCTCTTTCCTTTTTCTTAGCGATCTACAAACAAGTTAGCAGATTCAGGCTCTATCAGCCTAAGATAAGCAGGAAAAAGTTTACTTTAGACTGTGGAGGCCTCTACAGTGGCCTGCCCCTGCATAGAAGCTAATCTCAGATCAAAGAGCCCCCTTTTACAACCCTTTGTAATTTTGGCTAGAAGCCACTTTTTACAGTCCTGGCTGCAGGGAAAAATGTGATCAGTTAAAAATTTCCTCCTTAGTAGCAGTGTAGCCAGTTCCTAGGCCTACAGAAGAAATCCTGAGCTCCCTCTCCTATTTCTTTTTCTTTCAATCATCTTTCATGATCAGTTGCTGATCGGCTGCCTGAGCCATCAGCTTGGTGACCTAAGAGATAAAGCAAAGGGGGATTCTTTATCTTGTGCCAGATCCTAACCTGGACCCTGGAACTTGCCAAAGCAGAGACAGACATTGGCAATTGGACCCTAGGAGACTTTAACACTCTCTGCAACCTGTCTTTCTATACTGTCCTGGTAAAACTTCTCCCCCTCCCTCCTCCTCTTCTTTCTCTCTCCCTCTCATTGCCCCTTAAGTAGCTTTCCTTTCCTCTCTCTTGTCATGAGAGTTGGGCCTATCCTATTAAGTCTTTCTCTGATTCATCACTGTTTCTGCCACTCAGTTAGACATCACTTTCAAACATGGGTACTTCCTTCTACAAAGTAACTTTACCTTCATTGTTTGGGATTAAAGGTATGTACTACCACACCTGGGTCTAAACTTTCCTGAGACTTGCTCAATACCAGGCTGGCCTTGAACTCAGATCTGTTTGCCTCTGTCTCTTGGATTAAAGGGGTGTTTGTATTCCAGGTGGATCACACAGACCTACAAGGTCTTCGGATGTGATCTCTAGCCAGGGCAGACATGTTCTGAATTAAAATTCCCCTATATCATACTCAGGCTATCAGGTAGTGATAAAGCTAGTGCCTTTACCCACTGAGCCATCTCCAGCCTCTCTTTAGTTCTCCAATTCCAGGTATCAATGACCACTGATCTTGCCACCTGACATACTGGTACGTGTTGCAAATGGTGCCCTGAAAACAGATGGCCCTTTCATTTAAACACTTCCCAGCCTTGCTGCCTAGTCATCCCCAGTGAGTGAAATGTATGTTAACACCCATCAAGCCCTACAGTTAGTGCACACAGAACATGGGATTTAGAAAGCTCGGTACTCCCAGAACACCTGATACTGGCATAGTTCTAATGCCTACTATTCAACCTTCATATTCTGTTCATACTTCAACTACCCATTTCTGCCTATCATGAGTCCTTTCTGTATTGTGGCATTCTATGTGAATTACTTATTTGCTAAACCTCACAAGTTAAGACTCAGTCCTAATTCAAAACTGTGGCTGCAACACTTACTTTTAATTATTGTTTTTTTGGGTTTTTTTGTTTTGTTTGTTTGTTTTGTTAAGGTATTGGTCTCTATGTAGTCTAAGCTAAGAAACTTACTGTGATCTACGTTGGCCTCAAAATCACAGCAATCCTCCCCTCCCCCTCTCCCAGGAAGCAGGGATCATAGGCATGTGCCACCATACCAGGTATAACAAGTTTTAATGATTAAAACTACAGCGAGGCATGGCAGGATGCTACTCAGGAGGCTAGACAGTACGGCTAGGATTCTGATGTTAGTTTGGTCAATAAACTAAGACACCACCTCAAATTAAAGCAAAACAAGTGAATTCTGCAATTTGCAACTACAACTCTGGCACTTGGGAGACAGAGGCAGTAAAATTGCCACAAGTTTGAAGCCACCCTGGTCTACCTAGCAAGTTCCCAGCTGGCCTGGTCAGTCTACCTATAAAGAGTTTCAGATCAGCATAAGCCTGTAAGACTCTTATCTCAAGCTAATAAACAGCCAATCAAAAAACCAGACACGATAGCACATTAAAAAGTACAGTGTATTTTCATTATATAGTATTTTATTTAAAAATTTTGTTTCTTTGGGATACACTCTCATTAACAATTCCCACAATGGGAAAACACTTTATAACTTTAGTCTTATATTTGTGGACAGCTCATTTCTGCACAAGTAAAATGCAGTTGAAGAGTAAGTCTGTTTGGAATCTATCATATTTTAACCCACCCACAAAGGAGAACTCCCTAAATTGAACTTCTCTAAATCCAGCTTTCCCTCCTAAGACTTAACAATTCAGTAATCTGAGACATGGCATCTTCTGATTTGAAGAGCCATGAGCAGCTGGTGTCAGCTGAACAGTGGAAGGTTCCAAACGGAACACTTGCCCGTTTCGTGCCAAGTCTGACTTGTGAATGAGCAGTCCTCCCTCCCAGTCTGAACAGAGAAGTCTACTCTTATCCTGAGAGGAATAAGCTGACTCCCCTCAAGAAACGTGAGCTCATGGACTGTTCAGTCACTGAGAGTCATGTGAGCTGGCAGCCATGTTGGAACTCAGACTCATGACTAGTTGAACCTAACTCTTCTCAAACCTTTTCCTCAACAAATAAATTCTGAAAATAAGCATGTAATTAGAAGAAATTCTGCCCACCAATGAACGTACCCTTCATTCCCTCCTCATTGAGTTGAATGGCATCGACAGAGAAGAGGCAAAGAGGCATACAATCTAAGGCTGCATCAAAGAGCTCAGAGCTTCCACAGCATGGCAACTGCTCTGCAGATGCCTACATCGTGGTAGTTGAAATAGCAAAGCCCAGCAAAGGTCAAAGATGCAACTGCCACAAGGCCTGCCTTGGCAGCCTTCTGCAGTGTATTCCCAGGAACGTAGTCAGTGATCACTTGTCCAAGGCCCCTAAAGAGAAGAAAAGTCACAGCACAAAGACAGTTAGAGACCTAGTGGACAAGTTAGGTACCCCACTAGCCCAAAAAATACCAAATACCCAAAGTACAAAGTCTTTATCTATTACTCAAATAACTGTTTGCCTCTTCCAGGGATTCTGTGTAGCTACTGTCACAGGTGGAATTATTTCTATGCTTTGACATAACAAGCCAAAGCAACTCATGGTATTAAAAAAAAGGGGGGGGACCCAAATGCAATTGAAAGTTGGTAATAGGCCAACTATGGTAGTGCAGGCCTTTAATCCCAGCACTCTGGAGGCAGAGGGGAGGCCAACCTGGTCTACAGAGCAAATTCCAGGATGGCCAGAGGTACACAGAGAAAACTTGCCTCAACAAACAACAACAAAAAACTGTTGCAAACAAGTAATAAAAAGATCTCATCCTGTAAACTTACATTTCCAGAGCCATTCTACAGAAGCTAAATATTCCTCTATCTATAAAATCTTCTTAAAAAAAAAAAGAAAAAGTCTTCCTTTCATTTCTAACCAAAGCCAATGATCTGCAGAGCCTTCACTCATGAAGAGTACTAAGCAGGTACTGTATGCCAGAACATGTCAGGAATGGTGAGGGTGCAAGAGATAACAGATGTGTGGAAACAGACATTCTAGTGAAACAGAAAAAAAAATAAGTAGTTACATATGCAGCCTAAAGAAGGGTGACCTGAAGGAAAAGAACAGCCAAAGAAAAATGCCTTGGGCCCTGGCATCTCTGAGCAACAGTAAGGAAGCTAGTGAGGCTGGAGTCTGTGAGTCAGGGAAAAATCATACCACAGCAGGGGCAGACAGCAGACGGCCCTAAACAGTGACAAGAAGTTCTAAGCAGAAAGTAGCCTAAATAAGGAGTGCCCTGACTTAACTGTTTTTATAGTTTTACTTGGATGTAATTCACACTACAAATTTCACATACAGTTCAGTAGTTTAGTAGCCAGAGTTGTGAACGGTCTTCACTAATTCTAGAACATCTTCACACACTCCAAAGCACTAGCTATTACCCCACTCACCATCCAATCACTCATTTGCTTATTTCTATAGATTTGCCTAGTCTGACATTTCACACAAATAAGATCATGCAAGACATGCCTTTTGTGTCATGCTTCTAATTTAGCACTTATATTGCTTTCAGTGTTCATCCATATTGCAGCACACCTCAGTACTTCATTCCTTTACATAGCTGAATAATACTCTACAGTATGAACATGACATCATATTCTATTTAGGCCAGATGATTGGTTTCCACTTTTAACTAATTTAAGTAATGTCCTATGGTATTCTTGTGTAAGTTTTAGTGTAGAAACATTTTGATTTCTTTTTTGTTGTTACTGTTTTGTTTTTTGAAATGAAAACTTGCTGTGTTTTTCAGGCCTCAAATTTGTATGTTGATAAGGATGACTTTGAACTTCTGATTCTTTTGCCTCCTCCTCCTTACTGCTGGGATTCCAGGCAAGCACCACTATGCCTGGATAGTGAGACAGAACATAGGGCCTCATGAATGCTAGACAAGCACTAGGACAACTGAGGTAGTACTCAACCAGCTCTGCGTCTGTACTTACATTACAGAAAGGGAAAGGTTGGAAGGACAATACACACAGATGTAACACATAGATGATGTGACAGATTAGAAGGTAGTGAGTGCTCCTTCAAAACACAAGGGAAGGATGACGAAGATCAGCAGTAAGTATTAGGGAAAGCTCTGATGAAAGTAGCTGGTTAAGATCTTGAGATGGGGAACAAGTTAGGTGTGTAACTAGTAATAGCTTCAGACAGAACACAAACAGAGTGAAACCAGGATGGAGGGTCCCCCACACATCTGAGGATTAGTAAGAAAGCCAGTGTGCCTTCAAAGAGTAGATAGAAATGAGAAGTGAGTGTGTATGTATGTGCTTATGTGTGGGGAGTGGAGGTTGTTAAAGGATCTCAGGGCAGTCTCTTATTTGTTTACTATACCTTGAGTTATTTTGGTCTAATTTACTTTTAATTTATGTGCATTGGTGTTTTGCCTGAATGTCTACAGGAGAGTGTCAGAAGTCCTAGAACTGGAGTTATAGACAGTTATGAGCTGCCATGTGGCTGCTAAGAATTGAACCTGGGTCCTTTGAAAGAGTAGCCAGTGCTCTTAACTACTGAGCCATTTCTCCAGCCCCTTATTTTGGCTTCTTGAGACAGGGTCTCACACTGTTGCCCAGGCTGGACCTGAACTCACTATGTAGCACAGCTGACCTTGAACTTAAGCTGATCCTCCTACCTCAGCAAATGCAGGGATTAAAGGTATATTCTACCATACTTGAGAATTTTAAGGGCTTTTTTTCAACCCAGACAGGGTTTCTCTGTGTAGCCTCGGCTACACAGAGACTCATTTTTGTAGACCAAACTCAGAGCAATCTACTTGCCTCTGCCTCTCCGAGTGCTGGAATTAAAGGCATGCAACACCATGCCCAGCTGAGAATTTTAAGTTTTTAATAAAGAAAAGTCTCACTGTTGTTGCCTTGGATGACTTTGAACTAGCAATCTTCCTGCTTCAGCTCCCTGAAATAGACAGGACTGGTAGACATATAGTACCACATACAGTGTCTATACAAAACTTTAAAAATTATTTTAGAGCCAGGCACAGTGGCACATGACTGTAATCCCAGCACTCAAGGAAGCAGAGACAGAGGGAGCTCTGTGAGTTCGAGGCCAGCCTAGTCTACAAAGAGAGTCCAGGACAGCCAAGGCTACACAGAGAAATCCAGCCTCAAATAGATAGATAGATAGACTGACAGACAGACAGACAGACAGATAGATTTTAGTTTGGGTAAAATGAGATGGAAGTTTTGCGAGAGAATATCTATTCCACTTAACATATTAGCAGGATTACTGGGGCTACTTTGTTGGCAACAAACACAAAGGGGACCAATTAAGAGATTATTGCTGCAGCTACGGATGACGACCAGGTATGGAGCTGAACAAGTAAGAGCACAATGGGATGACAATAATCCACACAGGAAGAGAAAGAGCCAGGCGTTGTGGTGCACATTTATAATCCCAGGACAAGGGAGGCAAAGCTCATTCTCTACGTTCCAGGTCAGCTAGGGCTGCAGAGTAAAACCCCATCTCAGAAAGTGTACAGGATGAAGGTTAGACTTGGTGACACAGGTCTGTGACTCCAGGAATTGAAATGTGCAGGAAGGAGGATCAGGATCAGGAGTTCAATGTTATCCTTGGCTATATAAAACCCTATCTCCAAAAAAAAAAAAAAAGGATACAGGAGGAACAGATGGGAAGACAATCAGAAACTGGCTTTACAAACACTTCAAATTGTCTATAAAGATTATTAAAATTATGACAGCAAACAATCAGATGGATACATGCTAAGCATGTTAATTGTGGTAGGTTGAATGAGAATGGCCTCCGCAAACTTATCTATTTGAATACTTGGTCCCCAATTGGTGGAACAGTTTAGGGAGGATTAGAAGGCGTGGCCTTGCTGGAAGAGGTATCACTGGCGGTGCCTTTGAGGTTTCAAATGACCCTTGCCATCCCCAGTATCTCTTAGCAGATCAAGACATGAACTCTCAGCTGAAGCTCCAGTACTTGCCTGCTGTCATGCTCCCCACCATATTGGCCTCTGAAACCATAAGCCCCAAATAAACTCTTGGTCATAGTGTCTTTTCACAACAATAGAAAAGTAGCTAAGATGGAGGCACATGTATGTAATCCCAGCACTTGAGGCTGAGTCAAAACAATTTCAAGTTTAAGGCCAGCCTGGGTTATATATTAAGACTCTGACGCAAAAAAACCAAAAATATAAATATCAATAACCTACTCATATACCCAGATTTATTTGGCCATTGATAGTTTTATGTTTTTAAGTTTTCTACAAGTATTGAGAATTCCAATTTTTCCTTCAGAAACAAACAGACAAGCTTAAAGCAAACAGAGCAAGCAGACAATGCAGAGGGACTGTTGTACTTGCCAGTAACTGTGCAGGGTGAGGGTTGCGGCCAGCGAGTAGTCCACCACAGAGCAGGGATTCAAGTACCCAGCTGGAAACAGGCCCAAGAGCAAAGCACTGACAACCCTCTCACTGGTCCAGTGGAGAGTTGCAGCTTTGGAACCAGCTACAAAAAGAACCAGAGTCACAAGAGATGAGAAAGGACAAACACTTCAATCACATGACTACCAAGCCTGTCAGAATGGTGAATTGTATACAGAGCGAAGCCATCAGGAGCATAGCATATCCTCTGTGTCTCTGAGTACAAGACACACTTTGCATATAGGCAAGATGGCAGGCTAATTGTCTGTGGAATTCAGGCAACCTTGGACTTCAGTGAGTCAAGCGTCTTATGAATATATTCTAGCAATCCCTAGTGGTACCCCTTTATAATAATAATAACTGTCTAGTCTATGGGGGAAAATGTGAAATGTTTTTAAAACAGCTTAAACCAGAGTGAAAAAGAAGCAAAGGTGTAAGGCTACTTTTTAGGGTTATGGTCCTTCCGTCCCTTTACAACTCAGTGCCAAACAAATGAAACATGAAGACTGCTTTTAGATGAGTGAAAACCAACACAGGCTCTAAGCATTGCTAAGGCATTATGAACCCCTTAGAGCACCTGATAAAAGGATGGAGGTCCTACCCGGAAAAATTCACATGGGCACATACGTTAACATCTATGCGTACATCTATGCGGGGGGCTTTCTTCAGTCCCATGTACTCTAAATCTAACAGGGAAATCCAGAACAACAAAATGGTCAAAAACAAAAAGGGTTTTAAAATGCAGAAAAGCCCTACAGCTTGGATTTCTCATCACTCAGATATAACTCTAAGTGGCTGACTTAATCAAAAGGAAAGGGGCTGGAGAGATGGCTCAGAGGTTAAGAGCACTAGCTGTTCTTCCAAAAGGTCCTGAGTTCAATTCCCAGCAACCACATGGTGGCTCATAACCATCTATATAAGATCTGGTGTACAGGCAGAATGTTGTATTAATTATAAATAAATCTTTAAAAAAAAAATCAAGAGAAAAAAAAAGAATCAAGGACTGAAAGGCAAAAAAATAAAAAGAACTGATTTACAAATCTCAGCAGCCAGGCATGCAGGCAAATACCTATAACCACAGCACCAAGAAGGCTGAGGCAGGAGGCTTGTGCAGTCTAGAATACAATTCCAACCAGCTACACGAGCCTCCATCTCAAAAGAAGTAACAAATAAACAAAAAGGCAAACCAAAATTATGATTCCAGGAAGGTCACTGTAAGTCTGAGGCTAGCCTGGACGTCAAAGCAATTTTCAAACCAAGACAAAAAAAAAAGATTTCTCTCTCCAGACTTTAATGGAAATACAGTTAATTCATCATTCATATTCAGACTGTCTGAGTAGCCACAGTGTTTATCTAGAAAATTCCATATGATTTTAATCAACCTAAAAAAAAAAAATCCAGCTATAAATCCACAATTCAGTCCACAAGTATGTGCAATTAATTCCTCTCTACTTGATAAACAAGCACCAGCAACTATGCTATGTTAAACAGACTTCCTACAGAGTTGTTTTCTCTTTTTTTTATTTATAATTTATTTATGTACACTGGTGTTCTGCCTTCATGTGTGTCTGTCTGATGGTGTCAGATCCCTTGCAACTGGCATTACGGACAGTTGTGAGCTGCCATGTAGATGCTGGGAATTGAACTCGGGTCCTTTGGAAGAACAGCCAGTGCTCTTCACCACTGAGCCATCTCTCCAGCTCCAGAGTTGTTTTCTTGATAATAATGTAACATAGTTTGAAGTGTGAGGCCAGAAGGTTCTCTGTGAATATAAATGCCATTACTCAGCCATGTTTGCTGTGTGCCCAAAGTTTATAGACTGGATGTTTATATAATTACCAGACATGAGAGTCTCTGAGCAAAATCAAGACCAGCTAATATATATATATGATTAACCCAGGTAAAGATGGCTGAAGCCACAAAGCAGTTGCAGTGCACAAATATCTTTAACTTCTTTCAGGGAATCCTACACCCTCTTCTAGACTTTGTGTATCAGACAGGCAAGTGCACAGACAGACATGGAGGCAAAACACCCATATACTTAACAACAAATAAAACTATTTACAAAGCAGAGGAGAGAGAACATACCGTGGTGGCTTGGTGATAGGTGAATGTGCTGTGTGCCACACCATCCTGGGGTAGGCTGGTCCTGGAGAAATGCAGAGACATAAGCAGGTCTGACCACCCGGCTTCGGAGTAACAGAGCTGAGGAAGAAAGACAGGAATCATAGCACTTCCTAATGGGATCATGAGCATGCCACTCAAATCAATACATTTTTACTTTTTAAAGGATTTCTTTTGCTATGTATGAGTGTCTTACCTACATGTATATCTGTATACCATGTGTATGCCTGGTGCCTACAGACATCCTTCCTTATAATTAGAGTTATAATTATGAGCCACCACGTATGTGCTCTGGGAAGAGAACCCAGGTTCTCTGGAAGAACAGTAAGTGTTCTTAACCTAAGAGCCACCTGCCAGTCCAAACTTATCTTTATTTAAAAAAAAAAAAAAATCTGTACTGTGGATGTAGCTCATTTGCTTGCCGAGCATGCATGGGACTATTTCCAACCTCACAAATACCCTAGCACTGGAGAGGTGGGAGCAGCATAATCACCTACATATGGGGTTGGAGGTCAGCTTGGGATCACGCGAGACCCAGTCTCAAAAACAAACAGCCAGGTGGTAGTGGTGCATGCCTTTAATCCTAGCACTCAGGAGGGAGAGGCAGGAGAATCTCTTTGAGTTTGAGGCCAGCCTGGTCTACAGAGTGAGTTCCAGGACAGCCAACCATCTGTACTGGGATCTGATGCCCTCTTCTGGCATGCAGGTGTACATGCAGATAAAGCACTTATATACATAAAATAAATATTTTTTTAAAAAAACCCAAAACTGGTCACCTCTTGTTCTTTCATTTTCTTATCTATTATTAACTACAGGCAAGGCTGTGCTTGGCAAGGAGCAAGAAAGATAAGGACAAAAGTCTTTGCCCTCAAGATACACAATTTAGTTTAGAAAGTTCACCTAGCATCATCTTCCTTTTCAAAACCAAATCTCCCTTTGTACCCTTGGACCCCTCCTTACTGTCCCCTTTTAGATACTCCTCTTGGTTGAAATAAGACAGACTGATGTTCACCCAGCTACATCACATATTAGCCATGGGATGATAAGTAGCTAGTTTAAATAGCTGTAGAAAAAGAATGTTCTGGTTTGCTTTCTGTTATACAATAAGTACCATAACCAAAATCAGCTCAGAGAAAGAAAGCTTATTTCAGCTTCTGATTCTGGGTTGCAGTCCATCCTTAAGGGAAATTAGGGCAAGAAATCAAGTTGGAACTGAAGCAGAAATCACAGGGGAGTGCTGCTTACTGTCCTGCTCCGTGGCTCACACTCAGCTAGCTTTATTATTCAGTCCAAGCACAACTGCCTGAAATAGTGCAGCCCACAGCAGCCTGGTTCCTTCCACGGCAACCATCAATCAAGACACTCTCTCACAGACATGGCCAAAGGCTAATCTGATGGAGGCAATTCTTAGCTGAAACAGGTAGGAAAAACTAGCCAACAGTCAACAATTGCATTTACTTCATAACATTGCTAAAAACTAGGCAAAGTATACAAAGGATTAATGAGTTCCCAGAATGCTAACTGCATACATACACAAAAAGATAACTTAATATTTTCTCTCCAGTCTGTAGCCTTGGCTAGTCTTGCTTCTGTGAAGTGTTACCTCGATCATCTGTACTTCCCAACCATTCGACTGTGAAACTTTTTTTGTACTCCTTATGTCTGTTCCAACAAATAATGATGAATTAACTCCATTCAGCAAAATCCAGTAACAATCAATACCCAGTCAGGGATTTCCCTCTATAAATCACCAAATCCTACTGACACATCTCCTTAACATTTCCAGAGATTGCCTTCTTTTCCTTGGACCTTCCAACCTCAGGCCTTCACCTGGCTGGCCTACCACAACAGTGCTTATCTCATCTACATGACTTGTCTAAACCCATTCTATCTATATAAGGCCATCTACTACACTGTCACTAAATCTAACTCCAGGCTCAAAGTATACAGTTTGGCAATAGGCCATGAGATGCTAGCTCAAAAGGAGTGAGGGTGAGGTGGTGCACACCAGCTACTCAGGAGGCTGACACAGTCAAGTTTCAGGGGGCAACAATAGTAGCAATAGCAAAAATAAGCCTACACTGTAAGCCTATACCTTTCAATCTTACTGGCAACCTGGGCAGCACAGAGAGATCGTATTATCAAAATAGAATAAAATAAGTTCTGTGGTTTAGTTCCATTTCGCCTTTCTAGGCTAATTTCACACTTTGACTTTCACAAGTATTATTTTATTTGTTCCCTTTTATCTCGCACTATGCATCTTTCCATCCCTTCAACACTGCTTTTGCTGCTCTCAGTTGCCGTTACTATAATGTACTTTCCCTGTAGCACCAAGGCAGGTTCCAAAACAAGTACCGCAAATTTTATTTGGACTCACATGAACAATGCCTACATTGCACAAGTTTTTGCTTTACTTTACCTGTCCCCCTTCCCCCGCCCCCAAGAAGTTCTCCGAGGGTAGAAACTGTATTATTCGTACTTGTATACCAACCTCTTAAGAGCCTGGTATAACCAGAACTCCTGGTTAAAATGTTAATTGAAGCCCTGAGTAAGTTGTGCGTGGCTCTCATGCCAGCACTGGAGCCAGTCAAGAGGCTCCAGGCGGGCGCTCGGTTATCTCTGGTCTTAAACGATCGAGAAAGCCAGCTACCTAGAAACACACTCTCAAAACAAAACAAAACAAAAAAATGTCAAACTCATTCCTTCCAACCGCAATCAAACAGGAATTTGTTTTCACATTAGCCCGACATCAGCAGCACAGCCCAGGGGCGGGATGTACAGCTGGGGAGTACCAGGTAAACACTTGGGCCCTGGGGCTACAGCGGTCACGGTCCGCATCGGCGCCTCGGTGGCCGAAAGGAAGTACCTTCCTCTCAGGACGTCCCACCACCCGGAGGTCGAACCTTCACTCCTTCCCTTCCCCGGCTCCAGGCCGCGGCAGGACCCTCTGATAGCCAAGACACCTCACCTCGACCTCCTTGGCCACTGCAGAGGGCACCCAGCTTCAAGAGAACCGCCATGTCGCTTTCGAGTGCTCAAGGACACCCAACGGTCCGGAAGCAGTTAGGTCGCAAGTCCCGCCCAACGTCCAAGAACGAAGAGGCGACCTCTCGAGCGAACCGGAAGACGGGGGCGTTGCGCTGCTACTGCGCGTGCGCACACCAGCCGGGCGCCTAACGCCGACAATGGCCGAGCTTGGTGAGGCGGACGAAGCGGAGTTACAACGCCTGGTGGCGGCCGAGCAGCAGAAGGCGCAGTTCACCGCGCAGGTACGAGGATAGGGACCTGGGAAAGGAGGGTGAGGCGCAGGAACCGGAGCACCCACGGAGCTCTGGGCACTGCGGCTCAGCGGGCCCACTCCGTTCTCGGTCCAGGCTGCGCCTCCGGCCCCCATGACCTACCGTGCTCAGTGCTGCGTGGGAGGAAAAGCGCGCGGTGTGAAGCAGCGGGGAGGTTTGGGTGACAGAGGAGCATGGGGATCTTATTAGCCGGCCACTGGTCCGGAATGGCATTCGAGATCTCAGGGTTCTCACCTTGGGGTTCAATTGCCGGTAGGCAAGACACCGGTGGTCCTCATCGCGAATTCTGGGTTCATTGTTGCCCACTGCCTCTAAGCATTGGATCATGTGATAATGTATTTGGGGTGGGGGTGTATTTAGGCATTTTTCAAATGTTAACCGTTGCTGTCTAAATAACCTTGGTCTGACTGCTTACTAAGTCTCCTAAGTACTACCATTAAGTGCCCCGACTTCCCATTTTTTAAAGAGTGCTAGTTGCTTTGAGAATTGTTAAAAGTACGAGGGGTTTTTGCTTTTTTATTTTTGGACACAGGGTTTCTCTGGGTAGCCTTGGCTGTTCTGGAACTCACTCTGTAGACCAGGCCGACCTTGAACTTAGAGCCTGCCTCTGCCTCCTAGGTGTTGAGATTAAAGGCACCACCACCGCCTAGCAAAAGTATGAGTTCTAATGAGAATTTACTGTCTATAAGCATGTGGGGCCATTACTGGGGACAAAGTAAAGAGTAGACCCCGAAGTGATCCCAAGATATACTACTAAAAGTGGTTTTCAAGTCTCAGAATGAGAAGTTATCTACAGACCCTAATGAGTAAGCTTTTTCTCTGCTCTTAGGTGCATCACTTCATGGAACTATGTTGGGATAAATGTGTGGAGAAGCCAGGAAATCGACTAGACTCGCGCACCGAGAACTGCCTCTCTAGCTGTGTGGATCGCTTCATCGACACTACTCTTGCAATCACGGGTCGCTTTGCCCAGATCGTACAGAAAGGAGGGCAGTAGGCCATACCTCAGAGTGACAGAAGACCAAAAGACTTGTTAGTACACAGATTGAATGGACAGTGGAGAAAGAACTGTCAACGTCAGGTTAGCATCAGTTACCAAGTCTGTTGATACTAAATAGTAGCAGATCAAATGTTCAGGTGAAATTTTATTTATTGGAATTAAGTAATTCCAGGTTGTATCACACCAGTTAATAAATGTAAAGTCTCCAATTCTTTTTCTTCTAAATCTCAGTTTACGATTCAAGATAAGAGATCTCTCAGAACACTAAAAGTGTTCCAGGGCTGGTATTGCTAATGGGAGATCACAGGTTTTAAAAAGCTGCCCTAAGCCACCGATAAGAGGAGCCACCAAAGCCTTAGCCTAAAGCATGTAAGGGAATTTAGGGGTAAGAAGGGTTTAGAACAGAAACAATTTTATTGCTTATGTGACCAAGAAAATAGGAACATGAGGAAGAGGTATTAAAAAAAAAAAAATCAGGCAAATGTGCATTCCTGGGGGAAAAAATAACTCTGTTAGTATGGGAAGAAGGTTAAGGTCAAGACTCAAACTTGGAAGTGCCTTATTCTGTAGAATCATCTTCTGTGCTTAGAATCAGTCCATCTGTAGCACAAAACCACTTCCAACAAAGATGTCACTTGCTTCTAGAAGGCTATGAGGTAGTAACTAGACTCTCCCTCCACCAAACCCAAGGAAGAAATACCATGGAACACTGACATTTGAGTACTAAAGATTATTAGTGTTTCAATATCCCAGAAGGCAGCACCTGCTCATAATCAAGGGATGGGGCACATCTGGCCAGCCATGTATTTTAAGAACAAGCACTTTATTAGAAATAAGTTCCATAAAGAGCACAAATTTAGTTAGAACTATAAAATGCCACTTCATGGGATGTCAGCATAGTTGTATTCTATTGCTGGTGTCTGTCATGCTAACCATGAAGTATTTTTGTATTACACATGCAAAATATAAGGCCAGGGAGGTTAGCTTAACCTGCTCTAGAACTCAATTAGTGGCAGAACCATGACCAACAAACAGTCTTAAGTCTGAGTTTTCATGCTTTTCGCTCAGGACCAAGTGAGCTCAAAAATAAAAACCCTGACAATGTCACTTCATCTTTCCTCTTAATGAAAAGTCTACTATTCTGCCAGCCACTTTCCAGTGGTATTTTGGTTTTTTGTTTTTGTTTTTTTTTAAGTATGAGGATCACAGTATGTAGCAAGGGGAAATAATATCTTCTTGATAATCATAACATAAAGTCAGACTGGGAAGAAGTGGGTATGTCCCTGAGAAGTGTGTTTCATTTTGAAATTGATTCAACTGGTTTCAGGGAAAAATCTAAAATTCATTAATAGAATTAGAAATGAACAAGGAAAACAACAGGGCTTGGGGGGTATGGCTCAGTGGTAGAGCACTTGCCTAGTATATGCAAGGCCTTCAGTTCAATCCCTAACTTGGGCAAAAAGAAAAAAAAAAAAAAAAAGACATTTAGATGGTTGTTGCCCTGAATGTCTTTGAAAGCATTACTGGCAACATGACTACTTCCTAATTCTTTCCATTTGATAGATAGGAGAACTAAATTTCATTTCAAACACAAGCCCATTTAGGCAATATACAGCAATGGAATTAGAAAACCATTTACTATCCAGTTACTGTAATGTTTGAGTTATACTAAATGTAGCTGTAGACCCTGACCAGCAGGGAAATTAGGCAGAAAACCCTAGCAATCATCTGCGGATATTACCATGAAGGGAAAAGGTTTCTTTTTATAACCAATTCCTCACTAAGTAAACTAGATACCTGTAGGCCCAACTACAGAAGAACCAAAGCACCAAAGCTGAAAGCAGGGTACCTCGTCAAGCCATTCTATCTAGTACTACTCAATCCTCCTCCTTCATCCCAGACCCTTGATTCCCCCAAATCCAACATTCCAATTGGTGTACCCAGGTCATTACTGAGTTCAGCTTTCTGGGTTCTTTAATTTGCTGTATAGGTATTCTACCCTAAGTGATTAATTGGAAAAAAAAAAATCTCTTCAAGAAACCTCAACAAAATACCAGATTCCCTATTAACAAAAGGGGATGGAGATTAACTATCCAAAGTAGGAAAAAAGGTATCTGTGGCACGACAGCTCTGACATTAGACTCCTATGCTGCAGGAGTCACTGGCAAACCCCATTTTGAAGAGTGGCAGACGACCAGAGTCAGCAGGAAGCGAGGCTGCTATTTCCCATTAGTCATCCTCTGAGCTCTCCGCAGACCTTGCATCCGCAGCCACTTTCCAATTCCTGCGCTTGCTTGTCCTCTGTTCTTCAGGGCTAGCCACGGGAACGTGGACACTTTTCTCTTTCTTTTTCCTTTTGGTTTTCTTAGTGTCTCTTTCCTCAATTTCCTCAGAACTGCTAGATGCTGAATCATCTGACTGGGAAGTACCACTTTCTTCCCCTAAAGGTAAAGATTTTTTAGGAGACTTTTTCCTGGACTTTTTCTTGCTCTTATGTGGTTGCTTCCTTTTCCTGGTATTAGAAGCCCGAGTTTCTTCTGAGAACTCACTTGAGGAATCTGCTGTTATGTCCGTAGCTTCCTTTCTGTTTTTCTTCTGTTTTCTGTGTGACCGTTTTTTCTGCTTTTTTTTATGGGATTTCTTTGACTTCTTATGTTTTCGGGATTCATGGGCAGATGATTTCTCCTGGGGAGATGTTTTTTTCCCATTGGTAATGTCTTGCTGATCACTACTAATGAAAAGTAAAGACAAAATTTTTATGGAGGAAAGAAAAAGTACATTCATATTTAATATTCTGTACTCTAGGTAAATTACTAACATCTTGACATTAAATCAGAACTTTGATACCTCAAGTACAATTTGTGATGCCTATATACTCACTAAAGCATGGTCAAACTCCCAGTGGCCATCTCCTTAATCATAACTGAGTCCTTTCCCATCTCCCATTCCCCAAGTAGAAGCCATCAACTGTGAAGAGCCACACTTCAGCATCTTTGTTAAAATTTTTTTTTCTTAAAAATTTTTGGGTGGAGGGCACATGGGTGAAAAGGTGGACCTGGGAGAAACGAGAAGTATGATGGGGTGCACTGTATGAAATTCCCAAATAATCAATTATCTTGAATAAAAATGTCATTTCTCTTTGGAAAAAAAAAAATTCAGAGCTTTGAATTAGGTGAGGTGGTACACAGCTGTAATCCCAGCACTCAGAAAGCAGAAACAAGACCTGCCAAGTTTAAGGACAACCTGCAACATCGCAAGTCCTAGGCCAACAGGACTACAAAGAGACTGAATGCATGCATGCATGCATATATACACATGAGATCTCTTGATAGTATTACTGTGAGGCTTATCTACTTTATTATTCTCACTAAGGTTTTATTTCCTCCCCTTTAAAATCCAAATTAGGGGTTTTAAAGAAGGGTCAGGAGTTAAAGGTCATTCTTGGCTACATGACAAGTTCATGGCCATCTTGAGTTATAGAAATATCTACCATATGATCTACATATGAAATACTAAACACCAGTGCCCCCTTATTCATGGTTTCATTTTCTCTGACTCCTGTCACCTAGGGTCAATTCCAGAAATAATTCATAAGATTTTAATTGCACACTATTCTGAATGAATTTCCTCACTATTCCACTGTGACCCTCCTAGGACCTGAATCATCCCTGGGTCTAGTTACCAGCCCTCTTAGGTCATTTACTAGCCATCTGGGTTATCAGATCCACTGTCTGCTATTGCTTAATTTATATAACAACCGCAAAGAACAAGCATGATGCTGACAATGTGGTTATGGCAAACTGAAGTACAAAGAAAGTTTTAGTAGGTATTGTGTGTATAAGAAAAAGAATACGGAAGATAGGTAGACAAACTATAACACAGGCAGATTATAAAATGTCTTAAGGTTTCAGGCACCTTGGAACATGTTCACCACAGATGGTGGTACAGTTTCTGAAGGCCTTAGATAAGGACTGCCTCCCTACTAAATCTTGCCTGCTTTCTTTATTTTTGAGACAAGACTTCATTATGTCCCAGGCTGGACAACAACTGGACTCAAGCAATCCTCCTGCCTCAGGCTCCTGAACAGCTGGGACTACAGCCATGCAATATCATTCCAGGTTCAAAAGCAAACAAATCCTTTGTAAATGTTAGGAACTTTACTTAATGGCACAATTTTGTATTCATCTTAGGTATTTGGTTTTTTTCTAGTAAGTGTATTTACCTACCTGTCTGTTTCAAACTCTTCAGGATACAACTCTTTATAACCACTGTGACCCCATCTGCAAAGTAACATTAATACACGTATTTTTATAAAGCAATGCATATCATTTTTTTGAAATTAAAAGGAAATTAGATTTTTGGACTGCTTGAATACACATATGTACACAGAGAAAAAAGAAAAAGGGAGCAGAGTAAAACCACACAATAGCTCAGTGACAATCTACTTTCTATCCTCTCACTTCAGACACAGGAGGTACTGTTCTTTAACAGACAATAAAGAACTCTTACGTACTTTTCTTTAGCAATGAAGTCCTTCCCCCAAACTACTTTATAATGTTATCTACACTGGGACACTAAAGATATTTAGTGAAAAGTAATTCACATGCCAAGTGTAGCCCAAGACAAGCCTGAATCTTTCTGTCCCTGGATTATCCATTCTGAATATACTACACAGCAGAATCAAAGAGCATCTGGCCTTTGTATCTGACTTCCTTCACCACCTGTACAATGCTCTAGGTTAAGCATGGATAATTAGTACTATCCCTTTTACCCAGTACTATTCCACTGCACTGAAAACCTACATTTTGTTAATGCACTCATCGGCTATAGCCATTTGAATTTAACTTCTTAGCCATTGTAAGTATTGCTGCTATGCATACCCATTTTTTTTTTTTTTTTTTGGTGTTTTGAGACAGGGTTTCTTTGTATAATCTTAGCTAACCTGAACTCTCAGTAGACAAGGCTGGCCTTGAACTCACACAGATCCACCTGCCTCTGCCTTCTAGGCTAGGACTAAAAGCATGCGACACCACACCCAGCCTCACCTACAGGCTTTTATAGGGACAATCTATTTTGAAGATTGATTTATTTGTTTGAGTGTCTTGCCTGCCTGGCTACATGTGCATCATAAGCATGCCTGATGCCACGAAAGTGAGAAAAGGGTTCCAGGTCCCTTGGAACTGAGTTGCCTTGTAGGCACTGAGAACCAAACACGGGTCCACTACCAGAGCAACAAGGGATCGTAACCACTGAGCCATATCTCCAACCCTTGGACAATTAGATTTCAACAAATACATATTCTCAAGCCAAGTATCACTAGGGGTCACAAGAATGTAGTCACAAACCTGTCTGGTATATTGGATTCATAATCATATAATTTCTTGTTCCAGGATTTAGCCTTAAGAAAATCATCTTCCAGGGCCCCAGAAATTTCATTCTTTGGCTTCCAGTAGTCTCTCTGACTTTCTTCATCAAAACCATCACTTCTCATCCGACTGTAAGTGAAGAGACATACTTAGATTTAAAAGCAATCTGTGATGTCATTCTAGGGAGCACCATGAACAAAACTCACAGAACATGCTAAGACACTACCTTTGCACCACATGACACTGATCCTGGACACACTCAGCCAGTGTTCGACCAAAGTCCACATTCTCCAAACACACTTGCAATTCTTTCTTTCTCCTAATGATTTCCCTAGCTTTAGATTTAGATTTCTAGCTTTATAAATCAGGATTATGACCTGACTTATGTACAAAGAACCTATGAGGACCCAGAGATATTCCTAATTACTTATAATACACCCTACATCTTCCATAAAACAGTCAAGCCTGCAAAATCTTTTATAGTCACACTCAAATTATTGCAAAGGAAATATGAAAGCCCATGGACCTGGCAAAGACAGTGAGGACATGTGGCTTTTAAAAAGAAGCCTAAGACTGGAGCTATGGCTCTGTGGTTAAGAGCACTTGTTACTTTTCCAAAGGATGCTCGTTAAAATCCCACCACCCATGTCAGGCAGGTTACAACTGCCTATAACTCCAACTTCAGGGCATCCAATGCCCTCTTCTAGCCTCTTCTGACACTGACACAGAGACACATATACATGAATAAAATTAATACTTTAAAAGGTCTAATAAACTAGTGGGGAACAGTGTGACTAACTGATTGACTTAATTATAAGAGAATGGCTAGAGGGCAAAGCAGGTCCAAGTGCTTGCCTGACAAGTCTGATGACCTGAGTTCTATTCAAAAACCCATAATGACAAGAAAAAAAATTTCTGAAACTTGTGCTCTAACTTCCATGTGTGCACTCTGACACACCCATATATACTCACACATCATACAAAAAGTTGCCAACACAATTAAATAAAAGAAATTGGTTTTGTTTTTGTTTTCTGAAACAGGGTCTCTCTTTATAGTCTTGGCTAGCCTGGAACCCACTATATAGACCAAACTGGCCTTAAATTCAGAGAGCTACCTACCCTTGCCTCCTGAATTCTAGGTTTAAAGGCATGAGGCACCATGCCCATCAAATCATACAATTTTTATAAGACGAAAGAATGTATAGACGCTCCAGTAGAAAATCTTAGGTTACAAGCTATTAGACAAGGTTGGAATCCTTAAAACGTAAAATTTACAGTAGTCCAAGGAGAATTTTTTTAATTTTCCATTGAGGATTAGTACAGTCTTGTCTTGTTATCACAGCCATCACTATTATGCTTGGATCTAAATTTAGGAAACAAGGAAGGCTTACTGATTTGCTGAACTGAATTCATCTATCTTTAACATACTAGAATGTTTTAAAGCTAAAGTTAGTAATTCTGAAAAGATGAGAGTTATTTTGGTTCTCAGAGGCACACATCACCTTGAGCTGCTGGGTACTGTATTCCTTCTGGTCCCATGGTAAGCATCCTCCATCTGCTTCTCTAGTTCTCTGATTTTCCACATGTCGGATTCCTCCTGAATCTAGACATTTTCAAAAAGGAAAGCAACAAAAACCCGTCACTAAAAATAGCACTTTGTCTGACAGAAAACGAACTACCTGAAATACAATCTGCCCTAACTATGGGGATACAGACTGGGATATGATCTGGAAAGTAAATTCTGGTTTCTCTATGTAGTTTAAAAAGTGACTAAACAAGCCAAGTAGAGTGGTGCGCACACCTGTAATCCCAGCACTCTGGGAGGCAGAAGCAGGCAGGTATCTGTGTATTCGAGGCCAGCCTGGTCTACAAAGTGAGACCAGGACAGCCAAGGCTACACAGAGAAAACCCTGTTTTGAAAAACAAAACAAAAAGCTACTAAACAATCCAATGTAGTAAATCTGTAATTTTGTAGCAACAGAGGTTCTGAGCCCTGCAGACACACTGATCACCTCAAGAATCTTACAGTTCTACTGCAATCAGAAAATAACCCTACATGGTTCTGAGATACACCATGATCTTAATCACAACACAAGTGATCTTACAGGAAAGTAAAACAGGTACCATTAGAACATTTTACCAAGAAGCTGCAAAAGCTTCCATCCAACCTCAGCACCATTCACATGGAACATTTATAATCAACTAATCATCCTCCCTAGTATGTCTCTCTATCTTCTCGTTTCTACCAGTGACAAATCACCTGTCTAAACTTACATATTTGGCAATCATACCACCTCATTCTTTCAAGGTCTAAAATACCATGTACAGGTATGAAACATGTAAGACACGGAGCATCGCTGATAACTTCTTTACTGCCCAGAAGAAAAAGTTTATCTAAGTTTCATAAAAATCAATTTTTTGAGATTTTACTATTGCTTTACTAGTCAATAGCAAAGGTTACAACTGTACATATGTGCACATTTGCAAATGCAAAAAATGTGAATTTTAAAGTAAGAACCCCAAGTTTTATACTGAATTTCAAAGTTTTGTTCAGTGCTATCAAGACTTCCTGAATATAATATTTTGTTTCAATGTGACCAGCTTAGAAATGTTATTATGTCTGAGTGTTTAGTACCTGCCTCATACTATGTTAAATATCTTTGTTTGTTTCTTTCTTGATTTTTTTTAACTTTTATTAATTACACTTTATTCACTTTGTATCCCACCCAAAAACCCCAGCCTCCTCCCCTCTTAATCCCACCTTCCCTTCCCCTTCTTCACGAATGCCCCTCACTGAGTGAGCTGTCCCAGAAGCAGAAAGACACACACAGTATATACTTACTCATATAGACATATAATATAGGATAAACCTACTAAAATCTGTACATCTAAAGAAACTAGTTAAGAGGGACCCTGACTAAAATGCTCAATCCCCATCCCAAAAAGCAAAGAGGATGGACATCAGAAGAAAACAGGAAACAAGTTAGGAACTTGCCCCAGGGGGCCTCTGAAAGGCTCTGCCTTGCAGACCATCAAAGCAGATGCTGAGACTTATGGTTAACTGTTGGGCAGAGTGCATAGAATCTTATGAAAGAAGTGTGAAATAGTAAGATCTGGAGAGGACAGAACTCCACAAGGAGAGCAACAGAACCAGAAAATTTGAACACAGGGGTCTTTCCTGAGACTCATACTCCAACCAAGTATCATGCATGGAGATAACCTAGAACCCCTGCACAGATGTAGCCCATGGCAGGCAGTTCAGTGTCCAAGTGGGTTCCATAGTAATGGGAAGAGGGACTGCCTCTGACATAAACTGATTGGCCGACTCTTTGATCACCTCCCCCTGAGGGGGGATCAGCCTTACCAGGCCACAGAAGATAACAATGCAGCCACTCCTGATGAGATCTGATAGACTAAGATCAGAAGGAAGGAGAGGGGGACCTCCCCTATCATAAAATCAATTCTAATTTGCCACTTGGGCCTTATCTTCTGTCACTACTCCTGTATCTTCTACTTTAACTTCTTATCCCAAGTGATAAATGCTTGAGAGGTAGGGATGGAATAGAGGACTTTGCATATACAAGGCATTACCACTGATGTTTATCACTAGCCCTGCCATTTTTCCCTGTCTTTGTGCATTGTGCTCTCAGTCAAAAACAATGCATCTGGTAAACATCTTTATTCATCAAGAACCAGTTCAGATGTCACCAATTCAAATACCCTTCATTCTGCAAAATCTTTCTAATTTTCCAAAGCAAATTCCTTTATTCCTTCATTGGTGCTCTAAAGCATTTTGTAACTATCTTCATGATATGTTACTTTCAAGCTGTGACTACTTCTTATATATCTTTGTTATCTCCGGCCTAATTCATGGTTTAGCGTGTGACTAGATTGTATCACATACCTTATTGTGAGCATCTGTATGCCGGATGACATTCCTCAGGAGAACTTTCCCCAATGGAACCCGTGACATTCTTTAATCTGAAATGAACCAATAACATGTAATAAATTTATTTTCATTAAATTATAACAAAATAAAAGGTAAAGGAAAAAAAATCACTGAACTTAGAAAATCTAAAGGAGAATTTTTCCTTCACTATTATGTCGGACTACAGTGTATGTAAGAATGAAAGAGGATAGACTACATTAAGTCTTTAAAATTCCACAAAGCTGCTCAAAATTGTTTCTATGAGCACCATTTTATTTAGTCCTCACAATTCTTTTTAAGAGTCAAGTAATCCCCAGGATCCATGGAGGATTGGTTTCAGGGACCATAAAGACAACAATCCAAGTGTGGGTTGGGGATATAGTTCAATGGTAGAGCATTTGCCTAACATATAGAGCCACCCTGGATTCAGTCCCTCAGGAACATCTACATGCACACACATGCTCATCTTTTTTAGAATGGTATAGTATCTGCATATAAACTATACTGTGTGTTTTAAATTATGACTTTTTTTAGAAGGGTCTCAAGTAGCCTCAGTCAGCCCTTAACTCAGAGACAACAGGCATGCTCTTTCACACTTAGGGTGCGTGGGGGTATCTAGATTACTTACATTACCTAAAACAATGTAAATATGTTATGATGCAGATTGGAAATAATGTCAAAGGGGGAGAGGTCTGTTCATGATCAGTAAGGATGCAATTTGATTCCCCAAACAGTTTCAGTTGGCTGTTGTTTTAACCTGGGGGGGGGGGGTGCGGGGAAGAGGGGAATCCTCAAGTCTGTACTCTATCCCCACTCCTACTTTGAAAATCAAGTTCCTTAAAACTGTAACTCCTCCCCAGGCTGCATAGACCCGGCAATGGATTATGTCAGTGTCCAGGTTATAAATCAAATTCTCCAAAATTCGCTTGCAGTGAAGTAAACATCTAGATTTGAGGGTGTCAAACACCAGGTATATCAACAGTAATAAACACTGAATTATAAAAAAATCTTAAAATGACCTAAATATCTCTACCCAGGACATTTTCTTTCCTACACCGTACGAAACTTTCCAAAACCCAGAAAACAAGGATATTCACAAGTGTAGCTGGCAGGGGTTTGGTGCCACCGTCCCGATGCTCACTCACCCCTCGATCCTGAGGAAATCAGGCATCCTGTTAGTGTGAGACGAAGAACCACTCCATTACAAGATCTCCTCCGACCCAGGAAGCCAGGGAGTCAGGGCTGAAAGGCAGCTCTGCAGCTTCACCCGAGTCCTTCGTGAAAACGCAGCCTTCCCACCGGTTACAGAGCCCTCACCCGAGGCCCAGGCTACGGCTGCCTTCCCCCAGCCGAGCCCGCCAGGCGGCTTCCTCCGGGACCCGGGCCAGAACCGGCGCAGGCGCGCAACGCGGCCTGCGGGCGGACCCGGGCATTCCCCGCTGTCGCTGGGCTGGGACGGCGCCCGGCGGCTCGGTTTCACTCCCGGGACAGAATGGGGACACAGGGCATGGGCATGGCCTTCCGTTGGGCCCCGGGAAGTGTCTAGGGTGCCTGAGGGGGAGCTGGAGGTCTCCAAGGGGAGGTCGGGAAAAACACCCCCATGTCTGTCAGCGGGCTCCCGGCCCCGCCGCGGCCTCTGCGCTCCCGGCAGCCTTCCCTCCAAACGCCCTCCCCACACAAACACACACAAACACACCCATACCGTGCGCCGCAGCCTCGCGTGGCGGGGTGGGAGAAAAGGCGGCGGCTTCCTTCCGGGCCGGAAGTCGTGCTCCCGAGAAACGCTTCCCTCTCACGGGAGACTCCCACAGAGCGGGCAGGCTTCGCCGTGGAAGCTGACAGGTGCAGGAAGGAAGCCGGCGTTCTCCCGAGAGAGAAGCGGGACGGGCCCGCGGAGGAGCCAGTCCGGAACTGGAGAAAAGATCCCGGAACTGGGTGTGGAGACATCGCTCTACTTCGCACTCCCCGGACCCAGTTGGATGTTGGACCGGGCCTAGTTACCATGGTAACACGGGGTCGCGGTTTGTTTCCAAACTAAGAGGTGAGTTTCCTCACTTTTGGATTGTATGTTCGTTGTCTATTTAGTCTCACCTTAATACATAATTTGAAGACGCTAACCCTTTAAAAATTTTGGACACTGCTCTGTTGATGGAGGAGGGTGATGACAGGATCTTAGACCATTACTTGTTTAAGGCAACATACTGGTCTTTAGTTAGGTAGAACTTAAACTTACTGGCTCCAGTGCCCATACTTTTAACTACTGAGGATTGAGAAAATTGTGTTTCTATGTGTTTCTCCTCTCTCTCTTCCTTCTCCCTCTTTCCTTTACACACACACAAACACCTCACAATTTCAGGTCTGGAAGGCACTAAGTCAGCCAATATCCAACTACTGAACACCAGGCAAAACGAGATTTTAAAAGCGCTTTTTGTTCCCACTGTGTTTGAAAAGACCAGACAGAGGTACAGGTACAACGTGGGAATTTAGGAAGTGGTTCGTGTTACAGACTGTAGAAGAGCCAAGAAAAAGCGGTGTATGTGTGCAGTCTTTTAGACTGGAAGGAAGCGAGAACAGTTGAGAACCTCCCCCCAAACGATTCCAAAAGCCTTCCTCCTTCCCTGAAAGAGGAAATGAGGCCATAGCTACACAGGCATGTCTTTTCGCAAGTCCTGTCTTCCCACAGGTTCTAGAGGCCTGTCTCATCACCAGTCATGAGTGCATCCTCAAAGGGTCTTCTCACGCAAATTTCCCAGTTCTGGAATATGCTCGATGATTTGTCTGAAAATGATCCTGAGCGCTACAAGAACTTCATTCAGCAGGAGCTGAAAGATGGAAAACAGTTCTGTGTGGACCCAGAACCACAGCTCTGTCTACAAACCAAGATCCTAGTATGTAGAGTTCGTGCCAGGTCTTCAATAAAACTACTCCAGGATACCTAGAGGATATCTTACTCTTCCCCTTCCCTAGTGCTACTTTAACATTAGAGAAGTCTATCAAAATGCCTTTCTAAACAGAAAGGAATACAGATGAGAACATCATACTTGGTATTTCAGGAAACCCCCAAATGCAATCTTATTACATTTTATGCATGTATGGGTTCAAGAGAGTGCGTGTGCAAGGATGACTTTGGGGAGCTGGCTCACTCCTTTGATGATATGGGGATAGAATTCAGGTCCCCAGGCTTGGAGGCAGGAGCTCTTCCCTACTGAGCAATCAAATTGGCCGTAATGTAATGTTTGTTGCTGAGAGGGTCTCTTTATATAGTCCTGCATGTCTGATGCTATGTAGACCTGGCTGGCCTTCAACCCTGAGATTCTCCCACTTCTGCATCCTGAGTGCTGGGATTACAGGCCCCTGGTTCTCACGTAATGATTTCATAAGACTCGAGTCGGGGATTTTTCAAATCAAGAGCTTACTTTATTATCAGAAATAATGAAGCAATGATGTGGGATCCAAATCACATAGAACAGCTGTTTACTTCAGCGCTACCTTCTGTCCAATTCCTCTGGAGAGGACAGTAGTCGGATTTAAGATGAAAAGCCAGCAGCTTTGGGGAAATCAAGTAACAAAAAATATATCTCAGTGGTAAAATTCTTGCCTAGCATATGAGGCTCTGAGTTGGATTTGATTCCTGGCATAGCAAAATGGACAAATGAATGAATGAACCAAAACACAGGAAGAAGAAATTGCTTGAAAATACTCAGGATGTCAAGCACAGTTGTAATATAAACACTGAAATAGTGACTAGAATTCTTCATCTTGGTAGGAGAGCTAGTTCAGTATTAGAGCCCTTGCTTAGCATGTGGGAAGACCTGAGAAAAATGTGATGACTTGATTTCAGGATATTATCAAATCTCATTAAAAAAAATAACAACTAAGTTTGTCAATATCAAAATTATTCACTTTCTAGAAACCAAAAGAAAAGATACTTTTTATCAACCTATGTCAATGGAAAAGGATCCCTGCTCCCCAATCAGCCACTCATCCTGTACCTCTAAATGTTGGCAGTCCAGAAGATTTCTCTGAGGCATCAGGTATAAAGCATTAAAGAAAGCATGTGTTCATTTTTATTGAACATATTCATAGATCAGAATTTACTTGGTAAAAGCATTTTAAGTAAAATATTTTATTTGATGGCTATATTAATATTAATGATATAATAAGTAATATTATTTCCATTATATTGGTATAACAATTAATTATGAAACTTTAATAATTGCTGACAAATTGGTGTGTTTTATGCACATTTAATATGATTTCTAATAGTATGATCTGCTTTTAACCCACATAGAAATGCCAACGTAGAGTTGAAATTTTGTGTATATGGTGTGTTAGAACAGGGGCCTGCATCTTTAGGCCAGATCCTACAGCCTGAATCAGCCCATGCCTTCCTGTTGAGACAGAGTTGAGAATCAGTCTATGCTGTGACCTGCAGTTTTCAGTTCATGATCACCTGGCTCTTCCATGATGTCATGTCCACTCTACTGAAGTAAATTATGTGACATGAAACTTAGTGTCAGTCCTAAAAGGTTATAAAAAAAAAAAAACCAACAGCCTTTTCTTTGGTTCTTGGATTGGTCTTGAGAGGGATTTTCTTCATGGAGTGCTTTGAAGCTGCTGTCTGCAGGACCCCTTATTCTCCCGCCATTTTCCCTTATGGCAGCTAGCATTCCTTCCTGCTACCTCTCATTCTGTAAAGCTTCTCTCCAGGCTTTAAAGGGAAGCTATGGTTCCCTTTAAGGCTCTGTCATGCTTAGATCTCCATATACTGCATTGCTCTTGTCTAAGCCTTTTCCTTACTTCGAAGCCCTTTCTCCTAATAAACTGCATTTCTTCTGCAGGTAATTTTGTGTGGGCTTTCTTTTTGGACCAGCCACTGCTGGGTTAACATAATGCTGCTGTGATTCTCTAAAAACATAGGGGTGGACCATTGAGATGCCTTTAACCTCAGCACTCGGGAAGCAGAGGCACGTGGATCTCTGAGAGTTCAAGGCCAGCCTGGTTTACAGAGAGAGTTTCAGGACAGCCAGAGCTACACAGAGAAACCATATCTTGAAAAAGCAAATAAACAAAACCCACAGGGATGAAATCTGTAGTTTCTAGCTTTACTAAAATGGGTTAGTAAACTGCCTGACAAAAGTCCTTATAGAAGCAAGTTCTCTGTGAATTACACACAGGTGCTTATACTGTCATTGATGTTGCCTACAATCCTGGTGTTCTGCAAGCAGCAGAAAAAGACCAAAGGATCAAAGATCAGTTAATAAAGATGGCCATGCACTGCATTGAGGAGCGATTCCAGTTCATACTTGCACAGTCATACCGTGTTACTAGTTTTGGAATAAAAGGAAGCATCCAGAGAATGAAAGAAAAGCTGATGGGCACCAAAAGTAGCTTCACAGACCTCAAAGAGATATTGAAAAAAGGTAAGTCGATGACTGAAAATAAAGGAATGTTAGACTTTGTTTTTGTAATCTGTGTGTGTTTTTCAAACCAGAAGTCTCTATCTTAAAAGAATGAGAAACTTAAAGAGAGAAAAATATACATTATTAGAAATGTCAGAATATCCAGAAATATGTGAAAATCTTGCATGATTCCCAAGCAAATTATGTGGCTGGAGGTTCTGGGCATTTGGGTCTGTTTGTTGAGCTTTGCCAGAATCAAATCCAACCCAGAGCCTTCCATGCTAGGCAGCTACCACTGAGCCGCATGCCCAGCTCCTTCAGATGCTTTACGGCTAATATTTCCAAACTAATTTAATTGCAGCTTTATCAGCTGTCTCTGTGAACACTACCTGTTTTAAAGCTCACAGCCTCTCATAGTATTTTGTATCTCCCCTCCCCGTGTTTTCATTAAGAAAATACTCTTGAAAGGATCAGAAGCAGTGCTGTGAGTGAGCCAAATCACCTTCCTCAGGTGCTATTGACAAAAAAACAAGCGCCAGCCAAAGGACGCTGTCTCATAGAAGAGATCTCTAGTTCAGAAATCCAGGTGGAGGTTAAGAAACCAGCCTACAAATTGAAGGTTGTAAAGGATCAGAACGAGAAACCTCTGAAAATTGAGCTGAAAATCGAGTTACCTGGGATTAACTCAGTCTCTCTCTGTGATCTTAGTGTTTCTGAGGTAAGTTAAGCACACACTGTGGTAGTCCTGAGGCATCTCTGGGGGGTTGTTTTCAGGAAACCCTGCAGATGAGAAGACCCACTGATGACCAGTTTTGTTTTGTTTTGTTTTGCTTTTTATCGATTGCAAATAACATTTACTTGAGATTCATGTACTTGAGATTACCTCTATTATTGAATAACAGGTAAGTACTGATGGGGACAATTAATGATGAGGTGCACAACAGATTTTATATGAAAGAGGTTTATTAGATGGAGATGAATAGAGGGAGAGAAGGGAGAGCAGGACATGATGGTGGGAAAGAGAGAGAGGGGCACCCCGACAGAGAAAGGGAAGAGAGCAGGGAGCCAAGAGGGCAAGAGGGGGGAAGAGTAAGAGTCAAGAGAGAAGAGGCCAAGAGAGGACCACATGGCAGGCTGGTCCCTTTTAGGAGGAAGGTAACAAAGCCTTCCGGGTGTGGCCACCTGACTGGTGACACATGATGACATCATAGGTTGCTAGGCAACCCAGAAGCACGTTCCTAAATACTAACAAGGACTATATAAATTTAACTGTGCCTCAACTTTGCCTAACTATAACAAACACCTAATATAATTTTAAAGAGAAAAAGTTTGTTAGGGGGTCATGATTTCAGAGGTTCTAGCCTTGTTCAGATAACCATTTTCAGACCGCTTTGAATCAAGCACATCATAACAGGAATACATGGCAAAGTAAAACCACCCATCACTCAAGTCCAAGGACAGAAAAGAAATAGCCAGTGTTGCGCAGTCCACTTTCCAAACACACACCCAAAGACTTCACACTGAGTCCCACTTCCTAAAGGTTCCAACACCTCCCAATAGCACTTCTATCGTGCTATAGGATGAAAACACGTGGAGCTTTGGGGAATAGCTCAGATCCAACTATAGCCAGGCATGGTGGAGCACACCTTTAATCCCACAATTTAGGAGGTAGAGGCAGGCAGATCTCTGTGATTTTGAGGCCCACCTGGTCTACATAGTGAGTTCTAGGACAGCCAGGGCTATGTCTTAAGCAAACAGATCCAAATGATACCAAACTGTTTGATTGTATTAGTTACAGGATAATGAGAAGGAAAAAAAATCTGCTACATGTTTAAGTGTGGATGCAATAACTGTATGCCTAGCTACTTTCCAATACAAGGTAGGCTGCATCCACGGAGGTAGAACTTTCAGATAGAGGGCCAATTAAACAGCATATTTGTATCTATATTATGTTGCAATAAGAACAAAGTCCTGAAATGAAAGACTTGTAGTAATTCAACAGCATAGAGTTGCATATTAGCTACCATGCCCTGCCCACCAGGTAATATTTAATGTGTTGTGTTAGTAATCAAAAATCTCAAGAACCCACTACAATAATGGTATTGCTTGTTCGAGGTGGCAGTAATTCCATCTTTATACAAGATAATGTGGTAATCTAAGCACATAACCTTTAGGTTGCAATTGTTCTCATGCCATGATTTTAAAACCTTTTTTTTTTTTAATTTTTAGGTTGATTTATTGATTGAGGTCTCTGAGAAGTACCGATTATACCTGAATCTTCCAGAATCGGTTAATGCAGAAATGACAACAGCAAAATTTATCAAAAATAAATCTTTATTAATCATTACAATGCCACTGGCATAAAAACAGTATATTTGGTGTTTTCATTGCTACAGCTCATATGAGTTACAGGACCTACATTATAGGGAGGGGTAGTGATTTTTGTTTGTTTGTATTGTTGCGTGAGACAGGGTCTCACTGTGCAGTGCTAGCTAGCCTGAAACTTGCTGTGTAGATCAGGATAGCCTCAAAAATGTAGATCTGTGTAGATCTGCCTGCCTCTGCTCCTGGATTTAAAGGCTTGTGCCACCACACCCAGAAATATATATACTTTATCTTTGAGAAAGGGTCACATGAGCCCTAGGTCACTTAGCCTAAGCTTGCTACATATGTGGGGATGATCTTGAGCTCTTGACCCTTCTGCCTAGAGTCTCCAAGTGCTGAGACTCTAGTAATATGTCCCCTTTCCATTTACTTTTCTGAAACTTTGTGGGGCTACAGATAGAGTTAAGACTGCAGACTATTTTTGTAGAGGACCTGGGTTTGGCTCTCAGCACACATGCTAGAGGGCCCACCAGTGCCTTTAAGTCCAGCTCCAGGGGATCTGACACAATATTCTGGCACGTGCACTTATTTGCACACACCTTCACACCAACACAAACATATACATACAACTTAACATAGAAAAATTTAAAAATCTTATTTAAAAAAAACATACCTTTGCATTGACCATAAGACACTTTTTAAAGATATTTATAGCTACCAAGTAATTTTAAATGTCATTTGGAAAAATTCTAATTGTTTGCAAGTATCTTAGGGTTTCTATTGGTGTGATAAAACATGACCACAAGCAACTTGAGGAGGAAAGGGTTTATCTCAGCTTACAGTTCCACATCATCAAAGGAGGTCAGGGCAGGAACTCAAGCAGGGCAGGATCCTGGAGGCCAAAACTGATGCAAATGCCACGGGGAATTGATTACTGGCTTGCTGCCCAGGCTTGCTCAGGCAACATTTTATGTACCCCAAAATTACCTGCCCAGGGGTGGCATTGCATTTTCTTAATCAGTAATTAATTAATAATTAAGAAAATAAACCAGACTTGCCTACAGGCCAATCTCATGGAGGCATTTTCTCAACAACGATCCCTTTTCCCCCAAATGACTCTAGCTTTTTCTTTTTTAAAGATTTATTATTTATACACCGTTCTGCCTGCACACCAGATCGTACTATATATGGTTATAAGCCACCATGTGGTTGCTGGGGATTGAACTCAGGACCTTTGGAAGAACAGCGGGTGTTCTTAACCTCTGAGCCATCTCTCCAGCTCACTCTAGCTTGTTTTAAGTTGACATAAAATTAGCCGTAGCTACCACTCCAAGTATCATGTGAAACTGTTGGTTTACAGAAGAAAAGAAGAAGAAGAAGAAAAAGAAGAGGAGGAAGGAGGAGAAGAAGAAAAGATTTCTAGTAACATCAGGAAAAAAAAAGCCCACTCAGACTCTGAAAAGGATCAACAGAATGCACTGTGGCAGTTAAGATGTCTTCCAGCTAGTATAGCAATATCCATGTCTATGCCTCTAGGAATGTCTAAGTAGATAAAACACCTCTTCAAATGATCAGCTGGACTTCTGTTAGACATGGACTTGTCTATGAGTTAGATATAATATTCAGAGGATACTGCACACCATAAGCAAAATATATGCATCCCAAAATTAAGAAAAAGATAATTGACTCAGGCTAAGTGCTTTCTTCTATAGAGATGAAGTAACATGCTGGATGTGGTAGCACACGCCTGTAACCCCAACACTCAGGGAGGCAGAGGTAGGCCTATCTCTGTGAGTTCAAGGCCAGTCTGGCCTGCAAAGCAAGTCCAGGAAAGCCAGGGCTACACAAAGACACCGTCTCAAAAAATCACAAAACAAAACGTTTTTTATCTTCATCTCTAAGCTGTCAAAATAAATAAATAAAAAAGAACCAGCTACCAAATTTTCACAGAAAGACAGAGCAATTGACAGATCAAACTTTAAACATCCCTTTGCCTTTTCAAGGTTGAAGCCAGGCCTCACAAATGCTGGGCAAGACTCTACCAATTGGGCCATCTCACAACCTTGTTGTGTAACATTAAGAAAGCAAATAATTTTCTAGAATCCACCTTATACTACAGTTCTACTGGTAAAGGTTGGTTTAACTTCAGAAAATATTCCGAGGCTCTGTGATATTCTAAATAGTTAATTCACATTTTCACTCTCTAATACCCTCAGGAAACCTTCCCTAATACATGTTGCCTAGAAAACTCCCGGACCCGGAACTGGAGAGACAGCTTGGATGCTCTTCCAGAGGATCTAGGCTAAGTTCCTAGCACCCACATGACTGCTGATAGCAGTCTATAACTTGTCACAGAGGATCCATTGTCCTCTTCTCACCTCCAAGGGCACTGCAAGCACATGCTAAACAGACACAACATGCAGCCAAAACACTCATACAATTTTTTTAAAAAAAGATTTCTAAAAGAATATGGTATCACTTGTTTAGAAAAAAAGGAAATGCCCCTACTCACAAGACTCACGAATCAACTCTCTGCCTTCTTAAAAATGTCTTTACAGTTATTATGTCCCCACACACATATGCATGCACATGCTACAACATATATGTGGAGATCAGAGAACATGGGTCCCAGGGATCAGGTCCCAGGGATCAGGTCCCACTTGGCCACAAACACCTCCCAGAGCCATCCTGCCAGCTCTGAGTCTCTACTTTTGCCCCTAACACACAGGGGCAAGCTCCTACGTGTTTGTATTCATGCTGTGCAAGCCTGGCTTTCTAAATTCAATCCCTGTAGGACATGGACGCAGAGAACGAATTCCTAAAGTTATCCTTTACCTAATGTACATACACACTAAAAAATAAAATTTAAGAAGTCCAGTGTTTTTAATCGCTTTTCAAACTGATTTCTAAAATATCCTACTTGTGTATTTCAATGAATTTTAACAAAACTACACTCTCCCTTTAAAAATGAAATTGTGCAGGAAGGGCATTCATAATAAGATGTAGAAACATTTAAACCTACAGGTTTTTCATGTTACATCCTAGCATTACCAATCTGTATACATGTGTACACATGTATGTCTGGTGCTGGAAGGTGGCTTCCAATTCCTTGGAAATAGAGAAGGTTGTGAGCTGCCATGTGGGTACCAAGAACCAAATCCAGACTCTCTAAAAGAGCAGCCAAGTGCTCTTAGCCACTGAGCCAACTCTCCAGCTCTTCACATATGAGCCTCACTAAGCTTTTCCCCTCAAAAACCCAGAGCAGGCTTTTCCACACACTTGTTTTCTATCATGTACTGCCAGTGTTTAAGACTTTCCAGTGTATTCCAGGGCTCACACATGACTAGATGATGGTTACTCTTATTCCTGCCACGTCTCACGGGCTGTTCTGTTTTTCTTGTGGTTCATGCCTTGGCAAACCATAGCTCCACACTCACATTATCTAACACAGCTAGATCACACTTTCCTTCTTGGCAGTAAGGGTCACGCCTCATCACAGGGTTTTTCTAACCCCTTTAGCTTCTGTGTTAGATTATAGCCTGATGACATCACTCATCCTGCCAGTTATACAACTGAATTTTCACTTGTAATGGGAGCTTCAGAGTATGCAGCTGACACTGGATATTAATTAATGTGAAACAAACAAGTAAATAAAAAATCAGTTCAGACACACTGAAAACATATTTAATTTTTAAACAATGGTTTTTGACCCAAAACACTGTTTCTAACTTCTTTCAGTTACTATGCTGAGCCCAGATTTAGATTACAGGTGAGAGTAAGTCTTAACTGAGAACATTTTGTCAAATGACAACCTTTTATTTTTCTTTCAAGGGAACAATAGAGCATTAGCAAAGAATGAGTCATTTTTCAGTTTCAACATTTGATCGGATTTGGCTTGTGCTAATGATGGACCCTTGTGACAAGCATGGTCTTTCTGTACAGTTTTCAGTGCAACCTAGAATAACTCAGTGCTGAGGAGGCAGGCCACTCCACTGGACTGTCTTTACAGTAACACAGCAGCAATCGGATGTTTGTGGACTGTTTGGAGTGTCACTTGTGCACCATGTAATAATGAACATTTAGAAACAGATTCAACACCAATGAAACACTTCATTACCCACATATTACACACAAAGGAAGGGTTATTTTAAAGTCACAAATAATCCCACATTTATTAAAACACATCACATCAGCAGGAAGTCTGGAATTGTGATAATGTTCCCAATGCATTTCTACTACCCTGAATATCAGCCCTGCTTCCCTCCAAAAGAAAGGTAAAGCATAGTAAAACGAAAAGAGCACGTAGGCTGCTAAGGGAAACACCTATTAAAGTTTTTCCCTCCAACAGGGTCTTAGAGCTGTTATTTTACACAAGACAGGACTGGGGTGAGAAAGCAAACACTTGTCAGTACACACTTTGTTATTGTGGGCATCATTTCTGTTTGTTGTATTGAGATAGACTCTTGCTATGTTGTCCAACTATCCTCCTCCTTTACTGCTCTGAGTAGCGGAGACTACGTGCCAGATGCCCATTTAGACACTGTGAAGTGTCCACTAACATCCTTTCTTCATTTCTTTTCAGGCAAGATCTGGTGATAAATGGACTTTGGCACATATACAACTCTAAAACCATATATTACATATGTACACTTATCCCATATACATTCCATAGTCATTCAGAGTTCTCCAATTGAGTAATAACATGTGAAAATTGGGTTCATTTACAATCAACATCCAGTTCATCTCAAAATGAAAATTCTATTTCTACAACTTGTTCATTTCAATAAGCATGTCCTTTTATTTGGAGGAAACTTCAGAATTCTCAAATTATACATTGAAATTATTTATAAATAAATACATAAATTCTCATTTATACCAAGAAGCTAGCTTATATCTATCTCAAGGAAGGAAAAGCTTTTTTTTATTTAGAGATTCATATAAAAATAACTGTTGGTTGAAAAGGTCTGAGAAAATGCTGACTCTTAAAGTTTCACTTATTTTCCTTGAAGTTCTCATGAATGATAAACGAAGATCATGTAATAGGAAACTTTAACTAGGGTTTGATTGCAAAATAAAGCTTCAGTTCAAACTCTTTTTGTAAGAAATAATTTTCATGACTTTGTCCCCTCACACTAAGCCGAATCAAGCCCTCAACTGCAAGGCCTCACCCGGGGTACTTTTATGAGCCTGTCTGCAGGGGACCATAATCCCACTCATCCCGCACCCCAGCAAGGACTTGGCAGCAGATTTAGCCACATGTCCTGTCATCAGAAGTATACAGCTTTAAACTGAAGTTAATTATAAAGGGGTACATTACTTGGGTGTAACTGGTATTTTAAAAAGATTCACTAATGGCTATTACAAATAAATTATCTGGACCAACTCAATAATAAAATAACTAGTGAAACTTTAAAAGAACCATCTGTTTAATAACATATAAATATAATGTCAGCAGAGAGTGTAGATCTTGGGTAAATTATAACAACATGGTCATAGGCTTTTCAAGGTACTTTTTGAATTCAGCAAGCCACTGGGCTCCAACTGCTCCATCCACAACTCGGTGATCACAGCTGAGTGTAACAGACATCATGCTAGCCACATCAAAGCTAGAAAGAAAGAACAGCAGTGAGTATTCTGAGAGAAACCAACGACTCTGAGACAGCAGCCACCATGTGCTGACTCCTCCCATAATCCTACCTAGGTAGGTTATCTCCCACTCACTCATTCAGAGGACTGAATTTAGGCCTTTTGCATGCTATGCAAATGCTTTGCTACTGAGCTATTCCTGGGCCTCTTTAAAAACAAAAACAAAAACAGGTTTTTAAATTTCTGAGACAGTTAACCAGGTTGGTCTTAAACTTGCCATGCAGTTGAGACAGGCTTTGAACTTCTAACCCTAGAGTAGCTGTGATTATCGATCTGCACATGAAACTTGTTCCATCCACTCTTTATCTTGAGCTCAACCTGGCAGCTTGGGGCAAAACTAAATACATCCGTGGGAACATGGATTACCAAACTATACAACATAGGCCAAATTTTGCTTTCTGTCTATTTTGATGAAGATCTACTTTTCTTGAAGTCATTAGCATATATTTTGTCTGCTCTCACAGTAAAATGGCAAGGACTCAATAACAGACCACACAGCCCAGAAAGCTAAAGTATTTACTATCAGACTCTTTAAAACATGCCAACCTGCCATCTAGAAATTTCAAGATCACATCTCAAATATGACTGACTGAAATCAGTAAATAAGTCAATAAAAATGGCTTACCTTTGCATTTCATGTTGTATTTACTGTATTTAATTAAAGCCATATCTATACAAAAACTAGTAATAATATAATGCAATTGAGTTCCCAACACCCGCTCCACTTTCCCACTCACCCTTTTTCATTATCTGCTGGGAGCAGTTTATCCTCTGAAGCACCAATTGCCAAAATACATGCCTGAGGTGGGTTGATAATTGCAGAGAAATTCTTAATTCCAAACATCCCCAAATTGGAGATTGTAAATGTTCCACCCTAAAGGAAAAAGTATAAAAACAGATTATACTGTCCACATAATACAGAAAAAAAATTACAAACATGCTCTAAAAGGGCAGTGAGATAATCTTTTATTTAAGAAAGCCTTGAATAGGACACAGATGATACGAACCAAAGACAATTGTTTTCCCAATGCAACCAGTTTTTCCATGCAATTATGAAAACATGTCTTTCAGCTTTTCACACGTAACTCAATTGCTTTATAATTGCTTTATTTTCCAAGACTAAGTATATGTAGCAAAATCAGAACAAAAAATCCAAGAGAAGAATGTAGCTGACCTTCAAAGTAATACTTATAGCTCAGGGATGATGTCCTACCTGAAACTCATGAGGCTGAAGTTTACCCTCTCTGGCTTTGGATGCTAAAGAAACAACATCATTCGCAATGGTTTCCAGTCCTTTTATGTGTGCGTTAAACACAATAGGAGTGATAAGTCCTGCAGGGGTACTAACAGCAACGCTGACATCAACCACATGGTTTCTGTTGAAAAAAAAAAAAAAAAAAAAGAATCAAACTCATCAACATCAAAGACTAAGAGCTGCAGGGGCTGGCGATGGCTCAGGGTGGAGAGCACTGGCTGCTCTCCCGGAGGACCTGGGTTCAATTCCCAGCACCCTCATCGCAGCTTGCATGCCTATAACTCCAGTTCCAGGGGATCTGACATACATGCAAGCAAAGCACCAATCGACATAAAAATAAATAAATCTTAAAAAAAAGAAAAGAAAAGAAAGAGGGGCTGGACAGATGGCTCAGAGGTTAAGAGTATTTGTTATTCTTCCAAAGATTCTGAGTTCAATTCCCAGCAACTACATGGTGACTCATAACCATCTATAATGAGATCTGGTGTCCTCTTCTGGCATGCAGGCAGAACACTGTAAAATAATAGACAAATAAATCTTTAAAAAAAAAAAAAAAGGCTGGAGTGATGGGGGTCTCCTTCAGTTCTTTCCTCTGCTCTGCCAAAAAAAAAAGGAAAAGAAAAAAAGACCAAAAACAGCCACCACCACCACCACCACCACCACCACCACCACCCCCCCCCAAAAAAAAGAAAAGGAAAAGAAAACCAAAACCAGACCCCCAAAAAGTACCAGGTTAAATATGGATCTTGGATATTTACTTGAAATACTGTAGGTGCTTAGGATGTAGCTTAGTGGTAGAGCATCTGCCTATGCACAAAGGTGAAACCTCATAACACGAACCACACTCCCCAGGCACACACAAGGTTTTAGAAGCAGCTGTGCTACCATGCAGAGATGTCTATTGCACACATTAACATCTCGCCGTGCCTTTTCTTTCACTTGTACTTTTAAAAAAGGTTGGTTTCACACTTTAATTTCCCTTGACTAATAATACACAGAGTGGCTCGCAAATACATCACAACTAGCATGAAAAAAACTGACCTTTCTGAGTTGTAAGAGCAAGTACATTGGCTTTAGTAGTCTGCAACAAAGCTTGAGCACATGGAGAAGGAGAGAGAGAGGAGGGATACACTGTGGGGATGGGGATGGGGATGGGGATGGTAAGATGGCTCGTGGGTAAAGCACCTGTAGCCAAGCTGCCAACTTCAGTCCTGGGAACTCATATGGTAGAAGGAGAAAACATACTCCCAGAGGTAGTACTCAAGTTGGTCATGGCACACATGTATGTCAAAGAGGGGGGGAAGTAGGTAGGAAGGTAGGTAGATAGAGGAATAGAAAGAACAGAAGGGGGAGGAAGAGAAACAAAACATAAAAAACAGAGACAGGATGGGGGAGAAACCAGAGTGCCCAGGACACAGATGTGGCCATGAACGACTCCGGAGAAACTTAAGGTAGGATTCCCAATCTTTTCTAGAGTAGACCAGCGATGGACTAAAACCCTGAGAGGAGCATCTCAGACTTTATTTGTTGAACTCTGTGTCTCTCTGTAGGTCAAGGTGGTCTAAATTTCATCTGTACAATTTGCAGAGTTTTCAGTACACTTGAGCATTTCCCTAAGCTCTGTGACTTGTCCAGTTAAAGGGGTCCTGGGAACTTGTTTATAGTCAGTTGCCAGATCTGAGAGCAGCATCTCCAGAGGGGGCAGTCATGTGGGACTGGGGCCAGATCTCTGAGATCGGACATTATCTCCAGGTACACATTCAATCAGAATGAAGCACCTAGCTGCTGCCCACAACAAACCAACTGGCTGATCTCTGATGGCACGTATATGTGGTAACACGTGTGGAGACAGAAAAAAAAGGAGGGGGTAGAAAATGTTTTTGTTCTTTTTTTTGTTTTTTAATTTTATGTGCATTGCTGTTTTGCCTTCATGTATGTCTGTAGGTGTCAGATCTTGGAGTTACAGTCAGCTCTGAACTGCCATGTGGGTGCTGGGAATTGAACCCAGGTCCTCTGGAAAAGCAGTCAGTGCTCTTAACCGTTGGGCCATCTCTCCAGTCCCCCTTCTTTTTTATCTTTTGGTTTTTTGTTTGTTTGTTTGTTTGTTTTTAAGATTTATGTTATTTACTATATATACAATGTGTTTTGCATGTACATCTGAACACCAGAAGAGGGCATCAGATTTCATTACAAATGGTTGTGAGCCACCATGTGGTTGCTGGGAATTGAACTCATGACCTCTGGAAGAGCAGCTAGTGCTCTTAACCTCTGAGCCATCTCTCCAGCCTTCCACGTTTTTACTTTTGTTTTTCATTTAGTAATAATTGTAATAATACTGGGGCTGGAGAGATGGCTTGGTTAAAGGCATCCACTGCACCAGGTGGATGTGGTGTGGTGGCATATACCTGTAATCCCAGCACTCGGGGGGGGGGGCGCAGAGGCAGGTGGATCTCTGTGAGTTTGAGGCCAGACTGGTCTACAAAGTGAGTTCAGGACAGCCAAGGCTACGTAAAGAAACCCTGTCTCAAAAAACCATCCACTGCTGTTGCAGAGGACCTGAATTTGGTTCATAGCACCTATGTTAGGCAGTAACTCCAGTTCTAAAGGATTTGGTGCTTCGGGTCTCCTTGGGGATCTGTACTCATTCACAGACACCCATATAAAGAAACACATTCAGACACAAAATTAAAATAAAATTTAAAAATATAAAAGTTCCTACCTACATACTAGAAAAGGCCTGGGCTTGAGCTGGAATGCTGACCCTAACCAACTTACTAACCTGGGAAAAGCTACAGAACTCACTGAGCCTCCGTTTCTTCATCCCCCCCTCCAAAAAAATTATGGATGTGAACACAGTTAAGTGATAAAGTGGTTCCAAAGGCCTAATGAAATGTACCAAACCACTCATGTACCTGTACATTCACAAATACTTTTCAGTATGTTGGCAGAACTCACTGGTGGCCAGGAAACTGACTCCCCCCTGCTTTCTGACAGTTGTTATCAGTGTAACTGGCTTTACACCGGTTTCCTTTTACTGAATCCATAAAAGGAATAACAGCCTTTCCTGGCTGGTCAAACCTGCTTACCACGGGCGTCAATCCTCCCATCCCTAGCTGCAATTAGCAGACATAAGCAAACTGCAGGCTGCCATGCACATTCTCCAGTCACGTACTGTCTTATGACTGTGTCCATCCAAGATGAGTTTGCTTCAGGGACTTTCAGACAAGCCAGAGCTGAAGCTTTTATGATGAAGTCATTGACGGAGATTTTTCCTTTCCCTTCAAGCATCTGTTAAGACAATAACCAACTAGCTTTATTAAACGCTCCCTCAGAATCAGGTTCCTTTATTTGATTAATGGAGGCATTAAGAACTGCTTGGCACTGCAGCATCTGAACACTGTGAATTATGGTGCATTGCTATTTTCATTCAACTGAACCAAAATGGCTTTTTCTTTTCGTTTGTTTTTTTGAGACAAAAAAACAAAAAACAGCTGTGTAGCTCCAGCCGTCCTGGAACTCATTCTGTAGACCAGGCTAGCCTTGAACTCAGAGATCTGCCTGTCTCTGCTTCCCAAGAGCTGGGGTCTTTAAAGGCATTTGCCATCACCTATGGTGGAATTTTTTTTTTCCTTTTTAAAAGATCAAGTAAATGACAACAAACTAACAAATGTTTGGTTGAAAAAGAAAGTCGTCTCAAATTCCTCAAATGAGGAGTGAAACGGGGGACATACTATCTCTCCAACATAAAAAAAGAGGTATTATGAATATTCAACACCAACAAATTAGACAATCCAAATAAAATGTACAAGTTTCTAGAAAGAAACAACCTATAAAGAGTATAAACTGAGAATAAACATAATCATGAGATGAAACTGGTCCCAGAATCTGCTCACACAGGAGACTAGACCTAGACAGCTTGGTTTTTTCAAGACAGGGTTTCTTTGTCCTAGAACTAACTAGCTCTGTAGACCAGGCTGACCTTGAACTCATAGAGATTTACCAGCCTCTGTCCCCTAAAAGCTGAGATTAACAGTGTGTGTCACCACTGCCTAGCAACTGGCCAATTCTACCAAACATTTAAAGGCTAACAAAAAATCTTCACCTAGTCTTCTAAAAAATGGAAGAGCAACTTAACAATTCCCCAGTGTTAGTCTCATTCCAAAAATCAGACAAAAGCCCAGCAGTTAAAACCTAAACATTATCTTATGAATATAACAGAAAAACCCTTAACAAAATATTAGCAGACAAAACCTAGCAATATATAAGAAGACTCATATATTTGTTTCAGGAATGCAAGACTCAGTAACATCTAGAAAACAAAGTGTGTAGAACAGCATGGGACAATAGTCTCATCTATGCAGAAGGCTTAGGCAGGAGAATCATTTGAGTCCAGAAGTCTGGGCTTCATAGTGAGAAATTACTGTGGAACATCCTAACAGAACAGAAAGACCACATGACAGCTTCAACAGCCCAAAAAGACACGACAAAATTCAGTACCACTTTTCACAATAAAACACTTAGTGAACTTGAGGAAACTTCCTGATGATTAAAAGATACACAATCCCCCATAACTATCTCTCCTCATACTTCATAGTAGAAAAGTTATTTCCCCTAAGATCACAATAAGACAAGATGTCTCCAGGGGGATTTGTAGCTGGCCTGCACGCACATGTTTGCACAGATATACAAAATACACAATAAAGCTTAAAAAAATAAAAAGGAAAAACTGATACATGCTATAATATAGCTGAATCTTGAAACCACACGATAAAAGACAAACATTCGGTAAAGACCAGACTTCCTATGATTCTAGTCAGAGAATACCACATTTGCCTACTGGTAAATCTTTCAAGAGAAAAGTGTAAGAGGAGAGTGGGAGGATTGATGGGATTTGGCAAATGGCTATTAGGGGTGATGAAATGCTCCAGGTTTACCCTGGTAACCTGGGTGTGCTCTAAAGACACTGAATGGGACACTACTTCAAGTGTGTGAACTGGGCATGGCATTAGAATGGTTGAATATCTCAAAACGTCATTCAGATTAATACATCAAATACAATGCATACATCAGCTGTTTCAATACTTTGATTTTTAAAAATATTTTAGTTCAGTGGTGGCGCATGCCTTTAATCCCACGACTCAAGACAGAGGCAGATGGATCTCTTTAAGAATAAGGCCAGTGACCTACAGAGGAATTTCCAAGACACCCAAAGCTACACAGAGAAACCCTGTGTCAAAAAACAAAACAATGTTTTTTAGCTGTGTGTGAGTGCGCGCACATGTGTGCATACATGAATGTATGCATGTGTACCACATGCAAATAGGAGCCTGTGGAGGTACAGACGATTGGAAGTTGATGTGTTTGTGGTGAGAATTGAACATAAAATGGGTCCTCTGCAAGAGCAAGTGATCTTAAACCTGAGCCATCTCCAACCTGTTTCAATACTTTGACAATAACTGTGAGCCATCATCTTTAACCCCTGCAGCCACTCACAGCTCTGCTGGTGACTCATGCAGTCAGTTATGTGCCACACAAGTGTCCACTCTGTGCTGGGCCCGTGTGTACGAAGCAGGGAACAGTAAACAAACCTCCGTCTCGGGGAGCATCTTCTAAACGGCTAATAGTGAGACACACAGCATCTTATAAGGTATGGACGGGGACAGGGGGAAAAGGCTGTAAGTTTAGAATAAGGAAGACCAGTCAAGTCCTTGAGGAGGTGGAGAAAAAAGCCACAAGGACAGAGCAGGCTCTACACCAAGAGAACACAAGTACAGAGTGTAAAGTAGGGATACCGAGAAACAGCAAGACATCCAGTATGTCTTCCGTGCTGGGAAACAGAACTCCAAAAGGTCACAAAAACCCTATGAAGGTCCTGCAGGCCACTCTAAGGAGCCGATGGGCTTCTGTTGTACTACTTTTTAAAGAATTTTTATAATTATTCATCTTATGTGGTTGAATGTCTTCATCCTTTGCTCTCTGCCTTATTTACTTATTTTTAAAGACTTATTCTATAGGCATGTACATGTGCATCATATGTGAGCCTGTTGCTTACAGCGATGAGGCATCTGAACTTTGGAACTCAAGTTATGGGCAGCTAAAAGTCCTCATGTGGGGGCTGGGAACTGAACCTGGATTCTCTGCAAGAGCAACAAGTACTCTTAACCACTGAGCCATCTCTCCAGCTCCACTCTGCCTTACTTCTTCAGACAGTCTCTCACTGAACCCAAGCTGGACTAGCCAGTAAGCCAGCACCAGGGATCCTGTCTCTGCCCTCCCAGCTCAATTTCAGCGTCATACTTGGGCAACAAGCACTTCACAGATCTCAAGCTCCTAGTCTTATTTCTACTCCTAAAGCCCTTAACCCTTACAACTTTCAACCCATGAGTTTTCAACTTTCTGCCAATCCAAATACTTCATCTTTTTCCTGGTTCACCCACATTTGTCTTACAGCACTGTGAATTCCCCAACTACCACTGGTCCCCTTTAACTCTCTGTTGAACACACAGTGGGATTCAGCAGACAATTGAGAGGCAGCTTCATAAAGAACCTGGTCTACAAAGGAATACCATCACCTTTATCAAAACCATCTTCCCTCCTTGTCACAGTTAGTAGTGCCCCAATTTCCATTATAAATGTATGATGAAGACAGACTGCTTTTTGCTCTCTATTCTCAAAAGGGCTGAGCTAAGTGCGCATGTGTACCTGACTATAAACACGTGAATATCACTTCACAGCAAAGTGAGTTTTAAATGCTAAGTTCTTTTACTTCTTTTATTATTATTATTTTGGTTTTTTGAGACAGGGTTTCTCTGCGTAGTCTTGGATGTCCTAGACTATGTAGACCATGCTGGCCTCAAACTCACAGAGATCTGCCTGCCTCTGCCTCCCCGAGTGCTGGGATTACAGGCATGCACCACCATACCCACCGGGCTTAAATACTAAATCCTACTCAAGGGTTAACAGATAAACCAGAAAAGGTGGTACACTCCTGTAATCCGAACATCTTAAAAGCTGTAGCAGAGGACTGCGAAGGCAGTGCAGCCTGGGTTATATGGAGTTCCAAGTGTGTGCTACATAGTGAGTCTAGAAAGTTGCAACAAATCAAAAAAGTTAAATGAAGCTTTTGCAGGATATTCCCTGGTTAACAATTTCAAGAGACAGTAACTTTCTATCACTAACCAGTTTCTAACAACAAAACACATGGGCAACACTGTAAAGCTTCCATGCCAAAGACAGAATTTCCGGCTTTACCTTATTGAGCTCTTTCCGTACCAACAGCACCTCTCCCATATTTACATCAATAGATAGGTAATAATGAGGTATGGTCTGCTTCGACTGCATCAGCCTCTGCGCAATCACCTGAAACCAGAGAGTTCAACATTAGGCTGACACCAGACTTTACCTAACTCAATCTGCTTACCTCTTCTTCAGCTCGCTGGTAGCTTACTTCACACAACAGAGCAAGAAAAAAGATTGCCCCTTCTAGTAGATTAGCCAAAACAGAGACTTCTTCATCTCAATACTCAGCTGACCAAATCAAATTTCCTTAAATTAATAATCTAGCACTTTCAACTGGCAAGGTCCTTTTCAGTGTTTTGAACTGTGGAATAACTAAGCAACCAGAATGGAAATGCCCAACAGCTCTGGCCCCAGACTGCGGTGGCGTTCTTACTCGACGAATGTTGCTGATGGGGATATCTGTGAAGACACCCGAAGGAGCTGGAGCCACTGTTGGACCCGGGGGAGTCATGGCAGCTGCTGCAGCCTAAGGGGGGAAAAAAAAGCACTTAGTGACTGTGGCTCGATCTTAGCATGGGCTGAAGGACCGCCTGTGACATGCTACTGCTGTTGAGGACTATACGACAAACTGAAGCAGCAGAGTTCTAAGGGGCAGCTGGTTCCATCCCCACAGAGCAAAAGGGACTCTAATTAAGCTGCTTATTTAAGAGTATTGTTCTTTTCCTTTGTTTGGTTACTTAGAATTCTAAATCATGTTTTAAGAGTTATCATTTTTGAGGAAGTGTATATTCAATGACAAGTTTTTTATTGACGTTTTAAAGGTGGTCAAGGCATGGTGGTGCATACCTAAATTCCCAGCACTCAAGATGCTAACGCAGGAAGATTTTAAGTTCAAGGTTAGCCTGCTTCCTCAACATAACCAGAAAAGGTGGGGTGTGGGATAGAGGGAAAGCAAAGCAGAGAGAAATTAAAGAAATAATACAAAAAGAAAGGCCCTGGGCCAGAGAGGTAGCTAAGCTGCAGGCATGCTTGCCAAGCATGCGTAGAATCCAGGTATGGCTAAAACCAATTACAAAAATAAAATAATTTAAAAAGCCAAATATAACTCACAGGAGCAGCCTTAGAAGGCACGAAAGAGTCAATGTCCTTCTTGATGATTCTGCCTTCTGGTCCCGTCCCTAAAGAAACACATATATATCACATGTGACAGCCAGCACACCACTAGTTCTCCACGGTTACTGTCTGGTTGGTTGGTTGATTGGCTGGTTTTGGAGACAAGGTTTTTCTGCGTAATCCTGGTAGTATCAGAAAACACTCTGTAGACCAGGTTGGCCTTGAACTCAAGAGATCCTCCTGCCTCTGCCTCCCGAATGCTTGGACTAAAGGAGTGAAACACAAGCACCCGGCCAACAGTGGTTCTTTTTAACTACTATAAACAGTAACCATTTTTCTATTAAAGTTTTATTCAGTTAAACTGAACTCTTTATTGTTCTTTCATTTTCTTATTTTGTTTATTTCCTTACTCTTAAGTTGGGAAATACTGACATAAGCATAATACTGACCACAGTTTATAAATCTAAAAGGAAAGTTAGCTGTTGGCTGTGGTTACCTTTTTTTTTTTTATTTCAGTTTATTTACTTTACATGCCAAGAGTGACCCGTCTCTCCTCTCTTCCTGGTCTGCCCCCTTCCTCTCCTCCCCTTTCCCTCTCCCTTGGCTGTGGTTATCTTAAAAAAAAAAAAAATCAACAACAACAACAACAAAAAACAAAACAGAAACCCCAACTCACTGAACCTTGAAACAGAAACTTATTTGACATAAAGTATTTGAGTAAGACTGACAATTTTCTAAAGGAAAACGCTTATTCAGAATACCATGAATAATGTGTAACTAAAATGATCTACTCTTTTAGAATCATTCATTTTCCATAATTTATAGGTTTTTCACACACCAGAGCTAAATTAATACATGTCAAAAACCAAGGAGAAAATACTACAATGCATTTAAGAGACCTTTAAGTTCTCTCACAGGCTTACTTTATTCTATTTTCCCTCTCCCTTCCCATGCATAACTCAGGTTTAGGATTAGGGTTAGGGTTGCAGGTTTAGGCTTAGGCCCAATTACATCATCCTGACCTTGAAGCAAATTCAGAATGCACTTATTATAATACCTTTTCCACTGGCCCACTTCTAGAAAAAAAATTGTCAAATTGATTCATCTTCCCCCATGGCAGCCTTTTAAAGGATTCCCGCTGTGTGCAGCTCTTCCCAATTCCTTTCCTTCATTATAAAAACAGAGTTGGCTAGAACTGTTTATCCTCACCAGGAGCTCTAGAACACAGGCGGTAGGTACCTCTGTTAGATTCCTCACCTTTTAAACACACAGAAACTATAACCTCCCCTACAACCGGCCTTGAGCTTGATGCCACCTCCCTCAACCCCTCAGAGGAAACCAGTTTGCTGAGTTAGCCAAGGCTTTTAATTGCTTTGCCAGCTCCCCAAGAAAGCATAACAGGTGATCATAAACCAATATGGTACGAAGGGAAGACCTAGATTGGCAGTAAAATTGCAGGGTTCTGTTGAATTAGGAAGCTGACTACAGTCAACTGCAAGATGGAGAGTACAGCTCCAGCCCTTGTTCACAGCTGTATGTATTGTGGAAAAAAAAAAAAGGACAGTGAGCAAAGGTGCTGTGCACCAAAATACACAAGACCACCTAGACTGAACACCAGAAGCCTCAGTAGTTTCTTCCTCAGTAGTTAACATTTTAGCTAAGTTTGCTAAACACCCTGCTTCTCTATCTGACTTTTGGTTCTTCTACAATGGAGTTTTGTTTGTTTCTTTCTTTTTCTTGATCCCTCCTCCACAACCCCAATAATGAATAAATAAATTTAAATCCCTGAAATCCGTAACAAACACATTCTTCTCTTTGCAGGTACTGTTGTATGATAAACACAGATGTCTGATCTTTGTTCCAGACTCTTGGCATAGACCTTCCAAAATCTTTGGGATTTCAAGTGGTAAGTATTTGCTCTTTTTCAGTCATGCCTCCTTCCGTTACACCAGCTTATGCTAATGAGGTGACTGAGGACAGTGCTTCTGGATAAAGGACATCAGCGTTGTTAGCCTAAAGACCAAACAAACACTTAACTAAAGTGTGATAACCTTCAATATTCTTTCCACTCTCCCTCCCCATCTCCTGCTTCCTGTGCCAATTCCACTAAACAGAGAGAAGCTGAGTTCAATGAGCACTGGCCAGTGATTTATTCAATAATGTCTTTATGATGACACCTCCATGAAAATAATGCCTTGAGATCCAGTGAGCTTCCTAGTTGGTGAGGACAGCACTGTGATGGCAGGATGGCAAGCCTGGAGAGTGCATGGGTGCTCTGTGTATCCCTTCCCACTATACCTTGTCCTACACATCTCTCCATTGGCTGTGTCTGAGCTGTATTCTTTGTAATATACTAATAATAGTACATAAGGTCTATCAGTCATTTTAGTTAGTTATCAAACCCAAGGAGGATTAGCAATCTTTGATTTACTGCTAATGAGTTATATATACAGACAGCCCCGGGGGAAAAGGAATCTGAGGTAAAAGGAATCTGCTTTCACCTATGGAGTCTCATGCTAACTCTGAGTCAGTAATGTCATACTGGACTGAACTGTTGGACACTCAGTTGGTGGTTATATTGGAAAAACTCCAAACTCTTGGTGTCAGAAAACAGCACACAATCATGGATCCTGAGCTCACTGAGCATATGCCATAAAAGCCTGGGTCAGTTCCCAGGACAAAAATAAAAAATAAGTAAAACAAAGAAGACTCCACTCTACTAGGGGTTGGGAACAACCTTCCACTCTCACTCGCCCTAACCTCCATTCCTTTGTTTTTTCCTCCTTCTCTTCCTCCCTCCTTCTCTCTCTTTCTCCAGATAACATTCCTCAGACTACTGTTAGAATCGTTCCCTTGCAAAACTCTAAATCTTGCTCATCTTTTCGTTAAGGATGACTCAAGTGTTGCTTACAATAAAAAGCATGTGCTTGGCTGACTCAGCTCAGAACTGAAAACCTTAAACAGATGCAGTTTCAGAAGTGCAACTGTCCCTTTAAATTGTTCCCAACCCCTAGGCTACTTTATAATCTCTCTAATCTCAGCCCTTTCCAGATTCTGCAAATTGAAAACCTTAAATTTATACATTAAACAGTAGCAGGGAGAGAGTCTTATCATCCACCACCAAACAACCATCCATAATCTCAATTAAAACAGATAAAATGTTCTGGATTCTATAAAAGTCAATCCCACTTTTTAAAAAATTCTTTATTAATTACAGTTTATTCACTTTGTATCCCCCCTGTACTTCCCTCCCTCCTCCCCTCCCAAATCCCTCCTTCCTCTCCCTTCTGCTTGCATGCCCCTCCCCAAGTCCACTGATAGGGGAGGTCTTCTTTTCCTTCCTTTTGATCCTAATCTATTAGGTCTCATCAGGAGTGGCTGCAGTGTCTTCCTCTCTGGCCCGGTAAGGCTGCCCCACCCGCTTAGGGGGAGGTGATTAAAGAGCAGGCCAATCAGTCTATGTCAGAGACAGTTCCTGTTTCCATTACTATGGAACCCACTTGGACACTGAACTGCCATGGGCTACACCTGTGCAGGGGTCCTAGGTTAAATCTACGAATGGCCCTTGGTTGGAGTATGAGTCTCAGGAAAGACCCCTGTGCTCAGATTTTTTGGTTCTGTTGCTCTCCTTGTGGAGTTCCTGTCCTCTCCAGATCCTACTATTTCCCACTTCTTTCATAAGATTCCCTGAACTCTGCCCAAGGTTTGGCCATGTCTCAGCATCTGCTTTGATAGTTTGTAGGGCAGAGCCTTTCAGAGGCCCTCTGTGGCAGGCTCCTGACTTGTTCCCTATTTTCTCCTTCTTCTGATGTCCATCCTCTTTGCCTTTCTGGATATGTCAATCCCACTTTTTATATTCTCAAGAATTCTGTTTCCTGCCAAACCATCCTACTCTCTCACCCGTCTAGAGCATCAGTTTCTCAAGGATGGGAAGCTACTTGTGTGCTTTGTGAATGCTACACTCACACTAGATAAGCGCGACCACTGTGCTGCAGCCCCAGCTCCTCAGTCTCAGGAGCCCAGCAGGCCCTGAACTGACCTCCTGCCTCAGACTTTTGACCAGCTAGATTCCAGGTGTGTGCCATTAGGCCCAGCTTCTTTTGCTTCTTCTCACCCTTGTCTTCTCTTCTACCCCTTGCTCTCTGTGTTCTGTTATATGCTGTTGGCCTATGGACCTCTGCCAAAATGCTTTCTTCCAACACTTCACAAGGCTGACTCATAGATGACCCCAGGTCTGGAGATGAGATCATGTGTCACCCAGAAAGATCCTCCTCCTGTCTAAAAGTCATTGATAGATTTGTCACTGAATCTATTTCTTTTTAGCTCCTAAGTCACCTCAGTTCATAATAAAAATGTAGAGCAAAGAGAGCTGATATGCTTTCTTTGCACAAGCACTGTTAACTTACTAATCTTCACAAATTATTAAGTATTATTTTTATATACAAGTTACAGAGTCAGAAAAGGTTACACTGTTAGCACATGGCAGAGCTAACATTCAAACCTGATTATTCTGTCTCTGGATCCTATTCTTAACTACAGTGCTAGACTTCTGCTCACTTCGTTCTCTCCTGATGGCCAATGAAGCCAGAATATTCTCCATCTTATGAACAAGTCCTTGATGCACAGATGGTACTTGATAAATATGTGGTTAGCTAATGATAAAGGAATTACTTAACCCAGCCTGCATGAAAACAATACTGGAGTTCTTCAACTTATCCCTCTAGTAAAATAACCAGCACCACCAACTCTCCAACAATTGACTCTACTTGTCCTAGTTCTTCAGGCACAACTATTAACTCTGCCCCTCCACTCTATTAAATGCCTTGTCTCTGGTACTAAGCACAAATTAATAAAGAATGCCACACCAACAAAGCGGCAGCTTGGCGGTGGGTGAGAGCCAGCCTCAGGGCACACAACTGCAGCTGTGGGAACACGACTGTAGCTTTCTTTAGTGATTATGGATGGCAGCACAGGGTAATGGGAACAATACAGAATTTAAAGCAGGACCTGGGTGGTCCAGGCTTGTAATCCTAGCCACTCAAGAGGCTGAAGATAGAACACTGCAAGCTCTGGGCCAGCCTAGGAATTTTTTTTTTTTAATTCCGAGAAATAGAAAATAAAGAGAGGAGGAGCTAAGAATATACATACATGTTACAGTGCCTGCCTAGTATGAATGAGATACTATCTCAACCCCTAGTAATAAAACAAAACAAGAAAAGAACTGAGCTGTTGAGAAGGCTCAGTGTGTAAGGTGCTGCTGCCAAGCCTGATAACTTGAGTTCAACCCCCACGCATGAGGTGTCACACTGTATAGAAGGTCAGAGCACAAACTATTTCTACTATGTGGGTCCCAGGGATAGTACTCGGGTCAGCAGCAGCAAGCACTTTTACCTGGTAAGACATCTCACCAGTCCTGCTCTGCTTATTGCTACACTCAGTCAAACTACTACAGAGCCAAGCCCTCTAACTCAATATTGCCCAACAAACACATATACTTTTGCCAACAATTAAGTAAGACAGGATAAAGAGACAGAGAAATTGTGGGGATATGAGAAGAGAAACAGAAGCCTCTCACCAGCCGAGAAGCAAGAATTCCAACAATGAGCATCTGTTGGCCGATTCTCCTCCCAGTGATAAACCAACAACTTTCTAGGAAGCTCACCATTTATAATAGAAGACTCATACTAAAACCCTGTGCAGTCCTAATGGCTCCTGGTTTTCTCTCTCAGACTATAATTCTATCTACTGCATATCTAGAGCCACCCCATAATCTCACTTAAAAAGGAAAGATGGAGCGGGAAGAAGAGAGCCACCAAAGTGGTGTATATGGCTAATGGTAGGACATTTCATTCAACTCTCCCTCGTGGACCCACACTCACAGTTGGGTATGTCTGACCTTGTCTACTCTCCATTAAAAAGCCCACAACCACACTTGGATATGTCTTATTTCCCTGAGCATATTTCTCTTAACCCCCATGCTTAAAATCTTCATTAAAAGTATCTCTTAATAAAGTGCACTGTTCGTTGATGTGCTTTGATTCTTTTGTGAGTATCTTTCTTCTTTTCTTTGTTTTGTTTTTCAAGACAGGGCTTCTCTTTGTAGCTCTGGCTGTCCTGGAATCCACTCTGTAGACCAGGCTGGCCTCGGGGTGGCCAGAGATCCATCTGCCTCTGCCTCCCAAGTGAAAGGATTAAAGATGTGGGCCACCAACCCGGGTTCTGAATGCCTTCCTACTTTCAATAAAACCCTAATTCAGCTTCATTCTGACAAGCCCTAAAATTCTTTTCTGCATCAAAGCCAAGCATGGGTTTGCCTGAGTCGAGGTCCCTAAGCTCAAAGGAGCTCCTCAGAGTTCTGAGGGCAAATGTGGAGGGAGTGATGCTTCTCTTCCTCACCATTGCTATTAAACATTTCCTATGAATAAAGGACAAACTTACAAGGTCACAGATTACATAGGCAGATCAAAGAAAACACAGTGATGCTCTCCCATTCCACGAAGGCAACAGAGCTCCTCCCCATGCAACTGTATGTGCTGCTCTCACTGACGCACTTACCTGAACTTTAATGTACAACCCCTTTCTTAAAAAAAAACCTTACCTTTAACTTGGGTGAGGTCAATCCCTTTCTCTGCTGCCAACTTCTTTGCAAGAGGGCTAACAAACACTCTTCCCTTTGGTCCAGCAGGAGCAGCTGAGGGTGTAGGCACTGAGGGCTGGGGAGTGGGAGGAACAGCTGCTACCTTTGGAAAAACAGAAAGTATCCACTCATTACTGCAAAGTAATCTGAAAAAGAAAACAAACACTGGGCTTTATTTGTTTGTTTGTTTGTCAAGACGAAGATCCTCCATGTAACAACCCTGGCTGTCCTGGCTGTCTTTATAGACCAGGCTGACCTCTAACTCCTGAAATGCGAGATCCGCCTGCCTCTGCCTCCCAAGTGCTAGGATTAAAGGCGTGTGCCACCATGCCTGGCTACAGGTTCCTATTATATAAGGTAGAAGTTTTTATAATTAAATGATATTTATACACTTTCCTGGTTTAACTAATATAAAATACAAATGGCAAGAATATTTTCTGTCAAAGACAGAAACAGGTCATGCTAACAGGAGAGCTACAGAATTAAAACTGACCTATGTATAATATCCTTATCACCTGTCATTTCTTGTCATTTTTTCCTCTGAGACTACGTAACCTACAGTGATCCTCCTGCCTTAGCCACCCACATGCTTGAATCACCACACACCTTGCTTCTTGCCACTTTTTTATTTTCACTAAGTATATAATTAACATGGTTTCTGCCTAATTTAATCTCATTTCAGGATATAAAATGATACTAACAGGTTTCATGTTTCAAGTGTCTTAAGGAATGGAACACAGAGCTTCCTGCACATCTAAATCAATGCAAGACAGTGAGAAGCCAAGCTTCCTCTGAGAAAATGTACACCTTTTCTAATCCCACGGAGGTATATACCGAAGAGTGAAAGTGTATGATGCTACAAGTCATGTCAGATCAGGGTCCAAAGTCCAAAATGTCTGCTTCAACTACGATACAAAAATACCAGAACTGAAAGTGCAAACAGGCATTAGTAGAGCAACAGAAAATGTGGAGTGAACCCATCACCTTCCTTGGGCATTACCTTCACACCAACAGTAGAAGAACATGTAACTCAGCTTTGTTATCAACTAGAGTCAAGACGGCAGAAGAGCAACTTACCAACCATGAGGTGGACAGCACATACTATATGCCACAGATTAATGAGTGTTGCCAGTCACTTTCCTACATGTAGGATCCAGACACCTGGCTGAAAGGATAATTTCCCAATTCAGAAGCACACTTACCGGGGGTGGGACAGGTGGTGGTGCCTGCGGCTTTAAGCTGGTCACTTCCGTTGGCCTATAATCTGCAAATGCTGCTATATCTTCCTGTTTTTCTACTATGATACAAAGTGGAGTTCCTAGCGGAACATCCCTTGTGCCTTCAGGGATAAGGATTTTTGCCAGATAACCTTCTTCTTGTACTTCAAAGCCTTAAGTAGAAAGAAAAACATTATGAAACTCAAGACTTCACCATTGCTATACCTTCACCAGGGTTTCAGGTAAAGGTTTCATATTCAAACTACTGGTGTTAGGTTTGTTTGTTTTTACAAACTATTTAACTTCTTTGTGCCTCAGTTTCTCTTCTTTAACATGGGAACAGGAAGAATACAGCTAACCCTCTGGCTACAGTTCTGCATCCCTAAATCCAATCAAGTGTGGGTCAACATTACATCACCACTGACATGAACTATGAAGTCAGCCTATGGAAATCTGAACTTAGCATATACACTTTTTATTCTTGCAATTATTTCCTACGTAATACAGTGTAACAGCTATTCACATAGCACTGCTGTTTTCGGTATTACAAGTAACTGGAAATGATTAAAAGTATACAGTTGTAGAGGCATAGCTCAGTAACAGAGATCCTACTAATTTGCTCAAGGCCCTAAATTCAATCCCAGTGACACCACCCTAACCCCAAGTACTATGTCCACTTACATAGGAAACTTTACTCTATAGACTTTCATCCTTGGATCAGTTTGCCAACGCATGTATGAAGGAATGATTAACTATACTATCCTAACATAAATGTTAGATTTAAATCAATTAATATTTAAGTACCTAGAAACAGTATACTCTGCACAAAGTAAATGAAAAATGCAGTTCGCTCTCCAAGTCTTTGAGATCAAAACAATTTGGGAAAAAAACTACCTGGGCAGAACACATACAGATGACTTTCTGGAGCCAGTGCCTTGTGGACACTGACATAACTATGTCTGTTCTACTAAGACTGCAGACAGTGACTCATTCTGAGAGTTACTGAAAACAACTCAAGGGCAGCCCTTATGTGGCACTCACAGGACTTTTTTTTAAAGGTATCTATCTATCTATCTATCTATCTATCTATCTATCTATCTATCTATCTATCTATCTATCGTCTGAGTGCTCTATCTACATGTACACCTGCATGCCAGAAGAGGGCATCAGATATCAGTAAAGGTAGCTGTGAGCCACCATGTGGTTGCTGGGAATTGAACTCAGGACCTCTGAAAGAACAGAGAGTGATCTTATCTGCTGAGCTATCTCTCCAGCCCCACTCACAGGATTTTAAGATGTAATCAGCTACACTGCTAAAAGTCAGAGTTACATGGAAGTCAAATTACAAAAACTGCCAAGCAGGACAGCAATATGGGATTTCAGTACTAAAAGTATTCTCAGAGCTTCTCAAAGGCTATACTTGACATTATGCTAACTACTCCAATGTGATGAAATACAGCATCAGTGGGGTCTCTGTGTCAACAGTTAATGTGCTACTCAGCTACTGTTTTTCTCAAACACTTAGACTTATAAAAGTAAAGCCTAAAGCTGGGTGCAGTGGCTATTTTCTTATAGCCACACCATCAGGAGGCTGAAGCAGGGGGATGTCAAGCATGAAGGCATCCTGGGCAATATAACTTCAAGACCAGACTAGGTTACATAGCAAGGAGTTCCCTATAAAGAAATAGGAGCATGGCATGATGATGCCTTTAATCTTGGCACTCAGATCTCTTTTGAGTTCCAGGCCACCCAAGGTGAGTAAGGCCCTGTCTCAAAAATTGATTTAAAAAAGCAAAATCAGGGTACCGACAGGGGCAAGCTCTGCCTTCCAGATCTTGCTTTCTGGAGTTTATGCCTCTCCTTGATGAACACATCTCTAATGAAGCCTTCCATTTCCCAACTGGAAATACTCAGTAAGAGATGTATTGAAACTGGACAGAGGTAGCACACACCTTTGATCTAAAGCTTGGCAGCAAGCACCTTTATCCACACCAAACCATCTTGCTGGCATTTGCGGTTTCCTTGAGACAGAAACATTTCTTCTAATAAAAGCCATGGGAGAACCAGGCATAGCAGTGCAAGCCTGTAATCCCAAAACTTTGGAGGCTGAGACTGGAAGACTGGAGATTAATGGCCAATCAAAAAAAAGAGAGAAAGAGAGAGAGGGAAGGAGGGGGAAGGGAGGAAGGGAAGAAGGAAAGGAAAGGAAAGGAAAGGAAAGGAAAGGAAAGGAAAGGAAAAGGAAAAGGAAAGGAAGGAAGGAAAGAGAGAAAGAAAGAAAGAAAGAGAGAAAGAAAGAAAGAAAGAAAGAAAGAAAGAAAGAAAGAAAGAAAGAAAGAAAGAAAGAAAAGGCATGAGAATGGCAGGTGTGAAGAACACTATCTGTGACCACTACTTCTTGATGCCTCTGATGTCCTGCGATGGCATGGATGAGCCTCCTGCCCCTGTAAATCATGGAAGAGTGGCAAGAAGCCCATAACACCTAGGATTATCAACAAATACAAGCACAAATTCATGCCTGCAGAGTGGGTTTTGTTTCTGAGAAGAAAGTAAATGAATGAAGGGGCACAAGGAAATGTGGTACATGTGAAGACTAACATTCATGTCACTTTCAAATTAGGAGACTAATCTACACTCTGGGTACTATTTCCCTCCAACTCATCTGAAATCCTTTGGTATTCTCTTGCCAGATAGGGTATGACATTCTTCTTCCTCCTTCCTTCTTTTCCCACATTTAGACAAAGGCAGTTCTGGTACAGCTTCTAATTACCATAAAAATATAGCCAAGAGCAACCCTGGCCTAAGAAAAGACCTCGACATATCCTCGATCAACAAGTACAACTCAGGACTGACATGCATGGCTGTGCATGGCTTTGTTATAACGTATCATCCCCCAGGCAGTAAATCCCAGGAACTGTAAACGTCATGTTATCACTCACTCAGTACAGGAAAGGATGGCCATCCTCCTCCTCACTCAGCTGCCAAGAGCTGAAGAAATCTCACCTATAGTGGCCTTGTCAGTCTCTATCTCTGCCAGTAAGTCTCCTTCACTTAGCTTCTCACCCACTTTCTTTTCCCATCTCTGGACCGTGCCCATGGTCATGGTGGGGGAGAGGGCAGGAAGAAGTACCTGTGGAAACAAACAGTCATTGCTTAACCAGGAAGCACTGTACACAGAGCATTCAGGGGAGTGCTTGCATTTTCATGCAGTGGAAGACTAGTATTTCAGTCACTCATCACACCCAGGCCTGGTGGCATTAATCTGTAATATCAACACTCAAAAGGCAGAAGAGAAGGTTCTTGAATTTGAGACCAACCTGGACTACACAGTAAGACCTTGTCTCAAAAATTAAACCATAACCAAAAACCAAATTACCTAGCATAGCAAGGCTCTGTGCTTAATAGCTTTCTACCAGTCAAATCATCCTTCCAAACACGGGTTACCTGAATCCATCCTTCGCAGTTGAAAACAGGGAGATAGGAAAGATTTCCTTTAGATGGTCAAAATGAAGTCAACACACACATTCTATCTTTTCAACTACGTCCGTGGTTTCCAACCTTCCTAATGCTGCGACCCTCATGTTGTGGTGACCTCAGCCATAAGATTATATTAGTTGCTACTTTATAAATGTAATTTTGCTACTATTATGAATTGTTATGCAAATATCTGATATGCAGAATATCTGATATTTGAATCCTATGAAAGGGTCATTTGACTCCTAAAGGGGTCACAAACCACAGGTTGAGAACCATGGATCTAGGTTAAAATGGGTACTTTTCTTTTCTCTTTCTTTTTTTTTGCTCAAAATCCTGAAGAATAGAATTTAATCTCTGAATACATTATTTTCCAAATAATTTATCAATAGTTTTAACCTTGATAATCTTTGCCTTAATATTTTTTAGAAATAATTTACCAACAGCTTTTAATAATTTTAAAGATGAATCTAATATTTGAAAATTTCTTACATGTCTATAATGCAACCTGACCACACTTACCCTCTCCCCCCTTTCTTATCTGACTTCCACCAAACCTCTTCCAACAGTTTCCTTTACCACCTCATATCTTTTTGTTTCTTGTTTTGTTTTATGACCTACTGGATTTAACAGGAGGCATTAGCATTTTCATGCATGTAGAACTATACTCAGGAGCTCAAGGGCCACACCACTCTTAGTATAACTAATTAATCATAAAATGGGTACTTTTCATTTTCACAGAATGATCTTGGTCTAGACTCTGTTGAATTCGCTGTGTTCTGCAGTGAGCATCTATTTATCTTTTCACACATAAGAAACCACATTTATTTACACCTACTATATATAAAGCTGGGTTTTTTGTTTGTTTGTTTGTTTTATTTGTTTTAAAAACAATTTAAATTAAGGGCAAGAGGGATGGTCGGCAGTGAAGAGCACTTGATGTTCCCACACACGGCCTGAGTTCAGTTCCTGAGATCCGTATGGGCCATTGCGACTCCAGCTTCAAGGGGGTCCAACTCCGCCTCTGGGAGCACTAGCATGCACACGTGCACACACAATTTTTAAAAACTTTCAAACACTAAGAGGTCTTCTCGGAGCAAAGGATGAAGTTCAATAGTAGAAGAGCACTTGACTAGCACGCATGAGGCAGAAGTAGAGGGGGAACCATAAAACTAAACACCATTCTTCACAGACGGCAGCCATAACACATGGTTTTTTAAAAACTGTTAAGAAAAGATTTCTGATGTGTGTGTGTGTGTGTGTGTGTGTGTGTGTGTGTGTGTACAAGTCTGCAGTGCAGAAACCAGAGGTGGACACAAGGTGTCCTGAGCTATCTCACTTTTTTCCTTGAGACAGGGTCTCTCGCTTAGGTCTCTCCAACTCTCCTATCTCTGCTCCCCACAGCACTATAGTTAGAGAAGTTACTCCCAAGTGTTTTCTGACCTCCACACACATAAACAGTGTGTCTACATGCATACTGAACACTTGTAAAAAATTTTTGTTTTTGTTGTTGTTTGAGACAGGGTTTCTCTGTGTAACAGATGTGGCTTGTCCTGGAACACACTTTGTAGACCAAGCTGGCCTGGAACTCGGAGATCCACGTGTCTCTGCCTAAGGAGTACTGGGATAAAAGGTGTACGCCACCACACTTATGCTAATACATATAAAAATAAATTTTTTTGTTTGTTTGAGAAGGGTTTCTCTGTGTAGCCCTAGCTTTCCTGGAACTCACTCTGTAGACTAGGCAGGCTTGAAGGTGGCCAGAGATCCACCTGCCTCTGCCTCCCAAGTGATAGGACTAAAGGCGTGTGATTCCACACCTGGTGGTATAAAAAATTTTTTAATTGTATTCCTATTTATGATTGTGTCTACTGAATTTGGATGCTTATTCACTTAATATGGACTTTATTTGCTATCTTAAGTTTTATAAGTAGCAATAGCCTTATACAAAGGAAAAAGTAATTTCAGTCAAAATGTCTCTAGAAGTGGGAAATAAAACAAGACTTAGAAAATCTTTATAAATTACTTCCTGCTCAGAATTTGTTTTCTTTGTTTCATAATCACTAGTGAAGTAAATGAAAGCATGAGTGAGTGTCTCTGTGTGTGTGAAATACTCACATGTATCACTGTCATCTCAAAAGATTCTTAGGGCCCAAATCTAATACTTGAACACAAAGCACCATAAAATGGAGAAATGTGGTCTTATGTAATAAGATAAGGTTGCTGAACTGAAAGGAATAACTGTGAAAGCTAAAGACCAGGCAACATTTCATCATAAGTGACTGTTACCAACAGAACTGGAACATGATCTCCAAAGACACTGATTTATTTAGAAAACTTCCTATAAAGTTAAGGAAAGGTCAAATCTTCATCCTTCAGATTTTACTTACTTCCAACGTCAAGACCACACAATACACAGAGGAAAACACTAACAGCTAATAAAGTAACTTAGTGTATGTGCTTCAGAATCTGTATTGGTTTATTGTGTTTTTTTCCTGTTTGTTTTGCACTTTTCTAGTTTATTTTAATTTTATTATTGTTGTTTCTTTTTTTAGATGCTGGTTTGTTTTCTAGTTAGAGAGAGAAGGAAAGGCTATGGGTTTGGATAGGTAGGGAAGTAGGGATGATCTGGGAGGAATGTAGGGGAGAACCATAATTAGATTATACATATGAAAGAGAATCTTTAAAAAAAAGAAAAAGCATGACTTAGTTTTGTAGAAGCTGATTTAGGTTCATGGTAATGGCATTTATGGCCACTAGCTTTGTTACAATGTTAACCTGCATATTTATTCTGCACTTTTTTTTTTTTTTTTTTTTTTTGTGGGTGAGGCTCTGGGGTGGGGGACACGGTTTCTCTGTGTAGCCCTGGCTGTCCTGGAACTCACTCTGTAGACCAGGCTGGCCTTGAACTCAGAGATCCAACTGCCTCTGCCTTCCAAGTGCTAAGATTAAAGTTGTGCGCCACCACTACCAAACTCCATTCTTCTTTTTAAATAATTTTTTTATTTTATTTTATGTGTTTTGTTTTCACTGCACGTGTGTCTGTTAGAGAGTGTTGGATCCCCTGGAACTGGAGTTACAGATGGTGTGAACTGCACGCAGGTGCTGGGAACCAAACCTAGATCCTCTGGAAGAACAGCCAGTGCTCTTGACAGCTAAGTCATCTCTATGGCCTCTTCACACTCATTCTTCATTGTTACTTTTCTCATTCATAAGCATTACTGGAATATTTCTATGCTTTGGAAAACCAAAGGACAACTTCCTCTTTCATTCAACAGTCAGCACCTGTTTTCTACTTAAATTTGCTTATATAGGAAAAAAAAAATCATTTCCAAAACCTTTCACAGTGTTTTGAGTGAGAAAAGTCAAGCACTATCCCGTATCTTATACTAAGGCTGAGAAAGGTAAAGAAACTGTCTAAGCTCACACGCTTGGAAACCACAATCAAGAATAAAAGCTGTCAGCTTCACAGGTAAATCTCTGCTGAATGAAAAGCACATATCATATTTAACTAGTTTTCGAGATGCAATCACCACCCATTAAAAAAAGAAGAAGAAATGGATAAATAACAAGTCATCAGGAGCTGGCACTCCAAAGCTGGGCCTCACCTGCATGTGGGTAGGTAAGGAGCTACCAGGAGCCCTTGCAGAAGATGTAGCTGGTGCAGCGGCTGGAGCTGGGGCTGGGGCTGGGGCTGGAGCTGCCTGCGGAGTTGCTGTCGCTGAATCCAATGTATAATTTTTAAAGGCCTCAATATCCTCAGGCCTGAAGAAAAAGAATATATAAACATAGAGTTTATAAAGCAAGTTCAGTCTCCACCTCATCCCTAGCAAGGCTTCAAAGGTCTTTAACTCCCAATTTGAGTTTAAATGTTCTAAAAGCACCGTATGTTCACAAATTACAAGGGTTTTAACTCACTTTTCAACTGTGATACAGATGACGGATCCAACTGGAACATCTCTGGTCCCTTCAGCAACAAGGATCTTTGCCATATAGCACTCCTCCAAGCTCTCAAATCCAACAGTGGCTTTATCAGTTTCAACCTTTTAACACAAAGCAGTAGCTTAGGTTTGTACTGCCAGCATGCAGTTAATTAGAATGTTTCTAGAATTTCATCTGAAGATAAACCCATTACCAGAGACTTGAAAGAATGGTTTAAAGACAGTTTGACTAGCACCCGGGCATTGCTAACATTCGGAGGCTGAGGAAGGCGGAACTCTGAGAGTTGCAGGCCAGCCAGAGCTACACAGTGAAACCCTATCTCAAAAACAGTCAGTTTAGCCAGTCGCTAACAACTTACCTAACCAATCATCTCTAATAACTGTGGGAGGGTGAAAAAAGAGAAGTTTCTTAAAAAGAAACGAGAAACTACCTACCAGAAGGCTAAGTCTCAGTCTCTTCAACATATCCACTCCCTTAGAATCGTCTGCCTATTTTAAAACTTACCTCTGCAATGAGATCACCCTCATTAATTTTTTCACCTTCTTTTTTTTCCCAGCGGGCTATGGTGCCTGCTTGCATCGTTGGGGAAAGGGAAGGCAATGGAACCTGAAGGCGAAAAAAGAAGCAACATTTAAACGGGGATACTTAACTCTTCATGTGGTTTAGAGTTTCAGTCCATCCAATTCCATGCAAAGCATTTACTGAGTCTCATTACAAACCGGTCACTGGGGATAAAAAGGGAGTTCGTCTCCCCAGAAGTTCATGACTTTCAGTGACAGGTTGATCCTCCAGTCGGTCTAGTGGACTTGACAAAGCACGTGAGACTGGGCAGTCCTTTTGCATATAGCCTCAGGGTTGGAGCTCTTCTTTCAATGGAAGAAATCCCTACTGGAAAGGTCTTGGGCAAGAGACCTTAATTGATCCTGAAGGGACCTGCCTCTCCGAGGCCTCTCAAGGAGGATCCCCCACGTCAAGGAGCCGGAGCTGAAGGACAACGGGGTCCGGGGTGGTACACTCACCTTCTGGTGCGGAGGGAGGCTGTAAGAGCGGCGGCCGGGCGACCCCAGGAGCTGCCGCAGTAAACGGTTACGGGGCGCGGTGCCAGAGCCGGAGCTCCAGCTGCACAGCAGGCGGACCCCATAGCTCGGGGTCCCGTTGCTGCATCCAGCCGCGGCGGGGCTGGTCCGCGGGCTCCCGCAAGGGGTCCTGGGGCCTTCCTTCAAGGCTGCCCACCGAGCCCCGAGCCCGGCCCTGGGCACTGCACTCTGCGCCCGCCGCGCACAGACGCGCCACATACTGCCACCGACTCCCACGCCCCAAAGGCTCCGCGGTCTCCGGAGTGACCTCTCCAAGAGCAGCGCGGCTCTGCCGTCAGCCGCGCCCTACGGTCGCGCAGTGTCGTAAAACTGGCTCCTCGGGCTGGCGTACGGAACGAACGGCGTCGGCGCCTCTGCGGAGGCCTCGGGCCGGGAGCGCCCGGGAGGTACCGCGGCCGCCGCTTAGGCGCGGGGAAGGGACGGAGGCGCCTCCAGGCAGTCGCGGGCGGCGCACGTGTGGAGGAAACGGGAAGGCTCGGGGGTGTGGGTGGCCCTGGGAGAGGTGTCGCCGAGGATGAGAAGTAGGGCACGCTCTAAGGCGGGACGGGAGGGTCCGCTCCGCGGCAGCCGGCGGCCAGGGAGGCGGTGCCAACGGCAACGGCCTTCTCTGTTTTAACGAGAAGCTGGGGAATGAACCCGGGCAGACAACCCACAGCTTTAGGGCGGTGGGTGCGGGCGCACCGCGAAACGTTGGAGGCAGGAAAGGCCCTCGAGTGATCTCCAGGGTTCAGGGATGCGTTCTTTGGCTGCAGGTCCCGCCCAGCGCGTTCCTTCCTAGGTCCCTAGCCCACACAAAACGGGAGCACCACGATTTTCTGCCGAGAAAGGTACATTTTCACGTTTCAAGTTACTCTCGGAGGACTATATATAAAGATAGTTGTTTGGAAAAAAAAAAAAAAACAATAGTTACATTACCCCCAAATTGCCACCATATCCTCTTAAGTAGCGAAAATATTTAAGACACACCTCAGACGTGGGGAGGCAAAGCCAGGTGCCAGCTTGGGAACTCTGTCTTTCAAAAGCGAAAGATTTAAGCTACATCTTCGCGAAACGCATTGTTTCACTATTCTACAGTTGTGCGATCTCAACAGAAAACTTTCTTAAACTCTGGAGTGAGGACGTGGAGTCAAAAGAAAAAAGAAATGGCAACCATGAAAAGTTTCCAGACATAAACCACCCAACCCCAAGTTGTTGCCTGTGCGGCATCCCGCCGAGCCACTGCAGCCGTTCCGAGGACACCCTTGCTCTTTGCACTGCCGAGCCCTCGTGCCCTCCGTGTCACGCAAGGCCAGCCAACCTTGGCACGGATTCATCATGTATGGCATGATTCGCACTGGTTTTACTGTACAAAGTTTTCTGTTCTTATGTGAAAAAAATGGTTTAGTTACAGAAAACAAAGGACATTTTTCTACAGCTATTCCCTAGCGTGTAAGCATTACAGTCGTGCGTCTTTGGGTTGGATTGTTTAAATATTTGAATTTTAAACTTGCCATAGCTGATTCAAGTTTCATAGCAAATCATTCGGGGAATTTTGGCCTGAGATTTGGACAATTTCCAGTAATTTCTGAAATATCCCTAAATACACATTTTTACGCTATATATTTTTAAATTTGTATGACATTTATTTCTGTGTATGCTTAACCCCTGAGCCATCTCACCAGCCCTACACAGAGCTCATATGCTGCCTATTTATGTGAAACAACATTCTCAATATCGACAATTATAATTCAAAATATTAATCAACTGAAAAATATTGATACTCCATGTATTGCGGTATCATCTATTCAGCCAAGATTTATCTCTTTTTTTCCACTTGCACATCACCTTTTATTGCAGCACAATTCACACACAATATTTCATTTATAGGACTAAACTATATGTCCATCTTAAAAGAATGGCTAAAATGTGGAATATTTACAAGGCAATTTCTTCAGTCACAAATAATGGAGTTTGTCATCCACAAGATGGGTGCAAACTTAGTTAAGCAAATTAACTCAGTCCCAGAAAGATCCATATTGTATATTTTCTCTCATTTGTGATCCTAGACTTTATCCTCAAAATCCTGTATGTATATATGTCAAAGAAGCCAAAGGGAAACAGGAGCAAAAGGGATTAAGGTAAAGGAAAAAGGAAGAGAATGGGGTATGGAGGTATGGAAAGAAATATACTCAGAATACATTATATACTGTATGAGAATGTCTTTATGAGACAATACCATACATTATGAATTTATACTATGGCATGCATGTGTCTACGCATACACAGGAAAAAGTACATATGAATAAATATTGTTTAGAAAAGTGTCTGCTGAGCATGCACCAAGTCTTTAGCACCTGATGAACTATTTAATCCCAGCGTTTGGGAAGTAGGAACAGGAAAATCAAAAGTTCAAGGTCATCCTCAGCTATGTGACAAGTTCAAGGCCAGTCATGGCTACATGAGGCCCCTAAAATGTACATTATGTATATAAACGCAATATATAAAAAACAGGTGTATATGTACTTAGGTTAGATTTTGCCATATTCTGACCCTAAAGCTTTCGTATTCCCCATCAGCAATGTATGGGATTGCTTAGTTTCCCAGAGCCTCACCACAGAATATGTTCTTAGAATTCCTTTTGTGGGGGAAAGGGGTACAAAAAGGTCATAATCCTTGATTTGTGATTTTTTAATTTATAAATGACATTTATTGCGTCCAGGACACATGTATGAAGGTGGTCATAGGACAACTTTTGAAAGTGCATTCTCTGACCATGTGCTTTCCAGCAAGAGAACTCAAAAGTTAACAAGCTTTGCAGCAAGCGGCTTTACCCCATTGAGCCATTCCTCCAGCCCATGATGGGTGATAGTCATAGACATGGAGAAATTACAGTTAAGGTGATAAGGGCTTTAAATATGTTTAGCTTATCCTTTGAAAATTTCATACATATACAGGATGTATTTTATAGATTTAATTCTGTATGTAAAAGCAAACAAACACATCTAATTGTATAGAAATTTTATTTCATCTTTAAGAACTAGTAACTGCTAAAAATTTTTGAATTACTTATTTACTGTTTTATTTGTAATTGTAAATACCCCTATGATCCCCTCACAGAAGGAAACACAAGTGGAAGAAATTCAAGAAGCCCTGTCACAAAAATAACTGCACTCACATGAACAGTAATGGCTGCAGTGTCACTGAGTGGCATAAACACTTGGTGACATCACATTTACATGCCATACAGTCACTAACAATCCCATGTGGCTCCATAGCTTTAATTTACAGCACAACTCATCTGTAAGCCACTTGAGGAATCTGATCTGTTGTTTTGGTTTCTTCAGGGTTAGTATAGTAACCATAGTGCTGAGTTCTGAGTTATTGACTAATGATTTATGTGTAACATTTATTAAATATACACCCATTGAATAGTTATGTAATTAGAAAGCGTCATCATTTCTGAGCTGACGGTGACATTAAATTAGAAGGAAGCATGTGCTGTATTTATACCAATTCCTCAGTGTGTAGATGGTCAGAGAACACCAAGAACCCAAGAAGAAATTAGAGAAGTTGGACTGACAGCCTCATGTCAGTCATGACTGTTGTCCTAGCACTGTGCAACCAGTTTGAGGCCAGCCTGGGCTACCTACATGGACTCTGTCTAAATGAAAAAATAATAAAGATCTCTTGAAAATCCTAGCCCTTGAGAGGTAGAGGCAGGTAGATCTCTATAAGTTCCAGGCCAGTCAGGTCTACAAAGTAAGACCCTGTCTCAATCATAGCAAAACAAAGTTGGAAATAATCAGAAACCAAGTGAAAGAAAGCACTCAGAGCTAAAGATTGAAATATATCATTTAAATTAATAATATTAAAGTGATAAATGAAGCCTGCTTGAATTTGGGGGAGGCAGCCTTTAAATTGATTTGTGAATTCCAATTCTTGTAGGTATTCATTTCTGGGCTTGGTTTGTAGTCCATGCCTGTGGTCACAGCTACTACAGAGACTGAAGGAAAATGATTAATTATCTGAATCTTTCAGCTTGGATAATTTAGAGAGGCTGTCTCAAAATAGAAAAACATACACTTCTGGCTGGGATCTTGAGTGGCTTGGAGATAGAACTCATGCTTAGCACACACAGGGTCCAGTGTTCAGTCTTAAACACTTCTAAGTCAAGTTCGAATGGCATTTGAATATTAATGTTATCAGTTTATACTCTCAGGGTCTATGTGTCCATACACTTCCGTATTGTTTCAAAGAGGTGCAAAATTAGCTAGTCCCTTTTTATAATAATCTTTCTTGTGCTTATTTTAGAAATACCGACAGTAAAATATCTCTAGCAATAAAACAATCCTTATCTCTGCCCTTCTGATAATGAGCAAACATGCTACCAGGGAGATAGATCACTTGAGGAAATTTACCTTCACTAAATGTAAATGGTTTTACTGGCTGATCTCGGTTAAGAGATATAAATGAAAATGAAGTGGATTTAATTCACAATCTCCATTTTATTCATAGTGTTTGCATGTGTTTTCAACTAGTTCACAATTCTGGTATATTCAGGCAGTTAAAACTGGCAATTTGAAAATCGGAAACCCCTGGCAGAACAAAGTATTTGTGAACACATTGTAAACAGAATACATGGTAATACTCTCTGAAAGCAGTGGTTACAAACATCCATGTTTCTAAGAAAATAGAACTTTATATGTATTTTAACAAGCTGTACCTCTCAAGTTCAATAAATCAGAGTGTGCAATCATGATGCTTTTGAGTAAAAATGAAAATTTTAATTATGATATTTTTCAGTAATTGAGTATTCCTGAATTTGATGTAGAACAAAGATCTTTTCCTAATTTAGTCATCCCAGTTAAAAGAGCTGAAGAGTGGGTCTGAGAGGAGCATTGCTGTTTCCAGAGTATTCCATTGTATGTAGCTAACCCATACTTCTATTTTTTATTTTAACCCAGACACAGATCTCATTTTGTAGCCCAGATTGGCATCAACTGGGTATCCTGCTGCTTCAGCCTCCCAAATGTTGGAATTACAGGCATGAATCTACCACCAGGCAGAGGCTTTAGGTGCAAACTGATGTGTTTAGGGAACCGAGCAAGAAGAGAACACTCTCAGTTTTGTTTTGCTCAGACACAGGGTTTCTTCATGTTGCCCTGGCTGTTGTCCTGGAACTCTCTCTGTAGACCAGGCTGGACTTGAACTCAGAGATCCGCCTGCCTCTGTTTTCTGAATGCTGGGATTAAAGGACCACTGCCCAGCATTCTTCAGTTTTTAAATAACTAAATTAGCATTTGAGGTCATTTTTAAGGTTTTTATTTTTTCTTATGTGTTTACTGGTGTCTGTGTTGGTATATTTTTACACATTACTTTTGTTTTTATTTATTTGCTTGTTGTTTTCAAGATAGGGTCTTACTATGTAGTTCTGGCTGTCATGGAACTATGTAGACCAGGCTAGCCTCAAACTCACAGAGATCTCCTGAGCCACTATGCCCAGCTTACACTTTTTTTTTTAACATAGCTGAGAGATTATTTTATGGATTTCTTAACATTTGAGTCAAGTACTTTTTCCCAAGGAAGTAGACTGTCAGCAATGACAGAATGGACTAGTACACACCAGTACCACTAGGAGACAATAATTTCAAGCCACAAGTTCTCCTAGAGCAGTGGTTCTCAACTTTCCTAATGCTGCGACCCTTTAATACAGTTCCTCATGTTGTGGTGACCTCCAACCAAAAAAAATTGTTTTAATTGCTACTCACAACTATAATTTTGCTACTGTTAGAAATCATAATGTAAATATCTGTGTTTGCCAAAGGTCTTAGGTGACTCCTGTGAAAGGGTTGTTCAACCCCTTAAAGGGTCATGACCTACAGGTTGTTAACTGCTGTTTAGCCAAACAGGAGATTATTTAAAACAGAATGAATTCATGCTTGCTTCTGCTCTGAAGACTCCGTTGTTACAGACTGGAATGAAGATCCCTGATCTGGTGTGTACAGGAATTAATGAAATACAACCTCCAGTAGAGATGCTTAGCCCTTTTACACAGGGTAGATGAGATTAATGAATTCCATTTCTTCCCAGCATTCAACCAACCTCTGCTTTTTATTGAGGCAGTAAGGCCATGAGGGTCCTTTTCAAAAAAGAGATAAAAATAAAACACAATATAGAGGACTTTAAGTTTTTTCTGATTTAATTTTTGCTGAAAAGTTAATTTCATGTAATGTTAAGACTGCTGAAAGAAAAAGGACAATAAAATCAGATTTAGGAGACAGATATTCAAGGTAAATTATACCTGGACTACAGTAATGAAGTTTAGCCTGATCACCTTCATGCTGTCAAATAGCAAAACATTCGAATTCATGCAACAGAGAAACTGGTGATATATGAACATTTTGTCCCTCCAGCTGTCTTGAGAGAAGACGAAAGTAACACTGTTTTCTTCTTTTGGCTTTCACAATGAGTTGTTCTTGCTTATGGCTGACTTTCCTGAACGTTCCTAGTTATAGCTGATGAAAAATTGTTCTTCAATAGAAGACCAGGGTAGTGTGCATGGAAGACATCAGGTCTTTTTGATCTCATGTCTTTTAGAAGAGCAATCAACTAGATTAAAAAAGAAAAACCCTCCAGCACTAAAAACAGGGAAAATTGGACAGGAACTAACCGCCATTAGTATACTCATAACAAAATAAAGCTTGTTCAGAAACCACAAGAGGTGGTAAGAAAAGACAGTAGAAAAGCTACTGAGAGCTCTAGAAAATGGATAGAGTATAGGGAATGTCAGATTACACAGAAGTCACTCTTGAATTATAAAAATAGACATGGTTCTCAGACAAAAAGCAGATGAGTACAAAACAATTTTCAAACATGAACTATTTTTAAAAGATATGTCTATATAAAACAATGAGATGTCATCTCAGCGTTCCAAAGGGTAGTCCATTCAAATGGCTGAAAACGGGAGACACGGAGACAGGCAAGTCCCAGAACTGACCCAGCTATCCCACTCTTCTGTTTGGCAGTGTACAGTGTGGTCAGTCGGTTTTAAGGGACTGTATAAATAGATAATCATGGCTGACTGGTGGTTGGTGCTAGGTGAGCGAATGAGAAAACCCTAAGTTACTGAGTAACCTCTGAAACTGAACTCTTAAGCTTCAGTAGTTGACAGTGTTACAGTAAGAAGTGACTCTTCACCTTGAACCAATCAACCCTGCCATTCACAACTCATGCTCCATGCCCCGCAGGTTTCACTGCGCCCTAAGGGAACAGCCCAGACTCAATATGTAATAGAAAATAACTCCAGCCTTGAAATGAGAGGCAAAACAGTTAAGTCGTGCTCAGTACTCAAATCACAAACACAAATTAATGGTCTGTCTCCTTGTAAATGGGAAGATGCCATGAGTTCAGGTCAAAGAGATGTGGGGAGCAGCACCTTTCCATATCCTCTTGGATTTTTAAGGAGCCCCTCGCTTCTTATTTTCAAACACAAAGTTTATCTGTTTGAAGAAAAATAAATGGCCCTAAAGTTAATGAGTCCTCAGAGAAAACCAGCAGTATGCGAAAAACGCCCTCAACAGGCTAAGGACAAGCTGCAGAACCAGTAAAAAACAGAAGAGGCAGCCCAAGGTCTGAAGTACGGTTTTGGCATAGTACAGCACAATACGGGCAACCCTTTCCCCACAATCCACAAGTCACCATCATCCAGTTCTATATGCAAGTGGGCTTTCATCTTTGGTACCACCTCACAACATAATCATGGTTTGCAATGCCTTGTCTGTAAGTACAAATGCTGGGACTCTGATTGCTGTAACCATTGAGGCCAATTAAATGAACACTGAAACACGAAGGAGTGATGCATCCACTTCCGGGTTCCAGATAATAGCAGCCATGCCCCTACAAGAGGGGTCATCCTTCTCTGTTGGTTAAGGCCTTCGGTTTGGTGTCCTCAGAGCAGAATAAAACACTGTTCCCATGGAAAAGGAGCTCCAGGATGAACCCATGGTCTATGTTTTGGGCAGAGATTTGAAGTACCAGATATGCCAGGCACACAAACAGGACTGGCCTGTGACCATCATACTTGAAGAAGCTTCTTTTTGGCAGCATGACTTAGAAACTTCTCAGCGTACTCTGGTGTTAGTCCTCTTTCCTGAGAGAAGCAGCCAAGGAATGTCCAGGGTCCAGTTAATTCTCTCTATGGTCTTCTTCCACCCAGGCTACAATTTTCCCTTCCCATCCAGGAATGGCATCATCATCATGGAAAACCTAGTTTAAAAAAAAAAAAAAAGCCATAATAGAAACATTGGACAATCCAGCAGACTGAGGCAGGAGGGTAGCTATGAGTCCACCAGATTGGGTCACAGTGTGATACCCCATTTCAACAAAACAGAAACTACTAAGAGAAGTAAGGTAGAGAAGCTGGGCTCTATGGTACACACTGGTAATCCCAGCACTCTAGAAGGCAGAGGCAGGTAGATATCTGTGAGTTTGAGGCCAGCCTGGTCTACAAAGTGAGTCCAGAACAGCTAGGGCTACACAGAGAAACCCTGTCAGAAGAAGAAGAAAGAAGAAAGGGGAAGGAGGAGAAGGAAAAGGAGAAGAGGAGGAAGAAGAGGAGGAGGTAAAGGAAAGTCACTTGAGCAACACTTCTGGTAAAAGGCACTTTAAGGACTCTGAGATGGCTCAGTGGACAAAGGCATCATCACATGACCTGGATTCAATGTCAGGACCCACATGGTGGAGACAATCACCTGACTCCCACCAGTTATCCCTGACTTACAGAACACTACACACACATGCACACACAGAGACAGAGAGGTAGGGAGGGGGAGACCAGCCCAAGAGAAAGAAGCATGTTGCAGTCAACAAAGCTGAGAGGGTTGGCGATCGAAGAGCATCATACACAGAGATGCAGAGTCTAGAGTTTGTCCCTCTGTGTCTTGGTCTTTCTTTGGTTCAGCATTTCCTCACTATACTGCCTTTCCCCCTTCTGGAACAGTAATGTATATCCTGTGCCACATACACATATCTTGTAATCCGCTTTTTTATTCTGATTTTACAGGGGGTTACAATTAAGAGAGTGCCTTGAGTCTCCAAAGAGACTTTAAATTTTTAAAAAGTGCCAAAACTGATATTGCTATGTGGACTTTTGAAGTTGGACTGAATGCATTATTGCATTATCATATGGTGACAAGGCAGTGGGAGCCAAGGAATGGAATGTGGTAGTTTGAACAAGAATGGCCCCCAAATGCTTGTATATTTGGATGCTTAGACATCAGGGAATGGCACTGTTTGGAAGGATTAGAGGTGTGGCCTCATTGGAGCAGGTGTGGTCTTGTTAGAAGAAGTGGATCCTGGGGGCGACTTTGGGGTTTCAAGGGCCCAAACAAGCCCCAGTGTCTTTCTCTCTCTCTGATGCCTGCAAATCCAGATATAGAAGTCTTAGCTACCTCCTCCAGCTCCATGCCTCCCTGTGTGCCACCATGCTTCCAACCATGATGATAATGGACTAAACTGTAAACCAGCCCCAATTAAATGCTTTCTTTTATAAGAGTTGCCTTGGTCATGGTGTCTCTTCACAGCAATAGAGCACCAACTAAGATAGGAACTCTGGTACATCTGGGAGCTAATTCAGGAGTGACCAGTAATATTCCCCCAACTGCCCCTGGACTCTGTACCTCTTCTTTGACAGTGCCAAACTCAGGATCTAGTGCTTTGAAGTGGTACCGGTGATTCCCTTCTCGATCAATAGCCGCTTTAAAATCCTTCAGTGTCACCTCCCCCAGCCTGTAACAAAAGAAGAGTGTACCAAAATAGCCTGTTAATCAATAGGCTGGGAAGGTGATGTGTTAGCTTGAAATCCAGGCCCCCACCAAAGTCAACATGCAGAAGTAGCATGGCTTCAATACTAGGTCACGGCCCCTGATAACCAAGATGTCACTAAAATAGAGGTTTGGGCAACCAGTCAAAACTAGGAATGAGCCTGGCATTACACATCAGGTGATCAAAGAACTCACATTCACTGCTTTTGCTCTTTCTAATCAGGAAAAAAAAAAAAAAGGTATTCAAAATAAAATTTGTTAAATAACCATAAATACACCTAAGTTTTCTCAGTTTCTCCCCTGACATAATGGTCCAGTTTTCTTAGGCTGATAATATTAAATTCATCAGGTGTTTTTTATTTGTTCGTTTTTGTCAGGGTCTCATTCTGCTGCCCAAGCTTCCCTTGATTTTGCTATGTAGCCTAGGGTGACTTCAAATTCACAATCCTGTTCCAGGCTCCCAGGTGCTCAGATTACAGGTAAGTGGCACCCACCTCAAGCATCAGCTTGAGGCTCGTGCCTTTATGGTGACACAAACCTTTAATCCCAGCACTCAGGAGGTGGCAGCAGGTGGATCTCTGAATTCAAGACCATACTGGTCTACATCATGAGTGCAGGCCACCCAGAACTACATAGTGAGACCCTATCTCAAAAAAACTAAACAAAAACAAAACAACACAGTTTATTATTCCTGTGTCTAGCAGTAGATCCTGCTAGTCCCCTATAATGCCACTGGTTGCCAGGGGTGATGGTGCACCCCTTTATTCCTAGTAGAGGGAAGGCAGAGGCTGGAGGATCTCTATGAGTTGGAGGGAGACTAGCCTGGTCCCATAGAGAGTTCTAGGCCAGCCAACGCTACATAATACCTGTCTCAAAAAAGGAAGGAAAGAGGGAGGGAGGGAGAAAGGGAAGAAGGATAAAGGAAGGAAGAAACAAACAAACAAACAAAAACCTGCCAAGCTGGAATTTGAGTCTCCATGTTCTGACAGGCTGCTTTTCAAACACCTTTCAGCCCCTCATCTGGGCAATGACAGGGCTATGCTTCCCTTTCTTTCTTTTGCTTGTTTGTCTGTCTGTCTGTCTGTTTGTTTTTACAATGAAACAATGACATGAGCATCTCACCTCTTTGGTATATTGACCATGAAGGGCGTGAGTGACCGGTCAGTGAAATAGAGCACTTTAGTGCAGGTGCTGCTGACAGTTGGAGAACTCTGGGAGTGAGGCAATGCTGCAATCAGAGACTCTGGTTAGAACATTCGATTTGATCCAAACTATTCCTCCTTTTGTTTACTCAAAATGTCTCAGGACGCTGAAGCTGCCTGAGGTCACAGCTCCTCGATCAGCCTTGCCAAGCACCATGTCCACAGAGCATGGCTCATGATCACCATGAGGACAGGAGGTGCCTTGGGCATGGGCATCGTCATGGGGACCTCATTTCCCATCCATTCCAGGGATTTCTGGCAGAGGAACACCACCAACCCTGACAACACTGTTGCTAAAGATCAAGTGGTCAGAGAACATTCCCTGGCCGGATTTCAGGGGACTTAAAGTATACACCCAGCAGGACCTGCAAACAGTTTATGTTCAGATTTCGGGGGTAAGAATACTCACATGAGTTTTGGAAAGAAAGAAGAATGAAAAAAACAAAAAACCTCAGGACACAGGAACCATCATGGTTTTGATCGTAAAGGCCTGTACTTCAGTCTACTAGAGGGTAGGGTGGTCCTGTGCTGTGCATTTGTGTATGTGTGAGAGAGAGGCAGGCTCTTCCTATGGCCCTGTCTGGCTTAGGACTCATGATAAAGACCAAACTTGCCTTGAACTGACAGAGATCTACCTACCTACCTCTGCCTCCCAAGTGCTGGGATTAAAAATACAGGCCACTACACCTAGCCTTACATTTATTTTAGTGTGGATGTGTGTGGAGATCAGAGGACAAATTTTAGGAGTCAGTTCTCTCCTTCCACCGCCACATGGAACCAAGGATTGGACTCAGAAGGTCAGACTTGGCAGAAAGTGCCTTTACCACTAAGCCAGGTGCCAGCCCCTAAAAATGTGTTTTTGAAACAACATTAACAAAAAGAAACAAAAAGTAGGGCTGGAGAGGTGGCTCAGAGATTAGGAGCACTGGCTGCTCTTCTAGAGGGCCTGAAATCAATTCCTAGCAACCACATGGTGACTCACAACCACCTATAATGAGATCTGGTGCCCTCTTCTGGTGTGCAGGTGTACACGCAGACAGAACATTGTCTACATAACAAGTGAATCTTAAGGAAAAAAAAAAAAAAACTAAAACATCCTGTTACATGATATAGATGATTCTGGTAACATCCATCCAGTTACCAAACAGGATCTGTACTAATAATCAATATAGTAAAATCAGAACAAACAAATCAAACACATATAATTTCAGTGAGCTTTCTAGCACTTTGTGCATTGTCAACCTCCACCTTCTAAAACACAACTTAGAGTCAACAGCTGTCAGAGAAGGAAGAGGAAAAAGAAGGAGGAGGAGGAAGAGGGAGGGAGAATTCTAGGAAAAATATGCATGCCAAACCCCAAACACTTTTATAAGAAAGGATTTTTGGACTTTGCTATTTTATTATTACTTTGCCAAACAGAGTCTCTGTTATTAAGCTTCTCTATTTATATGAAAATTGTAGATTTTGAATTATTTATAAAATCCTTAAAATCCAATAAAGCACCAGGAAATATACCTTTAAAATAAGAGCTGGAGCCCAGTGGTGATGGCACATGTCTTTAATCCCAGCACTCTGGGGGCAGAGGCAGGTGGATCTCTGTTAGTTGAGACCAACCTGGTCTACAGAGTGAGTTCCAGGACAGCCAGGGCTACAAAGAGAAACACTGTCTCGAAACCCCCAGGAGAGAGAGACAGAGACAGAGACAGAGTGAGTTGGGGGACTGGAGAGGTGGCTCTGTGGTTAAAAGTACTTTCTGCTCTTGCAGGAGACCTGGGTTCCCATAACCCACATGGTCCTGTTCTAGGGGTTCTGATGCCCTCTTCTGGCCTCCTGAGGCACTGCACATATGGTATACTTAGATGCCCACAAACACACATAAAATAAAAACAAATCTTAAAAATAAACGATACAGGTGGACATGGTGGTGCACACCTTTAATCCTTGCACTTGGAAGGCAGGAACAGACAAACCTCTGTGAGTTCGAGCCAGCCTGGGCTACATAGTGAGACCTTGTCTCAAACAACAACAAAATGGCACCAGAAAATAAAAGACCCATTAAAAAAAGAAAAGTGAGTTTTGCTTCATGCTTCATCCTCTATAGAAAAAATGACTCTAAACGAATCATAAGCCTTGACTTAAAAGCTAAATATTTACTGGGCTTGGTAGAATATACATTTAATCCCAGCACTGCCAGAGGCAAGTACATTTTTGTGAGTTTGAGAGTCTTGGTACATATAGCAGGTTCTACGCCAGCTAGGACTACACAGTGAGAGCCTGTCTTACAAAAAAAAATCTTGATGTCATTCTCTCCATTTTAGTTATGATAAATTACGTTCTTCAGTGTCATGGAGAGTACTCAGAGGGGCTGCCCCTGTGAAGGGGATCAGCATATCCTATAATCCTTCCAAAACCTTCCTTAAACTGCGAGATTCCTGCCATGTCCCAGTCCCTTGAAAGTCTATAGAGGGAAGGGCTGTCCTTTGTTCTTTGGGTTGTTGCTAGATCTCCACTATATTCCAGCTACCCCTGTTGGGAGTAGCTGACGGTAAAAGGGCTTGATTGGTGTCTGGAGAGATGGCTCAGTGGTTCACAACACTAGCTGCTCTTTCAGGAGTCCTGAGTTCAATTCCCAGCAACCACATGGTGGCCCACAACATCTTTACTGGGATCTGATGCCCTCTTCTGGCATGCAGGTTTACATGCAGATAGAGCACTTATCTACATAAAATAAATAAATCTTAAAAAAAAATAATAAAGAGCACTTATTGCTCTTGCAGAGGACCCAGTTTGGTTCCCAGCACCCACATGGTAGCTTACAACTGCCTGTAACTCCAGTTCCAGAGGATCCAATGGCCTCTTCTGACTTCCATGGACAAAAGGCATATATATGGTATAGATAGATCTAAAAAAAACATATATGTAGGCAAAACACCTATACATATTAAAAAGCACAAGGCCTGACCAAATGTTATGTCTATTTTTTTTTTCTCACAAAGTCCATACTGGCCTCCAACTTGCTATGTAGACAAGGATGACCTTGAATTTCTGAGTCTCCTACCTCCAACTCCAGACAGGACCTCCAGTGCCTGGATAAGGACACCAACCCATCCATAAAACACCCAACCAAAATTTGTCCTGCCTACAAGATGTGCAGGGACAAAGATGGAGCTAAGATTGAGGGAATGGCCAACCAAAACCTGGCTCTACCTGAGACCTACTCCATGGGAGAGAACCAACCCCTGACACTGCTAATGTTACTCTGCTATACCTGTAGACAGGAGCCTAACATAACTCCTCTAATAGGCTTCACCCAGCAGCTGATGGAAACAGATGTGGAGATCCACAGCCGAACATTAGCCAGAGCTTGGGGAGTCATATAGAAGACTTGAGGGAAAGACTGAAGAAGCTGGAGGGGCCAAGGATTCCACAAGAAGACCTAGAGTCAACTAACGTGGACCCATGGGGGCTCACAGAGACTGAAGCACCAACCAAAGAGCATGCGTGGACTGTCCTAGGACCCCTGCACATATGCAGCAGATTCTCAGCCTGGTCTTCATGTGGGTCCTCGAGCAACTGGAGCCCGGCCTCTCTCTGGCTCTGAGGCCTCCCTTTGGATCTGGTTCCCCTAGATGGCTGCCTTTTCTGGCCTCAATGGGAGAGGATGGGCCTAGTCCTGCAGCGACTTAATGTGCCAGGGTGGGTTGGTGCCCATGGAGGACTCCCCCCACTTCTCTGAGAAAAAGGACAGGGAGAACGGGGGAAGAAGGGTATATGTGAGGGTGGGGGGAACTGGGAGGAGGAGAAGGGGGCTTCAATCAGGATGTAAAGTGAATAAATAATTATTTTTAAAGTAAAGACTCACTGAAGGATGGAGGCCACAGAAGGTGACCCTTGATGGTGTATAATCCAGCTCTATTTCCTGTTCACTATCTGCTTTCTAACTCTGGATACAATACAGCCAGCACCTTCCTTCTCTAGTCACCCTCCAGTATGACATGATGGATTGTATCCCCTAGAACTGCAAGCCAAAATAAACCCTTCCTTTCATAAAAATAAATAAAATAAAAGACACAGACCACCAGGTGTCTTTCACTCCAGATAGGGCTTTGTGCTTTTGCAGTGAAAGTGTTCCTGTCCTCTAGGCCTGCACCAGGGGGAGGGGAGTCGTTGTTTGGTTTGGGTTTTCAAGACAAGGTTTCTCTGTGTAGCTGTTCTGGTTTGGCTGTTTTGGAACTCACTCTGTAGTCCAGGCTGGCCTTGAACTCACAAAGATCCACCTGCCTGCCTCCCAAGTGCTGGGATTAAAGGTGTGTGCCACCACCACCCAGCTTTTCTTTTCTTCCTCTCTCTCTCTCTGTGTGTGTGTGTGTGTGTGTGTGTGTGTGTACATTAGCATTTTGCCTGCATGTATGTATGTCTGTGTAAGAGTGCCAGATCCAGCTGAACTGGAGTTACTGACAATTATGATCTGCCATGTGGATACTGAGAGTAGAACCTGGGTCCTTTGGAAGAACAATCAATGCTCTTAACCACTGAGCCATTCTTCCAGCCCCAAGGTTTTCTTTTGACTCTGTCCCTACAAACTATTTCATGCACAGAACATAAGTCTATGGAAAAGTGCCTGCGTGTTATGAACTCCTATGCCCTCAGCACGTGGGTTCCATGTTTAGCCTTTATCAATGCAGGGAAATCTCAGAATTCTTATCTGTGGCACAGTGGCCCATTGCCCTTTCCGGCTTCATTACACGTAAGCTATTTCTCTTTCCTTCTTGATCCTGGCATGTGTCCAACCCAACCCTCTTTCTCTCTAATAATTTGCTTGTTCAGAACATTTCATATAAATACACAAATGTAATATATGTCCTTTTGGTTTTTTAAAAGATATTCTTTCACTTTGTGTGTGTGTAAGCCAGAGATCAATGTCAGATGTCTTCCTCTGTCTTACTTTTTGAGATAGGGTCTCTCACAGAGCCGAGAGCTCACAGATTAGGTGAGAATAGTTGGCCAGAGAGTGCCAAGGACTCACTTGTCCCTGTCTTCACACAGATTACAGTGATGCGCTGCCACACCCACATGGCTGCTGTGGATTTGAGCTCAGGTTCTCACACTTGTGGGGCAGGCACCTTGCCGAGTGAACATCCTTCTGGCTCTGGCATCTTGTATTTAGCATATGGAGTTCATTCATGTTCTAATGTGCATCAGTCTTTATTTATTCCTTTTTATAGCTGAATAATATTCTATTGTTTGCATCTACCACAGTTTGCTTACCATTTATCAATTGGCAGACATTTGTGTTAACTCTTTGGTTTTGAATATTTGTTTTCAGTTCTTTGGGGGTATATATCCATTATTTCCTGTGATAATTCTGTGTTTAGCTTTTTTGCCCTGTGCTTAGCTTTTGATTACTGTTTTCCTCAGTGGTTCCATCATTTTACAACTTGAAAGCAACACAGAGAAGCTCCAGTTTCTCTATTTCTTTTGGGGACACGTGTTTGTTTTTTTTTTTAAGTGTTTTCAAAAAGATTTATTTATTTATTATGTGTTATTTATTCTGCCTACATGCCAGAAGAGGGCACCAGATATCACTATAGAAGGTTGTGAGCCACCATGTGGTTGCTGGGAATTGAACTTAGAACCTTTGGAAGAACAGCCAGTGCTCTTAACCTCTAAGCCATCTCTCCAGCCCTTATCACCACTTGTTACTTTCCATTTTCTTGGAACCATCTAGAAGAAATGAAGTGAAGTGGTATGTCATTGTGGGATTTTAATCTTGTTTTGTTTTTTTGTTTGTTTTTTTGTTTGTTTGTTTTGCAGGTAGGGATTAAATGCAGGACCTTGTCATGTACTAAGAGCTCATTCTACCACTAAACTATACCTACAACCCTCACTGTGGGTTTCTTAAGGATTTTTTTTTTTATTTTCAATTATGTGTCTCTGTCTAGGTCTATGTGGGGTATGTGCAAGTGTGTGCAGGTGCCTGCAGAGGCTAGAGGAGGGCACTGAAAACCCGGAGTTACAGGGGACTATGAGCTACCTGCTGTGGGTGCTAGGACTGAACTCAGCCCTCTGAAGGAGCAGACAGCACTCTTAGCCGCTAAGCCATCTCTCCAGATCCTCACTGTCGTTTTAATTTGCAGTTCCTCATGGCTAATATTTTTTCATTGCTTATTTACATATGTGTCTTTAGAAAACTGTTTACTTGAAGCCTTTGTCCATTTTTCATTCTATAGTCTTTTGTAGTTGAATTTGAAGAGTTCTCTATATATTCTGGATCCCAGGCCCAGATAAATTATTTCTAAATTCTTTCTTTATCTTGTCGATTGTCTTTTTCCTTTTCAACAGATGTGTTTCTTTCTAGTCCTAGTTGGCCTGGAATTCACCGTGTATAATGAAGCTGACTGTGAGCCTGTGATGATCTAAGTCCCAGCCTTCTGAATGCTGAAATGACAGGCATGCGCCACCATACCCAGCTCTTCTGACTTCCCAGACAGTGTCCTTTTATGCAGAAAACATTTTGTTTCTATACCAGCTGTTCTAGCTTTTTCTTCAGCACAAACTTTGTTTGATTGTTTGTTTGTTTTAATTTTTGTTTTTGGTTTTTTAGGACAGGGTTTCTCTGTGTAGCCTTGGCTCTCCTAGACTCACTTTGTAGACCAGACTGGCCTTGAACTCAGTGATCTTCCTGCCTCTGCCTCCCCGAGTGCACCACCATACCCTGCTAGCTAAATATGCTTTTGATGACATACCTAGGAGTCCACTGCCAAGTTCAAAAGTGTATTTCTCCTTTTCTAGAAGTCGTATAGATTTCTTTTTTTTTTTACATATATAGAGCAACTGGTAGGGATCCCATGTTGTAGGATATCCACTTGTCCTAAGTCAAATGATTATACATATATGGGTGTATAAATGAACTCTCAATTTTATTCCACTAACTTACTGTGTTACTTTTAAATAACACTGTAGATAGCTATGAGCCACCATGTAGTTGCTGGAAACTGAACTCAGGACCTCTGGGAGAGCAGCCAGTGCTCTGAGCCATGTCTCCAGCCCCAATAAACAATTCTTAAAAACTCTGAAATAATTGTTGGTTCTCTTCAGGAGTCAAGAACAGGAAAGAAATTTGGCTGGGGCACAGGCGGAGCAGAATGGAAGGAGGAGCTGTGGACGTGCTACCACGGCCTTGCATACCTTGTGTGCCCCCATATTCTGCAGTGATTCTCAGGTGAAGTACCATTTAATGCTCAGATCCTCCAAAATTCTCTCCATTAGACAACAAAGAACCTCAGGCACAGTGCCATTAATTAACATTCTTGTCTGCAGCCATACACTGTGGGGCGGCCGCCCCAAGACTGCACTTCAGAACTGTCTAATTTTATATTCTCTATTTTCCTGCTCTTAGTTTGCATTCATTTTGAGGCAGGGATTTCAAGTGCCTCTGAATTTACAAAGACGGATGCCTCATTGGCATTCAAATGCATCTCCTTGAAGCTCAGATTAGAATGAAACTCTAAAAGTAATCCACACACAAGAATGCTTGAAGCCACATGGAACAGAAGGATCCCGAAAGAGGCTGAGACAGTCTAGGTTTGGGACGAGGCACAGGATGCATACAGCAGCCAAGGGCAAGAAGGAGGAGGAGTTGCGGGGGCGGGAGAGGGTGTCGGAATTAACATTCAGAGAATGTAAGGAAAACTGAGACACTGAGGGCTCCAGCTCAGCAGGCTGCTGCAATGAGAAGCAGCCCCAGCAAGCCCACCGTGCTCTGGTCCACTCTGCAGAGTCTAATACTGCTACAGGATGCCCAATGCTATATGACGACAGTGTGTCGTCTCTGGTGATGGTGGAAAACATTTCCCCAGACTGTTCAAGAACATAAAATGCTTTTGGAAAGACAATGGGAGGCAAGGTTTGAGGTGCAACCACTTGACTACACAAGGAGAAGTCACCTGTGACCCAACAGTGAGAATAAGTGGAGTAACTGAGTGAACTAGATCGGGTGGCCATGGAAGGAAGAAAGGAGAACTGGAGCCGCAGAGATGGTTCAGGAGGTAAGGCTGAGTGTGCTTCCCAGAATCCACAGGGTAGAAGAACTGACTCCTGCGAGGCATCATCAGTCCTCTACATGTGACTGTGGCACACAAACACACATGATAATAATAAATGTTAACATTTGTACAGAGAAATGAAGAGAGTAACTACAGACCTGTACAGAAGTCTGGTGTGGGAGAGGAGGAGAAGTAAGTCTGTAGTTAAAGGGCTTCCGTAGTTACACAGGTTTTTAGATTTGATAAGCCGAGGGATATGCTGGCCTGTTTGTGAAGATGGCGTCACTGGAGGGTCTGCATCAATACTCAATTCTATAAGCAACTATAAACTAAGGGTGATGATTTAAATGATTCTCACGTGCATGAAATAATTGGTCTAGAGAGGAAAGAGCTTATTATTTTTAAAAATGTATTTTTATGTTCATTGGTGTTTTACCTGCATGTATTAGGGTGATGGATCCCTGGGAAGAGGGGTTAACAAACAGTTGTAGACTGCCCTATGGGTGCTGGGAACTGAACTCAGGTCCTTTCAGAGAGCAGCCAGTGCTCTTAACTTCTAAAGATGCTGAGCCATCTCTTCAGCCCTAAGAATTTATTATTTAAAAAGCGTGTCTAAGAATGTAGAACTTTTACATGGACAGTACATATTAACCTTAAAAAAATACCAGAGAGGATAATAATCACATTTAATTTTTTTGTTTGTTTTTGTTTTTCAAGACTGGGTTTCATGGTGTGTAGCCCTGGCTGTCCTGGACTCACTCTGTAGACCAGGCTGACCTCCTACGCAGACAGACCTGCCTGCCTCTGCCTCCCAAGTGCTGGAATTAAAGGCATGCAACACCACAAATTAAAACCTTAAAGAAGCATGGTAGTGCATGTCTTTAACACCAGCATTTGGGAGGCAGAGGCAGAAAGATTACTTCAAGTTTGAGGCCAGCCTCGTCCACACAGGCCTACATACATGGCAGTAGTCCTAGCACATGGGAAATAGAAGTAGGAGAATCCAGAGTTCACGACCATCCCCAGCTACATAGCTTGAAATTAGCCTAGTTTACATGAGACCCTATCTCAAAAAAATGAAACAAAGTTAAATAAAAGACAGACCACAAAGTAAAACCCTTAAGACAGTTGCACAAGTATAAATGTATAAATGTAAAAATGTACAAAATGTAAAAAAGTATAAAATATTAAAAAAAAATTGTAGAACAAATTGTGTTCTCAAATTTCTGATTTAGCATTTCCTTGTGTGAGATGATGATGGGAGAGAAACTGATTGTTTTAGTTCCAAAATTAGCTCCAGAATCTTTTTTCAGGACTCTTTGGAACTAGACTTAATTTTTTTGTTTGTTCAGTTGGTTTGTTTTTTTGTTTAGTTTTGGGATTTTGTTGTTGTTTTGAGACAGAGTCTCAATATTGTAAAAGTAACTTTTATTCTCCTGTAGTAATTGTTGTCTGGAAGGCTTATCACCTCCATCTGCTAACCTAGACCTAGTCCTGGAAGCTTCTAACCTCAGCCTAGAATGTTTTCAGCCTCTGAGACTTACTGCTTAATAAGCTTACCCTTTCTTTTCTTTCTGAGCTCTGGATTGGCTGGTTCAACTCAGTTGTTCTGGCTCAAACTCCTCTCCCAGCTGACATTCAATCTGGCTTCTCTTTTCATCTTTGAATTGCTCTGCTTAGCCTCACACTAACTCAAGCTCTGATCTCCTGGCTCCTTCTCATTCTCTGGCTCCTTCGGTCTTCACCTGAATTCTCTTTATTACTGTCCTGGTAAAACTGTCTCTTTTCCTCTGTGTATTGCCTCTTAAGTAGCTTCCCTTTTCTCTGTCTTTTCGTGAGAGTTGGCCATATCCCATTCTGTCAAGTCTTTCTCTGATTTGTCACTGTTTCTGCCACTCAGTTAGACATCACTTTCAAAGGAAGTTTGTGCTTCCTTCTACAAACTATCTTTACCTTCCTTGTTAGGGATCAAAAGGATGTTGGGAGCCATGCAGGAGCTCCCAATTAAAACAGCTCTAGAACTCATGAAATGCAGAGCCATGATGGGTGTGTCTTGGCACGGCATTGCCCCAAGAACTACGTGTCCTGAGAACTTTATGCTGTTATGAAGCATAGATCTGCTTGTTATCCTCGAGGGCCTCATTATCCTCCTAATATATAAATCGTATGAAAACTCCCAGGGGGCTTCCAGCCTCTCTCTGGGCAGCATCTCTGGCACCAAGAATAACAATGCTTGACCTCTTTCAGGCATCGCTGCTGGTGATTCAACCATCGCCCTTGGAAACAACCTACAGATGCAGATTGTTAGCAATGGCCACTACCCTTAGAAGGAATTTGGAAAAATAGATTGTTTAGCAAGGTTAGGTAAAGATGGTTTTGCTAATGGCTCTGACATAGAAAATCTTAGAGAACAGTTTGAAGTTCAGGAAAATACACTCTTAGTAGTAAAGCCAGGGACTTGTTGATGTTGGTGAGTGAGAACAATAACCCAGTTAGCACTAGCTGACATGACTCTCTCCCTGAAGTTGGGCTTCAAAGTGATTAATTTCTTATATTCATTTTTGCCCTCGGCTTCCTGTCATGACTAATAAAAATTATTAATGAGTAGATGTGCACCGTAAAGATTTTTAATATAGATGGCTGATTGTTTTTAATATAACATTTTATATTTGTAATTCTTTTAAGATTTTTATAAGATTACTTTTTTTTTTTGTCTTTCAATTCTTTTTTTTTTTTTTCAATGCAGTTTATTCAGGAACCTTGAACAATCATCTGACCCTGGGGAAAGCCAGCCCACAGCTTAAATAGCCTCTGGGTAGCCAACCCAGGCGTGCCACGGGGGCAATGCAGATAGGTCCACATACATGGAAGCAAGCCAGATCCTCAGCCTTAGCCAAATGTGGAATTGTTCGTGACAGAGAGCACTCACCATCGGGAAGGTGGAAGGCGGAAACCAGCTCCATCTTTAAGGCACAGCATTCCGCAGCTCTCTACAGTTCCCCCTTTTTGTTTTAGACGCATCAGGCAAGAGTAGAGGTCTGATCTCTGATATTAGAAATAAATTGGGACTTTGTACCGATGTTCATTTAGGTGTCATCCACCCAAAGAGCATCAGACCCGTCCGATACCTTTTTCTCAGAGGCGGGACCTGGGGTATCAACCCGCATGCAATCAGACATGCTCTTCTCTGGGTCCAAAGCGGCTGACCCTGAGTGCAGTGCTTAGCCTCGCATCCTGAGCGTAACATTTTAGCTTTTTATGGTATCCAACCATGCTTGGGGCGAATGTCCTGCTTCAATGGCTGTATAAAGATAATTCTTTCTTTGTAACTGCAAACTGCAGCCTGCCAATAAAAATAAATAAATAGATAGATAAAGGCTGGCTGAGAAATTACCTTGCTTGCTCACCTTGTTAACCTATAACAAGTTTCTCAGTTACAAATGTATATGGGTTCTTGGAAATAACGTGTTTTTTCTTATTTGTTTTTCACCCATAATACATAAAACATTGGCTCATGTGAAGGTATCGGGAGAAATGTTTTTCTTACATACACTCATTGTAATCATTCACTTACAGGAAAATAGAATGTGACCACATTGTGATTTCTGTACCTCTTGAAAGATCTTGCTGGGAAATGTACGCTTGGGAGAATGAGTGAAAGCACTGGCTCTCCAGAGTTTGTTCCATCCACCAGGATGTGTGTGTGTAGGGTGGTTTGGACCTCACTCTCTGAAGTTTGTGTCACCTGCCAGAATATATGAATATGTATGTATGTAAGGCTGGGTTGGAGCTTGATCTCTGGAGTTTGCTCTAGCCATCCATGATGTGCATGTATGCACATATGTATGTGTATGTATGTATGTACGTATGACTGTATGTATGTGTAAAATAAAAGATGCCTGTAAGAGAAGCTAAATTTAAAAAGGTAAAGGAAAAGCTTGTTGGAACCTACCTGCTGAAGTCTGTCTTACTTCATCAACAAGTCTAAGTGTGTGTGTGTGATTTTTTCTTTTTCTTTCCTCCTTCCCTTTTCTTTTTAGATGCTTGCCAACAGCCCTAGCCCCTGCTTACATGGTAGCTGTAAGCCCCCACTTGCCACAATCAGTGAAAGCCCCCTAGGAGCCAACATCCCTAGCCCCACCTTACTTACATGGTATCTATAAGCCCCCACCAGAAAGCTATCAGCACTGGCCTGCTACCAGCAGTTTAATTCTGGCCCCCAGTTTGCCACTGTTGGTGGAAGCCATGGTTGGTAACCATCAGTTCCGGCCTGGAAAATTACCCTCAGAAAAAGTCTCCAGGCAGTTGCAGCTGTAGGATTTACACCCTGCCTCCAAGGAAATGTCGAAGCTGGACTTCAACAAAAGGAATGTACCACCAAGCCTGGACCTAACCTTTTCTTTATATGAAACTGGCTGTATACCAGCCTGGCCTTGAACTCAGATCTGCTTGCCTCTGTCTCCTGGATTAAAGGCACATTTGTATTCCAGTCAGATCACAAAGATCTAGGTGTTTGGATGTGATCTCTTGCCAGAGTAGCAATGTTCTAAATTAAAATTTCTCTACACACTATGGTTGGCTTCAAATGTGTAGTTTTCATGCTTTAGGCTCCCAAGTGCCAAGATGACAGGCAGAGGCTATTGTGCCCAGCTTTCATATGGTTTTGGAAATTTACAAATGTGCTGGAGAAATAGCTCTGCAGTTAGGAGCACTGGCTGTTCTTCTAGGGGACTTGGGTTCAATTCCTAGTACCCACAAGGTGTCTCGAAAATGTACCTCTGGTTCCAGGGAAACTAATACCCTCTCCCGGCTTCCACCATGGCCAGTTACCAAAGTGGCACACAGCTGTACATACACAAAACCCAATAAATTTTTAATAAAAATTATGTATCCATCAAAAAGGGGGAAAGGAAAAATAAATTGGACACACAAAAATATTAGTTCTAATCAGCTATTTGATTTTCATATAAATTGTTTGTATTCTCTACAATTGGTTCTAGATAAAATAAAAAAAAAACATAAGAAAATTTGAACATTACTGAACCAATGCTCAAAATGTGTACTACAGGGAGAATGGCCAGGTGGAGTAGTTCATCCAACAAGATGAACCAAAAAGGCTGAGTGCACAGGAGCTGGTTCAAACACACTTCCTAACCATGACAACTAGGTGGTGCAAATACTTATCAGGCCTTAAATGAATGACCTGGACCCTCAAAGCTTTTAAAGAAAATTTCCCCCAAAATTGAAGTTCGAGCCTCTAGGAAAAGCAGACAGTTTTCGTGTATCTATCTGAGACTAGAGTGATCTAGATGTGTGTTTGTTACTTTACAGTTTATTGAGCATTGTTGGGATAATTTTTCGTGCACCGTGTAAAGGTTGTCTGTAATATTCAAATGTTGACTTCTGTACCAGCAGAGAGCTGAGTCCTGTCAGACTTCAGTATTTTTATTTTTATGAAGCATCACCTGTCTCAGTGTTTTGTAAGCACACTTCCCTCACCTTCTGATTGGTTTAATAAAGAGCTGACAGCCTATAGCTGAGGCAGGAGAGGAAAGGTAGGGCATCTGGGCAGAGATAGGAACTGTGGGAAGAACTGAGGCAAGAGATTCACCAGACAGACAGGGAGGAAGTTGGACTCATGGGACTCAGGAGAGAGAACAGGCCAAGTGGCAGATGTGGACTAGTATAGACAGGGTTAATTAAGTCACACAAGCTAGCTGGGAACAAGCCTAAGCTATAAGGCCTAAGCTTTCACAAATAATAGACGGTCTCCATGTCATTACTCCATCTGCTGGCAGTCCAAAGAAAGTCCAGTTATACAGTATGAATGCTTTGAGCTTGCATAGTCTCTAGATATTTCAGCCCATGTCAGCAGATTCCTCCATATGGCTCATGGTGGTGACGTTATGAGTCCTCATAATCCTACAGCTAATGTGACTCTAGCTGGCTAAGGAAAAAAATCATAAAAGTGAAGCATTGCACAAAAAAAAAAAATGTCTACCCAAAAGCTAGAAGTATGAAAATAACAACACTTCTGATTGGCACAAGAACAGACAAGAGTGATCAGTGGAATCAAATTGAAGATCTAGACATACATCCACACATCTATGGACATCTGTTTTTGTTTGTTTGTTTGTTTGTTTGTTTGTTTATAAAGAAGCCATAAATACACACTGGAAAAAGTCAGCATCTTCAAGAAATGGTGCTGGTCAAATTAGATGTCTGCATGTACAAGAATCTAATACTTACAGATCCATACTTATTTCCCTACACAAAACTCAAGTGCAACTCCAAAGACCTTAACATAAAGCCAGATACATTGAGCCATGCAGAAGAGAAGGTGGGAAAGAGCCTTGAATGCACTGGCACAGAAAACAACTTTCTGAACAGAACACCATTAGTACAGGCAATAAGATCAACAATTAATAGATGGGACCTCCCGAAGCTGAAAAGCTTCAGCATCGCAAAGGACACCATCAAAAGGACAGAAAAAGCAGCAGCCTATAGAATGGGAAAAGATTGTTAGCAACTACACATCAATGAAGGGAAAGTATCCAAAATATATAAAGAACCCAAAAACTAGATATCAAGAAAACACATAGCCCAGTTAAAAACAGGGCACAGATCTAAACAGGGAATTCTTAAAAGAGGAACCTCAACTGTCTGAGAAACATTTAGAAAAATGTTCAGCATCCTTAACCATCACTGAGACGTAAATTAAAACTAAACTTTGAGATTTCATCTTACATCCATCAGAATAGTTAAGATGAATAAAACAAGTGGCAGTGAGGATGTGGAGTACTGGAAATGCTCATCCATGGATGGTGGGAGTGCAAACTTGGACAGACACAATGGTAATCAGTGTGACAGTGCCTCAGGAGATGGGAACCCATCTACCTCCAGACTCAGCTATACCACTCGTGGGCATATACCCCACTGAGAATGAAGGACACTCCATTCTCCCACAAACGGCTGCTTAACCATGTCATTGTTTTTCTATTCATAATAGACAGAAGCTGGAATCAACCTAGGTGCCCCTCAACAGAAGAATGGATTTTTAAAATGTGGTACAGTTACATGATGAAATATTGTTCAGCCTTTAAAAAGAGTGAAATCATGAAATTTGTAGGTAAATGGAGGGAACTAGAAGAAATCTTCCTGCATAAGTTACCCCAGACCCAGAAAGACAAGTACAATGTGTACTCACTTATATGTTTATATTAGCTGTTAAGTCAGTGATAACCAAGCTACAATACAAAGGTTGGGTACAGAGTAAGGGACTTGAGGGGAGAGATAGATCACCTTAGGAAAGGTAAATAGAATAGTTATGAATGGGTGCAGGGAGATGGAATGGGGAGAGGAGGACAAGGGACGAATACAAGGAGAGACAGCTATAATTAAGGGCCACTTGAGGGGTAGTATGGAAACCTAAGATAGAAAAAAATCTTCCTAAAATATATACACATATTAAGGTAATTTAAATGAAATTTCCAAATAATGGGGAGACAGAGCCCCAATTGGACATCTCTTGTCAACAAATGAAGTTTCCATTACCAGGACTGGGTTACATCTGAGTTGCTGGCCAAAGGGGTCCCAGGGGAATCCCAAAACAACCCAGGCTGTGGCAAAGTCTACAGGTTGCTCTCTACAAACCGATGGGAAGGCCCCAATGCTGAAGACAACCCGCACAGTGAACATGGAGAAGGCAAGCTGGTGTCTACATGGAACCTTTACCCCTATGCGCAGAAAGGTACTCTGCACCCTACCAAAAGAGAAACAAAAAGAAAAAGAGAAAGAAACAAAAAAGAAACAATTTTTGTTCTAGCATTCTAGACACTTTATGAAAATGAGACTTACTTGAATTAGGGGGCCAGGATGCCCGGTATTCACTACCTGCTTGAGTTCTGAGTGACCTTCCTCGAACCTGGAAAGCCACAAAGATGTCAAGAGTTATTTATGACCAAGGGAAGAATTTACTCATGAAATTTAAAACACAAAGAAAACGTTAATTATATCTTGTTCTAAGACGTACGAAATGTGACATGTTTGTCTTAACAGCGAGCACAGCTATGAAAGGCTCTCTCATCTCCAGAGCACTTCCCACCTGTTTCCTCATCCAGAGGCAGCTCCTCCTGGGGATGGGGAAGACAATAAGCAGCAGGGATCCCGGGGACTCAAGAACCACAATTCCTTACAAAGCTACAGGGCTGCTGAACACAAGTTAGCACACATTCCTTCCCTGGACTGTCATACCATGTCTAACTGAAGCCCTCAGCAGGGTCCTGTTTTCCTTCATGTAAAGGAGACTTGTCAGAACAGGCTGCCTCAGGAGCTCTCCTAAGCCAGACATCACAGCATTACCTTCCTTTCCTGTTTCTTCTGTGTCTCCATGACATGCAGCCGCTCCATGAGGCTGGAGATGCCCTGCTCCAAGCTGTCGATGGTATGGTGCTGAGGATCATGGCCACTGAAGCTGTTGCGCAGGCTGCGGAGAGCATCTCGGACGAGCTGGAGGTCACTGGTCTGTGGCTGAAAGGAAAGAGCTGGTGGCATGGGTGCAATGCCATATTTTCACCCAAGCACTGAGGTAAAGGGGATTAAACAAAAAGTTCCTAGGATATAGGCTTGAGTTCTGTGGAGGAAAATCTGCCTCCTCAAATACCTTCTGTTTGCCCACTAGTTAATGCTTTTTGTTTTGTTTTGTTGTTTTTGTGTTTTGTCTTGTTTTTTTCCAGATGGAGTTTCTCTGTGTAGCCTTGGCTGTCCTAGACTCGCTTTGTAGGCCAGGCTGGCCTCAAACTCAAAGAGATCCACCTGTCTCTGCCTCTCTGAGTGCTGGGATTCTAGGGTGTTTCACCACAACTGGCTAATTAAGTCTTAATTTTTTAATTGATTTTTAAATCTTGAATACTGAATGCCTTGCATATGCATAAACTATCGGTTGTCAAGAATCAAAGACCTGGAATATTCAAGCTTAGCCTGGTGGTGATGGCTGGGGCATCACTCACTTCAGCTTGTTCTCCAGGGCTAGGAACCTACCCCTCTGTGGGTGACAGTCGCGGCACCTCTCCCTGCCACTGGAAGGACAAAGCCATTGCGCTGAGAGCTGTGACTGTTGTAGTTGGTCATCTAGAGCATCAAGAAGAAACGGCGGCTGTTAACAGGAGAATTCCAAACCAAGACACTTTTCTCTTTACATTGCTCACTTTCTGATACAGCATGGAGTGAATCACTTATCAGTTTGCTGCTTGCATTAAAAGCGTTATGTGGAGGCCCAGGGTAAACGTGGCACAGCGAGTCATCGTGTTGGCCACACAAACCCGAGAACCCACATAAGAAGCCAGATGAAATGATGTACACATGTAAGCCTTACACTTCTACAGTGAGGTGGGAGTTAGAGACACAATTACTCAGAAGCTCATGTGCCAACTGGCCCAGAGTATGCAGCAGAATAATGGAAACGAGGACGGACCCTGCCTCAGCCAGGTTGAAGATGAGAAATGGTATATGTGCATGCACACACAAACAAATAAAAATGTTTTAGTGTCATGGGAGGAGATGTGGTCTCCTTATTCTCCACGGCTATCGCTAGGCTGCAGCTGACACTTAGTGGGCACTGTGAATGCAGAATAAATGAAATGGAAACCTTGGCGTGGAAGCCCATGACCACTCTAGCACCCTTTGCTTTGCTTTAAGTAATCACAGAATGCAAGAACACATGTATCTCAAATCCAACTCTGCTAGATGGATTTAGTAAGTCTGTAGTCAGTTGCTTACACAGTTCAACTCTTTATTACAACAGAAAAGTCACAGTTATTTCATATTTCATTTCTAAGTGTTGAAGCTAAGTGCCATCCCAACTCTGTCCCCCTGGTGCTGGAGAGTAAACCTGGAACTCTAATCACATCAGGCAAGTGCTCTGCTGAGCCACACACCTAGGCCCCAGAGCCTGCCTGCACTCCATACCGTCTCTATGGAGGGTCCTAGTGTTCTGGGTTACCTCATCTGCCTCTCCTTTCATGCAGTGAGCCAGAAGAACCTCTTTATGCTCTAGCTCCCATTCTAGATCCACCTGAAAACAGATCAAATCAGGAAAGTGTTTCCTTTAGGCCAAGGGGCCAGGCAGGCAAGCGGCTGGTGCGTCCTGACCTGCTGGTGACTGGCATCTGAGAGCTTGCGGAGCGCTTCTTCCAACTTGGCCTGCTGCTGCTGCAAGAGGCGGTCCTTCTGTCCCAGCTCTTTCTGCAATGGAGACAAGCTTTCAGGGGTGTAGCAAACACAAGGATATCAAGAGCTTCACACTCTGTAATCCAACCTAAAGAGCCTCATGGACCCAGGCTTCCTTCAGTCTGTACCCGGAAGGCTCTCCACACCATGACAGTCTTACATGGTGCTGGGATTCTTAGAAAGGCAAAGAGGTTGCCTGTCAGAGGGCCTCAATGGGCTTTCCTCACTACTGAGAGGGAGATGAGCCTGCCACTAACTGTTGCCAGGCTCCTGTGCTATGCCATCTATGCTTCAGAGCTATCGGAAAGATTTCCTACTAGACAGCAAAGATAGAATGGAATACAAAAGCGCTCTTTGAGCACCAGCTAACAAAAAGTCACCTGGAGGCTTTTCTTACTTTATATTCGCCTAAGAGCCGGTTCCTGTCCTCTAGCTTCCTCTGCAGATCCACCTACAAAGGCAAGAAAGAGTTCAGTGGCGTGGAGGCATTGTGTAACCCCCCCCCCCCCCCAGGGAAACCAGCCACTTGGTAACTAGAATTCACAGACAGTTACAGTATACCGCACAGAGAGGGCAGGCCATGATAAAAACATGCCAGCTCTTCGTGTCTTTAACAAAATAAGCAGACTGTACAAGCACAATTTGGCCTTAGTGTTCTCCAAGCAGAGCCAAGGACCATGCAGGGTTCTGTAGGCTTAGGTGCTGTGACCCAAGACCAGAAATGAGTCTTAAGGGGATAAAAATAACTACAGACATGAAAGGTAGGCACCCCAGGACAAAATAGGGGAGATAAAAAGGGCAGATTGAACAGAACCTTGCGTACCATCCTGCTTGACTAATGAGGTCAGAGTTCGCACATTTAACTCACATTCTGGTTGCGCAGCTCATCCTTGTCCATATTTGCCCTCAGAAGCTCTTGCTTGAGCTGAAGGACAGATGTGTCCTGCTGAGTCAACCTCTGCTGCAAGGCATCCTGGGAGAATATGAACATCCACTATTACAGCCTCAATCCACCACCAGCCAGACAAAACTTCTTACGGACCCCCTTTCACTCTGTATCTAGCATTAGTTCTGGCAAACTGGGAGAAGAGGGAATGACAAGGACCTTGCTACAAGGACGTGGGTAGAGATTTTTCTCTCCTCTTCCAAGACACCATCATCTACAGGGGAATCACCTCCACTGTCCTACCAAGAGAAACTGGTTTTCCCTCACCTAACGCTCATCCCTACCCTACACATATTCCTGGCATTTTGGTGTCCACATGAGACAAAGAGAAAGGACCTTCTGAGGTCGACAGACCTAGATTCCTGTTAAACATCCATAACTTCCTACTCAGAGGACATTGGCCTTGAACAGTGTGATCCCTCCTGGTTTCCACCTCTACCTCTTGGGTATATAAATACTCCACCTGACTTAGGGCCTTTTCTTCCTTTCTCTGGCCAGTCCCCAAATCCTAGAATAGTGGTTCTCAACTTTCCTACAATGCTGTGACCCTTTAATGAAGTCCCTCATGTTGTGGTGACCTCTGGCCATGAAATTATTTTTGTTGCTACTTCATAACTATAGTAATGTAAACATCTGATATGCAGGATATGTGATGCGCAACCCCTGTGAAAAGTTCCACAGATTGAGAACTGCTGTTCTAGGTAGGGCAGTCAGTCCTTGAATTCATGGTCCTCTTACCTCAGCCTCCAAAACGGTAGGATCACAGGTGTCTACCAGGCCTCCAGCTGACAGGACAGGACATGGCAGAGGCAATCTGAGATTTCCCAAGCACTGTAGCCTGGCACATTTCCAAAGTGCATGCCATCGGACAGATTAGTGAATGACTTAGGGAGCAAGGAGCTTCTGTGCTCAGTTAGCCTAAGTGTTTCTCCAGGGCAGCAGTTTCAGTTTTCAGATCTTTTCTTTTGATTCGGGTGGGGGAGTTGTGTGTGTGTGTGTGTGTGTGTGTGTGTGTGTGTGTGTGTCTGTCTGTCTGTCTGTCTGTCTGTCTGTGGAGTTCAGGTCCTCTGTAAAAGCAGTATCATCTCTTACCCACTGAGAAATAGCAAAGCCAGTCTCTTTAGTCTTTTTATGATATACTTTTTATTTTGTTTTCTTAAGACAGGGTTTCTCTGTGTACTCTTGGCTGTCCTGGACTCACTTTTAGACCAGGCTGGCCTTGAACTCACAGAGATCCATCTACCTCTGCCTCCTGAGTGCTGGGATTAAAGGCATGCACCATCACACCTGACCCCTTCTGAGGTCTTTCAATGTGTTTTAAGCCTATCAGGAATTTCTTAAACTTCATTAGCCAAAGAGCACATTTCTGTTTTGGAATACTTCAATGTACTGAGGTTACTAAATATGCTTTGGGAAAGGTTACCGAGTTAGTTTTGGGCAGTCAATTAAGGTGTGTGCAAGACAGAGGGGAACAGTAGGAGCCTTAGATGAATGCTCAGATGTTATAATCCCATTTGGTGGATAACATATATTCAAGGTCACTGTATATACCAGCAAAACAGCTCCCTCAAAGTAACTAGTCTAAAATACCACCAACAGAAAATGACTATATACATATATGCACACATATATATGCACAAGATTATTAGAGGGGCTAAAGAGATGACCTAGTCAGTAAGAGCACTGTCTGCTCTTCCAGAGGTCCTGAGTTCAATTCCCAGCACCCACACGGAGGGTCACACCATAGGTAACTCCATTTCCAGGCGAATCCAACACTCTCTTCTGGCCCTCCTTGGTTACCAGGAGTGGTGCAGACTTGCATGCAGACAAAAAATCCATACACATAAAAATGTAAAAAGAGCATTATGCAAGTATAAAGAAGACCTAAAAATCATCTTTACTAAAATAGGATAATCTCCCAAACACACGGCTAAGCGAAGGAAGCAAATGTCAAGCTGTATTTGCAATATACTATTATGTGGGTTGAAAAGTGGGGAAAAATGATATAGACACACTGAATAACTGATAAGTTGCCTCAGGGGAGAAAACTGTTGTGGTGGCAGTGGGGTGGGATGGAGCGGGGTGAGACAGAGCTGGCAGGAGAACTTTCATGGTTTATCCTTTTGTGTTAACGTTATTAACCTTTCAAACGCTGTTCCTTTTTCTTTTTTCCTAAAAAGGGCATACTTAAGAACTGAGAGAGTGCTTTCACATAGAGAAAATCAAGGTGGCATAGAGGCAGGCAAGTGACAGCATCATGAGTCACAGCCATGCGACAGAAGCCTCAGCAAAACAAAGACATCTCCCTCAGCATTTCTTGCTGCCCACCACACAGCCCTTTCTAGACGCCTAGCTCCAATCCTGTCAGAGACCCCAGCAAAATCCCAATAGTCCCACAAGTTCCGGGTTCTCAACACTCACCAACAGACCACACTACCTCACAGAGGCTGACCAAAAGCAAAATTAAAAAGAAAGCAAGAATTCAATGTCTTCCTTTTACCTTTATCCCTTGTAAGTTTCTGGCTTCCTGTTTGCATTTCAGCAGCTCTTTCTACAAACCAAATATAGTGAGATCAGATGGTGGCATCTGATTACCTCATTCTGTCAGCAAGAAGACAAAACCCAGTTGACCATTCCATGAAGATTAACCCATCAGCTGAGGCACAAAGCAGATGTGGTCCTGTAAGCAGTAAAGACTGACCCTCTGTTCTCTCTACACCCACCACAGAGATGCCCAGGTGGAAAGAAGACACGCCATCCAGACCACTGGCTCTACACGCAGCAAACTTCACTAACAGAAAAATATGACTACCCTGTCTCCAGTTCAGATCCATGATGGACCTATCTTTGCTGCTGCTGAATAGTTATTTCAATTTCATTTAACTGCAGCAAAGGGCTGGCAAGCTTCTGACTCTCCAAAGGGCTATTGTTTCTTTTTTTGTGGCTGGAGCTATTGTTCTTTGTGGTCCAAACAAAAACAAATTTTAGGTTTTAGAAAAGCAATGCCTGTTACTGAGACTTAGGTCTCTTGTGATTATGTCACATAAATGATTCATAATTAGCTTATCTAAGATGGGGTCCTTGACCTGGCCTCCCAACACACGGGCTCCAAATTTACCAAAAATGCAGGTCTGAGTGTGTGTGCATGTACACAAGCATATTTCAGGGAGGAGGGGAATGTGCTCAGTCACAATGCTCTACCACTGATCTATAAGAACTCTGGAAAATATTCATGAAAAAGAACCACACTAATATTAGATACTTTCCCTGTTTTTGAGGCAGGCGCTCACTATGTTTTTCTGGTTGGCCTGGAATTCAGTATATAGACCAGGCTAGACTCTTAATTTATATATGACCATGCCCAGTCAAGACTCATCTTCTTCTCTCAATTAAAAAAAAAAAAAACCTAGAAATACTTCAAAGTTCCAGAAAGGTGCCCAAAGAGGGCACAGACACCAGCAGACACAGTTCAGATGTGTCTCTCTCCTCCAAAGAAAGGCATGACATGTAATATTCTGCTAGCCCCCAGCAATGTATCCCTTTCCCTCTCCAGAACTGTCCCAAAGCTGGCACATTACATTCCCAAAATTATTTTCAAAGGAGAACATGTACATGTCCAATCGTACCTTAAGGTCTTGATTCTCCTCCATACTCTGATCCAGACGGCTTCGGATTATAATCTGAATGTAAGACAGAGATGGTCACGTACCTGTACTGACGGTCATAGGCCATTCATTCAACAAATGCTTGTTGAGCACCTACTAGAAACCACTGTGAACACATGCCTTCTTGATGCAGGCATATGTCCAAAATACATGACATAGGACAATTAGGGATGAAGTTTAGATAAGTATGTGTGTACTGGGAGAAGCAGATGGAGTCAAGGGAAGAAGAGATGAGGTTCAAAAGGAAACTGGGAGCCAGACCATGAAGGGCCAATGAAGACAATGAGGAATTAATACAAAGTTTTCTTTTGGTTTTTAAAAAGTATTTATTGTTATTATTTATCATTGTGTGTACCTGTGTGTGTCTGCCTATGGGTATGTGCATGTGACTGCAGTAGCCTTGCGGGCCAGAGGCCAGAAAAGATCCCCTAGAACTGCAGGGAGCCATGTGACATGGGCACTGGAAACTAAACTCCAGCAATAAAAAACTTTATACAATGGGAAGACAAAATAAAATGATCCTTAAGCTATTCTTGCAATTTTACTGAAAATGAAGTAGAAAGGTTAGAAGAGGAATCTAGATTCAGAGAAATCTGTCTGGAGGCTGCTAGGACGCTGCATGAAGGCCCAAATGAAGCAGTGGGTGTGAAAATGAAGACACTGGATATGAAGGGAGGATCAGAAAGCCTTCAGGGACGGCATCCAGGTTTCTGTTCGGGGCATCTGAGTAAAGGGGTAGATATGAACACACGTACAGAAGGACAAGTAACGTCAGTGCTTATGTGGAGGACAGAAATACTTGGTTGAGGACCCACTGACGTTGAGTTCTGTACCTGGTACTTGATAACGAAGACCGTGATTGAATAGCTCTACAGCTCTGTAGGGAGACTAGAGAAGCAGGTGCAGAGTGATGACTTGCAGGGCAGATGACACTGCCTCGTGACTGCGTGAGACTGATGAGGACCCAGGTGAGGAGCACCCACATCATGACACAGAGAGAGAAAAAAAAAGCTTTGGGGGACCTGAACATAAACCTTGAAGGGGAGCAGCACCCTGGGCGTCTTTGGTCATTACTATAGCTCTAGTACCGTGGACCTGTGTCTGATCAGAGAGTCAGCATTTGCTGGACATCTGTTGATTAAATCAAGAAAGAAACCAGGAAGGAGTAAGTAAAGGTGGCAGAGAAACTCCAAGAGTCAGGAAAGAGTCTTTTAAGAAGGTGAGGTCAAGTGTGAGAACAAGCCTGGTCTAGAGCCCAGTCATGGGCATGGAGCTTACCAGCTGTTCCTCTGGGTTGACTCCGGGTTCACAGAGGGCCAAGGGTCTTTCCTGTTCGTCTTCGGGTAATGACCCATTGAGCAACAAGGCCTACATAAACCACAAAGAGGTAGAAACTGAACCCCCTGCCACCTGATCCAGCCTGGAGTCAGGGCTTGGTAAGTTCACCATAGACAGAGATCATCAGATAACACCAACATGTTTCTGAAGTAAGGTAGATGATAAATAACCTCTGCTTATTTCCAGTGGCCCTGACCACACAAGGCTCCTTCTCTAGGTCCCTCTTCCCAATTTGAAAACAGAGTCTCATTTATCCCAAGCTATCCTAGAACAGCAGAGGATGGCTTTGAACTTCTGGCCCTCCTGTCTCTACCTCTCATGAGGCTCAGACCCAGAATTCCACGAAGGCTAGGAAGGCACTACCAACTGAGTTACGTGCCCATCTGCAGGGGCTGCTTTCATCCCTCTGGATACACATGGGCCTTCAGCTCTGAGGAGTCTTGGTCTCAGAAGACCTAATAACAAACCTCCCCTTCAGAAATGTCCAAACACATTTCAAACTAGAGCTGTTCAAACACAGCTCTGCCAGCTGAAGGGGGATCGGAAATCAGCGTGGAATTATCCTGGCTCAGAGATGTATATTACAATGATCTGTTTGAAATCTATCAAAAACATGGCCTTGGGACTAGTTGGGTTTTGTTTGTTTGTTTTAAGAATTCTTCATTTTCACCCCGAGGCAACATAAATAGAAGAAAAATTTTTACGGAGATGTCCTCATTCACTGCAACTCCAGGCTATTTTCATTAGAGTATTATTAGTAAGTAGAAAAAGGAGCAGATACACCCGGAAGCTGAAAGCTCGCTTCCAGGGCCCTAGTACACTTCTTCTCCCAGGAACCCATGCCTAATATTATAGTAATAGCTTGTCATCTCATTCCTTCACTTCAAAATTTATTTTGAAACTTACTTTTATTATTGATTGATTGAGACAGGGCTTCACTATGTAGCCCTGGCTCCTCTAGAATTCACTATGTAGTCTAAGCTGGCTTTAAACTCATAGAGATCTGTCCGCCTCTGCTTCCATGCAACACCTTGTTCCGATAAAGTTTATTCTGATTTTTAATGTCTCTGTATGTGTTTGTGCACATGAGTTCAGTGCACAGAGACCAGAAGAGGATGCTGGATAGCCTAGAGATGGAGTTACAGTCTGACATGGGTGCTGGGACACGAACTCTGGTCTTTTGTAAGAGCAGTACATGTTCTTAAGAGCCGAGCCATCTTGCGAATGTGTGTAGGTGCGTGGTGTGCATGGGGAGGTCCGGGGACAGCTTCCACGAGTTGGTTCTCTCCTTCCACATGTGGGTTCTCAGTCTTGGCACCCCATGGCTCTGCCTGTTGAGCCATCTCACCATCCTCGGGAGCTTATCCTTAAAGTGGCATCTTGATATAGTTTAGGGAAAATTTAGATCTGCCTGCTCAGGTAGGTATTATGAAATGTATCAGGTGAGTTAAAGATGGGAAATTCTGTTCTTACTTTGTCACAATTTTGTTTCAACTTGAAAGACAGCTTCAGAGGTTAAATAAATCCTGTTTTAATAAATATAACACCAATTCATCATATGTGTTAATGGAGAATGTTTAAAATCCAGCCAATGGTCCTCTACTAAGCACAGTAATAATGTTTCAGAAAACCAAATGAGCTTGGTTTTCCCATGGAGTTATGATGAGGAGGGATGGGTGGGCAGGCACACAGCCCCAGGGTTAAGGGAACTGCAGAAACAAAGCCATAGCAAAAATAGTAACCCCGGCGGCAGGCTGCTCCATGGTCTCTAATTACGGCAAGTCACAATGAATAAGTCACAAATACTGGATGTGGCTTGACATTCAACTTGTTCTTTACAGAAACAGCTGAGGAGGGCGCTGGACACCTTGAGCCCCTTTGCTCTTCAGCTGAGACTGAATCTTCAGTCATCTCGTGGCAGTGAATTAAAACTCCTCCATTGGAAGGAAATGTTAGGATGTTGCCTATCAACGTTCTTTCTTTCTTTCTTTTTAATTTTTCTGTTTCATTGACTTTCTCCCAGATTAAGGAACACAAATCAAACAGCTAAACTGATAGTTACCCAGACCTTATTCAAACACTGAAAATTATCATGGGAGAAAAAATATGGTTAGGTAACCCTCCCACCCTCAAATTCATGGAACACTTCCTATTAAAACAACAACAAAGAGAGGGGGCTTCAGCTGGGCTGTAAAGTGATCAAATAAATTAATTAATGCAAAATATGTAAAAGAAAAATCATTAAGGTATTCTTTACTGGAGTGGTGAAAGGAATTGAACAGGACTCTTTTTTTTTTTTTTCCCAAACATAGCAAGTTGCACACACCACAAACTTTCTTTGGGAATGTTTGGGATGTAAACCTTCCTCCAATTGTTCTAGGTTCCTGGGGCATACATTATGCAAACTGTTTTACCAAAGCACCAATCTCCTTTCTTCTTTAGGAATCCTTTGTGTCCCCACCCTGTTGCGGGCTGGCTGGGAGCACGCCTTGCACCGCCTGCCAGAGGCTCACACATAATGTGGGCTTTGTTTATGTGTCCATAAATATTTCACAATTCAAAACCAGTGCAGTTCCCAGCACAAACAGAATGGGATATTCCTAGGCAATTTCAGGGTCTTCAGCACACTACAGGGGCTCCTCCAGAGTCAATCGAATAAGGACACAGGAGCGAGGGGGTTTTGGGGTGGACTCTATGTCAAGTGGGTCAGCCAATCTCTGGAGGGAGATTTCCCCTGATAGCACAGGTATAGGAACAACTGAAAGGCTTTGTTGTTCAAGGAAACCCTCTCCCACCAGAGCACTTGCCTTGGCATCAGTTGCTGACGCGTTAGGAGGGAGCCAAGTCCCTCAGCTGGACTCGGCTGGAAACCTGGTGGCATTGCTGCCTCTTGCACCTTTCTGCTGCAGAACTCCTGAGAGACCGTTTTTGCTAGAAGTTGCAACTGCAGGTTTGTATGTGCATAAAAGACGCCTACCTACAAAGCAGGGGTCAGCCAGAGCTTCCGTGCGCACAATCCTAACAGCTGGACTTTAAACAAGAGGCTCAAAGTCCACTTAAAACATTCACAAATAGGGAATTTTCGCTCTCAGTGAATACTCGAACACAATTAAAATCAGGTGGGTTTCTGTTTCTTTGCCAAATGTTACCACTTACAACTTAAAATTAATAATTAACTAGGGCACCGAAAACAAACTGCAAAGGAAAGAGTTACCTGGAGTCCTGAAATCATTTTCTTTGCTTCCTCCATTTCTCTTTCTAAATGTTCTTGCTGCTCCAACAACTGTTCTTCCCATGTAGCTTCCAGATAGACTCCTGGGCTCCCAGGCCGCCAGTCTCGGGATAATGGAGAGTCTGTCTCATCTGCAAAATGAAAGGTGGGAGCATAGTCCATGTTGAGGAAGAGCGATTTCCGGCAGACCTGGCTCAGAGCACTTCACAGGTTTAGGTCACCTGCCTTCCAAACCTGTTTGCACAGATACACTGGGCTCTCCACTAGGTGGGGTTGTGAGGCACAAAGAAGGGGCTGCTAACTGGGGTACTGGGGCTGGAGAACACACAAGCTCTGTGAGGAAAGTCCATCCCTGTGATCCCCCAGGAAGCAGCAAGGCACTGAGACCCATTAAGGCATACAAACTGCCAACTCTGGAATCGACATCCCAGGGTCCCATTTGTAAGTAAAGGAACTGTCTAATGCAAATAGAAACAAAACTCCTTTAGGTGACTCTGAAGCTTCAGACAGAACGCTAGTTCAGCACGGGGCTGCTTGGTTTTCATTAACTTGACACAAACCCGGAAACACCTGGGAAGAGGATCACAAATGAGAAAACCGCCTCCGTCAGATTGCCTGTAGGCAAACCTGCAGGGCGGTTTTCCTGATTAATGATTGGTGTGAACCGGCCCAGGCCATCGTGGGTGTACCACACCTGGGCAGTTTTGGGCCTGGGAGGTAAAAGAAAACAAACGAAGCAAGCCAGTGAGCTATGTGTCTCCACGGTATCTGCTTCAGCTCTTGCCTCCTGTTTCCCACCAGACCTCCTGCCTCGGCAACCCCTCAAAAGGAATTATACCTCTGACCTAAAGTAACCCTTTCCTCCCCAGGTCACTTTTGGTAGTAATGGTTTGTCTGCTTGTTTTTATCACAGCAACAGAAACCCTAACTAAGACACATTCCTTTCACCCCCTTGAGCCTAACTGAGCCCTTTTCACACGTCATGTGAGTCACCCTGAAAGAAAATTAGTAAAGTGTCCTCCCAAAACTTTAATATTACAAGAATTTATGTCCTTGTCCTTAAGACCTCTTTGCTCTGGTGTCCTTGTCTGCTTCGTACAAACAGCATGCATCGCCATTTCATGTGCATTATGGAATGGGGGGGATCTTCGAGCAAGCTTCTCTTTTTCTAAGAGGTGCATAGTAACCCTCTAAGCTGTGGGACTCAACATGTTAATGTAAAGATTAAAAGAGGTAAGTAAAGCAGGAAGGACCCAGCAGTATCCTACAGTGCAGGTACTCAGTCCTCCCCTTCCCCCTCCCCCTCCCCAGCCTTGCATTTGATTCTGGGGGTGACTCCAGGCCTTTGCGACAGGGTCTCGCTACGCAGCACAGGTTGACCTGGAACTCGTTAGGTAGTCTAGCTGGCCCCAGCTTTGTGATCCATCCATCTCCATCTCTATCTCCTGAGTACTGAAATTAAGGATGTGCGGCACCTCACTCAGGCTACTGACTGGTACAAATGCTTGGGCTTGAGGGAAAGCAGAGTAAAGAATTCCATTTTGGTTTTTCTTTTGCAGGGTTCTGTTTCATTGTAACCGTTACGGAAAGAGTGGACTTCAACCCAGTGCTGGTACTTTGCTTTAGCTGTGTTTCTTTTCATGTTTAAGTAGATGGTGAAGAAGAAAAAAAAAGATAAGCAAGAGAGACTCAGAAGTTAAGCAAACAGAACTCTGTGGTCCTTTCTGTAGCCCTCATACCAAGACCTGTTCCTCTGCGGCATGGGCATTTTGGTTCAATCTATGTATTCCTGGATCCAACCTAAGTCAGCAAAGCACCAGCACTACCTCCACAAAATGGGAATAACAAAACTATTTACCCAAATAAGGCTTCTGACTGCCTCAATGCCATTGCCTAATTCGTAGGCAGCCAGCTAAGGGACGGCTTCTCCAGGCTGCTTCGAGCTTTTCTGACAGCTCAATACCAGAAAGGGCATTCTGTAAGAGGACAACTACATTAATTGGCTCAAAGGCATTAGAGCCCTTTAGAGCTGACCCTGACCCTACAGACACAGACTGTGAAGACAGACAAGGCCAGAAAGCTTAGAAGTAGTCAGAGCCGCTGAAGTCTTCAGGCTTTAAAAGCCTTCCCTGAAGCAACCCAAACAGGCAGGCAGATGGTACCTGTTCTATTCTCTAGTCCTTCGGTGGGAACAATCACAAAATCGGCTTTCTCTTCTGACTGGGTTATAATGGATTCACTCTTTGCACTGTGGATTGGACTGGGTGAAGTCAGACTGTGATCAAACAAAAAAGAGAAGCAATTATTATGAGCAGGTATACAGAAGTCAGCGTTCACAGTTCATCCCAGAAACATTTTCTTTACACCATGCCTTACATGATACCCAGCTCACAATTAGAACAAATCAACATTGAATGAAAAAATTAAAAAAAAAATAGTTCTTGGGAGTATTTTTGTTTTTCATGTCATTTAAAGATTTTATTTTTCAGTTACGTATATGTGAGCGTGTCTGTGTGAGGAGGTGGGCTCTATGCAATAGTGCTCCTGCAAACGCAGGTGGGGGTGTGCAATGTGTGTGTGCACGGGTGTGGGCATGTGAATGCAGGCAGGGGTGTCCGGTGGTGGGAGGTGTGCCTGTGAATTCAGGTGCCTGCAGAAACAAGAAGAGTGTGCTGAGTTCCCTGGACCTGGAGTTCTAGGTAGTTGTGAGCCATCCTAGGTGGGTGCTGGGAACTGAACTTGGGGTCTCCAGAAGAGCAGGAAGCAATCTTCACCACTGAGCCATCTCTCCAATACCCTAGGGAGTCTTTTCTATAATACAGCTTTAAGTATAACTGATTGAAATTATAGTTTCCCAGAATAGGCAATAAGTCATTGTTTTAATTTTTGTGTATCTACCACTATCAGTTCCTGGCCCATGTTCAGAGGGTGATGGTTGTGTTTCGTGGAGCTGGATCAAAATCTCTCTCCAGTAATCTGAGTCTCTCAAGCAAACAGAGAGCATCCCTAAGCTAATCTCACAAGAGGAGTATGGCAGGGGACAGTTTGGAGGTAGAGACTGCTGGAGTGCATGCAGTGCCAGGGTGGGTAGAAGGCCAGGAATTCATCCTCAGGGGACCCAGGATATGATAAGAGTGGGGGCTGGCACAATGGCTTACTGGGTAAGAGCACCTACTGCTTTTTCAGAGGACCAAGGTTCAGTTCCTAGCCCCAACATGGTGGCCTTCAACTATCTGTAACTCCAGTTCCAGGGGATCTGACACCCTCTTTGGCCCTTCACAGGCATGAGACATGTATGTACATGTGTGCGTAGAATGCATACAAAACAGTCATACACATATAATGAAAATATTTTAAAAAATAAGAGTGATAGGACAAACGGAGAAAACCCTGCTAGTGGCTGCTGGGTCAATGTTTGCTTGATCAGCTTTTACTAAAGAATTTTTGTTTGACATAGTTGCGAATCACCTCAAGACACCGTTCACTAATTCCTGTTCTGATGTGCATTTGGGAGAAAGTGTTCAGATTCTCAGGGAAGCAGACTTTACGTCTCCCCATGGACAAGACAAGATGGGAACGTGAGGCTAATTACCTCTCAGGGATGGAGGAGGCTGGGGAGCCCTTTCCCCTCGATATGCTATGAGAACATCAACACTAACACAATCTCAGGGGCTGTGGAGTCTACGGCTCAGCCCCCTCTTGGGAATTCTTTCCAAATCCATCACCCAGACAACAGTGAAAGTGTCTAGGACTCACTGACCCCCTTAATGTGCCCCTGACGTCTCCCAGGCTAATCCTCACAGCCACAAGCAGGAGGTAACATTTCCTCTTCCCAGAAACCAGAGAAAAACCAGAGACAAACGCAGTGGCAGGAGCCAGACTTCAAAACCTGTGGGCCAGTGTGTCCCCAGTATCCACAGCGGAAGTGGTGGAAATGATCTCAATTGGTACTATGTTCTCTTCTTTCTTAAAAATTAAAGTTCCAGGGCACTGCAGATCAGAGTAAGCTCATTTACCACATCTGTAGGTGCACAGATTAATCGAGTGAGAGAAGGGGTAGCAGGTAGTATTCAGAAATGTCGAGTGTTTTCTAGAACTCTCTTATCCGTTTTACTGTGTAGGCAATCTGACCTCCAGGCCAACAGGAATTCACAGCCAGGAAGGTTCTCATGTAAAGGGACTGCGTCCTTGATAAAGAGAGATTTATGAGTGCCCAGGCCCCAGCATTTACCACTTACAAAACTGGGAATCCGGGTGCACAAAGCCTTTGTCAGCTGCTCCTCTTCCTCAGCTGACAAGGTGCTACGGATAGCAAGCACCTCTGCCTGCATCTGGCTGGACCGCAGGAGGGATGTGCGAGACAAACCGGAGGGAGGGCGCAGTGGGGATCTACGATGCTGAGAAACAGCTTTCCTAAAAGCATAGACGCATGCTCAGTTCCACCTCTCCCCTCCAAGTGAGCTGCCTCCCATATAAGGGCAGAAGGAGGCGGACGTCTGGATATCCAACCCCACCGGGGGAGTGGCAGAGCAGCCAAAGGAAAACAACATTTCTTTTTCTTGAAATGAGACTGCCAGGGTAAGGCCACAGAGGTAAGACCTCGGTGGCAGGAAAATCCCAAGGCATGTGTCAGAGCAGTAACACCCACCAGGAAGAGGAAGGAGCTTTTAATCCTCGGCCTCAGGTCAAAGAAAAGTATCTTCATGCTAACTAATTATAAAACTTGGGCTCCTCCCTAACTAGCTTAAAAGTCATACTTGACAAACGAATAATCCCTATTTATCATAATCTTCTCTGAGGACTATGATAATCCAGGCAGAGAACTGCTGATTATAAATAGCTCCTATACATAGTCTCTTAATCTAGCATCTCACCAATATGAATTTATCATATCAGCAAACCACAACAAAGATATTGCCAAATTATATTTACATCAAATTTTTAAATGGGAAATAGAAGAAAAGGTGAATTCTCGTCGCCCTCGAAGTGCCTCCATTAGCAAACACACAGAGTCAATCTGTAAGTGGAGCCTCGAGTCAGCTCCAAATTCCTAAAATCACTCTATTTTGTAGTGCTAATCCCAGACCAGCAGCCTGTTCTCACAGAATAGCGCCCCCAGTCATCTCTTGTCCCCCGCCAACCACGTCCCCAGTCCGAGCCCTGTTTCCCCCTCATTTCCCCACCTCAACAGCCAAAGTGGCATCTCACCATTTGACTTGTGTCCCTCCCATGGTCCCCTCCTGGCTCTGGCTTCAGCAAGCCTGCTTCCCTGGGTGAGGTGGGAGGCTGAGAGTCACATCGCTCCTAAATCCTGGCATGTCCCCCCGCGCCGCGGCTCGAAGAACGACTCCAGAGATCAGCCAGCCAGCGAAACGGTTCGCCCGGGTCTCCGGAGAAAGTAGGAAGGGCAGAGGTGGGCGTCCTGGCCCCGGGGACCGAGATGCTCCCTGGGGTGAAGCGCGCTGTCCCGGCAGCTCAGACTCCGCAGCCGAGCCCCGGCGGAAGCCTCCTCCCATCGCCCGCGGCCGACTGCTGGCAGCTGCATCTCCGTCCCTGCGGCCGCGCGGCTCCGAGCATCCTCCGGGACAGCCGCATCTTAACCCATCTCCCCCGGGGCAAGAGGCTCCCGCGGCTCCCGCTGAGCGTCGAGTGGAGTCCGGCGTGTGGTGCTCCGGCTCGGCGCCGCCTCCAGATCCCTCCCTGCTCTCCCCCTCCCGTCCCCACTTCCCCCCACCACCCCCCTTTCCCCAGGCTGTCACACGCCGCCAGGCAGCGCTGGGCTTCGGCCCAAGCGCAGCCGACGGCTCTGGGAGGAGAGGTAAGGGTGGCGGCCGGGACCAGGGGCGCGGTCCAGACCTGGCGGGGAGGAGGGCAACGGGAGCCCCAGGAGCGACGGGGGATGGGCGGCGCCGCGGCAGAACCTCGGGGGTCTGATGGTCCTGGTGAGAAGCGTAGCAACGAAAACGTTGCTGCTCCTCTCTGACCCCTCCCTCCATGGACGCGTGGCTTCAAGACTGATCTACCCCGTGGAGTTCAGCCCGGCTCTCCTAGGATTGGGAGACTCAGGCAGGAGGGACACTGGAGCTCCCGCGCACATGCACACGCGTGCGCGCGCGGGCGCGCGCACACACACACACACACACACACACACACACACACACACACACACCCCGCAACAGTAAACCTGCAGAACTACCGTTGGCCGCTGCTCCCACCTTCCTTTCCCTCTAGCGGTTCTTGTGTTGCTCCCCCACCATCCCCCTAACTATAGGATCGTTCTGCTTGGGTGCAGTGAGAGGCTGGCCTGTTTAGTCGAGCAACAGGAGGGTAGAGCTTTGCCAGAGCATCCTTGAGAACCCGCAGGGGAAGGGACTCCACAGAATGTCTATTCTATATTCAAAGCTACACCCCACCCAAAACTGCAACATCTCCAAGATTCCTGCTCTTTCAGGAGTCACACGGCCGTAAGGCACTGGAGGAAGTGGGCAAATGACAGAACCTGCTAGAAGCTCTCTCCTTTCCTGACGGATCAACGAAGAAATAGAGTGCTGACGCTATCCCATGACACAGAGCATGGCAAAAACAGGAAGGAGAGGAAAACGGGAAAATGTGCACTTCTTCGACACATCTACAAACCGTTTGCCATTAGCCCAACACAGCCTTATGTCTGGTGGGTCCCTCACACTGATCTCACAGCTCCAGCTGCAATCTGAGTCCTGCCTAGAGGAAGGAAGCAGTCACCGTTAGGAGACTCACTCTTTTCCCCTCTCTAATTGACAGGCACACTCAGGCTCAGGAGAGCCAAAGGCCAGCAGGCATGCAGGAAGCAAGAGACCTCATTCTACAACAGAACAGCCTTTGATTCTGTACTGAGCCATAGACAGTCTCAGCCACAAGCAAAAAAGCAATGGTTTAGAGGCTCATTAAAAGCACCCCTACTGCTTCATGGTAGAATTTCTTTAGGTCAAAATGCCTTCTAACCAGAGATGAGGTTTACACAAAATTATAAAGGTACTATACCAAACACTGAATGTTTAATGATGGATTGTATGTTATAAATCCATTTCAGAAACAGAAGCTACACCCTATCTATAAACACTTTAAAGTTGAGCTAGGTTAGCAGTGTATATGATGATGGAAAGAGTTCCACAGAATCTCAATAAATCAGCAAACCGTCTGGCAAAATAGGATGGGATTGTATGAGGGGAAAAAGCAGGAGGAAGAAAAGAAGATGGGGAAATACACATAAGTCACAATTAGACTTAAACAGATCAGAGGAAGCTGGATTGGAGCAGAAGGGAAAAGATCACTAGAGAATACATGAAATACAATTCAGCAACAAAATCAAGTTAGCAAGTAGGCTGGGGATGTGTTTATAGGGGCATAATCTCCACGAGCCGGGAGAGTAATCTTTTCCTGCCACTATACTTGGCATGGTCAGGCTCTTATTAGGGCAGAGTGTCCTGTTCTGGTCTCTGCACTTGGCACTAAGGGAAGCAGACACCCTTCGTGACTAGAGTCACACCCACCCACAGCCCACTTAAATGCATACTAATGTGCCCCAATTCCCAGTCCTATAAATGAATGTGGAAACAGTAATGCGTCAGACAGTTGTGCACGATTTTCTCTCTTGTCGAGAGCTTTTTCCAGCCTTCTGTGGCTGTAACTAAAGAATCAGACTCAGCCTGCAGGGCAGTGCCAGAAAGCTGGCTCTCATAAACACTAGCAGCTGATACAAAAACACTGTGCTGGGCTGGACTCTGAAGGTCCCAGTCATGCCCCATGTGGTCAGAGCTAACTATTGTCACTGGGATGTGGCAGTTTCTGTGTGTGGGAAATTCACTAGCACTGTATTCCATAATTCTGTCAACACACAACCCACAGGCAGTGCTGAGAGCTAGTCCTTGAATGCCAAGCATAAACTGAGGAAAGCAAAAGAGGTTAGGTGCTTTTTGTTTTTCTTTGTTGTGGTGGTGGTCATCGAGTGTGTGTGTATGTGTGTGTGTATGTTTGTGTGTGTGTTTTGAGACAGGGTTTCTCTGTGTAGCCTTGGCTGTCCTGGACTTGCTTTGTAGACCAAAGCTGGCCTCGAACTCACAGAGATCTGCCTGCCTCTGCCTCCCAGGGTGCTGGGATTATAGTCATGCTTCTTGTTTTTCAATACTAGGGGTTGAACCCAGGACCTCTGGCACAGGAAGCACTCTATCACTATCAGCACATCCCGCCAACTGTGGGGAGCTGAGGAAGCCAGGAGTGAGTATGTGAAGAACAGATAAAGTCCTGAGTGAATGTATACTACTGACATGGACACTGTCATGTCAAGGACCAATGCCTCAGGCCCATGGGAAATGGGCAAAGCCTTCCCCACATTGGTCAGGCTCAGAACTGGTAAAGTCTTCCCCTGGTATGAGTGCAAATGTTGACAGTGTACAATTATGAGTATTTACTAATGGTTGACCCATGTCAAACTGGCAGGTCACGGATGTTGGATGATTACAGCCTGAGATTGTTCACTTAGAGACCTACCATGACCAGCTCATTCTCTACCTCTGTGCTGTACCTAATAAATACACTGAGGTTCCAAGTTGCATGTAGTAGGTGGCGCCTCTCCATCAGAGCGTGAGCACCCCTTGCCCCCAACTTCTTGGTGTACATGTGGGTCATTTCTTTAGTATCTGTCCTTTCTTTACTCCCTTGCCACCGCACAGGTTTCTAGATCCAAGCCTCGAGGCACACAGTACTCAACCCCACAGGTGCCCTTTGGTCTTGCTACTTGAAGCTTAGACTCCCCAGAGCAGGCAGCTCTCTGCCCAGACTGTAAAGGTACAGAATGTCAGACACACTCACCTGGAGCAGCTCGACTCAGAAGGGGACCTTTGTTGCCCTTCGTATTGCTGCACAAGTGCGCGCACGCTCCAGTATGGATTCTCGATCTCCTCATCCATGCTGCTGTTCCTAAAGGTGAGGGGGTGGGATGGGAGCCAGAAGAGGGGACAGTGTTAGATATGCAGCTCAGGTCAGCTCTGCAAGTACAGATATCCTGCCACTCAGTGTGCACTACAGGGAAGAAATGAGCGAGGCAGCTGGGCAGCCTGGCACACACCTACCACTCCAGCATCAGGAGGTAAAGGCAGGAGGACCAGGAGTTTGGGCTATGTAGATAGCAAGATCTTGTACACACACACACACACACACAGAGAGAGAGAGAGAGGGAAAGATAAAAAGAGGGAGGGGGGATACATGCATTGAGAAGGTGAATAAGGTAAAATGCTTTCTTCTAAGGCACTAAAACCTCGTAGAGAAGGCAAACACAAAAACGAGTAATTTTAGCAACGGCTGTGACACCGCAGGGTCATGTTCTCCTTTAGCAACTACACAACCCTCAAAGCACTTCCTAGCATGAAGTTTCAAGGCAGACTAGCTTTGTGGATACATCCCAGGATACAGCCTCCCCCAGACTGACTACATATCTCCCAACGAAGAAAGCACATTGTGCCAACTTCATTTATTTAATTTTTGGGGATGACAGCAAACTTTCACACATGGTTCCTTACATTCTTCTAGCTGCAAAGTAAAAATCTCCAAAGAAAAGGCTTAGTGTGGCTTGCTGCTTTGGGCCTGTAATCTGAACTATTAGGAAAGCTAAGACAGCAGGAGCATACATTCTCAGCTTGCCTGGATCAAGAGTGAGTTCAAGGCCAGACTGGACAACTTAACAAGACCCTGTCTCAAGACACAAGGAGGCTGAGGACATGATATAAAAGTAGCCCCCTTCCTTAGTTTGTGTAAGGCACTAGGTTCACTAGCCAGGATCATCATCATCATCATCATCAAAACAAACAAACAAACAAACAAACAAACAAAAAGGCCAAGCTTTTCTCACTAAGATTTCCCTCCTCCACTGTATTTGGTTATCTTTTCTGCAGTGTGGGGCTGTTTGATTGATTGCTGTTTCCATATACTTGCACTGTAATTATCTAAGCAAAGAAATGCCAGGGGGGAAAAAACCCAGTTCCTCTCCCCAGATTTTTACCTCTGTCTATACCGGAAGACATCCCGTCCTGACCGTGACATGTCATGGCACACATCAGCCAGAGCAGCAGCTGCTCCTTGGGCCACAGCGGTAGCACAGTGTGGTTGGTGGCTCTGCAGTGGGGCTTTGGAATCTCGCCCCTGGCTCACCATCCGGCTAGAGCCGGGTTTAAAGTGAGCTGCCAAGGCAAGGACCAGCCTCATGATGGACTTCAGGTTTCCTTCCACAATGTCTAAAGGACAAGACAGAACAAAAGGTGCTGAGAGGGAGGCAGAGGATATATATATATATATACACACACACACACACTGTTATGCTGTGATCTAGTAAACCAGGCAGGAAGTCTCCATTTTCATAAAGCCATGTTGAACAAGGGTACACAGAAGGATTCAAAGCAATGACAGTAAAGTATGATAATATATTGGTTAGACAGGAGAGGTACAGGGGTCTTTAGGAGTTCATGGGGAGTTTTACCTTAGAGATGTCAAGGATGTATTGCTAGAGGAAGTGAGCCCTCAATTGAGGCTGGGTTAGGGGAGATGCTTCATTAGCTAATAGGAGAGAAGGGATAAGAACAATCCAGGAAAAAGTACATTCAAAGTCCCAGAGATCAGTGTAATGGGTGATCTTGTCCATTAGGAGAACTACAGACCAAGTGGCTACTGAGCACTTAAATGTCACCACTCTGAACTGAAATATGTTCTTAAAAAGTACTGCAATTACATGTAATTAAATGTTAAGTAATAACACCCCCCCACACACACACACGGGAATGCAAAAGATCTCAGACAGTATAAAAATAGAATGTGGGGCTAGAGAGATGGCTCAGTGGTTAAGAGTGCTGGATGCTCTTTCCAGAGGACCCAGGTCCAGTTCATAGCACCCACATGGCAGCTCAAAACCATCTGTAACTCCAATCACAGGGGATCTGATGCCCTCTTCTGGACCCTGAGAGCACCAGACACACACATAATGCACAGACATACATGCAGGCAAAATACCTGTACACATAAAAATAAATAAAATAAAATGTAAAATATATTCTACATTTTGTTTAATGTAATGTTTAATATTGAGTTCATGATAAAGTGATCATGTTACGGTCATACTGGGTTAAAATGTATTATTAAAACTATTTTAAGCCCTTGCTGTTTATAATGAGGCCTTAGAATGCATTTAAATTTTTATATGGTATGCAGTGTATGTCTATGGTCCAGCAGTGTGGTGGAGAGAGTGAAAGAGCTGACAAGAGCCCCAGAGCTCAGCAGGAGAACAGAAAGCTAAGACAGGCTGGGAAGTATGGGACCAGGAAAGATGCTGGATTTTATCCAAGTGACTTCCAAGTGTACAGTGGTAACACAATGATATGTGCTCTTAGTTCACTCCAGCTGTAGCATGGAAAGCTAAAGGGAGAGGGAAATCAATGCAGCAGGACTTATTAAGAAACACTGAGGGCTGGAGAGATGGCTCAGAGGTTAAGAGCACTGGCTGCTCTTCCAAAGGTCCTGAGTTCAATTCCCAGCAACCACATGGTTTGCTCACAACCATCTATAATGAGATCTGGTGCCCTCTTCTGGCATACAGGTGTATATGCAAGCAAAACACTATATAATAAATAAAATTTAAAAAAAGAAACACTGAGCCTATTCAGGTAAAAGACAATGATGCCCCAAATGGAGTGTTCCCTTAAAATAGTTCATTTTACTGGGCCAGATCCCCAAGCCCACTCCACATGGGGACCAGATAAAAGCTATCACTGCACTCTAAATTCTGCCCTAGAAAAAAAGAGGAAAGAACACACACACACACACACACACACACACGAGGGAACACGTATTCTGAAAGTTCTGGTTAAAGTTAATGCAAGGAAATGAATACAGTTCCATTGTTCAGCTTTATAGCCTTTCAAATGTACAAAGCATGAAAAGAATTATTTGATGTCTTCTACCCGATGCTCTTAATAGTCACTATTTGTTCACCTGAGTAACTTCAAACATGCAGAACATCAACAACCCAACATGAAAGCGTTCCTCCCACCCTCACTCTCGGCAAACCAGCCTACAGACAACAGACCCAAAAGCTGCTGCTGAAATGCAGCCAGATCTAGTCAGTTCTATAAAGGCATCAAAAGGAGAAAGGAGCCTGTGCTTTCTAAGGACCCCTATGTAGCTTCTTCCTAACAGCATGGGCAAAGGGTCACAACACTACAGAAGGCTACATATAAAGGCTGCAGGGCCCTTTTGTCTGCATGGAATGCTCTCACAGCCAAAAAAAGAAAAAAGAAATGCTATAAAATAATCTCCTTTTAAGCTAAGTGTGGTACACCTCTCTTAAGCACCACAACTTAAGATACAGAGGCAGAAAAAACACCTAAGTTGAGGAAAGCCTAAGATACAGCAAATTCCAAGTCAGCCAGGGTTACACAGTGAGACCCTGTCTCAATGTGTGTGTGTGTGTGTGTGTGTGTGTGTGTGTGTGTGTGTGTATCTCAAGCCTGGGAGGCATTAGAGATGTGTCTCAGTTGATCCAGTGCTTGACTGGCACTCACCAAGCCTTGAGTTCAGTCCCCAGCACTAGCTGGGTGATGGTGCAGTTTTGTAACCTGAGTACTGAGGAGGTAAAAGCTACAGGATCAGAAGGTCAAGGTCATCCTTGGCTCCATAGCAGTTTCATGACCATCCTGGGCTACATAACGCCCTATCTCAGAAAATAAAGAAAAATAGAAGAAATGAGATAGTTTCTTCTAGGAAATTGAATGGAAAAGTGTAAGTTATGATGGTTTATAATAAATACTACTTGATCACAAAACCCAAAGAACTAAAAAAAAAAAAAAAAAAAAAAAATGCAATCTGTCTTCATTCTTGATAATTTAAACGAGACATCCCAAAATTAATGTTTCAGTTTTGACATTTATTCTTGTACCATTAATTTTCCCGCACACATTCAAGCAGACATATACGCAATTCAAATTACTGGAGAGCTTCTACCTCTAGCCAGGTCTCTGGAGCACTGGGATTTCAGTACTCCATCACTGCCTTCCAAGAGGGCCCCTGTCTTCATGAGAAAAGGGTACAAGGCCATGGGCTAATCCTACTCCAGTCTGCTCAGAACTGCTGGCCAAATGGCCAAGGGAGCGTTCAGACTGGTCCGTAGTGGTGAAGCTGGGCATTTCTTCTGAGGACGGGGTGCTGACTAACCTTTGGCTGAGGTCTGGTGCATACGGATCTTCTTGGAAGCCACGAACTGCAGCACCCTCTCCACGTTACTCTTCATCTCTTGCTGGTTACTGGGACTCAACTGTACTCCACTCAGTTTTTCTCCTGCTGTTAAGAGAGGAGGGAGAAAACAACATCATAAGGGAGAAATTTATCATCGTCTCAAAGCAGCCAGGCACAAGAGAGGGGATGCCAACACTAAGAATCTCTATACATACGTGACTTATGTCCTGGTGTGTGCACCAGGGGAAGTGGGTGGAGAAGAGAAAAATGAAAGACTGTCACAACACTTTGGTCTCTCAAATGTAAACCCATAATCTTGTGACGTTATTGCGTACATTTATTAATGCAATAAATATTCATGAGTTGCCACCCTGTGCCAAACACTGTTCTGGGCCCTACAGAGAACAGAGAACAAAGTAAACAAAGTCTCTTTCTCCCGTGAACGTCTAAAATATAACAAGTCACTGTTTAGTGTAATCTGAGTATAAAGACTGAGAAAAAGGAGTGATCCTGACCTTTCTGATAATATAATAGCTTTGCAAAGCCTGAATAAGAGATGTTTATATTTAAGAAGTGCCAGGCCAGGCTAAAGACCATACAGACAGACACCAACATGGGGTTAGCACAGACTATCTGAGGAGCAAAAAACCAGTGTGGCTAGCTAGGTCACATGCCTATGACCTCACTAGTTGGGAGGCTGAGGCAAGAGGTTCAGGAACCAAATCAGGTTAATCAAACTTATCCATGCTACACAGCAAGTTCTGGGTCAGCCTGGGCTACATGAAAATAAATAAATAAACAAACAAAGAAAGAAAAGACCAATGTGACTAGAGTGGAGTTATCAGAGTCAAGAGCCAAAAGAGGCCACAAAGGTAAGCAACGCCAGTCACACAGGACTTTGTGGAACACAAGAACAATCCAGAATTTTATTCTAAGGGTATTGAAAAGCCAGTGGGGACTTCCAGACAGTGTAGTGACATTATCTAGTTTGTGGCTTCCAAAGTTGACTGGCATAGATATAATAGATACAGATCATGAAGGGGACGAAACAGAGAGATTAGTCAGGATGGTTGTCGCAATATTCAAGGCCAGAGATAAGGATGGTTGGGGGCTTAAGTGGAAGAGAATGGCTGGCCAGAAGTCAGATGTTGAGCATATTTTGAACACAAAGCAGAAGGTGTATGTTAAGAACTGGCTGTGATACAGGAAGGAAAGAAAATACGAATGACTTCCAAGTGTTCTGCTTCACAAGTGAGAGAATGTTAACAGGAGGTGCTCCTTGACAAAGATGTGAGCAAGGCAGGGAGGGTAAAGAAACAAAAAGTATGGGTGTGGGTGAGGAGGTAAGGAAATAAAAAGTTCTGATTAGCTGTATGTAAGGCATTCAAGCAACAGTGGTGAACAGGACACTGTCTGGGCATGTCTAGAAATCAAGGAAAAGCTGAAGGCTACATACACAAAATTAGGGAGAGAATATGACGCTCTCTCTTTTCTCTGATGTATGTGTGAGTGCACATGAGGTGTGTGGTGTGTGCACACATAGGTGTGCATGGCTGTACTATGGAAGAAGCTGATATCTTGCTCTGTCACCATACTTGAAACAAACCCTTGAAACAGGTTTGTTTGTTTGCTTGTTTGTTTGTTTGCCTGGAGCTAGGGAGGCAGTCAACATGCATCAGTGATCCCCCTGTCTCCACCCCCACACAGTGCTGGAGTTATGGGTGCATTTGTGATCATGCATAGCTTTTGTTTTGTTGGGTTTTTTTTTTTTTTTTTTTTTTTTTTTTGGTTTTTCAAAACAGTTTCTCTTTGTATACCTGGCTGTCCTTGAATTCACAGGGATCCACCTGCCTCTGATTACAGGCATGTGCTATTGTGCCCAACTACCATGCATGGCTTTTTAAACATGGGTACTGGGGATTCAAACGCCAAACCTCATGCTTGTGCATGAACCATCACCGAGTCGTCTCTTCAGCCCTGTTGAGGTTATTTCAGGCTGGAGATATACGTTACTTGAAAACTGCTTGCCTAGCATGTTCAAGACTAACTCACTTTCCAGAAAATACACACACACTGTTTAAAACCTGGATCTTAGAAAACAAAAACACATATTAATACTGTTTCCATGTCCATGGACTATCTCTGGAAATAACACTGGCTGCCAGAATGGTGGATGGGTAACTGTGATGGCTAACATTGATTATCTATCAACCTGACAGGATATACAATCGCCTAGGAGACAAGTCTCTCCATTATGGGACTCTTCACATTAGGTTAGGCCATGTCTGTGAGAGAAAATCTTAATTAAGTTAATTGAAGAAAGAACCCCTAAAAATGGTCAGCAACATTCCCTGCGCGTGGGTCCTGACACATGAAGGTGAGCTGAGCCCACCAGCATGCACTGCTCTCTCCTGGATGTGGCTGCAACTTGACCAGCTGCCTCAAACCCCTGTCACCACTTTTTCTCTACCTTCACACAGGAAGCCAAAATAAACCTGCCCCCCCCCCCTTTTTTTTTCTGAGACAGGGTTTCTCTGTGTAGCCTTGGCTGTCCTGGACTCACTTTGTAGACTCAGACTCACAGAGATCTGCCTGCCTCTGCCCCCCAGAGGGCCGGAATCACAGGTATGCACCACCTCACCTGTCTAAACCTTTTCTTTTTTAAGTTGTTTTTGCCCAGAGTATTTTGTCATGGAAACAACACAAGTACTAAAATATTACCTGTTAAAGAAATACAGGTAGAAGAAGGGCTTTTTTTTTTTTTTTTTTTTTTTTTTTACTTTAAGTCTTTTGTGCCTACATTTCCTGCTCTTCCACATGCAACTTATTGAAATAAAGAAAAAAGAAATGCTTAAAACGGACTTTGAGATTCTTTTTCCATTTTATTTTTGGTTATGTGCACATGTGTACACTGGTGTGTGTGTGTGTGTGTGTGTGTGTGTGTGTGTGTGTGTGTGTGTGTGTGTGTGTGTGTGTGTGTGTGTGTACAAAAGACCAGAAGAGGATGGCCCAGAGCTGAGGGATGGCCCAGAGCTGGAGTTACAGAAGACTGTGAGTCACCCTACGTGGGTGGTGGGAGGCAGACCCAGGTCCTCTGCAGAAGCGGCACACATACTCTTAGTAGCTGAGCACCTCTCCAGCCAGGAATCTGGAAGTAAAACAGAGCTAGGTTTGCACCTCTCCCTGGATGCTTAAAGTTATGTGAACTTGTGAAGTTGCTGAGCCTCGTAAACTCCATCAGGAAAATAGTACAGGTCGATCATCCATAATCTAAAGCTCTGAACTATCAAACGCCCCAAATCTGAAACATTGTTAGTATTTTATGTATATGGCTGTATGTAAGTATGTCAGTGCATACCCGGTGCCCAGGGAGGCCAGAAGAGGTCACCAGAGGCCCCAGAACTGGAGTTACTAATAGATGGTTGTGAGTCACCATGATGAGTTCCAAAAGACCACGGAACACAAACCCTGGGCCCTGGAAAGAGCAGCCAAAGATCTTAACTGCTGAGTCACCTCTCTAGCCTAAACATCTAAAACATTTTAAGTGTCATACAGGTGCTCAAAAATTTTCTGATTTGGGGGGCATTTGGATTTTCCTCAATGCTTAGTTTTAAGTGGTCAACTCTGTTTTGTTTTTGTTTGTTTGTTTAATCCATCATCTCACACCTACATCCCAAATAAATCAAAGTAACAAACATGGCTTTTTTTATATACACACATACACACACGCATATATATACACTTATTCAGTAGCCATTGTTTATTTTTGTAGATCTTCCTCTTTGTTTCCTGAAAATGGGAATAATAATGTTTCCTAAGGGTGTGATGGTCAAATAAATTAATACAGGATAGAGTGCATTCCATCCTAGGAGCTGCAATTACTCCTGCTACTTATGCTCATTATAAATGAATACTCAATTATGAACTGTCTCAAAAAAATATTCACAGATAGGCTGCCTGCTGCCAACCAGCTTCTCCCACACCACACACCTCTTGACACTAAGCAACATCAACTGACCAATAATAAATGTTCAAAAACTTATTCTGTGCACCAGGGTTTGTGGATCCATGAAAACAAAATAGTGTATTCTCTTCAATAGCTCAGTCTATACCATGATAATTGCCAGCCATTGAGAGAAATCCTAGAAAGCTATAGACAAACACTATAGACATAATACTATAGAACCCTAATAAGAACAGCACCTGGAATTAGAGAGGAAATCCCTTCCATGAAAACACATGGGTCTGAATGTCATAGGGGGAAGTCCTTTTATTAGTGAAATTTTCTCTTTGGCCTGGATGCTACTCCCTTTCCTGTTTTTGTTCTCTCTTTCTCTTTCTCTCTCTCTCCCTCTACCTCCCTCTCTTCTCTCTCTCTCTATCTCCCTCTCTCCTCTCTCCTCTCTCTCTCTCTCTCCATCTCCCTCTCTCCTCTCTCTTTCCATCTCCCTCTCTCCTCTCTCTTTCCATCTCCCTCTCTTCTCTCTCTCTCTCTCCATCTCCCTCTCTCCTCTCTCTCTCCCTGTCCCCCTCCCTCTCCGGCACATGGATGCTGGTAGTTGAACCCAGGTCCTCTGCAAGAGCAACCTCTGTCCTCAACTGCTGGGCCACCTCTCTAGCCCCACCAGTTCTGTTTTTAATTTAGACAGTTCTTCTGGAATCCATTCTCCCCTATTTAAACATTAGTTCTTCTGGTCTGCCATTCCTGAACCCCTAGGACTAAGGCAGAGCATCTCTTCTATGTATCCTCCTCTGCTTATCTCCATCAGAATGTTAAGTACAGTAATAAACCAGACCTCACTTTCCAGTCTTCCCAATTAGAATGGAAACCTTTGAGGGCAGTGACAGGGTAAACAACTTCCCTTATAACACAGTGCCTAATACACAGTGTTTACTGACCAATGTGTGAATTAACCTTGGGCAAGTATTTTTAGGTCTTCCCAACTTTGTTGCTGTGTGTTCTAAAGAAGGAACAACCTGCTTCGAAGGACGAATGGAGAAGAAAGAAGTCAGTTCTCGTCTATGCTACCATCAGAGTCCAAGGCCAACTGACCAACAATCTCGATGAGATAGGCCAGGATCACTCCATCTCGGAGATCCTGTCGCAGGTCCTGCACAGGCTTCACGGATGGCCTCTTCTTCAGCTGGGCATTCACCCAGGCCACATAGGCCTGTAGCTGTTGCTGGAAAATAAAAGGTGGAGATAAGGGAAAGATGGCATATCAGTCTTATCCTCTATCCCCTGTAAGGCAGCTTGAGAGCGTGAGGTACAGTGGGAAGTCTATACCAGGAAGGAGAGAAAGGTTTTAAGATATCATGATCAGGCCCAGAGCATGCTCCAAAATCCCTAGCTTTAGGTTAACACTCAGGGATAAGCTGACCTCTGACTTATTCAATACTGCAGACTCAGATAGAGGCCAGTGTCCCTAGGGCGTCACTCCCACCTCCATGCTCTGTTGATCAAGGCTGAATTCAGGGCCCCAGGCAGTACTCGGGTACAATCACTGCTGCCTGCAGCCCACCATGCTTTGCAGCCACAGGTCCTCACGTACTTTACGCACAAAGGACGGTGGCACTCCTATTAATTGATCTTGTAAGACCCAGATACAAACCCAAACACAGCACTACCTCCCACAGCTACTTTCCTCAGAACGACATAGGTTCGGTCATCTTAACAGGCAAGATTAACCCTCCTGAGCCCATAATCCTGGGATTGCTACAGAGCTAGTTTTAATCTGTGTTTTATATGGTCAAAGAGGATCTGATTGCATAAGACTGATACAGAGAAGGAAAAGGAAACTATAAAGTGGACCGTGGCTCTGAGGACAGAGGGACATTTTCCTTTACTGGGGCACTGTACTGCTGGAAAGCAACGACGCTTCTAGACTGGGACACGTGCGGACCCCATCCCAAGCCTTACACAACCCCACCCGTTCCATTTTCCACTAAACACAACTTGTACTCTGAGAGTTAGGCTTTGAAATCTCAAGCAAACACAAACAACATCACAGTGCGGGTGGCAGATGCTTCACTTCTGTTATAGCCCAAGATCCCCAACCTAAAAATTAAGCTCAAGGGCCAATTATATTAAACTATAATTTGGTCAAAGTACAATTGAGTTCCAAGTCTCAAGCACTTCCTTGGTGAAAGGATGCTGCTTGGAGATTATTACTGGCTGCTTTCCTGGGCTCCAATTAAATCATTAGTTTCTCTGCTGATTTTTAGAAATCATCACCCGGAGACAGTGCTAAGACGATGATCCAGCAGCTGCTTACACTGTAGAACCCACAGTGGCCAGCAGGGGTCGGTAGGAGGAATCTAACATTTATTGAGAGCCTGCCACCATTTCTGTGTTGTGTTTTGTTTCTGTAATACCAGAGATTGAACCTAAGGCCTGGTGTGTGCTGGCCAAGTGATCTAGCCTTGAGCAGTATCTACTGCCCTGTTTCTGGTATTCTAATTTAATTACTAATTCTGGTGTTCTGACACAAAAATGGATGCTTACCAAAGGGTTGTTTTTACATTTTATTTACTTTTTGTGTGTGTTTGCACGTGTGCTGTGTGCATTACGAGGTGTGGGTGTGGAGGCCAGAAGATAGCTAGTGAAAGTCGGTTCTCTCCTTCCACCGTGAAGGTCTTGGAGACTGAACTTAGGATGTTAGACTTAGCAGCCAGCATCTTTGCCCACTGAACCATCTTGCCAATCCTTGTCATCATTATTGTTACCCATATCATCATCTAATTTGATTTTCCCTCCCAAAAAAAAGTGTGTGTGTGTGTAAACAAAAAACAAAAATCACTAGAAAGCCAGTATTATTTCCATTTTATGGATAAAATTTGAAGAACTGACAGAACTTCCCCAATGTGCCCTGGACACAGCATGTCCAGTTCTAAAATCCAGTTGACACTGCCCATGCTTGCACAAAGGCCCCTCATTATGCACTCACTGCAGAACAATCTAAGTCCGAAACCCAACCCCAGAAAGCAGCTGAGACATAATGCTCCAAACCACTGCCTGAGCAGTCAGGAGAAGGGTACTTCCGGGGTGACTGCTCTGGTTTAAGGGAAACAGGTGTAGAGCAGACAGGGCATTAAGAGTAACACAGAGGTGGCAAAACTCCCAACAGGGAGAGGTGATGCATACCCACAATCCCAGCTTTTAGAAGATGGAGCCATCTTGAGGTTAGCCTGGGCTACATTAACGCCTGTCTCAGAACAAAAAACACCGAACTCCTAATCATTTTTTTTCTGTATCTTTTTCACGTCTCACAACACAGTCCTGGCTGGAGCAAAACTCATTACGTAGATCAGGGTGGCCTAGAACTTTTAGATATTCCCCTGCTTCTTCCAAGAACTGAAATTATGCCGCTATGCCACCACACCTGGCTCAACTTCCCTGTAGATAATATCAATCACGTTTGGTTCACCCTCCAAATATTCCTACTTTGAGCTCTTCATTGGCCTCCCATTATCCATTTCTTAGCTGCTCTACAGCAGGCCTGTCTGTTCCGCCCTATGAGGTACTTTGGCTGTGCAATGGGAGTAGACCTTGGGGTATCTGGGATGATTTGTGTCATCACCCCCTGTTCCTCCATGTCCCTGTCACACCTCAGTCTGTCCAGATCATACCCATTTTCCCAAGTGCATCATGCTTTCTTGCCACTGCACCTCCATCTTCCAGCCGGTGCTCCTAGAAGTCTCTGCACAAGCACTACTTTTTCAAGTAGTGATGGCCTCCCTGACCCCCTCACATACCTCAGACTCCACAAGGACTCTGTGTGTGTCATTCAGCTGGTTCACCAATAATCTGAATGCAAGCCGTGGGACTATAAAGATCTTTATCTTTCCGCAGTTTGCAGGAAGGGGCTGGGGAAGTGGCTCAGTGGGCCAACTGCTTGTACGAATACAAGTGTAAGAACCTGAGCTTGGATCCTGAGCACTCACATAAAAACTGGGCACAGTGGATGCTGCGCACCTAAAACGCAGCACTGGGTGTGAAGACAAGGCAAACCACAGAAGCTCGCTGGCTGGACCGTCTACCAAAGCTCCAGGTCCAGGAGAGGCTGTGTCAGAAGGCATGAGGAAGCATCCCAATATCAGCCTCTAGCCCACACACACGTACCCCTGCACACACACACACACACACACACACACACACACACACTCCTGCATACACACACCTGTGTGCACACATACACACACCAGCACACACATACATACACCAGCACACACACACACACACCTGCTCACAAATGTCCTTGCTGAAAGAGGCCTGTGCTCTAAGGGAGCGCACAGGATGCTGAGACGGAAGCCAGGAGGTTAAGGACAAAGGAGGCAAAGCATGAACTCAAAAAAGTCACACAGTGTGAAATATCTCTGTGGGGAGCCACAGAGTTCCGAATTATTTTTTCCTCTTAGAGCAACTAGTGCTCCGCCAATATTTGTTTCCTGGGAGATCACATCAGGTTTCTTCAGGCCCACACTAAGATACCAAAGAAAGCCCACTGTGCAGGGACAGGTGAGTCTTCAGTAGGCCAAGGTGATTTCTTCTAAAGTAACCTGGCCTCGCCTGCAAAGAAGCAAACTGCCTCAGATGCTAAGCACTTCTCATGAGCCTTAATCCCTGCTGGGGTCTCCAACAATCGGGGATCACAGCATGAACGCTAACAGTCCACTTCTATTCTGTATCAAAAGCTACGTTACTTCCCTTAAACGCACTTTTCCCTCCTGTTAATCTGCTTGACTTAGATGGTCTAGCTATGATGAAGACTAAAAACTGAGACTCTGATTAAGGTACTTAATCCACTCAAGGCCACCCAGACAGTGAACTGTAAATATGGGGTTTGGATTCAATACCCAAGGCAAAGTTGAAGTTCTCCCCGCACCCAAATGAATGCATCTCTGAGCTGCAATTCTGGTGAGCCTCGAAGGACGCTCTTTAGTCTAAAGTACCCGTCCTCAGGTGACAAATGGGTCCCTTGTTCCTTGCTCATCTATACTAAGTGGCTCTCTCCTGCGCAGTGCGGTTCAGACCAGCCTTAACGGCACTCCTTGGGAATCCACTGGAAAAGCAGACTCTTGGTACCTCCCAGCTCAACCAAATCAGAACTTGCATTTTAACAGAATCCCTTGATGTCTGTAGGCTCATTTGAGCGTGGAAAAAAGCAACTCAGACCATGGGTCCTCTCTCTCTGGATGCTTGGCACAACATCGAAGAGCTGGGATGTCATTCGTTGCCAGAGTCTCTTCAGTTTATGGGGATTATTATCTTTCTGGCCTAAAGGTCTCTGGGACCCTGACACTTCACACTGCTACAACACATTGTGTGTAAAGGACAGGTGGAGTGCACTCACTCGTTTCTCTCCTTTCCTTTCTTCTTCCTTTCTGTCTCTCCTTCCTCCCTTGTCCCACCAGACCACACTGTTGGCTCATACTGGCGGGGTCATCCAAAATCTCTAAGGATAATTTTTTAATTTAATAACTTTTCATTAGGAAACAATCTCTGACTTATGGAAAGGTAAACGTGAGCTCGGGATATGGTTTCATTGGTAGACAATTTGCCTCCCATGCAGAAGGCTCTGGGGTCAATCTCCAGCACTACATAAAATGGGCATGGTGATGACATGCCAAAAATCCCCTTCGGGCAGGGGTATCAGAAGTTTAAGGCCTTTCAGCTACACAGCAAGCTTGAGGCTAGCCTTGACTATACGTATCCCATCTTTAAAAGGAAAAAAAAAAGTAACACTGCAAAGAGCTCATCCGTATCACTGCCCAGGTCACCACCAGAGAACTACAGCATAGTGATCAAAACAGGAAACCACCACTGGCAGAGTATTTTGGTTTTCTGTTTTGTTTTTTGCTTTTGAGACGGGGCTTCTCTGTGTAGCCTTGACTGTAGACCAGGCTGACTTTGAACTCACAGAGATCCACCTGTCTCTGTCTCCTTGAGTGCTGGGATAAAGGGGTTCACCACCACACCCTGCTCCATTGACATAATCTACAGATTTCCTTTGAATTTCTTCTTTTAAAAGCACACACCTGGGTCCCCAGATCAAACTGAAGTCATCAGACTCAGTGGAAGCACTGAGCCATCTCACTGACCTTTAATAGTTTTTCTCATGATGAAAGTCAGTTTATAGTTTTGAGCAAGAACAGTATGCCTTTCTAAGAGCTTGCTTTTTTTTTGAGATGATGAGTCCGAAGTGAACTTGTTATATATCTAACACCTGATCCTCCTGCCTCTACCCCCAAATGCTGAGATGCCAGGCAGGTGCTACAATGCCTGGTTTTCTGTGGTGCTGAAGATCAAACCCTAGGCTTCATGCATGCCAGACAAGCACTCTGACCCATCAAATATCTCCGGCGGAGAACGTATGGCAGAGTCCCTGGCATTGTGGCTAGACTCTTCACACCCTGACAGACCTAGAAGCAGAGAGAAATTAATTTGGGTGATGCAGGATTCCTTCCTTCCTTCCTTCCTTCCTTCCTTCCTTCCTTCCTTCCTCCTTCCCTCCCTCTCTCCCTCCCTCCCTTTCTTTTTCCTAGACAGGGTTTCTCTGTGTATCCCTGGATGCCCTGGAACTCTTTCTATAGACCAGGCTGGCCTCAAACTCTGAGATCCTCCTGTCTCTGTCTCCCGAGTCCTGGGGTCAAGCGTGAGAACCACCATGCTGGCTAGACCTAGGCATTCTTTACACATTAAGAACATCAGTTCCACCAACAGCACAGGCTCCAAGATCAACAATCAATAAATGGGACCTCGTGAAACTGAAAAAGCTTCTGTAAAGCAAAGGACAATGTCGCCAGAACAAAATGACAGCCTAAAGACTGGGAAAGGATCTTCACCAACCCTATATCTCACAGACAGGTAATATGCAGAATATATAAAGAACTTTAGAAGTTAAACACTAACCAAACAATCAATCCAATTAAAAAATGGAGTTCAGAGCTAAAAAGAGAATTCTTAATAGAGGAATATCGAATGGCAGAGAAACACTTAAAGAAATAAATGTTCAACGTCCTTAGTCATCAGGGAAATGCAAATCAAAATGACCCTGAGATTTCACCTTGCACCCATCAGAATGGCTAAGATCAAAAACTCAAGTGACAACACATGCTAGAGAGAATGTGGAGAAAGGGGAACCCTCCTCCATTGCTGGTGGGAATATAAATTTGTACAACCACTTTTGGAATTTTCTGCTTTCTCAGAAAATTAGGAATGGTGCTACTTCAAGATCCAGCTATACTACTCCTAGGCATATATCCAAAATTTGCTCAACTATACAACAAGGACATTTGCTCAACCATGTTCATGGCAGCTCTATTCGTAATAGCCAGAATCTAGAAACAACCTAGATGTCCCTCAATGGAGGAATGGATACAGAAATTGTGGTACACAATGGAATACTACTCAGCTATTAAAAACAAGGAAATCATGAAATTTGCAGGCAAATGGTGGGAATTAGAAAAGATCATCTTGAGTGAGGTATCCCAAAAGCAGAAAGACACACATAGTATATACTCACTCAGAAGTGGTTATTAGACATATAATATAGGATAAACATACTAAAATCTATAGTCCTAAAGAAGCTAAACAACAAGGAAGACCATAGGGAAGATGCTCAATGCTCATTCAGAAGGGCAAATGTGATAGACATTAGAAGTAGGAGAAGACAGGAAACAGGGCAGGAGCCTACTACAGATGGCCTCTGAAAGACTCTACTGATCGAGGTTTCAAAGCAGAGGCTGAGACTCATAGCCAAACTTTGGGCAGAATCATGGAATTTTATGAAAGAAGGGGAGATAGAAAGACCTGGAAGGGACAGAAGCTCCAAAAGGCGACCAACAGAGCCATAAAAACTGAGCCCTGGTGTCCCTGCAGAGACTGATACCCCAACAAAGGACAATGCATGGAGAGGACCTAAAACCCATGCTCAGATGTAGCCTTTAGACTCAGTCTCCAAGTCGGATCCCCAAGTAAGGGGAGCAGGGGATGTCACTGGCATGAACCCAGTGGCAGGCTCTCTGATCACCTCTCCCTGGGGGGATTGCAGCTTTGCCAGGCCACGGAGGAAGACAATGCAGCCAGTCCTGAAGAGACCTGATAGGCTGGAGTCAGAGGGAAGTGGAGGACATTCCCTATCAGTGGACTAGGGGAGAGGCATAGGAGAAAAGGAAGGGAGGGTGGGATTGGGAAGAGATGAGAGAGGGAGCTAGAGCTGGGATACAAAATGAATAAATTGTTAATAAATAATTAATACAAAATTTTAAAAATAATGTCAGTTCCTTGTTTGAGCATGACACAGATACATTCCAGCTCCTGAGTTATCACTTTATTTATGCTGGAGTGTTATGAGGTTTTTGTTTTTAATTTCTGTTAAGCTTCTAAATTTTGAAGCATAGTTAGAAAGCCTGATTAAAAGGTTAAAAAAATTCATGGCGGCAGGGGGCGGGGAATACAAAGTGAACAGAATGTAATTAATAAAAAATTATTTTAAAAAAGAGGTTAAAAAAATCTACCCATTGTCTCTAGACTTGTATGCTTTCAGTTTTACTTTCAGATCTTATGTTCAGCTGAAGTTTATTCTTACACATGATATAAAATTCAGCTCTAATTTATCCTTTCCCAAATGGTTAACCACTTGCTTCAGCACCCATTTATACAAACAGTCCTTCCCTACTCCAGTGATTTGAGATGACACTTTATCACATTCTAAACTTCCCCAAGTTCTTAGGCCTATTTCTGGGCTTTCTATTCTTCACTTGGCTACCCATGCAACTTGGTGCTGACCAAGTTGTGCAGCTCGGAGAGTCCATTTACTAAGGCAAAGATTCACTCTGTGGCCCAGAGCTGTCTCAAATGCCTGATCCTCCTGTGACAGCCTCTCAAGCACGTGGGGGAAGGAAGTTCTCCAGTTCACTGGCTAGCCAATGGCGACATGACCAGTTTAGACCATGATCCTCACAAGGGTGGTGACAGTTGAGCCCTGGGCCTCACACATGCCAGGCAAGCACTCTACCAACTGAACTATATTCCCGTCCATCCCCATGCAATACATGCTAATATCTTCTCGGGCCAATGTGCTTTCCTTAAAATTTGTCTTTCTGTTTTCTTAGCTATTCTTGTCTATTTATTCCTCCATAAGAACTTCTGTTTCCAATTGTCTAATTTCCTAAACATGGCCACTGGGTTTTATGCTTTAAAACACATTTATACAGAAGCCTACAAACTCCTTTGTAATTTTTTTCCTGTTTCAATGGCTATTTTTTCCATGTTCATTTCTGATTTTATATATTTTTTGCTTTCTCCCTTTTTCTTCTTGATCGTGCTAGCTAATGGCAATGATTATATTTAATAAGGAGCATCTATCATCAAAAAAGGCAATGCGGAGACCAAGTGGTTTAAGATGGGAGCCTAACTGGAGACACTACCAGGTAACAGAGGACACACTCCAGAAACAAATCCAAGGTATGACACGATGCAGCACTAAAAGAAAAGGAAGGGCCCAGAAAGCAATGCCTGAGGACTGGCTGCCGGGCTGTGCTGTGAGGGACAAAGGTGACATGGAGAACAGCAGTGAGCAAAGCAGACAGTTAAGTTTTGGGTACAGTTTGAACCATCCATAGAATGCCAGGGTGGGGATGTTTTTAGGCAGCTGACAAACAAAACACGGATTCATACCACAAGACATGAGGGTTGCATTAAAGACACACATTAGAAGTATCAAAATCATAACTGTGCACATGACTACCTTCCACTGAGCCCTTGCTACATGCCAGGTACTGTGCTAAGTACTTGACCACACACCTCCAGGTACTGGCTACCACACACACACACACACACACACACACACACACACACGCACTTATCCCACAAGGAACTATCATTCCTATATGATGGATGTGAACACCAAGATCATGAGTAACAGCAGAGCTACAGTCAAAGGGCTGGTCGGGGGAAGAATAAAGATTTGAATTCAGTGTTTATAACAAATCCTGTGTCCAAAAAATTTCAAAAAGCGAGACAAACTATAATAAGTTGCTTGCTATAAGAGGAGTGGGAAGTGAGGGCACCTAAGAGAAAATAGAGAGCTCCAGTGCACCAACTGCCTATTCCCGTCCCACTGAGACAGAGGCTGCATACATCCTCTCCTTCAGCCAGCAGACAGGTGTTTTGTCAACTTAGTATCTGGGAGGAGACCCTCAACTGAGGAAAAATTTCTCCATCCAATTGCCTATAGGCAAATCTGCACAGCATTTTCTTGATTAATGATTGATGTGGGAGGACCCGTGCCACTGTTGGTGATGCCACCTATAAAGGTGGCCCTGGGTGGTAGGAGAAAGCAGGCTGAGCAAGCCATGAGCAGCGTGCTAGTAAGCAGTGTTCCTCCATGGCCTCTGCTTCAGCTCCTGCCTGACCTTCCTTGATGATTTCCTCTGATGTGGAAGTATAAGCCAAATAAACCCTTTCCTCCCCAACACTGCTTTTAGTCATGGTATTTTACAACAGCAATAGAGAGCAAACAAAGACAAGACCCAACCATTAAAATCATTATTATTCATGCCATTTTATATGGGAAAACATGCTCAAGATCACACTACTCCTGGGCAGTAAAACCAGAGTTTAAACCCACTCCATCTTACTCCAGAGAAGGTGTTATTTCTACTATAACAAAAGAAACCTGGGACTTATCAACAAGTGGTCCAGTGAGTTCAGCAAGTGCCTTTATCTGTTAAACTGAATTCAATCCCGAGAGCCCATGTAAAGGTGGAAAGAAAGAACTGACTCTACAAAGTTGTCCCTATAGCCATGTGTTATGGTATGCACACGCATACACACCAAACCATCAACATCAGAATGACATTAAAGAGCGGGGACAAGTGTCAGGCTAGAGAAATGTCTCAGCTTACCATACAAGCATAAAGAAAGGAGTTCAGAACCCTGAACCACCTAAAAGCTATGTCAGCATGATGGCCAGTGCAAGAGATGAAAACGGGGATTCCCAAGGGTAAACTGGCTAGACAGGGTAGCCAAAAAAGGAAAGATCAAGGGTCTACCTCAATACAGGAGGAGGAGTGCAATCAAGGGCGATCCTTGACATCAAACTCTAGCTTCCATACATACACTGGCATCCACACATGCATCCACACACATACAAATATGCATGCATGCCACATACACATTTTAAAGGGAGAAATGGTGAGATGAGCAACAACAACAACAACAAAAAATGTCAGGAGATTTAGGAAAAATCAGGACAATATGTGGGAGAGAATTTAGAGGAGAAGTTTAGGACAGAAGCAGCCTGAGGGACGGGAAGGCCATTTGAGGTAGTGACAGACCATGCTGGTGACCATTTGGGAAACAGGTTCTAGAGCAGAGCAAGGCTGAAGTCAGATGGCAGTGAACTGGCAGGATTCCAGGAAGTGGAAAAATAAAAGCAAGATGGAAGGAAGAGAGGATCCCAGCTGGAGAGAAAAATGGGATAGAGAATGAGTGGCTTTTAGGATGAGATTTTTTACAGGCTAGGGAAAGGGGTCGGGGAGGGAAGTGATCAAAAGAAGAGGATTCTTGATGCAGCAGAACAGGAAGGAAAGGAAAGGACTGCTTCCTCCAATCCAGACTGAGGAACTGGAGGAATCAAAGTGGGAAGAAGAAAATCAACAGTTTGATCTCAGTCTCATTTCCCCCAAGTCATTCATTCCTGGAAGGAGGATCTATGGAGAAAGTGAAGGGACTGAGATTTGGAGCACTGAAGTCACTAGCACCAAGAGCTGGGCAGGGGCTGGAGAGCATGATCTACCAATGAGTCACCATGCAAGGTGAAATGATCTGCTCTAGAACCAGATCAGTAGACCTGGACCGTCCATGGGGGGAACCAAGCTCAGGCTCATGGAGAGATGGAGGTAATCAGGGAATGCCAGGATCACTAGGGCAAAAGGGGAGGGGTTGAAGTCACTGGCCATGGAGTCACAGCCAGGAAGAAAAGATGTGGATGAAAAACACTGGCGAGAAGAGAGGTTGGCAGAACGAAAAGGTTAAGTTTAATGAAATTAATAGTGAAAACTGGGTTTGGGTTCAAGACATCACATATAGAGGCAGTGTGAGAGTACACATATGTAATCACAGCACTCAGTAGGCTGAGGCAGGAGGATTGCTGTGGGTTTAAGACTAGTGTGGGCTACACAGGCTTGAGGCCTATAAACCTGAGGCCAGCCTGGGTGACAGAGTTGAGAACCTCTCTTTCTAAAAAAGGAAAAGGTTTAGTTTTGTTTGTTTTTGTTTGGGGGATTGCTGTTCTTGTCTTTTCTCTTTTTTAGGTGTGGGTAGCATGGTGAAAAGTTGCAGACGTGGTCTTGATGAAGTGGCACGGAGATGTTAATCCCAGCAGAAGGGCCAGTGCAGGGACTGGGAACCCAGATCGTCATTACGATGGAGCCAGAAGTCCTCCCAAGGAAGGGGTAGACATTAAGATGCTGGGGCTATGTTTGCATTATGCCCATATTCATATTATTTTAAGAAACTGATAAGCAAGTCTTAAGTTAAATCAGTGATTTTTTTTTTTAATTGACAGCTGGCATTTGGGAAGTCCATCACAAATCATGCTGCTGTAAATCAGCCAAATGGAATCTAAGCAGAATTCAGAGCTTCACAGCTTCATGGGGCAACTCTGTTTTTGGTGGTAGTGGTTTGGTTTGGTTTTTTGTTGTTTTTCTTTTCGGTGTTATTGATGTTTTTAGAGACAGGGTTTCTCTGGGTAGCCCTGGATTACAGGTGTGCACCACCACGCCAGCAGAAGGGTTTGATTGCTCTTTTCCAGGTCTCAGCTCCACCCTTTCCAACTAACATGGAAGGTTGGGTCCAACCTCTAAACTGGGAGTCTCGCCTCCCTGTGGCCTGGAGATACCTGCACTTCTCACTTAAAGGGCAGGAAAGACCCTGCTCCTTACTACCAAGCACCCACTGCTGGCTCTGAAAAACCCACTTAAAGGACAAAGACCTACTTGTAAGGAGACCCACTTCCTCACCAACACATTTATCTTAGAAGAGGCTGTGGAGTAAGCTCAGCTCTGTTCAGCTCGGCTGCTTGGTTTGAACAACAAGGGGTCAGGGCCTTTCTCCCCACAGTGGATGAAATGCTAGACACATTTTTACATCAATTGTTTTATTTTCTTCTCCCTGTTTTTTTAATTACAATATTCTTTAAATTGTAACATATATAAAGCTAGATGTTTGTTTTGCATTGTTGGGTGTTAAACCCCAGGTCTCCACATACTCAAAGAGAACTCCACCCTATGCCTTCAGCTCCCCAGAGCCAGGTGGTTTTAAAAATATTTGTATCATCTTTATCTGCTTATTTGTGTCTGAGTGCGTGTAGGGAGGTTAGGGTGCGTAAACATACCATAACATGCATGTGGAGGCCAGAGGACAACTTGGGGGAGTCAGTTCTTCTACCATGTGGCTTCTAGGGATCAAACTTGGGTCATTAGGCTGGGTGGAAGGCCACCTCCCAGGCCCAGATTTTCTGTTTAGTTAAGCATAGGTTTTTGGTTTTGGTTTTGGTTTTGAATGCATTTGGGTGTTTGCCTGCAAGTTTATCGGCGCACCACATGAGTGTCTGGTGCCTGCAGAAGCCAGAGGTATTAGATCCCCTGGAACTGGAGTTACAGATGGTTGTGAGCCACCATGTGGGTGCTGGGAATCAAACCTGAGCTCTGGAAGAGCAGCCAGTGCTCTTAACATTTGAGCCATCTCTCCAGCCCCAGACTGTTTGGTTTTTTTGTTTTTTTAAGTAGGTCTTCTCTGGTTAGGACCGAGTGAGGGATTCAGAACCTAGATTACTTACTCTCTTTTTTCTTTCTAAACCTCCTCTCCAATTAACCTACCTCCTCTTTGCCCCTGGCTTCTACAAGAACTAAAAAGAAAAGATTCAGTGTGTGTGTGTGTGTGTGTGTGTGTGTGTGTGTGTGTGTGTGTGTGTGTGTGTGTGTGTAGGAGAGGGTAGGAGAGACAGGGAGACAGGAAGACACAGAGAGGGACATATTGACAGAAACAGAGACAAACAGGGAGGGACAGAGAGAGGAAGTGCCTGCAGAGTCCAAAAGAGGGTTTCAGATCTCCTGGAGCTGGGGTATGCTGGCACACACTTGTAATCCCAGAGATGCTAAGATGAAATGGAGACAGGCACATCCCTAGAAGTTTGTTGCCCGCAAGTTTAGGCTAATTGGCAAAGTTCCAGGCCAATTAGGAGCTTATTTTAAACAAATGGTAGAAGGCACCCGAGGAACGACACCTGAGTTTGTCCAGTGACCTGCACACATATATGTGCACATAGGCAGGCACACGTGCACTCGTACCCACACAAACCACACAGCCTAGGTGCTGTGGTAAGCCTGCCCATTTACTGGTAAGAAGCCATCAGAGGTAGAAAGAATAAAGACACCATGGAAGAGTAGGCAGAGAGCTGGAGAGCTTGCTTTCCACTAAGTCTGAAATGCTGCAGTGGCCCTGCCCTTTCTGTGGCTTAAATTCAGATTTTCCTAGGATTCTCTGAGTCAGTGAACCCCACTTCCTATTTCTTCTTGTTCAAATTGGGTTTTGGCACCTGCAGCCAGATTTTAAACAAGAGAGAGGAGGAGGAGGGGGGGGGAGGAGGGGAGGAGGGGGAGGAGGAGGAGGAGGAAGAGGAGGAGGAGGAGGAGGAGGAGGAGGAGGAGGAGGAGGAGGAGGAGGAGGAGGAGGAGGAGGAGGAGGAGGAGGAGGAGGAGGAGGAGGAGGAGGAGGAGGCAGCGGCAAGGCAAGGCAAGCAGTTGGTGTTTTTGCATCCACAACAGGCCAGAACCTGACTTTTTCTTGAGTTTCACTTTTAACTTGTTCTGGGGACGCTATAAAGATGCCAGTGTCCAGGGCTGGAGACATGGCTCCAGCTTAACATTTGCTGCTCTTACAGAGGACCCTGGTTTGGTTTCTAGCACCTATGTGTCAGCTCATAACCAGCTGTAACTCTAGTTCCGAGAGATCTGATGGCCGCTTCTGGTCTCCACAGGCACCAGGCACTTATGTGATGCATATATATATATGCATATATGTATATATGGCTTATGTTACATATGCAGACAATATATATATATATATATACACACACACACACATAAAATAAATACATAGCTTTTAAAAATATGTCAGTGTGGTGGATAATTCTAGGGAGACATAGTTTTGAAGATAGCTCTGAGGCAAGCCTCAGAGGAAGGAGAAATAGACCACTGCTGGTCTCTGCTATCTGAGCAGGATTTAAATCTGGAAAGCCCCATCAGTCCCCATCTCCATCAGCTTTTTCCAAGACACTCCCATGTCCCTTATCATCCAAATTCAAACTCAGTGTAGACAGACATTCCTCATCTGGGCAGGGGCCCTTGACCTTGAAAGCCATCTTGCTGCCAAATGTAACTTTTCCTTCTGTTTTTCTTTAGTATCTGCCCCTCCTTCCAAACAACGTCATAAAGTCAGCATCCACTCTCTGCCCCTCAGGGGCTCAAGATCAAAGACTCTTTGTTGAGAGGATTTGTTTGGTTAGAGCTATAAAAGCGGAGTAATTTTCACCAGGGAGCTCCATAGGACCCACTGTTCCTAGTGTAGAAACATCTCAGCAGTTTGGCTCTGTGGCTCCCTGCTGGCCACGGGGAGAACAGCAAACTTTTCTGCCATGCTAGACACAGTGCAGAAGGAAGCTGAAGGGCCCAGAAAGGAAATTAGTTTTCCAGCGAGAACAGACACCTGTTTAGAACTGAAACCCACCAGAGCAGAAAATGGAAAGACAAGTGTAGGGAGGTCCCCAGACATGAAAGCCCAGGTTAAAGTTGTGACAGGGATTAATTCTGTCACTAGGAAAAAAACCCCACAATATTGTATTTCTTTTCTACTAATTCTATTTATATATTTATTTTTGACACAGGGTTTCTCTGTGTAGCCTTGGCTGTCCTAAAACTCACTCTGTAGACCAGGCTGGCCTTGAACTCAGAGATCCTGAGTACTGGGATTAAAAGCATACACCAGCACTGCTCAGCTCTTCTCTATTAATTCTTCTGGTTCTTTCCTGAGCCAGTGTTCTTTGTTCATTGTACTTGGTGTCCAGTTGGGTCAAAATAAAAGTATCACTAAATGTTCTTCTTCCTCACATGGACAAGGCCGTTCATATCAATGTTCAGTTTTATGACCAAGGGATCATATAGAAAAAGAAGAGGAACTAAAGTGTTTCAGAATGCCATTTCATAAACTTCTCTTAAATTTTCCATTAGTTATAAGCTCCATAAACAGTATCTGTTCCTTTATGAATGCACACTACAAGGAAAGCACTCAATAAAAGAGTGAATCAGTGCATCTACAGTCAATCAATCTATAATCTAAGGTGTCTCTTAATTTAGAAACGGAACCTTTGGCCCACCTTGGAGCTTCTGATACTGGACTCATCCCTTATCAAATGTGGCCGATGAAGGTTAAGTGTAGGACCCCTTTAATGGGGATTAGCTTGGAAGCTAATATGGAAATGCATTCAGAAAAGCCTGAGTTTGAGCCTTCAGTCTCCCTAGCCCAGACAAGGCTCGGCTCCACAGGTGAAGTATTATTAGCACTCAAACTCTTTGAACTGCCTGGGGGAGTGGCGCCTGGCAAACTGTGCCCTATCAAGGCTACACATGTGGGTCTGCCCATCACTGGGCACCAGGAACACAAGGCTGCCTGATAGCTTTCAGCCAGGGAGCATCTGTTGAGCTGGCATTGGTGCCAGTGGGAACAAAGCCAGTCAGCCTGGGTGGGGAGTGAGGAAGTCAGGATGGATAGAGAAAACTCAGGCTCAGAGGTGGGGTGCTTCGTTACATTAAATACCTAACGGGCCTTCAATTTCTACAGCAAAGCACTGAGAGGTTGATTCACTGTGGAAATGTCTGGAGCCTCTTTTTGGCCCAGTGCTGTCATGCTACTCCATGGAAAGCATGAGGAACTAAAGATGATGTTTCCAGCAGCTGCTCTGCCTGTCAGTTCTCTGTATCTGCTTCATAGGATGAGGCCAGACAAAGGCTCACTCTCTTGTTTCTCAGGGACTACCAAGTAGATGAATTCCCTACCCCTATCCTTCCTTTCAAAAAACAAAAACATTTACTTATTTATTTATTTAGAGGGAAGCTGGGGTTCCCAGTTTGTTTGTTTGTTTGTTTAGAGGTGGGTGTACACCTGCCATGGTGTATGTATGGAGATCAGAGGCCAACTTGCAGGATTCAGTCCTCCCCTTCCACCATGTAGGCTCTACACATTGAACTCAAGTCATCAGGCTTGGTGGCAAACGCTTTTCTCTACTGACTGAGCCGCCTCACACCCTTGCCACACTCCCTGCCCCCGTTTTTTCCAGACAAGGACTCGTTATATTGCCTATAGTGGTCTAGATATAACAACATGTGGCTCAGTCAACCCTCCTGCCTCAACCCGCTGTGGAGCTGGGATTCCAGTAATGTTCACTCCCCTCAGTTACACTTATGAACCTTAAGGCCGGTTTTCAACGTGTTCCTTTCCTACTTGGAGACAAATCTGCCAGTTCACACAGCCAGACAGCTGGCTTCCTCCTGACCAACTCTGGTGAAAATCAGTAGTCCCTTAGCTTTCGGCCTCTCAGCCATTCATGTCACAACTAGGCAGAAGTTCACTCTTTCCCACAAGCACGATATCTACATTACCACAAAGTTCCCAAGTATGATGCTTTTTTATCTTCATTGGCCTGTGAGCTCCATTAGGGAACAGACTCTGCTATTTGGCTTCTATTTCCAGAGCCTGGCACAGTGCCTGGCAAACACAGTAATTCAGTGAGCATCTGGTGAGTGACGGCCTGCACGGGTCTACCAGGCGAACAGTGGGAGGACAATCTGGCCTCAGTGAACACAAAGGTGGATAAATATTTGCTCCTCTTCATGCTTTTATTAATTAGAAGCTCTCTATACAATCTCCCATAAACATTACTGTTTTGTGATGTTTATGACATCAAGCATCCTATGGGACTTTTCCAGCAGCATCTGTTTCTCCCTATAACATTTCAATAGCTGAATACATTCCCCTCGTCCGATGAATAAATAAAGAAATGCTTGTTGGTCAAACGACATTATAATTGTATGTCTATTAAAATCTTCTAACTCAAACACCAATGTTTTTTTTTAAAAAAAAGAAGTTCAGGCCCCAGGAAAAACACTGGCAGAAATTCACATTGCCAAAGACAATGTTAATGTAACAACCCATACCAAGTAGCTTGAACTAGGTGTTGTGGAATGTGCTTGTAACTCCAACACTGGGGAAATGGAGATAGGATGATTCAAGGTCATCCTTACCTACAGGTGGAGTGTAGGGCCAGCCTGGGTTTCACAAGACCCTGTGTCAAAAACAGCAGGGCTAGGGAGATGGGTCAGTCAGTGAAGTGCTTGTTATTTAAGCATGAAGACCTGAGTTCAGATGACCACACATACATTAGAAGCCAGGCACCGTAGCGTACAACTGCAATCCTAACACTGGAGAGGCAGAAACCAGTGGATTATCCCAGAGCTCAGTGACCAGACAGGTTAGCGGATTCAGTGAGCTCTATGTTCGGTGAGAGACCCTGTCTCAAAAAAATAAGGCGGAGAACAACTGAAAATGACAGATGACCTCAATTTCAGGACTGTGTGCACACCACACACACACACAGCTTTGAGGCAAATGCAGGATGGTGAAGTGAAGAAGTATAGAAAACCCATCCTACTTGTAGGATGGGTTACCAATGACAGTAGCCAAAAATCTATGGATAACTCACAGTGAAAATTAACCATGTCAATACAAGAGATTGCTTTGCCATCACTGACATGAAACAGTTCTGCGACTCCTTTGCCAGGCATGCTGAGGCCAGGGTTCTAGGTGGGCAATGTGACTGAAGAAGACTCTGTCACACACGCTTATACTTAGTGACATATGGATTGAAAATAGACCAGCAGTAAATAGAAGGGAGCCTTGATTCAAAGGGCAGGGCTTCTCTTTGCTGCTGCTGCTGCTGCTGCTGCTGCTGCTGGCTTTCCCTATAATTACCCAATTAGGGCCATATCCCTGCTTCCTGTGGGAGTCTTCCCTGCTGTGGAGAATGAGGTCGCAGCCCCAACCACACAGATCTATAATAAACCATCTGGGTGATGAAGAATAGCTTCAGATACACTTAGATTATTCCCAAGAGGTGGTTGAATACACGTATGGCACTCTTAGCCTCGGGAGAAAGAATTTCTCAGAGGAATTGTGTATTCTGACACGATCTCTTAAGTGCCCAGTTACAGTCTTATCATATGACTCCAACAAAAGAGGTTGAATGTTACTGGTTCTATTAAGCAATATCGAGCCTGGAATAAATAGATCAAACAAGGCTCCTACCAACCATACCAATTACTCCACTCATCCTGTTATTCAGTAGTATGATTATGTGATAGTATATGAATGTTGGGGGGAATGAAGAAAACATATTATGTATACGAAGAGTTCACGTTAAACTAAGGGGTCATTCAAATTTAAGCTACTAACGTTGATATCTGTATTACTTAGAGGCACAAAATCAAAAGCGCTATCTTCATTTTCAGAGTTCAAATCTCCTAAGGAGAAAAAGTACATGAGCCTGCAGGGAGAGCAGTTTATGGGATGGGTAGACAGCTCCAATTTCAGAGGGGTAAAGACATGTTGTTGAATTGTTCTTAACAGAAGAACTGATTACAAAGTTGTCTGAGTATTGTTTTTAGGAAGATTCCATTACCACCATGGGGGAAATATACCTTTCACTCCCCTTTCCCCTGTTTTGGGAGAACTGAATGTTAGGCAATATTTATGTACAGACACATGGAAATGATGGCCAAGATTTGTTTCCACGTGGGTCTTTAGATGAAGATTTAGAAATGGAAAACCAGGATTTGGCTCTGTGCCAGTTGCCTTCAATTCAGAAGAGAGTTCCAACTCCCAGAAAGCTGGGTTAAAATAGAAAAAGGGGAGAGACCATGTGAGGACCACAGGAGGTTTTGCCACAACTGGTGAATGAATAGGATTTACACAAACAGGGAACAGAGAAGGCCCAGGGGCCGAGAGTGAGGGAAGATGAATGGGAGTGCTGGAGGCACTAAAAGGTGTGCTTCCTGGCTCGTCTGTGTTCACCCCTGGCTCTGTAGCCCTTTGTTAACAGTTCTTTACATGTGTTCAGTCGGAGCGATGGGAAGGTGAGGAGGCCTGCCATACAGGCAGGATACAAGCACTGCCCTTTAGTGAAGGTTGTGACATCCCTCAGCCAAAGGAAAATTCCAGCACAGTTGGTCACACTGGCAGAACATTTCCATTGGATTTTTTTTGCCTCTGTGTGTCAGGAACCAGGCTGGGGCACAGGGGGCCAGAACTGGGGAAGGTTCTAAGGCAGGTCAGAATGTGGGATTTCTTAATTAGAAACAGAGATCAAGAAGGGAGCCTGTCGTGCAGCTGTAGGAAAAAAAAAATCCTACATGGAAATTCATGAGAATGGTTGGTTGCCTCTAGGGGAAAGGTTGGGAAGGGGTGAGCCGGTAATGGCACAAAGGCTCTTCCATCCTGCCTGTAATGTTAATAAGAAGAGAATGCCTGTAGGGTGTTAGCTCAGGGATAGATCCCCTAGTCAGATGCAAGGCCGTAGGTTCACCAGTGCGCACTGCTAGGTGGTGTTTTTACATTATCTGACTAAAAACTGATTTTTAAAAGACAAGGGCTGCCTTAAAGGCTGGAGGAATAGGGCAGTGGTGGAGTCCTTGGGTATCCTGCCCAAGGCCCCCAACACCACAAGAAATCTTAAACTTAAAAAAACATAGAGAAGGGAGAATTGGACTGAGGGGAAAGCAGGCAGGAAACCATGACCAATAGCTTATGCCTTGGAGGCTGCTGGGCTAAGGCACCCAAAATGATGAGTTGGGGGGCAAGTGCAAATAGTAATGGTCTCAAACAAGAATAGCCTGGGTCACAAAAAGGAGCAAATGGAAGAATTCTGAGAGAAAGTTTTGAGGAGAAAACGAGCCTAAGCCAAGCCAGGCCCACCTTTCCTGTCAGACTGAGACTCCCCACAGCAGTTCTCACAGAAGGGAGCACACACTAGCTCCTGAAACTGGGCCTCTGGCCCAAGTTGCTCCTTTCAGCCTTTTCCTCAGTGGTGTAGGATTCAGGAAATTCGTACGTGGAAGGGGCCCCCTCATGTGGACCACCCACAGCCTCTTGCCCTCTCTCAAACTTTCTACCAATGCCACTCCACCGCACCCCTCCCATGACTCATCCGCTTAGTTCCTGAAATAGAGCTTCCCCGTCTCTGTTCAGGGCTTCCCTCGAGGATGTCCCTGGAGAGTCCCTGAGAGGCGTGGGGACCACCTTTCCTGCAAGAAAATGCCTTCTGAGGCAGTGGTCCGAGTCCGCGGTCCGAGCTGTCCTCCACGCTCGGGGAGGTAACCGTCCAGCAGAGAGGGAGGCCCACCGCCCTTCAGATGTCCTCGGGTTCACGCCTCTGCACCACACCTACCACCTTGACTCTGCCACCTGGGCTCTTCGGGTGGGCTCCCCCCCCCGAAAGATGCCCGCCCCCAGGACCCCCTTCCGGAGACTAGCGGGAGGCGCGCGGTGGCGAGGAGCCGGGGGTGGGAGGTGCAGGACAGTTACCTCATTGAAGCCCTCCTGCAGGGCGTCCAGTAAGTTCCCGCGGGTCAGGCAGGCTAGCATTGTTCCCGCCGTGGGGCTCCCCAGATGGGGTCGCGCCGCCGCCGCCGCCTCCTCCCTCCGCACACAAAGGCGATCGGCTCAGCTCCCAGGGATCTCTCCTGAGTCCCGCATGCCACTTACTGGAAACCCAGACCCGGAGCCAAACTAGCGGCTTGCACTGGGCATGCTCGCGCGCGGGCCGCAGCCAGAGGGGCCCGGCGCTGTACTGGTTCCTATAGAAACAGCGAGGCGCGCACAGCGCGGAGAGGCGAGAGGCGCTGGCGGGCAGCCCCCGGTCGCTGGTGTTTGTGGGAGAAGCCGAGGGCGCGCACGCGCGCTCCGGACTGCTGCTCGCTGCAAGCACTCACTCACACGTGCACGCACACACACACAGGCCCGCGCTGACACCAGCGAGCTTGCCAGCGTGAGCATATGCTTGGAATCACTACACTGCAGGTCTGGAGGCGGGCGTCCCCGCCCCCGCGCACGCACACACACGCGTACGCATACACACACTCGCGTACACACACATGCACGCACACGCATTCACTCTGCTCATTTAAGGTTGCAAACACCTCACCACAAGGTGGTATGAAAAGGAGGGAGTCGCAGGATTTCCCTCACCCCACCCCCACCCACCTTATTCTCCAGACTAACAGCAGTCTTTTTTTTCCACGCAGGGATGCAGAGTGAGGCAACCAGCGATCTTTTCCCACTCGGAGCTGGAGAGTGAGGCAACTTAAATAAGAGAAAGTAGAAGGACAAGAAATGACAGCAACAAAAGAGGAGACAGAGGAGAGAGGCTGGGGTGGGGTTCTTTAAGTATTAGAATATAAGTAATTGAACAGCGCTAAACAAACCATACCATCATAACAGAAACATCAAGCACATCAAGGATGACCAAGGCTTTACCACATGCATCTCCTCTCCCTTTACAAAATAACTGCTATGCAGGGAGGTGGGCAAGATGGCTCAGGGGATAAAGGCTCTTGTAGAAGCTTGGCAGCTGAGCTCAATCCACAAACCCTGTAAAGGTGGAAAGGGAGAACTCAGACCTCTCTGTTACTGGCAAACGTTGTGCTCACACACACACACGCACACACACACATACACACTAATTAATTTTAATAATAAAATCACTGCTAAGAGCCAGCATGGTGATGTACACCTATGATCCTTTACTGGGTGCTGGAAGCAGGAGGATCAGGAGTCTTTCTTGGCTGTATAGTTTCTGGCCAGTGTAGGCTACCTGCAGTTCTTTCAAAACGAAAATATGTATATATAGTGGCATATATATGTATGTGTGTACATTACACATATCTATTGTTCAACATATATAAGAGATCTATATATATATATCTATAGATATCTATCTATAAACAATATATCTTATCTATGTACAATACACATATCTATTGTTCAATATATATAGAGATCTATATCTATAGATATCGATTTATATACAAAATATCTATGTACAATACACATATCTATTGTTCAATAGATATTCACTCTGTTCAATAGATATTCATTGTTCAATAGATACGTGTGTTATATAGATAAGATATATTGCATATAGATAGATATAGATATCTATATATATTGAACAATAGATATGTGTATTGTACACACATAGATATATATCTATAGATAGATAGATAGATAGATAGATAGATAGTATATACACACACACACAAAACAGACCTGGCACTCTAGAGGCAGAGGCAGTTGGATCTCTGTCAGTTTAAAGCTAGCCTGGTCTACATAGCAAGTTCCAAGCCAACTACTGATATACAGTGAGACCTGATGTCAAAGGGGGCGGGGTGGAGCATATTTTAATGAATTTTTATAAGTGATTTTTAAAATAAAGCACCAAAAATGCCCTGGTACACTGACAGGTAAAGCACCCTGGGCTTCTTCCTTCCTTCTGTGGCCTGGCTGCCGTCACAGCTCTGATGTTTATTTTAAGAACACTGGTCATTTGCATGTTTGGAGTAACTGATCCTAAGAAGACAGAAAGAAAGAAAGAAAGAAAGAAAGAAAGAAAGAAAGAAAGAAAGAAAGAAAGAAAGAAAGAAAGAGAAAGTCAAAAGAATGTCCACTTTGCATTCCATCTTGTGATCCTAGATAGAAGGGGAGAATTTACAGTATTAAAGCCCCAGAGAAGGTCAGAGCCTTGCCCAAGGACACAGCTGGTCAGGGACATGCAACTCAACAATCAAGAAATCACAAACCATTTTCTAGCAATGCTGGATCCCCCTCAAGCCCCATTAGGACCTAGGCAAGAAAAGTCAGTAATGAGCCTATTGAATCTTATTTAACCTAACGACCTCTCCCTTGGGTCACTAGAGAATAAGAAAATCCTTACTTGAGACAGCCAGACTGGATAACCAAAGCTGCTGCCAGTTAGTTCTTCTGGAAAATACGCGCCTCTGACCACAAAAATCAGGAAGCAGGGTGTCAGCCGGCACTGAGCCAGTTGCTCTGCTGGCCTAAATCCTGAGGGTTCCTCTCTGGCTGGAGCTGGGGAAGATCTGAAACACCAAGTCAAACTGATCCTGAGCAGTTGTCAGTCAGAAGACCTCCCTGTTCTCCACTGTCTAGCTGGGGAGTTTCACCGCCAAGAGTCTTCACCATCCCTCAGCTCATGGCAGAATACCACCAGTAGACTCGCTGAGCTATGTTTCAAGCAATGGAGCCCTTTATGAGCAGAAGCATAAATTTTCCAATTGCATAGAACTGTAAGCAGCACATCTATATACCTAATAATGCAAAAGCAAAGCATCCAGTTGAGGAGTCAGTCAGGCGTCAGAGGGAGGCCTGCACACAGTCTTCTATGCCAAGAGATTCCCATTTCTCAGAAACCAGTCTTTGATAAGAGCAGCGCCTGTGAGCTCAATGATTAGGAGGGAAGACTCACTAAGCAACTGATTTGCTTATCATTTTGGTCTTTTGAGGCAGGTCCCCAACTCCCTAATTAACCAAAGATGACCTTGAATTCCTGTTCCTCCTGTTTCTGCCACCCAAGTGCTACCACACCAGATATAATTGACTAAATAATAATAATGTGTATCCATGTGTCTGTGCCACGTGTGTGAAGGTCCCCATGGAGATCAGACTCCAGAAGAGGTCGGAGCTATAGTTACAGAATGTTGAAAGCAACCCAACATGGGTGAAAGAAACCAAACTTGGGTCCTCTGAGAGAGCAGCGAAGGCTCTTAACCATTGTGCCATATTTCCAGTCCCCATACTGGATTCTAAATCTCCAAAATAAAGACTTTATTTGGCCCAACTACCTTATTTCATATAAGAAGGAACCAAGACTAGGAGAGGTGTTTACAGTCTCTCTGTAAATCAATACAGCGGCTGAGATCTAAACAAAGGCCCTTGAGGCCCGGACTTGTGTCTTTTGCAATAGTCCTTCATGGCATGCTGGATAGAATCATGATGACATGACAGGTGACTTATTTTAAGGCACATGGCAAAAAAAAAAAAAAAAAAAATTGTACAATTCCTGAAAATCTAAAGAAGTAGTGTCTATTAGAACTTTCCAAAATGGAGATACTCTATATTCTATATTCTATATGTCACTTAAAACAGCAGCTAATAGCCAAATGTGGCCATTGAATGCTTGAAATATAGCTAAGGCAATTAGGCAACTAAAATTTTGATGCTATTTAATTTTATTTCATTCAAATATAGATGATATAATTTCAAAACATTCTGTTCTGCTGTCCTACAGAATATTGAGATGTCTCCTCAAACTATATTAGATCAAATGCAGCATGTGTCCCATGACTGGAAAAAGTACAAAATTTCTGTATTATATGGCCCCATATAATGTAAAGTTGCTCAGAAGAGATATGTTTATCGTGTCTAGTAAAGAACTGCGCTTAGCTCTAAGGAACATGAATATATTCTATTCCAGCTCCCCTACCCCATGCTGTTCTGATATAATTGAAAAGTTGGGACAGGAAGTGGGTTGGATGGAAGTGGGTTAGAAGGAATGACTGGGGAAATAAGAAGATGTGCCTGCATATGGGAATAACAGCAAAGCACTCTGGGAGCTGCAGCCCCTTCCACTGCTGTAGGCCTGGGTAGGACTGAGTTCAGCAAACTGCTTTCCACAGATTCCTACTTATGTCTGGCCTCGTCAATCCTGCATTATCTTAGCAGCAATGGCACAAAATAAAAGCCACTCAAAATGTCTAATGGAATAGCAAGGTTGATTTCATTTTACTGTTTCGAGTCCTATATGTATACATTTGATGGTCACAGTTGTAATGAACAGTTGCTATTTACATGAGGAAAGATTGTAGGTAAACATTTTGCTCCTGACCTAATTACTGAGTGCTGAAGCCAGGAATTGAACCTATGACTACACATGCCAGGCAAGTGCTCTGGTACCCAGCCACAGCTCAGCTCAGGAAAGTGCTTTTCTATGATGCATGCAACACAGAAGGTACTAACCTAGTGTTCTTAGATGAACGAATGAACCATTAGCAAATGCATTCAAACCATCTATTAATAAATATAATAACATGTTTACATAATTAACACTTAAGCCTTAAACAAAGCTGTCATTTGGTGAAAACACTGCCTGTGACTTCTCTCTGTGTAAAACTAAAATGTGTGAATTCACACCTATGAAAAATTTAACACAGCCACTGCAGGCTGTCATTCGTGATCAAAAGCAACAGAAAGGCAGTTTAAATAAACCAGTAAATAAAAGTGTCAATGAAACAATCAATGGCCCTCTGAAATAATTTCTTACTCTTCCATTTTTCTCATATCAGCTGGGTTCTTTAAGGGCCACATCCATGCTTACAGCTTCGTTTTCATTTACATTCAGAGGCAGTGGCAGAGACACACAGAGAAAGGCTTGTTGTACCCATGTACTAAACATGTCCCAGGGTATGTATTTCTTTATTACAGTGCTGGGGGTTGAACCAGGGCCTCATGCATGCTGGGTGAACACTCTGTCACTGTACACCGCATGCCTAAGCTGCTCTTTTGTCTCCGAGTTCTTCTACTTGCCAATCCATAGTCACCATCGTCATTCTCAGACAATCATTCATCATGGTGTCCCGGTGCCCATTGTCTTTACACACTTCCTTTCCCTAGCACATCAAACAGAAACTCTTTGTGTCTGGCTCTGAAGGCCTCCCCTGGGATCACCTCAATCCAGACTAGAAAGCGCCCAGATTTCCAAGGCTCATTTTCACACTGGCTCTCTGCTGTAAGCTCCCCACACCCTATTCTCCTGCTACCCACATCATCAGCATGCCCCTTTCCAGCTTTGCTTTCTCCATGAAGCTTCTTTGACCATACTTTGGGTTTTTGTTTTGGAGGTGTTTTTTTGTTTGTTTGTTTTGCATTTGACCCTTCCTTTTATTCTTTTATTTTATTTTATTTTATTTTATTTTTTTCTTATCAGTTACATTTTATTAACTCTGTATCCCAGCCATGTCTTTTTATTCTTTTAAGTGTTGAAGATGAGCCAGGGCTTTGTGCATGCTGAGCATCTTACCACTGAGCTGTTTAATCTGTCTTACTCATCTCTGCATGCCCATGGCTCATTGCTGCTCCTCCTTCATGTCTCTGCTCAAATGCCCACTTAGACCTCAGTCCTTCCCTTACTGCTCTATTTTAAATGACAGTACACCCTCATACTTGCACTCCTAGGTGTCTCTGGTTTATTTTTATTTTTCCCAACAGCATTCACCATCACCTGGGATGTTCCATATTTATATTTACTGGCTCTTTTCTGTGTTGGGGGAGTGGTGGGTACATATGTGTGTATGTGGGCACTCATGTGCATGCGCACTCACACAAGCAGAGGCCAGAGGTCAGGCACCATCCACCACCCTGTTTTTTGAGACAAAATCTTTCACCGGCATTTGGGGCTCATCAAATTGGGCTAGGCTGGCTGAGTGGCCAGCTCCAGGAGTCTCCCTGTCTTTGCCTCCTCAGGGCCGTGATTATAGGTGAACACTACCACACTGGCATCTTCCCAGGGGTTCTGGGATCAAATTCAGCTCCTCGTGTTTTCAGAGGGGATACCTCATTGAGCTATCTCCCCAGCCGTCTCCCCCCCCCCCCCTTGAAGGATAACCTCAAAGCAGCTAGCCTCCTGCCTGGGCCTCCCAGGTGCTACAACTGCAGGCATCCACCACCACATCCCGATTATTGTTCATTTATCACTAGCTAGCTTCTCCCTGCTCATACATTTCGGAATTTTCTATGTTTTGCTACTGGTTTATCCCAGAACTAAGAATATGGAATATGTATTGTCTGGCTAAATACAAAACTGAATGAATTCATTAATCCTTTTCTTTTTTTAATGAAAAGATCAGCGGGGCTGGGTGGGTGCTTTGGTGGTTTGAAGCACTTGTTACTCTTGCAGGAGACCTAGGTTAGATTCTCAGCACCCACACGGTGACTCACAGTCATCCATTACTCCAGCTCCAGGGGCTCTGGCATCCTTTCTGATTTTCACAGGCACAAGCACTCATGTGGTGCACATACACACAGATGACAAAGTACTGATATACATAATATAAAATAAACCTTAAAAAGACTCATAGATCAAACCAGGCACAGTGGCACATACTTAGCACTGGGACTTGGCTGCAGGAGGATCCAGAGTCGAATGGGATCTCTGGCTACATGGTGAGTTCCAAAGCAGCCTGGGCTGTATAAGGCCCTGTCTCAAAAAAGCAAAAGATAAAATAAAACAAAACTCAAAGATCTCAGCCAGGCCTGATAGGCCAACCTAGAATTCCGGCTCCTCAAGAAGCTGAAGCAAGAGGTTCACATATTTAAGTCTCGGTGGGTTACAGAGGGAATTCAAGGTTAGTCTGGTAATTTAATAAGACCATGCTTCAAGATAAACAACGTTTTAAAAGGGCTGCCAGTGTGGCGCAGTGGTGAAGTGTTTGCTTGGCATGTATGAGAACCTAAGTTCACTGGGAAAAAGATAAACAAAACAAAACAAAAACCAGATAAATAAATCCAAAGGTCTAGTACCTTCAGTACTGTGTCAGTTAGCTCTTAATTACAGGTAATATAAGGCTGTGGCTCTTTCTTTGTCTCCTATTGTATTCTCAAACCAAGTAAAATTTGTTATCCTCTTGTATTTTCTTTTTCATTAAACATATGTTGTGTCCCTATTATATGTGTGTGTCAGGCACTACTATTCTTTTTCGCAAAAAAAAAAAAAAGAACGAAAGATCCACTTATATACATCATGCACACAGACAGGAAACAAGGCTGGAGGAAAGAGCAGAAAAGCCGAGAACTCAACCTTAGATGAAAGGACAGCGTGCGCAAGGTGGATGTGAAAGCCAGAAATGGGCAGAAGGAGAAACAAGACTCAGGAGTGAGAGACGGGAAGAATGTTGCCAGAGTAACCATCAGACGGCAAAGCTTAATATAAATCATGCCAAAGCAGATTCGCCAAAGCAGATGATTTGCAAATGTGTTCTACACATTTTTTTTTCCCCTAAATCACATGTCAGGCTGTCTGCCAACTATCCCGAGATTAAAAAAAATAAAAATTAAAAAAATCAAACTAGGACAGCGACATCTGGTGGATGTTGAGTCTCTCTACCAGGAAGATAGCATTCCTCTGCACTCCAGTCACCACCGGCCTCACCGTCACTAATTACACGAGCAAAACCCAAGCTTTCATTAGGGTCCAGGGTCCTCACCTCTTGGTATCTGTATTCTGAATTCATCTGCCCTCTGAAGGATGTATGCAAAATCTGAAACCACCATTCTTCCTTTACAGGTTACTTATTCTGCAAAATGCTCAGATCCGGATATATGGAACCAACTTGCTTTGTATTGCAGCAACAAGAACCACTTTTGCATTAAAAATAATCTAACACGTGTTCTTCCCCCCAAGGAAGTGGCTATGAATGCTGGGCTTTCTTTACAACTCCACTGACCATTAGGACCGTAGGAACAGGAGATACCTAGTCACTGAACACTTTGTCTCACTGATCTACTGAAAGTGATGCTTACCTTTTCTTTCCTGTGGAGAAGGATTCTATACCATGAAACTGCTTCTTTTTTTACTCTGCTTGAAATTATATCTGGTCTGGAGAGATGGCTCAGAGGTTAAGAGCACTGTCTGCTTTTCCAGAGGCCCTGAGTTCAATTCCCAGTAACCACATGGTGGCTCAGAACCATCTACAATGAGATCTGGTGCCCTCTTCTGACATGCAGGTGTACATGCAGGCAGAACACTGGATACATGATAAGTAAACAGTTTTTTTAAAAAAAAAATAAAGTCTTTGATTAGAATTATATGAAACCATTTTATATAATGTTTTTAATATGTAAATTGTATTGTTATATATAAGAAAATATAGTTTTAAGGGGAAAAGTAAAATACCTATCTATGATTATAAAAATCAAGTTCCAGCAGGCATGGTGGTGCACGCCTTTAATCACAGCACTCAGGGAGGCAGAGGCAGGCAAATGACTGAGTTTGAGACCAGCCTAGTTTACAAAGCAAGTCCACAACAGCCAAGACTACACAGAAAAACTCTGTCTCTAAAAACAAACAAAATATAAAAAATAAAGTTTTTAATTTAAGTAGTCTTAAGTTGCTTATTTTCTTTTTTAAATACATGCATGCTTTGCCTGCATGTGTCTGTTCACTACATGTTTCTGATTTCCGCAGAGGGCAGAAGAGTGTATCAGATCCCCTGGAACTGGACTTAAAGGCAGTGGTGAGTGCTGGGACTCAAACCTACGTCCTCTGAAAAAGTAGTCAGTGCTCTTAAAAGCTGAGCCATCTCTCCCTGCCACAGTTGCTTATTTTCCATGTGAGTGGTGGAGAGATTCAGAAGCCCATGAAAGGGGACTGTGAATGGTCAAGATCAAATAGCAAATCTGGGCAGTGCATCCTTGTAATCCCGGATTTCCAAAGGCTGAGGCAGGAGAACCGCCTCACAGTGAGCCACACATGATTTCAGTGTTAGACGAGGAGACACAGCAAAACTCTGCCTCAAAAAGCCAACCAGGCAGGGGCTGGAGAGCTGGCTCAGCAGTTAAGAGCACTGGCTGCTCTTGCAGAGGACCCAGGGTCGATTCCCAGCACCCGCACGCCAGCTCTCAACTCTCTGTAACTTCAGTCTCAAGGAATTTTACACCCTCCTCTAGCCTCTGTCAGCACCAGGCATGTGGTGCACAAACACACGTAGAGACAAAACACCCATACTCATAAGATAAAATAACAAAACTAAAAGATATACATATCACAAGTTAACAATATCAGAGTTTGCAAGTAATAGGATCCAATGGAAAACATTTACACAGATAAAAAGAACAGAAGAATATTGCCTAGTATTCAGTTTGCTTTTGTATGGGGACTTACAGGTTAGTTTGTTTTGCTTTGCTTTTTGAGTTTTATTTTGTTTTAGTTAGTTTGTTTGTTTTTATAAACAGGTTTTTCTGTTTAGTCCTGGCTGTCCTAGAACTCACTCTGTAAGACCAGGCTGGCCTTACACTCAGAGATCTACCTGCCTATGCCTCCCAAGTGCTGAAATTAAAGGCATGTGTCACTACTGCTGGCTAGTTTTTAATTTCTTTAGTCACAATTTGTAATGTTTCTGTTTGCAAATGTTCTGTGGTTAACATTATTTTTGAACAAACTTCACTGAGCTTTTTAAAATAATGCATGTATTCTGACAAGAGTTTTCCAACCTCTGCCTGGTCTTACTAATTCCATGGGGGAAAAAAAAAGTAATGAATTGATGCTCAAATGAGCTAGAAAGGCAATATCTTGTTCCAGGCTCTACATCCTGGTGGCACAACTTCCCAGACAAAACGCAGCACTGACATTCCTGAAAGGTCACCATACTGACAGCAACTTACAGAGGGCGCTCCAGGCACGGAGGAGTTGCAGACTCTCCTAACCACTTGAGTCCCCATCTTCAGGCTCCCTAGAAGAGCCGACTCAGGGCCACCTTAAGATAGGGAAAGGAGATACGTCAAAATACATAGGAGGAGAAGAAAATTCAAAAGGTGAAATTACCTAGGAGGCATCAGGTCGCTCCCTTTAATCTATCAACTTAGGTCATTTTGAAGTGTCAGGCGTTGGGCCCTGACGAGCAGCTAAGATATTGTAATTGCAACATGGTCATCTCCACTACATTTTCCTTTATTTATGTGTCTGTGTTAGAGGAGGGGATGGAGATGACGGCAGAGGCCAGAAGAGGGATGGATCTCCCAGAGCTGGAGTTACTGGAGGTTGCGAGCCACTGGACTTGGCTGTAGGGAACCAAACTCAGGTCCTCTGGAAGAGCAGTATCTACTCTTGGCAGCTGAGCCATCTCTCTAGTTCTTCAGCGACACTTTAAAACAATTTTAACTTAGGTTTTTACAAAAATAAGAAGGACGCTTTCTTATAACCCCCTCCCAATCTTTCCCATCCTTGTCAAAAACAAAGCAAACAAACAAAAACACGGGATACATTTAGATAACCAGAAGAAATGCCAGATGCACATTAAATTGTTCAGAAACTTCTTAAACTTATATTTGCTTTTATTCTCAGGAACTTTTAACTCCCACAGGAAGCCTAACACTGAAGTAGGGGGTGGAAGGTTGAGAAAGGGTCCCGTGAAACCCAGGCTGACTTCCAATTTTCTATGTCTAGAAAATGACTTTGAACCCCTGGTCATCCCGCCTCCACTTTCCCAGTGGTGAGATCACAGGTACACATGTCACACCTGGTTCAGCATCTATAATTCTAAGGCAGAATTTGTCTGCCGGGTTTTATGTTTACATAATGTTGCCTACAGCATTTTATTGACCCTCATAGTTAAGAACCTTTGGAAAGGGTTATTTTGTTTACCCCTAATTAACACATAGAAGATAAGCGATGGAGTTGCTCTGACAATTTGCAATAAGGGCAGCCTTCTAGACCCCACTCTTCTAAACCCACTTGCACTACCCGGGTGGGTGTCAGAGAAAAAGCCTAGCAATTGCTGTAACGGTGGATGGCGTTTGTGGTGGTGATGAAGACGACCGAATTTTATGTGACACAACCGTTGTAAATTTGCATTGGCTCTCTAAAGGTTGATACTATTAACACTGACGTCTGTGGTGTGTTGTAATTCCTTTGTCAGTTCTCTACGCATCTTCAGGAATCATCCTCTTAACCAACGGGTATATTTGGGAAGAACAGTACGATAAGTCAAGAAAAAGAAGTGAGTTACAACTCATCTCCCACCTCTAAAGTCTGAAGCAGGAGCTGCACACTAAGACTCCACGGGGTTCAAGGAGAGCAGAGACCTCAAAACTTCTGCGTTTTCCCCTCGGCACCCTCGTCCCCTCTGCATGGCCCTACTTCCGATGCTCAACAGGTGCTAAAACGATTTCTCAGCTACTCACCACTTTTCGACACCTACCTCATAAAGTATGGGCCCGTTTGGTTCAGCATTTCCCGGGCTGGCGGGCACTTCTACAGAGCTGCGCGTTCCCGCTGCCATGGCGACAGGCAGACTTGAGTCGGTCCGGCCTGCTTTCCCTGGACAAGAGCCAGCCAGTGCAGGCCGGTGGCCTGCCTCCTGCCTTGCAGGCCCCGCCTCCAGCCGACCAAGAACCCGCCCTTACCGCGCTGATGCCGCCTTCTAGCGTCCGGACCATCACCCCTGCCAGGCCACTCGCTTGGCCGGGCATCTTCAAGTTCCCACCCCGCTCACTTGATCCCTCCCACTGCCCGCCTTCAGCCAATGGGAGCTTGCCTTCCGTTCACCAGCCCACCATCCAACCGCTGACCAGAAGAACCCTTCTGTGATGTCGGCTGGGACAAAACTCAGCCCCAGGAACAATCACGAGCCGGTTCTTCATACCATTTATTTATTGATTCTAACGGTTTCTCAGACGAGAGCTAACAGTCCTGCGAGGAGTCTCTCCAAGATATCCTCCTCGGGCTGTTAGAGTCTGCAGCTTGAAATCCTTCGGCCCGTGGTTGGAGGTTTTTGAGTCAGTTCCTGTTCCCATCTCCGTGATAAGGTCTGGAGCCCTGGACCCAGCTATTGTTACTTGCCCACAGCAGTGCTGGGGCTGTGGGCAAAGGCTCAGAAAGCTTTTCTAGAGCGTTTCCTCTTCGGCTTTGGAGTAAAGGTGTGTAAAGTGGATAAAATTAGCTGAGCATAGTGGCCACCTGTCTGTAACCGCAGCTCTGGTGATGGGAGGCTGGGATACATCATTTCAAGGCCATCCTCAGCTATGTAGCAAGTTCCAGGCCAGTCTGGGCGACAAGAGACCCTGTCTCTCAAAAAAAAAAAAAAAAAAAAAAAAAAAAAAAGAAAAAAGAAAGAAAAGAAAGAAAGAAAGAAAGAAAAGAAAAAGCCCAAATAAATAATTAAATAAATCCTATCAGAAAACAGCCAAAGTGCATAGAGGGTTCAAATATCTCAAAGTGCATTTGAGAGTTCAAATATTGTTTAGGGGTCACAGGGCAACCTTTGTGTGTGTGTGTGCACTTAAATGTTTTTTGGAACTCAGCTCACCCACAACTCCATGATAACAGTGGCAAACCAAAAGAGTCATAGTGGAGAGAGTAGGAGGACCCATAACTCCGATGTTCTGGTGTTCCTTTGGATTAAAACGTGGTCACCATCCCTGTTCTCAAACACAGTAGACTGTTCCCACAGGATAGTAGCGTTATGGAAACCGGCGCTTCTCCCAATGGCTCACACCAGGGTTCCACTGTTGCTGTCATAACGAGGTGTGACCTGGGGGAAGCGAAGGGTGGCGTACTCGGTAGCGGCTTCTGAGTGCAGGTGTTTCACCTTCTTCCGAGAGGATGGCTGCGTCTGGCTGAGCACATGAATGTCTGCGTAATGTAAGTTGTTCTCCTCCGGTGTGGAATCTGAACTTTTCTCTTGAGATACAGGCGGGTGTAACACTTGCTCATACATTGGTGCTGTTGTTTCATAGTCCTGTTAGAAATCAACAGAATTAAGGGAGGCTTCCATGCAGGGCCAGTTAGACTGCTGTTTCTTTATTGTACTCCTTTGGGAGGCTTGGTAACACAACTTGAGTTCCTGTCTGTCTCTCTCTCTCATGAGCTCTCTCTCTCTCTCTCTCTCTCGTGTGTGTGTGTGTGTGTGTGTGTGTGTGTGTGTGTGTTTACCCCGGGAGAGGGTCCCTGCATTTCACCTTGTTTGAGACGGGGTCTTTCTTGCTGTTTGCTGCTGCATAGGCCAGGCTAGCTGGCTGGACAGTGTCTGGTGATTTCCTTCTCTGTTTCCCATCTCCCAGAAGAGTTGTGCTGGGATTTTAGAAGCTTCTGCTACTGCCTCTGGCTTTTATGTGAATTCTGGAGATCTGAACTCAGATAGTCAGGCTTGCATGTACGTGCTTTACCTGCTGAACCGTCTCCCCAGCCTGACAGAGCAATTTCTAATGAATCTGTCTTGGGGTGAAAAAGCTGAGCACTGGAATCCAACATGTGGGTGGGCCAGAGGGAGGACAGAGGCCTGTTGTTACCTTTGTGCCATTCTGCAATAGCTGTTGCTGCTTCAGTATGCTCAGTGTGGGTCTTGCTTGGCTCTCTGTGGAGAAGGAAAGCCAACTTAAACTCATTCTCTTTCCTGTCATTACTGAGACTGGCCTCTTCAAATGTCTCTCAGACTATGAGCGTGGGCATGCAGCAGATCCCTCTGGTTGCATTCCTACTTCTCTCACGTCTACTAACCTACTCCCAGACTCCTTCTCAGGATGTACAATCTGGCCCATTCCCTATCTGGCCGTCCTGTCTTTCATCCTCCCTGTTCACCAGCCCTCAGTTCTATAGTATGTGATAAGAGTTCATACTGTACTTGGCTCTGGGCCTTGCTCTGGGGGAGGTAAGGATGAGTAAACATTTCCTCTGCCTTGGGAAATCTACAGTGCACCTGGAAAGGCATAGGAGGCAACAGACTACTACTACAAAAATGTAGTACGTGCTCAGTTACAACAATGGGCCACGTTCAATCAAGCCATTCCCCACCCCCATGCGTTTGCAAGAGCTAACTCCTCTGTCCCTGCTAGCATCCTCTTCGTATTGACTTGTGAACTTGATATTATTCCCATGGCATCAGGGTTTTCTCCATATTCGGTTATAGCACCTATAGATAATTATGTATTTAGATGAATCTGCCTGTCACAGTTGATTTTTGGTTCTTCCAAACTTCAGACCTTGGAACATTCCCCTGGGCCTCTCTTCCTCACTGGGAACTTACAGAACTGACCTACACTGCAAGTGCTCAATTGTATTCTGTAAATAGACGAAAGCATGAGCAACCAACTCTAAAGTAGTGGGAAAGGTAACACCCACGGGTTCAGAGCTAGCCTTGGACTCAGTCAAGATTTTCTTTTTGTTCTATCATCTCCCTTTGTCTTGTCTGAGATCATGTCTCTTTTTATGCCTTCTCCAAAGATGCTGGCTTTACTGGTAGTCTTCTCTGATTTCCCTTGCTCTTAATACCCTTCCCCCATTACCTGTTTTGTTTTTCTTCTGGAAAGTTGATGGGCAGCTCCTGTGTAGAGAAACAGATCACCCGTGTGCAAGAGCTCTATACATTCTCTCCATCACATTTGCTCTGTGGTCTCCACGTTCTTGGGTGACCTTCTCCCACCACCCCAAAGATCCACTCTGTGCCAGGGTCAGCCTGAACGTACTTGTCAAGGATGTAACACCTCTCCCCAGTGGATGGCTCTGGAAAGTTGAGTGGTAAAACTGACATAACCAAACCCAAAATACTGGTTTAGGCAACCAGGCACTACATGCCAGGGATGTTGCTGGCTTGTAGGCTATTCTGGGATTGTCTATCAAGCTAATTCCAGTAGAGGCTAAGGGAATTCTGCCAAATTATGGAATATATTCCTGGATCCAAGGCTGAGTCTTCAGTGCTATTTGGAGGGGGGTCAGGAGGGATCTTTGGCAAACTGGGACTTTAATTCTGGGAGTTAGAGGAGCTGTCACAACCAGGGCTGCCTACTTAGGGCCCCTCAAAACTCTATTCCAGTAAGTGACTTTCCTTCCTGCTTCCCTGTCCTTGTTTTTAGTTAACAGACAAAGTGTGAGATGCTTAACCTTTAATGCCCTTTGGAGCACTCTGACTACAGAACTGGGAACACTGAATTTGGGGAGTGACTCAGCAACCTTGCTGCTGGGGTCCCTAGTGGAGCCTGCATGTCTACGTGATGTCAATGACTGATGCCCAGGGAAACAGCCCTTGTCTGAGGAAACAGGATAAATAGTTTCAGACTTACTCTGGGTGCCTATTCTGGCTAGTATATTTCCAAATCTCACCACAGCCCTGTCTGTCTGGCTTCACCTCTCCTCAGGAAGTTCCCTTCTCTTGGAAATTAAAGAGAAAGGAAAAGAGAAACATGCAGACATCTAAATCATGTTGACTGTACTACTGTGGAGGTGGGGAATTGGGTTTTTTCCACACACACGTTTGATAAAGAGCTCTGTTTTGGAGTGATTTTCAGTTCTGAGGCAACTTTCTGAGAACTAGGAAGTCAGTCTTTAGCTAAATGCTAAAGGTGGTGTAGCAGGAAGCCGATTTCTGCCAGTCTCTCATCTTCTTCCTCTCCTTCTTCAGCTCTTGCTTTGTGTTAGGACTGCCTTATCAGAGCCTGATAATAGGAATCAGTGTCTTGCCCCTTGTCATTCCTGTTTTCCTCCTTGTTTCTGTTTAACTGGACAGACAGAATATTTAATTAGGGAATGCACGACTGCAGCCATCCAATTTTAGTGAACAGAGCCTGTTCTTAAGTTGGATATTGCATAGAACCTGGACAGAACCTGATAGTCATAGATGACAGAACTAGTTTTAGATTAGACTTAGAGAATCTAAATGGGCCGTCATCCACAGCAGATGTAAGAATAAAAATAAAAACAATCATTTCAGAATGCAGTTGGCAACAAGGATAAAGATCCTTCAACATAAATGCATATACTGCCTGATATAGCAATATCATGTCCCAATACATGATCATTTATAGGTAGACATGGATTCTTATTGTGGCATTACAACTTCAAAATAGGAAACATCCTAAATGATCAATATTGATGAGTGACTAAGTAAATGGTAGATATAGAAGGTGGCAAACTAAAAAGTCAGGCAGGGGAGACAGGTGAAGCTCTGTGAGTTTGAGGCTAGCCTGGTCTACAAAGGGAGTCCAGGATAGCCAAGGCCAAGGCTACACAGAAAAACCCTGTCTCAAAAAGCCAAAAAAAAAAAAAAAAGGTTCTGGAAGAATACCTAATAGTATGGAAATTTTCACTGCTTAGTAAGCTAATAAAAAGATATGCTGTCAGATTAAAAACCGCATGTTTAAAAATAATATGAAGAATGGCTCAGTGGTTAAGAATGTTCTTACAGAGGATCCAAGTTCAAGTTCAGTTTCCAGCATCCATGTCTGGTGGTTCACAGCCACCTGTAACTCCAGATCTGAGGCATTCAATGCCCTTTTCTCCCCACCCACCAGACACATAATTAAAACTAAAATATTAAAATACAGCATGGGAGCAGATGAAAATGTTATTGTTTTTACTGCGTGCTTGTACTTATGTCTTTCTCTCTCTCAAGGTTTACCTTTCTATTAATGTGCATTGGTCTTTTGCCTGTATGTATGTCTGTGTGAGAATGTTGGGTCCCCTGGAACTGGAGTTACAGACAGTTGTGAGCTGCCATGTTGGTGCTGGGAATTGAACCAGGGTCACTCTAGAGGAGCAAACGGTGTCCTTAACTACTGAGCCATCTCTCCAGCCCTTTATGGTCTCTTTTTATTTTCTACTCTCTTATTTTTCAAACTTTCTGCAGCAAATGCTTATTGCTTCTGTCTCAAAAACTGCAATAATGAATATTCTATAGGAGAAATTATCAGTTATCATACTATCTTTAGGTCTGGGGTTTTAATGTGATAATAAGAAAAAATTGTCCAATCCTACTTGTGTTTTAAGATGCATATTAGATTTTGTTTAGAATGTTTGGCATTGTGTTATTTCAATGGGCTCTGGAGTTAGAATGACCATTTCTGAATAACTGTGAGACTTTCCACAGGTTTGTAACCTCCCTGAACCTCCACGTTCTTAGTAAGAGAATGAGCATTGTTAATAGAATCTAAGCACCATGGGGTTATTGTTAAGGATTAAATAAAATAGTCTAAGATATCTTGTAAGCATAGCTCCTAACATAAAATGAACATCAACAAAAGCCAGGCAGGTGACTTGCCTGTAATCCCAGCGCTTGGGAGGCAGAGGCAGGAGGATTGCCACAAGTTCACTACCAGCTTGATCTATGTAGTAAGTTACAGACCAGTCAGAACTATAGCTCAAGACCCCTATCTCAAAAATAAGTAAATAAGGGCTGGGTGTAGTGACACACACCTTTAATCCTAGCACTGGGGAGGCAGAGGCAGGTAGATCTCTGTGAGTTCAAGGTCAACCTGGTCTACATAGAAAATTCCAGGACTACACTATCTCAAAAATCAAACAAAAAGTAAATAAATATATACTTATGCAAATATAGGCAAATATAAGCATGTATTTATTTTTGGGTTTTTTTTTTGTTTTTTTTTTTTTGAGACAGGGTCTCACTATGTAGCCTTGGCTAGCCTGGAACGTCCTGTCTCTGCCTCTCAATTGCTGGAATCAAAGGGATGCACCACCAGGCTTAGCCAAATTTCCTTTTATTGCTACTGTCTGCATCTGTCACTTCCTGGTACAAAGCACATGCTCAATAAATATTTGTTTAATAACCAAATAGATAAATAAACTAGCAGGCACAGAACTCGAGTCTGGTATTGTTTTCAAATTGTAAGTGCTTTCCAGTGTATCTCCCTTTTCTCTTTATATTCGATGTTTACTTGTAAATAAATCATCTTTGAACTCTGCTCCACACATGGAATAATATAGCTATGAGGCAGCTGACAGGATTAAGCCATATTTGGGAGTTTGTAGAGGTGATAAACACCCTGGGGGAAAAGCCACAAATTATCTATTATAGGGGCTGTTTTTTTTTTTCTTTTTTATGAAAGTGAGGCCCCAGAGAAATGGTGGGACTGCCTGAGGCCACACAGCAAATAGCAAGAAAGTTACATTCACATTTTCCGCAGACACTCTCCTTCCCACTTTTGCCGTTTCAAACAATCATTTGTCCAAATCCAGTTGCTCAATCCACAATCAAATCTCTGATTACCTCGTGAGGAAAGTATGGGCTCTGAAGTCCAGCAGCTGGCCTTGGAATCTTGCTTTACCTGCTAAGTGACTAGCCATGTGACAAGCATATTTAACTTCCCTGAGCCTTCACTCCTTGACTGGCTATAAGATGGGAGCAACCGTTAAGACCACTAACTCACAGAAGTGTTGGGACAATTGAACGAGGTTATAAAGTGGCTGCATATAAAGAGCAGTCAAACGCTCCAGTTATTAAGATCTGAGGAAGAATGAAAAAGAGAGCAGCAGAAGGAGAGAAGATAGAAAGAAGGCCGGACCCCGAGTCCAGCCACTCTACTGCTTGCTGTGTTTTCCAAGCGTCCTCAGGCGCTGGCTCTCGTGTTCCACCCAGGACGCGGCAGGTGGAGAAAGGCACGGTCTCCAGGCTCTCTGATTCTCAGGGTCTCGTAGCCACCACCTGAGACGGTCCCCTCCGTCTTTCGGCCCTACTCACCAGCTTCCCCCACAGCACAGCCTGTTCCCCATGGCGGATGTGTCTCCCAGGGAGGCCAGCTGGTTTTCAGACATAAAGAGCTTTGCGCATTTCCTGGTTCCCGCTTGAGCGAACCGCAGCGGCTCCCAGGGACTCTGTGTCAGTGTCGGATTTCAACCAAGTAGGCTGGACCTTGGAAGCCACCTGGCGGAATCATTCCCAAGTGATTGCTCCCAGCCAAAGGGATAAGACAACGGGCTTCCCGGTGAGAGTAACCTCACCTTTGGGATTTGAAACTCCTTTTGACGAAGCTGCAAGCTTCGCGCTGCAAGCCTCGATTTATGAAGAAACCTGAGCTACAAAAGAGCTCTGGGTTTCCAGAGGAAATGTTTCTCACTGTATCTCACTGCCTTTGAAATATATCCTCCCTTACGTTCGCCCTGCCACACTCAGGTTTGAGTTTCACTGTCAAGGTACAAGTTTCATGTGTTCCCAAAATGGGTTTGAATCCTAGAGGCTTTTGGAACCTGAAATGTGGGGGAGATGGAATGCTTTCATAGTCTCAGAACTATAACGAATGCGCGCAAATCTAACCTTTAACCTTTTAGATTTCCAGCATGGCCAGGCAGAAGCACTCAAAGTATTACCCAATCCTCTCTCTGGTATACACGGGATGGCTCAGGCACTCGGGCGGAGCTCCCAGTGTCATCGCCCCAGTTCAGGACTACGAAATCTCCACTTACACTGCTTGCAGCTTCTAATTGGACTCATTCCTCACTGGCCAGCAGCTACGATGCAGCTGAATAAATTTCCCTTAGAAAACGTGTTTCCGGGCTGGAGAGATGGCTCAGAGTTTGAGAACACTGTCTGTTCTTCCAGAGGTCCTGAATTTAATTCCCAGCAACCACATGGTGGCTCACAACCATCTTTACTGGGATCTGACGCCCTCTTCTGGCATACAGGTGTACATGCAGATAGAGCACTTATATACATAAAATAGATTAAAAAAAATCTTTTTAAGAGGTACTGGATCTCGTTCCGCGCTTTAGTCTTGCCTGGATATGCTGTGCTTCCCCGCTTTCGTTTGCAAAACTTGTAATAAAGATACTTGTGCAATAAAAATACTTTCCGCCAGGAAAAAAAAATCTTTTTAAAAAAGAAAACATGTTTCCAGGTTGGGTATGGTGGTGCACGCCTTTAGTCCCAGCACTTGGGAGGCAAAGGCAGGCAGATCTGGCCTGCTTGGCTCCAGGAACTCCCTCAGTAAGTCTTAGATATTCCTGCTATTATTACTTCTTGTTCTCAGCCAGTTATCAGATGGCAAGGCACTTTATTTCACTCTCTCGAGTTCTAATCCTCACACCAACTTCTTTCCTGCAGACCATTCTCTATCCTGCTATTAACTGTAGTCTTTTCATCCTGTAACCTGCTTCCCCTCACTGGCTCAAAAGCCAGTGATAATTTCCTGTTACTTTTAGGATAGAATTCTCAAAGCCCTTCATAATCTGCTCCATTTCCAATCACCTCTTTGGTAATTTACAGGATTTTATCCAGATTTTTAGAGGGCCAGAAACTACACAGAAAAGACCAAAAGTACCTGATATGCCTTAAGTGTAGAATGATAACAAAAGCTAATGACTATTCTATTGAAATCTGACCCAGTCAGTCCATGTCTGGAATAACTTTAGGCCTCTTGCTGCCTTTCAGGTTCTATTGTCAGTGTGTTACAAAAGAAAATTGTGTGTGTAAGAAGTGGAACAGAAAATGTCCCAAGTTATGGCTGAACAGACAAGGCACAATATCAGCGGGGGAGGGAAGCTTTCGGAGAAATCAGACAGCACTGGTTGTGCCGTACTGTAGAAAGCCGTGATGTCATCAGTGACGGCCTGCTTCGATATGGGCTTAGGTGTAGGGCTGAAGAAGTAACAAACCTCCTTTTCCTTAACCATTTCCTTTAACTTTCTGCATGAAGATAAAAGCTCTTATTAATCTTATTGCTAATGATACAAGAAAAAGTCAGAAAACTTTCCCCAAACGGCTAGAGAGTAAACATTTAAAATTTTACAGGCCATGTCATGTATTCTTTCTCTTATAATCTTTGAAAACAACACACACACAGACGCACAGACACACACACACAACTGTCTTGGTCTGCAACTGTCAGTTTTCTGACCACTGCTATAAAGTATGTACTTTGTCTAGTCAGAGAAACTGTTCTCTTCTGGCTTTCACTCACCCAGATGTAAGGCGCACTGAGGGTAGCTAATCAAAGACACCCATTCCTTATAATTTATATTTACAGTAGTTGTCTCCATGCTTTATTACTTGGTCTGTGTATTGCTCGACATTTACTGAACTACTAAATGAAGAGTAGAATATAATCAATGCTGTTTCTCTGAGGCTGGCTTTTTATTTTACTCATTCCCTATGAAGCGCTGGGGATCTAAGCAGAGCCTACAGCTGTCAGGCAAGCAGTCCATTCCTCCAGGTCTTGCTTTTCTTTTTAAAAAGAGCTTTTTAAGCCGATAATCAAATTATTTAAAGAAGGGCTTTTACCTCCGGGGTCTACACATCCCTAAGAAGGATGTGAATGGATCTCACAAACTTTGTTGACAAATTTCCATGTGTGTATTTTCCTGGTGAGAGGATTGATAGCTTTTGTTGGGTTTTAAATAGACTTTCAATCCCAAACGTTAGGAAACAACCACATTAATGAAAGAATTTCAGATATCCGCCATACCCTGGAATATATATTCAGTCATATTCATTCGTAAATATATATGAATGGCTAAAAAGAAAGCTCTTGGACACCCCTCAAATCATACACATGCATGCATGGTCTCTTGATTGTGAAGAGTTAAGTGTGGCCACACTCTCCTCCCAACCAGCTGATGTTTCTGAACACACTGTACCCCTATCTTCACCTTCAGCCTTTCCTGACTTTCACCTCTACAACACGGCAGTAGTTGAGTCTTAGATTAGGTATAATGTTCCTTTCTACAGGTTACAAAGTCAGACACAATTGCTTTCTTGCATGGGTCTTCCCTTCCCTGATGGGAAAGTTTGTGGGTTCAGTGACAATGGTGGATTAATGTGTCTGTGTGTCTCTGTATGCACACTCCTTGCCCTTACCAGAGACCTTTCATTGCACAGCCAGTGATATGGGAAAGCAAAGCATTCACTCCAGAGCTTCAGGCACCTCTCTCCAGCCAAAAAACATTTTCCTAACCCCTACCCAAAAAAAGGGCCAGACAGACTGGAGACCCTTGTTTTTGTGTCTCTAATCACCAGCTCAGACAGTGCCCTCTGGGCTGTTTGGATGGCGCATCCCGATCCCTCCCAGGATCATTCTCTCTTTTGTTGCATTGTGAGAAAATTATGGCTAGGAATTTGATCTGGAGCCAGTGTGAGCTTCCGGGTGTGATCTCAGCATCCAAGTGTGAGCTCAGGATGCTGAGACGATGGGCACATTTCACAGTGGAAATAGCTGCCTATGACTTTCTTCCCATCCGTTTGCCATTCGGTCTTCCAGGCCACAGAACAGGAGCAGCACAAACAAGGCTGCCGAGGTTTGGGGTTTATTCAGCTCCGCTCAGAATTAAAGCAAAGGCTAGGATACATCAAGGGACCAAACCAAACACTGTGAACCACGCACCTATCCCATCCCCCGAGGACAGTGCTCCCTCTGGGCTGTGGTGGATTTCTGGAATCACCGCGGGAGGTAGACAGGGGGATTCGCTGGGTGCTGGGTCTACCGCAAGCAGTCAGGGTTCAACTCTGGGCTACCTCTTCCTCTTCCTCGGGATCAGGAGGCGCAGGCAGCAGTGAGATGTAGACCTCATTGACTTCCGTGTCTAAATGCCGGCCACCCCGAGGCGCCTCCAAGTTAAGGATACCATCGTGGGAGAGGGCAGCTCGGACTCGCCAGGGGTCCACATCTGCAGGCAGGACATAGGTGCGACAGAATTCTCGGGAAACGAAGCCGTGGCGGTCCAGACGCTGGGGGTGTCGGGCAGACACCTCCAGCAGGTTGTCCACAGTCCTCACGGTCACCTCATCTGGGGTGAAGTGGCTCACATCCAGAAACGCCTGGAACTTGCCCTCACTGAGCCTGAGCTCCGAGGCCCCTGCCCTGCCGCCCTCCCCAGCTCTGGCGGCCCGAGGCCGGACATAGTAGCCATGGTAGAGGGTGGGGGTCAGGATCTCTTCTGGCAGGAGGCCTAGGGGCACAGAAAGAAAGAGAAGGCAAGAGGCAGGGTGAAGGAGGAGGCAGTGGGCACAGGGCTGAAAGGTGAGAGCAGGAAGGGCAGGTGGGAAACTACTGAAGAGGGACTGGGAAAAGAAATGAGATGGCAATGGAGTGTAAGCTGGAACTGGGAGGACAGAAGCGAAACAAGGCCCCGGTACCCAAAGCGCCGTGGCTCTAAAGCCTGTCCGAAGTCTGTAGCAAGAGGAGAGAGCCTTGCTTGAGGGGGGAGTCTGGGGTGGGAGATGGCTCACCCGAGGAGGTCACTTAAGCCCCAGGTAGGGTGGAGGCCAGTGGAGCTGGGCGGTAAGCCCAGAATTTCAAGAGGTGGGGGTGGAAAGCATCTGGGCCATACCTTCTCCGAAGCGCTGCTCGCCCAGGCGGCTGGGGTTGGCAAATTCGTACTCGGCAGTGGCTGGGTGGGCGTGCGGTACTGTGCGGCCCGACATGACTACAGCGGTTGCTACGAGCAGCCCTGATCTCAAGTGCAGCCCCAACAAGATCAGGGCGACCCCTCCAGTTTCAGGAAGCGCCAGGACTCAGTCGGAGTGGGGGCGGGGTCTACACCACCCAAAATAGTGCCGAGCCTCTGGGGGAGGGCATGGTGCCTGGGCCCATAGTGCAGCGATGAGGGTGTGATCTGCACAGCCTAAACCCCCCAAGTCCCCTCCTCTGCACACCCTTCAGCTGTCGCGGGGGCCTAGGAGGACAGCTGAGGGTCCTGGTCCCGGAGAAAGACAGCGGTGCACTGCAGGAGGTCAAGGAGAAGGCCTACTTGGACCTTCACAAATTGTACAATTCCATATCCCTCCATGTCCTAAGTCGCAGGCACTGTGCACACTACTTAAAAAAAAAAAAGATGAAAAGACTTAAAGTTCCACTAGCCACATAGCATCAAAAACGCAAGAAACATTTTCTGTCTTTTTAATTCCAGGCTCTTCTGAACCTAGATCAAATCAGAGTTCCGGTCAGATACCTGGTCCTGATTTGCTGGCTTTCTTCATGTGTCCACAAAGAGTTAATGTCCCTGTGGCCCAGCCTAGGAAGATTCCAGTCCCTGCCCAGGCCCAAGATAGTTGCTGGCTCAATTCCCCTGGCATGCAAGACTTCAGAGGAGGAGGGGCACCCCACCAGCTGCTTGGGATTCCTAACTCTGTCCTTGCTCCAGAGAACAAGGGTGGGGGTGGGTGCCACTGGGTGTGGACAGAGAGCTAGTGAAACAAGACCATGACAAGTCCCTGGCCGCCCAGCCGTGTCTGTGTTTCTCTTTTCTTAGCTCAGTGAGTACTGGGTATGTGTCACCCTGCCAAATCCCCGATCACAAGTCTCCATGAGCGGGCGATGAGCCGGGATAATAAAACCCCTGACATCACCATTCCAGAAGCTTCACAAGACTGCATATATAAGAGGCTGGTCGGAGCTGCAGCTGAAGGAGTTGACCAGGCAACTGACCCTACACTCATCTGGCCACCATGGACATCGCCATCCACCACCCCTGGATCCGCCGTCCCTTCTTTCCCTTTCACTCCCCCAGCCGCCTCTTCGACCAGTTCTTTGGGGAGCACCTGTTGGAGTCTGACCTCTTCTCAACTGCCACTTCTCTGAGCCCCTTCTACCTTCGGCCACCCTCCTTCCTGAGGGCACCCAGCTGGATTGACACTGGACTCTCAGAGGTGAGTCTCCCCTAGGCCAGGGCAGGACTGTCCTTTCTGGACACTTCATCTGTTTTCCAAAGCCACTTTAGACACGTGTGTGTGTGTGTGTGTGTGTGTGTGTGTGTGTGTGTGTGTGGTGTGTGCGCGCGCAAAGGTATAGAGAAATGAGGGTTCTGTTTCCTTCTTCCCTCGGTCCCCTGCTTCTGTTTGACGCGCCTCTGTTTCCTGTTACATTTTTTTTTCTGTGTATGGTGAAGATCATCTTCTGTACCCTAATGATGAAGTGGGATATCCCTTTCTGGTTATATTCATAATGATCTGTGTTAAGTGCTACTTCAACTGCTTCACTCATCTCTCTAATGGCCGTGGTCCTGGCAGATTTTATCATCTCAAACTGTAAAGATGAGATAGAAACCCACTCATCCTGAACTCTTCATGCCCCCTAGATGGAGCTGGAGACATCAATCAATATTGTCTCTCTCTTCCCTTGTCTATGCTCTTCTGGGTTCCTCGGGGCTACAGCGCACTGACCTCAGTCCATGCCTTAAGAGGAATGGATGTCTGTCCACTCTTGGGAAACCCCCGACTTGTCCTAACAGGGTGGGAGATAAGCTTAGCAGAGGCTGTCACAGATAACGTTCTGGTTTAAAAATATTCCAGTGTGAGGAAAGAGGAGCTGAGTGGGCAAGGGCTTTGGAAGGACAGGACCGACAGAACATTCCAGATGGAGTGGGTAGGAAACTTGGCAGGGGAGTCCAACAAGAAAACGGGGCCTTTGTCTTCTAGACAAATGACAAAGCCTGCACTGGGTAGAGATGCAGCAGAACCCATACCCGGACCCATCCTGTGACTGGTCCCTAGTGACCTGTCTTCTTCCCTGTACCTCTAAGTGGAGTTTGGGACTGATGACCAAGAGGTCATCTCACTCTGTGTCTCACATGCACCAGCCACGATTCAAAATGGGGATTTATCTTTTTAAGCAACCAAGAGGGGGATGAATTATCTGGACAGGAAGTAAATCTGCCGGACAATGAATGAGCCTTCTCCAATCTAACAAACACCCTACCATCTTCTCTCCTCCTCCCCACCCCATTGTTATTCTAGATGCGTATGGAGAAGGACAGATTCTCTGTCAACCTGGATGTGAAGCACTTCTCCCCAGAGGAGCTCAAAGTCAAGGTGCTGGGGGATGTGATTGAGGTGCACGGCAAGCACGAAGAACGCCAGGTGTGTGGACTTTCCCTTTGTCGGTTCCTTCAGTGCAAACTGGATGGCAGGCTCTGCCGTCAGCGGACTTCCAGGCCCAAACAGGAGGGACTAGCTCAGGAGTTGCAAATCAATGGCTACAAAGCGAAATGAAGCTAAATTAGAGACGGGTCTATGGGTAGTGTTGTGGGTTTCCTGAGCTATTTGTTTTGACTGCCTTGTCTTGTCCAGTGACATTAGAATATCGGAAGAATTTTTGAAATTTCCAACCCTCGGGTACCCCCTGAGCCAATTGAATCTGAAGTTTTAGGGATATATCTCGGACATCAACATTAAAACAAATGAACAAACAAACAAACAAAAACAACCCTCAGTCTGTAATCAAAACTGGCAACCATTGATTTAGGGGCAATGTGTTGCACATAATGGTTGTGCATAATGACATTAACTACGGGGTTGAAGGCATTTAAGTCTGTGGCTTTTAGATGTTCAGTGTTTCATGTCTCTTCTGCTCATCTTGATGCTAAGCTATTGGTTTGTCCCCTTTTCGGAGCTTCAGGATTATGACCATGAGGAAGTCAGTTAATTGAGACCTGTTTGTATGGCTGCTCAGGATTCAGGTCTAAGGTATAAGGATTAACATCAACAACGCCTCTTGTAACCTGGAGAGGTGGTACACACCTGTGATCCCAGCACTGGGCAGGCAGAGGCAGGCTGATCTCTGTGCATTCGAGGCCAGCCTGGTCTACAAAGTGAGCCCAGGACAGCCAAGGCTACACAGAGAAACTCTGTCTAGAAAAAAAACAACAACAAAACAGCAGCAACAACAAAAAACAACAGACCCCCCCAAAAAAAATTCCTGTTACATTTTTGGCAATTTTTTTCTTGACTTCCTGAAAAGGTGTTATGATACTCAGCTGGGTATGGTGGCTCACACCTTTAATCCCAGCATTTGGTAGGCGGAGGTAGGCAGATCTCTGGGTTCCAGACCAGCCTGGTCTACAGAGTAAGTTCCAGAAGAGCCAGGGCTACAAAGAAAAACATTCATTACCTATCTCAAACAAAAACCAAAAACCAAAAACCAATCGAAACTCGGGACCTGTGTCTAATGAGTGTACCTTAATGTCCTCAGGCTGTTTCAGTTTTGCTCATATGATTTAAAACTGGACCTTGACAGTGTCCCTGATAGAGTCACCTTATATAACATCAACAATCCCATGGGTTAGGGACATTCCGAGGCATTCTTGAGGAATTGAGACAACTTATGGCTTCAAGGACACAGATCCTCAGTGCCGAAGTTCAAATTCTATGGGTCCAGCCAACAAGGATTCCTTCCTTTGTGGGAAGTGCCCCGGGTGCAATTCTGTCTCAAGAGATGGAAGATCTATGAAGTCCCGGGCTGTTTTAGATTTCTTAGACTCTGACTGGTAGATGTGACCATGTGGGCAATTTATTTTAGCCATAAAGCCTGGACAGACAGCTCTTGACTTAACTATCTGTATATTTGCAGTGTTGAAGATGAAGCTAGGGCCTTTTGCCACTAGGCTGTATCTCCAGGGCCAGATATTTCTTTTTTCCTTATGATACCTAAGGGAGGGGGATGCCTGAATCTGGGGCAAGTGGCCATATTTCCTGTTCTTATTTCTCTGCTTCTTCCTGCATTCTCTTGGATTAGGACGAACATGGCTTCATCTCCAGGGAGTTCCACAGGAAATATCGGATCCCAGCTGATGTGGATCCTCTCACCATTACTTCATCACTCTCATCTGATGGAGTCCTCACTGTGAATGGACCAAGGAAACAGGCCTCTGGCCCTGAGCGCACCATTCCCATCACCCGTGAAGAGAAGCCTGCTGTCACTGCAGCCCCCAAGAAGTAGATTCCCTTTCCTCATTGCATTTTTTAAAACAAGACAGTTTCCCATCAGCGAATGAAAATCTGTGACTAGTGCTGAAGCTTATTAATGCTAAGGGCTGGCCCAGATTATTAAGCTAATAAAATATCGTTCAGCAACAGAGCTGTCTTGTGTTTGCATTGTCAGTGTGTTTTAAATACGTGTCCAGGTGTAACAGATCTGATTTCCACAGCGTGATTCAGGGGATTACAGGGTTTTGCTGGTCAGAATGACTGGCTCCAGTACTTCCTTGCGGGACATCCGTGAGAGCCACTCACTCTCATGGTATTCCAGTCTTCCGTTTGTAACATGCTGTACTAGTTAGAACAGAGTTGTAAGGAGACCAAGGAGAGAGAAATGGGTGAGGTCAAGTCTGCATCAGCTACAGCTAGCCCCACGTAAAAGGTTTCAGTGCAACTCTGAGATCAATTACCTCAGCAGGGAGACATGGTGACCTTAGCGTAATTTGTAAACTAATTCACGGGATGGTAATAAGACATGAGGTGAGCAGCAAACAAGTCTCGTACGTATAGTGGAAAGTATTCAACAGATACCCTTTAAACCAAGATTACACAATATCCATTCTCTCCCACAAACAAATCCATTCTCTCCCACAAATCAAAGAACACCTTCCTCCTAAAATTCCTAAGCCCTGCAAGAAAAAAAAAACAAAATAAAACAAAAAAAACAGCACCACCACCAACAAAAACCACAAACCCTCCCTATTCTTCTTTACTGAGCCCTACACGCTTTCTTGTAACTGCAGCAATATCTATTACCTCTACTAGCTAACTGCTGGCTTCTAGTTTCACTCAAGGGTGTATCTTTTAAAGATTTTTTAAGAAAAAATTTACTTATGTATACAATGTTCTGTCTGCATGTACACCTGCATGCCAGAAGAGGGCACCAGACCTCATTATAGATTGTTGTGAGCCACCAAGTGGTTGTTGGGAACTGAACCCGGGACCTCTGGAAAGAACAGCCGGTGCTCTTAACCTCTGAGCCGTCTCTCTAGTCCCCAAGATTTTTCTAGTAATTATCTGTATGGGTGTGTGTGTGTCCCACAACTGGGCTGTAGAGACCAGAGGAAATATTTGGGAGTCTATCCTCTTCTTCTATCATGGGTTCCAGGGGACCAACTCAGGTTCCCAGGCTTCTGTATCAAGTGCCTTTACTGCTGAACCCTCTTGCCAGCCCACAAAAAAAAAATAATCTTAAAGTTGGATAATTACTTAAACAGAACATACAGTTTGGGAATTGATCATGCTTTCGAAATATTCTTTCAGAAACAATTGACTCAGGTCTTCATGATACAGGAGAGAGGAACTAGGATATTATGAGTTTCTGGGTTTTTTTTTTTTTTTCTTTTCTTTATTTTGATTTTGTCTGTTTTTTGAGACAGGATTTCTCTGTGTAACATCCCTGGCTGTTCTGGAACTCACTCTGTAGACCAGGCTGTCCTCAACCTCACAGAGATCCACCAGCTTCTGTCTCCTGAGTGCTGTAAAGGTGTGTGCCACCATGCCCAGCAGAGCTTCAAGTCTCATAGGTTCAATGATTCCTAACAAAAACAAAATAACCCCCTAATAATCTAATAATAATGACATACAATGACCTACTCAGAAATCCCTTTTCTCTAAAGTCATAATCAATACCTGTGTCTATGTAGCGATCAATATTGGTTACATAAGGAAATGCTATTAATCCTTTTTGGTCTAGCCAATGGCAAGGTTTGATCCAGTGTTCATTATACTCTTCCAAGCCATGTGCTCCATATAACAGAAACCAAATTTAGCCAAATAAAGCAGAAAAATCCCCTTTGTCTGCCGTGATCCAAGTATGGTAAAAGAGACAGTAAGGAGGTAAGGACATGTTTCTAGGAACTATTTTTAAACTATGAAAGCGTGTTGAGGAGATGGCTTAGTGATAGAGTTGTTTAGTACGTATGACTGTGTGATGTCCTACTTCCCACCCTGACCAAGAAAAAATAAAACGAAACACTAAGAAAAAGTTGAAATGAACGAAAGGTGAAGGAGAGAAGTGTATGGGTGTTTGTGTGTGTGTGTGTGTGTGTGTGAGAGAGAGAGAGAGAGAGAGAGAGAGAGAGAGAGAGTGGGGGACTGGGATAAATGGAGACGGTAACTGAAATTCTCGTGTATGTGTGTGTGTGTAGGTCTGATGTTGATGGTGCTGTGTGTTTCAGTTGTCCTGTACCGTATTTTTTTGTGTGTGTGCATGTGCCTGTGTGTCCATATAAACATTTGTCTACATAAACGGGAGTGTGTCTATGCTAAGGTTTATGTGTGTTGGTCAGAGTTTAAACCGCAGGTTGGCGCTTTCCACCTCGTTGGAGAGGAGTTCCTTGTTTTTTGTTTGTTTGTTTTTGTTTTGTTTTGTTCTCCACTGTGTACTCCAAACTAGCTGGCCATCTAAATTCCTGGGATTCTCTCATCTGCCTCTGCCTTTCTTGTGGGACCTCTGGGATCATAGACCTGTGTGCTACTGTGTTTGGCTTGACATTTGGGCTCTGAGCATTTGAACTCAGGTCCTCATTTGTGCACATCAAATGCTTTATTCACTGGTCACTGAGTTGTCTCCCCAGCCTACACCTTATCTTTCTTGAGCCAAGGTCTCTCACTGAACCTTTACCTCACAGATCTGGCTTCCCTTCTCCTCCTCTTCAGTGCTAGGATTACAGCTGCATATCACTGTCTGGTTTTTTTAATGTAGGTGTCGAGGACCTAGTGAAGCAAACTGACTGAATTTTTAATTCGGAACAACTAAGAGTCTATAAAGCTGTATGGACTTTCTTCTCCTCCTCCTTCTCCTTCTTGTTCTTGTTCTTCCTCTCTCCCACTCTCCCTTTCTCCCACTCTCTTTCCTTTCCTCCCTCCCTCATTCCCTCCCTCTCTCTTTCTCTCTCTCTTTTCTGAGACAGGGTTTTTCTGTGTAGCCCTGGCTGTTCTGGACTCGCTTTGCAGACCAGGCTGGCCTCAAACTCACAGAGATCCGCCTGCCTCTGCCCCACTGAGTGCCAGGATTAAAGGCACCATCACCCTGGCTCTTCCTATGGACTTTCTATGTCCGCCCCAGCTCTGAATAATGACATTGAGACTTATTTTTGTTTATAATAGCTTTAGGCCTTAGCTCACTGTTGTTCCCAACTAGATCTTATAACCTATGTTTATTCCATGTTCTGACACGTGGTTCTTTACCACTTCTTAGTTTCATAGTCCAACTTCACATAGGTGAATCTTTTTGGGCCTCTTTCTTTCCAAGAGTTCTTATCTATGCCAGAAGTCCTGCCTATTCTCTTCTGCCTTTGCTAAAAGCAGTTCAGCTCTTTATTCAGCCAATCAGAAGATGACAGAGAACAATGTTTGCTAAAAAATGAGCCAGGTGATGCTTAAACAATACCAAAGCTTGGTCTATACTCAGCTCTCTGCTGGTACAGAAATCAATATTTCAAAAATACAAAGATAATCGTCACTAGTTCACAAAAACATCACTCCAACAATTCTGTTCTCATATGATTTAATGTACTCATTCAAATTGTACAGTGTAGTCTCATTCGTACGCCTATTGTACATCTATCCCTGCAGTCAATTTTAGATTTTATTACTCAATACTTTATTTCCCTCAGCACTAGGCAACCACGTGCCTACTTATTTATTTACTGCTTTGCCTATTTTGGATACTTCCTTGTAGCGTAATTTTTTAATATATGGGCTTTTAAGACAAGCTTTGGGTTTGGGTTTTGGTCTTGGTTTGTTTTTGAGCTTTTAAATATATTTGTTGTTGTGGTGGTGGTGGTTTTCAAGACAGGGAGAGTTTCTCAGTGTAGTCCTGGCTGTCCTGGAAGTTGCTTTGTAGACCAAGCTGGCCTCGAACTCAGAAATACAACTCCGCCTCCTGAGTGCTGGGATTAAGGGCATGCACCACCACAGCTAGCTACGATTTTAAACGTATTTTTATTTGATGTGTGTGAGTGTTTACCTGGATATACATCTTGCCATGCACCACATGCATGCAGTGTCTGCGAAGGCCAGAGAAGGGCACTGAACCCTCTGGGCCTGGTGTGACAGCAGCTGTGAGCTGCTGGTGTGGGACAGCAGTCAGTGTTCTTAACAGCCAAGACATCTCTCCAGCTCCTAGCTTTTTTTTTTTAACCTGACATGACATTTTCAAAGTTCAGCCTACTCTCGCCTACATCGTACTTCTTTCCTTTTATTGACACACAATATTTCACTAAATAATCTACCAGGTTTTATTTATCCTCCATCAGTTGCTGTGTCTACCCTTTGATTATTATGGGTGTTGCTACCATGAGCACAGTTAAGTATTTTTAATAACTGTTTTAAGTTCCTTGTGGCATAAATGTAGCCATGGAATTTCTGGTCATAGGATTAGTCAACATTAACCTCTAAAGACGTAGTTTAGTTTTATTGCAGCGTGTGCACGCGCACGTGCTGTGTGCTTTTATATATTCAGCTTTCTAGGAACCGCCGACTCTTCTTCATAGCAGCTGCATCATTTCACATTCCTTACTAGCCGTGATGCAAGTTCTAACTTCTCCATTTCTGCACCGGTGCCTGCCTTTTCTTTTTTATTGCACCCATCTAATGAGGAATCCGGCAATTTGCATTTGGTTTGGTTTGGGTGATGGGGTAGGACTGAAGGCGTGCTGAGCCTGCACTTTAACACTGAGTTACAATCCTTGCTCTTTACCCAATCTCAGTGGTCTATTAATGTTAGCAAGATGTACATGGCAGGGGCATGAAGTTAGCAAGAGACCATGAAGTTCTGGGGTATTTTAGTATGATTGGAGAACTGAGTATATGAAAAGGAATATGATGCAATGGAGAAAAGGCTCTAATAAAGCCTTTGGGGTTTATTTGGAAGTCAATAGAAGCTAATGAGGGAATTAAACCAAATGAGTGGAATGATCAAACTAGTAGAAAGTAAGTGGGAAATAAGGACATCAGAAAGGTGTTTCAGCAAACTAGAATTAGGAATGTGACAAAGACAATACAGATGTAAAAGACATAAACACAGGTCATATGCACATATAATTAACAGGATTTGGCATCTGTTTGAATGAGAAAGGGAAAGCTAAAATAATTCCTTAGTTTGTATTTTTGATGATTTTGTTGATTTTCATGATTGTGTAGCTTATTATGTAATATACAATATTAAAAGTTAGAAAGAGTAATTAAGATATATAAAAAGCTATTTAGTTCACAAAGATACAGATTTGGAAAATTTTTCAAGACATAGGATTATAAATAGTTTAGATATGTAGTGTCTTTGGGAGTTCAAATGAAGACATTCAGTAAGGAGCTGAGTATTTAATTGTACTGTTCTGGAGACACATTTGGGATGGAAGTATAGGTTGAAAATCTGGAAGTGGGCCAGAAAGATGCCTCAGTGAGAAAAGGTATTTTCTTTCAAGCATGAGGACCTGAGATCCATCCCTGGGATCCTGGTGGAAGGAGAAAACCCACGTGTCCTCTGACCTGTGAAAGTGTACTGTGGAACACAGAAACAAATAAATGTGATTAAGCATTAAGAAATCTGGAAGTATGTAACTATCAGTTAAAGGAAGCGTAGTTGATAGTAGAACCTGGAATTAGTTTACAAAAAAAATGTAAAAAGAACAAACAATAGCAGTGTTGGAAAAAAAACTTAAAGGAACTGCATAGAAAGGTCAGCCCATAAAAGAACCTGAGAAGTAATCAGAGAAGTGGGAGGAAACTGCTTGCCACGGCGTCACGGAAACCAATAGAATGATGGCCTACAAAGAAGAGACAGGTGCTCAAGTGAAGCTGAGGTTGCTGCTAACATACAAAGGGGGGCCTTACAGACAGTGATGCCTGTGATGGATGAGACAGGAAAAAGAAATGAGAGCTGAAGGGCTCAGATATGCCATTGGCAACAAGTATGGCTCATAGCTTAATGAGAAAAGAGGTTAAAAATCATCTGGAGAAGGGAGCCCCCCACCACCATGATCTGCAGTAGGAGGACAAATGCTGCATATAAAAGTCAAATAACACTGTCATCGCAGTGGCCATTGGGTTTGACAAAATGCCCACTTTCATGGATACAGTTTTGGAGCAAGGTAGGTCAGGGAAGTAAATGAGAAGCAGATTCTTGACAAGAAAGCAAAGGAAATTCCTTATGTTCATAAATGTCATGTACAGTGAAAATCTTGTACAAATGTTATGCTTGCCCAAGAGAATTTAAATTGGTTCCCTTTGATATCCTAAGCAAGATGACGGGCCCCTGATCACTCCTGATATTTGACTCTGGCTCCCAAGATTCTGACCAATGTCACTTTAGAACAGATGCAGAGTTAGAGGTGGAACTGTCATTTACAAAGATATAATCATCTGCCAAAATAAACAAAGAAATAAGCTCTAGAAAACTAGAGTTCAGTAAGTCTGCAAGATAAAATTCTATGTATAAAACTATGTTCTGGTTCTTCATTCCTGCCTTTTAACCTACCCCTTTAGTGGCCTGAAATAATTATTCTATTAGACCTTGTTATGTAGTGCATGGATTGGCTAGGACCATTTGGTAATACCTTAATATATATGTATATATACATATATATATATCTAGCTCTATCTGCTGATATCCGAAAGTATCAAGGAGATGTAATTCTTTATCCCTGACACCTGTCCCTGAAAGTGAAGCTCAGAGCAGGAGATGTCCTTTGGTTGGTAAAGTACTTACTTGCCTAGCACACATGAAACCCTTAGTTTGATTCTGTTTAAAAAATAATAATTTTGAGATTATAACTACAAACTTTCCCTTTCCTCCCTCCAAACCCTCCCACATACCCTTTTTGTTCTTTTCCAAATCCATGGCCTTTCCCCCATTAATTGTTACCACATGTATATTTGTGTATATATTGTCTTAGGTAGGGTTTTCTATTGTGATAAACCACCAGGACCAAAGGCAAGTTGAGGAGGAAAGAACTTATTTCAGTTTACAGCTTTTCAAGTCCATCATGCAGGAAAGTCAGGGCAGGAACTCAAGACAAAAAACTGGAGGCAGAAACTGATGCAGGGGCCATGAGAGCTGCTCACTGGTTTGTTCCCCATGGCTGGCTCAGCCTGTTTTCCTATAGCACCGGGATCATCCACCCAGCAGACCTCTGACCCCTGCAGGATGGCCCCTCCTACATCAATCTTTAATCGAGAAAATGTGCTCACTACAGGCTTGCCGATGGGCCAGATCTTATGGAGATCATTTCTCATTTCAAATTCTTTTTTCCCCAGATGTGTCTAGGTGTGTGTTAGGTTGATAACAATCCACCAGGACAGTTAGAGTAAACAAAAATAGAGATTTGGTTTTTTGTTTTGTTTTGTTTGTGAACTGTGGTTTATTTAGACAGAAGTTACATTAAAAGCAAGGTCCGAGTCTACTTAGAAAGTGCCTCTTTCTACAATCTACTCCAGAAAAAAGTGAAGCTACTTTTTATTTCTTTGAGTCCTGGATCCTAACATCGGTTCATGTTTGGAGCACATATACACCACGAGTAATGAGTGGGTACAGGCTCTGAGTAGCTAGACATGTAAATTGACTTTCCTGTGCATTTGTTATGAGGAGGATCCAGCTCAGGCTGATGCCCAGGAAACCAATGAGGCTCTCGCTTAAATCCTAAGAGAAAGAAAAACAAAGGGAGAACAATAAACAAGGAGGTTTAGTAACAGACCTCATACTTATTTCTTAGTCCTGGAAAAACTGAAACAAAGTGAAATTGTTCACTTATTCACACATTCATTTTGCTTTTGAGTTCCTTCTCTCTGCCAGGAACTAAGATGGTGCTAAGAGTTAAGAATTAATAAAAGGAGTCCACCTACTATGAGCAGATTGTGGCTTTTTGCTGTTGTAGTTTGCATCATACGTTGTTTCAAAGTAGTGTCCAAACTATAAAGAAAATGTAATAGATTAATAATCTAGTGGTTGAGACTGGAGAGATGGCTCAGCAGTTAGGAGCACTGACCGCTCTTCCAGAGGATCTCGTTTCAATTCCTAGTATCAACATGCCAGCACAAAACTGGATGTCACTCCGGTTCCAGGGGAATGAATGTACAGCATATAATGTTCTTTTTTTATTGGCTTGTTTTCCATGGCTTGCTCAGCCTGCTTTCTTATAGCACCCAGGACCACCTGCCCAGCAGTGGCACCACCCCCTGTGGGATAGGCCCTCCTATATCTGTGTATGCATTTGGCTTTTCATGACAGGGTTTCTTACTATCCTAGAACTCACTCTGTAGGCCAGGCTGGCTTCAGAACTTACAGAGATCTGCCTGCCTCTGCCTGCCTCTGCCTGCCAAGTGCTGGGATTGAAGTGTGTGCCTCCATTATCCAGCATAAACCTTTAAGGCAACACCAAAGAAGCTACTAGTTTATAGCTAATATAAGAGGTGAGGGATAGAGTAGCATGAATTCAATTGCTCAATCATTTGAGGTCGATTAGAGGTTTGTGTGTGATTAGCCTATCATGCTTTCTTATCTACTGTATGTTTGTTTAGGAGACTGAAGGGTAAGGCTTAGGTAAATAAGCCCAGAGAAGAAGGTATCCTGAGTCAGAAGACTCTTTCTGTAGATCAACAGGTAAGATCCAATGGAAGGAAGAGAAAAAGAGATCTATTCATCAGTTGATAACGTACAGGTAAAATTCAGCCTGACACCAAGGTGGTCTACGTGGTCCAGCTGAAGAATGATCTCTCATAATTCAAAACATAAAGCTCTCACATGACCACTGGCATTTTTTCCTAACAGAAGAGAATGCTGTATTACCTGGGAAGGCAAGGGCTTAGGCGTCACGATGTTCTTCAGGTCGTATCTTTCCTGGTTCCAGTTGCCCATCAGGGTGCGGATGGAGTATGAGTTCTCATTGGTGTTGCATCTCCACCCGTACTGAGAGAACTTGGACGATTTGTTCCAGTCTGTCCATACTTCACCATGGCCGTCAGCATGAAGAAGGCTGCCATAGTGTGGGTTTTTCAGGAAATAGATAAGGTTCTGTTCTCAGGAAAAACAAAGAACATAAAAGCTGACTAAACAGTCAGAGCGTTGAAAGGTCAAAGTGTTAACACAAGCACTCCTTATTAACACTCTATGTTTCTGTCTGAACATCATTTGTATGGGCCTGATTCTTCCCCTTCAGGTGCATGTACCCGCTGGTCTATTCTGTCAGTCACTAGTAATGGGTGACTGGCTATACAGATGCCACTGTCCCATATTCCTTGAAATTACAGAAAACATTTCAGCATCCCCAACACCATGTGAGCAATTAACTCATATGTTTTGGTGATTTCAGGATGTAAGAGTTGAGAGTCTAAGGGTATTGCTACAGAGAGAATGAGAGATGTAAAGTAGAACAACAGATAACAAAATAAATGATTAATGACAACTTCCTTTTTCTAGGCCAGCTTAAATAAGTTAACTCCCCTTTTGCCTCTGTCATAGGTACAAGGGCATACAATATATTATCTACTTATTCCTATTAAGGTCAGGATCCATGTTTTGTTCATTGTTGAATATATCCTCCCAATCAACAGTTACCCTCCCAATCAAGTTCTCTGTGCATACCAGATGGTAAATATCTCTATTTTAAATTTTTGGCAAGCAATCAAAAGCCCAACTTTTTGGTTACAAAATAAACCTGGTCTTTGGACTTAGGAACAAGACGGTACCTGTGCTGTCGAGTAAGTTGATGGTGAACACCATGATTTGGCTGGAAATTTCACCCAAAAACAGTGCTCATTATGTGGCTGTTCCATGTTCCTTAAAAATGTCTCCCAATCTGGTTTTTCCCGTTCTCCAAAAGAGAAATACAGATCACCATGGACACATGATCACAGTTTGGGAGACACAACCCAACTGCCTTTTCACAGGCAGACAAGACCAACACTTCCCTCACATCACCTACCTTTGTGAAGGTATGTGCATGTATATGCTGATGTCACCAAAGTGCATGATGACTTGGGTATCTGGACCCAGAAAGTCCAACAGGCCTAGTGGTTTAGAGGTGATGTTGGTCCTAGCTAGGACAGACATCCACTCAGTTGTCTGGCAGAAAACTAGGGCTTTTCTTTGTGTATTTGATCAGTCAGTCACTTTAGTCTTGTTGATTTCTAAATCAGCCCACTACTTTTCATCATCACTGTCAATTTCTAATTCAGACTACCATCTCCTTTTGCACCCTTTACTGCAAGTAGCCTTTTATCAGGTTTCCTTGTCATCAACCTCGTTCGTGTCTAATCCTTTCTCCATAGGAGAGTAGACTCTCAGTGGCTTTTGTTATTGTTGTTACAACATCTGGATTTCTTCTTTTTTTTCCCTTTTTTAAAATTATTATTTTTATTAATTAGTTTATTCACTTTGTATCCCACCTGTAGCTTCCTCCCTCCTCCCGTCCCAACCCCACCTTCCCTCCCTGTTCTCCACCCATTCCCCTCTCCCAATCCACTGATAGGGGAGGTCTTCCTCCCCTTCCTTCTGATTCTAGTCTATCAGGTCTCATGAGGACTGGCTGCATTGTCTTCCTCTGTGGCCTGATAAGACTGCACCCCACCCCCAAGAGAGAGGTGATCAAAAAGCAGGCTAATCAGTTCAAGTCAGAGACAGTTTCAGTTCCCATTACTATGGAACTCACTTGGACACTGAAATGCCATGAGCTACATCTGTGCAGGGATTCTAGGTTATCTCAATGAACGGTCCTTGGTTGGAGTATCAGTCTCAGACTCTTGTGCCCAGATATTTTGGTTCGGTTGAGCTCCTTGTGGAGCTTCTGTCCTCTGCAGGTCTTACTATTTCCTACTTCTTTCATAAGATTCCCTGCACTCTGCCCAAAGTTTGGCTATAAGTCTCAGCATCTGCTTTGATACCCTGCAGGGTAGAGTCTTTCAGAGGCCCTCTGTGGTAGGTTCCTGTCCTGTCAACATCTGGATTTTTAAGTCCTACTTTACAGGTTACCTAGAGCACTTTTGATTTAAAAAAAAAAAAAAAAACAACTGTAGAAAGTTGGTAACTGCCACAAACAATAGATGGCAGCACATGTCAGTTCCCCAAATCACTCTGCTTTTTGGGATATATGAATGTACTGATTGGGGTCTCTGCCATAACTTGCTGGGGCCACACATGGCAGATTTTAATCGACAGGTCGCTTTTCCCTGCATTTCTTTGCAAATTGTTCAGCATTCTTACATAATTTTTTATGGTCCTTAGAGTATTCTTTAACTAGGTCAGCCCAGGTGGGTGTTTGGGCTGGCTCTTCCCAAATCAATAAACTAGCTTCATCAGCCTGGATGTTATCAAGTTTTCATTTCACATTTTGAGACCCTTCCAAACTACTGCATCAGCCCCCTGCTGGCTGCCATCTTGGATTTTTAGTGGTTTTCTATATTCTCAGAATAAAGTTTAGGCTATTAAATGGTTACAACACTCCATATGCTCCCCCTTTAATTCTTCAGTGTCACCTGCTGGTCACTCTTCTGCCAACTGTGTTCAGCTCAGTCAAACATAACTACTGTTCCCTGACTGTTTTTATAAACACTGTTCCTTCTGTCCCTTTAATCCTTTTCACCTAAATAAAATGAACCCTTCTCAATTTGCTTCCAACTCAGGCTTGCTTCAGGGAATCAACACTTCCCTTCCTCCTTTGTGTATGCTTTATTCATAGTGTCCTCAATTCCTTTTCTCACGGTGGGTACACACCCCGTTTTACTAGAGGTGCCTCTTTAGCTGCGTGCATTCGTCATCAGACAGCAGGCAGGCCACCTCTAGTCCATCCATACACCTAACTGCTCTCACGGTGCCTCGGAAGAGAACAGGCATTCAGTGTAATTTCATAAAATAGGATCTATGAGCACCTGGCGAAAGGATGAGCAGCAGCTGAGAAAACAGGAGGAACCCATTTCCGCAGACAATGCAGCTAACAGGGCCCTGCGCCTCTGGGATACGCAGGACCAGCCCCACCCCTCAGTGACTGTTTTGTGACCTCAAGGAGGCGTGGCGGAGACTCAAGAGGATCGTCCTTGTACTGAAAAGCAAACGAGCCTTCAGAGGCGCTCGAATGAGGGGATAAGGGCGATAGTTCTATTCAACTGACAAGATCGTAGCTCCCTAGCAATAGCTCTTAATTGTTCATCCAGAACCCTCAGGGTTGACACGTCATCAATCAGCGCCGGGTGAAGAAGGGGAGGGTGAGGAGAGACGACCCAGGCAAAGGAAGTGACGCAAGAAAGGTGCGCCGCAGAGAGCGCCGGCAGGGACCCGGAGGAGACTATGGTTCCTCGGCGCCTCCTGTTGGTCGGGGAGGGAAATTTCTCCTTCGCGGCTTCTCTGATCGACACCCTGGAGCCTGGCGTCAGGGTTACCGCGACCTGCCTCCAGCACCGGGCTGATCTGCAGGGGGATCCCGTGGCCTTGGAGAACCTACGGCGCCTGCGCGAGCGAGGTAGCGGGTCCCGCCCCTCCGCGAGGCCCCGCCCGGAGCGTGGGGGTGTGGCTCGCGGAGAGCCGGGCTGGTGTGCACGTGTTGCACAGGTGTTGCTTGTCCGGGTTACTGATCTTAAGACTTCCTTTGATCTGTACTCCACGTCTTTAAACTTTGCCAGGTATCGAAGTGCGTTTTGCTGTGGATTGCACCCAGCTGGCACAGGCTTTGCAAGCCCACGGGGACTTTGATCGAATTTATTTTAACTTTCCGCATTGTGGACGAAAAGCCGGCGTAGCTAGGAACAGGGCACTGCTGGCCAAGTTTTTCCAGAGGTGAGGAAAGAGGAGTCCTCTCAAGGGAAATGTTTCCAGGTGTCCGTAACCAACTTACCGCACACAAACTTGGTAGTTGGAGAAATAAGTTGCTAAGGGTGCACGTGCAAAGAAGATAAAACCCAGAAGAAACCACAATCATGTCTTAAAGTGAGATATATAACCCTAGATGTTACATAAGCACAAATAGGCCTTAGGAGGTAAAAGGCAAGGTTATTTTTAAAATGTTAACTAGTGTGCCTGTGTTTAATGTATGGGTGTGGACGACTTAAACAGGATGGCTCGGGATAGAACTTTGGCTGTCCTGCTTGGTAACTGATCCACCCCGATGCTCCCAAATTGTTTGTTAAAACAGAACTTAAATTTATACACACACACACACACACACACACACACACACACACACACTAATGTTTTGTCGGCATATGTCTGTGCATCATGCGTGTGCCTAGTGCCCCGGGAGGCCACTAGAGGGCGTTGGATCCCTGGGACTAGAGTTGCTGATGAGTGTCTACATTATGTGGGTGCTGGGAACTGAGCCTCTGAACAGCCAGTGCTCTTAAACTGCCAGATCTTCTCTCCAACCCACCCCTAACATGTTCTTAAATTGTAAAACAGTAAGAACCAGTTATAGCCTGATGACTAAGAGCATGGATTTAAGAGCCTCATGGTCTGGATTCAAATCCTGGCTCACCATTTACTAGTAAAAACTAGCAAGTTTTGTCCTTACCTGCTTTTTTTTTCTTGCATCTATAAACTGGGGCCACTAGTAGTAGCTGCTTCTTAAAATGATTATGAATTTAAAATAGTGCTTTACACCATTATACCAAACTGATAGTGTGTGGGCTCTAGGTGTAGAGAAACCTTTAGCAAAGGCAGTTTTTAAAATTAGGTAATTGAAGTATAGACATGTGTGCATGGTGATACAGTGCGCAACCCAGCCCTGAACTACAGAGTAGACGTTTCCTGACAGGGACAAACAGTGCAAATAGTGAGTTACATGGAGGAGCTTTAGGGACACTGGCCTTTCTGTGACATATAGGAAGACAATACAGATGCAAAGCTGGTGACCAATGTTTTTGTTGGGACACAAATAAGACTTTTATTTGCCTAGGTTTAATAGACTACTTGCAAGTCAGATTTTTAATTATTTCAGAGCTGAACCATGTGCATATTGCGGATTCTTTTCGTAATTTCTGTTTCTGATAAATTTCTGGTGTTTGTTCTCCATAAGCTGTGCTGATGTTCTTGCAAAGGACGGAGAAGTTCATGTGGCATTGTGTAGAGGACAAGGTGGAACGCCTGCCGATAAGCCCCAGAGAGAGTGGCACAACAGTTGGCAAGTAGTTGCCATGGCAGCCCTGGGAGGGTTCATTTTAAGTGATGTGCATCCCTTCCGCTGTGGGGCTGTGCCAGGGTACAAGTGCACTGGGTATAGGTAAGTAATACCATAGGCCTAAACCTTCTCCCCTTTTATCTTTTGCATGAAGTATTAAAAAATTAAAGCCAGGCTTTTTCCTTTCCAATTTCCTGATATAGTTTCAAAAATACTTGCTTTGTTTACTAATGAAAGCCTTCATATATCAATTTATATGAATATATATATATATACAATGTATATTTTATTTTAACTAAATTAAATGTAAATATATCATATTTAGCTTAAGGAAGTTATTTGTTCATTTATTTTGGCAGGAGTCAGGATAAGCCCTTTCATATAGAAGGTGCTTTGAACCATATCTTCACCAAGAGCTTACCCTTCGAAGGCTCTCAGCCTAGAACATTCAGAGTCAGATTGGAAGACCGGTGGTTTTCCTTTGCTGAACCAGAAGCACTTGCAGGAAAGTTAAATAGGTAATCTTGTCTGTTGATGTTCTGCCTGCATGTCTGTGCAAGGGTGCTAGATCCACCGGAACTGGAGTTACAGACAGTTGTAAACTGCTATGTAGGTGCTGGGAATTGAACTCAGGTCCTCTGGAAAAGTGGCCAGTGGTCTTAACCTCTGAGCCAGCCCCACAAATATAATTTTATTTTGATGGCAATTTCTTCCTAGTTGAACCATGAATTGCCTTAATGGTCACTGCATTTTGAGTGGGTGCAGGATGAATTGTTAATGATGCTGGTGCTGTGGGCACCTGTCAGGCTGCCAGACTCTAGGGGTGTTGGCAGAGTTCTGCACTGTATGCTAATTCTCCAGGTCTGGGAGTGCAGGTCAGTGTAACCTGTTTGTTGTGCACGAGGCCCAGAATTTGCTCCCATCATAGCAGAAAAAATAAATAAATAAATAAACAAATACCTCCCAAACAAAAAACAACTCCCTAAACAAACCAAAAAATGTACATGCTGTTTCTCCATATGACAAATGATTTATTTTCAGGATCATTTTAAGGGTACTTGTTTTCTACATAAGAACAAATGAGTTTAATTCTTGTAGTTGTAATTATTATTGTCGGTGAGAAGTTATTTTATGTGTTTAAACAGGCGGTTCCTTGAAGCACCTTCCTGTCATCCTGTCAGAACTATCAATGAGAAACTCATTGCTGAATTGGGCAAAACTTTTCCCTTAAAAAGGCTGAAATGTTTGTTCCCTCTGTTACCACGGGGAGGTGCCAGTGTCCTCCCTCCAGGGACCAATGACCTTCTGTCTGCCTTTTGGGTTAGTCTTCATGAAGATAGCCCACACTCTGAGGCCCTGTCTGGTGAAATTACACAGGAAATGGAAGAAGTTCTTGTGTCAGTTTCAGAACGCACCTTTGCCAAGAGTCCTGCAGGAGACGGCTGCAGTGGAGCTCATGAAGGAATCTGTGAAGAGGCCACACTGTGCCTTAGATCTTCCCTTCTAGTCCATGGTGAAGCTATCCTCCATTCACCTGACTTCCTTCCAGGATCTTTGCACATTCTCAGTGGACCTGTCTTCCGGAAGTGCCACATTTCACCTTTTATGATGCCAGCATTTCACGAGACTTTATTTCTCCTTGGACTTAATAAAAATATGGAGGAGAATTGCCTTTCATCACTGCTGGATCACCTGAAGGGCATTCTAGATAACCTTCTGACTGAGACATTGCTGGAGGGCTCCATTGTGAGCACTTTGGTGGAATTTGTCCTTCAGCCAAATGGGAAGGATTATATAATTCATGTGAAGCCCCTCAGTTTTGGCCCAGATTGTACTGAGAATCTGATTATTGGGTCTGTCGTCACATCTGCAACTGTTACACATGAACATCAGTGTTTTGTGTTTGTGTCTATAAACTTGGACTTACTGGCTATGCTTGCCTATGATATTTCTGACTGGAGAATATTGTGGACTTTTGATGGCCGTTTCCTGAGAAGATTTGCCCCTGGGAAAATAGAACGTTTTAAAAGCTATTCTCTGTATCCTCCACACTATGTGCATGATATTAGTTTTTGGTTAGATGAAAAGAAAGGATTTAATGAACTGGAGTTTCACACCATAGCCCGAGCAGTGTCCCAGGACACTATTATTTCTGTACAGTTCCTTGGTCGGTTTCAACATCCAGAGACTGAACAGGTAAGTCTCTGCTATAGATTGATCTATCAGACTTGTGATAAGGCGCTCAGCCTGAAGCTGGCAGCGGCAATGCAGTCCCGGCTCAGAGAAGAGATTCAAAGACAGCTACACGTTTTACTTCGATAGGTCAATGATGACCTTTGTACAGTGTATGTTGTATGTGGGTGAAAAAGAACAACTCGCAACTATTGTTCCTTTCTGGACTCATGGGTTTTTGTGTTTTGTTTTGTGTGTGTGGAAGATTTTTTTTTTTTTTCACTGTGACCAAAACAGTGCTGATGGACCCTAAAGATGCCTGTGAACATACACACACACACAGACTCGCCAGGCTCGGTGGTGATGAAGTCCTTTGATCCCAGTGCTCAGGACACAGAGGCAGGCAGGTCTGATTGAGGCCAACTAAGGCTACATAGTGAGGCCCTGTCTGAAAACAAAACAAAAATTAAACAAAAATGCCTCCATGGACTGGGGGGCAGATGACCGTATTGTTGTCTTTTTGATCCTGAATAATGACTGAAACAACAAACCAAGCATTTTGTACTTTGCTGTCTTGCTGAAGAGGCTGTGAACATGTATGTCTCACCACATGTATTTGTGAATATATTTTTCACATTTTCGGTTCCTCTCTATGGTCTCAGTGAATTTGCAAGCGTTTTGCTGCATATATTACATATCTGGATTATCATCACGGTACTGCTATTTCATCATTGGCTGTTGATGTCATATAACCCACAGGTGTCAGAGCTAGGATTGACATTTGGGTCTGTCTAACCAAAGCTCTACTCTAGTCGAGTCTTTACTTCTCTTTCCCTAGTTTTCATCAAAGGAAGTGATAAATATGAATCTGGATGTTTGGGCTCCAGAACTAATGACTACTTATGGAACTGCTCAATATGATCACTCCATTTTTGAGGCCTAGGAAGTGGCATTTAACCTTTTTAACTGTCAAGCTCAGCGTTCCCTCTATAAACCTGCATGGATTTCCACAGACAGCACTGACTGTTAGGATTAGAGTTCTAGAGTTCTCTTTGTAAAGTGGCTTTGTAAAATGCCGCTGAAACCAAGTCTGGACCCCTTGCCCCCTTTAAAAAAACAAGAAACAAAACTCCCAACAACGGTGTTTTTTTTTTTTTTTTTTCCAAATGTAGGAAGAATAGTACATATTTGTACCCGGTCCTCATTTGGAGTATAGCTCCATTTACTAGTCAGGCAACTTTGGACCTTGGCTTCCTTACCAGTAAAAGCAAGGTGGCTGAGAGAATGAAAAAGACGTATGTAAACCGCCTACAGCATAGCATTTCCTTAGGCTTTTACTTTCAGTCTGTATTCTGGCTTTACTGGTTTGCCTCAGGAACTTTTGGCTGTCTGTACCTCTCAACACGACGAGGCAAGGTGTGAAATGTTAAGTACCGTTTAGAGACCTCTTTTTGGGTAGGCAGCTGTATGGAATAGCTCCACACACTACACTTTGCGGCGCTGCAAGCGCGGCGTGCTGAGAAGTGGAGGAAGCTAAAGGAAGGGAGAGCTACCCAGCGTTATAAGTGGGAGGGGCTGGCCAAGGCTGCTGCTCCCGGCCTTCGCCCCAATTGGTCCAGTGACTCAGTACTTCAGTCCTTGCTGCGCATGTCAAGGCAATTTGTCCCTCGGCGGACACCGTTTCCCAGCTAAGCAATGTCTGCGCTCTCGCGGATATCGTAGCGTGCGGAGTTCTACCCTTTCCTCCGCGCTGGGCATGGCGAGCCGAAGGGCCCGGCAGCGCCTCAAGGGCGGCGGCGGCGGCGGCGGTGGCGGCGGGGACGCGGGCCCGGCCGCGGAGAAGCTGCGGGAGCTGCTGGGCAGCCGGGAGGCAGGCGCGCAGCCGCGGCCAGAGTGCGTGTGCGGCGGGAGGGCGTGGCCGGCGGGAGGGTCGGGTGGTCCCCGCGGCCTCAGCTCCCCGCCGGGGCTCTGCCGGCCGCCTGGGCGCTGCTTCCCGCAGGGGCGCTGCCCCCGCCGGACGTCTCCGCCGCGAGCCGGCGCCCTTACTCCTGCCCCTGTTGGGAGCGTCCGAGTTCGCGTCGGTCCTCGTCCCTCCTCAGCTCCCTGTGTCCTCGGAGCTAGGGTCTGCCCCGCTTCAGGTTCAGGCCCACGTGAGCAGGCTTCGCGCTGGTGGAGTTAGCCGAGCCCCTGTGAGAGCTGTTGGCAGGGGAGTGCACCTTTAACACCGAGTGTCTCCCAGAAGCCGCCGCTTACTGTTTTCTCCCTCTTCCTGGGTCTCCAGCCCTCGAATCCATCAGCTCCAAGCTTGTAGCCTGTAGGTCTGCATTAAAGGGATTGCCAGCATATGGGATCAGAGGAGGTCGGCACCTGCACTTTGTGTTAGGCCTCCATTCATTTGAAGGAGGAGGGAATTGATAAACGCCCCCCGCCCCCCAAAGACCTTAAGGAAGAAATGGAGAGTGAGAGCATTAGGTAGCTCTACGTTAAACCGGCCAAGGTGTGTACCTTAGAAGCAGGAAGTGTAACGAGTGATTGAAAACCCAATTCCTTATCCTACTCAAACATGACAAACCGTTCTTTTAGGTGAATGGCTTTATTGTGGCTTTTGCCATGTCTATCTTTTCTGTCTGGTTTTAATCTTCTCTAGCAGGACCTTCCTGATGCATTAATGGTTTTGCTTTTCCTCTTGAGCAGGTCTGGAAATAAAGCAGGGCAAGTCTGGGCCCCTGAAGGATCCACTGCTTTCAAGTGTCTGCTCTCGGCAAGGTTGTGCGCTGCCCTTCTGAGCAACATCTCGGACTGTGATGAAACCTTTAACTACTGGGAACCAGTAGGTGGTCTAGTTAGCTGGTTTTTAGTTTCTGCAATCCTAGTGGTCTAACCTATGGTTTTGGGCATGCGAGGCAAATGCTTTAACACGGGATGTAGCCTAGGGATGTAGCCCCTAGTTCTGGGATTTGGCCTTTGATCCTGATCTGGTACTTAGGACTAAGTAACAAAAACATAAAATATAAGTGTGAAAAACACTAAACTAAACTATTTTCACTTTTATGTCCTGAAAACTGTTGATTTGTGCTTGGAGAGATGGCTCAGTGGGTAAGAGAACTTGCTGCCCAACCATGAGGATTATAGTTCAAATTCCAGCAGCTCAAATGTAGGTGACCCCAGCACATGCTCAAAACATGACAGCCCAGTGTGGTGACACACACCATTAATCATAGTACTCTGGAGGTAGAAGCAGTCAGATCTCTTATGAGTTCAAGGCCAGCCTGGTCTAGATATTGAATTCCAGGACAGCCAGGGCTACATAGTGATGCCATGTCTCAAAAAAAAAAGAAAAAATTCTGATGCCCTCTTATGGTCTCCATAGGCACACATGTGTATGCATGTACTCATGTAGATATCCACACATAAATAAAATAGGTCTTAAAAGAAAGCCCAAACTGTTGATTTATTACTATTGAAGTCTATAACCTTTAGCTGTCATACTCAACCTTGAGACTTATAATTATCTTTTAAATGGTTTTGAAAAATCTAAGTAATACTTGTGGATGTAGCTTTTAAAGCTAACAAATATTTCAGAACTTTAGGGAAATACAATTATGCATTTTTCTCATGTCTAAAACCCACTTCCTAGAGGGAAGCTACAAGAGTGTCTTAATGATTTATTTATTTTTATTTTATGTGCATTAGTGGTTTGCCTGCATGTATGTCTGTGTGAGGGTTATGGATCTCTGGAACTGGAGCTACCGACAGTTGTGAGCTGCTATGTGGGTACTGTGAATTGAACCCAAGTCCTCAGGAAGAGCAGCAATTGCTCTTAACTGCTGAGCGATCTTTCCAGTCCCCATTCTTCCAACTTTTTAAGTTCTGATGTTTGCCAAAATAGTTGTGCTAGCTAGTTTTACGTTGTTCTGACACAGCAAGAGTCATTAGAAAAGGAGAAAGCCTCAACTGAGAAAATGCCTCCATAAGACCTAACTGTCGGGCAAACCTGTAGGGTATTTTCTTAATTAGTGATTGATAGGAGAGGGCCCAGCCCATTGTGGGTGGTGCCATCCCTGGGCTGGTGGTCCTGAGTTCTATAAGAAAGCAGATTGAGCGAGCCATGGGGAGCAAGCCAGTAAGCAGCACCCCTCCGTGGCCTCTGCATCAGCTCCTGCCTCCAGGTTCCTGCCCTACTTAAGTTCCTGCCTTCACTGCTTTTGATAATGATCTGGTATATGGAACTGTGAGTTTCCTTTTGTTGGCTTTTCTTGTCCAACTTTGTTGTGGTAGTTTTGTTTTATCTTATTATATTCTGTTTTGTTGAAATAAAAAAAAAAAGAAAACCTAGGTACTAGGGTAAAGACTAACAACTGAACTGTCATTTATACCTGCTGAGAGAGAGAAAATCAGTTTTCTCCACTAGTGTGACACTGCGTATATCAGCCACTCCAGGGCAGGCCTCATGTCAGGAGTAGTTGACCAACATATAATTGGACTCCAACAGTGTGTGTGTGTGTGTGTGTGTGTGTGTGTGCATGTGCATGTGTGTGCACGCCTGTGTGCCTTTTTGGATGTGGTTTTATTTTTGTTTTCTTGTTTTGTTGTTGTATTGGGTCTTTTTTAAGAAAGAATTTAAAAGTTGGGTGCAGGGAGAGAATCTGGAGGGATTTAAGGGTGGGGAAGAATATGATCAAAATATATTTGAATTTGAAATTGTTTTAAATAATGGAAAATATAAGAATAATAAAGAAGAACTGAACCCTTTATCCACAAGTCACTTTGGGTAGTGGTGTTTTACCACAGCAGGAGAAGCCTTAGCTAAGACAAAGCATTACTGACAGCACACTTGGAGTGTTGTTTCTTGATCTATACATTTATGTAGTTTTTTGCTGACTTCCTATTACAGAAAGTTTGGAAGTAAGTTATCCAGTTACATTTTGTATCAAAAACAGAAAAAAAAATCTTAGTGTGTGTAATTTAAGGAAAAATAAAGATCTTCAGTTTTTCTGTTTTTGTTAATCATTATTTTAACAAATATAATAAAATCTTAGCTTCTTAATTTAAAAAATATGAGGCCATTTGTTTCTTTTCTTATTCATTAGTTACAGATGGTAATTCTCAACATTTTTGACTCTAACAATTTCAACACAGGCTCTTCACCTGTATCCCCTCAAGAGGGGTTTTGCTGGTACAACCCTGAACGCATCTGTCTCTGCTTTCAGACACACTACCTCATCTATGGGAAGGGGTTTCAGACATGGGAATATTCCCCGCTCTATGCCATCCGCTCGTATGCTTACCTGCTGCTGCATGCCTGGCCAGCTGCATTTCATGCACGGATTCTGCAAACTAATAAGGTAAGAGCAGCTTTACCTGATAACAGTCACATCCATCAAGAGGTAATCTGATAGCAGTTACACCAATCAAGAGATAACCTGATAGCAATCACATCCATCAATAGGTAACCTGATAGCAGTCACATCCATCAATAGGTAACCTGATAGCAGTCACATCCATCAGGAGGTAAGTCTTGGAGCAGTTTTGAAAAGAGAACAAAAATCTGTTTATGGTTAAGAGGTGGATTTCTTTTTTTTGTTTTACTTTTTTAAGATGGAGTCTTGCCGAACTTTGTAGACTAGTCTGGAACTTTTGGACTCAGATGCTTTTCCCCTCGTTTCCCAAGTTTCCTACTGTGTCTGTAGGCCATCAGGCTCAAATGTTTTGTTTTGTTTTGTTTTTTTCCTTCTTCTAAATTGTGGATGTAGGTGTGCCAGCCATGCAGAGGCAGAGGACAGTCTTTTGGATACAGTTCTCTCCTCCTGCTGTAGATGCCTTGGATCAAGCTCAGGTTGTCAGGCAAGCACTTTTAACCTGCTGAGCCAGCTTGATTTCCATCTCCTCTTACAGGATTGTTTGTGTCTTCATCATTCCACACATACTAAAAGAGCAGCTTTGACTTAGTATAGATTATGTTAAGTGATGGAACTGTGACGAAGTGGAGTCTGCTTTAATGGACGTGACAGTTCTTGGGGGAAGAGTGGGAGAAAAGTACAAGGCATGGTGGGGTAGGGTAGCATATTAAGAGGGTCTAATTTAAGCAGAGTGCTCAGGAGTTAGTTGGACCCTGACCCTGCTTAGGGTTAAAATATTTGACATGTTTTTGGTGTGAAAAAAAAATTTTTTTTTTTGAGTTTGTTTTGTTTGAGGTTCACTAAGTTACTTGAATACTTAGGCTTATGCCTTTTGCCAAATTTGGGGAGGGGGATGTGTGCACATGTGCGCACACACATACACACACACACAGGTCTGTGTGAGCACATGTGTCTGGGCACAGTGCACATGCCAGAGGAGATACTGGCTATCTTCTTCTGTTGCCATCCACCTTATTCTCTCAACACAGGGTCTCTCATTCAACCTGAAACCCTCCATTTTACCTAGGAGATGGTTAGTGGGCTTCCAGGAGCTGCCTGTCTGCCTCCTGATGCTGGGGTGCAGAAACACACAGTCAGCCTGGCTTTCATATGATTACCATGTCTGAATTCACACTGTATGGACTGAGCCAAGGCAGCCTGCTGCAAACGATAGGTTCCATAGCTGTAATGCTGATGTGTTTAGAAATTATTGGTATTTACATCTTATGGCTGTTTAACAAGTACTGTGTAGCCGGGTGAGGTGGCTTACATGTGCTATCCCAGCACTTAGAAGGCTGAGACAAGAGGGTTACTATAGGTGTGAGGTCTTCCTGGGATCCACAGCGAGTTCAGGATAGCCTGAGCTATAGTGTGGACCCTGACATAGAAGGGGAGAGGGAGGGGGAAGGAGAGGACTTGTTGAGTGAGCAGCAGATGAGCAGCGTGTCACAGGTTTTCCCATCTTTGCAACCCTGAGTGTTCACGTTTGTTCAGTACTCTCTACCATAGAGCATGGTTAGTTGCATACTTTTAATCGGAGACCTGTAGTTTTACTAAATTAATGTGCTGCAATAGGTGTTATTATGAATGGAGGCTCCCACCCCTCTTAGAGTAAAAGAAGTAGGTACACTGAGCCTGGGGATTTGAAAATTTGTGTGGTTCTCAGGAGGATTGTGCCGGTACAGTTTACGGACAACAAATGAGAGTTTTCATCCTCACAAGCTTGCAGCTCCTGTTGCTGACTTTTTTTTTTACTCTGGGCTTCTTTCAGATTCTTGTATTCTACTTTTTGAGATGTCTCCTGGCTTTTGTGAGCTGTATTTGTGAACTTTACTTTTATAAGTAAGTAACTGCGTCCAAAAGTACGAGCCCCTCCCCCCTCCACCGGCGCAGACGATCTGAGAGCTCAGGCGGCTTTTCTTCTACCTCCTGGTGTTATGACTGCAGAGCAGCTTCTCATCTGAAAAGTGATTGAGGAGGAGTCTGAGCTTCTGTTCCCCGTGGTGCATTCTGATTTCAATTGTCGGTACACGCCTCACTAGTCCTAGTAGGATTTAGTGAACCCCTAGTTTTGGTTCTAAGTGAAAGATTAGTCCGCTTCTTCCCCAGAGCTGAGCTGATGGGGCACTGTTCGCAGTGTGGGGCTGTGTTCTCATTTGCACTCTGTGCATTGCCGCACACCAAGGAGTTTTCAGTTGATTGACTGCTAATGAATGCATTATGCATTTATGTTTCCTAGCAATGAAATATCTTCCTTTTAAAAAATGTAACACCTAGAAACATTTAAATTTCATAGTGCCTTAACATATTAGAAGATACTCAGACTTAGGGCTGGAGAGATGGCTCCACAGTTAAGAGCACTTGGTGCTCTTCGAGAGGACCTGGGTTCAATTCCCAGCATCCACCAGTAAAAACAAAACTCACAGGGAAGTGTCTTGGTGTTGGTATTTTCATTTAATAATCCATGTTTTTTGGGAATAGCATTGTCTTGTTGAAACTTTATTTTTAAAAAAAGACATATTTTGATTAGCTTGTAAAGTAGTAGGCTTCCATGGAATTTTCATACATTTTTAGTTTTTATTAATCTGTTCCTCCTCTTTGTCATCTCTCCTCCTCCATCACTGGGTAAACCTTTAACCCCTTGTTTTAGTCCTCTCTGATTTTGTTTTGTTTTTATCTTTCGAGACAGGATTTCTCTGTGTAGCCCTGGCTGCCCTGGAACTCACTCTTTAGACAGGCTGGCCTCGAACTCACAGAGATCCACTTGCCTCTGCCTCCCGAGCTCTGGTATTAAAGGCATGTGCAACCATTGGCCTGCCATCCCTCTCTGCTTTTATATCATCTGTGTTGAGAACAATGACTTACTGAGCAACTTTGTGCTAGGTGCTTTTCTAAGTACCCCACTGGCAGTAACCCTCACAGAAGCTTGGTGTAGTTGTGGGTACTGTCCTCATCTTACAGATGTGGACTTCTTGCAGGTTGTGTAACTAGCCACTGCTGGTAAATGGCAGAGCCAGAATTTGAACCTGCCTGGGCCCGAGGTCTGTTATTTCTCACTATATCATGCTATTTCCCTACTGATTGTAGACATTTTTAAAATATGGAGCTTTTCTTAAAGAGGAGGCTTTTCTTCTGTGCCAAGAGAAAGGTGTTTCTCATGCACATGAAATTCCTAACACATTGGAAGCACATTTCCTCTTAAGAAAGGAGCTTTTCTGTGTCAAGCTTAAGAGTCCTGGGTTTTTTGAACACATAAAATTCCTAGACAGTTCTATATTTGACGTTAGCTCTTCAATGTTATATCTCATATAGGCCTCCATTTTTTATTTGCTTTGCAATGTCTGTCTCTTACTATCCACAGTATTAATGGCCTTTATCTTTCTTCTAGGGCTGTGTGCAAGAAATTTGGGCTGCATGTGAGCCGGATGATGCTGGCCTTCTTGGTGCTCAGCACTGGCATGTTTTGTTCATCGGCTGGTAAGTAAGGGGCAGGTGAGGGGTAGCAGGTTAGTAAAGGGGCAGGTGAGAGGTAGCAGGTAAGTAAGGGGTAGGTGAGGGGTAGCAGGTTTTTCTGCCTGTACAGCTGTATTGATGAGAGAAAAAAAGCACTTGTCTGATGAGGTTATATTCTTGTGATGTGAATACTTGCAGGTCACTGTTGTGTGCATTATCTTCGTTTTTTAAATATTTAAAAGTTTTTGTTTACTTAATCACTTTACTGCCTGGTCCAAGCCCCTCCCTCCTCTCCTTGCAGTCCCGTCCTCATGTAGCCTACCTTTCAACTACCTTCTCTCAGAGAAGGGGAAGCCCCGAAAGAGTACTGAGCCACCCTGGCCCCTCAAGTTGCCATAGGATTAAGTGCATCCTCTCCCACTGAGACCTGACGAGGCAGCCATTGAGTTCATGTCAGAAATAGTCCTGTTCTCCTTACTAGGGAACCCACTTGGATACTGAGCTACCATGGGCTATATCTAAGCAGAGGTTCTAGGTTATATCCATTCATGGTCCTTGGTTGGAGAAACAGTCTCATAAAAGACCCCTGTGCCCTGATATATTTGGTCCTCGGGAGCTCCTGTCCTCTCCAGGTCTTACTAACTCCCCCTTACATCTGACAGAGGGCTAATATCCAGTATATATAAAGAACTCAAGAAGTTAAAAAGCAACAGATCAAGTAATCTAATTAAAAAATGGGGTATGGAGCTAAACAGAGAACTCTCTGTAGAGGATTGTAGAATGGCAGAAAAACACTTAAAGAAATGTTCATCGTCCTTAGCTATCAGGGAGATGCAAATCAAAACGACCCTGAGATTTCACCTTACACCCATCAGAATGGCCAAGATGAAAAACTCAAGTGACAACACATGATGGAGAGGTTGTGGAGAAAGGGAAACCCTCTATTGTTGGTGGGAATGTAAACTTGTACAACCACTTTCTTTTTTTTTATATATTTTATTTTATTATGCACACAATGTTCTATCGCATGTACGCCTGCGTGCCAGAAGAAGACACCAGATCTTATTACAGATGGTTATGAGCCACCATGTGGTTGCTGGGAATTGAACTCAGGACCTCTGGAAGAGCAGGCAGTGCTCTTAACCTCTGAGCCATCTCTCCAGCCCCGTACTACCACTTTTGAAGTCAATCTGGCGCTTTCTCAGACAATTAGGAATAGCACTTCCTCAAGTTCCAGCTATACCACTCCTAGGCATATATCCAAAAGATGCTCAAGTACACAACAAGGACATTTGCTCAACCATGTTTATAGCAGCTTTATTCGTTATAGCCAGAACCTGGAAACAACCCAGATATTCCTCAGTTGAGGAGTGGATAGAGAAATTGTGGTACATTACACAATGGAATACTACTCAGCAATTAAAAATGAGGAAATCATGAAATTTGCAGACAAATGGTGAGACCTAGAAACAGTCATCCTGAGTGAGGTATCCCAAAAGCAGAAAGACACACATGGTATATACTCACTTATATAGACCTATAAGATAGGATAAATATACTGAAATCTATACACCTAAAGAAGATAAACAAGAAAGAGGACCTGGGGTAAGATGATCAATCCTCATTTAGAAAGAGAAATGGGATGGACATTGGATGTAGGAGAAAACAAGTAACAGGACAGGAGTCTACTACAGAGGGGCCTCTGAAAGACTCTACCCTAGCAGTGTAGCAAAGCAGATACTAAGACTCATAACCAAACCTTTGGCAAAGTGCAGGGACTCATATGCATTGTCTTAACCTGTGCAGACTGATGTAGAGTTGGCAGTCTCACGGGATACTGTCTGTTCCCTCCCTTTACTAATCATTCACTTCCTTTCTTGGCCACTAGGGGGAGTAAGGTATTTTTGTTTGATGGTTCTGTTTTCTGCCTGTTATTTGAGATGTATTCTGTAGAGGTTGCATCTCTTGAGCATCTATCTATTTTTGGTTATTCAAAACGGGGTTTCTCTGTGTAACAGCCCTGGCAGTCAGGGAGATCTCTTTGTAGACCAGGCTGGCCCCAAACTCACAGAGATCCACCTGCCTCTGTGCTCCCGAGTGCTGGACTTAATGGCATGTGCTACCATGCCCAGCAAGCATTTATTTTCATAGTTAGCTTCTAGATACTTAGAATAAAAAGCTCATGTTGGGCTGGTAGCTTGCCAGCTGTGCTTTTTGTGAACACTCACATTGTGTAGACTGAGCTAAGGAAGCCTGCTGCAAAGGATAGGTTGTTCCCCATTCTTCAGAAAGATTATCTTGCTAAGTATAACTTCCTAATTTTGGTTTACGCTTCTATAATCAAGAATAAATACATAAAAGGTACTTTCTACAAAGTTACATGGTTAGCGTTTTCTTCGTTGAATGTATTAGAATGAATGTTGTTCTGCAGGGACACTGAGCTCCACCCTAGGCCAGCTTTGAGGTTCACCATAGTAAACATGTCTGCGTCATCAAGATTAGCAGAGCCCTCAGAGATTTCTGCTCTTTTGTGTTTGCATTGGCAGCCAGAGTAGACATCAATGTTATTTAGCATCTATTGATGAAAGTTGCATCTGACACGTTTTATGTTTTATTTACTTTGCCAATCCAGAAACATGATGTGTGTGGGGAGCTTCCTGTGAGTATCTGTAGTTTTACAGTATCAGTTCAGAGGCTTTACTGTAGAGTCTTTGAAGTGGACCCTGGATGAGTGTCTTAAATCTCACAGCCTAGTCCATTGTAGTTCTAGTTAGAATCAATTGGTTTTTCTGTTCCAGGAATGGGCCTTCTGAAGCGTAAGAAGCCACATTTATATTTATTTATTTATTTTTAAGATTTATTATGTATAGTGTTGTGCTTGCATATACACCTGCAGGTCTGAAGAGGGCACCAGATCTCATTGTAGATGCTTGTGAGCCACCATGTGTTTGCTGGGAATTGAACTCACAACCTTTGGAAGAGCAGCCAGTGCTCTTAACCTCTGAGCCATCTCTCCAGCCCAGAAGCTACATTTTGGTTGTGAGTTGTTAGGAGTATTTTGCTGCTGTTCCAAAATACTTAGATTGTCCAGACAATTGCATACTATGACAAAGTTATGGTAGATGTAATAGTTAAGGGGCTATGTTAAGGCCAGACTGTAGCTCTGAGCCTTGAGGACGCTTCCTAGAATCTGTGTAGGGTACTGGTATGAACCAGGATGTCTTAGAGCACATCAGAACCAACATCTCATCTGCAAAGGCTCCAAGTCTTTTGAATCATTTTCTCTGCATGGAAATAAGTCTGAGGTTACTGGAAAAACTGGATTTGTGTTAAGCTTTAAATTTAGGTTCAGGCCAGAAAAGGAATGGCATGGATAGTATTGTGTAACTTAGGGCCTTTTGTACTTGAACAGAGGTGTGAGAAGATAAAAATCAGTGCATTTGGTTTTTTGAAAAGGAATGTACTCTGACTGCCTATTTTTTTCCTCCACTCCTTCTCTTTTGTATATTTCTACACAGGGTCTCATGTACAGCTGAGGATACCCTTTGACTTCAGATCTTCTAGCTTGTACATTCTGTGGACTGGGATTATAGTTGTGCGCCACCATGCCCAGTTTATTTGTGGTTCTTGGGAACGCGGGGCTTAGTGTCTCTTAGGCAAGCACTCTACCAACTGAGCCACATTTCCAGCCTTACTGCTTATTTCTAATAGAGTGTTTTGCAAAGTATGTTTACAATTACTGACATTTTGCAGTGCAGGTGAACTTTGAAAAATCACCATTTCACCTCAGACTCTTGTTTCTTTCATTTCTTTACTCTTGCAGCATTCCTTCCTAGCAGCTTCTGCATGTATACTACGTTGATCGCCATGACTGGGTGGTACATGGACAAGACACCCATTGCTGTGCTGGGAGTGGCAGCGGGGGCTATCTTAGGGTGGCCATTCAGTGCAGCTCTTGGGTAAGAAACTAATGTTAATCCTGTCCTGTACGTTACTGGGCATTTGGTCAATCCTAATGTTGGATCAGATGCAGACTGCCTAGGCGGCACCCAAAGTTAGAGATCAGTGTGATCAACAAAGGCTGGGAACAAAAGCATATTGTTCTCATTGTTCATTCCTGAGAGTTATTCTAGGAAGAATGGTGACTGCTAAGCTCCTACTGAAGGTTACGCATTGCTAGCATTACCAAACCTTCCACAGATTTTCTAAAATTTATATCTCTACAAGAAAACACAATACAATTAGTTTTTATAAATGAGAATATAGACACTAAGATTTGGGGTAATTTGCCTTTAATATTATGCTTGCTTTTAAAAATGCTTTACTAGCAAGTATTTATTAATTATACACATCTCATTTCGTTGTGACATTTTCATACATGTAAACAGCATTTTTCAGTTCTATCTCCTGTGTTAAACTCTTTTGTCCCCCTCCTTCCCTCTGCTGCTAATTCCTTTCTTGAAAGTTTGCTGATGTTTTCTTCACACTCCATTCTGTCCTGTGCATCTTCCTTGACACCTAGGATTGAAATGTTTCCTTTTGTCTTTCTTTAAGTTTTTTTTTTTTTTTTTAAATGTTCAAGGGGTATGTCTTGTGTCACATGTATGCAGTGATTCTGGAGTGAGCTGCCCTATGGGTCCTCTAGAAGAGCAGCCCATGCTTTTAACCGCTGAGGCGTCTCTCCCACACCCCTTTTCCTTTCTTACTCCAGCACCTTCCCCTGAGTTTGTATCTCCACTTTCTTCTGCGCTCTGTTTCTACTACTTCTTTCCTGGTTTGTGCTGCCTTAACTTCTTTTAAAAAAATATATATAAATATAAATACATATAAATATAAATATATATATATAAAATTTTATGTGCATTGCTGTTTTGCCTGCATGTATGTCTCTGTGAAGATGGCAGATTTTGGAGTTAGAGACAGCTGTGAGCTGCCATGTGGGTGGTGGGAATTGAACCCGGGTCTGGAAGAGCAGTCAGTGCTCTTAACCACTGAGCTATCTCTCCAGCACCCCTGTTTGTTTCTTTAACATCTATCTATGTTTATTTGCATGTACGCCTGCATAACAGAAGAGGGCATCAGTTCCAATAAAGATGGTTGTGAGCCACCATGTGGTTGCTGGGAATTGAATTCAGGACCTCTGGAAAAGCAGCCAGTGCTCTTAACTGCTGAGTGAAATGGTTTGTGATTAAGAGCACATGCTGCTTTTGCAGAGAATCTGAATTTTGTTCCCAGCACCCATGCTGGTAGCTCACAACTACCGGATCTGCCATCCTCTTCTTGACTTTGCAGGCACCAGCACTGAAACATACAAATATACATTATAAACATAATTAAAAATGTATAGCTTAAAAATAGTTTAGTTGTTATTGAGGTTATTTTAAATATAGTATTCCATATTTTTAAAAGTACCTATAGTATATAGGTCAGTGGTAGAATGTTTGCCTAGAGCATATTAGACTTTAGCACAGCTACAAACAAAGCAGGTTATTAAAGTAGGAGTTCTTGGAGATTTGGGGGATGATGGCATGCAAGCAGGAGGACTCAGGTTCAATCCCCTTGACCCACTTACAAGGCAGGTGTGGTGGTGCTTCTGTAATGGCAGTGTTGAGGGGAGATGATGAATTTCTAGAGCACTGGCCAGCTAGCCTAGGTGAATTGAAGAGCACGGGATCTGTGACTCAGAATGAAGTGGAGAGCAACTGAAGGAGAGTTGGCTCAGCAGGTAAAGACACTTGCTGTGCACATCTGGAGATCAGAGTTTGATCTCTGGGATCCAAATAAATGTGGAAGGGATAGAATTGACTCCTCAAAGTGATCTCTAACCTGCCATGACATGGGTGCCTGCGGACACCCCACACATGATAAATTATTTATAAGTTAAAAATATATAATAAAATCCTAGTTAATTTCAGGAGAGAGAGAGGTCAGTATTTATTTGTGAGGTAGGTGTAGGATAGCCTACATTAATTTATAATCAATATATCTTGCATATCCAGATCATACAGGTCAGTGTCAAGTTTGTCCAGCAGGTTAGTGTTTGCATTTCTTGTCCATCTGTGGCAAGCATAGCTTTCTGATGGGTCCTGGGGAAAACTAGCTTGTTTTTGAGAAGGCATCTTATCACATACCAGCTTCCTTTCTTCTCTGCTTCTGGGAGAGCCATTTTGTTCTCAGCTCAGCATAGGCTTGTGTGCTCTGTCCTGAGTGTTTAGTGCTTTTCTTAACGCCTCACTTTGTGTTTCTGTTGAATAGTTTGCCCATCGCCTTTGACTCACTGGCCATGAAACACAGGTGGAAGAGTTTCTTTCGTTGGTCCCTGGTGGCCCTGATTCTTTTCCTGGTGAGTTTCCTTTCTTGCTTTGCTCGTGTGTTCTCAGCAGCTTCTAGTGTGTGGAAGGAAACATCAGAAGTTTGTTTTATTTCGTTCCCAAGTTTTTCCACTAACATTTTGAAACTCACACCTGTTTCTTCTTCTGCTTTAGGTGCCTGTGGTGGTCATTGACAGCTACTATTATGGAAAGTTGGTGATTGCACCTCTCAACATTGTTTTGTATAATGTCTTCACTTCTCATGGACCTGATCTCTATGGTAAGGCTTTAGAAAATTTGAAGAAAAAGGAGAAAACAAAAACTGTGTTTCACAGTTTTAACCCAATTTTCTCATTTCACAAAATACACCCTACCTTCTCCACTCCCTTCCTTCCTTCTCTGTGGGCTTCCGGTATAGTTCAGGTTGGCCTTGAACTTCTGAGTGCTGTGGGGATATCAGCATGCACTGGCCAAGTGGCATTTTGTGCTGTGTCCTTCTACTTATTTGAGTGTTTTTCTAGAGAGCAGCAGTAGCACAGCTGCTATGTCTCCATGGCTGGGGTGGTAGTCAGCACTGACCCTCGGGGCTTTTATTATATTACAGCGGTAGCACAGGTAGCACAGCCGCTGTGTTTCCGTGGCTGGGGTGGTAGTCAGCACTGACTGTCAGGGCTTTTATTATATTACAGCGGTAGCACAGGTAGCACAGCCGCTGTGTCTCCGTGGCTGGGGTGGTAGTCAGCACTGACCCTCTGTGCTGCTGAGCATTATTCCCAGATCTAGACTTGGAGAGCTCTGAGAGTGCCGACTATGCATGGTGTCATTCTGTAGCCAGAACTAGCCTCAAACTTGTAGCAGTTCTCCTGCCTCAGTCTCCCACGTGATAGGATTAGAGTGTTGAACCTCCATGCCTGGTTTTTGTTTTGTTTTTAAATCATAAACTACTTTTGAGCTGGTTGCAGTGGCATGTGCCTGTAGTTCCAGCACTGGGAAGGTTGAGGCAAGAGGAGCAGCAGTTCAAGGCTAGCTACATAGCAAGTTGAGGCTGGCTTGGGCTACATGAGACCCCATCTTAAGAAACAGCAATGACAAAAAAAACCCTCCAAACTTCTTAGTACCAGAAAATAAATGTAATAACAAAAAGAAAATAAAAAGTGTCCCATCACCTTCACGTAGAATTACTAACTTTAAGGATTATATTCCTAAATATGTTTTCTATATATACACATTTGATGTTAGTTTTTTTCAGGAAAGAAAGTTTGTAAAAACCCGCAAAGTGAGCAAATGAGACTAGAGTCAGCAAGAGAGAGTGAGTAGGTTGGCCAGTTTAAGATGAGAAGAAAATGCCTGTAATTCCTCTGGGATGTTGTCTGCAGGTACCTGGGTACCTCTGCCTCTTTCCCACCTGACTCCAATCTCATTTAACTTCTAAGGGCATCTGAGCTGGTGACAGTTACAGATGGATGAGTAGAGATTTTCTAGATCAGCCAGGACAGTAAATGCTTTATGAACCAATTCCCCCCTTGATGTTAGCGTAGTTTCTTTTCCTTCAGTCTATTTGAATGTCCTGGCCCATTAGGAATCGGGTTGATATTCTATCACAGGTCAGCGTCTGTGTCTACATTTGCTTGGCGACGTGCCCAGTTGAACCAGTAGCTTACTTGATAGCCTCTAGATGTCTCTCTTCAGCTAGGGAAAGTTTGCGTGTTTTAAATTGCTCCTTATTTTGGAATATTTATAAGATTTTATTTGATTCCAGTCAGTCCAGACTGCATGGTAAAAATCAATTTACATGTACTCAGTTTGAAATATATTTGTTCTTTGTAGGTGAATAGGTTAATTTGTGTTAATTTTGAAAAACTGGCTTCTCCATTTTCACAAATGGGTCATTATATTCTGGCTGCTTATGAAACTTTTGTGAGAAAAATATGAAAGTGGTGCATTTTTATAGCCCTTTAGATAGCTCTAGAAATAATCAGGCTAGTAGGGAAAGTAGAGAAGACTTGACATTCCTAGGGTTTGGTCAGGGACCCAGGGCTAGTTTTGGGGACATAGTAGAGCTATGGACATTAGCATGTGCTGGTCATTTCGCTCAGTGTTTGGTTGAGTAGAGTCCCAAGGTTTTGTGCCACTTTGTAAATGTGCTTTAATTTGACTCAATTTAATTCTGCTCTACAGGATGTAGAGTCCTGGTTGGACTCTTAGATGAGGCAGAAGTTTTGCAGGGTTTCTCTGTGTTGCCCTGCCTGTCCTGGAGCTAACTCTGTAGACCAGAGGCCTCAAACTGGTGATCCTCCTGCCACAACTGCTGAAAAATTTTTATACAAGTCTGATTTCCATTCCTTAAGAGGGTTAACTCCTTGCTTCAGCATGTCTCTTACAGAGAGAACACTCTCATCATAGCTTTAAGTTGGAACTCCTTGTACATTATAGATTTATAGTAAAAAGTTGACAACAAGGACTGATTGATATCTAGAGTATCAATCAGGACCCTCATTCTTTGTCTTAGGACTGCTTTGGTTGGACCTGATGAGTGCTGACTTGGGATTGATTTGTTTTTTTACATAAAATAAGGATAATACATGTAAAATACTTTAAAATCCTTGCTGGCTGGCTATTGGTTCAGTGTCAGCTGTTGTGGGTGCTTTGAGGCTGCAAAGTCATCAGGGAGGCTGGGTGTCTCTTGTCATGGGAACTAGAGCTCTTTCATCTAAGGTTTGACACTGTTTTGCATTCTTTTTACTATTTACAGGAGTTTCTTGTTTGAAGTGCCTCATTAGCTGTGTTAGGCACTCACTTAACCTGAAAATTAAGAGTTTCCTCTGGTGATAGGTTTTGCGTGTGTGTGTGTGTGTGTGTGTGTGTGTGTGTGTGTTTCAATTAGTTTTTCATGTGTAAGAACACAGCAAGCCTCTTTATCCCCTTTAGATCAATGAGTAGTCTTCAGTTAAAGAAACACTGCACTTGGCTCTTGTCTCACAAAACTTGCTATTTCATAAGACTGCAAACCTTTAAGTATAACATAGTAGATTGTCTGTATGTGGGAAGGCAGGCAGACGGTCACAGGGACAAGTCCCTCTGCTGGAGTCAGGATCAGTGTGAGTCAGGCAGGAAAAGCAGGAGCCTGCCTCGTAGGTGCTGGGTGGGCTGCACTGGGTCTCCCGTGCACACTGCTCTGGAGGACAAGGGTACCATTGTCTTGTTTGTTCTGTTTGTTTTAGATGCCAGGATTAAAACGGTCTGGCACATACCAACATTCTACCACTAACCTGCATTCCCAGCTAAAGACTAGGGTGATAAACTTGTTTTTACAGCAGAGGTAGAATTTTCTGTTTAAACATTTCAGCTGTGAGCCAGGTGACTTAAGTCTCTCTGTTAGATTGTAAGCATGGAAATAGCCTCTCTTTATTGGTTCTGGTATCAGGGGGGTCCTCTATAGTTTGTTGGCTTAAATAGTATCCTGAAGAATAAGCTTGTTAAAAGGGGCATGGGGCTGGAGAAATAGCTCAGCATTTAAAAGCACTGGCTGGTTTTGCAGAAAGCTTGATTCCCAGCACCCACATGGTGGCTCACAACTGTAAAACCAGTTCTGGGAGATCTGATGCCTTCTGTCAGCCTCCACAGGCACCAGGCATGCACTAGACCTACATGTAGGTAAAGCACTCATACACATAAAATAATAAAATAAGGGCTGGAGAGATAGCTTAGAGGTTAAGAGCACTGGCTGTTCTTCCAAAGGTCCTGAGTTTAATTCCCGCACCCACATGGTGGCTCACAGCCATCTAAGTTGAGATCTGGTGCCCTCTTCTGGCATGCAGGCACACATGCAGACAGAACACTGTATATATAATAAATCTTTTTTAGAAATAAAGTAAATCTGAGAACATGAGTTCAAGGTGTAGAAAGGGCAGCCCATCCCAAAGAATGGCTGAGAAGTGCCACTTCTGGAGTTCTGTGCATTTGTTTGGAAGATGGTCAGGAGCCCTGGCCAGTTAGAATGATGGAGTGACGCACAGACACATGCTGACAGCCTGCTTCACATGGAATATTGTGCCAAGTCCTTGTTGAGAAAGGATGAGTTTGGTTAAAAAAGGAAAAGGAATGAGACCTTGGTATTTGGGAAATACAGAGTAGTGTAGACTAAAACTGCAGTCATGGACAAAACATCTCTATGGGGTCAAAGGTCAGAATGTAAAATTTAACACAGCAGCAAAAGAAGCGGTTGGTATTTCTACCAGAGGCACCAAATTTTGCCTCTGGTAGGATCTCCAGTTCTCAGGTGTTGCTCTCTGGTGAGTGGATGTGCTTCCTTAAGGAGCACATGGCCAAGAGGAGGGTCTGAAAAGAGAACAATGGGTTTTCTCCAGACCTGCGCTTTGCAGCTCAGGTCAGAATGCCATAGGCTGGTGATGTGTTTTGTCAGTTTTTGCTGTTACCGGAGGTTTTAGGAGAACCTAAAGGCAAGAGAGAACCTTTGTTAGGTTTTTCTATTCTTAAGCTGAAGGGTGAAGCCTCATGGGGTTCTGATGCAGCCTGCTTAAAGTTGACTGGCAGGCAAGGCTATCCTGGAGCCTCTGCTCTTGGTGACCTTGGCCTCTTGGTGCCAGTGGGACATTTGTAAGAAGACCTGTTATTTAGGCCTCACAGTTCTATAGAATTACAGGCCTTTAAAAAGAAGTTCCCCGTCATTTAGCCTATGGATCAGTAAACAGTACTCCTACTTTTGGCCTCTCTGAAGGCTCCCGTAGCTCATTAAGTGAAAGGGACTGAGGCACTTTCCCTACAGAGAGGAGCTGGTGAGTCATCTCCTGCAGCAACGTTGCTGCAGAGTCCTTTTGTGCCCCTGTCATGCTCAGCTTGTCATGAAGTGTGTTTTACTTGGATTGTCAACTTAGAGCTCAGCCTTCTGAGCATGAGCATGCTAATGCCTGAGGTAGAAGCTGATGCCCTGTCAGGGTGTGTTTGCCATCAAGGATGGAAGGACACCAGCTAGCAGAATTCATCCTTTTCTATCCCTTTTTGCCTTTTTTTTTTTTTTTTTTTTCTTTAAGACTTTGGTCACTTGACCTTTCTTCGGTCTTGGCTTATTTCCCAGTGCTTGCTCCATCCTTCAGGGAAGCACATCTATTAGGAAATGTGCACGAACTAGCTGAGAACTTGATTTATGAGCTCACCAAGATCACACAGGAAGTGTGTGGTATGGTAAGCTGTGGTGGAGAGAGTTGCTTCAAATGGGGGTGCTTACCGAGAAAACATCCGTATAGCAAGTATCAGAGAGGGCAGCCTTCCTCCACTGATGGTTAGCATCCTTCATGGTTTCACAGAGAAGGTTCCCATTTTCTCTGGCTATCTGCTTTTCTCTACAGGCCCAGGTTTCTAGACTTTTGCTATGAAATACAGTGAGTCAAAGGTTGCCTTGTCTCTGTACTGCTGGAGAGAGTGGCTGGTGAGGTTTACCTCTCAGGAAGCTGGATTCTAAAGGATTCAGTTTAGAAAATATGCTGTTACTAACTGAAACCCAGAGAGAAGACATTTTCTTTTCTCTTTGGTTTTTCGAGATAGGAATCTGTGTAGTTATCCTGGACTCGCTTTGTAGACAAAGCTGGTCTCGAACTCACAGAGATCCACCTGTCTCTGCCTCTCTGAGTGCTGGGATAAAAGGCATGTTCTACCACTGCCTGGCTGAGATGACATTTTTTGTCTTGAAAATTAAACCATCTAGAGGTTTTACACAACTCAAAGATTAATGGGGGAGAAAAGGTTAAAGATGTCCTGAATTGGGACAGGACTTCTGTTCCTAACCATTTAGTTGTCTTTGATCGGGATGAACTTTTCCCAGAGGTGGCACACAATTGAACTTGAGCCCTTCCTTGGCAAACCCTCTTCCCTCTTGCTCCTCTAAGTGTCTCTAACATTATGGTTTTAGTTTCTAACCTTATTTTGCTGTGCAGGCTACAAAATGTTAGGTTCTTTTGACTGTTCCTCTGCCTCTTGATTACCCTTTTAAGCAATGCTGATTGCAGGAAATTGCTATGGTGCAAGGCAGATGTCACAACACACACTGATTAAAACTGCATGTGTCACTCACTGCTGGATTCAAATAATCATACAGAGGGAAAGGCAGATAAGAAAACAGCTGAATGTTCAGTGAGGGGGCTGTTTCTTATCATTCAGGTTTAAGGATTTTGAGTTGCAGAATAAAAACCATGTGAATGAGACTTGTTTTAGCCATTTTGCTTCATCTGAATCCTTTGGGTTCGGAGCAGGATCTGGGTCTCTGATCATAATCTGGAGGAGGCGGGGGTGGGGTGGAGCTGGGGAGGCTGCAGAGGCGGCTCAATGGTTAGGTGTGCCTGCTGCCCTTGTAGATGATCTAAGTTTGATTCCCCATACCATGTCGGGCAGCTTACAACCACATGTACCTGCAGTTCTAGGGCAGTGCCTCTCAACCTTCCTCCTTATGCTGTGACCCTTTTATACAGTTCTTCATGTTGTGGTGAACCCGACCATAAAGTTATTTTTTTTTTGGTACTTCATAACTGTAATTTTGCTGCTGTTAGGACTTGTAATTTAAATATCTGATACATAGGATATCTAATATGTGACCCCTGTGAAAGGGTCATTTGACACCCAGGTTGATATCTAGGGGCTCTGATGCCCTCTTTTGGCCTTCATGGGCACCTGTACTGGCACACACACACAAAACACAACACAACAAAACTATGCTAAGCTTTGCTTTTTATTAAGTATGTACATAGTTATATGTATACACATACACTACACATACACAGACACACACATGCTTACGCATGCTAGGCATGTACCCTACCATTCAGCTCTACTCCCAGCTCTGAGATAGTGTTTCTTTTGAAGCACATGTACCTATGTGTATGACTGTGAAATAGGAGTAGAACTTTTCAAGGGGCTGCATAGCTCCAAGCAAGTTTATCTGTTGGTTGTGATCATTTGGTCTGCAGATTGTTGAAATTATAGTTTAATTCAAATTATATCTTGTGTTTTAGCTTCACCTGGTTCTGTGCTTATAAAGCTTCTAATGTCAAAGTGTTGTCCCATGAGGGCATGGCATTTTGGGAGTAGGTGCAGTCAGGGTCTGTCTGAATCTGTGGTGCTGCTGTAACAGAATTGAGGCTGGTAATGAAGAGGAGAAATAGTTTCTCCTTCTGGAGGCTCCTGCAGGGTCAGGCCCGGGTGAGGGCTGAACCCATGTGTGTGCTGTGGCACAGTATTACCACATCCTCAGGAGAAGAGGAGTTCTGCATCCTCTACGTAGAGGACAAGATGGACTAGATTTCTATTGCTGGGAATAAGGTGAAGTAGTTAAGACCCAGTAATTGCCATCACGGCATCTTAACCAGCCTGTTTTCCATCTTCTGCTCTTGTGTACGGCGGAGCACTGAAGAAGGCATAGGCTTGTGGATTTTCATTCATTTGGGTGTTACATTGTCAGTGTTACTGGAGCAAAGAGAATGAGGGTCAGACACTGTAACAGGTGCTGAAGGCATCACTAACGATTTCCTGTCTGTTCCCCTCAGGTACGGAACCATGGTATTTCTATTTAATCAATGGATTTCTGAATTTCAATGTTGCCTTTGCTTTGGCTCTTCTGGTCTTGCCACTGACTTTTCTTATGGAGTACCTGCTGCAGAGATTCCATGGTAAGTTGTATGTGAAATGGTAGGTTTTGGGGGAGGAGAAGCAAGTAGCAGGTTAAATAGTCAGTGGAAAATCTGCTCATTTTAGTCTCCATTTTCTCTGTGGAAATCGTTGAGTGACTGAAATTTCAGTCTGTATTTGTAGATTATTTGAACCCATGTTACGGTTTGGTTAATTGTTTGAATTAAACAGGCTGGAGCTTTGTATCCTCTTAGGCAGTGGTTCTCAACCTGTGGGTTGCACCCTCTTTGGGGGTCACATATCAGATATCCTGTGTATGAGATCTTGACATTAATATTCATGCTGGGCGTGGTGGCGCACACCTGTGATCCTAGCACTCAGGGAGGCGGAAGGCCTTTTCTTTTCTTCTCGAAAAGAAATTCATAACAGTAACAAAATCACAGTTATGAAGTAGCAACGGAAATAATTTTAGGTTGGCGGTCACCACAACATTCAGAACTGTATTAAAGGGTCACAGCATTAGGAAGGTTGAGAACCACTGTCTAAAGGGAAGGAGTTCAGTGCGATCTGATGTCACCAGGAAGCAGAGACACTGGGAAGAGTTGAGGAGAGCAGCCTGTTTGAACCATCCCACTTGTAGTCTTGGATGATTGTGCTCAGCGCTGCATAACCCATGTTGCAGGCAAGCACTCTGAAGCAGGAACTGAAGCAGCAGCAGCAGCTCTGGACTTGGCAGAGCGCAATGCTCCCGGCACCCTCTGCTGTGTGGCAGCATGTTGCTTGCTCTGACTGAGTCACACAGCTGCTGTTTTCTCAAGTGGAAGAGCTGGGTATCTGGTGCCTGCACTGTGGAAGACAGATTTGAGCAGAAATTCACAAGAGATTTGGAACGATTTAGCTCAAGACATCTCGGTTGGATTTGCGTGGCAGATGATTGATCTTTCCCTCTCACCCATTCTGCTTTTCTTGTTAATGGTTTATAAAGCATGCTCTGTCTAGACAGTGAGGGGATCTTCACTCATTTAAAAAGATTTAGAAAATGATCTGTGGGAGTAGGGAAAAGAAAGGAAAGGGGAGTGGGAGAGAGATGGAGAGGAGGGTATATCTTGTAACGTATGTGGAGGTCAGAGGACAACTTTTGGGAGGCAGTTCTCTTCCATTGTGGGTTCTGGGGATTGAACTCAGGTTGGCAAGTTTATATGGCAGTGCAAATCACTGAGCTGTCTACTGACCCAGGGTCAGGAGTGTTTACTTCCAAAGAGTTCATAGTTGCACCAATGGTCTAACAAGCTAAATCGGGCAGCTTGGGAGGGCTCTTTCTGTCATGCTGTAGATGTAATGAACACCAGGGGGGGCTGTCTGTCCACCTTTTGCCAGCATTTTTCATGTCCCTCTCATTGTGACTGGAATTCTCTAGCAGGAGCGTGGGCCTCAGTGACCACTGTGTTCCTTCCTTCCTTTCAGATTCTTCAAGTACGTTTTGGCTCCAACATTGTGATTCAGAGTAGATGCATACTATAGAGGAGAGAAAATGTAATCAGGAAACACCTTTTTAGAGTACATTTATGTTTGTTTTGAAACACTCCCACTGAACATGGTAACACTCCTGTCAGCAGCACTCCAGAGAATGAGGCATTTGAAGCAATATGGACAACAAAACACAATGGAGCAGACTGGATTGGGGCTTGATGAAAAGGGTTCAAGAATTGTACCTCCGCCCCCTTTTATTCATGCCTGTTTGCAATATTTACTTAACTTACTTAGAGCTATTTTATTTCAAGTTCCATGTCTGGACATCACCTATAGGCCTCCTTTTGAGGCTATTTTATTTGGGTTCTTATACCTCTCCCTCCCTTCTCCCTTGTTCTATCCTAATCCCTTCCAACACTAGGTAGGAGAGATAGGAGGTGAGTGGGGAGAGGGGTATTGAGATCTTTTTTGCATTACTTCCTGCTGATTAGGAGTGTTGAGTTTCTTGGGGCAAGTCCAGTCTTCATCTCATCAGGATATCTCCAGCTTGTCTCTTTCTGACAAACCAGCAACAGCAGTAGCAGCAGGAGCAAGAACCAGCAGGAGGAATAGCCATGCCTCCTCTCTTGGGGCTCTGGCATTTTATACCCTCTCTAGAGTCCCCAGAATTAAAACTGGCAGAATCATGCCTCTGCCAGAGCACACATGAGGCAAATAGTCTGCTGCTAGGAACAATCTGAAACAGCTCGTTATCTCAAACCTGGAATTAAAACTGTGGCTTCTGTTATGTAAAGACCAGAATTCTTACTACACATGCCTATTTTAACAAACCTGCTGGTGTTTGCATGAAAGGACTACTCAGAAAGTGGATTTGACTAATTTAAGGAGTCTTCAGTCCTAGTGGCAGGACACATCGCAAAGAACATGCTTTTCACCTGTACCCAACTAGAATTTACCGAGCTCTGCTATCCATTAACTGTCCTTCTCCTTGTGTTTTAACCAGATCTAGCATATTATACCTCCCTCTACGTTTTAGATCTCTTGGAAGAAGAACTCAAGGAGTGTGTTCCTTTCTGTTCCGTGTCTCCGTAATATTAAGAATGAGGGTAAATTCCTAAGCTGAAACATTTTATGGGATGTCCTAGGATATAGTATCAAATTAAATAAAAAAATTTAAACTAAATATATTATTTTGTTCTCATGTGATGACATGAATGTTTTCTGTCTTGCAGTTCAAAATTTAGGACATCCATATTGGCTTACCTTGGCGCCAATGTATATTTGGTTTATAATTTTCTTCATCCAGCCTCACAAAGAGGAGCGCTTTCTCTTCCCAGTGTATCCGCTTATATGTCTCTGTGGTGCCGTTTCTCTTTCTGCACTTCAGGTGAGTTGCAGGGAAGCATTCGTCTGCATAATTGCTCAGAAAACTTAAGGGCAGCTGAATGTCTGAGTTTCATGCCTAGCCAGGGCTATTCACTGTGACCCTGTCTCAGTCAACAGCAGCAACAACAAAAACTCTTAAGACAAAATACCGAGTGCACCTCTATCCATAACATAAAACCTGCTACAGAACAGACTCTGAAAGCTTTGTGTATTGACAAGGATATACGTCACTCTATTTAAAATTGTCAAATTTTAAATAATGTTCATTTGTCTCCTGTCTACAGGATTCATTTACTAATACATTTTAACTTATCTTATGGGACACTAAGTATGGTGGCACTGGGGCAGACTACACAGAATGTGTGTTTATAACTATTAGGTCAGAGTCAAGCATAACCAGGGCTTTGGGACTGTATCGACAATTACGGTATGGGACAGTTTGTAAACCTGACTTAAAGCTGGTCCAGGCCATTTCTCTGGCAATTGTTTTTATATTTATTTGTTGGATTATCTTGTTTATGACCTCAGTAGTTTGGAACTCTCTTGTGCTCTTGCTACCATTTGCAGTAGTCAGGGAGAGAGAAAAAAAAAAGATAGGTTTTTGTTTTTAACAGATTTAGTGAGAATTCATAAACAACAAGTTCAGCTTTGCCAAGTGTATCTTTTTTTAGAAAACTTTATTGATTTTTGTGAGTTTCACATCATTCACTTCAGTCCTGCTTATCACCCCGTCAGCTCATATCACCCTTCACTCTTAAACACACACACACACACACCAGCAACGAGAAAGCATAGAAAACATCTCATCATGGAGGCTGTGGTGTGTCGCAGTGTGTTCCACAATGTGTCCTCTGTCCACACATCTTCACTTGCACATGCTCATTGCAACGAGTCACTCCATGGTCTGGTTGGAGATCTCTGGCTTCTGTGACACCCTCCATATTAGGTCCCCCCTGGGCCTCTTTCGGGTTATTCTGTTGTTGCCTTGTGTCATGGGGATGCTGCAGCTTTGGGCCAGCAGGGCTGGTCCTTTCATTTGTCCCAGCCTTTAGCAGATGATATAGATTTTGGGGTGGGCCAACTCAGAGCCCTGGATCTGGGCCTGGGTGGTCGCTGAGCTGGTCAGCGCACTGGCTCTCCCTTCTCCGCACCACTAGAGCGAGTTCTCCAGCGCTGCTCCTCCAATGCTGCCATCAGGAAGAGGCGGGGTCAGCTCTTCTGTTCTCGTGCCCTCAGGCCAGTTGACCTGTACCCACGCCTCCACTGTGCTGCCCAAGCAGGTTTGAGGCCCACTTCTCTAGTGCTGCAGCTTTCAAGGAGCTGGGCCAGCTCTCTCTGCTCTCACACCTTGGGGCTGGCACACTGTACTCCGTCTACCAGTCCAGCTCTGCTGTGCTGCACAGGCAAAGTTTAGGGCTCATTCTCCCAAGTGTTGCAGGTGGTGAGGGGCAAAGGGGGGAAGGGCATCACCCCCGAATCTATGCCACCTCACAGCAGAGGAGTGGCAGGCTGGCTTTGAATCATAGTGCTCCATATGGCTATACCTCACTGTCTGAGACTAATAGTGTGTGCCACCATGTCCATCAGAGCAATAGTTTTACAAGGTAACTTTATTTATAAAAGTATAGCGTTATGTGAGATAATTTAGAAAATGCTGAAAACACTTAATCTTTTGTCAAGACACGTAGCACTTTTGCATATCACATCACATTGTATATCAAGTTTATTGTGATTATAATAAGCATGTATATGACTTTATATATCATTTTAACTTTTGTTATACTATGTCTGTATTGCCATATATAAATTACTGATTTTTATTCAGTCATTAGATGGCAGGGGTTGGACTCGCATACATAATTCTATATTTGTGAGGCAGAAGCAGGAGGATTGCAAACTACTCTGAGCTACAGAATAAGAGCCTGCCTTAAAAAAAAAACCAAAAAGAAAAAAATTAGAACATTATTAGCTAGCCAAAACATGCACATAATTTTCCTTTGACACCAAGTTCATTCTTGGCATTTTGGCCAGCTGGGCTGACCTGTGGACAGGCTTTGGTCTTTGGATTTAGAATTGGTACCGAGTGTTTGCAAATGCTCAGACCCTTCCTCATACTCCTAGTTCTGCTTCTGCCTCCCCAGTGTTTCTGTGATGTGTGGCTGTGCGTATTGTCTCTGTATGGCGTGTGGCTATGTATATTATCTCTGTTTCTGTATGGTGTTCGGCTGTGTGTATTGTTTCTGTGATGCTATGTATCTTCTTTATTAATATAGTTGCCTTTCCTTCTAGAAATGTTACCACTTTGTGTTTCAACGATATCGCCTGGAGCATTACACTGTGACATCCAGCTGGCTGGCATTAGGAACAGTTTTCCTGTTTGGACTTCTGTCATTCTCACGCTCTGTGGCTTTGTTCAGAGGTAGATGTGCTGGGAGTGTGTTCACCCATATTCATAAAGAAATTGTCCTTAGGATTTACTTGTGGCATGTAGTTGGCTTATGCTGAGAAAAGGCCATCCCCAAAGGGAAGGAATGTGGGCCTGATAATGAGTGGGATGGGACCTCCATACCTCAGGACTAAAAAGGAGATTGCTATTTCTTTTTTATGTCACAAGACATTTTTCCCTCCAATAGCATTGATTTCCCCTCTTTTTTTTCAGTTTTAAATATTTTTGGATATAGATATTTTATCTGAATGTATGGGAACCACATGTGCACCTGATGCCTGTGGAGGCCAGCGAGGGCATTGGATCCCCTGGAACTGGCATTACAGACAGTGGTGAGCCTCCATGTAGGTGCTGAGAATCATTGAACTGGGACCTCTGAAAGAGCAACCAGTCCTTTTTACTGCTGAGCTATTTCTCCAGCCTCTTTCCCCTCTTTTTAAATAGCTGCTTCTAACGTAATGAAGCCTAGATTGGAGCTAAGTTCTCATGGCTGTGTATTTACTAATAATCGTTACTGGGGTCGTGATAGTAAAATATGCCCAAAGAGTAGAAAATTTAGAGGGTAAAACGGTATAGAAAGAACAAGAAAGCAAGTTACATTTGTTAAAGCCTACACTGTGGCGGTTGTCCCAGCTAGAGAGACGGCTGCACTGTGCAGAGCAGCTTCCTGGTGAGCTGCTGTGGGCCTCCATACTTGTTAAATTTCATGCAGGTTATTGTAGGGTGCTAACATGAATTATAAGTTAGAACCATCTCTTTGGCTTTTCTGAACTCTTCTCCTTTTTAGGATATCATGGGCCCCTTGATTTGTATCCAGAATTTTACCGAATTGCCACAGACCCAACCATCCACACTGTCCCAGAAGGCAGGCCTGTGAACGTTTGTGTGGGGAAAGAATGGTATCGATTTCCCAGCAGCTTCCTTTTGCCTGATAAGTAAGTTTTCTTTTAATTCAAAGGATTTGTGTATGTGTGGATGGTGTTTGTGTGTGTGTGTTTGTGTATGTATGTGTGCGTGCTCAAAAAAACCGTCAGAGGTGGCCATAGAGTGTCCTCGTCTATCATTCTGTGGCTGTTCCTTTGAGGCAGAGTCTTTCCCTGAACCTGGAACTTGCTGCCCCCCACCCCACCCCACCTCACCCCACCCCATTAGGCTAGAAGTGGGTGAGTGGGTACCCTCCTGTCTCTGCCTGCCTTAGTGCTGGGGTTTCAACGTGGGATGCCTGGTGTGTTGACATGGGTGTGTACCTGAGCTCCAGCCCTCATGCTTTCACAGCTTGCACACTAACCATTCAGCCATCTCTCCAGTCCCTAAATCTCAGCATTTTATTTAGTTAGTTCTAAAGATTCACTTATTCTTAATTTTTACATGCATGAGTGTTTTGCTTTCATGTTCATATGTGTACCACATGCATGCCTGATGCCCAAGGAGGCCAGATTCGTGCATCAGACCCTTTGAAACTGGAGTTAAATTGTTAGCTTCCATGTTGGTGCTGGGAATGAACTCAGGTTCTCTGCAGGAACAGCAAATGCTCTTAACTTCTGAGCCATCTCTTCAGCCACATTTCCCAGGAATTTACATCAAAAAATAGCAATTCTATGGCAAGATTGTGTTAGGGTTTGTTTGTTTTGGGGGGTTTAAAAACTTTTTCTTGGGAGGTAAATGTGTGTGGGCACATGTGCAATGTGTAAGTGTGTATTGAGGCCAGAGGTCAGCTTTGGCTGTCCTCAGGCACGTTTCCCCTGGGTCATGACCCAGGACTTGCACTTCTAGTCACCGGCATCTAAGAACTTGTGAAGGCAGTTTGTCCCTAGGCTAATGCTAGTAATCTCTCCCTCTGTATGTGTGTGTGTACATATGTGTTCACACATGCTCTTGCATGTTGATGTGTAGAGGCCAGAAGTTGATGTCATGTATCATCTTCTATTGCTCTTTGCCTTTTTTTGTTTTAGAGACGAGGTGTCTCTACCTAGCCCTGGCTGGCTTGGTACTTGCTACACAGATCAGGTTGGTCTCTTCTCACAGGAGATCCACCTCCCTCTCTGCCTCCAAGTCCTGGGGTTAAAGCTGGGTTAAAGCTGTGTACCACCATGCCCAGCTCTGTCTTATTTTTTGAGACAGGGTCGGTCTTCTTGATGTCCCTGGAGCGCCTGCAGGCTCTTCCTGTGTCTCCTATCTGCTGTGCTGTGACGGGTGCATGCTGCCATACCAGCTTTTATTTGCAGATCCACAGTCAGGTGCTCATGCTGGAAGAGCGAGCACTTTATCCAGACCCTGCCTCTTGAGGGTGCATCTTCTCCTTCTGCAGTTGACATTAAGCCGCTCCTAATAGTGGCATAGAGACCCTGGCAAGAAGAGTGGCTCTAGAAAGGAGTTTTTTCCATTCAACAGTAAATTTTCACACTGATTCATATAGGCAATAGGGAGAGCTGTGATTACAGTGTACCAGTGTCCTGTGTTAGATGTGACAATATACCACCCTGGACTTCTGTGTTTTTCCTATTTGGTCCATTTTAAGTGAAAAAGAAGTCTGGTTAAGATGAGTAATGTTGCTGATTTCAGCAGCTCCTCACCTGGTAAGATAGTAATTTTTTTTTCATATGAAGATTTTCTATCAGTCATTAAGGATTAAGGTGAAACTTGTATTTTAAATGTTGACCTTTGCCTGTTACATTTGAGACAGTTTCATAGCTGAAAAGCCTTTGAGGATTATTCAGACAAAAATAGTATTCTAGTGTTTTCTTAGTGCATGTGCCATTACCTTTCTTTGCACCTGAGTTGGCTTTAATTCTGACTAGTTTCTGACTGTGTGGGAGTTAGTGACATTGTGACACTCTTCTCCTTGTTCTGTGGTTGGCCATTTACTTGCAAGCTTTGAAACTAAGTCTTGAGTAAAGGATTGAGAGACCTTTAGTTGTAAATTTTTTGATGACTTCAGACTGACTCATGACCTCTGCCTCTGCTCCCTGACAGAAGTTTTAGCAGAAATCATGTTTTCTTTAAGTGGAATGTTTTTCTTATGATTTGGGGTTAAGGGTTGTTTGTTTCAAATGTGTTTAGCAATATTACCGCCTTGTGTTTTTTCATTCTTCTCATTTGTGTTTCTGACAGTTGGCAGCTTCAGTTCATTCCATCAGAGTTCAGAGGTCAGCTACCAAAGCCTTTTGCAGAGGGACCACTGGCCACTCGGACTGTCCCTGCTGACATGAACGACCAGAACCAAGAGGAGCCTTCCAGATATGTAAGGGCTGCCAAACTTCTCTTGTTGCCGCCCAGAGAAAATTCACCCCAAATCTCTAGGCATATTACATTGGAGCACTGACCAAATGAGCTTCTCAGAAAGTGATTTCTTGAGAGTGAGAGATGAAATAATGCATACGTGGGAGGAGTGAATGGTATCCTTTCTTTCTAAATTATTCTTTTAATTTTCTATGTAAAGCATATAGTTCAGTTAACTAATGAAAAGTTAAAGGAGCTGGAGATTCTTGGATGAGAGAGTCTTGATCTATCTCTCTGAGAACATTGAAAAACTCACATCAGTCCTTGATCTATTAAAATATGTGATGGCGAAGTTCCAAGTGACCAGGTTACCTTTGACCTAGCTTTTGCTCTGTTGTGCTATCAGCACAGGAACACTCAAAGGCTGTTTCCATAGTGAGTCCCATGGAGCAATCTCAGTCAGTGCCATGATCTCCTACCTACTTGACTTTACACACTCCAGAGTCATATGAATTTTATTCAGCTCTTTGAACAATAATACTTTTGACATTTGATACTGTTGGAATCTGATGTTAAAAGAGGTGAGAGCTGGCCTGTGAGATGGCTCAGTGGTAAAGGCATGTGTTATCCTCTGATTTACATACTGGTGCCTGTGTGTGCGTGCACCCCCTTGACAGGCACATAAGCATATGCATCTATAATTAAAAACTTAAAGTGATTGTCATAAAGAACATTTTCTTCCTAGTTCTTAGACAGTAAAAGACCATTCGGTAAAATGGTTGGAAAGCACTATTTTTTGGCAAGCTGATATTAAATAGGTAATAGTTTAGATGTCAGTATGTTTAATTTAGGATCTCTTGTGTTGCATGCACAAGCTAGAGCATGGTGAAGCTTTTTGTTGTCTGCTGACACAGATTGGCAGTCACATTAGGCCTTGTGTCTCCCTTTTCAGCGCCTAGACTTCCATGAGACCTTTGGGTCTTAGGAGTCTGGGGATCTCTTGTGTGAGCACCATGATGTATGTAGTCCTAGGAACTGAATCCAGGGTCTGTGTATGCAAGGCCTGTACTCTGCCAGCTGAGCTGCACCTCTAGGAGCCTCTCATTTAGCAAAGTCTCTGGTAGTTAGGCTTTTCTCACAAATGCTCTTAATCTGACAAAGGATCCCTTACTGAAGTCTGCAGCCTGCCCAAGTCTTTCTCCTTCCTTACTGTTACTATTCCCCAGTGTAGTTTTTATTTCAGTTTGTCTGTGCTCATTGTCTTTTTCTTATCAGGGTCTTTGCTTGTGTTGGTGACCATGCCTGGACTTCTAGTCTCCCACCTCATGCTATTGAAATTCTCTTCAAATGTGGAGTGAACATGTGCACTTGCGCTTTCCAGGGTTTCTGTTAACGTGCATGCAGTGTCTGCACAGTCACGTAGTCACTAGCCTTCCTTTCTTTTTTTGATTTAATAAAGTTGTAGTTTTCTAGATGCACAGCTGATTGAACCTGTTCATGCATCTTCACCAGCAGCTGGGGCATCTCCACCCTTTGTGTTTCTGGTGTAAATTACTTGGGCTCTGTGCTTTCAAACCAGCTTGATAAGTTCCTTTCCTAAGTAGCTCCCAAAGGGCTGCCCTGGCCAGGGAACCACGAATCTTCAGTCTCTCAGAAACCATGCCTAGAGTAATAAGTTCTAGTTGGGAACTTCCTTACACAATTGTCATATGTGGCTTTGTCAAACAGGACTAGATTGTTGAGCTTGTCCTGAACTTTATCTTTGGACCACTTATTCTTTTTGGCCTTGCCACCAGACTATTTCCTGGGTCTTTTTTTTTTTTGTTTTTGTTTTTTGTTTATTTGTTTGTTTTTTGTTTTTTGCTTTTTGTTTTGTTTTGGCTGACTTTCCGGCATCCTTCTTCCTGTCGTCCTTGGGTGGCATGGCAAAGCTCAGAGAATGGTGACGACCACTGCAGCCTCACTAAGATGTCAGGAAAAAAGGAACTATTAGCCTTTCTTTTATCTACATGCTTCTGATCTGTTTAACGTTTCTCCTAATGAGGGACCTGAGTGCTGTGAGGGGGATGAGTACCCCTCGTCCCTCTGTGTTCACCACAGTACCTAGGATAAGGTTGTAGACCTAGTAGCTAGCCTGGTGGTGTTATTCTAGTAATAATAGTTAGTATCACTCTGCCTGTGTGTCTGTGTCTTTCTGTCTGTCTCTCTCATTTTTGAGTCAGGGTTTCTCTGTGTATGTCACTCTGGTTGTCTTGAAACTCTCTATGTAGGCTAGGTTGGCCTCAGACTCAGAGATCCACCTGCCTTTTGAGTACTGGGATTAAAGGTGTGTGCCGTCATGCCTGACCTTTTGCCAGTTCTTTATCTGGAATATCCCCAGTGGATTTTTGAAACTCTAGACATGCCATGATTTCTTTTTGTACATATATCTATGATAAAGTTTAATTTACAAATTAGGGACATTAAGAGTTCAATAATAGCTGGGCGTGGTTGTGTACACCTTTAATCCCAGCACTCGGGAGGCAGAGACAGGGACATCTCTGAGTCTGAGGCCAGCCTGGCCTACAGAGTGAGTTCTAGGGCAGCCAGAGCTACACAGTGAGAACCTGTCTTGAAAATCCACCCCCTATGAAAAAAAAAAAAAACTAATATTTTAAAATAGAAAAATTATAATAGGACACTATTATAAAAATGTGGATATATTTTCTCAGAATATTTTACTATAAATTTTGGTAACCTCAGCATAGAAATTTTTTTTTTCTTCAATAAATTGAGAATTTGTCTTTTTACTTATAGGAAATACTTTGTGACTGCTCTTTGCCATATCCAAATTATCAACATTTACTTTGTGCCTTGGAACCATTGCTAAGTAAAATTGGAGTTACTTGAGCATAAGCACTGATGTGCTTTGATAATGAATGTGATAGCCAAGATGCTACTGTGTGATTAATGTGCAGGTAGTGTATACGCGTTATACTGGATACAAAGATGATTCAGGTGCTCGGTGGGACCGTGAGATTTCATCATGGTACATGTCTCAGTGTGGGTTTTATTGCTGTGAAGACGCACCATGACCATAGCAACTCTCATAAAGGAAAACATTTAATTGGGGCTAGCTTGCAGTTTCAGAGGTGTAGACAATTATCATCATGGCGGGACATGGTGTATGCGGGCAGACATGGTGCTGGAGAAGCTGAGAGTTCTACATATGGATTGTCAGGCAGTAGAAAGAGAACTGAGATACCCTTCCTCCAACAGGGCCACATCTCCTAGTAGTGCCACTTCCTATGGACTTATGGGGGCCATTTTTTTTTTTTTTTCAAACTACCAAGCAGACTTTATCATGGTACTTAGCAGTGTGCAGCTGAACACTTACGAGTTGTTTATTTCTGGAATATTCTGTTAATGAAGGTTATTGAAACCATGAAAATGACACTTTAGATGATGGGGGAATGGGTTAGGGGCCTAGCTGATAAACCTTTTCATCTTTGGGATAATGTTAAAAGCTGGATATAAGATACATAGTGGTTGTCTCTGTTTTTATATTTCCTGCTATCAGACATTGCTACAAATGATTAAGTGACTGCATTAGCTTTACTCCAGAGGGGAAGATTTTCATAGTACCTACCAGTAGGAGTCAGCAAAATGTTAGCTATTAAAGGCAAGGACAGGCAAGCCCACGGATCTGCTGGGTGTTTGGTAGGAGCCCTGTGCTTATCCATGTTTCTACAGTTGAGAGTTTCCTACTGAACTTGTGCTATGGCTTCAGTGGGTTTCCATGTGTGGTGGGAAAAGTGCCTCCCAAAGCCGGTCTGTTCTCTTTGGACCTTTGGAAATTTGTAGGAACACTTGATGGCTTACTGTTGATTCCATATGAGGTAGGACTAGAGATTCATCTGTTGGACCCAACTAGAGATTTGTTTTTCTCTGACAGTATAAGCAGTGCACATTCATTGTGTAAAATAATGGCAACTACAGCCAAGAAAAAAAATAATTTTGTTGTGCAGCACCACCATTACTATTTGTGTATGTGTGTGCTTTTAAAGCTCTTTTATTTTTATTTTTTCCTTACATGGGTTCTTGGTGTTTAAGCTCATGTCAGGCTTGTCCAGGAAGACCTGGGCTTGCTGAGTAGTCTTTGCTGCTCTTTCACTTTTCACCTTTCCTTCTTCTGTATATATGTTAATTTAGATAGGAACAGCATATTTATTTTTAAAGTTTTTAGTCATGTTTAACTATTTACGAAATAGTGCCAGAATTCTGACTGTAACAGCCAAATATCTTTGCCTGATTGATGGAAGCACATGCTTTCCTTCACTCACACTCGTACCTTTTGATATGAGTAATGTACCACTATTCTGTTACCTGTCTTTGCAGAGCATGCTAAATAGTACTGCATTTGTTTGCATTACATTTTTTATATCATTATTTAATTTATTCTCTGTCTGCCCACGTAGAGGTCAGAGGACAACTTGGAGGAGTTTGTGGTCGGGTTGAACTCAGGCCTTCAAGGTTAATAGCAAGTTCATTTATTTGCTGCTGATGTTGACCCTTGTTGCATTTTTGAAAGAGGCTCTTGCTGTGTAGCTCAGCCTGGCCTGGTCTCAGAATTGTTGGGGCTATGGGAGTGTGCCACAACATGCAGCTTGTGGCTTATCTACTGTGCTTGTCTGCTTGTTGGCTATCAGTGATAGGTTTTAGTCTGCTTGCAGTCCAGGGTAAATAGTTCAGTCCCTCTCCTATTTCTATCTTGCATGGAAACCAGAGAAGGTGGATGGCTCCTGTCGTTTTACTGTGCCCCTGTCCTGAGGAATTAGGGGTATTGTGAAGATAGTGGTTTCTAGTGTACTGTCATATTTGTATTGCAGAAATAATTATTTTTGCCTCGTATTTTATCCATTACTAAAAAATGACTTTAGTGGGTCACACCAAGATTTCTGCTAGAAACCAGATCCAAGGTTAAGACACATTTAGTGTTGCCTCTCTTGACAAATTGAGATTTTTTTTTCACTATTTCAAAGCAAATTGTAATGGTCTGGCTCCTAGACTTATCCAGACAGTGATGGACATTGGAGAAGACAGCTGTTAAGGAGGAAGCTGAGAGAAGGCTTTGCTCTGAGTTTGATTTGGTTTGTGTGGAGTTGCTAGGTGTTTGCCCGTGTGCTGTATTTGAAAGAAATAGATTGGTTAATAAGTTTTCCCCCGCAAACAGTAGTAGAGACCATTCTGTTACAAGATGGCATAGAATGGCTAAGTGTCATTGTGAAGTAAAACCCACAGAATTTATAGGGAATGGGATTAGGGCCACAATACTTGAAATATTTCGTTAATAAAAGATCAGTTGGTGAGTGCCTGTCTAGCGTCTAGAAGGCCCTGAGTTTGATCCCCAGCACTTAATGGTGACACGCTTGGTAAATTGGAAGGTAGAGGCAAGAGGATCTGTTCATGGTCATTCTTGGCTACCTAGCACGTTTGAGTTAACCTGGGATGCATGAGACTGTCTCAGACAAACTGAAAAAATGATAATGATCCCAATCAGCATGTAGCCCAGTGTTACGCTTGCTGATCGTTTAAAGGTACATACCGTCTATGATGAGTATGGAACTTGTCTTGCGTAAGTGTGAGGTGTGCTGATAAGATGGCATCTGTAGAGCTGTGAGAGGTCTTGTGAAAGCTGACACAGCACCGGAGGTGCACCAGTGAGTGGCTTATCGCCCAGAACTGAGGGAGCCGTCGGTTTTAGTGTGTGGTTTGTGCACCGATTGATTCAACTATATGCAGTTTTCTACATTTACTTACCTGTTTGTTTGTTTTAGTTTTGGTTTTTTGAAACCGGGTTTCTCTGTGTAGCCCTGGCTGTCCTGGATCTAGCTCTGTAGACCAGGCTAGCCTTGAACTCACAGAGATCCACCTGCCTCTGCCTCCCAAGTGCTGGGATTAAAGGTATGTGTCACCACCACCTAACTACTTACCCTTCCTTCCTTCGGTTGGTTTTTTTGGTTTTTTTTCGACAGGGTTTCTTTGTGTAGCCTTGGCTGTCCTGTACTCTCTTTGTAGACCAGGCTGGCCTCAGACTCACAGCGATCTGCCTCTGCCTCCTGAGTGCTGGGATTACAGGCATGTGCACCACTGCGCCCAGCTTATTTACCACTTCTTTTGCATAAGCAATAATTATTAATTAATAATTATATTATGCTTGAAATATTCCCCATTATATTCTTGTGTTGGTATGAGTTTATATTTTCAAAATGAGTATTGAAGCAGAAGCACCAGGCTGACACCAAGCATGATTAACCCAATTCTGCAGACTGTCCTCTCTGAACACACGTTTTTTTTCTTTCCTTCTCAATAAATAAACCCATTCTTCCATCCATCTATCCATCCACCCGCCCATCCATTCATTCATATATACATAAATGCAAAAAAAAATCATTTAAAAACAGAAACATTGTTTATGGAGTCACAGTTCTCCCAACTTTACTTTTTATCCATTGGGCAGTAACTTGTGGATTGGAAGGCGAACTTAAGGTGTGAATTCCATGCTTTCTTCATTTTGTAGGCTCAGGGTTGTTGTGACTTGACAAAGGTTAGTCCTGGATGAGAACTTTGGTTTCAGGGTTCTGCATCACCCCTTTTACTTGGATGTTTTCATGCCTGTGGTTAATTGTTTTGATGCAGCTGGACTCATAAGCATAAGTAGCTGAGCATTACTTTAAAAAAAATTTTTTTTTCAGGAGCTCATTTCATTTGTGCCATGTACTTTGTTTATTGATAGATATCATATATTTAATAAACAGAAATGACCAGGATCCCTGTTCCTCTCTTTCTCTTATCATTTCTGCTGACCTTCCTGGATCCTTACTTGAGGAGAAAATGAAGTATCCTGTTGGTTTCCTGGCAGATTGTTACCATTCCTTGTCTTCAAAGCAGGTGGCTTTACATTGCTGTATTTATGCTGTAATGGGATTGGAGTGTACTACAAACCTAGTTGAACAGCTTTCAAAATACTTCAGAATTATTTCCCTACTGTCCATTGTATTGACATTTTAAAATTAATGTCTTTATAATTTGTAGTGATTAGGTGAATTTTTACCTGTGAGTTTATATTTTTTACAGTGTGGTAAATTTTTGCTTGTGGGTTTAAAATTTTGGCCAACAAATATGTAGTTAGCAAGGCAAATACATACTGAACAAGGCTGTGTGTGGCACAGAAAAACTGTAGCCAGTCTGTACCTGGCTTTAAAGTTTAGCTGGAGCTATCTCGATGAAGAAATGCGAGCTTTGAGGGTTTGGCTCAGCAGTAGGGATCTTGGCTAGTGTGCACCAGCCCCCGCTTTCCATTCCTGCTACTACTCTTCAGAACTTTGTTGGGTGGTAGAAAAAGAAAGAAATCACAGAAGACATTTATTCCTAGAATGAGTTGTAACCACCGAAACAACTCTTCAGCCCTAGGCTTTCGTGTTTAGTTCACTTTTATTAGTTTGAATATTCTTTCTCACCTTTAATTGTTTTGGCTAATGGCTGGTTCATCGTCACTTTGCAGAGAACCAATCCTGTTTTATTGGTCCTTTTTGTTGTTTTCCATTTTGTTAATTTTAGGTCTGATAGTTTTTTCAGTATATAGTGATTTTGGATTTGGCCTATTACTTTCTGGAAACATTGAGTTATATCATGAAACTTTTATTTATAATTTCTCTGGTTTTTTACTATAAGTGCTCTTAGAATTGCCTTTTCTGTATCTTTCATTTTTCTGATAATGGTGCTTTTGTTTTAATTTGATTTTAGGAATTTTTAAATTCCCTTCCAGGGGTAGCATGCGTACTCCTGATGGAGCAATCAGTAGTCCTACTCAGGTGAAGTTGCTGGGAACTACAGTAGTGCGGGCCTGGTACCATAGGCCCAGTGTTGCAATAGTGGCACACGTGGCATGGCAATAATAACTACTTTCTATTCTGATTAAAGCCCATTTCACAAGATGCTCATGTCTGGGACTGTTCATGGGGCTAAGAACCTGTGGCTAGGTAGGTCATACCTTGCCAGAGCCCACCGGCAGAGTCAAATGGTTCTTGAGTCAGGAGTGAGATTGAAAGAAAAATTAATAAACCAACACATAACACATAGGACCTTTCTGAGAGGGCTCTAGGAGACACTAGTCACTTTGCTTTATTCCAGACTGACCATTTTAAGTCAGAGCAAAAGCACCTTAGTACAATGAATGAATTCACAGAGAAGTCAAGCAAGAGGTGTGACTTTGACAAGACATCCCACCTGCTGTCTCAAACAAAAGGGTATAGACCTGGTAGCTTATAACTGACTTCAGTGAAGGCCAGGATGAAAGCAGTCTTTCCACGAAGATCTAAATAACAAAGCAGCCTGGCAGACCAGCGTCTCCCCACAGGACCTAGAGGAGAACCTCCTACTATTATTTTGCCTTATGGGCATAGGATTAAACTGACTCCTAATGATTTAGACTATACCCAGGTTAGTGCACCTCTTAGCCGGTTTGCTTTTTTTTTTTTTTTTTTTGAGACAGGGTTTCTCTGAAGCCTTGGCTGTCCTAGCTTTGCTTTGTTCATTCTGGCCTTGAACCACAGCAGTCCTATACCTCTGGTTCTGAGTGCTGGGACTAAAGGCATGTGCCACCACTGCCCAGCAGGTTTTGTTTCTTAACCATACTCTAGAAGTACTGGAAGTTGTCATAGTTTTTTTTTTTTTTCCTTACTGTTTTCTAAATTACTATTTCTCTACCTTGTCAGCAGTCTCTGACCCCTGGTATTCTTTCTTTCGGTGGATTAGTCCTCAGCACTGCTGTCCTTTGGCTTTTTTTTTTTTCTTTTATATATTGAGGTCCCCCTCCTCCCAGTTTTGTGTTTTTTTTTTTTTTTTTTTTTTTTTTTTTTGCTGACTTTCTCATCTAGTTCTTGAACTTCATCAATTTGTGTCGTCTTTGAGGTAATTGGTTATTTTAAAAATTTTACTTTTGAAATCTTCAGGCAATATTTCAGGCGTTTTGATCTCTTTGGATTGGGTTCCTGGAGAGCTAGGAACTTCTGGAGGAGTCATGTGTCCTTGTGTTTTCTTATTTGAGTTCTGTGTTATGGTTTGTCCATTGGGGTTGATCCTGATTTTTGTGTGTGTGAGTACTCTTGGTGTGGTCAACCCTCACTTCTATTTTGGGAGGAACAAGCAGACTTCAGTAGCAGTGCAAACCTCTAAAAGAAAACAAGTAAGATAACTTACATAATAAAAACAAGTAGAAGTAACAACTGTGCCCCCAAGAAGGATCATAAAGAGAAGAGTTAAGATCATAAAGGATAAGGTAGGAAGTTGAAATGTTACTTTTGGGGCAGAGAAAAGCAGCAAAATAGGAAAGAGTGAAAGCATGTGAGATGAAGTTAGGAGAAATGAAGTGAGGAAAAAGAGAACAGATGCACAGCAGGGCAACAAGAACAAGTCCAGAAGAGAGAGAAGGTTCCTGCTGTGCCAGAGACTTAAACAGAGAAGGAATTTCAGAGTCCAAGGTAAAGTGCAGTTAAGTGCCTGTGTGAGGAACACGCAAAGAGGAAGTTTGCCCACAAAAGAGCTGACTAAGCACTGTCATGGGGAGTATAGATAGACAGAACTGAGTTTCGAATGGCTACCATGGCAAGAAAAGCTGCATCTTCCATGACCTGCAGAACCCAAGTTGTCATTTGTCATCAAAACCTGTCACCTTAGGTATATCTGCTTATTTATCTACTTATCAGTCTGTCATGTCGTCTGTCATCGACAGTCAGTCTGTCATTTATCAGTCTATCCTATCAACAGTGCTACAGGCCCAGAGATCTGTGAGGTACTACAGCTTCTCTGTGAGGTACTACAGCTTCTCTGTGAGGTACTACAGCTTCTCTGTCCACACCGGATAGTCATCAGCACGTTTGTCGAGCTCCACGGGGCTTCAGCTCATGTGCTGAGGGGTGGGAGACCATACATGGCACAGGAGTGCCCCATCCTGGAGGCAGTAATGAGCTAATCTGTAAGGATGGATGGCAGAAATCAATAAGAAGCAAATTGCTTTGACAGTTAACCCTTTGATTACTTAATCTCTTGGTAATTTTGGCATCATCTGCATGGAGGATCTGACTCATGAGACTTCCTGTGTCTCTTAAAATTATTTTCGCTATGAGGTGGGTGAAGAAAAAGATAGTTTTGTGGAATGTGGAGATGCTGGTAACAGGGGAGGTCCAGATCGACAGGCCCACTGGAAGGATGGAGTGAGGCCCGGCTCCTGTGGTAGTTTGTTCCCGGTCAATAAAATGAGCAGTGCCTGCTTGGCCAGCTGGAAAAGCAGTCCAGCCTGTAGTTATTGCTGAGACTGAGGATGGCGGGATTTTGCTTTTTCCCAGGTTTTGTATTGAAGTTCACTAGGAGGAGTGGGGAGGGCTATGAATCATTTTCTTTCTCAGTTCAGAACAGGTCAAACAAGAAAAGGCTGTGAGGAGGCCGAGCTCCACCCTGCCCCACATACTGGCCTGTGGTTAAGACAGTGACCTTGGAGAGACAGCTGCTGCTGGTCTCAATTCATGCCAGTGGTTCTTGCCCAGAGACCACAGTACAGCACCTTCAGAAATCCCTCAGCTTGATTGAGCCAGAACCCCACTGCTTCAGCTGTGGACTGTCTCGTTGGATGCTCACTGTGCCAGCGATGCTGGGCCAGCACGTGGGTGTGGGCAAGAGCTGGGCAGAGGCCGCACTTCCACCTAACATCTCTGGAGCTTGAAGAGAGGAAACGGTCTCTTTCTGGTTTCGGTGTTCCCCTTCTGTTTTCTAAGCGTGTCCCCCATCGCCCTACCTTCCCACCTCCCTTTCAGCCCCCTCTTCTGCCCTCATGGCTCTCTGGCTACCTATACCCCTTCCTCAAGTCCTCACTTTTTCTCCTCCCCCAATAAACCTCTTTACACCAGGAGAGAGAGAGAGAGAGACAGACAGACAGACAGACAGATCCTGCCAGAACAGTTTGTCCTGGGGATGGCACGGGGCTTGAGACTCAAGTGTTGGGTCACTGACCTGCCCATGCTTCCAGTCTCTGTTCCAGGCTCCACTGTATTTGTGCCGTCTTGGTTTCTTCTATCCTTCCTGTGTGGAAGCGTGCTGATACTTCGTCTCACATACACCTCTTGTCAGAATCAGTGTCCAACTTGTAAAGGTTTCCCTGAATCCGTACTCCCAGGATGGCCGTTCACGTAGCCAGTGGAGTAGAGAGGCCACTGGGACTCACAGATGTAAAAATGCAGAGGCCTCTGTTTCCTTCAGTCATTCAGTTTGGTGGTAAGGCCGCCCATGACAGTTCTCCACATGGCACCAGTGACTAAGGTAGGGAGCCGAGGGCCTCCCTCTAGCATCTGCTGCTTGCTGTTCAGATCTGTTTTAACTACATTTTTTGCACCACACCAGACCTTAGGAGCTCACTACCACTGTCTGCCTTCTCTCTCTTGCTAAAGCTTTGCTGAGGGGAAATGTCGTCCTTTCTACAGTGTATTGAGCATCCAGTATGAGGGCCTTTCACTTCTTTCATAAATCTAAATTCCAGTATTTTTGGATTTCACCACTCTTTCTCTTGATTCCTGAAGTCTTTCCAAACCACATCACTCCCTGCAGCGCTATTCTTTTCCCTTTGTTCCAGTCCCGAGGAGACTTGAGTGTGTGGTGGGCGTGTCTAATCCATTATATTTCCTCCCAAATCATACCTTGCTGTTGATAAAGTCCTCAAAGTTGAGTAAGTGCTATAAAAATCCAGAATTTTGTTTTTGTCTCTTGAGACAAGGTCTCATGGAAACCAGAGTAGCCTCAAACTTGCTGTGCAGCAAAAGTAGCCTTGTATTTCTGATCCTCCCGCCTCCACCTCTTGACAAATATGTGCCTCTCACTATGGAATTATTCCCTTTCTAGAGTTGAGGGTGGTCTCGTTGTTTGTTCTAAACCATTTGGAGAGGTGGTGAAACCTCTGAGGGCAAGTGATAGGATGTGGTGTTTAGCTGTCCCCTTTCCTGATGCAATGGAAACATTAGGTTTGAATAAGACAGTGAGCCAGGGCTGGAGAGATGGCTCAGAGGTAAGGGCACTGGATGTTTTGCCAGTTGGTGTTTGCCAGTTGCAACCTCAGGGTGGCTCACAACCATCTGTAGTGAGATCTGGTGCACTCTTCTGGCCTGCAGGCACACATGCAGCCAGAGTAGTGTATAAATAATAAAATAAATCAATCTTTTAAAAAGAGATACGCAAATATGGTAAATATGTGTGCAATAGGCTATGCTCTCCCTTTCCTCCCCCGTTCTTTTCCCCCCTCTTCTCTCTACTTCCATATTATCCTTTGGTTACTCGTGTATTTTTTTTCTCATTTGAGTCCAGGTGTCATGTAGTTCAGGCTGTCCCCAGCCTCACTCCTGCTGGTTCAGCCTCCTGAGTGCTGGGATTGCAGGCAGGTGTTACCACACCTGGGTCAGATTTGCTTCACTTGTTTACTTTTTTTCTGTTGATTGTGAGGATCTAACATAGGGTCTTGATCATATTAGTTAAATGTCATATCTCTGAGCTCTAGTCTCAGCTTTCTGTTTTGTTTTTGTTTTTAATGAAAATTGTGGTTAAAATGATACCAAAGATACTGTCTTAGAGCAGGCCTTCACATACACACAATTCTGCAAGCTGCAGAGCTGCACTTGAAATCATCTCTAATATCTTGTCTGAAAATTGAAAGTTGGTGTTTTAGACTTTGTATATTCAAAACTGATCCCCAGCAGTGGTGTTGGGAGGTAGTCTATTGGGAGATATTTGGGTTGTAGGGCACCACCCCATGGACATGTCACTTGTCCATGAGAGAGTTAGTGTTTTATAAAAGGGTGAATTTGGGCCTCTGTTGCTGTTTTGCTGTATAATATCTTCTGTCTGAAAGGCCTGCAAGAAAGGCATTTATCAGCTTCTACATCCTGATCCTCAGGCAGCAGGAAGTGACTGAGACACCCAGTGGGCCTATCTTGAACTTCTGAGACCTCAAAGCCCCACCCCAGTCACACACATTCTCCAACAAGGCCACACCTACTCCAGCAAGGCCAAACCTCCTAATCGTGCCGCTCCCTTTGGGCCTATTCCAGCTACTCCAGGAAACAATGGTGACCATGCTGAACAGACATGGAGACTTCTGGGATGCTTGAGACATCCCAGGTGTGCTATCAGGCACCAGGGTGACCAAGAAAGACTCAGTCCTTGCCTTTATAGAACTTGGAGGACTTAGCTGTAAGAAAGTTTGGGTCTCATTGCAGTTGCCTACGGGGCATATGAGGAGACATTAGTCAAATGTTGTGTGTTTGGAAAAGACATTTTTTTCCAGAGGTTAATGTTAAATTAATGGCTCACGTCAGCCATAGTTACTGTTGGACAGCCTCAGTACCAAATTGTAGCTATGGGGAAAACATCTGGGTTTTTTCATCCTTGTCTTGGATGTTGGAGGATATCAGATTTCCATTGATTGTCACATTTTCTTACATTCATACAGACCTTTTCTGTAATTGTTTACTAGAGATTTTGAGTGACATTAGAGAAACGAGACCTGTGCTATATGTGGATATGCTTTCTGATCCTCCTGAATGTTGCACTGGCCTTGCCAAAGATCTCTATTTTTACAGTGTGTGCGTCATTGCCATTTCCAGCTGATAGATGCCTGAGTGCGGATTCACATCTTTCTTGCTTTAAGACTTGGGGGGGTTGGCTCAGGCTTCTGGATGGACAGCAGGGACTATCACTGAGAATAGGAGGTTGGGCTATTTTCCTTGTCCTCATACAACGTTGTAGTGGAGATAAATACACTTGGTGTAACTGTTGACCATTTCAGGAGTTACCTTTGGCCAGTCTTTAGGCTTCTCACAACTTTTCTGTAGAGTTGGAATTTGTTCACTACCATGTACATCCCTTCCTCGCAGATGGTCTCTTTCATTCTCGTGTCTTTCATCTCTTCTTCCCTTCTTCACTTTTTCAGGGTATGGGATGGAAGTCTCTTGAGACAGGACCTCACTATATAGCTCAGTCTGGCCTCAAACTCTCCTGCCTCGGCCCCAAACTGGAATTATAGGTATATGCTACCATGTCTGGCCTTCCTCTGGTTTCTGCCTCTCTCCCTGTCTCTCTCTGTCTCTCCTCTTTTTCCCTCTCTCTCCCTCTCCCTCTCTACTTCTCCTCCCCTCTCTCTCTTTCCTTCTCTCCCTCCTTCTCCTTTCCCCTCTTAAAATACAGGGGTTTATTTTTCCTATTCATTTGTTAAATACACATTTACTAAATACCTGCTGTGTGCTTTGGAATATAAGAATGAATCAGATAGACATAGCTCCAGCTTTTTGTAAAGTGTATAGAAATTTCACTGTTTATAGATAATTGTGAAATGTTTTGAGGAATACTTGGTGCTATGAGAACATATAATTTGAGGACTGTCCTAGTTTTAAGTGATCATTGAAGTTAGTCCTCCCTTCCATTCCCCTCTTCTTCCCTCCTCCCTCTCCTGTGTAGGCTTTTAAAAAACAAATATTTATTTGCATGTGTGTGTGTGTTTGCAACTTATGTGGTTGCTGTGGGAACCCAACTTGGGTCCTCTGCAAGGGCAAGTGCTGTTAACTACTGAGCCATCTCTCGAACTTGCTGATGATGGATTTTTGACACCATTTAGTGGATGCTTCTGATTCAGTCATGGATAGCCAGTGTTTTACCTGCTGGGTGTAACTTGACTTGGCAATAGATGCAGTCAGAGTTGAACTAGGATTGTTGGTGATCATGGCCGCTGATGCCTCAGGTTCTCCTCAGTTATATTCTCTGATTTTGCAAGCTGGTCACATTCCTTTATTATTTAAGCCATTGGTGTATTTCTTCAGAGTTGATAAGTTTTGTTCAAATATGTCATTAATCTTCTTTGCAACTCGTATAGGTTAGTGGCAGTATGTTGATTTTACAATTGAACGAATAATGTAAAAAACTTAAGTGGATACGGCTCATACATAATTTGTGTGAAAATAATTCTGATGCTTTAAAGTTTCTTTTCTCCCTCTGCCCCCATTTCTTTTCAAGACAGGTTTTTTCTGTGTAGCCCTAGCTGTCCTGGACTCACTCTGTAGACCAGGCTGGCCTATTACAGGCTGGCTGCAGTAGACTGTGCCCAGCCAAGCCTCCATAATTAGACCTGTAGTGGGCCTGGCAGGGAAGGGTCAGGCTAAAGGTTAGGGATTGTAGCCATTCAGGCCTAAACTCCCTGTGGGAAGGAGTCTAAGCATGAGACCGTCAGACCCTCCAGCTTTTTCGAGTTCTTTTTAGAGGCACAGCATTGGAAAGCCATTGAAAAATTGCATCATGTTCTTACTGTTGCCTGGGAGCTACAGAGTGGGTGTTCAGTCAAAAAAAAAAAAAAAAAAAAAAGCTACTTCCTGAAGTGTTTATGCAAAGGACCATTTTTAGAGAGTTATGTGGAATGGAATTGGGTCTGACGTCAATTCTCAGTGTGCTTTCTCTCCCCTGGAGGAATAGCCCATATGTAGAGACAGATGTGAGACTAAAGTCCTTTTAACATAAAAAATACTGAGAGAATGAGAACATTGCTGTGAGGTAGATGCTGGAAAAGAACAGCTTGCTGCAAGCCAGGGAGAACCAGGTTGCTCTTACGTGCATGCACTTTAAAAAGTCTTTCCTCATATTTTATACATTTTAGGTTACAGGTTACAAGTATACATTCAATTGTTGTAAGAGGACGTATTCATGAAGCATTTCCTGAGACAAAGAATAGAATAATTACAGACCCTGAGGCTTCGCAGTGATTCCTCTGGCCATATCTACATCGTCTCTGAGGCAGCCTGCTACTTTTATAGTAATAGTTTTCCTTTTGTCTTTTTTTAAAGTTTCTTTCCATTTGTATGTTTTTATATGTGCATCTGTTACTTGTGTATATGTGTGAGAGCACGTGTGGAGGTCAGAGGACAGCTTATGGGAGTCAGTTCTCTCCTTCCACCATTTGGCTCCTGGGGAGTTGTTCTTAGATCCTCAGGCTCTGTGGAAAGTGCCCTCCCATACTGAGCCCTCTTGCTGGCCCTGCTTTGAACCTTCTTGAATTGTCCTAAGGAGATGGGTATTTCTGTTAGATATATTTCAGGTTGAATTAGATGAAATTATAGTTTCCTGTGATTTTAAGAGCATAAGAAATACACTCAGTTTTGGTAGATCTACCAAATAGTTTTCTCAAACTTTTGTACCACCTTAATGTATAATTGTTGCTTTATATTATAGCCACTGTTTTCTATTGTGATTCACCTTTACATTTTCTGCTTACTAGTGAGATTGAGTTCTTTTCCATTTGTTTCATTTAGAGATCTTTGAAATAACCTATTAAAGTTAGAGGTGTTACAGCTCTGAGGGGAAAGGCTTCCCCAGTGGTTGCATTGCAGCTGTGAGGATACCTGCATCCTTAGGACAAGAAGAGAAAGTTCAAAGTAGGGCTGCCAGGAAAGGTATCCTGGCAGTTGGAAGCCAAGGAGCACCACAGAGTAATACCACACAACAAACCCCACACGAGAGAGACATAGGAGGGTGGCTGCTGCTGCTTTGGTGGATGGACATCAGAAGGAGAAAACAGAAAAAAGGACAGGAGCCTACCAAAGAGGACCTCTGAAAGACTCTACCCTGCAGGGTATCAAAGCAGATGCTGAGACTCAGAACCAAACTTTGGGCAGAGTGCAGGGAATCTTATAAAAGGAGGGGGGAGATAGAAAGGCCTGGAGGGGACAGGAGCTCCACAAGGAGAGCAACAGAACCAAAAAATCTGGGCCCACGGGTCTTTTCTGAGACTGATAGTCCAACCAAGGACCATGCATGGAGATAACCTAGAACTCCTGCACAGATGTAGCCCATGGCAGCTCAAGTCCAGTCCAAGTGGGTTCCCCAATAATCAGAACAGAGACTGTCTCTGACATGAACCCAGTGGCTGGCTCTTTGATCACCTCCCTCTTGTGTGGTGGGGGGAGCTCCAGCCTTGCCAGGCCACAGAGGAAGACAATGCAGCCACTCTTGAAGACCTAATAGGCTAAGGTCAGATGGAAGGGGAGGAGGACCTCCTCTATCAGTGGACTTGGAGAGGGGCATGGAAGAAGATGAGGGAGGGAGGGTGGGGTTGGGATAGAATGAGGGAGGGGCCTATAGCTGGGATACAAAGTGAATAATCTGTAATTAATATAAAAAGTATTAAAGAAAAGCACCAAGGAACTGAGCAGTAGGCAGTCTTATATAGGGTTTCTCAGGGGAAACAAGTTTTCTAGGGTAGAGATTTCTAGAGTAGGGATTGGTGGGTCTTGGTATGTTTTCCAGCTCAGAAATGGGTGTGGGCCTTTTACCCCACAAAAGTAGCTTGCCCATTCATTGTTGGGTGGTTTCTTTTATTTTGCTGATTGATGGGAGCTCGTCATATATATTAGGAACCTTGATTCCTCAATGGATCTCATCTGTCTTCTAGTTTGTACTTACTGTCTTACTTTCAAAATGGGATTTTGATGAACAGGGCTTTTGGTTTTAAGATGGAATGCACTTAAATTCACCTATAGGTTCTAGGGTATCCAGGTTGTGAACAGTTGAGTGACTGCTGCTGATACTCTGTGTTCTTCCTGCTCTTCAGTCCTGTAGTTGAGGTTCCTCAGTTGTATTGAGCCTTGCTGTGGTGCCATTTCTATGCTCTGTCTATTCTGCTGACTTCCTGCAGGAGATGCTCATGATCCTGCTGTGTTTTTATGCGGTGCAGTGTAGCCTCTGGCTCCTTCAGGAGAGTCAGGGCTTCCTCACAGACTGGTATCTGTGTTAATTGTGCCCTTTAGCTCTCCAGAATAAGATCTATGGCCGGGAGCAGTGGTGAGCACAGATCTCTTCTAGAGATGAGCTGTGTCTGCAAGTAGGCCTTATAAGTGTGTGGGGGCTAGAGGGACTTCCAAATATAGACCAGCACAGCCCACCCACTGCCAGCTCTGTGCCCATCAGAGCAAGTGCATGCTGTCCCCAGGTGCCTTGGTGATAGCCTGTGTGTTAGCACAGGTGGCGTGGGTGCTCGGCCCCTTCCCAGCCTTTCGGGAATTGTTAGGGTTGTGTTTGGGTCCCCACTATGCAGGCATCTTTACAGTTACTGATGAAGAGCTGACCTTTTCCATTTCAGATTGACATCAGCAAATGCCATTACTTAGTGGATTTGGACACTATGAGAGAAACACCTCGGGAGCCAAACTACTCATCCAACAGAGAAGAATGGGTCAGCCTTGCCCACAGACCATTCCTGGATGCCTCTAGGTATGTGACTTCAGTTGTGAGAGGTGTCCTAATCAGTGTAAAACTGAATGCTGGAGTTGAGAGAATCCAGTCCTGGCTGTCTTGAGTAACTCTTATTTCCTTTTTATTTGATTCCAAGGCATCTTACAGTTTTGCCCATGTGTACTGAGAAATTTTAAGAGTACTCTCTTCTTGAGGCCTCGGAATGCAAAGTACATTCTATTATTATCGTAATGAAAGGTCCTGAGTAGTACAGGTAGGTCTATTGTGGAAACTCAAATAAGGTTTTGATTAGTTTTGGTAACTGGTTTTAACTGTCTTTACTGAGCATTCTGATGTTGCTAACAAGATTAACTGTGTACTTTGATGAGCTTGAGGTCCATAATTTTCAGAATCGAAGCTCAGCAAGTACTGGGTAATTTGATTTTATCTTGGTTGTTTGAGACAAGGTCTCACTTCGTAGCTTAGGGGTGGCCTGGAACTCATTAGGTTAGTCTTGAACTTAGGTAATCCTCCTGCTTCAGCCTTCCAAATGTTAGACTGCAAGTATGCCACACTGTGCCCGCCTGATCTAGAGAAGATCTTAAAATAAAGAGCCAGGACTTGCTGGTTCTTCAGAAAGACCTCAGAATTAGCGGTCAGAGTGATGGGAAGTGTGAATTGTAAGTGTAAGGGTGTTTGTAAACTTACTGTTTGAAGATGAATAAGGGACACAGCCAATAAGAAAGGAAGAAATAGATTATATGGTATATTAAGGTTCTTAAGAAGAAGAGATCCAATTGAATATAAATGTAACTATGAAAGGGGATTGTTAAGAGCATACTGGATGTACTTAGTAGCTGGTCAGTCCAAGAAGATAAACACTTAGAACAATTTTGAGACCAGTGACATAACCCTTGTCCCAGGCTGAAGACCTAGACTCCCCTAGAGAGTTGCTGGTGTGACTCTTTCTTGAAAGCCTGAAGCGGGTGAGGTCTGATGTCTCCAGGTGGCGGTAGTAGCCATGGAGCTTTGCTTGTGCCAGCTGGTTTCCTGATTCTCCCACTTTTGTCCTGTGCAGGCCTGCAGCCCATTGCGACAGTGTTCATATTTGGGCTATATCTCCCCTCCCCTCATTGATTGCTGTCCTGTATATCAAACCTCTCTAGAAAAACCCAACAGATTATGCTTTACTAATCTAGATGCTTCTCAACCCAGTCAAGTTGACAGTCACAATTAGTCATTGCACATAGTCCATTAGAAGACCATAAGTACTGAGGGAAAGTTAAAGAGGGCGGGACCTGGGTAGAGCCAAGAGTTATACCTTCAGGTGGGTGGGCAAAGTAGGCTTTATCTATCCCCCTAGCAAAGAACTGAAGAGCTTCCAAGATTCTACAATTGTTTCAGCTCATGAAACTGGAACAAATTACCCCAGACCGAGTGGCTAAACCTGCAGACACTTTATTCCTTATGGTCTTGGAGGCTGGATGTTTAAGGCCAGTGTGTTAGCAGTCACATTCTGGTGTGTCCTCCTGCAGGTTTCAGATACTGACTTCGGTTATCTAACATGAGAAAGAGGGTGGGATGAGCCAGTTCTCTGCTGTCTGTAGGGACTAACCCCATCCTGGAGGGCTCTGTACACATGGCTGAGTGACCTTGCAGAACCTCCCCTCCCCACACCATCGCGTTAGATTAGAGCACTGGAAAAAGTTTTTGAGATGTGTCTTACTATGTAGCCTTGGCTGGCTTCAAATTCATAATTCTCCTGCCTCCACTTCCCAACTGCAGGGGTTGTGGGTGTGAGTCACCATATCTCTTTGAACATGAATTTTGAGAGGATATATATGCATAGTCTATAATAGCAGTTGTGAGTAAAGCTGTTATAGAGTGAAGTGCTTCAGATGTCATATTTTGGAATGTGTGCATATACATAATAAGATATCTTCGGTACAGAACTCAGGTCTGTGCAAAAAATGTTTCATAAATATATACGTGTGTGTGTGTGTGTGTGTGTGTGTATACTTTATATATATACCTTGTGGGTAACTTTTTAAAAGACGTTTTATTTTCAATCAGTTATATTTGTGTGTTTGTGTGAATGGATGCCATGTGTGTGGGTACCCACAGAGGCCAGAGGCATTGGATTCTCTGGAGCTGTAGTTACAAATGGCTGTGACTCACCTGATGTGGGTGCTGTCTATAAAATAATGACTTCTGTAAGTTTAAAGCTTAGGCCTTTTAGCTTAGGCAGTCTGCCAGCTGACTATCCAGCTTTACCCGACTAATCCTGACCCTGCATTCCGCCACGTGGCTAGCTCAACCTCTGCTCTCTTCTGGTCCATGCTCACCTCTGTGTTTGCTGGCCAATACCTCCCTTTTCTTTTCTTTCCTTTTCTTTCTTTTCCCACTGTCCCTCTCCCTCTTAGAAGTTCCGCCCTCTCCTTCCTGCCCAGATATTGGCTGTCAGCTCTTTAGTATAACCAATAGGTGAGGGGACTGGAAAGATGGCTCAGAGGCTGCTCTTCCAGAGGTCCTGAGTTCAATTCCCAGAAACCACATTGTGGTTCACAACCATCATTATGAGATCTGGTGCCCTCTTCTGGCACCAGCTGTAATGCAGGTGTACATGCAGACAGAACACCTGTCCTTTTTAAAAAATTTTAAAATTAATTTATCTTTTATTAATTATAGTTTATTCACTTTGTATCCCAGCTGTAGTCCCCTTCCTCATCCCCTCCCAATCCCACCCTTATTCCCTCGTCTCCTCCCATGCCCCTCTCCAAGTCCACTGATGGGGGAGGTCCTCCTCCCCTTCCCTCTGACCTAGTTTATCAGGTCTTATCAGGACTGCATTGTCCTCCTCCGTAGCCTGGTAAGGCTGCTCCCCTCTCAGGGGGAGGTGATCAAAGAGCCAGCCACTGACCTGTCTTAAATAAATTTTAAGGACGATTATTTACAAAATATGAGACAGGTGATGGGTCATAGAAATGGGTCACAGTGCCAAGATCCCGCTAGTATTCAGCTCTCTGCCAGTTCAGCAGTCAACAATTGAACATACAGGGACACACTTCACCACAATGTAACCCAGCAGCTGGGAATCAAAGCTGGGTTCTCTGGAAGAGCAACGTTGCTCTTCACTTCTGAGCCATCTCTAGCTCCTATGGTGATTTGCATAATGATTGTTGTACAAGAAACAAGTTTTTTTTTAAAAAATATATTTATTTTATTTTATGTGCCTTGGTGTCAGATCTTAGAGTTACAGACAGTTATGAGTTGCCATGTGGGGAACTGAACCTGGGTCCTTTGTAAAAGCAGTCAGTGCTCCTAACCGCTGAGCCATCTCTGTAGTCCATAAGAAACAAGTTTTAAACTTTAGATGGTTCTGGATTTCAGTCAGATTAGGGTTGCTCAATTTCCATAAATATATCATATGCACATTTTGAGCAGGGGAGTTTTTATCCTGTCTGAGTCAGTACTGAACAGTGTGGTATTAGTGTGTTTAGCCTTGTAGAAAGCTGCTATTTTACATTCCAACCAGCCAGGAGTGAGGCTTTGTCTGCTTACAGTGAGGAGTGTGGTGTGTCTTGATGTGGCTTTTGTTTACTTTTCTCTAGTGATATATGGTGGGAACATCTTGTTATATACCTATTGTCGTCTATAAGTCTATTTGAATGATGTATTTTTAAAGCCTCTCGTATGTTTTTTCCAGCTCTGGGGCTTGAACCTGGGCCCTTATGGTTGTTAGACAGGTACTCTGCCATTAATTTGACTCATTTTTTTTCCTTTAAAAAAAAAGGATGAGAAACGCTTGAGCACGTGCTGATGAGAAGACTCTTGTTAGAACTGTAAGCAGGTGACGTGGGGAAGGAATGCTGTGGCATCACCACTGAGTTAGATGAAAGAAACTCAAGCAAATAGAGGCTCGAGCCATCGTGTACAGCCCATCTTCTACAGCCCATCTTCTAGAGTTTTCTGCAGACTGAGTAGTCTCTCTAATGTCACAGCCCCAGGCCTCGTGGGCCTCTCCAGCTAATGTTTCCGAGGAGTGGTTTGAAGTTTTATGTCATCTTAAGTTCACAAGATTATAGTCAGCGGGTGTGTATGATGAGTAGAACGCAGAACATTTCTTGTGATAACACCAGTTTTTCTCGGGGAATTAGGAACTGTGGGATATTTCATTTGATAGGAAAATAAGAGATGACGTATTGAGAAGTTGAGAGAGTGGCTGTAAAGTAATTACGGATGGTAAGCAACAAAAAGAGCAGAGAAATGAGTGTGATAAGGTGAAGCCATTTGTGTTTGAATGGGATGAGGGTAATACCTGCTTTCTCTATTTAGGTTTAGTGTGTGTGTGTGTGTGTGTACACTATGGCTTTCAGGTCAGAGGACAACTCACAGTGGTTGATTTTCCTTCTGCCTTGTGAGTCCTGGGGATTGAACTTAGGTTTTCAGGCTTGGTGGCAAGTACCTGTACCTGCTGAGCCATCTTACCAGCACAATTGCTGTTTTAGTCCCTTCAACTATAGTCGTACTTGTAAGGTTACTTTAACCAGTTTTTCAAAAAGCAACTTTATTGGAGTATCATTTACATGCCAGATTAGACAACTGCAATCATATGTCCTCACCAGCTCCAACTCATAATTTACTTATTTATGAGTATGCATCTTTTGGTCATTTCTTGTAAGTGGGGTCATACAATACGTGTGGTTTTGTATTTGGCTTTCGTGATGCACTGTATGAGACTATCTCCCTCAGCTCACATTTGAACACCCAGTTGGTGGCACTGCTTGGGAGTCTTCAGGAGATAGCCTTGCTGGAGTGCGTTGCTGGGGTGGGCTTGGAGGGTCACAGCGCCATCCCACTGCAGTTGGCTCGCTTTTCTTCCTGTGTATGAGTGGGACTGCGGTCAGCCAGCTTCTGGTTCCAGGTGCCTGCTGCCATTATGACTCTACCTCTATAATTGTGAGTCAAATGAACTCTTTTCTGTAAATCACTTAGACCATGGCGCTTTGTCACAGCAACAGAAAATAGCAGCTTTTTTTCCCTCAGCGTGTTCTCAAGGTTCGTTCGGGCTATAGCACGGAGTAGCCTGTCTTAGTTAGGGTTTCTCTCACCGCAGCAAAAAACCATGACCAGGTTGGGGAGGAAAGGGTTTATTGAGCTTATACTTGCACCTCACTGTTTACCATTGAAGGAAGTTAGGGCAGGAACGCCAACAGGGGCAGGAAGTGAGGCAGAACCACTGAGAGTGCTGCTTACTGGCTTGCTTCACATGGTTTGCTCACCCCTCTTTCTTAGAGCTTTCTTTATAGCTGTATCTCAGGGAGGCATTTCCTCAGCTGAAGCTCCTTCCTCTCTGATGACTCTAGCTTGTGTCACGTTGACCCAAAACCAGCTAGTTCACAGTCCTTGTCCCTTTTTCTTGCTGACCATGCACATTTTTGTTGTTTATTTCTTCTCTGCTGATAGACTTTCAGATTGTTTCCACTTTTTGGCATTATGAATAATGATGCTGTAAAGACATATGTTTTTTTGATAACAGTTAAGAAACCACGGCAGAGAAACAGACAGAAAGGTTGGAGATTTCCATGAGGAATCTATTAGTGACCATGGCTTTAAGTTGGTAAGGAGGGAAATGGGAGAGCACTGAGGAGTGAGACTGTGGAATGTGGCAGGCTGTGAATGGAGCAACTTGCTGGGTAGTGAAGCAGGAGGGACAGTGTCAGGACCTCTGTCTGTGGCATGTGTGTCCCTGGTGCCCGGCTTCTGTCTGATAGAATACTTGAGCTAGATCTTAATTGTGTCTTCAGTTTTATGTTGAGAAAGCTGTGATAATGAGACCTGTGTTCGGAAAGATCTTTGTCTCTGAGGAACAGCAGATTCTGAGCAATCTTCCCATGACTGGATGTCTCCAGAGGGTTTTAGCTTTTCTTTTTTCTTGTCCTTTCTTTTCTTTTTTCTTTTCTTTTCTCTTCTTTTTCGTTTCTTTTCTTTTCTCTTCTTTTTCGTTTCTTTTCTTTCTTTCTTTCTTTCTTTTTTTCTTTCTTTCTTTCTTTCTCCTTTTCTTTTTTTTCTCTCTCTTATTTTTCTTTTCTTTCTTGCTTGCTTACTTTCTTGTTTGTTTGTTTTCTAAGACAGGGTCTTACTGTGTAGCTCTGCCTGTCCTGGAACTCGCTCTGTAGGGCAGGCTGGCCTCAGACTACAGAGATCTGCCTGCCTCTGTCTTCCAAGTGCTAGGATTAAACGCATGCAACCACTGTGGCCAGAGAGTTTTAATTTCTTATAACTCGTGTGCAGAGGTAGATTTTCAAGATGATATGGTAAGAAAGAAATCCATTGGCTAGTGAATTGGAGAGGTCTGGTTCTCACAAGGACAGGGGGTGTAGTGAAAGCATGGAGTTTGAAGACCTGTCATTTTAATCCTGGCTGCTTGCTGTTGGTACCACCCTGATGCCCAAACTTCCACAAAGGTGTTTTATACATTTTGTAGGGATTAAGTGAGAGGAGTGTATGAAAGTGCTTTTAAGTTTAAAGCATTTTAAATGTTAGACCTTTCAGTAAATTAGCAAGCTCTGCAGGGTTCCAGATTGTATTCTTCCATTTCATATGTAGATTTGTACAGTTTTACTTGATTTGTTTTGCTGACCATCCTTGCTGACTGAAATGGAAGCAATCAGGATAATTTGAGTACCAACATATTAAAACATATTCTTAAAAAAAAAACAAAACATTCTTGAGAGAATGATACTGGAAAGCCTTTGCAAGAGAGAAGCAAATTAAAGAATAACAGGGCAGCTTTGTGATTGGGGCAAGGTTTTAAAATGCTTGGCACCAGTAGCTGTGAGGAAGCCATTCTCTGTTAAAGGTAGTAGGCCTTGGCTGCTTCACTCAGGAGACTCGCTTAGCCCATTGGGACCATGGGAGCCTGTGCCCTCGTCCTCTTTTTGGAGTTGGCTTCTCTGTTTTCCCGAGGCCTAGAGACCCCTGGCCATCTAGCTGGAGCATCCAGGCAGAAAATTTCAGCGACCAACTTGCAGCTCTGCTTCCCCGGGCTGGTTCTAATCCTAGTTTCTGGACCTTGAGTATCTTGACAGGGTCTGGCTGTATTTATAAGAGCCATCAGACTCATGGGAGATGAGGTTTGATCTAATTGACAGTATCACTCAAAAAACAAAAAAACAGTGTTTTTCCTACATGTATGTCTATGCATCAGTGTCATGCCTGGTGCCCTTCATGGGTGTCAGATTCCCCTGCAACTGGAGTTACAAATGGTTGTGAGCTGCCATGTGGGTACTGGGAATTGAACCCAGGTCTTATGGAAAAGCAGCCAGTGCTTTTAACTGCTGAGTCATGTCTATAGCCCCAACAGTAAAATGTGCAGAGTTGCCATCCTGTGGTCAGCTCATATTACACAGTTCGTGAAACAAGAGGGGGTTTTTCATTCTTTGAACCAGGACATAATTGCTACTCATATAAAATAGCTTGACAAGTGGGTGAATGTAATGCTTCCTCTAAGAGTCCCCTGAGAGGAGTGAAAGGAGAGTGCTGAAATAAATTGACAGCTCAGTGATGCAAGTGGAGCTGAGGGAGCCTGGTGGCAAAGCCTCTGCAGGTTGTTCGATCTGGCCTTCAGAACAGTGGGGTCTGGCTGCAGCTTTGGGAATGGTCTAAGAGGCCTGCACAGCTGTGTGCAGTGCTCTCCACCTGCTCAGAGGCCCCGCATAACCACTTTTGTCTTGTTTAATTGCTTCTGCCTGTGACTCTTCCCATTTTGGAGCATTTTTGGGGACTCAGCTGAATTGTAGAAGCATGATTAGAAGCTTGAGACAGTTTAGGGGAACCTGGGCAGAGTTTCAAACTCCTGTAGATTTATAACAGGTGAGGAGAAGAGGCAGGGTAAAACAGCAGCTGACAGGATGGAGTAGGGGTCCTCTCTAGTCAAAGGACCTCAGTTGTACCCAGGTGGGGATTGTATGATAACATTTGCTGCTTTGTTCTCTCAGTGCCCAGCACAGGAACCTGAACTTTGGGTAATGTAGAGAATTTCCACAGACTTGTGGCCTTTTAATTATCTTCCAAGAAGTAAATCTAGCAACTATGAGGCCTGAAGACTATCACACCTATATACCTATATCCATTTGTGCCCTGTGTAGTAGGGTTGTCTGGTTGATGGGAGCCGGCATAGGCAGAACTATTTATTTCTGTAAAATGATAAGGTTACTGGAGTAAGTGTTGTGAAGGGTGGGTTAGTTGAAAGTTCATTTCAGTTTAACCATCACCCATTCTTAAAGATGTGAAAGACTGCAGCTGGCTCATCTGGCCAGCTCTTCTCAGGGTCTCTCTTGCATTGACCATAAGGTGATAGCTGAGGTTGAGGCATCCCATTGTCTCACCTACACCTCTGGCCATTGAGACTAGTGATTGGCTAGATCTCAGCCAATCACCTGACCACCTGCCTGTGGCTTTTCCTTTCAGCATGGTGGCTCATTTCATTTCAAGAGCTCTGTTGCTTTTGTGACCTAGCCTTGGAAGCCAGACAGTGTTACTTCTCCCTCATCCTCTTGGGGGGTGGGAAGCAAGCCACAGCCCATGCTCAAGGGGTGGAGAGTAGAATCTCTTTTACTTACGACAGTGCCGTTTATGGAGACATTATAAAATCACCACAGCTTTTTAAATGCCATTCTTCTTCTAAATTAATTCTTCTTTTAAATTAATGTTTCAATTCAAAGATTTCTTACAAGAGAGAAAAGGGCAGTCCTGAAGGCCGTTTTTCCTTCTACCGAGGTGGAAAGGAGACCACACCCACGACAGGATTTGATGGCCAACAGTTGGCACACTTCACATGGCATGTGGTCCTTTGGGAAGAATCAGTTCTTCCATGCGACCCGCGAGCGGTAGGCTCTTGTCTCTTTCCTGACATGCCAGTCGTGATGGTGTCTAACCTTCCTCATTGGTGCCAACGGTGCTGAGAAACAGCAAGAGTACTCTTATATTTGTTTATCCACTTGCTGCTCTACAGTCTTGAATTTTCTGTCAGCTGCCCCCCCCCCCAAGACCTTCATGTGACATAGCTACCCTGGACCAGATTTGGTTTCAAAACACTTTGCATGTTGCCTAATGTCTTATTCAGTCCCTTAATCATTGAAATCTGTTGACATTTAGGAAGAATAAAAAGAATTGAAAGAACCTTTTAATCCCTTTTGGAGCCCAAAGATCTCTGCTTTCTTTTATTGTGGAACAAGTTCTCTAGAAAGACCATTTCCACATTGCCCCAAGTCAGTGCTGGAGACTCGGCCTGGAGAGAAGATACAGTGCTTCAGGATGGCCCCTGCTTTAAGCCAATGGACCGAGCAACTGGCATCAGTCTTTGTTCTAGCTCCTTTTTGACTCTCAGAATGTTATAGGGTCTTAAATATATTTTTTGTGGATCTACATTCTTTTTAAAAAGATTCATTATTTTTCTATGTGTAAATGACTGCATGTATGTATGTGCACCATGAGTTACAGGTGGTTGTGAGGCACCTGGTATAGATGCTAGGAATTGAACATGCGTTCCCTGAAAGAACAGCAGGTGCTCTTAACTGCTGAGTCTTCTCTCTAGCCCTAGATTTACGTTCTTAAAGCTGGATTTATGTAACAGTGAAAAGGAGAGAGGATAAGATAAGGATCTTGTCAGAAGCTTGTGCCTTAAATAGATAGATACTTTGAGGCAAAGTATCTCATTGTTTACTTCAAATCTTTGAACCTTGCCAGAATGTTTTTCTTGTCATGGCTTCCAGTGCTCTTCTACCACATAGACAAAGCCCAGATATGGGTCTGAGGGGCAGGGTTGAGAGTCTGGTAGACAGCGTTGTATTCTACCTATATCTCTTGATAGCTGTCAGATAGGAAAACACTGGTGAAGATCACATCCCCCCCCAACCCTCAGCAGGACTGAGGATCAGAATGTCCAGTTGCCTAACAGCAAGTCTTTCTCAGCTCCACTGTTGTGAATATTGGGCTAAAGGTAACTGGTGCAGAGGCTCTGGTGTTATGCCAGATGTTGTACACATCAGCAGCATGATTCACATGTGCCCATGTTGCAGTGCTGTGATTCCAATTTGTATTTCAGCAGACTTCCTAATCATGCCATATCACAGATCTTTGGAGGTTACTCTATTTTTTTTAAAGCATTAAAAATTATTACTAAGGAGTCTATAATTGAAAGGAATAGTTAAGGAGAAAGAGCACAGGTGAGAGAGAGAGAAAAAATAAATTGGGAAAAGAAAGATATATCTCAATGCTGTATCCCTCTAGTTATGAACCATGTAACCAGTGTCAAACTCGTGAGAGGAAAATTATTTCCTTAAAAAGCAAACAGTCTTATTCAGGTCATAAGAGAGGACAATGAACCAAACAGTTCAACCTAAAAGAAACAAGGAAGGATGGGCTTGGCTTGGCTTTTTTTTTTTTTTTTTATCCTAATATCAACAACTGAAAACTAGGAAGTGGTTCCTGTACAGACAGCACAAGTTGTTATTTTAAAAACAAGACAAGGTGCATGGGAAAGTGTATGGGAAAATTTAACAGGACAGTTCTGCATGCTGTGGATTATTTTTTGTTTTCTTTATAAACAAGCTAGCAAAAGAATAAGAGTTGGAGGTTACTCTAAATGGTCAGAAATATGGCCATATTTTTCCTCGTGGCCTGAATGTTGGATAGAACTGGTGAAAGTCAAGCATTATACTGGCCACGTGGAGCAGGATGACTTGGCAAATTCTGTGTAAACTAGAATCTGAAAGGGTTATCTGACCTCTTAGAATAACATGAACACCTTCCTTCTGTATCATCTGTGCCAACATCCCACGGGCCACTGAAGCTCCCTCCTCCCTTCTGCCCATACTGTGTAGTTTCCTGCTTTGCTCTTCTCTGCCTCAGGACTTTAGGACTAAACATTGGGGAAAAAAAAACCAGAAAGAACCTATTTTTGCTTTGACGCTTCATTACCTTGTGGAAGATGAACTTTAGATGCTAGGAAAACAGACTATATAATCTGATTTGAGAGTCTCGCATACTCTTGCATTTCAGAATCAAGAGTGTTTTCCATGGGGCAGTTCTAAAGCTGGAGATTCAGCACTGGATAGAGTCCTCTCCCCAGAAGTACAATATCTTAACTGTTACCCCTGTGTCCACCTCATGGAATAGGAGTGTGAGTCATCTCTGTGCTGCTTACTGACTCTAAAGCAATGTCTTTCATCCCATGTCCTGGTAAAGGCTGCTAAAGCAGCCTCATCTTTGCCCAATCCCAGCCTTTTGAATATTAGAATTGCTCCGCAAAGGCTGGCAGGTTGACTATGACTGAATCCTGAAGAAACCTAGATTGCCTTTAGGGCTGAAGGTGCTTTGAAGGGCCTGTTCTGTACTGGCAGGTGTAGAAAATCTCACTGAAATGAGCACTGCATGGAAGAGAAAAAGAGCAGCTCCAGAAAGTGCCCAGTGGGGCTGAACCAGCAAGGCTAAATGTGGTTTTAATGCTTGAATGAAGGGGGGCAAGTGGTTGGATAGATGATAGGCAGGTGAATGCACAGATGGGTAGAAACAGGAGAGAAGGCTTTTTAAGCTGACAAATTGACCCAGTATTTCCACCAGCTGGCCTAGTGGTATTGGGGGACTAGCTGCCAGTCTTCTGTTGATGTCAGGATGTGCATAATGCTCCCGAGCTCCAAAATTGGGACTGGTAATTGAATTAGGACACATTTTGAACTGTCAGCTAATTATGCTGGTCAGACAATTGTTTTGTCCAGGTCTGTTCCATCCCTGCATTACTTAAAAGACTTTCTTACTGGGGCAGAGTGCTTTGGCTTCTATGACATGTATCTTGTTTCTCTCAGTTGCATGCCTGTGTTCTTTTAGGTCACACTGTGGCGTATCATTTCATTACAGGCTTTGTGGCATGAGCTTTGGTAGGTATCCATGTTGTCCTAGCTTGTGATCAATCTGGTTTATGTTTTTCACATGAGTGAATGTGTGCACATGTGCAGACGTCCTCTTCCAGTGCTTGGCTGTTCTATAAATTTGATTCCCCTTTCTTAGAAACAATACAGTGTAACACCTCTTCCTTAACAGCTAAAACTGCTGCAGATACCAATGGTTAAGAAACTAATGTCACCAGGGATTCCCTTGTTGTAGTGTCAAAGCAGAGGAAAGAAGGAAGAAATGTAGACCAGCAGGCAGTATCAGACAGGGGGAACTCCAGCTAACTTGTTCTACAAATCAGGTCAGACCTTCCATAGACTCATCTCTTCCTGGCCTAGAGGTGGGTGTGCACCCGATGCTGCCAGCTTCTGCCTTATTCTGGAAGCAATCAGTAGTGGTTCTGAGGCAGCTGCAGGGAGGGGGCCCTGTGTTTTCAGAGGATTCTCAGTGCTGTGCTCTCTTCTGTGCCGATCCCCTACCTTCTGTACAGTGTTTATGTTCAGGTTTACCTATAAAAGCCTTCTTTCGAGCTGGATGGTGGTGGCACACGCCTGTCATCCCAGCACTCAGTGGGAAGAGGCAGGTGGCTCTTTGTGAGTTTGAGGTCAGCCTACAGAGTGTATCCAGGACAGCTGGGGCTACACAGAGAAACCCTGTCTTAACAAAATAAAAAGCCACCTTGCTGAATGCTGTGTTTAGCACTTAGTCCTAGTTTTCCATTGGCTTTACACTGGTTGAATATGGCAGAACTGGGGTGTCTTGGTTTACTTCATGTTTGTCCTTAACAGGAGGATTATCCCAAACTACCACTTCTTAGACCTGGAATTCCTCGTTGGGGGTATGAATTGTCTGTTATTTATCCTTCCCTTCTGCATGTATTTACGCCAACCCCTGATGGTGCTTAGAGGCTTGAGCCCAGCCCAACTCTTGTGTGTGATACACTTTTTCTACTTTCTTTATCTACCTATCTGCCCTCCACCTACCCATCCATCCTTCCAATATATATGCTGTTGATCATATATATTGTACCAGACATAGATAAAACATGCTCGATCCCTGAAGTCCACATGTAGGAGTAAAGGGACTTCAGCAAGCTAGCAAATAAGTACATACAAATTATGAAAAATGCAATGGAAAGGCCTGACTGGCACTGAGCCCCAGGAACTGGAAGAAGGGTTATCAGAGTTCCCATATGACCACACAGCCACCAGCGAGGTGACTGTGTGATGGAAAGCTGTGTGCTGAATGCTTCTTCCATTCTAGCCAGTTCTCAAAAGAAGTTTGACTTCTTTTCTGAATGTATGTATTTTCACTCTGAACTTGTATGTTGGTGCTTTAATAGGATATATGCTAAGGTATGGTTATATGTCATTTGTATTCAGATGAAAATAAGTTATTTGTGAACCAAGAAAATAAATGAGTCATCATAAAGTAATAAAAGCCCCCTGCTAGACCGTTTTAACCGATTCTGCTAAAATTGCCTGTCCTCGAGGCAGTGTAGATTTAACTGTCACTGACGCATTTGTCTCCTGGTTCTGTACCAGTGTTTAGCATTGTCAGACTTCATAGCTTTTGCAAGCCTGGTTGCTGACTTGGTGTATACTGCCACATTACCTTAGCCATTTGCACTTCTCTCTGCTATTCATGTCCTTTGTAGTTTTTTCCAGTTGAGTCTCTTGTCTTCCTGAATTGTAGGAATACCCGTAAACTGTACATAGCAGTCCTCTGTTGTATAGACTGCATGGGTTGTGTCCTGGCCTCTTCTCTCGTAAACTGTGCATAGCAGTCCTCTCTTGTATAGACTGCATGGGTTGTGTCCTGGCCTCTTCTCTCGTAAACTGTGCATAGCAGTCCTCTCTTGTATAGACTGCATGGGTTGTGTCCTGGCCTCTTCTCTCGTAAACTGTACATAGCAGTCCTCTCTTGTATAGACTGCATGGGTTGTGTCCTGGCCTCTTCTCTCCCGTTGCTCTGGCTTGCCTTTTATACCCAACAGTAACGAAGAGTGAGCCTTCCATTTCAGTATAGTCAGTACTTATGGTGATGGTATATTTTGTGTGCAGGCAAGGCATCGTTCTGAAATATGTAGGACTCTGGTGTCACCTGTCAGCACACCAGGAAAATGGTCATCAGCATCCATTGTCCTGTGGAGTGGACCCTGTGTGCCTTTTCTGATTTTTAGTTATTTTATACATTACTTAAAAGAGTAAGAATAGGAGGGTAATGAAAGATTCATTTGAAGATATAATACATGGAGGCTGGAGAGATGACTCATTAGTTTAGAGTAATTGCTGCTCTTACAGAGGACCTGGGTTCAGTTCTCGTACCAACATCGTGGCTCACAGCTCTCTATAACTCTAGTTTTTTAATGCCTTATCTGGGTACATTTGGGCACCAGGCATGCACATGTAGGCAAACACTTGTACACATAAAAAGAAATCTTTAAAGAAAATATATGACTATATGAAAATACATGAAACAACTTTCTCCATATTTTTCTGGTTGTGGATAAGCACACGCTCTGGGTGTTGATTTTTTAATTTCTTGAGACGGGGAATAACCATAGAAGTCTGGCCTGGAACTGGCTTTGTGTGCCAGACGGGGCTTGACCTCATAGGGTTCATTCTGCCTCTCCTCCCAAGTGCTGGGATTAAAAATGTGTGCCACCATGCCTGGCTCTAGTTCTGAATCTTTATTCTGCATTGTCCTCGTTGGGAACACACACATGCACACGCATTACTCGGGAAATGGATGTCCCTGATTACAGCCACCTGCTAGTTAGCTGTTGTGCATGAACCTGATACATCCATCTTGAAAGATTGTGGGTTTCAGACCTATCACTAATAAAATCCAGCTTCTCATTCTTGCATCATCAAAAAGAGCACTTGAATATTTATTTATTTTATTTATTTGTGTGAAACCTTTAGAGATTCAAATAATCTTCTTTTTTTTCTAATTCAAACTTTTTATTGTTTTTTGAGACAGGGTTTCTCTGTGTAGCCTGGACTTGCTTTGTAGACCAGCTTGGCCTCAAACTCAGAGAGATCCTCCTGACTCTGCCTGTGCTGGGATTACAGGTGTGTGCCAGCATGCCTAACTAACATTTTTGTATCTAGAGATTAAAAGTCAATTAGACTTGTCAATGATTTTTAAAATTTCTTTGTCATCTCTGTTCCTTCTGTCACTATTGTATACCTTCCTTCAGCTTATCCACTTGTGAACTGTAGCAAATAAACTTAAACATTTTGGAAAATGAAAGGATAGGGCATGACTTTTTATTTATAATAGGAATCAACTGGTGTCTCATTGCAAATACTGCAAGGTGACATCCTTCTGGGTGAAGGCAGAGATATATGCCTTTTCATGCCTTTTCATGTTTAGTGATCAATTCTTTATTTTTAAAATCATATTTACTATGCATTTTGTGTGTTAATTTGGGGAGGGGGAAGGAACGCACATAGGGAAGTAAGAAGAAAACTTGTGCGGTCAGAAGATAACTTTGAGGAGTCTTTTCCCTTCTTCCACCCTGGGGGTCCTGGGGATCAATCTTGGGTCGCCAGGCTTGGCAGCAGGTGCTGGCCCAACTCATCAGTACTTGAATGTGAGAAATTCGCCTAGTCTTACAGCTGCCTGAAGACCCTTGGCCATCTGTTGTCTGCTTCTCATCTGTGTGTATATCTGATTTGTCTGAGAATTGTGTCATCTTCCTGTGCCCATCTTCTTACGACATTGGAGATGGGAAATGTTTTAATAAAGATTCTGAATTGTGTTCAGTGGAGGATGTCGGTGTCTCCAGTGGTTCATTCTGCACTGGAAAGCTACAGAGCTGATTCTGCAGACCCTGATTTTAACCAAGGGCCAGTCCTCTGCAGCATAGTCGACTGTTAATGGATGGGAGTCATTTCTGCAGTGGCCGCTGACCTGAAGGAACTGGAGCTGTCTTTTAGACTTTCTGTTCAGAACATCACCTTATCTGTGTTCAGTGAACAAAAAGAGGAACATAACTTTTGTCTGAGGCAGGTGCATCTTCCTGGTTACTCTGCTCCCAAGAGCCCTGCTTCATCTCCAGAGTCTCCTAAGCCTCTTTCTCTACCCAAATCCTGGAGCTATAGAACTGAAGTGCCTCTCTCTGCTGCTCCCAGGGCACTGCCAGCACCTCAGCTGGGAAGTGTCTCCAAGAGCTGTGTTTGCCAAGTGCGATATCATTGTGTGCAGGCACCACAGGAGTCTGCCAAGCCCAGAGGTAGGCTGCCAGTGCAAATGCCACGTTGACATGGCATTTACAAGTTTAGGATCTGGAAAGGGACTGGCCATGGACACCCTTCAGCTCTCTCATTTCCTGTTATCAGCAAGTGGGCCAACTTGGATTTTCAGACTGAAAAATTCAGTCAGGAAGTTATACTTGATGCATTTGAAGTTATCATTACATCCTCTTCCAGGAAAGGATAAATCCGTAGGCTACAGGATAAGCCACCACTGTTAAGCTTACAGACTCAGAATCAAAACTGGATGAAACTCTAATTCAGCTCTTATCAGTCACAGCATGAACTTGAACAAGCTGCTTAATGTGCGTGACCCAAGCAGGCCTTTGCCCTCTGGCTGTGAAACAGGGTGTTAGTGTCACTCCCCTCAGAGGTTTATCAGATGGAGTAAAACCAAATCCCTTACCAGCTCTCTCACGCCAGTCATGAGTAGAGCTTTTGAGAACATACTGTGCTAATGTGAGCTTGTGTGTAGATGGGCTGTCTGATTCAGGCACTGCTGGAACATGGCACCGGTACCGAGCACACAGTTTTTCTTGTCTCTCTAAGGAGAAATTAGAGTTTGGGCCAGGATTGGTTGAGCATTCAGCATTTCTATAATTGTTTAGATGCAGAAATTATTTGGGTGTTACAAGTGGGTTTCAGTCATCACAGCCTTTGTATGCCCTGGACCTTTTCTGTGTTGCATTTGAATGCAAAATGCAGACCTATAGCCCTTGCTAAGCTGTTTAGACTTATTAGGCAGGCAGACATTTGTTTGGCATGAGTAACAAGATATATGGTCTATTATGATCTAGTACCTAAATAGTAGACTTTTCTGTATTTATGTAAACTATATCCTTGATGTAGCACTTGGTTTCTTTGAATTATTTGTAGAGCCATCAGTAAAATGATGAAATTCCTCCCCCGCTCTTTGTCTTCTTTTTCAGGTCTTCCAAGTTGCTCCGGGCATTCTATGTCCCCTTCCTGTCGGATCAATACACAGTGTATGTGAACTACACCATCCTCAAGCCTCGGAAAGCAAAGCAAAGCAGGAAGAAGACTGGAGCTTAGGAACGCCCCTGTGGCTCCAAGGGACAGCCATCATGTTAACTGACAGCTCCACTGAGCTGACTTCCTCCAAGTCATATAACACTTGTAATAAAGGTCGGCTGACAAGATGCCAGATTCCGGGTGCTCTGAGCTCGTCAGTATGTCAAAGTCTAATCAGAGTCACACACATCCTGCCCCTGTCTGGTCTGCATGTGAGCTTTCTGCAGATGGGCAGAGTCCCTAAAGCCTGGAGAGGTACATTGCTCCGCTTCTCATTGTTCTCCCTGTTGAGTTATTTATTAGCGCGGAGAAAAGCTGAGCACCCTGACTGGGTGTGTGCTGGTGTTCTCCACTCTCTGGCCTGGCATCTGAGAACTAGCAAGCCTTCCTTAGGCCATATGGTTTCTCCACTAAAGTTGTTTGGCAGCTCCTAGCAGACCTTGTTCAAATCCTAGTGCTGAGAAGAAGCACAGCCTGGTGCCAACTGACATGTCCTTTCACCGCCAGCAGGCTTCAGCTTCTGAGAGCATTCCCAGGACTGACACCATGTCCCGAAGCTCAGGAAAAAGGCGACCGTGAAAGAACTGTGACCTAATATTATCTATGATGCTTCTAATTTTCTTTAAAACCGGTCTTAATTATTTGGCTATTTGGGAAGTGTTTTAAGATTTTTAATGTTTCAGCATGCTGTGTCTTGAATTCTAGACTCTGTACAAAGATAAACTATATAGGGTCTCTGGAGAAAAGTGTATCACTAGGTTTGGGTGACATCGTATTTTAAAGTGCTCTGAGGCCATTTGGGGGAAATCAAGAACTCCTTTTTGTGCAACAACAGCCCTAATGAAATGAAAGTGACAGCAGTGTATACGTAGCACCCATACTTCAGTCCTGCATGGCCCCCTGCGGCGGGCACCTCTAGTTGCGTAGGTGTTGGTAGAACTCAGCCAGCAGGTAAGCCTGCCTGTGACTTCACCTTCCCTTCCAACACGGCACATCCTTGAAGCCATTTCTCAGTGTCTCATTTGATCCTCTAAACACTGAGAGGACCCACTTTCCAGAAGAGGAGACAGATGAAGGCAGAGGCGGGAAAGTGGCTTATGCAGTGTCACAGGTCTGGACAGTAGTGGGCCTGGGAGTAGACCTAGGCTGTCTGGCTTCTCATACGTGCATGATTGTCCATGCTTCTGGACTCATCTACGAAAACACTACTTGGAAGGAGGAGGAGGTAGACCAGAGACCCAGGTTTGTCGACTTCTGTTTTAGGGAAGATTTTCATACCTAGTTCTGAGTTCTTCAGAGCCTGTGGGTTAGCCCTTCTTCCAGTGCTGTGATAGTGCTGGGCTGAGGTAGAAACGTCCGTGCTTTGGAAGTCACAGCTCTACTGTACTGCGTTCTTGTCCCTGTGAGCCGTGTTACGGGTGCCTTATTTGCTTAAGGGTGGCAGGTTCTAGTTGTGCAGAGAGGGTAGATCAGATTTTCACAGTTCCCATTTTCCTGTTTTTCTTTTTAAAGAAAATAACTTTCTAATGTAAAGGAGGAAAGCAGACAGACAAATAAGTAGTTGAATGGGTCCTCTTGGGGGTTCCCCTCTAAAGGAACATCTGATTGGAGATGAATGAAACAGAGGTGAGGTAGTGGGTCCAGAATGACAACTGGTAAGAAAGGTAGATTGCAGCCCTCCTGTGTGAATATCCCTGAAATTTCCTTCTTAGTGTTTTATCACCATTTTTCAAGGCAAATACTGGGAATGTGAAGAACTGAGAACATGTTTGAGAAGCCAAGGCATGGTAGGATGACTAGAAGAGTTGGTAATGGAGCTCGCTGTAGAGTGGCTCTTCTCTTCCTAGAGCATGGCGGAGTGGTAAAGCAGGTGTTTACTGCATGTAAGGCTCTGGGTCCAATTCCCCACACATGCAAACACACACACCTAAAAGTGTACGAAGATGAGCTGTTTGATCATCCTATTTGCCTGAGAGATGTAAAGATCCCTCTAAAGGTGCCTGGCACAGATTTTTAATTTTAGTTTTTTGAGACAGGGTTTCATTCTGTAGCCTAGATTGGCCCAGAACTCCGTATGTAGCCCAAACTGGCCCAGGATTCACAGCAATCCTCCTGCCTCAACCTCCCAGTGTTGTGATTATGGGCATGGATCACCATGCCCAGCATCTTGGTTTGAATTCTTAGAGACAGAAAATACAGCAAGTCATGAGTCTTGAGAACTCAAAGGGAAGCTTTTAAATAAGCCTATTTGTGTGTGTGTGTGTGTGTGTGTGTGTGTGTGTGTGTAGCTTAGCAGTTCTGATCTCCAGACTTTGGCACAAGAGCACATTCCCCAGGGTTGCTTCTAAAAAGAGCTGCAAGGCTCTTTATGAAATATTTATATTATCTGATTTTAGAGGGCCAGACTTAGCCCAGATGTCCTTCTGAATGAGTTTGGCTTAGAAAACCTTGTAGGTGTAAGGGGGCTTTAAGCCCTTCCTGTTTCCTGTTGTTCACAGAAGATGCCCAATTGTAATCTGGATTTGTATGCACACATTCAGATTGAATATTAAGTATCAGGTTTGAAGAGATGGCTCAGAGGTTAAGAGCACTGGTCCTGAGTTCAATTCCCAGCAACAACATGGTGGCTCATAACCATCTATAGTGAGATCTGGTGCTCTCTTCTGGCCTTCTAGCTTACATGTAGGCAGAATACTATATAAATACTGAAAGCTGAAAGCTGCCCTGGATATCCCAGTTGTGGAATTAGACCTAGACCCGAGATTAGATAGAGTTCAAATCACCACATTTGAGCAGTGGAATGAGAGAAATTCAGCTTAGGGTGTAAAGCTACAGTGGCAAGGGCAAGCTGGACTCTTCTGTTGAGCTTTGTAAACTGAATTGCTTATATTTAAGTGAACAATTTGGGTTTAAGTGAACACCTCAGCATATTTTTTCTTGAAATTTAAGTGCATCTTGAAATAACTTTAAGACCAAGGTAAGTAGGGACCTTTGTTTGCGTTTGCATTTGTTTCTACTTTCCGGGCTTTTCCTGTAATTTGTTACATGGCAATAAGCATAAACTAGGCAACTTTTTGATGGGCCTTAACAGCTAGCTGAAGGGCATGATTCAGATAGGTTTCTTCCTAGAGGGGGAGTTGGACTTTTCAGGGACCTGACTCACAGGATACAGATAGCACCTGCTGTGAGAAGGACTCTCTGATCTCCATTTGTAGAAACAATCAGGCAACTGGCACCCTTGACCTTTGGTCAGTCATTTAAACTTTCCGGTCAGCTGCATTGCCAAATACGAAGGGCAGGGTGCCTCTGTTTATTTGCTGTCTGTTTTAGAGGCATTGTGCTCAATCTGGAGGAATTATAACCAGTAAAGCAGCAATTCTTAGCCAGAGCTGCAGGGCAGGAACATGCACAGTCCTACCTCAGGAGTCGTGAGCTAGGGCCAGGGATGAGCAATGACACCATCTTTAGAAAGCTCTAGATGCTGGGCACTGGTGGCGCATACCTTTAATCCCAGCCCTTGGGAGGCAGAGGCAGGCGAATCTCTGAGTTTGAGGCTAGCTTGGTCTACAGAGCAAGTTCCAGGAGAGCTACACAGAAATCCTGTCCCCCCCCTTCCCCCGCCAAAACAAAAAACAAAAAAAAAAAAACAAAAAAGAAAGTTCTAGATGGTTTTTCTAGTGTGTGCCCAGAGCTGAACGCTGCCCTTGATACAAGACTAGATAAGCATCACACCAAAGACAGCTAACGAAGCAGGCAGAATGCACGTGTCTTTCTAATGCAACCCCTAGTCTCTCATGGCTTCATCTGGGCCTCTGTCCTTTCTAGGCCCTAAGTCTTACTTGCTCTGTCTTCCATGCCCAGTTTTCCATGGTGGAAAAGCAGATAATTATTATGACACCGACATACACTAGTGGGTGCTAGTGGTCTCCTGTTTGTTTTTTTCCACCTAATGCATCTAGGAAAAAAGGAAATGAATACAGATCTTGCCACTTATGGATTGATTTATTAGGAAAAGAAAGCTTGAGTAGACAGATGCAGTTGCAGTCTAGGGCTTGGCCTCCTCAGGAAAGGACCTGTGCTGAGCAGGACCATGAGTGCAAGTGTTGAGCCATCTTCAAGCCAGCTCTGTCTGACACTTAGCTTTTCACTGGAGCTCAGCATGGTTCCCCCCCCCCCCCCGTTGTTTTGCTACAGGCCTGCAGACAGTCTCTTTGCAGCTGCTGCTAGCTGGCTCAGACATGAGAACAAAGGTTAATCCCATTTTTAAGAGAAGTGACCTGAAATGTGCTCACTCAGGGGCCCAGAAGACGCAGCGTGCCGTTCATGAGTTTGTGGTACCTTTTTCTTGTGTCTTTATAAGCACCATATCCCTAAGTTTCCCTGAAGTCTCCTATACAGTCTTCCCATTCTTCCAGCAAAATCCTCATGGCAGTGCCTAGGGAAACAGGTGAGTTTCTTAGTGTGACATTTAGACGAGAATCTTGGAAACTTTCCTGATCCTGCCTATTTCTATTTTCTTGAGCTTTTTCTATATTTGCATATTTAAAGCCTGTGATGATTGGGTATAATACAGTGTGTGTGTGTGTGTGTGTGTGTGTGTGTGTACACGAAGTACCAGCGATTAAATTTGTTGCCCTGTTTGTTTCAGGTTTAAAACCCTTTCTGAGGGCTTAGGCAGCCATCATGGAGCCTCAGTTGTTTCCAGCAGAGGGCGCTCTACTCTCACTAAAAATTACAAAGTTCCTTTCCCTCCAGGAACTTAGTTGGGTTTGGTGATTGCTGTCTTCCCAGTATTTGTTGAAATATCCAAGCTGAGTGCTTTCGGACTCGACCTTGCAGTGCCTCGTGCTGCATGTCTACAGCTTGGGAAGTTTCCCGTGTGGACGAATTGTCCATCACACCTATGATTCCCTGGTTGGTATCTTGTAAGTTGACACCTATCTGTTAATTTCAGTTGTATTTGTTATGTCCTTGTCCTTGTTCTTGAAGAGGAGGCACATCTCACTCTTAGGGACAATTACCCACCACCTGCTGGTTTTCAGGCTTTTACCCAAAGCAAACCTTATCACATACACATTCCTAACCCCACCACTGCTGAGGCGCTGCTGAAAAAGGCAGTCTGGGGGATATATATCAATGTCCAGAGTTCTCACCTTTTGATGCCAGCAGCCAACCTGTCATTTTACAGCACAGTAGCTCAGTAGAAGGTGATGGCATTTAGCAGGGTGTGAGCCTTGTGCAGTAAAAGGCCTTAAAACGCCTCTGATTGTGTTTGCTCCACTTGCCTAGCCCATGAGGTAAAAAGCAAACATTTGCAGAAGGAAGTAGGATTAAACATGCAGATAACTATGTAGACAGTTTTGGGACCTGAACAGAGTCAGCTGTGCCAGATGTGGAAGGAGAAGCCATTCCTTTAGGTGTGCCGCCTGAAACCATAAGTGTGGAAACTGTGGATTGAGGCTAGATTTATGGAAAACTACAATGGACAGCTAATACTAAGTTTGGCCTTGTAGCTTAGTGATAGGGCACTGCAATCCAGGCACATTACCTCTCTTTTTGTAGATGGGGAAACTGATATTCCTAGTTTCCCTCCCCTTCCCCTGTCCCTCCTTTTGTCCCTCCCCTAGGAATCCACCTCAGGACCTCAACTGTGCTAGATAGTACTCTATGACTGAGCTCATCCCCAGTCCATCATGACATGCTTGAAGTCCTGCTGTCCTTCAACTTCTTTGGCATGCTAGGATGAAGAACCTGGAAGAAGAGATGAGCAAAGAGCTTGTGATCTGGTCAAGGCCACTGTAGTTTTTCTTTAATCCCCTTCAGTAACCACAGCCTGGAGTTTGCAGAGAGAACACTCAGTCTTTGTCAGGGCCTTCCTCGAACATCGTGGACCCCAGCTAAATTTAATCTTAGATCAGAGAGGGGCCAGATTCCCTGTATACATTCTGGTTTGTGGTTATAGTCCCAGCTCTGTTTCTGCTGAGTTATGAGAGGCATGCACAGGGGATCTTGACACAGGTCCTTTCTTATGCCCAGTGACTTCTCTCCTGGGAAGCTCCAAAACGGAAGAGAAGGAACATTACCTTTGGGAGGGGGAGGGGCATCAGGCAAGAGCACCCAGGAGAGCAGGAATGTGTGAAATTAAGTCCCACTTTGTGAGAGCAAATCTCTGGCCCAGGACAAGTTCTTGTTCTTGTTTCTGAGGGCTACTACTTATGTTGCCTGGGCCTCGTGTAGGTTGTGATAAGATGCTTCTAAAATAGAGAAGAAGGAAAGCTGGGCTCTACCCTGTGGGCACAGTGGGACCAAGCAGAGAGTAGCTGGGCATCTAGCTCGGGGAGGCTGCAGTGTGCAAGACACAAATATTTGTAATAGTCGTCATGTCTCAAATTCAAAAGGCTTAGATGCAGTGAGTCTAGCAACCAAAAAAGGGCATTATCAGAAATGTGGGAAAATGGGTGATATTTGAATAAAATCTGAGTGATATATATCAAACTCACAGAGATCCATCTGCCTCTTCCTGAGTGAGTGCTATGGTTAAAGGTGAACAGCACCACACTGGCTTGATTTTAAACTGTGATCATCAAGGTTAAGGAAGGAGTGGGAAGAGGGAGGCATGAGCCAATGGTTCAGGCAGCACATCCGTAGGATGAGCTGATATGTAGCATGAGGACTATCACCAGTGGTATCATATTCTGGACATGTTTATGAAATAGAGTTATAGCCTCCGGGGGAAGAAAAAAAATTGATATGTAGCCTAGATTGGCTGGAATTCTTGATCTTCCTGTTTATACCCTGCGTGCTGCTTTGTAAGTGCATGCTGCGCTATCCGGCTCTCAGCATCATGAATTTGATCTTCTGACCAGCCACACAAAGTAAGCTGGACAGACTGTAGACACACAAGCCAAGATTCACAGAGAAGTTACTCATTCAGCATCATACAGCTGTTAACTGGTGGCATTGTAGCCCACAGCGTTCCTGACTACCAGAATGACTTTCCAAGGGTCATATACCTAAACCAGACCTCATTAGACCAGCTCTTTGGTTTGCTCTTACCAAGAATTCAAGTGGTGTGTTTTACCCCAGCTGCCCAGGGCATGAGGGACAGATCAGCAGCTGCCATGCTTACGAGTACTGGGGCTTTTTTCCATTGCTGTCTAGCCTCAGCTAAAGCCTGTTCTTACTGTTGGAATATTGCCATTTAGAGAGGGCGTGAGGTGGGGGTGCTTGCCACAGAGAATAAAAGAGGGAAAGACGGTGAAAATATCGATATAAAATTGAGGGGAAAATACTTGAGTTCCTTAGAATGAGACAGTGTTCCTGTAAATATGAGATGTCAGGAGTGCTACCATGGGAGCTGTTTCTTGTAATAAATTAAACATGGACCTGGGAGTCCGCTTACAGGGTCATCCTGCTAAATGAAGATCCCAATCTTCTTATTCATAGGTTCTGCATCCGTAGATCTAAATGAAAGCTTACTGACCATGAACAGATGTCTTTCCTTGCCACTGTACCTAAACATACAGTTCCAGCATTGACTGTGAAGCGATCTGGAGATGATTTAAAACACATGGCTAGGTGCAAACTGAACACCGGTACCAAACCATTGTAAGAAGGTGCCTTAAGCATTGTTGGCTTTTGGCGTAGAGGTATTCAAGCCCTTGCCTGATGCCAAGGGATGGCTGATTTGGGAAGGCACCTGGATGGCTCAGTTTTCGCTGGTGCTGCTAATGGGATGGAAGCGGAAGTGTGCTGGAACCTACAGGTCTCCCTCTGTGCTAGCTAGCTAGTGACTGTGGATAAGACCAGCATCGCCGTTGTACCTGCTGGTAAACCTTTGTGAGGACGAGGTGAAGGGCCCATTGAGATGATAGTGCCCTACAGATTTCAATCTGCGCGGCACAGAGCTGTGACGGCTGTTGATTCCGACACCCTGTGCTTCTGTGATCTTGCTATGCTATTGTACAGGACCTGGGCATGTCTGACCTTGCCTTCTCTCAATTCACACTGGACGAGTGAACTGATGTGTGGGTGTCAGAGCTCTGTTTTAAGCAGTCTCGTTTCCAGACAGCACTGTCAACCCTCAGCCTAGACTCTGCTGTCTCCCCTGGGCTCCCTGGTCCTTAGCTTCTCCTGGTGTGTGTGGGCAGTGGAGAGAGGGGGGTACGGGAGTAGTTTAACACCAGAGGCTGTGTTGGCCGAGCATGGCTGGCTGCTGGGAACTTAGCAACATGGGATTATCTTTCTAATCAGGCAAAGCCCATAGCCAGTAGGGAAGGATTTGCTTATCGATAAGCAGTTAGCATGACTGTTTGCTTTTCCTGGACAGAGGTGGACTCCAAAGATTTCAGTTCCTTTCTGAGCCAGTGCTTGTCTTTCTGGATAAACTTTTTAATTCATACATTTTAAACACCAGCCACACTGGAGTCTCTGGAGAGTCCAGAAGATGCCTGGCTCCAATTGTGGGGACCCTGTACTCAGTGAGTCTGACACAGAGGCCAGGAATCTGCATTAAAATTTTTTTTTTTTTTTTTTTTTTTTGAGGCTGGGTGTTGTTATATAGCCCTTGCTGGTCTGGAACTCACAGAGATCCACCTGCCTCTGCCTTGAGTGCTGGGATGATTAATTATTAATTATTTTTCGTTTTTATTTTCCTTCTGTGCATGCATATGTGAGGGGGTCTTGCTCTATCATTCTCTACCACTTACTCCCTGAGACAGCCAGCATCTCTCACTCATCCCAGAGCCAGGCTGGCAGGCAGCAAGCCCCAAGGTTCCCCCATATTCCACCACAGCGCCAGGGGCATGGGAGTTGCAGCCACATCAGGCTTTTTAAATGGGGATTTGAACTCAGGAGCTCATGTGTCTGCAGCAAGTGCTCTTACCCGTGAACCTGTCTCCCTAGCTAACTTTCCATTTTTCATTTTGTAGATTAAATCCAAAGCCCTGAGCATATGCAGCTTAGCATATTGTTGCTGAGCTACATCCACAGGCCCAGGGACCTACGTTTATGAAACTCACATGGCGATCAGTAGGTCATCTTTCCCCAAAGTCTGCCTTTGGACTTGGCCCTTTTTCTCCCCGCCGTGGCCCATTTTCATTCTTTAAGGAAGGGTTTATTAGCATCTCTGTGTTTATTGCCTGCTTTGTTCTCATAGCTTCACAGTTCCTGGCTTAGGAACCAGGTGGTTTGCTGCATTTTACAGGGGTGAGAGGGTGGAGAGGGTGACTGAGGCTTGGGGAGAGGTAGGTCACCATGAGTCAGAGACACAGGTGGGAATTGAAGTCTGGCCTCCATGACTTGCAAAGCAG